>NW_027361921.1:24027500-25227500 GCF_039654945.1 Dendrobates tinctorius
TGTCCTGTCTAGTTAGTGAGGGCCCCATCGTTTGCTCAGCCTGTCTTTCTGTCTGTGTTTGTGTTTTCATCTGTTTTCACCGTCAATACATGTTGGGGGCTGTCTATTGCTTTGGGGTCTTCTCTAGGGCAGTTTAGGTTTCCCCTTTCTTTCTTTAGGTTTATTTAGCTCTCCGGCTGTGAACGAGGTGTCTAGGACCACCGTAGGAACACCCCACGGCTACTGTTAGTTGTTGTGAATAGGATCAGGGGTCTGCAATCCGCTAGCTACCAACCTCTCCGATTTTCTGGACTTAGCTTGTATTTTTGTTTTTTCCTTCTCCGGTGACTCATTCATAACAGAATCACCAGCCATACCGCCGATTCTAGGGTACTCAATAGCAGGAAAGAATTGTAAAAAAAAAAAAAAAGTGTCAGAATTTTTTTTTTATGTATATTTTTTCCTCTTTTTCTCTGGGGCCGTAGGGGGAAATTTCTTAATGGAGATTAAGCAATTGTCTGATCGTGTGGAGCAGCTGGCTGCTGAAGTGCGGGGAATTTCCGCCTATCTTGCTCATTCACATGCTGCTGAACCAAAGATTCCTACTCCTGATGTGTTTTTTGGGGATCGGTCTAAATTTTTGAATTTTAAGAATAATTGTAAATTATTTCTTGCCTTGAAGCCTAACTCATCGGGGAGCTCTGCACAGCAGGTTAAAATTGTCATCTCTTTGCTGTGCGGCGATCCCCAGGATTGGGTGTTTTCTTTGACACCTGATGATCCTATTCTAACTAATGTGGACGCATTTTTTCAAGCCTTGGGGTTGTTGTATGATGAACCTAATGCTATTGATCAAGCTGAGAAAGCCCTGTTGGCATTGAGCCAGGGTCAGGATTCTGCAGAGTTATACTGTCAAAAATTCCGAAAGTGGGCGGTCCTTACTACCTGGAATGATGGTGCCTTGGCAGCTCTCTTTCGGAAAGGTTTGTCAGAAACCGTAAAAGATACTATGGTGGGATTTCCTGTTCCCTCTGGTCTTGACGATTCTATGTCATTAGCCATTCAGGTTGATCGGCGTTTACGTGAACGTAAAAGTACACGAGAAATGTTGCCACCTGTTGAACAAATGTCTGAATCTATGCAATGTGATAGAGTTTTATCTAGGGCGCAACGTCAGGAATTCAGAAGGCGTAATAAGCTGTGTTTTTTCTGTGGAGATGCCTCTCATATGATTTTTGTCTGCCCTAAACGAGAGAAACGTTTTGCACACACATTTGCTGTGGGTGTAATTCAACCTAAGTTTCTTCTGGCAATTACTCTGATCTGCTCCCTGTCCACATTTTTCGCTAAGGCTTTTGTGGATTCGGGAGCGGCTCTGAACCTGATAGACTTGGATTTTGCTAAACGTTGTGGGTTTCCTATGACACCTCTGTGGACACCTATCCCTTTGAGGGGTATTGATGCTTCTCCTTTGGCGAAGAATAAGCCTCAGTTTTGGACCCAGGTGGTAATGCGGGTCGCCCCAGACCATCAAGAAAATTGCAGATTTTTGGTGTTGCATAATTTGCATGATACCATTGTTCTGGGATTTCCCTGGTTGCAAATCCATAATCCAGTTTTGGATTGGAAATCTGTGTCTGTGGTGAGTTGGGGGTTGTCGGTGTGCTTTTGGTGACGCTCCTGTTTTCTCCACCTCTCCCCAGTCGCATGATGTTCCTGACTATTTGGCTGATTTTTATGATGTATTTAGTGAGAATAAGTCTGCGTCTTTGCCTCCTCATAGGAGTTATGACTGTGCAATTGAGTTGAGCCCTGGGTGTAAATTTCCCAAGGGTCGACTTTTCAATTTATCTGTACCCGAGCACGAAGCTATGCGATCTTATATTAAGGAGTCGTTGGAGAAGGGTCATATTAGACCATCATCTTCACTCTTGGGTGCTGGTATTTTTTTCGTGGCCAAGAAAGATGGTTCATTAAGGCCTTGTATTGACTATCGTTCCCTCAACAAAATTACAGTTAAATATCAGTATCCGTTACCCCTGATTTCTGATCTATTCTCCAGAGTTAAAGGTGCTTGCTGGTTTACAAAGCTTGACCTCAGGGGGGCGTATAATCTTATTCGCATTAAGCATGGGGATGAATGGAAGACGGCGTTAAATACTCCGGAGGGACATTTTGAGTACCTGGTGATGCCTTTTGGGCTCACTAATGCCCCTTCTGTCTTCCAGTGCTTCATGAATGATATTTTCCGGGATTTTGTGGATAGATTTTTTATCATCTATCTGGATGATATTTTGATCTTTTCCAGGGATTGGGACTCTCATGTGGAACATGTTTGGACGTGTTCCGGATTTTGAGGGAGAATTCCCTGTATGTTAAGGGATCGAAATGCCTTTTTGGTGTACAGAGGATTTCATTTTTGGGATTTATTTTGTCTCCGTCAACTATTGAAATGGACCCGGCCAAGGTACAGGCCATTTATGATTGGGTTCAGCCCACTTCTTTGAAGGCCCTCCAGAAGTTTTTGGGTTTTGCTAATTTTAATCGTAAATTTATAGCTAATTTTTCTGGTATTGCCAAACCATTGACTGATTTGACTAAGAAGGGTGCTGATGTGCTGAATTGGTCTCCAGAGGCTGTTTCTTCCTTTCAGGAGCTGAAGCGGAGGTTCACTTCTGCTCCGGTTTTGCGGCAACCTGATGTCTCACTCCCGTTTCAGGTAGAGGTGGACACTTCTGAGATTGGTGCAGGAGCTGTTTTGTCCCAAAAAGATCCAGTAACATCTAAAATGAATCCCTGTGCTTTCTTTTCCCGAAAGTTTTCCCTATCCGAACGCAACTATGATGTGGGGAATCGGGAACTGTTAGCCATGAAATGGGCATTTGAGGAGTGGAGACATTGGTTGGAGGGAGCTAAACATCAAGTCGTGGTCCTTACTGACCACAAGAATTTGATTTACCTTGAGTCGGCCAAACGCTTGAATCCTAGACAGGCCAGGTGGACCTTGTTTTTCACACGTTTTGATTTTGTGGTCTCTTTTCTTCCGGGCACTAAGAATGTCAAGGCAGACGCCCTCTCTAGGAGTTTCTTTGCTGATTCTCCTATTGTGACCAAGCCTGCTATCATCTTAGGTGAGGGGGTAGTTCTTTCTGCCATCTCACCCGATTTGAGACGTGCTCTGGAAGAGTTTCAGGAGGACAAACCTGAGCGTTGTCCCATTGGAAAATTGTATGTTCCTGACCAGTGGAGGAAGAGAGTAATGTCTGAAGTTCATTGCTCCGCATTGGCTGGTCATCCAGGTATTTTTGGTACTAGAGATTTGGTGAGTCGTTCTTTTTGGTGTCCCGCCATGTCTCGTGATGTCAGGAATTTTGTGCAGTCCTGTGGGACTTGCTCCCGGTCTAACCCTTGTTCCCGCTCTAGTGGGTTGTTGATGCCTTTGCCGGTGCCCAGGAGACCATGGACCCATATTTCAATGGATTTTATTTCTGATATGCCTGTCTCTCAGAGAATGACTGTTATTTGGGTGATTTGTGATAGATTCTCTAAAATGGTCCATCTTGTACCACTCCCTAAGTTGCCATCTTCCTCAGAGTTGGTGCCCTTGTTTTTGCAACAGGTGGTTCGCTTGCATGGGATTCCTGAGAACATTGTGTCTGACAGAGGAGTTCAGTTTGTTTCTAGATTTTGGAGGACCTTTTGTTCCAAGCTGGGAATTCAGTTGTCCTTCTCCTCTGCATTTCACCCTCAGACCAATGGGCAGACGGAGAGAACAAACCAGACTTTGGAGTCTTATTTGAGATGTTTTATTATCTGCTGATCAGGATGATTGGGTTTCATTTTTGCCCTTGGCCGAATTTGCTTTAAATAATAGAGCTAGTTCTGCCACTTTGATGTCACCTTTTTTTTGTAACTTTGGGTTTCATCCTCGATTCTCTTCAGGGCAGGTGGAGTCTTCTGCCTGCCCAGGTGTTGACACTGGTGGAGAGAATGCACCAGATTGGGACTAAGTGGTGGATAAGTTGTCTCTCTCCCAGGAGAAGGCCCAGCGGTTTTCCAACCGGCATAGGACCATTGGTCCCCGGTTTAAGGTGGGTGATATGGTTTGGTTGTCATCAAAGAATATTTCTATGAAGGTGGCTTCTCCAAAGTTTAAACCTAGATTTATTGGACCTTATAAGATTTTGGAGATTCTTAATCCAGTCTCTTTTCGATTGGTTCTTCCTGTTACATTCAAGATCCATAACGTGTTTCATAAGTCTCTGTTAAAGAGGTTTGTTGAGCCAGTAGTTCCTGTGGTGGCACCTCCTGACCCTGTATTGGTTGAAGGTAATGTGGAATATGAGGTTGAGAAGATACTGGATTCTCGTCTGGCTAGACGGAGACTCCAGTATTTGGTTAAGTGGAAGGGTTATGGCCAGGAGGATAATTCTTGGGTCTCTGCATCCGATATTCATGCCGAAAGATTGGTTCGTGCTTTTCATCGGGCCCATCCTGATCGCCCTGGTGGCGTGGATGAGGGTTCGGTGACCCCTCCTCTAGGGGGAGGTACTGTTATGAGCTCATTTTCTCCTTCACCTTTGATGTCCGATGAACTCCCTCTGCTGGTGAAAGGAGGTAGTGAAATCGATTTGGATGGGAAAAACCTGTCATCTGAACAGGTGGAGTGTGATTGGACATCCTGAGTCTCTGAGTGGATATAAGGCCGCCGACACCCTGCTGTGTTGCTGGTGATCCTCTCTGCTCTGAGATCTGGCCTCCAGTTTAGTCCTGTCTAGTAAAGCTAAGTTTTTGCTCTGTTATTTTTCCATGAGATTTTGTCTGGTTTACTTAGTGTTTTTGTTCAGCCAGCCCTGGTTGGGACTGGCTGAACTCCATTTTTTGTCTCTGATCAGTTGATCTCTTTGCTCTGTTTTCAGAATATACCTGAGTGCTGATATAGTGATTTGGAAGTCTAGTGACTTCAGGGCCTTTTCTATCAGACGTGTTGGACATTATTTTTGGCAGGGTTTTTGCGTGATTGCAGACAGTTGCTTTTCTTTCCTGTCCTATCTAGTTAGTGAGGGCCCCATCGTTTGCTCAGCCTGTCATTCTGTCTGTGTTTGTGTTTTCATCTGTTTTCACCGTCAATACATGTTGGGGGCTGTCTATTGCTTTGGGGTCTGCTCTGCGGCAGTTTAGATTTCCCCTTTCTTTCTTTAGGTTTATTTAGTTCTCCGGCTGTGAACGAGATGTCTAGGACCACCGTAGGAACACCCCATGGCTACTGTTAGTTGTTGTGAATAGGATCAGGGGTCTGCAATCCGCTAGCTACCAACCTCTCCGGTTTTCTGGACTTAGCTTGTATTTTTGTTTTTTCCTCCTCCGGTGACTCATTCATAACAGACAGGCCCTTTACAGTCAGTCACATTTCAGTAAGCTGAAGCTGATAAGCTGCTGCCAGGCACCAGAAAAAAAATAAAAAATCATCTCATTCTCTCTGCAGAGGCGGGTCATTTCATTCACAGCAGGGAGCCGGCTCTTTGTGTCAGATCCTTCACGAACGACACATCACTAGTGCAGATTAGGCCTGTTTCACACTTCCGTTTTTAACCATCAATCAAAATCCGCCGTTTAAAAAAAAAACGGATCTGGCAGACGGAAAAAATTCTCTCTCTCTCTGTCTCTCTCTCTCCCCTCCCCGGGCTGCGGTTCCTTTCAAATTCTTCATTCATCAGATCCGTCAAAAAAACGGTCCGGTGGCATCCGTTCATATCAGTTAGCAACGGATCCGCTTTCCGCCATTTTGGCGGATTTTAACTGACACAAAAAACTGAAGTGTGAGGCTAAGTTCACACGTACCGGAACTCTAGCGGAAATTACCGCGAGAATTCCGGAATTCCATTCCGCTGGAAAATCGCATTTTAAATTCCCATGATTTTCCCGCGGAAAAACTAGCATTTTGCAAGCATAATTAGCTTGCAAAATGCTAGCGTTTTCCAAGCGATCTGTAGCATCGCTTGGAGAACTGATTGACAGGTTGGTCACACTCGTCAAACATAGTGTTTGACAAGTGTGACCAACTTTTTACTACTGAGGCTGCCTATGCAGCATCAGTAGTAAAAGATAAAAAGTAAAAAAAAATAAAAAATGGTGTTATTCTTACCTTCCGACGTCCCGCGCAGCCTTCCCAGTAATACTTTACGAAAATGCCCTCGAAGTCGTCCGTTCTCGCGGGATCGCGACGTCTCACGGTAATTCGCGATGACCGCGAGACTTCGCGATCCCGTGAGAACGGACGCCATCACGGGCATTTTCGCAAAGGATTACTGGGAACGGGAGCGTGAAGAGAGGCGGGAAGGCTGCGCGGGACGTTGGAAGGTGAGAATAACAATATTTTTTATTTTAAATTCTATTTTGTAGAGTTGAGCGACTTTTGGTTTTTTAGGGTCGCGTTTCGTTTCGTGAAACCCGACTTTTCCAAAAGTCGAGTCGAGCAAGATCGTCCGATTATAGGGAAAAGTCGGGGTCGTCCCGAAACACGAAACCCAATGTAAGTCAATGGGGAATAAAAGTCGGCAGTGAGAGGAGGACAGGAAACACACCTACAGTGCCCATTTGAATGCCAAAAGCATCAATTCTTCTTACTTAATCTTGTCAACCTTAATTAATTTCATAATACAAGTTACGCACTGAAAAATGGGGGTTATTTGGCTAAAGTTGTGGGGGGGGAGGGCTGGCTGCAGGTTTTCATGTGCCCTGGGCGAAAGAGTGCCCCTTTAACACATACCACAACTCATCATGCTCCGATACGGCAGATAAATAGCGGTATAGTACAATGAAAAATACCTCACTTTTTACATCTCATGACGAGGCCCATCTATTTCTCCATACAGAATCATTGGTCCCATATAATGTTTGAAACAGTATATGATGAGCTCCACATAATGCTACAGTATATGTTGGTCCCCATGGATGAAGCTCCACTGTCTTATGGGCCCAAATAATGCTCCAAACATAATGGGCCCCATTTCTAATGCTCTAGTGTATAATGGGCCCTGTAAATGCTGCTCCAGTGTCTGATGTCCACCTTTGGAATGTTCCAGTGTATGGTGGGCCCCATCTATCATTCTCCAGAGTATAGTGCTCCCCAAAAATTGCTGTCCCAACATTGAAAACAATCAAATAAGTCTCCTCGCTAGGGAATCCCTGTACTTGTCTGGACAGGTGCTGTAGCTTGCTTAACAGCTCGCCAGCCGTTCTCACGCCCAGTATGGATTGCACGTGATTGCACAAAGGTTAGAAAGGGTACCGTATCCCTGGATAACATGTATGGATAGCGTACACATTCAAAATATATGTCTCAGGAGGCAGGCTCAGACGGTGTCAGGCCCAGTATGGATTGCACATGATTGCACAAAGGTTAGAAAGGGTACCGTATCCCTGGATAACATGTATGGATAGCGTACACATTCAAAATAGATGTCTCAGGAGGCAGGCTCAGACGGTGTCAGGCACAGTATGGATTGCACGTGATTGCACAAAGGTTAGAAAGGGTACCGTATCCCCGGATAACATGTATGGATAGCGTACACATTCAAAATATATGTCTCAGGAGGCAGGCTCAGACGGTGTTAGGCCCAGTATGGATTGCACGTGATTGCACAAAGGTTAGAAAGGGTACCGTATCCCCGGATAACATGTATGGATAGCGTACACATTCAAAATATATGTCTCAGGAGGCAGGCTCAGACGGTGTTAGGCCCAGTATGGATTGCACGTGATTGCACAAAGGTTAGAAAGGGTACCGTATCCCTGGATAACATGTATGGATAGCGTACACATTCAAAATATATGTCTCAGGAGGCAGGCTCAGACGGTGTTAGGCCCAGTATGGATTGCACGTGATTGCACAAAGGTTAGAAAGGGTACCGTATCCCCGGATAACATGTATGGATAGCGTACACATTCAAAATATATGTCTCAGGAGGCAGGCTCAGACGGCGTCAGGCACAGTATGGATTTGACGGCCCAGATTACACAGCGGAGGAGCAGGGAGAGGTAAAGATTGCAAATGCTGGGGCCCTGCCCAAGCAAGGGGGGCCCACTCGTGGGCGTCGGTACTGGCACTGGGCCCCTCATAGTACAGCGGTGTGTCTGACGGCGGGTGTGCACCACCACCGTCAGAGACACTTGATTGCACTATGAGGGACCCTGTGCCAGTGCCCGCGCCCAAGAGTCGGCCTACCCACCTGTCCAGGGCAACGGCACTCGCACGGTGTCGTGCGGTAGGTGGTGACCCCGGCCATGGGGGGGGAGGCAGCACAGTTAGGGAGTTTTAGAAAGTGGCATATGTTGATGTTGGACATTCAGCTGATGCAAAAGGCGAAATAGGTGAAGTACTAGGAAGAGGTGGACCAAAGCAAGCCATTTTTCTGTCACCCTATGTGTCATCAGGGGAAGGTGGGACAAAATCCTTGGAAACCCATGCGTGGTTCATTTTAATGAAGGTTAGATCATCCACATTTTGGGTTGACAGACGGGTCCTTTTTTCTGTCAGGATTGATCCAGCTGCACTGAAGACTCTTTCCGATAGCACACTTGCAGCTGGGCAAGCGAGCTCCTGTAAGGCATATTGGGCCAATTCAGGCCAGGTGTCCAGTTTAGCGGCCCAATAGTCAAAGGGGAATGACCTGTGTGGGAGAACATCGATATGGGAGGAAAAGTAGTTTGTAACCATAGTTGACAACTGCTGTCTCCTGTCACTTTCCATCGATGCAGTATTACCAGTTGTGTGAGCGGTATTTGAAAAATCAGTCCACAACATTGTCATGAAACCCCTGTCTCCAACGCCACTTCTGCTGTGTGCACCACGAACACCTCTGCCAAGCTGCCCCCGGCCCGTACGGCTCGTGTGAGAACCATCACCGCTGCTGTGTGCTGGGAATGCCTCAAGCAACCGATTTACCAGAGTTGCTTGTTTATTAGCCAATATTAGGTCAAGGTTCTCCTGTGGCATGATGTTTTGTAATTTGTCTTTATAGCGTGGATCCAGGATGCTGGCCAACCAGTAGTCGTCATCGTTCATCATTTTGGCAATGCGGGGGTCCCTTTTTAGGATCCGCAAGGCATAATCTGACATGTGGGCCAATGTTCCCGGTGTCAATGATGCACTGCGAGTGCTGGGTGGAGGAGCACTTTCTGGCAAATCCACATCCCTCCAGTCACGCACAAACCCTGTACCAGACCTTGCCAAGCCAACATTTTCACTTGCCCCACGAGATGCATCCTCCTCCCCTAAGTAATCATCCCCATCATCCTCCTCCTCCTCTTCTTCCTCCACCTCGTCCAGGAGAGGTCCCTGAGCAGACAATGGCTGAATGTCATCAAGGATTCCCTCCTCCTCTTCCTCCTCATCAACATTGGCTGCAGACGCCTGCTCCTTAAGGTGCGTCAAAGTTTGCATGAGCAGACGCATAAGTGGGATGCTCATGCTTAGGATGGCGTCGTCTGCGCTTACCAGCCGTGTGCATTCCTCAAAACACTGAAGGACTTTACAAAGGTCTTTCAGCTTCGACCACTGCACGCCTGTCAACTCCATGTCTGCTCTCAAAGTGCCTGGCCGTGTATCCTCCCACAAATGCATTATGGCCTGCCTCTGCTCGCACAGCCGCTCCACCATGTGCAGGGTGGAGTTCCACCTTGTTGCAATGTCGATAATGAGGCGGTGGTTGGGAAGGTGGAGCAATCGCTGCAGCTTCTGCATACGAACGGAGTGTACAGGCGACCGGCGGATGTGCGCGCACAGTCTTCGCACCTTCTGGAGCAGGGCTGTTAACTCCGGATAATTTTTGAGGAAGCACTGCACCACCAGGTTCAAGGTGTGAGCCAAGCAAGGTATGTGGCTGTGTTTTGAAAGGGCTATGGCTGCCACAAAATTACGGCCGTTATCACTAACTACCTTGCCTGCCTCAAGATGTACACTGCCCAGCCATGACTCAGTTTGTCGCTTCAAGTACTCGGCCAGCACCTCGGCGGTGTGTCTGTCGCCCAAACACATCATCTGCAACACAGCCTGCTGACGCTTTCCACTAGCTGCTCGATAGGGGGACACATCGTGTGCAACAGTGGCAGCTGCAGATGGAGTGCTCGTACGGCTGCGCTCTGTGGACGAGCTTTCGCTTCTGGAGGAGGAGGAGGAGGGTCGAACGCCTACAGCCAACTGTTTCCTATACCGTGGGCTAGGCAGCACTGTCCCACCACCGCTGTCCCCTGTGGACCCTGCATCCACCACATTAACCCAGTGCGCAGTGATGGACACGTAACGGCCCTGGCCATGCCGACTGGACCATGCATCAGTTGTGAGGTGCACCTTTCCGCTCACTGACTGCTTGAGTGCATGGACCATGCGGTCTTTCACATGATGGTGGAGGGCTGGGATGGCTTTGCGAGAGAAGAAGTGGCGACTGGGTAGGTCATAGCGTGGTACTGCATAGGCCATGAGTTCGCGGAAAGCTGTGCTTTCCACCAACCGAAAGGGCATCATCTCAAACGAGATTAGTTTGGCAATGTGGGCGTTCAAACCCAGTGTACGCGGATGAGAGACTGAGTACTTTCTTGACCTACTCATAGTGTCTGGGAGGGTGAGCTGGACTTGAGAGCTGCATATGGTGGAAGTAGCGGTGGACAGGGCGGACTGAGAGAGGGTTGATGATGGTGATGGAGTTGGTGTTCTTTCTGATGGCCTAGAATCAGTCTTTCGTTGATATAACAGTGGGATTCCCTGACTGCTGTGGTCTTGCAACGACACCTCAACATTTGCTGCTGTGCTAACCGGTGGGCTTACAGTGGGGGAAACAATGTAGCGTTGCTGACTACCTTCGTTGTGATCAGTTGCACATGTGGCACTTGAGGTTTGGTGTTGTGTCCACGCTTGCAAGTGCATGCTGGTTAAATGTCTAAGCATGCAACTGGTATTCAAATTTTTCAGATTTTTCCCTCGGCTAAAGGTCTTTGCGCACTTCTTACAGATAACCTTGGCCTGATCATGAGGATTTTGTTCAAAAAAGTGCCACACTGCACTCTTCCTACTTTGGCAGACATTTTGCGGCCTAGCACGCTGTGATCTTTTGACCCTCTGGACAAGCTGTCCAGCAACTCTTTTGATGTTTGGAACCTGTCTTTGGAGTGCTCCGGGCCTGCCAGATAACAGCTGTTGCGATGTCGATGTCTGCTGTGGATGCTCCTCATCTGAGCTATTGGAAGCAGCACCCTCCTCCCCCAATGGATGCCAATCTGGGTCAACAACTGGGTCATCCATCACCTCCTCTTCTATGTCATGTGCACCTTTCTCTGTGTCACCGTGTATGGTGGTATAGTGTGCGGGAAGGGGCACCTGAGTCTCATCAGGGTCAAAATCTGGCTCTGTACACTGCGAGGACAATGTAGTGCTCTGAGTGAATGTACCAGCAGAATCATCCATCAGCGGCTGTGCATCAGTGCACTCCATGTCAGATTCATCTTGGCCTGGGTAATTCACCATTTCACTTGATAATCCAGGCATGGTATGTGAAAACAGCTCCATGGAGTAATCAGTAGTATGGCCTGCGTCATCCTTCAATCTTGGTTGGGGTGAAGGACACAAGGAAAGGTGTGGTTCATGAACATGAGCCTCCAATGACGACTCAGTGCTTTTACTTTTTACAACTGAAGAAGAGGAGGCGATAGAGCTGGAGGCTGAGTCAGCAATGTAAGACAAAACTTTTTCCTGATGCTCTGCCTTTAAAAGCGGTTTGCCAACTCCTAGAAAACTAAGCGTTCGAGGCCTTATGTAGCCAGACGATGACGCAGGGTCAGCACCTCCTGCATTCGGTCCTATTTTGCTCTTGCCACTACCATCAGATCCACCACCAACACCATCATTACCAGCTGCCAACCCCCGCCCAATTCCACGGCCTCTTCCACCAGCCTTCCTCATTTTTGGTAGAAATGTAGACAAAATCCAACAAACTATATAGTAATGTAAAACAAGGTACAAGGTGTCTATAGGACAATGGAGATTTAGAATTTCTGCACACACTTGTGGACAGTGGACACTTTTGGATTGTGTGAGGCCCACTGATATCTGAGCGCTATGTGACAGGCTCGATGGCACAGCTGCCTGTGACCAAAGTGATGAGAGGATAATGGAGATTTTGAATCTCTGCGCACACTTTTGGACACTGGACACTTGTGGATTGTGTGAGGCCCACTGATATCTGAGCGCTATGTGACAGGCTCGATGGCACAGCTGCCTGTGACCAAAGTGACGAGAGGATAATGGAGATTTTGAATCTCTGCGCACACTTTTGGACACTGGACACTTGTGGATTGTGTGAGGCCCACTGATATCTGAGCGCTATGTGACACGCTCGATGGCACAGCTGCCTGTGACCAAAGTGATGAGAGGATAATGGAGATTTTGAATCTCTGCGCACACTTTTGGACACTGGACACTTGTGGATTGTGTGAGGCCCACTGATATCTGAGCGCTATGTGACACGCTCGATGGCACAGCTGCCTGTGACCAAAGTGACGAGAGGATAATGGAGATTTTGAATCTCTGCGCACACTTTTGGACACTGGACACTTGTGGATTGTGTGAGGCCCACTGATATCTGAGCGCTATGTGACACGCTCGATGGCACAGCTGCCTGTGACCAAAGTGATGAGAGGATAATGGAGATTTTGAATCTCTGCGCACACTTTTGGACACTGGACACTTGTGGATTGTGTGAGGCCCACTGATATCTGAGCGCTATGTGACAGGCTCGATGGCACAGCTGCCTGTGACCAAAGTGACGAGAGGATAATGGAGATTTTGAATCTCTGCGCACACTTTTGGACACTGGACACTTGTGGATTGTGTGAGGCCCACTGATATCTGAGCGCTATGTGACACGCTCGATGGCACAGCTGCCTGTGACCAAAGTGACGAGAGGATAATGGAGATTTTGAATCTCTGCGCACACTTTTGGACACTGGACACTTGTGGATTGTGTGAGGCCCACTGATATCTGAGCGCTATGTGACACGCTCGATGGCACAGCTGCCTGTGACCAAAGTGACGAGAGGATAATGGAGATTTTGAATCTCTGCGCACACTTTTGGACACTGGACACTTGTGGATTGTGTGAGGCCCACTGATATCTGAGCGCTATGTGACACGCTCGATGGCACAGCTGCCTGTGACCAAAGTGACGAGAGGATAATGGAGATTTTGAATCTCTGCGCACACTTTTGGACACTGGACACTTGTGGATTGTGTGAGGCCCACTGATATCTGAGCGCTATGTGATACGCTCGATGGCACAGCTGCCTGTGACCAAAGTGACGAGAGGATAATGGAGATTTTGAATCTCTGCGCACACTTTTGGACACTGGACACTTGTGGATTGTGTGAGGCCCACTGATATCTGAGCGCTATGTGACAGGCTCGATGGCACAGCTGCCTGTGACCAAAGTGACGAGAGGATAATGGAGATTTTGAATCTCTGCGCACACTTTTGGACACTGGACACTTGTGGATTGTGTGAGGCCCACTGATATCTGAGCGCTATGTGACAGGCTCCATGGCACAGCTGTGACAAAAGTGACTAGAGGATAAGGGAGATTGGATTGCTTTTAAAAAAGCAGTTTGCGGAGCAGTGGGTAAACAGAACAGCAATGCCAGCGTGTCAGGAAGCCTTAAAAGGCAGCCCAACAACCAACACCACTGATACACCACAATATAGCCTCCCCTTGCACTGCACACACAGTGACTTGTGTGTTGTGCAGGCCAAATCGCTAGCAGCAGAAGCAGTTTTTTTGTCTTCTTCCCTGCCTAACGCTCTCCCTACAGAATCAGCAGCAACCTCTCCCTATACTAAGATCGGCAGAAGTAAGATGGCGGTCGGCGTGCACGCCCTTTTATACCCCCTGTGACGCCCACCAAAGCAAGCCAATCACTTGCATGCCCTTCTGAAAGATGGTGGTGACCCGTGCCTAGGTCATCACGTTGCCCACAGTGTCCGTGGATCCTGATTGGCTGAAAAAGAGCGCAAAACAAACTTTTGAAACGCGACTTTGGCGCGTAAGTCGCCGACCTCGTGGCCGACCTCATCCTAGGGTCGGGTTTCGTTTCATGAAACCCGACTTTGCCAAAAGTCGGCGACTTTTGAATTTTTTCGACCCGTTTCGCTCAACTCTACTATTTTGCACAGGGATATGGTACCCAAAGCCCGGAGGACAGTCTCCTCTCCTCCGGACCGTGGGTACCATCCGCAAATGTTCTGCTTACTTTTCGCATGGTGTGCACAGCCACATGCGGGAAGTAAGCGGAACAACGCATTCCTATGGGTGCCGGATCGCCGCGATTCCGCGAAATTAATGAGCATGCTGCGGTTTTTACCGCAAAGCGATTCCGCCGCTGTAATCTCCTTTAATAAATACGCAAGACTAATGCCAGTATATATGGGCAAACAGAGGCGGAAGACAGCAAGAAACTACAAAAGCATTATAGAAAAGGGGCAAAACTAAGATGTTCATTGAGTCACTTTGGAGTCATGGTATCCAATTCCACAATCCATCTCGCTTCCATTTGTGCGAGTATTTTCTTGTTATCGCCG
The DNA here is from genome assembly GCF_039654945.1 of Dendrobates tinctorius. Classification (NCBI taxonomy): domain Eukaryota; kingdom Metazoa; phylum Chordata; class Amphibia; order Anura; family Dendrobatidae; genus Dendrobates; species Dendrobates tinctorius. The sequence goes on from NW_027361921.1 coordinate 24,042,104, forward strand.
CCTCTGATGCCCATATGCAGTACATCAATCCCCCTCACCTTCAGTAAACTGGCATCACAATTGTGTTGTGACCGAAAGTGTCGGGGGATTGTTTTTAAATCAGCCGGATCGGACACCGACTTCGCCGCGCCAATGTCCCGCACATGCTCTCGAACACGCACCCTCAGCTCCCTAGTGGTCAGGCCAACATAAATTTTAAGACACGGACACGTAGCATAGTGTATCACATTTGGTGTACAGCACGAAATCCGGTGTCTGATTTTAAACTGTCTGGTACCACTCGAGGAGCTGAAGGCAGAGCAGCTCAGGACATTGGCGCAGGCGATACAATGTCCACAAGAAAATGATCCGCTGATCGGGCCACTAGAACCAAAAAGGTTCTTAGAGATAGGAACATAGTGGCTCCGTACCAGAAGATCATTAAGATTTTTTGATCGACGAGGTGTCATGGATGGAAAGCTCCCCAGAGCGGCCCCCAAGGAGGGATCTGTCTCTAATATGAACCAATGCTTGCACAAAATAGTGCGCATATTCTGCCACTCATGATTGTACATTGAGATGAACCTAACAGGTCCATCATCAGATGTACCTCCACCCCTCTGGACAGGATGCAAAAGACTGCTACGTGAGGTGTATCTAGCCCTATTATAGCCCACTTTAATACATCTCCGACTGTAGCCTCTAGTTAGAAAGCGATTCGTCAAATCATGGGCTTGTCTCTCAAATCGATCATCGGTGGAACAGATGCGTCGCATACGGAGAAACTGTCCGACCGGGATGGCCCTCACTGTGGCATGGTCATGGGCTGACGTGGCGTGCAGCAAAGACTTGACGGACGTGGGCTTCCTGAATCTAGTCCCACTGTATGATCGATACAAGTATAAAGGCTCTCCAAATCAGCAGTCACCAGAAGGGTGGATGGGTCTACAAGGACACCGTCTACCCGTGCCAGGACGTCCGTCATGTCACGGATATAGGAGGGCAGTGATTCAACAAGTGGTTTCAAGTAAAAGTCAATAAATTGACATACTGGTTCACACATGCCACCTATACCCGACACGATAGGGCGTCCTGGGGGGTCAAGGGCGTCCTTGTGGATTTTAGGTAAGAGATAAAATGTGGGGTTACTAGGAGACCTGACCATCAACCCATCAAAAACTTTTTTAGTTATAGTACCACTCCGAAATGCCCTATTGAGGATTACCTGAAGTTCCCGTGAAAAGGGGACCCTAGGGTCAGACGAGAGTTTCAGGTAAGTGTCCGGATCTCTAAGCTGTCGGAAAGCCTCCCTTTCGTATTTCTGGTTGGGCCAGACCACTATGTTCCCCCCTTTGTCAGCCGGTTTGAAAACTACATCCCCCAAAGATTGTAATTGGGAAATTGCCTGACGTTGTTTATAGGTAAGGTTATCAAATTTCTGTCTAGTTGATAGTTTCTTAAAATCATCACCAACCAGTTTAGTAAAAATCTCAACGGAAGGGCAAATTGACAAAGGGGGGAACCTAGTGGACTTGGGCCGAACCAGGGGAGGAAACTTACTTGTGCGTGAAATACCCTGTTCCAAAAGCAGATCCTCTAGATCACGGAGTGCATCCCTTTCCACATCACTCAGGGCCTCAGGAATGTGGCTTCAGGCATGAAGTTTTTTCAAAATAAGTTTTCTTGAAAATAATTGGAGGTCTTTCAAAGCTGTAAAATAATCAAATGAGTTGGTGGGTGAGAAAGTCAGGCCCTTACTAAGAACCTCTAACTGTACCTCAGTAAATACATGAGTAGACAGATTTAATACCTGTAAATCCCCCCGGGAGCCAGTCTGGGGAGCCCTAGATCCGGACGATTTGTTTTTTGACGACTGGCGAGTCTCAATCCTCTTTGGAGGAACCGTCTTAATGTTAGTATTCTGGCCAAAGCCTCTCTGTCCCGTCTCATCATCATAATTCGAAACATTAGATCTCAATGATGTAGACCTTGAGCGGGAGTGAGACATGTTCCTGAACTTTGGACGTGATCGTCCAGTGGGATCCTGCCACCGATAGACTCTCGATGTTAATTTATCCTGGACATCCCTCTTAAATTTCTTTGCCTTATTGGCTTGGATATCCTGAGCCCATTTTTGTAAATCGGCATCAATTTGATCATTCAATTTTTTTAGGGCATCATTAGACATCTCCTTTTGTAAGGTAAATTGTAATTCATCAATCTCCGCCTCAATGGCAGTAAGAGAATCATGGTTCAGTTGTTTCAAAAGAATCATGAAACCCTTAGAACATTCATTAGTTAAACTTTCCCATTTACTTTTAAAAGTCTCATCCAATACTGGGAATGAGGGAAAAACCTGGATCCGGAGTCCTCTTGGGATCAGATCTTTCTGTATGTACTGATCCAGGACCTCCCGGTTCCACCAAATACGAGTTCTCTTACGTAACAATTCCTTAAATTTAAATACAACTTCCTGTATGTCCTTATTAGAGCCAACACATTCCCCATCTGAATTGTCCTGAAACACGTCATTTAGCTGCGTGCGCCACGTGTGATCACGTGCACGAAAATCTATAGTAGGAATAGGGACAACTGTGAAAAACACAGAAACAATTAATGAGACCAAAAACCCCTTAAACATCATATGGCGTAATGGGGAAGGGGGACACCCAACCACCGACGCCAGTGGGCATAAGCTCAAAAAATCAATTGAAAACAGGAGAAAACTCAGAGCATGCAGTAAAAAGATTATCAAATTTTATTAGAGTAAAGTACTACAATAGACATATATAACAATGTGCTGATGAGGACAAAAACAGACGATATCCACCGAAAGTGCCCTAAACCTCCATGCAGATGGAAAACACAGCCCCAGACCATGTCCCCGAAGGAATCATAAAACTCCAATATAAAATAAGGAAAACGCCCAAGCACAGTGACCTGGATATAGACATCATGAAGTTAACAAAAGTGAAGAGTGTCAGTACAGTGAGAGAAGCTGCCACAATGAGCAGCAAAAAAAGGGGGAAAGGAGACCTCAGAGACACTTACCGGGGCAAGGAGGGAAAGGGGAACCGGGCTGTAGCACCCCTGACGCGCATTTCGCGGCGTTACAGGCCGCTTTCTCAAGAGGGATATGAACTTTTTTTGAGCTTATGCACACTGGTGTCGGTGGTTGGGTGTCCCCCTTCCCCGTTACGCCATATGATGTTTAAGGGGTTTTTGGTCTCATTAATTGTTTCTGTGTTTTTCACAGTTGTCCCTATTCCTACTATGGATTTTCGCGCACGTGATCACAAGTGGCGCACGCAGCTTAATGACGTGTTTCAGGACAATTCAGATGGGGAATGTGTTGGCTCTAATAAGGACATACAGGAAGTTGTATTTAAATTTAAGGAATTGTTACGTAAGAGAACTCGTATTTGGTGGAACCATGAGTTCCTGGATCAGTACATACAGAAAGATCTGATCCCAAGAGGACACCGGATCCAGGTTTTTCCCTCATTCCCAGTATTGGATGAGACTTTTAAAAGTAAATGGGAAAGTTTAACTAATGAATGTTCTAAGGGTTTCATGATTCTTTTGAAATAACTGAACCATGATTCTCTTACTGCCATTGAGGCGGAGATTGATGAATTACAATTTACCTTACAAAAGGAGATGTCTAATGATGCCCTAAAAAAATTGAATGATCAAATTGATGCTGATTTACAAAAATGGGCTCAGGATATCCAAGCCAATAAGGCAAAGAAATTTAAGAGGGATGTCCAGGATAAATTAACATCGAGAGTCTATCGGTGGCAGGATCCCACTAGACGATCACGTCCAAAGTTCAGGAACATGTCTCACTCCCGCTCAAGGTCTACATCATTGAGATCTAATGTTTCGAATTATGATGATGAGACGGGACAGAGAGGCTTTGGCCAGAATACTAACATTAAGACTGTTCCTCCAAAGAGGATTGAGACTCGCCAGTCGTCAAAAAACAAATCAGCCGGATCTAAGGCTCCCCAGACTGGCTCCCGGGGGGATTTACAGGTATTAAATCTGTCTACTCATGTACTTACTGAGGTACAGTTAGAGGTTCTTAGTAAGGGCCTGACTTTCTCACCCACCAACTCATTTGATTATTTTACAGCTTTGAAAGACCTCCAATTATTTTCAAGAAAACTTATTTTGAAAAAACTTCATGCCCAAAGCCACATTCCTGAGGCCCTGAGTGATGTGGAAAGGGATGCACTCCGTGATCTAGACGATCTGCTTTCGGAACAGGGTGTTTCACGCACAAGTAAGTTTCCTCCCCTGGTTCGGCCCAAGTACACTAGGTTCCCCCTTTGTCAATTTGCCCTTCCGTTGAGATTTTTACTAAACTGGTTGGTGATGATTTTAAGAAACTATCAACTAGACAGAAATTTGATAACCTTACCTATAAACAACGTCAGGCAATTTCCCAATTACAATCTTTGGGGGATGTAGATTTCAAACCGGCTGACAAAGGGGGGAACATAGTGGTCTGGCCCAACCAGAAATACGAAAGGGAGGCTTTCCGACAGCTTAGAGATCCGGACACTTACCTGAAACTCTTGTCTGACCCTAGGGTCCCCTTTTCACGGGAACTTCAGGTAGTCCTCGATAGGGCATTTCGGAGTTATACTATAACTAAAAAAGTTTTTGATGGGTTGATGGTCAGGTCTCCTAGGAACCCCACATTTTATCTCTTACCTAAGGTCCACAAGGACGCCCTTGACCCCCCAGGACGCCCTATCGTGTCAGGTATAGGTGGCATGTGTGAACCAGTATGTCAATTTATTGACTTTTACTTGAAACCAGTTGTTGAATCACTGCCCTCCTATATCCGTGACACGATGGATGTCCTGGTACGGGTTGACAGCGTCCTTGTGGAACCATCCACTGTTATGATTGAGTCACCGTAGGAGGCAAAAACAGAAATGCTATCTAAGTCCAGAAAACCAGAGAAGTTGGCAGCTATCGGATTGCAGACCCCCTGAACCTATCAACACAACTAGCAGTAGCCGTGGGGGGTTCCTACGATGCCCTAGACCCCTCGATCACAGCCAGAGAATTAAATAGGCCTAAAGAAAGGGGAAATCTAAACTGCCCCAGAGCAGACCCCAAAGCAATAGGCAGCCCCCAACATATAATGACGGTGAAGCAAGATGAAAACACTAACACAGACAGAAAGATAGACTGAGCAAAGACGGGGCCCCAGCTAACTAGATAGAAAAGGACAGGAAGGTTGCTGTCTGCAATCCGTGAAAAACCCTATGAAAATAAGAGCCAACAGACTGACAGTGAAAAAGGCCCTGAAGACGCTAGGCTTCAAAAAGCTTTGTCAGTACTCAGGAATATTCTGAAGACAGAGCAACAGGCAAAAGGAGATTCAGTTCACCCCAGCAGGGAATGGCAGAATCCAGAAAAGCAAGGAAAACAAAAACAAAACACAAAAGCAACAGGCAAAGCAAAAATCTTAGCTTTAGAGGAGCAGGAATCAGACTGGTGTCCTAGAAGTCCACAGAGAAATCACCCGCAGGGCAGAAGGGCGTCGGCAGCCTTATATCCAGTCCGTGAATCCACTCAGCCAGTCATCCTCATTAGACTCAGGTGCCTGATAATCAGGCTCATTACCTTCCTTTACCAGAATAGGGAGTTCACCAGACCTCAGTGACGAAGGGGAAAATGAACTCACAACAATCCACCCTTCTGGTGACTGCTGATGTGGAGAGCCTTTATACATGTATCGATCATTCGGTGGGACTAGATGCGGTTCGCTGGTTTTTGGGGACCTCCGACCTGGATGGCCTTTTGTGTGAGTTGATCCTCGAGCTGGCCGATTTTATCCTTACCCACAATTTCTTCGTCTTTAAAGACCAGTTCTATTTGCAGAAGCGGGGCACAGCCATGGGCGCGGCCTGTGCGCCTTCGTATGCCAACCTCTTCCTTGGCGCCTGGGAGAGGGAGGTGTTTGGCGACCCATGTGCTGTGCTGATATCGCTACATTGATGATGTATTATTTCTGTGGGATGGGACGGTCGACCAGCTTGGGGATTTCATGAGGTCATTGAATGTAAATACCAGCAACATTCGTTTGACGTATTCATTTGACGACGTATGCGTGGACTTCCTGGACGTCCGGCTGGAGGTCGATGCCGACCGGCGCATCCAGACGGACGTATTCAGGAAGCCCACATCCGTCAATTCTTTGCTGCACGCCACGTCAGCCCATGACCATGCCACAGTGAGGGCCATCCCGGTCGGACAGTTTCTCCGTATGCGACGCATCTGTTCCACCGATGATCGATTTGAGAGACAAGCCCATGATTTGACGAATCGCTTTCTAACTAGAGGCTACAGTCGGAGATGTATTACAGCGGGCTATAATAGGGCTAGATACACCTCACGTAGCAGTCTTTTGCATCCGGTCCAGAGGGGTGGAGATACATCTGATGATGGACCTTTTAGGTTCATCTCAATGTACAATCATGAGTGGCAGAATATGCGCACTATTTTGTGCAAGCATTGGTCCATATTAGAGACAGATCCCTCCTTGGGGGCCGCTCTGGGGAGCTTTCCATCCATGAAACCTCGTCGATCAAAAAATCTTAATGATCTTCTGGTACGGAGCCACTATGTTCCTATCTCTAAGAACCTTTTTGGTTCTAGTGTCCCGATCAGCGGATCATTTTCTTATGGACATTGTATCGCCTGCGCCAATGTCCTGCGCTGCTCTACCTTCAGCTCCTCGAGTGGTACCAGACAGTTTAAAATCAGACCCCGGATTTCGCGCGGTACATCAAATGTGATATACTATGCTACGTGTCCGTGTCCTAAAATTTACGTTGGTCTGACCACTAGGGAGCTGAGGGTGCGTGTTTGAGAGCATGTGCGGGACATTGGCGCGGCGAAGTCGGTGTCCGATCCGGCTGATTTAAAAACAATCCCCCGACACTTTCTGTCACAACACAATTGTGATACCAGTTTACTGAAGGTGAGGGGGATTGATGTACTGCATATGGGCATCAGAGGCGGCGATAACAAGAAAATACTCGCACAAATGGAAGCGAGATGGATTGTGGAATTGGATACCATGACTCCAAAGGGACTCAACGAACATCTTAGTTTTGCCCCTTTTCTATAATGCTTTTGTAGTTTCTTGCTGTCTTCCGCCTCTGTTTGCCCATATATACTGGCATTAGTCTTGCGTATTTATTAAAGGAGATTATTCCCCCTTTTTTTGCCTTCACAAATCCTATATCTTCCCATTGCTTCCGTGGTAGTTTCTTCTTTTTTGTTTTTAACTTGTTTTTATTCCTGTTTCAGTTTTTAACTTCTTTTTTCTCTTTATACATATATTTTCAGTGCACACTAATTCCCCTGCCTGTGGATCTGTGACGTGACCTTGCCATGTGATTGGACTATTATTATCAAGTGTCTGCAGTGTTTACATTCATCTTATTACTACTGGATATCTTTCCTGATAATATTACATCTATATGATTCTGCAGTTTCATGTATTATAATATGCATGTACCATTGTATGTACTTTTGTACACTATACCGCGCCATTTATATTTGGCGGTTTGTTTTAATGGATCTTGTTATATATATATCTACTGTGGTTCTATGTATTGTAATATGCATGTATTATTGTATGAATTTTTGTATATTATACCGCGCCATTTATATTTAGCGGTTTGCTTAAATGGATTTTTTGATATATGTATTTATTGATAACGCATACATGTATCTATATGGCACTACCCCACCGATCCCCCCCTTACATAGGAATTTCATTTCCTCTTATTTTTCTATTTTCATGGTGTATGGCTGTGCGCATCGCTACCAGCGATCTGTGGCTCTACTCTGCACTCGGCATCTTTATGTGCCGTGCGCGCGCCCGGGTTTTCCCGGTGCGGGTGCACTGGCACATGATGCCTGTAGTGCCTTGTAGGACCTGCGGGGGCTGTGGCGTATGCGCCAGAACTGCCTACACCATTGGCTAATCTAGGTCACATGACCGAGGTCAGGGGCTACTTTAAGGTCCTGCTTGGACCTTTTATCATATCCCTCTTGAGAAAGCGGCCTTAGACGCCGCGAAACACGCGTCGGGGGTGCTACAGCCCGGTTCCCCTTCTCCTCCTTGCCCCGGTAAGTGCCTCTGAGGTCTCCTTTCCCCCCTTTTTTGCTGCTCATTGTGGCAGCTTCTCTCACTGTACTGACGCCCTTCACTTTTGTTAACTTCATGATGTCTATATCCAGGTCACTGTGCTTGGGCGTTTCCCTTATTTTATATTGGGGTTTTATGATTCCTTCGGGGACATGGTCTGGGGCTGTGTTTTCCATCTGCATGGAGGTTTAGGGCACTTTGGGTGGATATTGTCTGTTCTTGTCCCCATCAGCACATTGTTATATATGTCTATTGTAGTACTTTACTCTAATAAAATTTGATAATCTTTTTACTGCATGCTCTGAGTTTTCTCCTGTTTTTCATATATTATTATAGATATAGACTGTATTGGCTCCTGTCAGGTATATATTATTGTAGATATAGACTGGGCTCCTGTCAGGAATATATTGTTGTAAATACAGACTGTATGGGCTCCTGTCAGGTGTATATTATTGTAGATATAGACTGTATGGGCTCCTGTCAGGTATATATTATTGTAGATATAGACTGTATGGGCTCCTGTCAGGTGTATATTATTGTAGATACAGACTGTACCGGCTCCTGTCAGGTGTATATTAGTGTAGATAAAGACTGTACGGGCTCCTGTCAGGTATATATTATTGTAGATATAGCCCCACCCTGGATCTGCCCCATCCCCCCATCCACCTTCCCTATGCCATGGACTTCTATCGCCCCATCCTGGATCTGCCCCCATCTACCTTTCCTACTGCCCCTACCCAACATCCCTACAGTCCCTATCCCTATTCCCTTTTGTACACTTGCTTTGGCAAAACTAATGGTTATTTAGTCCTGCCAATAAAGCTTCTTTGAATTTGAATTTGAATTGACTGTATGGGCTCCTGTCAGGTGTATATTATTGTAGATATAGACTGTATGGGCTCCTATCAGGTATATATTATTGTAGATATAGACTGTACGGGTTCCTGTCAGGTATATATTATTGTAGATATAGGCGGTACGGGCTCCTGTCAGTTATGTATTACTATAGATATAGACTGTATTGGCTCCTGTCAGGTATATATTATTGTAGATACAGACTGTATGGGCTCCTGTCAGTTGTATATTATTGTAGATACAGACTGTATGGGCTCCTGTCAGGTATATATTATTGTAGATATAGACTGTACGGGTTCCTATCAGGTATATATTATTGTAGATATAGGCGGTACGGGCTCCTGTCAGTTATGTATTACTATAGATATAGACTGTATTGGCTCCTGTCAGGTATATATTTGTAATGTAAAATAATGTCTGTAAGGTATGACTTCTAGAATCTTCCCTTCCTCCACACACAGCTATCTGCCTGCAGCTGTGAAACCTGAAACTTCAGTGTAGAATTCTTCTCTCCCCCTTTTTCCTCCCCCTCCCTGCACAGCTAAGTGGAAGGATTTCTTTTGTTCTCAAACATGCAGCCGAATGAGAACTATGGGAGATATTAAACTAAGCTAGCATGGGCCCCGGTCGCGGCAGAAAAATGAAACGGACATTTCTGTGATCTGAGTGGACCCGGCTTCGCTACGGTAGCTCTTGCGAAGTTCTCGGACCTCCAGAAACTGAGATATGGATTGCTCCCAAATGGAGTGTCTTAATTATGGCATGTTTGATGTTGTCTTATTAGGTTTGATAAACTACAAACAATGATACCATATGTGTGTTTATACGAGCTTCCCTCGTTAAGATATGGTTATTATAAGTTTTTAGATAAATTGCAACTTAGAGAGTAGGGGGTTGGACCTCACCAGACCGCCCATTTCGTGAGGTCACAAACCCAAAGGGATAAGGTATTTCCTCCCAAAATTCAGTCAGTTTGAGCTACAGATTGCATGCTGACAAGACCAACCCGATGTCTTGGGATGTCTGGCTGCTGCCCATCCCCCGAGCCACATGGGATTGCCTAAAGAACCATGAGCAACTGTAAGTGTAATTTCTTTCTTTTCATCCATGTTATTTTGGTATATTTGCATTGTACATATTTGATGTCTCAATTTATAGCAACTTTATCTATGTAATCACTGCCCACCTTTTTGGGAATAAATGATAAAATTATCAGTCTACCTTCATGCTCTAAGAAACGAACTATGTGCCTTTTTTTAGATAATCGCTACTAATTGGGGGTTTGCCACGGACCCTCTTAATTAACTCTTTGATTAAGTGAATTGTGGCTGGTGGCAGCGTGGTGTGTGCGGTTGGTTAGGCTAGGTGGCAGTCCGGAAGGGTCTTATATTGCTGAATGAGTGGCTGAGGCCAACACATTGTTAATTCCCTTACTGCAGTAGTCTAACTGCACAACAAACAGCCCATCCGGCGACTAATTATCCTAGGTGCAGTTCCCTGACTGACCTGAGGATAAGGGGGGTGCCGGAGAGCTGCGAGTTCCGAAGTGGAACGGAGAAAGTGGGATATCCATAAATCCCCGCAGTTCTTGGAAGGTTGTTAGCAGTGGTGCGGCATCCAAAATAACCCCCTTGCGGTAAATTGTTAGAGCAAGATTAGCTTGCTGTATATTTTTGTCACATGGTGCCGGTGGTGGGATAACTAAGATAAGCCCCCACTGTGCCTGTGATAGCCGTGCCAGCAGTGCATCGCATCCCTCCGTCCGCTGGCATACCGATGTCACTGGTGGGATCGTCACATATTGGTGGCACAGGGTGCGCTGTCGTCATCACAATATTATTGTAGATATAGACTGTACGGGCTCCTGTCAGGTATATATTATTGTAGCTACAGACTGTATAGGCTCCTGACAGGTGTATATTATTGTAGATATAGACTGTATGGGCTCCTTTCAGGTATATATTATTGTAGGTATAGACTGTTGTAGATATAGACCACCATGGAGGAGTTCACCGACCTCACACAGAGACATGCAAAACAGAGGCATCCAGAGCAGAGATATACAGAGCAGAGAAATGGAGGAGATAAAGACCCTGCTCAACACAGTGTGCAGGAAACTAATGTGACTGGACGGAACCAACATCATTAATAAATCAGTCAGAGATCCGGTGTGTCCTACACAGCCATACTCATTACAAGGTATATACACCCAGGATATATAGAAAAATGACTTCACTTACAATCAGCAGCTGGAATATTCAAGGTCTCAACACCTCGGCCTTTGGATGTAAAACAAATGACCCTGACTTTATACAAAGACTGAGAAATATAGACATTCAGATCCTCCTGGAAACATGGACCAGAGCCGAAAACGAATCTCTGGTGCCCATCGGATACAAGGAAATCTCTGTCCCTGCCCTGAAAAATAAAAACGTCAAACAGGGCCGGAGCTCAGTAGGAATACTGATCTGGTATAAAGAAGAGCTCCACCAATACATCAAACCGGCGAAGAGAGGAAGCAGCCACATATGAATCAGGATCAGCAGCTCCATCCTCACCTCTCAGTCTGATGTCCACATCTGCGCCACCTCTATGCCACCACCAGAGTCACCCTACTTCAATCCAGACTGCTTCAAGATCTTACAAAGATCTATCAGGGCCTGGGCAAAGTTCTCATCTTTGGAGACCTCAATGCAAGAACAGGGAGAGAAAATGACTTCCTGACCACTGATGGGAACATGTACATATTTGGAGCAGAGAATGACGGCCAAGACTCAGTACTCACAGAGAGAAACAGCTATGACAGTACAGTCAACAAAAGTTGTAAAAAGCTCCTGAACGTATATAGATGTTTAGGACTTCATATTCTTAATGGACGAACCAAAGGAGACTCCTTAGGGAGGTGTACACTAACTCCCATGTAGGGAGAGGTGTAGTAGATTATGCCATTACAGATATGAACCTGGCAAATATCAGCGCCTTCATAGTCTCTCCACAAATGCACCTGTCAGACCTCAGCCAACTTCTTCTGTACCTGAAATCTACAGAGAAACCATCCACTCAAAAGCCTCAGCAGAGCGGCCTCTTCACCCGACCTCCATCCTATAAATGGCACAAAATGTCGGCATTAAGGTATAAAGAGGCTCCCAACAGACCAGAAATACAGCGGATGCTCCACCACTTCTACAACTACGAATACCAGCCTAACCCAAAGGGAGTAAGTCAAGCTGCAAAAGACCTCAACAATATATTCTATGCAATGGCCAGACTTTCTGACCTTAAAAAAGTCAACCACAAGAGACCAAAAGAAAAACAGATCAACGGATGGTTTGACAGAATGTAAAGCCGTACGGAAGACCCTGAGAACAGCCTCAAACAAGAAACACAGAGACCCCAACCACCTGGGTCTAAGGGAAGCCTATGAAACCATACAAAGGCAGTACGAAACCATCCTCAGGAGGAAGAAGCAGAGTTACATCTCCACCAAACTTAACCAACTCCAACATGTCCTCCAAGACAACTCCTTCTGGGAACTATGGAACCACATGGGCACAAAAGACCTGAAAAACAACATCCATACCCAAAATGGCAATGTGGCGCCCCTGAGGCTTCAGTCACCACAGAGGTACTGCACCTTCTCCTAAGGTGTAGTGCCCCACCATCCAGGTAGAGTGGGAACTCCTGACCACGCTCCACACCTGCATTCCACACACAGGATAGTTCAGTGGGGCCACCTAACAGCTTCAGGCTGGGGGTTAGCAGAGCACCCCTCGTGGAACCCTGCTTCGTAACGCGAGATGTGCTGGGAGGTGGGTGGAGTTAGATGATATAAAAGAGAGGGAAAGTGTAGGATTTGAGGTCAGTCTGACAGAGGTCAGTCTGGGAGAGACCCAGAAGAGCTCAGTCTAGGGTGAGTCCCAGAGAAGGAGGTCAGCCAGACGAGGGTCTGAGGAAGAGAGCAGGCTGACAGCCGGTCAGCCTGAGAGGAGCTCAAGGCGGAGGAAGGCAGTCAGTCAGGAGAGGCTGAGGACTGGTCTTAGTGGAACGAGCTTCTCAGGAAAGGAAGAGAAGGAGAAAGAGACGTAGACTGGAGACTACAGATTCCATAAGAGAGAGATAGAACAGATCGGAACGAAGGAGAAAGAGAACAGAGAGGAGGAGTGGGTTGGATAGGAACCCTGCCTGTAGGTTCTCAGCGCAAAGGCCGGGGCCCGGTCCCCGAGGTTGACTGGATCTTTATATCCGGCAACAGACACCGGAGGAGTAGTGAGCCGCTAACGCCTTACTCCCACCATAGACTTGGGACACAACAGCGAAACGGATAGAGAGCCGGGATTCAGGAGAGAAGTCCCCGAAGCAGGCTACAGCTGTTTGTCATACAAGTAAAGACTAGGAACATCTAGAGAGAGGCATTTCAGGGTAACTAAGTATTGGAGTGCTTCGCACCTAAAGGCGCATTTGAAGAGTCGTTCAGTGAAGGTACATATTGGCGGAGTGTGGAAGGGAGAGTCCTGTCCTGCCTGGAGGTTGGCTGGAGCCCTGACCTGGAGAACACAGTACGGAGACTGGCAGTTGTGTGAACTGCAAACAGTGAGTAAAGCTTTGGAACCGCATACTCTGGTGTCCTCCAGTTATTCCCGCATCGCTACACCTGGGTAACAACATCTACACCATCCTGCGCCTCTCCTCATCCATTGCACCTACACTGCCCTGGGACTACAGCTCCACCTGTGGGGAGCTTTACCATCTCTGCTGCACCACACCATCAGTCCCAGAGGATCTGTACGCAGCGTTGGCTAACACCTCACTTGCCAAATACCACGGGTGGCGTCACAAACTATACCAATAAACTCTAACACCTTTAACACCACCGCCATTGATATTGGGCGCCCAGGGCCACGGACCGGGTCACCGCTGCTGTGACATATTCCCCTGACACCGGCCCGGTACCGAGTACCCCACAGCCCTGGGAGGGCGACCCAGCAACATCTGGCTCCAGTACTTCAGAGACCTCTATAAAGACATTCCAAAGGAAGAACTAAGCCAAGAACAGGAAAACATAATGGCAAAACTAAAAGCAATGAAGGAAAAAGTAAAAAACTTCCAAAACCCCGTGGATACACCTATTACATTACAGGAAGTACCAGAGAGAATCTCTTCCATAAGATGTGGAAAAGCCAGTGGCCTGGATGGAATCCTACCAGAAATGCTGAAGTACAGCCCACCAGAAATACAGGCCGAAATGGTTAAACTCTTCAATATTGTGCTAAGTGCCGGCTACTTCCCTCATACCTGGAACCAAGGCCTCATCACACCCATCCACAAGAATGGGGACAGGTATGACCCAGCCAACTACAGAGGCATATGTGTCAGCAGCAACCTGGGAAAACTGTTCAACAGCATCCTGAACAAGAGGATCCTCAGTTTCCTCACCGAGCACAACGTCCTCAGCAAGAGCCAAACAGGGTTCATGCCAAACCACCGCACTACCGACCACATCTACACCCTGCACAGCCTCATTCAGAGACACGTCCACAATACAAAGAACGGGACGATATACCCCTGTTTCGTGGACTTTAAAAAGGCCTTTGATTCGGTGTAGCACCCAGGCTTATTCCTGAAACTGCTGGAGAGTGGAATAGGAGGAAAGACCTACGATGTTATCAAAAGCTCATACACCGAGAACCTCTGCAGTGTTAGTGTGAACGGCAGAAGAACGGCCTATTTCCATCAGAGCCGGGGAGTCAGACAAGGATGCAGCCTAAGCCCAACGCTCTTCAACATTTACATCAACGAGCTGGCTACCACTCTGGAATCTTCCACAGCAACAGGTCTCACCCTCCACGATGCGCAGGTGAAATTCCTGCTGTATGCAGATGACGTGCTGCTTCTGTCACCAACCGAGAAAGGCCTCCAAGACAACCTGAAAATCTTAGAGAAATTCAGCTCCACCTGGGCACTACCGGTCAACCTACAGAAAACTAACATCATGGTGTTCCAGAAGAGAAAGAGAAAATCAGACCAGCACCCATCATTTGCTGTTATGAGCTCATTTTCTCGTTCACCTTAGATGTCCGATGAACTCCCTCTGCTGGTGAAAGGAGGTGGTGAAACTGATTTGGATGGGAGAAACCTGTCACCTGAACAGGTGGATTGCGATTGGACATCCGGAATCTCTGAGTGGATATAAGGCTGCCGACGCCCTGTAGGGTTGCTGGTGATTTCTCTGCTCTGAGCTCTGGCCTCCAGTTCAGTTCCTTTCTTCTAAAGCTAAGTTTTTGCTCTGTTATTGTTCCATGAGATTTTGTCTGATTTGCTTAGTTTTGTGTTCAGCCAGCCCCGGCTGGGGCTTTGCTGAATTTCCATTTTTGTCCCTGATCGGTTAATTCTCTTTTGCTCTGTCTTCAGAATATATCGGAGTGCTGATATAGGGATTTTGAAGTCTAGTAACTTCAGGGCCGTTTTTCCTATCAGACGTGTTGGGACATTTTTGGTAGGGTTTTTGCGGATTGCAGCCAGCATCTTTTCTGTCCTTTCCTATCTAGTTAGTTGGGCCCCATCATTTGCTCTGCCTGTCTTTCTGTCTGTGTTTGTGTTTTCATCTGTTTTCACCGTCAATACATGTTGGGGGCTGTCTATTGCTTTGGGGCAGTTTAGATTTCCCCTTTCTTTCTTTAGGCTAATTTAGTTCTCCGGCTGTGACGAGGTGTCTAGGACCATCGTAGGAACACTCCACGGCTACTGTTAGTTGTTGTGAATAGGATCAGGGGTCTGCAATCCGCTAGCTACCAACCTCTCCGGTTTTCTGGACTTAGCTTGTATTTTTGTTTTTTCCTCCTCGGGTGACTCATTCATAACAATTTGCCCTCAACAACTGCGCCCTTACAGGAATGGACAAATATACTTACCTGGGCCTAGACATTCACCAGTCAGGGAGCTTCAAACAAGCCATAGAGACCCTGAAAGACAAAGCATGCAAAACCTTCTATGCCATCCGAAGGAAACTCTACCATCTAAAGCCACCAGTGAGGGTCTGGTTAAAAATCTTCGACTCTATCATTGCCCCAATCCTCCTGTATGGCAGAGAAGTCTGGTGTCCTCACACCTACCCAGACTGGTCAAGGTGGGATTCCAGCCCAACAGAAATATTCCACCTGGAATTCTGCAAGCACCTTCTCCAAGTCCATCGGAGTTCCTCCAACAGTGCTTGCCGGGCCGAGCTGGGCAGATTCCCTCTACACCTAACGGTTCTAAAGAGGGTACTGTCATTCCGGGCTCACCTACATAGGAGCAATCCAGGTTCCCATCACCATAAAGCCCTGACACATGTAGGTGAAACAGAAAAACCAGGATCCTCGGAACAGCCCACCCAAACCCAACCTGACCAGAACACCAATCACAACAATCTGACAAAAGCCGGAATCAGGAAGATGGTAGACGAAGGCCAGGAGAGGTACGTAAGTGACTGGAAGAACGAGATCATCAGCTCACAGAAACTGACTATGTACCGGAGTCTACAGAGAGTCTACAGACTGGCCCCATACCTGGAGAAACTCCCAGACCCCAGAGACCGCAAGATCCTGAGCCAGTATAGACTCAGTGCTCACAGTCTGGCCATCGATTGTGGCCGACACAGCCAGAGCTACAAGCTCAGGGAGGAAAGTCTGTGCCAACACTGTGACCAGGAGGCCCTGGAGGATGAGACCCACTTCCTGCTACACTGCCCCAAATACTCAGCAGTGAGGGACACTCACTTCAGCAGACTCTCACATCTCTTCCCGGATTTCATCACCATGAAGGAGGAAGAGAAAACATATATCCTGCTGGTGGAAGAAGAGAGAGCAGTGGAGATAGCAGCGCAATATGTGAGCACATGCCATAGACTGCGAGAAAGAGAACTATGATATGCCATGGACTCCAATGGCCCCCACCCTGGATCTGCCCCCCCATCCACCTTCCTTATGCCATAGCCTTCTAAAGCCCCACCCTGGATCTGCCCCATCCCCCCAATCACCTTCCCTATGCCATGGACTTCTGTTGTGAGTTCATTTTCCCCTTCATTACTGAGGCCCGAGGAACTCCCTCTTCTGGTAAAGAAAGGTAGTGAGCCTGATTATCAAACACCTGAGGCTGATGATGATGACTGGCTGAGTGGAGTTACTGACTGGATATAAGGCTGCCGACGCCCTTCTGCCCTGCGGGTGATTTCTCTGTGGGATCCTTGGAGACCAGTCTGAATTCCTGCTCCTCTAAAGCTAAGTTTGCTGCTCGGCCTTTTGCTTTGGTGCTTTGACTTTGTTTTGCTTTGTTTTTCTGGATTTCTGCCATTCTCTGCTGGGGTGTGCTGAATTTCTTTAGCTCTGTCTTCTGAAAATACCTGAGTGCTGATTTAGTTTTTGAAGCCTAGCTGCTTCAGGGCCTTTTTCATATCAGCTTGTTGGCTTATGTCTTTGATAGGGTTTTGGCAGATTGCAGACAGCAGCCTTCCTGTCCTTTCCTATCTAGGTAGTTTTGGGCCCCGTCTTTGCTCAGTCTATCTTTCTGTCTGTGTTAGTATTTTCATCTTGCTTCACCGTCATTATATGTTGGGGGCTGCCTATTGCTTTGGGGTCTGCTCTGGGGCAGTTTAGATTTCCCCTTTCTTTCTTTAGGCCTATGTAATTCTCCGGCTGTGATCGAGGGGTCTAGGGCATCGTAGGAACCCCCCACGGCTACTGCTAGTTGTGTTGATAGGTTCAGGGGTCTGCAATCTGATAGTTGCCAACTTCTCTGGTTTTCTGGACATAGCTTGTATTTCTGCTTTTGCCTCCTACGGTGACTCATTCATAACAGACTTCTATAGCCCCACCCTGGATCTGCCCCATCCCCCCATCCACCTTCCCTATGCCATGGATTTCTATAGCCCCATCCTGGATCTGCCCCCATACACCTTTCCTACAGCCCCTACCCAACATCCCTACAGCCCCTATCCCTGTTCCCTATTGTACACTTGCTTTGGCAAAACTAATGTGTATTTAGTCCTGCCAATAAAGCTTCTTTGAATTTGACTGTACGGGCTCCTGTCAGGTATATAGTGAGTTCATGGGATCTTTGAATGTCAACGACAAGAACATCCATCTGACTTATCATTGTGACATGCAGAGAATTAATTTCCTTGATGTGATGGTATGGAGGGGTGATGATTCCACCCTGCAGACCACAATCTACAGGAAGGAAACCTCCAGTAACATGTTGTTGCACGCCTCCTCATCCCATCCAAAGCATATGACCGACTCTATACCCATTGGACAGTTCCTCCGGTTACAGAGGATCTGTTCCAATGATGATGAGTTTGAAATACGGCTAAAGACCTCTTTGGTAGATTTCATGAAAGAGGCTACTGTAGACGTATCCTGAAACGTGCGTATCATAGGGCTAAGCATTCATCACGACATACACTACTATATGCACGTAATAACTAGTGTTGAGCGATACCATCCGATACCCTAAAAGATCGGATGGTATCGTCCCGATACAAAAAAAAGTATCGGGTATCGCCGATTCCGATACCAGAAGTCCCATTCAAGTCTATGGGACTTCCGGTATCGGAATAAGAAAAACCCTTTTCTGTCCTTGTACAGCCTCTCGGGGGGGTGTACGGACCTTCCGGGGGTCTGTGCCGACTGCCCGGGGGTCTGGGCGGACTGCCGGGGGTCTGTACCGGCCTGCCGGGGGGCTGTGCTGGCCTGCCGGTGGTCTGTACCGACTGTCCGGGGGTCTGTGCAGGCTGCGGGGGTCTGTACCGGCCTGCCGGGGGGCTGTGCCGGTCTGCCGGTGGTCTGCACCGACTGCCCGGGGGTCTGTGCAGGCTGCGGGGGTCTGTGCCGGCCTGCCGATGGTCTGTACCGACTGTCCGGGGGTCTGTGCAGGCTGCGGAGGGCTGTGCCGGCCTGCCGGTGGTCTGTACCAACTGTCTGGGGGTCTGTGCAGGCTGTGGGGGTCTGTACCGGCCTACCGGGGGGGCTGTGCTGACTGTCCGGGGGTCTTTGCAGGCTGCGGGGGTCTGTACTGGCCTGCCGGGGGGCTGTGCCGGCCTGACGGTGGTCTGTACCGACTGCCCGGGGGTCTGTGTAGGCTGCGGGGGTCTGTACCGGCCTGCCGGGGGGGCTGTGCCGGCCTGCCCGTGGTCTATACCGACTGTCCGGGGGTCTGTGCAGGCTGCGGGGGACTGTGCAGGATCGTCCGATGGGACTACAAGTCCCATCGGGCGATGCCTGCTACCATGACGGTGATTGACACATTAGCCAATGATGGGACAGTAGTAGTCCCATCATCCGGCTAATGTGTTGAATGTACAAAAAAAAAAAAATACATACTGCATACATGCTACATACATGCTACATACATGCTACATACATGCAACATACATACTACATACATACTACATATATACTACATTCATACAATATACAGTGGGGAAAAAAAGTATTTAGTCAGTCAGCAATAGTGCAAGTTCCACCACTTAAAAAGATGAGAGGCGTCTGTAATTTACATCATAGGTAGACCTCAACTATGGGAGACAAACTGAGAAAAAAAAATCCAGAAAATCACATTGTCTGTTTTTTTTTTCATTTTATTTGCATATTATGGTGGAAAATAAGTATTTGGTCAGAAACAAAATTTCATCTCAATACTTTGTGATATATCCTTTGTTGGCAATGACAGAGGTCAAAAGCTTTCTGTAAGTCTTCACAAGGTTGCCACACACTGTTGTTGGTATGTTGGCCCATTCCTCCATGCAGATCTCCTCTAGAGCAGTGATGTTTTTGGCTTTTCGCTTGGCAACACGGACTTTCAACTCCCTCCAAAGGTTTTCTATAGGGTTGAGATCTGGAGACTGGCTAGGCCACTCCAGGACCTTGAAATGCTTCTTACGAAGCCACTCCTTCGTTGCCCTGGCAGTGTGCTTTGGATCATTGTCATGTTGAAAGACCCAGCCACGTTTCATCTTCAATGCCCTTGCTGATGGAAGGAGGTTTGCACTCAAAATCTCACGATACATGGCCCCATTCATTCTTTCATGTACCCGGATCAGTCGTCCTGGCCCCTTTGCAGAGAAACAGCCCCAAAGCATGATGTTTCCACCACCATGCTTTACAGTAGGTATGGTGTTTGATGGATGCAACTCAGTATTCTTTTTCCTCCAAACACGACAAGTTGTGTTTCTACCAAACAGTTCCAGTTTGGTTTCATCAGACCATAGGACATTCTCCCAAAACTCCTCTGGATCATCCAAATGCTCTCTAGCAAACTTCAGACGGGCCCGGACATGTACAGGCTTAAGCAATGGGACACGTCTGGCACTGCAGGATCTGAGTCCATGGTTGCGTAGTGTGTTACTTATGGTAGGCCTTGTTACATTGGTCCCAGCTCTCTGCAGTTCATTCACTAGGTCCCCCCGCGTGGTTCTGGGATTTTTGCTCACCGTTCTTGTGATCATTCTGACCCCACGGGGTGGGATTTTGCGTGGAGCACCAGATCGAGGGAGATTATCAGTGGTCTTGTATGTCTTCCATTTTCTAATTATTGCTCCCACAGTTGATTTCTTCACTCCAAGCTGGTTGGCTATTGCAGATTCAGTCTTCCCAGCCTGGTGCAGGGCTACAATTTTGTTTCTGGTGTCCTTTGACAGCTCTTTGGTCTTCACCATAGTGGAGTTTGGAGTCAGACTGTTTGAGGGTGTGCACAGGTGTCTTTTTATACTGATAACAAGTTTAAACAGGTGCCATTACTACAGGTAATGAGTGGAGGAAAGAGGAGACTCTTAAAGAAGAAGTTACAGGTCTGTGAGAGCCAGAAATCTTGATTGCTTGTTTCTGACCAAATACTTATTTTCCACCATAATATGCAAATAAAATGAAAAAAAAACAGACAATGTGATTTTCTGGATTTTTTTTTCTCAGTTTGTCTCCCATAGTTGAGGTCTACCTATGATGTAAATTACAGACGCCTCTCATCTTTTTAAGTGGTGGAACTTGCACTATTGCTGACTGACTAAATACTTTTTTTCCCCACTGTACATACATGCAACATACATACTACATATATACTACATATATACCACATGCATGCAACATGCATACTACATATATACTACATGCAACGTGCATACAACATATATACTACATGCATGCAACATGCATATATACAACATACAGTTGTGGCCAAAAGTATTGACACCCCTGCAATTTTGTCAGATAATTCTCAGATTCTTCCTGAAAATGATTGCAATCACAAATTCTTTGGTATTATTATCTTCATTTAATTTGTCTTACATGAAAAAACACAAAAGAGAATGAAGCAAAAAGCAAAACATTGATCATTTCACACAAAACTCCAAAAATGGGCCAGACAAAAGTATTGGCACCCTCAGCCTAATACTTGGTTGCACAACCTTTAGCCAAAATAACTGCGACCAACCGCTTCCGGTAACCATCAATGAGTTTCTTACAATGCTCTGCTGGAATTCTAGACCATTCTTCTTTGGCAAACTGCTCCGGGTCCCTGATATTTGAAGGGTGCCTTCTCCAAACTGCCATTTTTAGATCTCTCCACAGGTGTTCTATGGGATTCAGGTCTGGACTCATTGCTTGCCACCTTAGAAGTCTCCAGTGCTTTCTCTCAAACCATTTTCTAGTGCTTTTTGAAGTGTGTTTTGGGTCATTGTCCTGCTGGAAGACCCATGACCTCTGAGGGAGACCCAGCTTTCTCACACTGGGCCCTACATTATGCTGCAAAATTTGTTGGTAGTCTTCAGACTTCATAATGCCATGCACACGGTCAAGCAGTCCAGTGCCAGAGGCAGCAAAGCAACCCCAAAACATCAGGGAACCTCTGCCATGTTTAATACTGTAGGGACCGTATTTTTTTCTTTGAATGCCTCTTTTTTTTTTCTCCTGTAAACTCTATGTTGATGCCTTTGCCCAAAAAGCTCTACTTTTGTCTCATCTGACCAGAGAACATTCTTCCAAAACGTTTTAGGCTTTTTCAGGTAAGTTTTGGCAAACTCCAGCCTGGCTTTTTTATGTCTTGGGGTAAGAAGTGGGGTCTTCCTGGGTCTCCTACCATACAGTCCCTTTTCATTCAGACACAGACGGATAGTACGGGTTGACACTGTTGTACCCTCGGACTGCAGGGCAGCTTGAACTTGTTTGGATGTTAGTCGAGGTTCTTTATCCAACATCCGCACAATCTTGTGTTGAAATCTCTTGTCAATTTTTGTTTTCCGTCCACATCTAGGGAGGTTAGCCACAGTGCCATGGGCTTTAAACTTCTTGATGACACTGCGCACGATGGACACAGGAACATTCAGGTCTTTGGAGATGGACTTGTAGCCTTGAGATAGCTCATGCTTCCTCACAATTTGGTTTCTCAAGTCCTCAGACAGTTCTTTGGTCTTCTTTCTTTTCTCCATGCTCAATGTGGTACACACAAGGACACAGGACAGTGGTTGAGTCAACTTTAATCCATGTCAACTGGCTGCAAGTGTGATTTAGTTATTGCCAACACCTGTTAGGTGCCATAGGTAAGTTACAGGTGCTGTTAATTACACAAATTAGAGAAGCATCACATGATTTTTCGAACAGTGCCAATACTTTTGTCCACCCTCTTTTTTATGTTTGGTTAGGAATTATATCCAATTTGGTTTTAGGACAATTCTTTTTGTGTTTTTTCATTTAAGACAAATTAAATGAAGATAATAATACCAAAGAATTTGTGTTTGCAATAATTTTCAGGAAGAAACTGAGTATTATCTGACAAAATTGCAGGGGTGTCAATACTTTTGGCCACAACTGTATATACTACATGCAACATACATACATACTACATATATACTACATGCATGTAACATACATATATACTACATACATACTACATGCATGTAACATACATATATACTACATACATACTACATGCAACATACATACTACATATATACTACATGCATGCAACATATATACTACATATATACCACATGCATGCAACATACATATATACAACATATATACTACATGCATGCAACATGCATACTACATATATACCACATATATACTACATGCATGCAACATACATATATACTACATATATACTACATGCAACATGCATACTACATATATTCTACATGCATGCAACATACTACATATATACCACATGCATGCAACATGCATACTACATATATACCACATATATACTACATGCATGCAACATACATATATACTACATACATGCATACTACATATATACAACATATATACTACATGCATACTACATATATACCACATGCATGCAACATACATACTACATATATACCACATGCATGCAACATACATATATACTACATATATACTACATGCATGCAACATGTATACAACATATATACTACATGCATGCAACATACATACTACTTATATACCACATACATACTACATGCATACTACATATATACCACATGCATGCAACATACATATATACTACATATATACTACATGCATACTACATATATACCACATATATACTACATGCATGCAACATATATATACTGCATATATATTACATGCAACATACATACTACATATATTCTACATGCATGCAACATACATACTACATATATATTACATGCATACTACATATATACCACATGCATGAAACATACATATACTACATGCATGCAACATGCATACTATACTACATATATACCACATATATACGACATGCATGCAACATACATACATACAACATATATACTACATGCATGCAACATGCAGATATACTACATGCATGCAACATACATATATACTACATATATACCACATATATACTACATGCATGCAACATACATATATACTACATATATACCACATGCATATTACATATATACCACATATATACTGCATGCATACTACATATATACCACATGCATGCAACATGCATACTACATATATACCACATATATACTACATGCATGCAACATACATATATACTACATGCAACATACATACTACATATATACTACATGCATGCAACATACATAATACTATATATACCACATGCATGCAAAATGCATACTACATATATACCACATATATACTACATGCATGCAACATACATACTACATATATACCACATGCATGCAACATGCATACTACATATATACAACATATATACTACATGCATGCAACATACATACTACATACAACATGCATACCACATATATACTACATGCATACTACATATATACCACATGCATGCAACATACATATATACTACATATATACTACATGCATACTACATATATACCACATATATACTACATGCATGCAACATATATATACTACATATATATTACATGCAACATACATACTACATATATACTACATGCATGCAACATACATACTACATATATATTATATGCATACTACATATATACCACATGCATGCAACATACATATACAACATATATACTACATGCATGCAACATGCATACTACATATATACGACATGCATGCAACATACATACATACAACATATATACTACATGCATGCAACATGCATACTACATATAGGCCACATATATACTACATGCATGCAACATACATATATACTACATGCATGCAACATACATATATACTACATATATACCACATATATACTACATACATGCAACATACATATATACTACATATATACCACATATATACTACATGCATGCAACATACATATATAATACATATATACTACATGCAACATACATACTACATATATACCACATGCATGCAACATGCATACTACATATATACCACATATATACTACATGCATGCAACATACATATATACTACATGCAACATACATACTACATATGTACTACATGCATGCAACATACATAATACTATATATACCACATGCATGCAACATGCATACTACATATATACCACATATATACTACATGCATGCAACATACATACTACATATATACCACATGCATGCAACATGCATACTACATATATACAACATATATACTACATGCATGCAACATACAAACTACATATATACCACATATATACTACATGCATACTACATATATACCACATGCATGCAACATACATATATACTACATGCATACTACATATTTACCACATATATACTACATGCATGCAACATATATATACTACATATATATTACATGCAACATACATACTACATATATACTACATGCAACATACATACTACATATATATTATATGCATACTACATATATACCACATGCATGCAACATACATATACAACATATATACTACATGCATGCAACATGCATACTACATATATACCACATATATACGAAATGCATGCAACATACATACAACATATATACTACATGCATGCAACATGCATACTACGTATAGGCCACATATATACTACATGCATGCAACATACATATATACTACATGCATGCAACATACATATATACTACATATATACTACATGCATGCAACATACATATATACTACATATATACCACATATATACTACATGCATGCAACATACATATATAATACATATATACTACATGCAGCATACATACTACATATATACCACATGCATGCAACATGCATACTACATATATACCACATATATACTACATGCATGCAACATACATATATACCACATATATACTGCATGCATGCAACATACATATATAATACATATATACTACATGCATCATACATACTACATACATACTACATATATACCACATGAATCCAACATGCATACTACATATATACTAAACTACATGCATGCAACATACATATATACTACATACATGCAACATACATACATACTACATATATACCACATGCATGCAACATGCATACTACATATATACTACATATATACTACATGCTTGCAACATACATATATACTACATACAATACATTCATACAATACATACATATAGACATACAGTACATACAGTCATATGTTAAAGTTTGGGCACCCCTATTAATGTTAACCTTTTTTCTTTATAACAATTTTGTTTTTTGCAACAGCTATTTCAGTTTCATATATCTAATAACTGATGGACTCAGTTATATTTCTGGATTCAAATGAGGTTTATTGTACTAACAGAAAATGTGCAATCTGCATTTTAACAAAATTTGACCGGTGCAAAAGTATGGGCACCTCAACATAAAAGTGACATTAATATTTCGTAGATCCTCCTTTTGCAAAAATTACAGCCTCTAGTCGCTTCCTGTAGCTATTAATGAGTTCCTGGATCCTGGATGAAGGTATTTGTGACCATTCCTGTTTACAAAACAACTCCAGTTCAGTTAAGTTTGATGGTCGCCGAGCATGGACAGCCCGCTTCAAATCATCCCACAGATATTCAATGATATTCAGGTCTGGGGACTGGGATGGCCATTCCAGAACATTGTAATTGTTCCTCTGCATGAAAGCCTGAGTAGATTTGGAGCGGTGTTTTGGATTATTGTCTTCCTGAAATATCCATCCCCTGCGTAACTTCAACTTCGTCACTGATTCTTGCACATTATTGTCAAGAATCTGCTGATACTGAGTTGAATCCATGCAACCCTTATCTTTAACAAGATTCCCGGTGCCGGCATTGGCCACACAGCCCCAAAGCATGATGGAACCTCCACCAAATTTTACTGTGGGTAGCAAGTGTTTTTCTTGGAATGCTGTGTTTTTTAGCCTCCATGCATAACGCCTTTTTGTATGACCAAACAACTCAATCTTTGTTTCATCAGTCCACAGGACCTTCTTCCAAAATGTAACTGGCTTGTCCAAATGTGCTTTTGCATACCTCAGGTGACTCTGTTTGTGGCGTGCTTGCAGAAACGGCTTCTTTCGCATCACTCTCCCATACAGCTTCTACTTGTGCAAAGTGCGCTGTATTGTTGACGATGCACAGTGACACCATCTTCAGCAAGATGATGCTGCAGGTCTTTGGAGGTGGTCTGTGGATTGTCCTTGACTATTCTCACCATTCTTCTTCTCTGCCTTTCTGATATTTTTCTTGGCCTGCCACTTCTGGGCTTAACAAGAACTGTACCTGTGTTCTTCCATTTCCTTACTATGTTCCTCACAGTGGAAACTGACAGGTTACATCTCTGAGACAACTTTTTGTATCCTTCCCCTGAAAAGCTATGTTGAATAATCTTTGTTTTCAGATCATTTGAGAGTTGTTTTGAGGAGCCCATGATGCCACTCTTCATAGGAGAATCAAATAGGAGAACTACTTGCAAGTGGCCACCTTAAATACCTTTTCTCATGATTTGATACACCTGGCTATGAAGTTCAAAGCTCAATGAGGCTACAAAACCAATTTAGTGCTTCAGGAAGTCAGTAAAAAGTAGTTAGGAGTGTTCAAATCAAGAAAATGATAAGGGTGCCCATACTTTTGCACCGGTCAAATTTTGTTTAAATGCAGATTGCACATTTTCTGTTAGTACAATAAACCTCATTTGAATCCAGAAATATAACTGAGTCCATCAGTTATTAGATATATGAAACTGAAATAGCTGATGCAAAAACCAAAATTGTTATAAAGAAAAAAGGTTAACATTAATAGGGGTGCCCAAACTTTAACATATGACTGTATGTTGCATGCATGTAGTATATATGTAGTATGTATGTTGCATGTAGTATATATGTTGTATATATGTTTGTTGCATGCATGTGGTATATATGTAGTATGCATGTAGTATATATGTGGTATATATGTAGTTTGCATGTTGCATGCATGTGGTATATATGTATGTTGCATGCATATAGTATATATGTAGTATGCATGTTGCATGTAGTATATATGTATGTTGCATGCATGTAGTATATATGTAGTATGCATGTTGCATGCACGTAGTATATATGTTGTATGTATGTTGCATGCATGTAGTATATATGTTGTATGTATGTTGCATGCATGTAGTATATATGTGGTATATATGTAGTATGTATGTTGCATGCATGTAGTATATATGTAGTATGCATGTTGCATGTAGTATATATGTATGTTGCATGCATGTAGTATATGTAGTATGCATGTTGCATGCACGTAGTATATATGGTGCATGCATGTAGTATATATGTAGTATGCATGTTGCATGCAGTATATATGTAGTATGCATGTTGCATGTAGTAGATATGTATGTTGTATGCATGTAGTATATATGTAGTATGCATGTCGCATGCATGTAGTATATATGTTGTATATATGTATGTTGCATGCATGTGGTATATATGTAGTATGCATGCAGTATATATGTAGTATGTATGTTGCATGCATGTAGTATACACTCACTGGCCACTTTATTAGGTACACCTGTCCAACTGTGTGTTAAGACTTAATTTCTAATCAGCCAATCACATGGCGGCAACTCAGTGCATTTAGGCATGTAGACATGGTCAAGACAATCTCCTGCAGTTCAAACCGAGCATCAGTATGGGGAAGAAAGGTGATTTGAGTGCCTTTGAACGTGGCAAGATTGTTGGTGCCAGAAGGGCTGGTCTGAGTATTTCAGAAACTGCTGATCTACTGGGATTTTCACGCACAACCATCTCTAGGGTTTACAGAGAATGGTCCGAAAAAGAAAAAAAATCCAGTGAGCGGCAGTTCTGTGGCCGGAAATGCCTTGTTGATGCCAGAGGTCAGAGGAGAATGGGCATACTGGTTCGAGCTGATAGAAAGGCAACAGTGACTCAAATTGCCACCCGTTACAACCAAGGTAGGCAGAAGAGCATCTCTGAACGCACAGTGCGTCGAACTTTGAGGCAGATGGGCTACAGCAGCAGAAGACCACACTGGGTACCACTCCTCTCAGCTAAGAACAGGCATCTGATGGCTACTTTCAGCAGGATAATGCGCCATGTCATAAAGCTCGAATCATCTCAGATTGGTTTCTTGAACATGACAATGAGTTCACTGTACTCAAATGGCCTCCTCAGTCACCAGATCTCAATCCAATAGAGCATCTTTGGGATGTGGTGGAACGGGAGATTCGCATCAGGGATGTGCAGCCGACAAATCTGCGCCAACTGTGTGATGCCATCATGTCAATATGGTCCAAAATCTCTGAGGAATGCTTCCAGCACCTTGTTGAATCTCTGCCACGAAGAATTGAGGCAGTTCTGAAGGCAAAAGGGGGTCCAACCCGTTACTAGCATGGTGTACCTAATAAAGTGGCCAGTGAGTGTATATGTAGTATGTATGTTGCATGTAGTATATATGTAGTATATATGTATGTTGCATGCATGTAGTATATATGTTGCATGTAGTATATATGTATGTTGCATGCATGTGGTATATATGTAGTATGCATGTAGTATATATGTAGTTTGCATGTTGCATGCATGTGGTATATATGTAGTATGTATGTTGCATGCATGTAGTATATATGTATGTTGCATGCATGTAGTATATATAGTATATATATTGTATGTATGTTGCATGCATGTAGTATATATGTGGTATATATGTAGTATGCATGTTGCATGCATGTGGTATATATGTAGTATGTATGTTGCATGCATGTAGTATATATGTAGTATGCATGTTGCATGTAGTATATATGTATGTTGCATGCATGTAGTATATATGTTGCATGCATGCAGTATATATGTTGCATGGATGTAGTATATATGTGGTATATATGTAGTATGCATGTTGCATGCATGTAGTATATATGTAGTATGTATGTTGCATGTAGTATATATGTTGTATATATGTATGTTGCATGCATGTGGTATATATGTAGTATGCATGTAGTATATATGTGGTATATATGTAGTTTGCACGTTGCATGCATGTGGTATATATGTAGTATGTATGTTGCATGCATGTAGTATATATGTAGTATGCATGTTGCATGTAGTATATATGTATGTTGCATGCATGTAGTATATATGTGGTATATATGTAGTAT
Organism: Dendrobates tinctorius; assembly: GCF_039654945.1. Classification (NCBI taxonomy): domain Eukaryota; kingdom Metazoa; phylum Chordata; class Amphibia; order Anura; family Dendrobatidae; genus Dendrobates; species Dendrobates tinctorius. The sequence continues at coordinate 24,072,102 of NW_027361921.1, forward strand.
GCATGTTGCATGCTTGTGGTATATATGTATGTTGCATGCATGTAGTATATATGTAGTATGCATGTTGCATGTAGTATACATGTATGTTGCATGCATGTAGTATATATGTGGTATATATGTAGTATGTATGTATGTTGCATGCATGTAGTATGCATGTAGCATGTATGTAGTGTGACGAACAGCCCACCGCCGTTCGTCCACTTACGGGCGACTAACGGGGGTCCCGCTGCCACCAAAACGCGACGGACAGCGGACCCTGTGTCACCACTATGTCACAGTCCCACCACTGACACGGGTGTATCAGCGGACGGAGGGACGAGACACACTGCCGGCACACGGCTATCACAGGCACAGTTGGGGCTTATCTTAGTGATCCCACCACTTATCCAAGTTATGTTTTGGCTACAAAACTTAGATTAGCTATAACTTTATGGGAGAAGCTGGTATGGACTCATCAGTGGTATCATGTTTCCCAGCGTAATGAGCCTATCAAGAAAACATCAAACATCTATGCGATATGACCGTCCATTTGGGCGCAAATCTTATCTCATGTTCTGGACATGGTAGAACTTCGAAAGATACGCGGTATCGAAATATCTCTACTTGGTACGGTTTTCGCAGGGCAGGCTCTTATAGTTTTATTCAAACCTCTTTGTTTCAAACAAAGAACCATCCCGCACTTTTTCTCTCAGCTGTGGAGAGGAAACAAATGGTTGTAACAGCAGGGGGTCTCCTATTACTAGTGCGAACACAGGCTGTAGAGGAGGGGGGTGGCACTGCTCTGTGTGTGTGTGAAAGGAGGAGGGGTGAAGCTGCAGAGCTAGCGGCCTGGATTGTCATATGTGCAGGATCTTTCTGGAAAGTTACAACAGAAAACATCATATTTTGTAGACAAAACCCCATACCTCACAGACATTGTACATCACACCTCCCCCCTTAAGAGGGCGCTAAGGAGGCATTACCTCTCGGTAATCGGCCATGCGCACCTCAGCGGGTTCGCCCCGGCGGGACAACCCATCGGCATTGCCGTTTTCACTGCCCTTCCTGTGTTTTACAGTAAAGTCGTATTGTTGAAGGGCAAGGCTCCAGCGGAGCAACCTACCATTGGTTCCGGACACTGTGTGCAACCAGCTCAGAGGGTTGTGGTCAGTTACCACCGTGAAGGCGCGCTCGTACAGGTAGGGCTGCAAACGCTGCAGTGCCCACACCATGGCCAGACACTCCTTCTCAATGGTCGAGTATGCCACTTCCCTCGGCAAAAGTTTCCGGCTCAGATACAACACGGGGTGCTCTTGGTCCCCCGAATCGACCTGGCTAAGCACAGCGCCGAGGCCAAACTCGCTGGCGTCGGTCTGTACCAGAAACGGGCGACTGCTGTCGACTGCTCTCAACACTGGAGAGTTGCACAGGGCTGCTTTCAAAGCTTGGAAAGCCGCCTCACAGTCATCTGTCCAGTTGACTGTTTGGGGTAGCCTCTGCTTGGTGAGGTCAGTCAAGGGTTTGGCAAGGGCGCTATAGTCCTGTACGAACCGCCTATAGTACCCTGCAGTGCCCAAGAAGGACTTCACCTGTTTCTTGGTCCTGGGGGTGGGCCAGGACACGATTGCGTCCACTTTTTCTGGCTCCGGACTCATGGATCCCCCGCCTACCCGGTGCCCCAGGTAGTGGACCTTGCGCATGCCTATCTGGCACTTCCCCGGCTTGATGGTCAGTCCTGCCTGGTGAAGACGCTTGAGCACCTCCTGGAGGTGCTGAAGGTGTTCCTCCCAGGTGGAACTGAAGACGGCAATATCGTCTAAGTACGCCACCGCGTACTCCTCCAGTCCCCGAAGCAGGTGGTTGACCATCCGCTGGAAAGTGGCAGGGGCATTCTTCATGCCGAAGGGCATGACCATGGACTCGTACAGTCCAAAGGGGGTGATAAAGGCGGATTTCTCCTGCGCCTCAGGGCTCGGGAATCTGCCAGTATCCCCGACTCAAATCCATGATGGATATGTAGTTGGCGTTTGTCAACCGCTCGAGCAGATCCTCGATGCGCGGCATCGGGTGGGCATCAGAGGTTGTGATGGCGTTGAGCCCCCTGTAGTCCACACAGAACCGCGTGGTTCGATCCTTTTTAGGCACGAGGACTACAGGTGAAGCCCACGCGCTTTTTGACCGTCGAATCACCCCCAGCCTTAACATCTCATCGATCTCTTGGCGCATGACTTGTTGCACCCTCTCAGAGATCCGATAAGGTGTTCGCCGTAATGGGGCGTGATTCCCGGTGTCCACCTCATGAACCGCTAACTCCGTCCTCCCCGGTTGGTTGGTGAACACAGCCCGGAAGGGTTCCAGGGTGGCCATCAACTGCAACCGCTGGGGTACGGTTAGCAAACCACTTATCTCCATGTCCTCAATGGAGTCATCGGCCTTGGCCTGGGCCAGCATGTCCAGGAGGGGTCTTCCTCCCCATCCTCGGGCAGGTTGCAGACCGGTAGGACGCAAGCTTCACGTTCGGAGGGCACCTTCAGCATGTTGACGTGAAAGGCCTTGCGCCTACCCCGAGCATGGTCAAGCGTGACCACGTAGGTGACCGGGTTGAGCTGTTGGTGGACGACGTACGGGCCTTCCCAGGCTGCCTGAAGCTTATCCGTTGGTACAGGGACCAGCACCCACACCTTTTGACCCACCTGGTAGGTCCGCTTCCGGGCGTTCTGGTCGTACCAGCGCTTCTGGTCAGCCTGAGCCTGCGTCATGTTGTCATGCACCAACTGCGTCAAGGTCTGCATCTTGTCACGGAAGCGCATGACATAATCCACGATGGACACTTCTGTGGGGTTTGGCTCATCTTCCCAGGATTCTCTTATCAACCCAAGGGGTCCCCGGACTCGCCTGCCATACAGGAGCTCGAAGGGGGAGAACCCGGTCGAGGCCTGCGGAACTTCTCCGTAAGCGAACAGCAGGTGTGGGAGGTACCGCTCCCAGTCGCGCCCTTGGGTCTCAACCAGTATGCGGAGCATCTGTTTGAGGGTACCGTTGAAGCGTTCACACAAACCATTAGTCTGTGGGTGATACGGACTCGATACCAGGTGCGTCACCTGCATTTTCTCACAGAGAGCCTCCATTAGGCGAGACATAAATTGGGGCCCTTGATCGGTAAGCATCTCCCTGGGAAATCCTACCCTTGAAAAGATGGTCACCAGTGCGTCAGCCACCTTATCTGCCCTGGTTGAAGACAGAGCTACTGTCTCTGGGTACCGGGTAGCGTAGTCTACCATGGTGAGAATGTATCGCTTTCCGGAGCTGCTGGGGACGGACAGCGGTCCTACAATGTCCACCGCGTTTCTCTGGAAAGGCTCCTCTATCACCGGCAAAGGAATAAGGGGAGCCTTAAGAGCAGGCCCCGCCTTACCCACTTTTTGACAGGTGGCACAGGAGCGGCAGTAGTGTGTTACATCTGTCCCCATCTTGGGCCAATAGAAGTGTTGAGACAGCCGTGCCTTTGTTTTGCCGATCCCCAAGTGTCCAGTGAGTGGAATCTCATGGGCAATCCGCAACAACTCAGTTCTGAACTGATAGGGGACGACCAACTGTCTCTCCCTCAACCACTCCTTTTTAGGATCTCCGGGTACTGTCTCCCGGTACAACCTTCCTCGTTCCCAGAACACCCTCTCCTTATCAGACTCGGAGGTGGGCGTCTCGGCGAGACCTCTCAATTTCTCCAGGCTGGCATCTGAGTGCAGAGCAGCCTGGAACTCCATGCTGGAGGCTGCCAGAAGTGACGTCAGGGTACCTCCTTTACTGGGACCCTCTGGAACCGGCTCTGGGTTCACCTCTGGTTCAGTCTCTCCTGTAGCAGCAGAGGGTCCAGAAGACAGTGCGTTACCTGCAATCTGGGCACTCTGACTGCGCGTGACAGCTGCTATGTACGCTGCCTCCCTGGGGATTTCTACAGACCCACCAGCCGGTGCTGCCCTGGGCTCTACCTCCCCATCCACCCCCAACACTTCAGGAGCAGTGCTACTTATGGGCCAGTTACCTTCCTCGGTGGCACTGGTCAGCTGCATGGCATTACCTTCCTCATGGTCCCCATGCACCTCCCCATTTCCTTGAGCACCATTGCTTGCTCCTGCCAGGGGTTCCTCAGCCGTCTCACTCCGCAGAGTGACGGGGCTGAGCACTTCGGTACCTGTGGACACATCTACCGCTTCAAAGAAAGGGTTAACGGGTTCAGTCGGCACAGATACATCAACATTATCATCATCCTTCCTAGGAGAAGAATGGTTATTAGCTTGCTTTGGTACATTCACATCAGCATCATACCTTGGGAAACAATGGTTGTTAGTTGCATCATTACTCATCAAGGCATTAGCAGGTAACACATTCAGTTTCCCCTCATCATCATCATCATCAGGGTTAACGTTACCCTTATTATCAGTTTGGGGAAGGGTGTCAGGGACGTAGTATGCAACCATCCGCCCCAAGTCAGTCCCCAATAAAACATCAGTGGGCAGGTTTTCAGACACTCCCACCTCCCTCAACCCACTCCCGGCACCCCAGTCAAGAAAAACTCGTGCCACTGGCAAGGGACAACGGGTGCCTCCAATCCCGGTGACAGTCAGGGTTTTCCCCTCAACAAACTCTTCAGGGGCCGCCAGTCCAGGACGGATGAGGGTTCATTCAGCCCCGGTGTCCTTGAGGCCTGTAGCAAGACGGGCCCCCACCTGAACAGGTTGAACGTTGTCGTCAGCCCTCCCAACCACACCTCCCACCAAAAGAACAGAGGCGTTGGGCCCAGAGGCCTTGGCTGGGGGACTCTTCGGTTTTTCCGGACAGGTGTACGAGAAGTGACCAGGCCGCTTGCAGAGGTGACACAGGCGACTGTCAGTAGCCGGCCTGCTGTTGGCAACAGGGACTGGGCCTCCGGAGGGACGGCTAGCTGGGGCACTGGGGTTGGTTGCCGGCTTACCCCCTCTCCAGCTGGTGGTGACTGTCCTCCGCATCTCGGGCTTCCGGTTGGCCTCGTAGTTGTCAGCGATCTGTGCCGCTTTGTCCGCGTTCGTTGGTTCGCGGTCCAGGATGAACTGTCGGACCTCAGCTGGGCAGAGATGCAGGAACTGGTCTTTGATCATCAGGTCCCGTAGCTGCTCAAAGGATTCAACGGACAGTCCATGGATCCACTGGTCAAAGTGGGTCCTGAGTCCTTGCACCACATCACTGTAGCTATCGTGTGGGCCACGTTGGAGGTGCCGGAACTTCTTTCGGTATACCTCAGGTGTCAGCCGGTATTTGGCGATCAACGCCTGCTTTATGGCATCATAGTCGTCATCGGCTTCTGGCGGAAGAGAAGCAAATGCCTCCAGGGCTTTTCCTTTTAGCCCTGGGGTCAAGTACCTTGCCCATTGGTCTCTAGGCAGCTGGTACTGTCTGCACGCTTTATCAAAGGCTCGCAGAAACGTGTCCAAGTCCCCGTCCTTTTCCATCACGGGAAAATGCTCTGGCTGGGGTTTAGGAGTCTGGATGCTGCTGGGCTCACCGCTTCGGGCTGTGGGGGCATTCCCACCCCGCTGGAGTACCTCCAGTTCATGGGCCCTCTGCGCCTGGCGCTCGGCTCTCTCAGCCTCTGCTCAGCGCTCAGCTCTCTCAGCCTAGGCTTGACGCTCGGCTTGGGCCTCCTGCCGATATTGCTGGATCAGCCTCACCCGCCCATCACTGTCTTCGGCGGGGAGTTCATCCAAGGCCATTTGCAGATAGGGGTCCACCCCATTCTGGTTGAATGTGGGGCCAGCGCTTAGGAGTGGAGCCTCTGCTGCAGCCCCATTGTTACTTGGGCCAACGTCTGCACGCACTGGATTCTGGTCGTTGTCCAGCTGCACTAGAGCTGCGATCATTTGATCTTTGGTTCCGCCTGCGGCGTCTATGCCTCGGTACGTGCATAACCCAGCAAGAGTGTCCTTTTTCTGCTGCTGATACCACTCCACTCTCATCGCCGCCATGGTTGCCAAATAAAATATAGAAAAAGAAAAACGAAGAAACGGGAGGGGGATACTTGCAAGTACACACTAATGTCTCAGGACTAGTAACCACTGAGTCTGTTCTCCAAAACCTATGATGCAGGATTCTCGCAGGAACCGTGCAGGTCTTTAGTGAGAGGGATGATTGCTCAAACCAAATCACTAATGCTCTAGGATTATCCCACCGCTCTGCCACCAATATGTGACGAACAGCCCACCGCCGTTCGTCCACTTACGGGCGACTAACGGGGGTCCCGCTGCCACCAAAACGCGACGGACAGCGGACCCTGTGTCACCACTATGTCACAGTCCCACCACTGACACGGGTGTATCAGCGGACGGAGGGACGAGACACACTGCCGGCACACGGCTATCACAGGCACAGTTGGGGCTTATCTTAGTTATCCCACCACTGGCACCATGTGACCAAAATATCCAGCAAGCTACTCTCGCTCTACAATTTGCCACAGGGGGAGTTTAATTTGGATGCCCCGCCACTGCTATCAATCTTCCAAGTACTGCGGGGATTTATGTCTATACCACTTTCTCAGTTCCACTTTGGAACTCGCAGCTCTCCGGCGCCCCTTTACCCTCAGGTCAGTCAGGGAACTGCACCTAGGATAATTAGTCGCCGGACAGACTGCCTGTTGTGAACCGGCAATTGGGCTTCTGCAGTAAGGGAATTATCAATGCTGTGGCCGCAGCCCCTTATTCAGCAATATAAGACCCTTCTAAACTGCCAGCAAGCCGCAATAGCCGTACACAACACGCTGCCACCAGTCACGGTTACTTAATTCACAGTGTTAAATTAAGAGGGTCCGTGGCAAACCCCTTGAATTAGTAGCGATTATCTATCAAAAGCGTATAGTTCGATTCTTAGAGCATGGAGACAAATCTAAATAATTATTTCATTTATTTTCCAAAAGAGGACAGTGATTACAGATAAAAGTTGCTATAAAATTGAGACATAAAATATGTACATTAGACAAGTATAAAGCAAAGTGGATGAAAGAAGAAGGTACACTCACATTCAGTCAGTTGTTGTTAGGCATCCCATGTGGCTTTAAGGGGGGTGGAGGCGGAGCTGTACGTCTCCACTCATCTGGGTTCTGCTCAGCACGAGGATTCGAGCTCTTCTGAGCTGGTTTGCCCAGGGAATGCCTTATAGACTTTCCTATGTGACATCACGGAGAGGTGCATTCTGGGTTGATCCCACCTCTCTTATCCAAGTTATGTTTTGGCTACAAAACTTAGATTAGCTATAACTTTATGGGAGAAGCTGGTATGGACTCATCAGTGGTATCATGTTTCCCAGCGTAATGAGGCTATCAAGAAAACATCAAACATCTATACGATATGACCGTCCATTTGGGCGCAAATCCTATCTCATGTTCTGGACAGGGTAGAACTTCGAAAGATACGCGGTATCGAAGCTGGGACCGCTCAGGTTACAAAAATATGATTTTCATATCTCTACTTGGTACGGTTTTCGCAGGGCAGGCTCTTATAGTTTTATTCAAACCTCTTTGTTTCAAACAAAGAACCATCCCGCACTTTTTCTCTCAGCTGTGGAGAGGAAACAAATGGTTGTAACAGCAGGGGGTCTCCTATTACTAGTGCGAACACAGGCTGTAGAGGAGGGGGGTGGCACTGCTCTGTGTGTGTGTGAAGGGAGGAGGGGTGAAGCTGCAGAGCTAGCGGCCTGGACTGTCATATGTGCCGGATCTTTCTGGAAAGTTACAACAGAAAACATCATATTTTGTAGACAAAACCCCATACCTCACAGACATTGTACATCACATGTAGTATGTATTTTTTTTCTTTTTTTACATTCAACACATAGGCCGGATGATGGGACTAATACTGTCCCATCATTGGGTAATGTGTCAATCACCGTCATGGTAGCAGGCATCGCCCGATGGGACTTGTAGTCCCATCGGACGATGCCTGCACAGACCCCCGCAGCCTGCACAGACCCCCGGACAGTCGGCAGAGACCACCGGCAGGCCGGCACAGCCCCCCGGCAGGCCGGTACAGACCCCCGGCAGTCCGCTCAGACCCCCGGACAGTCGGTACAGACCACCGGCAGGCCGACACAGCCCCCCCGGCAGGCCGGTACAGACCCCTGCAGCCGGCACAGCCCCCCGGACAGTCGGTACAGACCACCGGCAGGCCGGCACAGCCCCCCGGCAGGCCGGTACAGACCCCCGGGCAGTCGGAACAGACCCCCGGGCAGTCGGCACAGACCCCCGGAAGGCCGGTACAGACCCTCGGGCAGTTGGCACAGACCCCCCGGAAGGCCCGAACTGATGGCGCATCATGATGCGCACAGACCGCGCATCATGATGACGTCATTTCGGCAGCCAATCAGAGCCACAGCAGTGGCTCTTTGCATTATGGGAACTTCCGATTCCGATATCGAAAAAATATCGGTACTCGGTATCGGAATTCCGATACAGAGAATATCGGCCGATACCCGATATTTGCAGTATCGGTGTTAGCACCGCACACGGCAAGGCGGAATTTCCCTGGAGTGGACCCTCTGGACCGTGGCACCGAGGGGCCCCGGACGAGCAACCAGGTGTGACCGACCCCTATACAGGGACCGTTTGGCGCAAGACCAGAGACTCGAATGCCATGGCAGCCGGAACCAAGAGGGGCGGCTCGGAATGGATCACAGGGCTGAAGATGGGAAGAAGGACTGCATAAGGACGACTGGAGCAGACACCGGTAACCTAAAGTAGAACAGGACAGCCGGTTGAGGCCCGTGCAGGCAGGGCTGGAGACTGACGGCAGGTACAGACTCGGGTAGGCAGAGCTGGAGCAGGTACGGACACAGGACTTGGAGCAGGTACGGACACAGGACTTGAGCAGGCACGGACACAGGACTGGAGCAGGTACGGACACAGGACTTGGAGCAGGTACGGACACAGGACTTGGAGCAGGTACGGACACAGGACTTGGAGCAGGTACGGACACAGGACTTGGAGCAGGTACGGACACAGGACTTGAACAGGCACGGACACAGGACTTGGAGCAGGTACGGACACAGGACTTGGAGCAGGTACGGACACAGGACTTGGAGCAGGTACGGACACAGGACTTGGAGCAGGGCTGGAAGCAAACACAGAGATTAGGCAGGGAGCCTGATTCCAGGCGAGAACACAGGGCCTGAGGTACTGTAAGAAACAACCACGGTCTGGTGCCTCCACTAGGGGAGGGCGGCCTGATATGGCTGCCACTGTGCCCTCATTGGTCCAGCGGTGCAATCGGGGCAGGGCACCGCCGGAGACCAGCTCAGCTGTGGAGAGCTGGCCGCGGCCTACAGCGCATGCGCGAGACCCGCGGTGACGTCACCAGCCGCGGGCCGGAGGAAGAGAGACGCCGATGCCGGGGCTGGAGGGAGCGAGGCTGCTGGAGGGAGCGCGGCTGCCAGGCGAGGTAAGTATAGCTGCGCGCACGGGGGCGCTGGGCTGGGAGCGTGACAGGGGGATCGGGGGCCGTGATGGTAGGACCGGGGGCCGTGACAGTACCCTCCCCCTTAGGCCGCCCCCTGCTGCATTTGGCAAAAAATTTCCTGAGAATGTGGGGGGCGTTGATGTTCTCCCGGGGCTCCCAGGATCTCTCCTCAGGACCAAACCCCTCCCAGTCAACAAGGAAAAAGGTCCTCCCTCTAACTCTCCTCATGGCGAGAATATCCCTTACCTCGAAAGTGTCATCCGAGCCCACCGGCTGAGGGGCTGGAGTAGGTGAAGGATGGAATTGATTCAGGACCACAGGTTTCAGGAGAGAGACGTGGAAGGTGTTCGGGATACGGAGCGAAGCAGGCAACCTCAACTTGTAGGCGACTTCGTTGACTCGATCCAGGATCTCAAAAGAACCTATGTACCGGGGGCCCAGCTTGTAAGAGGGTAGTTTTAGTCGGATGTACTTGGATGAAAGCCAGACCTTATCCCCAATGTGAAACGGTGGAGGATCCAGCCTCCTCTTGTCTGCGTGGTTCTTCATTCGCTCACTGGCCCTTTTGAGAGCGCAGTTGGTCTCAGACCAGATTTCAGAGAATTCCTGGAACAAGGAGTTGGCTGCCGGTACTTCGGAGGTTGGGGTGACAGGAAGAGGTATGTTAGGATGTTTGCCGAATACCACAAAAAAGGGCGATTTAGTAGAGGGTTCGCCGGCATGGTTGTTGTAGGCGAATTCCGCCCAAGGAAGCAGATCAACCCAATTATCCTGGTGGCCGTTGGAAAAATGCCGAAGGTATGCAGTCAGGGTCTGGTTAGTTCGTTCCGCTTGCCCATTGGTCTGTGGATGATAGGCAGATGAAAAATCCAAGGAAATATCCAGAAGATTGCAAAGCGCTCTCCAAAATTTAGCCGTAAACTGTACTCCACGATCAGAGACAATTCGTTCAGGTAGACCATGTAGTCTGAAAATCTGATGGACGAAGATCTTGGCTAATCCGGGTGCGGAAGGAAGGCCGCTTAACGGAATGAAATGTGCCATTTTAGAAAAGCGGTCCACTATCACAAGAATCACCGTACAGCCAGACGAGCGGGGCAGATCCGTGATAAAGTCCATGGCGATATTCTCCCAAGGCGACTTCGGTACCGGAAAGGGAAGCAGCAGGCCAAATGGAGGACGACAGGATGTCTTATTCCTAGCACAGGAGGAACAGGAGGCGACGAAGTCTGCCACATCTTGACGAAGAGTGGGCCACCAATAATACCGCGTTATGAGAGCCAGGGTCTTCCCAATTCCGGCATGACCAGCCAGTTTGGAGGAATGCCCCCACAGAAGAACTCTCCTCTTGACGTCCTTTGGTACGAGAGTCTTGCCCGGAGGTGGAGAAAGCAGAGACAACGGAGCCACTGTGATTATCCTCGTAGGCTCGATAACATGGGAAGGTTCCTCCCCAGATTCAGTTGGTTGAAAGACTCTGGATAGAGCATCGGCTTTAGCATTCTTGTCTCCAGGGCGGAAGTGCAGCTCGAAATCAAAGCGAGCAAAAAACAGGGACCATCTAGCCTGTCGAGGATTGAGTCTCTGGGCGGTCTGGAGGTAGGCTAGATTTTTGTGGTCAGAGTAAACAACAAATGGGTGAACTGCTCCTTCCAGAAGGTGACACCACTCCTCCAATGCCAATTTGATGGCGAAAAGCTCACGGTCGCCAATCGAATAGTTACACTCAGCAGGCGAGAAGGCTCTGGAGAAGAACCCACAAGGGCGTAGGCAGCCGGAACCGGTCCTCTGGGATAAGACAGCCCTGGCGCCAGTCGAGGAAGCGTCCACCTCCAGCACGAAAGGCTTGCTGCTCTCAGGACGGATCAATACGGGAGCCGTGGAAAAAGCTTGTTTTAGCGACTGGAAGGCCTCTTCGGCTTCGGGTGTCCAAGAGTTAGCAGAGATCCCCTTTCGGGTAAGGGCCGAGATCGGCCTGGAGAGTGAGGAAAAGTGCGGAATGAACTGCCGATAGTAGTTGGCGAACCCCAAGAAACGTTGAATGGCTCTTAAGCCAACGGGGCGAGGCCACTTGAGAATGGCGGACAGTTTCTCGGGATCCATCTGTAGCCCGGCATCGGAAATGATGTAGCCCAGAAAAGTCAGTGAGGTCTGCTCGAACAGGCACTTCTCCATCTTGGCATATAGACGATTCTCTCGAAGACGCCGAAGAACAAGGCGGACAGTCCTCCTGTGGGATGGAAGATCTGGGGAGAAGACCAGGATGTCATCCAGGTATACTACGACACAGGAGTACAGGAGATCCCGGAAGATTTAATTGACGAACTCCTGGAACACCACCGGGGCATTGCACAGACCGAATGGCATCACTAAGTACTCATAATGACCGTCACGGGTGTTAAAGGCGGTCTTCCATTCATCGCCGGCACGGATGCTGGTAAGGTTGTACGCCGCCCTGAGGTCCAATTTGGAGAAGATGCGTGCCCCTCTGAGACGGTCAAACAACTCCGGGATAAGAGGGAGTGGGTACCGGTTTTTGATAGTGATGTTGTTCAATCCTCTATAATCGATACATGGGCGCAGCAAACCGTCTTTCTTTTTAACAAAGAAGAACCCGGCGCCGGCAGGAGATGAAGACTTCCGAATGAATCCCTTGGCGAGGTTCTCCGTGATGTATTCGAACATGGCTGCGGATTCTGCAGGGGACAGCGGGTAGATCCTGCCCCTGGGAGGAGTAGAACCTGGGATTAGCTCAATCGGGCAGTCGAAGGACTGATGCGGCAGGAGGACCTCCGACTCCTTCTTGTCGAAAATGTCTGCATAAGCCCAATAGGCTGAAGGAAGCCCAGAGAGATCCTGAGGTGGGCAGACGGGAACCACTGGATGAATGAGGTTCAGACAGCGACCATGACACGGGTCTCCCCAGCGCAAGTCCTCCCCGGTCGACCAGTTGAGTACCGGCTGGTGTGTCCGTAACCACGGGAGACCAAGTAGAATGGCATGAGACAAGTCGGGCAACACGTAGAAGGCTACTTTTTCACGGTGGAGGGCGCCGACTTGCAAGATTACCTCTTCAGTGACCGCGGTGATAGATTCCAATAGTGGTCGGCCATCAACGGAAGCGATAATCCGGGGGTTCTTCAGGGTGACCACGGGAATACGATATTTGTCCACAACTTCACGCCGGATGAAGTTGCCTGCTGAGGCCGAATCCACATAGGCCACCTCAGACCCACGCCTCTCCCCTGAAAGTAGAAGAACAGAAAGTGTGAGGGCCTGAGAGGAATCATAATCACCTAGGAAGGCCTCTCTTACCTGGCCTAGGTGGAAGAGTTTCCCGGTCTCTCAGGACAAGAGCGGATGAAGTGGGATGCCCCTCCACAATAAAGACAAAGACCTTGCTCCCGTCTCTCCCTCTGATGTCTCTCAGCCATCCGGACCCGATCCACCTGCATGGGCTCAGGGGGCGGAGTATGTACAGGACCAGGCGGGCGTGGATTAAAGGACCGGTTAGCGATCGGGGCAGGCCTAATGGGCCTCCTATCCCTCGCCGTTTCTCGGGCGCGCTCCTGGAACCGGAGGTCTATTCGAGTGGCCAGGGAGATGAGGTCCTTGAGGGTGGTGGGAGTATCCCGCCCCCCCGCCAACTCATCCTTAATTCTGCCCGACAACCCACGCCAAAAGGCCCCGACCAATGCCGCGTTATTCCAACCCAATTCGGAGGACATGGTGCGGAACCGAATGGCGTATTGACCAACTGTCAGGGTGCCCTGGTGGAGGTTGAAAAGTGATTCAGTAAGCGAGGCTACCCGTCCGGGCTCATCGAACACCTTACGAAAGGTGTCCAAGAAAACCGGGATGTTAGAGACTATAGGATCGTCCCTCTCCCAGAGCGGATTTAACCAAGATAAGGCCTCTCCCTCCAGATGGGACATGATAAAGGCCTCCTTGGCCCTATCGGAGGGATACTGATGAGGTTGAAGCTCAAAATGCAAGCCACACTGGTTTAGGAACCCTCTACACTGTTTGGGGTCCCCACCGTATCGGGGTGGTTTGGCAAGGCGAGGAGAGGGAAACGGAGCAGGACTGGGGATGGCGGCCGAGGCCGTGGCGGCGGACTGGTGATCTCCCAGACGGCTATCTACCGAGGCCATATAAGACAAAATATGGGACTGAGCGTCCCGCTGCTGGCTCAACTCCTGCTGGAGGCCGGCCAGCTGAGCGGCATTCCTCGGATCGGCCGCCTGAAGAGCGGACAGGCGGGACTCCATGGCCTTCATGACCGACATGATGCGCCCCTGGTTCTCCCGTAAAAAGAGGAGCTCCTTTTGACTGGGAGCGGAAACACCGGCGGGATCCATGGCCTGACCGTACTGTTAGCACCGCACACGGCAAGGCGGAATTTCCCTGGAGTGGACCCTCTGGACCGTGGCACCGAGGGGCCCCGGACGAGCAACCAGGTGTGACCGACCCCTATACAGGGACCGTTTGGCACAAGACCAGAGACTCGAATGCCACAGCAGCCGGAACCAAGAGGGGCGGCTCGGAATGGATCACAGGGCTGAAGATGGGAAGAAGGACTGCGTAAGGACGACTGGAGCAGACACTGGTAACCTAAAATAGAACAGGACAGCCGGTTGAGGCCCGTGCAGGCAGGGCTGGAGACTGACGGCAGGTACGGACTCGGGTAGGCAGAGCTGGAGCAGGTACGGACACAGGACTTGGAGCAGGTACGGACACAGGACTTGAGCAGGCACGGACACAGGACTGGAGCAGGTACGGACACAGGACTTGGAGCAGGTACGGACACAGGACTTGGAGCAGGTACAGACACAGGACTTGGAGCAGGTACGGACACAGGACTTGGAGCAGGTACGGACACAGGACTTGGAGCAGGTACGGACACAGGACTTGAACAGGCACGGACACAGGACTGGAGCAGGTACGGACACAGGACTTGGAGCAGGTACGGACACAGGATTTGGAGCAGGTACGGACACAGGACTTGTGCAGGCACGGACACAGGACTGGAGCAGGTACGGACACAGGACTTGGAGCAGGGCTGGAAGCAAACACAGAGATTAGGCAGGGAGCCTGATTCCAGGCGAGAACACAGGGCCTGAGGTACTGTAAGAAACAACCACGGTCAGGCGCCTCCACTAGGGGAGGGCGGCCTGATATGGCTGCCACTGTGCCCTCATTGGTCCAGCGGTGCAATCGGGGCAGGGCACCGCCGGAGACCAGCTCAGCTGTGGAGAGCCGGCCGCGGCCTACAGCGCATGCGCGAGACCCGCGGTGACGTCACCAGCCGCGGGCCGGAGGAAGAGAGACGCCGATGCCGGGGCTGGAGGGAGCGAGGCTGCTGGAGGGAGCGCGGCTGCCGGGCGAGGTAAGTATAGCTGCGTGCACGGGGGCACTGGGCTGGGAGCGTGACAGGGGGATCGGGGGCCGTGATGGTAGGACCGGGGGCCGTGACAATCGGAATGCTCAACACTAGTAATAACTCTAAGTCAAATAGTCGGGTCAGGTTTATTATCAACTACCATTCTCAATTTTCACGCATGCGCGAATGCTTGCAAAGGGCATGGCCTATTCTTTTGGTCGACCCCATATTGAAGCAAATTATTCCCGAGAAACCCAGCATTACCATCAGGAGATCCAAAAACTTGAGGGACCACTTGGTACATAGCCACTATCAATGCCAATCTAGACAAGCATATATTGACGGAGTGGATCCGCCAGGTGGATGTAGACCGTGTGGTCGTTGTGTGGCTTGCCCCAATGTTGATAGCACGGATGTATTTTTTAATTCATCTAGTTCTAGGACCTATGATATTAGAAAATCAATTACGTGTACCACCAAGAATGTTATTTATTTCGCGATTTGCCCTTGTAATCTTTATTTATGTGGGATTAACTACGAGACAACTTATAATTCGGGTTCGCGAACACGTTCTGGGGATCATAGCGGCCTCTGACCAGGATGATACATCCACCCTAAGGACCATTCCCCGCCATTTTAAGCAACATCATGATTGTGATAGCTCCCTTATTAAATTTAGGGGTATTGATGCTATCGATCTTGGCATTCGGGGTGACAACATTAGTACCAGGTTAGGCCTCTTTCACACATCAGGTTTTCGCCGTCAGGCGCGATCCGGCGCTTTTGACAGAAACCGGATCCGGCGAAATGCAATGCCGGATCCGGTTTCCCCCCTATTGACTTGCATTTGCGCCGGATCGCGCCGGATGGCCATGCGTTTCATCCGGTTTTCGCCGGATCCGGCAATGTGTCGCAATGTGTCGCGATCCGGCGTCTGGAAAAAACGTCTACTGTAACGTTTTTTGTCTCCGGCGAAAAAGCCGGACACGCCGGATCCGGCGCGTCCGGCTTTTTCACACAATGAAAGCCTATGAGCGCCGCAATGCGCCGAATCCGGCGAAAGCCGGATCCGGTGGCCGGATCCGGTTTTTTTGGTCTGAGCATGCTCAGTAGCTCTGCCCACAGGAGATATATAAAAGCAAGACAATGGGACCCTCAGCCACACCCAACATGCCACCCAAGCCAAGAACCAGGAGCAGGAGAAGGCAGCAGACATCTGCAGCAGCAGCACCATCAGCACCACCCCAAATGGAGCAGCATGCTGAACGGGAGGGGAGTCCAGAAGCAGATGAGAGACGGTAATTATCAAATCCCCCATTCCTCCAAACTAGGGCCATGGAATATCAAGATATTCATTGGCCCTTTGTTTCTCTTTATTCAACAGCCGCCAAAGAGATGCAGCAGCAGCACCATCAGCACCACCCCAAATGGAGCAGCATGCTGAACGGGAGGGGAGTCCAGAAGCAGATGAGAGACGGTAATTATCAAATCCCCCATTCCTCCAAACTAGGGCCATGGAATATCAAGATATTCATTGGCCCTTTGTTTCTCTTTATTCAACAGCCGCCAAAGAGATGCAGCAGCAGCAGCAGAAATGGCATCACTGGCAGCAGCAATACCCACAGCCATGGAGTCTGGCCATCAACAGGACAGCACATCTTCTTCTGGGAGCCCTCCCTCGCATCGTCAGCGTTTGACGGTAGGTTTTTATTTCCAAAATCCATCATCTCTGTAATATATGTCTATTCATTGCCTTTTATTTCAAAACAGGAATCACAAGATGAAGAGGAGCTCCCAGAAGAAGAAGGAAGGGGTGGACAGACACCTGGAGTGGGCTCACAATTGGTAAGTTTTTTGCATCAAACGCAGAAACACAACATCACACTACACACAACACATAGAAAACAATGTTCTGCAGACCACACACAGCAAACAAATGCCTACATCCAAAGACATAACATTTTTTGTTTTCTTCTCTAGTATTCCCAATCTGGTGCTCGGCCAAGAGGTCCTCGCAGTGCCTCCCAGGGTCGTCGGCGACAGCAACGCGGCGGTCACCAGCGTGTAAGTATAAATATTTTTGCTTTGTTTTTTTGCACTTTTTATTTCATTTCTTTTGTGGAGGCTAATTATGTTATTTTTGTCTTTTTCTTTAACAGCCTTCACAGCGTGCTCCCGACTCTGACGGTGAGGATGGAGGGATTGATGTGGACCGCCTCATCGATCTCGTCAGAGAAAGGGAGCCGCTCTGGAATATGGCTGACCGCCGCCACGCTGACCTGATCATTACCCGACGACTCTGGGAGGAAATCTGTTCTCTCCTTGTGGGCCGCTGGGAGGACCTCGAAGCTCGGGCCCAGATTAAAGAGCGTAAGTATATACAGTAACGGTTGCTTGATGTAAACCAGTGTTTCCCGAACTCCAGTCCTCGTGGTCCCCACGGATCATGTGTTCAGGATTTCTATTTACTATGGAAATCCTGAAAACATGACCCCTGGGGACCATGAGGACTGGAGTTTGTGAAACACTGATGTTGTATACTAACCACTCCTTTCTCGTTTCAGGGAACAGAATTGTGAATCGGTGGCGGTCTGTGAGGGATCGTTTCAAGAAGGAGTTCAATAAAGAGATGCGGGCCCCGAGTGGATCTGGAGGACGCAGGAGCAAGTACAAGTACGCACAAGCCCTGTCGTTCCTCCGGGAAACAATGCTCACCAGAAGGTAAATATTACACACCACATGTGAAAAAAATGTTAGATGTAACTTTTTTTTTTCAGCCAGGGCCATACCATGTCAGCATTTTAATTGTTTTTTTTTCTCTTTATTACACAGCACGGTGAGCAGCACTCGGGAGCCTGCACGATTGGACCCTTCTGAGGCGATCCCTGAGGAGACCGGCACCGAGGGACACTTCGACCGCCCCGGTACATCTGCACCTTCCCAGCCTTCCCACACATTCGACCCATCTGTCCCATCCACCAGCACAGGAGCATCGTGGCCGCCTACATTACATGAAGCTGCTGGTGAGGAGATCGCTTTCCCTTTACCCCACCCTTCTGCCCCTGCCGCCTCTAGTACACCTGCGGGTACTGGGCGGCAGCGGCAGAGGGGTCAGGAAAAGAGTTATGCGCAAGAGTTATTGCATCTGAATGCATCTTTCCAGAACTGTCTCAAAGTCTTGTCAGAGCAAATCGCCGCAGGCTTTCAGCAGATCAATTCCAGCATTCTGGAGGTGAAGACACTTCTGCAAACCATGCATTCAGAAGCAAGATCTTCGCCAAACCACACCTTTTTCAGGTCTGTTGTGGAGCGCATGGCAACACTATCTCCTACCCAGCAGATGCATGTAATGCATTCGTGCCACGGTGCTCTACAGCAGGTTACCTCCCAACCTCCACCTCCCACCACTGTAGTTCCTCCACCTGCACCCCCTCCAGCCACTTTCCATCCTCCCCCTCCTATTACATCTGCACCCCCTCCAGCCACTTTCCATCCTCCCCCTCCTATTACATACCAGCAACCTCACCAGTACCAGACATCTCCCCACTTCCAGCAACCTGCCCCGTCCCAAACTCCTTCCCCGTCCCAAACTCCTTCCCCGTACCAAACTCCTTCCCCATACAACTTTCCATCAACATCATCTGCTCCTACAGTCCCTGCCCAACCCTCCACTCCACCGCCCACCACCTCTTCTGCCTCCCACATGTCCACCCATTCTGTAGCTTTTTCCACACCTTCACCTCTAACTGTTCCTTCCCCACCACGATCCCAGTCCTCTCTCCACACACCCAGTGTCGAAGTGTCCCGCAGCCCCTCCAGCAGTATTTCCACCCCACAGTACACAGATTTGTAATGTTTTTTTGTTGTAATAAAAATGCCCATTGGGTTTAAAACCTTTATTAAAAAAGTTTTTTGCACTTTAAAAACATAAAAAAAAAAAAAAATTAAATAAAAGTTAAATTCGTTTCACAATGGTTGTCTGTCATTTCTTTCTGCGGCGAACTATGTTTTAAAAAAAGGTTAAATACAGGGTATTTCAAAGGTAAAAAGGTATTCAAAACCAGGTATATAACTGTGGGTAAATTTTAGCTTTTTGCCACAGTTGTGTTCCTGGTTGTGTTTGAAGCAAAGTATTTCACCTAAAAAGTTGTGTTTATTGTTGGTGATTTCCTAACAATGTACACAACTTTTGTTAAAAGGTGAAATACTTTGCATAAAACACAACCAGGTACACACCTGTGGCCTAAAGCTAAAAATAGTAAGACCATGACAAGATAGCCAACTTTGGTTGGCAAAGGTATATACTGTTGGTCCAGAAGGTACACAAGTTTAGGGCACAAATCTTTCACACTCTGTCATCCCAGTGTACTCTGCCTTGAGGTGACATAAAGTATAGTGGAAAATTGTCCCTGAAACCGTCACAGAACTTCTAGTGGTAATATTTCCAATGACAACATCCATCTTCGCCAGTAACTTGCTCTTCTCTCCAACCTGCACTTTCTTCTCTACAACCTGTCAAAGAAGGGCTGTAGGAACATGCTATATCTAGTTTTCCAGTAGCCAATCCCATTCGGAAGGCCACAAGGGTCAATTTTAAAAACCGGATCCGGCGTAATCCGTCGAAAAACGGATAGAAAAACGGATAGAAAAACGGATGAACCGGATGAGACGGATCCGGTTTTGTCTGTCAAGAACAAGACGGATCCGGCAGAAAACCGGATCCGGCACTTCAGGTTTTACAAAACATTTGCCGGATCCGGCATTCCGGCACGACGCCGGATCGCGCCTGACGCCGAAAACCTGATGTGTGAAAGTAGCCTTAGCCCAACTTGAGACCAGGTGGATCCGGGCCCTGGATACGATCCAGCCAAAGGGTCTAAATGAGAACTTAAGTTTTGTTCCCTTCTTGTGATCGACCATTTAGGTTTAAAACGCTGTTGTTGTTGTAGTTTTAAAATTGATTTCTACTTATTGTTTTATTTATCTCTTTTTATCCTAACCCTGTGACTTGGTCGTTCCTTTTTCTTCCCCCCCCCCTTCTTCGGGCATTGTACGGATGACTGATATGAAGTTCACTACCCCGTCGGGATTACGGATCGTGGAATATTCTAGTCATCTTCTAGATGCCAATCAATGACATCAGTGATATCAAGGGTGTTTCTATTATTATCTCTACTGTTTTGATTTTTTGATAATTCTGTACATTAAGTATTGATTTATAATAAAGATTAATATCAAATATTATGGTTGCAATTTTATAAAATTTGGGTAAAAATGTCTCTTACTTTAAATATTTGTGTGTCTATTATGCTTAGTTCTATCTTTTAAAATAATTGTATTATGATACACAGAGACATATTACTGTTCCACTGGCTACGTCAATATAGGGATATATGTTGCGTAGCCTGTGGTTTATCCTTTTTCATGGTACTATATAATAAGATATTTTTCATGCTCTAATATTGTCACAGTTAGGGTTATTTATGTCTTTACTGTGTGTCATATCATACACAGTGTATGTCTTTTTCGTGGCATGATAATTCACGTGAATCCTATGTGCTGTGCTGTTTTGATGCCTTCCTCCCCCTGAACCGGGACGCATGCGCGCTAGGGCAGTGGTTTGTGCTACGGTCTTCGGTGTCTGTGTTGGCATAGCGACGCCTTTGCATCGTGTGTCATGTGACGCCGCCGACGCGGCTCATCCCCTGTCTCTGGCTGCGCACGCGCCAACCCACGGTGTCGGGTTGTGGTGAACGCGCTATGCAATACTTGATTGGATATTGGCCAGACCATGTTTACAACTAAGGCTACTATGTAGTTTATTCGCATAACGCCACTATTACAATGTTATGTTACCCCGACTGTGCAAATGTGAATCTTTGAATATTTCAGTGACGTCACAGTGCCTTTGTTTAAATCGCGACCTCTTATTGGCCTGTTTTCGGCCATGACAGTGGCTGTAACAGCCACTTGGATTGGTCACTTGGGCTTTTTAAACCTTCCCTTTTCTCTTCATCGCCACGCCCCTTGAGAAAGGCTTCCAAGCCGAAACGCGCGTCGGGGTGACGCTTTAGGATCTGGCCCCTTCTCCCACCACCACTTCAGGTAAATGTTCACATCACATGTTACTACTTGGGTAGCGGAGGGTCTGTGTGCACATGTATTGATCCCCATGATGGGCATTATGATTATATACAGCCCTTTTTGTGGGCGTCTGTTATGCACTTAAGTTACATGATCATGCCTTAGCCTCATCATTATTATGTGAATGTTATCTATATATGTATTTATTATGGTCTGTACTTAGCATGATATTTTTGTGCAATTTTATCCATTCAGGCCTGTTTCACACTTGCTTTTTTTTGCAGCGCGTTTTTCCCGCAAAAAAACGCATTGAAAAACGCATACAAAAGCATACAACTGCTGCGTTTTTTTCAAGCATTTTTATGAGCATGCATGAAAAAAACGCAGCGTTTTTATGCGTTTGTATGCGTTTTTTGTGCGTTTTTACCGCGTTTGCGTTTTTTTCCAACATTAGGTGGCCCCTCACACTAACCCAAACCATGACTTTACTAACCCTAACCCTGACCCTAACCCTAACCCTAACCCTAACCCTGACCCTAACCCTAACCCTAACCCTAACCCTTAACCAAACCATACTTAACCCTAACCCTGACCCTAACCCTTAACCAAACCATACTTAACCCTAACCCAAACCCTAACTAACCTTAACCCTAACCCTAACCCTGACCCTAACCCTAACCCTGACCCTAACCCTAACCCTAACCCTAACCCTTAACCAAACCATACTTAACCCTAACCCTGACCCTAACCCTTAACCAAACCATACTTAACCCTAACCCAAACCCTAACTAACCTTAACCCTAACCCTAACCCTGACCCTAACCCTAACCCTAACCCTAACCCTGACCCTAACCCTTAACCAAACCATACTTAACCCTAACCCTGACCCTAACCCTGACCCTAACCCTAACCCTAACCCTGACCCTAACCCTTAACCAAACCATTCTTAACCCTAACCCTAACCCTGACCCTAACCCTAACCCTAACCCTGACCCTAACCCTTAACCAAACCATACTTAACCCTAACCCTGACCCTAACCCTAACCCTAAACCCCCTTAACTAACCCTAACTCTAACCCAAACCCCTAAATTCCATGGTTAACAAAAAAAAAACGCATGTGCAAAAAAACGCATACATAAGCATGCCAATGCGCACATATGCGCACCCATAGACTTATATTGGGTGTCTTGCTGTAAAAAAACGCATTGCGCGCGCATGCGTTTTTTTGAGGCAAATCGGACGCACAAAAAATGCAACAAGTTGCATTTTGTGCGCCCGAGCGCATACCGCAAAAAAACGCATGCGCGGTAAAACGCGTACAAACGCATGTGTATGCGCACATAAGCGCATCCCATGCAAAGTATAGGGAAAAAAAACGCATGCGCTATTTAGCGCTAAATTACCGCGAAAAAAAACGCAAATGTGAAAGCGTCTGTTTTTCAACATATGCGTTGCGGGTGACTCTCCCCTTCCCCTCCTTATATTTGTATTATTCATTAAACATTTTCTAATTTCATAATATTTGGACTTTTGATCGTTTTTTTCAGTTGTTATGTGTATTGATTTGCGATTAGTCCCACAATGGTCCTCTTTCATCAGTATCACTGGTATAATTGAGCATTATCTTGTGGGTTTTTTTTTGTGCATGTGATGTATTTCACGAGATATTTACAAGGTATATATTATTGTAGATATAGACTGTACAGGCTCCTGTCAGGTATATATTACTGTAGATATAGACTGTACGGGCTCCTGTCAGATATATATTATTCTAGATATAGACTGTATGGGCTCCTGTCAGGTGTATATTATTGTAGATATAGACTGTATGGGCTCCTGTCAGATACATATTATTGTAGTTATAGACTGTATGGGCTCCTGTCAGATACATATTATTGTAGTTATAGACTGTATGGGCTCCTGTCAGGTGTATATTATTGTAGATATAGACTGTATGGGCTCCTGTCAGGTATATATTATTGTAGATATAGACTGTATGGGCTCCAGTCAGGTATATATTATTGTAGATAAACACTGTATGGGCTCATGTCAGGTATATATTATTGTAGATATACTGTAGACTGTATGTGCTCCTGTCAGGTGTATATTATTGTAGATATAGACTGTATGGGCACCAGTCAGGTATATATTATTGTAGATATACTGTAGACTGTATGTGCTCCTGTCAGGTGTATATTATTGTAGATATAGACTGTATGGGCACCTGTCAGGTATATATTATTGTAGATATAGACTGTATGGGCTCCTGTCAGGTGTATATTATTGTAGATATAGACTGTACGGGCTCCTGTCAGGTATATATTATTGTAGATATAGACTGTATGGGGTCCTGTCAGGCATATATTATTGTACATATAGACTGTACGAGCTCCTGTCGGCTGTATATTATTATAGATATAGACTGTACGGGCTCCTGTCAGGCATATATTATTGTAGATATAGACTGTACGAGCTCCTTTCAGGTATATATTATTGTAGATATAGACTGTATGGGCTCCTGTCAGGCATATATTATTGTAGATATAGACTGTACGAGCTCCAGTCAGGTATATATTATTGTAGATATAGACTGTATTGGCTCCTGTCAGGTATATGTGGCGCCCCTGAGGCTTCAGTCGCCACAGAGGAACTGCACCTTCTTCTAAGGTGTAGTGCCCCACCATCCAGGTAGGGTGGGAACTCCTGACCACGCTCCACACCTGCATTCCACACACAGGATAGTTCAGTGGGGCCACCTAACAGCTTCAAGCTGGGGGTTAGTAGAGCACCCCTCGTGGAACCCTGTTTCGTAACACGAGATGTGCTGGGAGGCGGGTGGAGTGCGATAATACAAAAGAGAGGGAAAGTGTAGGATTTCAGGTTAGTCTGGGGGGAGACCCAGAAGAGGTCAGTCTGGGGGGAGACCCAGAGAAGGAAGCCAGACGAGGGTCTGAGAGAGAGCAGGCTGACAGCAGGTCAGCCTGAGAGGCGCTCAAGGCGGAGGAAGGCAGTCAGTCAGGAGAAGCTGAGGACTGGTCTTAGTGGAACGAGCTCCTCAGGGAAGGAAGAGAAGGAGAAAGAGTCATATACTGAAAACTACAGATTCCATAAGAGAGATAGAACAGATCGGAACGAAGGAGAATAGAAGGACGGTGGGAAGAAGGTTGAGAAAGAGAGAGAACCCTTCCAGTCCAGAAAGCGCAAAGGCCGGGGCCCGGTCCCCGAGTTTGATTGGATCTTTATGTCCGGCAACAGACACCGGAGGAGTAGTGAGCCACTAACGCCTTGCTCCCGCCATAGACTTGGGACACAACAGCAACTGAATAGTGAGCCGGGACTCTGGAGCTAGAGTTCCCCGGAGCAGGCTACAGCTCTCTGTCATACAAGTAAAGACTAGGAACACCTAGAGAGAGGCATTCCAGGGTAACTAAGTACTGGAGTGCTTCGCACCTAAAGGTGCATTGGAGGAGTCATTCAGTAAGGTACATGTTGGCAGAGTGTGGAAGGGAGAATCCTATCCTGCCTGGAGGTTGGCTGGAGCCCTGACCTGGAGAACATGGTACGGAGGCAGGCAGTGGTGTGAACTGCAAACAGTGAGTAAAGCTTTGGAACCGCACACCCTGGTGTCCTCCAGTTATTCCCGCACTGCTACACCTGGGTAACAACATCCATACCATTCTGCGCTTCTCCTCATCCATTGCACCTACACTGCCCTGGGACTACAGCTCCACCTGTGGGGAGCTATACCATCTTTGCTGCACCACACCATCAGTCCCAGTGGATCTGCATGCAGCGTTGGCTCAACATCATACTTGCCAAATACCACGGGTGGCGTCACAAACTATTCTAATAAGCACTAACACCTTTAACATCACCGCCATTGATATTGGGGCCCAGGGCCACGGACCGGGTCACCGCTGCTGTGACACACCATCCCCCTTGCACCGGCCCGGTACCGAGTACCCCACTGCCCTGGGTGAAGCGTGGGGCGACCCAATTTCTGGCGTCACGAACAGGATGACGAGACCCGATGCCATCGGGTTCTGTGTGCCATGGATTTACAACTTTTGAAAATGTGCAGAAGACCAAATTTAATAGACTGTAAAATGGAAATTAGAAATGGTCGCTGGCGCGGAGAAGAAGGGCGTGAAGAGATGGGAGGTCCTAAGAAAAGACCACAAAGAGTCTTGGGCCGTCCCTGCCTGAATTACTATGTGACAGATGCATGGCCCACCCCCCGAGGGGTTCGTATACTGGCTTGGTATGGAGGCGCTGGAAGAAGACGCCACCCCTGGAAGGAGGGGCAGAGAAAGCCAGTGGTGAGCAGAAGGGCGGAGCAAGAAGAAGAACGCCAGAACGCCATTTTGGAGAGTAAGGGAAGGAGGCCTGCGGAGCGCGGGGAAGTGCAAACCCCCGACACCATGGCGGACGGCTCCAACCCTGATTCCGGAACAATCTGCCGGCAATTAGCCGAAGAAATAGTCACACTGACCACCCGGCTGCGGCTGAGGCAGGAGGCCTTGGGAAGACTGAGCCGGCAGCGCGCCCTGGAGGGGCCTACACCTGCAGTACCCGCGACACCGGTACCTGCCGCTGCTGCACCGGATCTTTTCCTAGTAGACCTTGCGGAGCTTGGAGCTGCTGCCATGCCACCGCCAGTGTATACTGTCCCCTCTTTGCCGCTGATACCGGAGGAGTTGTATGCAGCCGAGGGAGCCGAAGCAGAAGAAGGGGAGCTCCTGTCCGGACATGGCGCGGCTGCGCAGGTCTCGCCGGCGACTCCCGCAGAACCGGAGTTGTCATGGGCTACACCGCCATCTCCCGCCACCACCACGTCTACACCGGAGCAGAGGTTGCACCACTGGGAACTCCCGGGTATATATCCCGGCCTTCCTAATGGATTGATGAAGAGAAGGACCCTGCTGGTGGGGGTGCGGTTGGAGCCGGCGCGCCCGATCCGGCATCTACAGACCAGAAGGGGATCTGGATCGTTTTGGGACGGTGATTTCAGGATCCATTCACTGCTAAATTCCCAGGCAGTTGCTCATCAGCACCAGCACACTGCAGAGGCCCTAGGAGCTAGACCACACACCAGAACAGTGGAACCGCCTATCGAGGAAGATACCACAGCAGGGAACGGTTCCAGTTCAGCTACCAGAACCCCAGGAGGGGATCAGCACTAAAGAAGAATTTACAAAATTTCTCGTTACCCAGGAGGGTTTTGTTTGCACCAGTTGTGCGTTGTTGTTTTGCTATCATGTTTTTCCGGTAGCACTTTTGTTGCCTGCTTTTGATTGGCAGTGTTTTCTACAATGGAACTGTGGAGATCATGAACGCTCTATGATCCAAAACTTTACTTGTAAATAGTTTGCACCTCTTTAGGTGCCCTTTCTTGGTTTTACATCTAAAGACTCTTTGCGAAGATAATGTTTTTGCGTGGACTCTTTTCGAAGAATGATGTCTGCCTCAAGGGACACTCCAAGAAATCCCGGCTGGGAGCAGTGTTCAGCACCTTACAAGAATTTTGAATGTTTTATGATAACTTATTTGATATTGTTGTGCCCTATGAAAAGTAAATGTCTTTTATAGAATATTTGATACAGAGAATTAGAAAATTTTGAGATAGAATGTGAGAATTGAATAAAGACTGAAGAATTGAAAGTGACAGGTGACAGGCCAAGAGTAGATGGTCAGTGTCTTGCATCCAGCAGTAGTAGTAGAGAGAAAGAAAAAGAGAATAATTGATAGAAAATGTAATAAAGAGAATGTGTTGAGTATAGCACTTTGAATTGAGAATTGCACTTAAGTAACTTTTTGATACTAAGATAGGAAGTTAGCCTGTTTGTAACGTTTAAGAAATGTGCCTCCTATACTAGGAAGATTAGATAAGCATTGTTAAACAGCATTTAAAATTTTTTGTGTGTTCCTGTGTTGTACTTTTGTTGTCTTGCAGCCCGCGGACGTGCTGTGTTTAACGGGGGGTATGTGGCGCTCCTGAGGCTTCAGTCGCCACAGAGGTACTGCACCTTCTCCTAAGGTGTAGTGCCCCACCATCCAGGTAGGATGGGAACTCCTGACCACGCTCCACACCTGCATTCCACACACAGGATAGTTCAGTGGGGCCACCTAACAGCTTCAAGCTGGGGGTTAGCAGAGCACCCCTCGTGGAACCCTGCTTCGTAACACGAGATGTGCTGGAAGGCGGGTGGAGTGCGATGATACAAAAGAGAGGGAAAGTGTAGGATTTCAGGTCAGTCTGGGGGGAGACCCAGAGAAGGAAGCCAGATGAGGGTCTGAGAGAGAGCAGGCTGACAGCAGGTCAGCCTGAGAGGAGCTCAAGGCGGAGGAAGGCAGTCAGTCAGGAGAGGCTGAGGACAGGTCTTAGTGGAACGAGCTCCTCAGGGAAGGAAGAGAAGGAGAAAGAGACGTAGACTGAAGACTACAGATTCCATAAGAGAGATAGAACAGATCGGAACGAAGGAGAATAGAAGGACGGTGGGAAGAAGGTTGAGAAAGAGAGAGAACCCTTCCAGTCCAGAAAGCACAAAGGCCGGGGCTCGGTCCCCGAGGTTGATTGGATCTTTATGTCCGGCAACAGACACCGGAGGAGTAGTGAGCCGCTAACGCCTTGCTCCCGCCATAGACTTGGGACACAACAGCAACTGAATAGTGAGCCGGGACTCTGGAGCTAGAGTTCCCTGAAGCAGGCTACAGCTGTCTGTCATACAAGTAAAGACTAGGAACACCTAGAGAAAGGCATTCCAGGGTAACTAAGTATTGGAGTGCTTTGCACCTAAAGGCGCATTGGAGGAGTCGTTCAGTAAGGTACATGTTGGCGGAGTGTGGAAGGGAGAATCCTATCCTGCCTGGAGGTTGGCTGGAGCCCTGACCTGGAGAACACGGTACGGAGGCAGGCAGTGGTGTGAACTGCAAACAGTGAGTAAAGCTTTGGAACCGCACACCCTGGTGTCCTCCAGTTATTCCCGCACTGCTACACCTGGGTAACAACATCCATACCATTCTGCACCTCTCCTCAACCATTGCACCTACACTGCCCTGGGACTACAGCTCCACCTGTGGGGAGCTATACCATCTTTGCTGCACCACACCATAAGTCCCAGTGGATCTGCATGCAGCATTGGCTCAACATCATACTTGCCAAATACCACGGGTGGCGTCACGAACTATTCTAATAAGCACGAACACCTTTAACATCACCACCATTGATATTGGGGCCCAGGGCCACGGACCGGGTCACCGCTGCTGTGACACACCATTGCTATGAATGAGTCACCGGAGGAGAAAACAAAAATACAAGCTAAGTCCAGAAAACCGGAGAGGTTGGTAGCTATCGGATTGCAGACCCCTGATCCTATTCACCACAACTAACAGTAGCCGTGGGGGGTTCCTACGGTGCCCTAGACCCCTCGTCACAGCTGGAGAACTACATAAGCCTAAAGAAGGAAAGGGGAAATCTAAACTCCCCCAGAGCAGACCCCAAAGCAATAGACAGCCCCCAACATGTATTGTCGGTGAAAAACAGATGAAAACACAAACACAGACAGAAAGACAGGCTGAGCAAACGATGGGGCCAAACTAACTAGATAGGACAGGACAGAAAAGATGCTGGCTGCAATCCGCAAAAAACCCTACAAAAATGTCCCAACCGTCTGATAGGAAAAAAGGCCCTGAAGTCGCTAGTTTTTAAAATCACTATATCAGCACTCAGGTATATTCTGAAAACAGAGCAAAGAGATCAACTGATCAGAAACAAAAATGGAATTCAGCCAGTCCCAACCAGGACTGGCTGAATACAAACACTAAGGAAACCAGACAAAATCTCATGGAATAATAGCAGGGCAAAACTTAGCTTTTAGTAGACAGGAACTAAAACTGGATGCCAGAGCTCAGAGCAGAAAGGATCACCAGTAGAGTTGAGCGAAACGGGTCAAAAATTTCAAAAGTCGCCGACTTTTGGCAAAGTCGGGTTTCATGAAACGAAACCCGACCCTAGGATGAGGTCGGCCACGAGGTCGGCGACTTACGCGCCAAAGTCGCATTTCAAAAGTTTGTTTTGCGCTCTTTTTCAGCCAATCAGGATCCACGGATACTGTGGGCAACGTGATGACATAGGCAGGGGTCACCACCATCTTTCAGAAGGGCATGCAAGTGATTGGCTTGCTTTGGTGGGCGTCACAGGGGTTATAAAAGGGCGTGCACGCCGACCGCCATCTTACTTCTGCCGATCTTAGCATAGGGAGAGGTTGCTGCTGCTGATTCTGTAGGGAGAGCGTTAGGCAGGGAAGAAGAAAAAAAAACTGCTTCTGCTGCTAGCGATTTTGCCTGTACAACACACCAGTCACTGTGTGTGCAGTGCAAGGGGAGGCTATATTGTGGTGGATCAGCGGTGTTGGTTGTTAGGCTGCCTTCTAAGGCTTCCTGACAGCTGCATTGCTGTTTACCCACTGCTCTGCAAACTGCTTTTTTAAAAGCAATCCCAATTTTTTTTTTTGTCCTGCTGAGGTACTGAGCGTGCATTTTTTCACACCATACAGCGGTGTACGCTCCTCACACAGTACCGTGTAATGGCTGTTATCACAGCCACAGTGAAGCTATCTGTGTGTCACTCTGTGAGAATAAGTCGAGGACATGTTCCGTTCTTACAGACCTGCACCTACTAGTTTTGTCTAGCTTTCAAACAGTTAAATATATTTGCTGTTTGATCACATTCAAAACTATAGAGAGACAGCGTGTGTCAGTCCGTATACTTAAAAAACACGGAGCTTGACAATTTTACGTACACCGGACAGCCGTGTACGTGCACGCTCCTCTCAGTACCGTGTAACGGCTGTTATCACAGCCACAGTGAAGCTATCTGTGTGTCACTGTGGAAGGATAAGTGGAGGACTTGTTCCGTTCTTACAGACCTACACTCTAGGGAGATTCCTATTCTGCCCAATTCTACATACACCTTGTAGTTTGTGATACACTAGCCAATTTCTGCCTGTGACATAGCGCTCTGATATTCAGTGGGCCTCACACAATCCAAAAGTGTCCAGTGTCCACTAGTGTGTGCAGAAATTCAAAATCTCCCTTATCCTGTAGTCACTTTTTTCACACCTGTGCCATCGAGCCTGTGACATAGCTCTGTGATATTCAGTGGGCCTCACACAATCCATAAGTGTCCAGTGTCCACAAGTGTGTGCAGAAATTCAAAATCTCTGTGATCCTGTAGTCACTTTTTTCACACCTGTGCCATCGAGCCTGTGACATAGCGCTCTGATATTCAGTGGGCCTCACACAATCCAAAAGTGTCCAGTGTCCACTAGTGTGTGCAGAAATTCAAAATCTCCCTTATCCTGTAGTCACTTTTTTCACACCTGTGCCATCGAGCCTGTGACATAGCGCTCTGATATTCAGTGGGCCTCACACAATCCAAAAGTGTCCAGTGTCCACAAGTGTGTGCAGAAATTCAAAATCTCCCTTATCCTGTAGTCACTTTTTTCACACCTGTGCCATTGAGCCTGTGACATAGCGCTCTGATATTCAGTGGGCCTCACACAATCCAAAAGTGTCCAGTGTCCACTAGTGTGTGCAGAAATTCAAAATCTCCCTTATCCTGTAGTCACTTTTTTCACACCTGTGCCATCGAGCCTGTGACATAGCGCTCTGATATTCAGTGGGCCTCACACAATCCAAAAGTGTCCAGTGTCCACAAGTGTGTGCAGAAATTCAAAATCTCCCTTATCCTGTAGTCACTTTTTTCACACCTGTGCCATCGAGCCTGTGACATAGCGCTCTGATATTCAGTGGGCCTCACACAATCCAAAAGTGTCCAGTGTCCACAAGTGCGTGCAGAAATTCAAAATCTCTGTGATCCTGTAGTCAATTTTTTCACACCTGTGCCATCGAGCCTGTGACATAGCGCTCTGATATTCAGTGGGCCTCACACAATCCAAAAGTGTCCAGTGTCTACTAGTGTGTGCAGAAATTCAAAATCTCCCTTATCCTGTAGTCACTTTTTTCACACCTGTGCCATCGAGCCTGTGACATAGCGCTCTGATATTCAGTGGGCCTCACACAATCCAAAAGTGTCCAGTGTCCACAAGTGTGTGCAGAAATTCAAAATCTCTGTGATCCTGTAGTCACTTTTTTCACACCTGTGCCATCGAGCCTGTGACATACGCTCTGATATTCAGTGGGCCTCACACAATCCAAAAGTGTCCAGTGTCCACTAGTGTGTGCAGAAATTCAAAATCTCCCTTATCCTGTAGTCACTTTTTTCACACCTGTGCCATCGAGCCTGTGACATAGCACTCTGATATTCAGTGGGCCTCACACAATCCAAAAGTGTCCAGTGTCCACTAGTGTGTGCAGAAATTCAAAATCTCTGTGATCCTGTAGTCACTTTTTTCACACCTGTGCCATCGAGCCTGTGACATAGCGCTCTGATATTCAGTGGGCCTCACACAATCCAAAAGTGTCCAGTGTCCACTAGTGTGTGCAGAAATTCAAAATCTCCCTTATCCTGTAGTCACTTTTTTCACACCTGTGCCATCGAGCCTGTGACATAGCGCTGTGATATTCAGTGGGCCTCACACAATCCATAAGTGTCCAGTGTCCACAAGTGTGTGCAGAAATTCAAAATCTCCACTGTCCTATAGACACCTTGTACCTTGTTTTACATTACTATATAGTTTGTTGGATTTTGTCTACATTTCTACAAAAAATGAGGAAGGCTGGTGGAAGAGGCCGTGGAATTGGGCGGGGGTTGGCAGCTGGTAATGATGGTGTTGGTGGTGGATCTGATGGTAGTGGCAAGAGCAAAATAGGACCGAATGCAGGAGGTGTTGAGCCTGCGTCATCGTCTGGCTCCATAAGGCTTCGAAGGCTTAGTTTTCTAGGAGTTGGCAAACCACTTTTAAAGCCAGAGCATCAGGAAAAAGTTTTGTCTTACATTGCTGACTCAGCCTCCAGCTCTATCGCCTCCTCTTCTGAAGTTGTAAAAAGTAAAAGCACTGAGTCGTCATTGGAGGCTCATGTTCATGAACCACACCTTTCCTTGTGTCCTTCACCCCAACCAAGACAGCTTGTCCAGAGGGTCAAAAGATCACAGCGTGCTAGGCCGCAAAATGTCTGCCAAAGTAGGAAGAGTGCAGTGTGGCACTTTTTTGAACAAAATCCTCCTGATCAGGCCAAGGTTATCTGTAAGAAGTGCGCAAAGACATTTAGCCGAGGGAAAAATCTGAAAAATTTGAATACCAGTTGCATGCTTAGACATTTAACCACCATGCACTTGCAAGCGTGGACACAACACCAAACCTCAAGTGCCACATGTGCAACTGATCACAAAGAAGGTAGTCAGCAACGCTACATTGTTTCCCCCACTGTAAGCCCACCGGTTAGCACAGCAGCAAATGTTGAGGTGTCGTTGCAAGGCCACAGCAGTCAGGGAATCCCACTGTTATATCAATGAAATACTGAATCTAGGCCATCAGAAAGAACACCAACTCCATCACCATCATCAACCCTCTCTCAGTCCGCCCTGTCCACCGCTACTTCCACCATATGCAGCTCTCAAGTCCAGCTCACCCTCCCAGACACTATGAGTAGGTCAAGAAAGTACTCAGTCTCTCATCCGCGTACACTGGGTTTGAACGCCCACATTGCCAAACTAATCTCGTTTGAGATGATGCCCTATTGGTTGGTGGAAAGCGCAGCTTTCCGCGAACTCATGGCCTATGCAGTACCATGCTATGACCTACCCAGTCGCCACTTCTTCTCTCGCAAAGCCATCCCAGCCCTCCACCATCATGTAAAAGACCGCATTGTCCATGCACTCAAGCAGTCAGTGAGTGGAAAGGTGCACCTCACAACTGATGCATGGTCCAGTCGGCATGGCCAGGGCCGTTACGTGTCCATCACTGCGCACTGGGTTAATGTGGTGGATGCAGGGTCCACAGGGGACAGCGGTGGTGGGACAGTGCTGCCTAGCCCACGGTATAGGAAACAGTTGGCTGTAGGCGTTCGACCCTCCTCCTCCTCCTCCAGAAGCGAAAGCTCGTCCACAGAGCGCAGTCGTACGAGCACTCCATCTGCAGCTGCCACTGTTGCACACGAGGTGTCCCCCTATCGAGCAGCTAGTGGAAAGCGTCAGCAGGCTGTGTTGCAGATGATGTGTTTGGGCGATAGACACACCGCCGAGGTGCTGGCCGAGTGCTTGAAGCGACAAACTGAGTCATGGCTGGGCAGTGTACATCTTGAGGCAGGCAAGGTAGTTAGTGATAACGGCCGTAATTTTGTGGCAGCCATAACCCTTTCAAAACTCAGCCACATACCTTGCTTGGCTCACACCTTGAACCTCGTGGTGCAGTGCTTCCTCAAAAATTATCCGGAGTTAACAGCCCTGCTCCAGAAGATGCGAAGACTGTGCGCGCACATCCGCCGGTCGCCTGTACACTCCGTTCGTATGCAGAAGCTGCAGCGATTGCTCCACCTTCCCAACCGCCGCCTCATTATCGACATTGCAACAAGGTGGAACTCCACCCTGTACATGGTGGAGCGGCTGTGCGAGCAGAGGCAGGCATAATGCATTTGTGGGAGGATACACGGCCAGGCACTTTGAGAGCAGACATGGAGTTGACAGGTGTGCAGTGGTCGAAGCTGAAAGACCTCTGTAAAGTCCTTCAGTGTTTTGAGGAATGCACACGGC
The DNA here is from genome assembly GCF_039654945.1 of Dendrobates tinctorius. Taxonomy (NCBI): domain Eukaryota; kingdom Metazoa; phylum Chordata; class Amphibia; order Anura; family Dendrobatidae; genus Dendrobates; species Dendrobates tinctorius. The sequence goes on from NW_027361921.1 coordinate 24,105,737, forward strand.
TGGTAAGCGCAGACGACGCCATCCTAAGCATGAGCATCCCACTTATGCGTCTGCTCATGCAAACTTTGATGCACCTTAAGGAGCAGGCGTCTGCAGCCAATGTTGATGAGGAGGAAGAGGAGGAGGGAATCCTTGATGACATTCAGCCATTGTCTGCTCAGGGACCTCTCCTGGACGAGGTGGAGGAAGAAGAGGAGGAGGAGGATGATGATGGGGATGATTACTTAGGGGAGGAGGATGCATCTCGTGGGGCAAGTGAAAATGTTGGCGTGGCAAGGTCTGGTACAGGGTTTGTGCGTGACTGGAGGGATGTGGATTTTCCAGAAAGTGCTCCTCCAACCAGCACTCGCAGTGCATCATTGACACCGGGAACATTGGCCCACATGTCAGATTATGCCTTGCAGATCCTAAAAAGGGACCCCCGCATTGCCAAAATGATGAACGATGACGACTACTGGTTGGCCAGCATCCTAGATCCACGCTATAAAGGCAAATTACAAAACATCATGCCACAGGAGAACCTTGACCTAATATTGGCTAATAAACAAGCAACTCTGGTAAATCAGTTGCTTGAGGCATTCCCAGCACACAGCAGCGGTGATGGTTCTCACACGAGCCGTACGGGCCGGGGGCAGCTTGGCAGAGGTGTTCATGGTGCACACAGCAGAAGTGGCGTTGGAGACAGGGGTTTCATGACAATGTTGTGGACTGATTTTTCAAGTACCGCTCACACAACTGGTAATACTGCATCGATGGAAAGTGACAGGAGACAGCAGTTGTCAACTATGGTTACAAACTACTTTTCCTCCCATATTGATGTTCTATCACACAGGTCATTCCCCTTTGACTATTGGGCCGCTAAACTGGACACCTGGCCTGAATTGGCACAATATGCCTTACAGGAGCTCGCTTGCCCAGCTGCAAGTGTGCTATCGGAAAGAGTCTTCAGTTCAGCTGGATCAATCCTGACAGAAAAAAGGACCCGTCTGTCAACCCAAAATGTGGATGATCTAACCTTCATTAAAATGAACCATGCATGGGTTTCCAAGGATTTTGTCCCACCTTCCCCTGATGACACATAGGGTGACAGAAAAATGGCTTGCTTTGGTCCACCTCTTCCTGGGACTTGACCTATTTCGCCTTTTGCATCAGCTGAATGTCCAACATCAACATATGCCACTTTCTAAAACTCCCTAACTGTGCTGCCTCCCCCCCCATGGCCGGGGTCACCACCTAGCGCACGACACCGTGCGAGTGCCGTTGCCCTGGACAGGTGGGTAGGCCGACTCTTGGGCGCGGGCACTGGCACAGGGTCCCTCATAGTGCAATCAAGTGTCTCTGACGGTGGTGGTGCACACCTGCCGTCAGACACACCGCCGTGCTATGAGGGGCCCAGTGCCAGTACCGACGCCCACGAGTGGGCCCCCCTTGCTTGGTCAGGGCCCCAGCATTTGCAATCTTTACCTCTCCCTGCTCCTCCGCTGTGTAGTCTGGGCCGTCAAATCCATACTGTGCCTGACACCGTCTGAGCCTGCCTCCTGATGTATAGACATATATTTTGAATGTGTACGCTATCCATACATGTTATCCGGGGATACGGTACCCTTTCTCACCTTTGTGCAATCACGTGCAATCCATACTGGGCCTAACAACGTCTGAGCTTGCCTCCTGATGTATAGACATATATTTTGAATGTGTACGCTATCCATACATGTTATCCGGGGATACGGTACCCTTTCTCACCTTTGTGCAATCACGTGCAATCCATACTGGGCCTAACACCGTCTGAGCCTGCCTCCTGATGTATAGACATTTATTTTGAATGTGTACGCTATCCATACATGTTATCCGGGGATACGGTACCCTTTCTCACCTTTGTGTAATCACGTGCAATCCATACTGGGCCTAACACCGTCTGAGCCTGCCTCCTGATGTATAGACATATATTTTGAATGTGTACACTATCCATACATGTTATCCGGGGATACGGTACCCTTTCTCACCTTTGTGCAATCACGTGCAATCCATACTGGGCCTAACACCGTCTGAGCCTGCCTCCTGATGTATAGACATATATTTTGAATGTGTACGCTATCCATACATGTTATCCGGGGATACGGTACCCTTTCTCACCTTTGTGCAATCACGTGCAAGCCATACTGGGCCTAACACCGTCTGAGCCTGCCTCCTGATGTATAGACATATATTTTGAATGTGTACGCTATCCATACATGTTATCCGGAGATACGGTACCCTTTCTCACCTTTGTGCAATCACGTGCAAGCCATACTGGGCCTAACACCATCTGAGCCTGCCTCCTGATGTATTGACATATATTTTGAATGTGTACGCTATCCATACATGTTATCCGGGGATACGGTACCCTTTCTCACCTTTGTGCAATCACGTGTAATCCATACTGGGCGTGAGAACGGCTGGCGAGCTGTTAAGCAAGCTACAGCACCTGTGGTTTGCACACGTAAGTTTTTCATTTTTTCAGGAATGACGGTTAGGCCTAATTCCGGAACTGCGGTTGACCTGCACTTACTGGGAAATCATTGTTCGCGGGTAATAATTGTAATCAGTGATCCCCATCACTAACGTTGTTCAGCGGGTTATCTGCACCTGTAAGCGACAAACGCTGGCCTTTTCAGTGTAGCGCACATGCAGCCACGGACATGTAAGGGCATGACACACCAGTTATTGGCCAATCTCATGTGCCAGAGCCTCACGTGTCCCTCTAGTAAGCCGGACTCGGACCGCGGGGCATGATGGAGTCTCGTTCGTTAACGGAATTAAGCTTGCAATGTGTGCATCTTTTCTGTAGCTGGCATGGTTGAGGTTTCCCAGGTGGAGTCGAATTTAACCGTAGGCTCCACTCCTGGTGGTGCCCTTCTGGACATTCCTTTAAGGTTCAGCTTTGCAACCATACTGCCCACGTAAAACAAACACTTTGCCTTCATGAACGCTGTTTGGAGGGTCATGACTCGTGGGAATAAAGCCGCCCAATCAGTTAACCTGCTAGAGAGATCCTTCGTTGCTCCCAAGCATGACATCACACTCCCTAGGAGGAAGGTAATGCCACTGTGGCGACCGTACTCCTGGGGGCGACACAAGTGCACTGATGCCCAGCCACTGCTCGATGAATCTGCTGGTACATTGACCCAGACCACTACATTCCCCTCGCACGCTACACGGCCTGAATCTGACCCTGATGAAACTCAGGTTACCTTTCCCATATACAGTTCCATCTTACACGGTGACAAAGAGGAAGCTGAAGATGAAAGTGCAGGTTCGGCCCACCCGCCATCAGACACACCACCGTACTATCAGGGGCCCTGTGCCAGTGCCGTCGCCAACGAGTGGGCCCCCCCTGCTTGCTCAGGATCACAGCACTTGTAAGGTTGAAATACTGTGCAGTGAGATGGAAGATGGGGACGACGAGGAGTCCAGACTAGTACAGGGATTCCCTAGGGAGGAGACTTATTTGATTGTTTTCAATGTTGGGACAGCAATTTTTGGGGAGCACTATACTCTGGAGAATGATAGATGGGGCCCACCATACACTGGAACATTCCAAAGGTGGACATCAGACACTGGAGCAGCATTTACAGGGCCCATTATACACTAGAGCATTAGAAATGGGGCCCATTATGTTTGGAGCATTATTTGGGCCCATAAGACAGTGGAGCTTCATCCATGGGGACCAACATATACTGTAGCATTATGTGGAGCTCATCATATACTGTTTCAAACATTATATGGGACCAATGATTCTGTATGGAGAAATAGATGGGCCTCGTCATGAGATGTAAAAAGTGAGGTATTTTTCATTGTACTATACCGCTATTTCTCTGCCGTATCGGAGCATGATGAGTTGTGGTATGTGTTAAAGGGGCGCTCTTTCGCCCAGGGCACATGAAAACCTGGAGCCAGCCCTACCCCCCCACAACTGTAGCCAAATAACCCCCATTTTTCAGTGCGCAACTTGTATTATGAAGTTAATTAAGGTTGACAAGCTTAAGTAAGAAGAATTGATGCTTTTGGCATTCAAATGGGCACTGTAGGAGTGTTTCCTGTCCTCCTCTCACTGCCGACTTTTATTCCCCATTGACTTACATTGGGTTTCGTGATTCGGGACGACCCCGACTTTTCCCTATAATCGACCGATCTTGCTCGACCCTACTGTTGGAAAAGTCGGGTTTCACGAAACGAAACTCGACCCTAAAAAACCAAAAGTCTCTCAACTCTAATCACCAGCAGTCCCTGCAGGGCGTCGGCTGCCTTATATCCACTCAGAAATTCCAGATGTCCAATCACACTCCGCCTGTTCAGATAACAGGTTCTTCCCATCCCAATCAATTTCACTACCTCTCTTCACCAGCAGAGGGAGTTCATCAGACATCAAAGGTGACGGGGAAAATGAACTCACAACACACCATCCCCCTTGCAGCGGCCCGGTACCGAGTACCCCACTGCCCTGGGTGAAGCGTGGGGTGACCCATATATATTACTGTAGATATAGACTGGGCTATTGTCAGGAATATATTGTTGTAGATACAGACTGTATGGGCTCCTATCAGGTGTATATTATTGTAGATATAGACCGTATGGGCTCCTATCAGGTATATATTATTTTATATATAGACTGTACGGGCTCCGGTCAGATATATATTATTGTAGATATAGCCCCACCCTGGATCTGCCCCATCCTCCCATCCACCTTCCCTATGCCATGGACTTCTACAGCCCCATCCTGGATCTGCCCCCATCCACCTTTCCTACAGCCCCTACCCAACATCCCTACAGGCCCTATCCCTATTCCCTTTTGTACACTTGCCTTGGGAAAACAAATGGGTATTTAGTCCTGCCAATAAAGCTTCTTTGAATTTGAATTGACTGTATGGGCTCCTGTCAGGTATATATTATTGTAAATATAGACTGTACGGGCTTCTGTCAGGTATATATTATTGTAGATATAGACTGTACAGGCTCCTGTCAGGTATATATTATTGTAGATATAGACTGTACGGGCTCCTGTCAGGTTTATATTACTGTAGATATAGACTGTATGGGATCCTGTCAGGTATATATTATTGTAGATACAGACTGTATGAGCTCCTGTCAGGTATATATTATTGTAGATACAGACTTTATGGGCTCCTGTCAGGCATATATTATTGTAGATATAGACTGTATGGGCTCCTGTCAGGTATATATTACTGTTGATAAAGACTGTATGGGCTCCTGTCAGGTATATATTATTGTAGATATAGACTGTACGGGCTCCTGTCAGGTGTATATTATTGTAGATATAGACTGTACGGGCTCCTGTCAGGTTTATATTACTGTAGATATAGACTGTATGGGCTCCTGTCAGGTATATATTATTGTAGATACAGACTGTATGAGCTCCTGTCAGGTATATATTATTGTAGATATAGACTGTACGGGCTCCTGTCAGGTGTATATTATTGTAGATACAGACAGTACTGCCTCCTGTCAGGTATATATTATTGTAGATACAGACTTTATGGGCTCCTGTCAGGTATATATTATTGTAGATATAGACTGTATGGGCTCCTGTCAGGTATATATTACTGTTGATATAGACTGTATGGGCTCCTGTCAGGTATATATTATTGTAGATATAGACTGTACGGGCTCCTGTCAGGTGTATATTATTGTAGATATAGACTGTACGGGCTCCTGTCAGGTTTATATTACTGTAGAAATAGACTGTATGGGCTCCTGTCAGGTATATATTATTGTAGATATAGACTGTACGGGCTCCTGTCAGGTGTATATTATTGTAGATACAGACAGTACTGCCTCCTGTCAGGTATATATTATTGTAGATATAGACTGTACGGGCTCCTGTCAGGTGTATATTATTGTAGATATAGACTGTACGGGCTTCTGTCAGGTTTATATTACTGTAGATATAGACTGTATGGGCTCCTGTCAGGTATATATTATTGTAGATATAGACAGTATGGGCTCCTGTCAGGTATATATTATTGTAGATATAGACTGTACGGGCTCCTGTCAGGTGTATATTATTGTAGATATAGACTGTACGGGCTCCTGTCAGGTATATATTATTGTAGATATAGACTGTACGAGCTCCTGTCAGGTATATATTATTGTAGATATAGACTGTACGGGCTCCTGTCAGGTGTATATTATTGTAGATATAGACTGTACGGGCTTCTGTCAGGTTTATATTACTGTAGATATAGACTGTATGGGCTCCTGTCAGGTATATATTATTGTAGATATAGACAGTATGGGCTCCTGTCAGGTATAAATTATTGTAGATACAGACAGTACTGCCTCCTGTCTGGTATATATTATTGTAGCTATAGACTGTATGGGCTCCTGTCAGGTATATATTATTGCAGATACAGACTGTATGGGCTCCTGTCAGGTATATATTTTTGTAGATATAGACTGTACGGGCTCCTGTCAGGCATATATTATTGTAGATATAGACTGTATGGGCTCCTGTCAGGTGTATATTATTGTAGATATAGACTGTACGGGCTCCAGTCAGGTATATATTATTGTAGATATAGACTGTATGGGCTCCTGTCAGGTATATATTGCTGTAGATAGACCGTACGGGCTCCTGTCAGGTATATATTATTGTAGATATAGACTGTATGGACTCCTGTCAGGTATATATTATTGTAGATATAGACTGTATGGGCTCCTGTCAGGTATATATTATTGTAGATATAGACTGTATGGGCTCCTGTCAGGTATATATTATTGTAGATATAGACTGTACGGGCTCCTGTCAGGTGTATATTATTGTAGATACAGACAGTACTGCCACCTGTCAGGTATATATTATTGTAGATATAGACTGTACGGGCTCCTGTCAGGTGTATACTATTGTAGATATAGACTGTACGGGCTCCTGTAAGGTTTATATTACTGTGGATATAGACTGTATGGGCTCCTGTCAGGTATATATTATTGTAGATATAGACAGTATGGGCTCCTGTCAGGTATATATTATTGTAGATACAGACAGTACTGTCTCCTGTCTGGTATATATTATTGTAGCTATAGACTGTATGGGCTCCTGTCAGGTATATATTATTGCAGATACAGACTGTATGGGCTCCTGTCAGGTGTATATTTTTGTAGATATAGACTGTACGGGCTCCTGTCAGGCATATATTATTGTAGATATAGACTGTATGGGCTCCTGTCAGGTGTATATTATTGTAGATATAGACTGTACGGGCTCCAGTCAGGTATATATTATTGTAGATATAGACTGTATGGGCTCCTGTCAGGTATATATTACTGTAGATAGACCGTACGGGCTCCTGTCAGGTATATATTATTGTAGATATAGACTGTATGGACTCCTGTCAGGTATATATTATTGTAGATATAGACTGTATGGGCTCCTGTCAGGTATATATTATTGTAGATATAGACTGTATGGGCTCCTGTCAGGTATATATTATTGTAGATATAGACTGTACGGTCTCCTCTCAGGTGTATATTATTGTAGATACAGACTGTACGGGCTCCTGTCAGATGTATATTATTGTAGTTATAGACTGTACGGGCTCCTGTCAGATGTATATTATTGTAGATATAGACTGTATCGGCTTCTGTCAGATACAGTATATATTATTATAGATACAGACTGTACGGACTCCTGTCAGGTATATATTGTAGATATAGACTGTACGGGCTCCTGTCAGGTATATATTATTGTAGATACATACTGTACAGGCTCCTGCCAGGTTTATATTACTGTAGATATAGACTGTATGGGCTCCTGTTAGGTATATATTATTGTAGATATAGACTGTACGGCCTCCTGTCAGGTATATATTATTGTAGATATAGACTGTATGGGCTCCTGTCAGGTATATATTATTGTAGATATAGACTGTACGGCCTCCTGTCAGGTATATATTATTGTAGATATAGACTTTATGGGCTCCTGTCAGGTATATATTATTGTAGATATAGACTGTATGGGCTCCTGTCAGGTATATATTACTGTTGCTATAGAATGTATGGGCTCCTGTCAGGTATATATTACTGTTGATAAAGACTGTATGGGCTCCTGTGAGGTGTATATTATTATAGATACAGACTGTACGGGCTCCTGCCAGGTTTATATTACTGGAGATATAGACTGTATGGGCTCCTGTCAGGTGTATATTATTGTGGATATAGACTGTACGGGCTCCTGTCAGGCAGAGGTGTATCTAGGCTTTCTGGCACCCGGGGCAAGAATTTGGTTCGGCGCCCTCGGCGCCCTCCCCAGGTACATATGCGACTTGCACACTTAGCCATGTACCCACGAGCTGCTCTCCCTAATGCTCTCAATGTTCAGTAAAAAACTGAAAGCAGGATGAGATGCTCGTTGTCACAGGACCATAACTATGAAAATCGCATATGAGTGAAGTGTCCATGTGATGAGTACTGGAACCTGCAGAGCTGAATCCTGACATTGCAGCTTCTGAATTCTCACAACGAATGCACTGCACACTTTTAGGATTCTCCCTTGCCGATGTACAGTCATGTCAGCACAAGTATGTGATTTGTATACTTCTGGCCACATTCCAACTAGACGTGCACGGTCTCGCTCCGTTCACTTTCATTGAGTGAGGCCACACATGTCTAGTCAGCATGTGACCGTATGTATGTAAATTACCGGCACGAGAGAATCCTGACAGTGTTCAGTGAGCACTGTGAGAATTCAGAAGTCTGCAGTCACATAGAATGTCTGCAGACTCAGCACAAACCTGGACAAACTCTTTAATGTTCCTAACAAATAAAAACATGAGAATTAGTCAGTATCACAAATATTTACATCCAGGTACCTTATAGATGACGTCGTCTCTGCAGTTGGTCTCCTTTTCTTCTTCTTGTCCAGACCCCATGATGAGTTTTCTCATCCACAGCCGTCTCTGCAGACTTCCATCTTCTCCGGTCTTCTGCAGCAAATCCCCACACGATGCCCTTAAAGATAGAAGTGTCATTATAATGTCCCTAAATACAAATATCTGCAATATACTGTCGCCTCACACTATTCCCCTCCCTCCTCATACTGTCTCCTCTAACATCCCTCCTGTTCACCATACTGTCTCCTCATATATTTACCCCCTCACTCTCTATACTGTCTGCTCACACATATCCCCGACTCCCCATTCTGTGTCCACATGCATTCACCAATTCGCACCCCTTACTGTCTGCACCCATCCCCCATACTGTTTCCTCATACATACTCTTCATTTTGTGTCCTCAAATCTCCCCACATACATTAAATACCATCCCCACTCCAAATCCCCCATCCCCAATCCCCCACACACATTAAGTACCCCCCATCCCCACTCAATAACCCCTCGTCCCTACTCCCAAATCCCCCCACACATTATGTACCCCCACTCCAAATCCCCCCACACATTATGTACCCCCCACTCCAAATCACCCCACACATTATGTACCCCCCACTCCAAATCCCCCCATCCCCAATCCCCCACACACATTAAGTACACCCATCCCCACTCAATAACCCCTCGTCCCTACTCCCAAATCCCCCCACACATTATGTACCCCCACTCCAAATCCCCCCACACAGTAACCCCCATCCCCACTCATTAACCCCTCCACACATTAACCCCCATTTCCACTCATTAATCCCCCATCTCCACTCATTAATCCCCCATCTCCACTCATTAACCCCCACACTCATTAACCCCAATCCCCACATTAACCCCCCACATTAATCCCATCTCCACTCATTAACCCCCACACATTAACCCCCATCTCCACACATTAACCCCCCACTCATTAACCCCCATCTCCACACATTAACCCCCACTCATTAACCCCCATCCCCACATTAATCCCATCTCCACTCATTAACCCCCATCTCCACTCATTAACCCCCACACATTAACCCCCCACTCATTAACCCCCATCCCCACATTAATCCCATCTCCACTCATTAACCCCCGCACATTAACCCCCACACATTAACCCCCATCTCCACTCATTAACCCCCACACATTAACCCCCATCCCCACATTAACCCCCATCTCCACTCATTAACCCCCATCTCCACTCATTAACCCCCATTCCCACATTAAGCCCCATCTCCGCTCATTAACCCCCATCTCCACTCATTAACCCCCCCCATCTCCCATCTTCGGTGGTTCTTCAGCTCCACAGAGGAGCACACTTACCACCAGCGTTCGCTCTGGGCACCGGGAGTGACGTCAGCAGCGTGATCACATGACCTGATCACGCTGCTGACGTCTCTCTGACCCGGCGGTCAGAGCTTTAATTGTACTGGCGTCTGTATAGACGCCAAGTACAATTGCTGCCTGGGAGTCGGCGTGGCCTCCTTCTCTGCGTCGGCTGTCAGCTTGACAGCCGACACAGAGAACCGCCGACTCCCAGGACTGGTAGCGGCAGAACGCAGCCGCCGGGGGGGGAGATACTGCGGACCGCTTCATTAGGCGGCCGGGCGGCCCGACTGCGCCCCCCTGCTGCCTGCGCCCGGGGCAACTGCCCCGGCTGCCCCCCCTGGATACGCCCCTGCTGTCAGGTATATATTATTGTAGATATAGACTGTATGGGCTCCTGTCAGGTAAATATTATTGTAGATACAGACTGTATGGGCTCCTGTCAGGTATATATTACTGTAGATATAGACTGTCGGAGCACCTCCAACAGTGCTTGCCGGACAGAGCTGGGCAGATTCCCTCTACACCTAATGGTTCTAAAGAGGGCACTGTCATTCCGGGCTCACCTACGTAGGAGCAATGCAAGCTCCCATCACCATAAAGCCCTGACACATGTAGGGCAAACAGAAAAACCAGGACCCTCGGAACAGCTCACTCAAACCCAACCTGACCAGAACACCAATCACAACAACCTGACGAAAGCCAGAATCAGGAAGATGGTAGACGAAGGCCAGGAGAGGTACGTATGTGAGTGGAAGATCGACATCATCAGCTCACAGAAACTGACCATGTACCAGAGTCTACAGAGAGACTACAGACTGGTCCCATATCTGGAGAAACTCCCGAACCCCAGAGACCGCAAGATCCTGAGCCGATATAGACTCAGTTCCCACAGTCTGGCCATCAAGGTCGGCCGGAACAGGCAGAGCTACAAGCCCAGGGAGGAAAGACTGTGCCAACACTGTGACCAGGAGGCCCTGGAGGATGAGACCTACTTCCTGCTACACTGCCCCAAATACTAGATATAGACTGTATGGGCTACTGTCAGGTGTATATCATTATAGATACAGACTGTACGGGCTCCTGACAGGTGTATATTATTGTAGATATAGACTGTACGGGCTCCTGTCAGGTATATATTATTGTAGATATATACTGTATGGGCTCCTGTCAGGTAATAATAATAATTTTTATTTATATAGCGCCAACATATTCCGCAGCACTTTACAATTAAACGGGGACATGTACAGACAATAAACTCAATACAAGTTAAGACAATTCAAACAGTAACATTAGGAGTGAAATCCCTGCTTGCAGGCTTACAATCTACAAGGAAATGGGGGGACACAGTAGGTGAAAAGTGCTTGTTAATTCAGGTCTGGCAATTATAATAAACAGGGATTTTCATATCAAGCTGCATGATCCGGTCATCAGCCCGTGTGTTTAAGTGCAATAGACAAGTATCAAGTGCAGTTATCGTGTGCAGGGAGGGTGTGGAGACAGATGAATAGTAGGGTGCAGATTCAGAATAATATTTGGAAGGAGGGAACAGGGAAAAGTTAGTTTGCTGAGTAGTTGATGTCGTAGGCTTGTTTGAAGAGATGGGTTTTCAAAGTGCGCTTGAATAGGTAAGGGCTAGGTATCAATCTGATCATCTGGGGAAGTGCATTCCAGAGAGCTGGAGCAGCACGAGAGAAGTCTTGGAGACGGAGGTGCGAGGTTCGGATTACGGGGGATGTTAGTCTTAGGTCATTTGTAGAACGGAGGGCACGTGTAGGGCAATAGACAGAGACGAGAGAGGAGATATAAGGCGGTGCAGAACAGTGGAGAGCTTTGTGGGTGAGAGAGATGAGTTTATACTGGACCCTGTAGCAAATAGGTAGCCAGTGTAATGACTGGCACAAGATGGAGGCATCGGTGAAGCGGCTGGACAGAAATATGACCCTGGCTGCCGCATTCAAGATGGATTGGAGAGGAGAAAGTTTGGTAAGAGGGAGACTGATCAGAAGAGAGTTGCAGTAGTCCAGACGAGAATGAATAAGAGCGACAGTAAGAGTCTTAGCAGTTTCAAAGGTGAGAAAAGGTCGGATTCTGGAGAAGTTTTTAAGATGCAGGTGACAAGAGCGACTGAGTAATCGGATATAGGGAGTAAAGGAAAGTTCAGTGTCGAATATGACCCCAAGACAGCGGGCATGCTGCTTGGGAGTTATGGTTGAACCCTCCAGGGTTATTTCGATGTTAGGTAGAGTGAGGTTAGTAGAGGGAAGAAACACAAGAAGTTCGGTTTTGGAGAGATTTAGTTTCAGATAGAGGGAGGACATGATGTTAGAGACAGCAGACAGACAATCCTTGGTATTTTGAATTAGGGTAGGGGTGATGTCAGGGGAAGAAGTGTATAATTGGGTGTCATCAGCATAAAGATGATACTGGAACCCAAATCTGCTGATTTTTTGTCCAATAGGGGCAGTGTATAGAGAGAAGAGGAGGGGGCCTAGGACTGAGCCCTGCGGGACCCCGATAGTAAGGGGACGAGAAGAGGAAGAGGAGCCGGCAAAAGATACAGTGAAGGAGCGGTCAGAGTGATAGGAGGAGAACCAGGAGAGTGCTGTGTCCTTGAGGCCTATAGAGCGGAGCATAGTGAGGAGGAGCTGATGATCCACAGTGTCAAATGCGGCAGAGAGATCCAGGAGAATCAGCAGGGAGCAATGACCTTTCAATTTAGCTGTTATTAGATCATTAGAGACTTTAGTGAGGGCAGTTTCAGTAGAGTGTAAAGAGCGGAAACCAGATTGTAAGGGGTCGAGAAGAGAGTTATCCGAGAGATAGCGGATTAGACGGGAATGGACCAAGCGTTCCAGGAGTTTAGAGATGAAGGAAAGGTTAGAGACAGGTCTGTAGTTAGCAGTGCAGTTCTGGTCCAGGCGTGGCTTTTTAAGTAAAGGGGTTATGATGGCATGTTTAAATGAGGAGGGAAATATACCTGAAGAAAGAGAGAGGTTAAATATTTTAGTCAGATGAGTGGTGACCACTGGTGAGAGAGACTGCAGGAGCTGTGAAGGAATGGGGTCACTGTTGCAGGTTGTAGGCCGAACAGAAGCGAGGAGCTTGGAAACTTCTTCTTCTGAAACAGGCTCAAAGATGTCTAGTGAGCTTGAGGTGCGGAAGGGAAGGGGATCCAGGCACTGAGGAGATTGGGCTGAGATGTCTTGATGGATGTGGTTGATTTTTTCTAGGAAATAAGTGGCCAGATCCTCACCGCTGAGGTTGGTGATGGGGGCCTGTACTTTAGGTTTCAGGAGGGAGTTTAAGGTTTCAAAAAGTCGTCTTGGGTTGTTGGATAGTGAGGTGATGAGGGTGGTGAAGTAGGATTGTTTGGCCAGATGAAGGGCAGAGTTATAGGTTTTGAGCATTAACTTATAGTGGGTGAAGTCTTCTGCTAAGAGAGATTTTCTCCACTGCCGCTCTGCACACCTTGAGCAGCGCTGAAGAAAGCGTGTTTGCGTTGTTTGCCAGGGCTGCCGTTGTCTTTGTCGGGTCTTTCTGCGTGTAGAAGGTGCTGCTTCATCTAGGGCATTCTTCAGTGTATTATTGAAGTGTGACAATGCTATGTCTAGACAGGAGAGGGAGGAGATGGGGGATAAAGATGTGTGGAGATTGTCCATAAGCTGTTGGGTATTAATGGTACGTGTATTCCGATAAATATGGTAAGTGGGGGTGTCCCGGGTGAGGAGACAATTCTTGACTGAGAAGGAAAGAAGGTTGTGGTCCGAGAGCGGGAGAGGTGAGTTAGTAAAGTTGTGCAGTGAGCCGGGACGAGAGAAAACCAGGTCCAGAGTATTCCCGTCCTCATGTGTAGGAGAATTAGTAAACTGTGAGAGGCCGAATGAAGGTACCCCTCCCATACAGGGAGCTCAGAAGAGTTCCAGTCCTCGTGCCAGAGAGGCCTGCAAATGAGCGGAGATGTGTGGCTCTGCCTTCTCCTTCCCCCACTCAGCCACATGGTTTTGCCTAAAGAGTCATGAACAACCGTGAGTGTTACTTTCTATGTTCATCCATCTTTTATTTTATATTTGTAACTGTACATAATTAATGTCTCAATTTTATAGCAATTTTTATCTGTATAACCACTGCCCTACTTTTTCGGGGAATAAATGATTTAATATTTAGTCTGTCTCCATGCTCTAAGAATCGAACTATACGCCTTTGTTAGATAATCGCTACTAATTCAAGGGGTTTGCCACGGACCCTCTTAATTTAACACTGTGAATTAAGTAAACGTGGCTGGTGGCAGCGTGGTGTGTACGGTTGTTGCGGCTAGCTGGCAGTCTAGAAGGGTCTTATATTGCTGAGTGAGGGGCCGTGGCCACAGCATTGATAATTCCCCTACTGCGGTAGCCTAATTGTCGTTCACACCAAGCAGCCCGTTCGGCGACCAATTATCCTGGGTGCAGTTCCCTGACTGACCTGAGGGTAAGGGGGGCGCTGGAGAGCTGCGAGTTCCAAAGTGGAACTGAGAAAGTGGGATATACATAAATCCCTGCAGTACTTGGAAGGTTGTTAGCAGTGGTGGGGCAGCCAAATTAAACCCCCCCTGCGGCAAATTGTTAGACCGAGCTTAGGCTACTTTCACACATCAGTTTTTGTGCATCAGGCGCGATGTGGCGAAAAGTGTAAAAACCGGATCCGGCGCCTGTTGCCACCGGATCCGGTTTTTCCCCCATAGAGTTTCATTATTGCCGCATTGCGCCGGATGCCTATGCGGCGTATCCGTTTTTTGCTGGATCCGGCAAAAACAGCCGGTCCGGCGTCTGGAAAAAACGTTACATGTAACGTTTTTTGTCTGCAGTAAAAAACCGGATGACGCCGGATCCGGCGACATGCGTTTTTTTTTATAATGGTAGTCTATGGCCGCCGGATCCGGCGGCATCCGGTTTTTGCCTGATTCCGGCGCCTGATCCGGTTTTTGCACTGCGCATGCTCCAAAAAGTATCAAATTTGGGGAAAAACACCTGCCAATCTCCACCCACCCTATAGGAAAGGTAGAGAGAGGGCATTCATCACCCTGAATTCAGAGGAGAAAGAGCTACTGGAGACACACACAGCCACTGGATTCTGCCACATATACACCAGCCAGCCAGACATCCAGCAACCAACTGGATTTTTGACAGCCATCCACTATTGGACCTCCAGCGAGCAGGAGTTTGAGTGTGAGTATAAAAATTTTCTTGCAAGCATAGGTTTTCGTTTTGTCTGTGTGACTGCCGATGCCTGCGCACCCATCCCCGTCACAGCCAGCGACTGTGTCTTGCCGCCTTTCCAGCTAAACTTGTCACCACCATGACCCCCACAACCGCCACTGGAACCCTCTGCCACAGAACCCCCATCACTGCTGTCACTGCTAGCCACCACGCTGGAGTCCCATGCTGTACCTGCTGCTGCCTGCCCAGCATGTATATGTATATATACACACACACACATGTATGTTGTTCATACATTGTACTATTGTTTTTAAAAAGTTTCAGGTGTGGTCATCAGTGTGGGGAGGGATTTTAATTATGAAGGACAGTGTGAAGTAGTTTGCGTGGGTGGGTGTGTGTATTTATGTGTAAATACTGTAGGGGGAGGTACTGTATATACTCGTGTATACGCCAAGATGTTACGCCCATTTTTGGGGCTAAAAGTCCCCCTCTTGGCTTATACACGGGTCATCTCCCTGTGGGTCAGAGGGGGAGCAGGGGTGTCACAGATCATCCTGCTGTCATATCTGTAGCCTTGCTCGCTTCTCCACTGTCTCCCTTCCTGTCTTCAGTGGTAACCATTCCTGAATCTGTGCGTTGCAAGCATAGTGATATCCACCTTTCCTGGGTCCATTGCTGCTCACTGCGGTCTCTGCTGCATCCTCTGTGTGTGCGTTGATGTGATAAGTGCGTGTCCCCCTCTGCTGGATGAACAGTCACTGACACAAGAAGTGGCAGACAGGGGCGATGGACCCACAATAGGTTTTTTTTTTTTTTTTTTTTTTGGCATCATATGGGGGCATATTCTATGGAACAGCATATGGGGCCATAGTGTATGGATTACACACTGGGCTTATGTGTTCCCAATTTTTTGGCCGGTGTGGCTTATACACGAGTATATACATAGTAATTTTGCGATGGTTTGTTGTTCAAGCTGCATTTTATAGGGTGGTGAGAGTGGAATTCAAAAAATCTTATTTTTTACTATTTTTGTTGTTTTGTTTGATTGTAAAAATAAATGTTGCACACAACACAAATCTAAACTACATCGTGCTTTTTTCATGCAGGAACTTGCCCAGGACACTACTGCAAAATCCTAATTTGCAACCCATATTGTAAGTATACAGGCCTGAAAGCTTTGAATATGGTTAGTGTTGTATGTAACAATTGTTTTCATTACAGAATTTTAGCCAGACATGTCTTCTTCTGGGAGCCCTCCCTCACATCGCCAGCGAAATGAGGTATTTTTTTTTTTTTTTTTGCCAGAACATTCTTGGTACACATAACCCTATATATGCATTCTTGTTTAATAGGAAGCTGAACCAGAGGGTCTCTCAGAAGGAGACGGATGTAGCGGAGAAATGCCTGGAGTGGGCTCCCCGCATGTAAGTATCTTTGCATTAATTGCACTAAAACATGTTCTTACACATCACTGGACCTAAAAACAAGATCAACATAACAGCATTTAATTTTCCTTTTCTTCTTTTTTTTTCATTATAGGCTTCTGAATCTGTGGCTCGTCCGAGAGTTCCTCAAAGTGCCTCCCAGAGTCGTCGGCAACCACGCCGGGGCGGTCGCCATAGAGTAAGGATTTTTTTTTACAACTTTTATAAGGTTCGAACTTAATGCTGTGATTGTTATGTTTACCTTTTTTGTCTTTAAACAGGCTTCACAGCGTGCTCACGATTCCGACAGTGAGGATGTGGCTATTGATGTGGACCTCCTAATTGATATGGTGAGAGATCGTGAGCCGCTCTGGAATATGGCGGACCGATTCCATGCAGATGCTAGTGTTACTAGATGACTCTGGGAGGAAGTGTGCCATGCTGTGGTATCTAACTGGGAGGAACTCCATTCTCGGGCACAGAAAGAACAGCGAAAGTATTCACATTTCAGTAATGTTTCCAGATGTATTGTGCTTGATCCTAATCATTTTGTGTTTTCAATTTTCAGGGGAAAGAGTTCAGTTGCGGTGGCGGTCAATGCGGGATCGCTTCAAGAAGGAGTTCAACAAAGAGATGCAGGCTCCCAGCGGATCAAGAGGACGCAGGAGCCGCTATAAGTATTCTGAGGCCCTGTCATTCCTGAGATCAACTATGGTGACAAGAAGGTAAACATTCCTACCAGAAGTGACTAAATAAAAAATGGTCAAATGTGTAATCTTTTTTTTGCAGCCAGGGCTAATGAATATCATGATATTAATGCCTATTTTTTTCTACTTTTTTCAACAGCACCTTCAGCAGCACGCGGGAGCCTGCATTGAACCCTTCTGGAGTGATCCCCCAGGAGGCCGTCATCATGGACCACAACATACCCAACCCCTCTGCACCCTCCCTGCCTTCCCTTGTGTGTGATCCCTCAGCCCCATCCACCTCTGCTGGAGCATCTGTGCAGGCTTCATTACATGAAGCTGCTGTTGACGAGGTAGGCTTTCCTTTACCTCACCCCTCTGACACAGCTGCCCTCCATAGAACACCTTTGAGTTCTGGGTGGCTGCGTCAGCGGGGTCAGGAAAGGCAGTTTGCTGCAGAGTTTTTGAATCTACATGCATCCTTTCAAAACGCTATGAAAGTCATGACCCAGCAAATGTCTGCTGGGTTCAATCTTGTTACTAGAGAGGTGCTTGATTTAGGCACGCGTGTTGAAAGGATGCATCTAGATGCAAATAAAGCGCCGCATCATTCTTTTTTCAAAGCTGTGATTGAGCGGCTGGACAACCTAACTCCTGAACAGCAGCTGCATGTAATGCAAGCCTGCCAGGTGGCCTTAGCACAGGTGACATCAGCAGCCCCTCCAACCGGCCCAGTAGTTGCTCCAGGCCCGGTCCTTCCTACCCCTCCTGTACCATACCATTTTCCCCAGTACCAACCTCCTGCCCCTTTCCAGTCTGCTTCCCCGTACCAGTTCCCAACTGCATCCGTGCCTCCACTCCCTTCCCAACCTACACTCCCTTCCCAACCTACACTCCCTTCCCAATACATCCAGTCTCCTTCCACATCCCAAATTCAAGCGTCCTTCACCCACAGTTTAGTTTCCCCCGTCTATTGTTTTCTCCACCCCTTCATCAGCTTTATCCACCCCTTCACCTTCTTTCTCCATTCCTATACCTTGTTCTTTGCTATCTGACCCCTCACAAACTACATTCTCCCACAACACTCCTGTTGAAGTGGTCCAAACTGAGAGCCCCTCCAATACTATTTCCGCTACACATTACACCAATCTTTAATGTGTTTTGTTGTTACCAATAAAAAAGTTTTATTACAAAAATATAAAAGAAAAAATTTCAGCTAAAGCTGATAAAAAATAAAAAATTTTTTTCAGTCAATCAAATGTTTTTGTTTCTTTTACTGTTAATATAACATGTCGATGTATAAAACTCAATGAGTGTGTGTGTGTGAGTATGTGAGAGTGTGAGTGATTGTGTGAGAGTAGGTGTGTGTGAGTATGTGAATGTATGGGAGTGTGTGTACAAGAACATGTATGAGTAACGTACGTGTGTGGCGGTGGGGGGAGGCCTGCTGGTGGGCAGTACTGTGGAAGGTCCTTGGATACCGCTTTATAGCCCCTATATTATTTTCTACACTTCACACTACATGATTTAGTAGAAAGTTTTTTACTAAATGATAATTTTTGTTCAATTTTAAAAGAGCTTTGTCAGGAAATTAAAAAATGGGAATATTTTGGTACAAAAAATAGGTAGTAAAACAATATAGAATAGTGATACAAAGGTACTAATACTTTACGAAAATTGAAGCTAACAAGGTACAGTAACTTAAACCACAGAAATGGTTTGGTACAACAAGGTAAAAAATTGGTTTTAACATCTCAAACCATGTCATCCTGCCATTCAACTCTACCTTCAGGTGACATAAAGTACTCGGCAAATGTGTCCCTCATTCTGGACACTGCTAGAGTACTTCGCACATTAACACTGCGATAATCATGCAATGTGGTTTCAACATCATTGTCTTCGATGGCAATCTGTTCCTTAGTAATAACCAAATTGTGTAGCACAACACATGCTTTTACCACCTCATCCACATTTTCTGTTTTCAAGTTAATTGCGGTCAACAGTACTCTCCATTTAGCGGTAAGAATTCCAAACGAACACTCCACCATCCGCCGTGCTCGTGTCAGGCGATAGTTGAACACTCTTTTTGTTGGTGTCAAGTCTCTGCTTGCGTACGGCTTGAGCAGGTGTTCTGACAGTTGAAACGCTTCATCACCTACGCAGACAAATGGCAGTGGTGGCCCAGAAGTTTGAGGAAGCGGTCTTGGAGGTGGGAATTGGAATGTGTTTCCGTACAAATTACGTCCCATTGCTGAAATTTTAAAAAATTGTGAGTCATTGGAGCGTCCATAGGCCCCAATATCCACCGCAATGAATTTGTACTTGGCGTCTGCAATCGCCATCAGGACTATTGAGAAATATTTTTTATAATTAAAAAACTCAGATCCCGATCCTGCTGGTTTAGTGATCCTGATGTGCTTGCCATCAACTGCACCCAAGCAATTCGGAAACTGACAGATGCTGTAAAATTGGTCAGCTATTTCGAGCCACCTCTCTGTTGTGGGCTGTGGGATAAACTCTTCATGTAGACTGTCCCACAATGCGCGGCATGTGTACTTGATGATACCTGATAATGTTGAAATCCCAATCCTATACTGGTACTGTAGCGACGAAAGAGATTCGCCTGTTGCAAGGAATCTGTGGGAAAAGTCAAAAACAATAA
Source organism: Dendrobates tinctorius (assembly GCF_039654945.1). Lineage (NCBI taxonomy): Eukaryota > Metazoa > Chordata > Amphibia > Anura > Dendrobatidae > Dendrobates > Dendrobates tinctorius. The sequence goes on from NW_027361921.1 coordinate 24,125,939, forward strand.
TTAATGCAAAATAACAGCAACAACAGGAGGAGACACATTTTCCAGTATACTGAAGTCTGCTTTGAAGGATAAAGAATAACAATTGCTTACCGGAGAGTGACCATCAAACGCTCCGGTGGTGAGATGGAGAAGCGGCAGTAGATGTCACGTCTCCGGATCAGTTCTCCAACCCTGTCCAGCAAAAAATCAAAAGTTTCCATTTTCATCCTCGTATAATGAAAAAACTTCTCTGGATTTCCTCGCAACGACAGATATAACGTTGCAAACACTCCCAGTGTCAGCCTCTGTGCAGTTATAGGGTGAATCCAGAAACGACGTAGGCGCAGACGCATGATACGCTGCCTTTGTCGCTCCTTCGCCATGACAATTGCTGCCAAAGAATTGGCCTCAAAAGTGAAATCAATGTAAGCCTGAGCGAAGTTCCCAATAATGGCTTCCATCTTGCTCCAAAACAACAACCTCTCAAAGGGTGTATACCAAGGTATATATAGGATTTTCTGTAAATGCCAGTAGCCAATGGTGGCTTTTGGGCGTTTTTTAAAAACCGGATCTGGCAAAAAAACGGACAAAACGGATGGAAAAACTGATGCACCGGTTCCGGTTTTTTGCCGGATCCGGCATAATCCGTTGTCCGGATCCGGCAAAAAAAACGGAACCGGTGCATCAGTTTTTTCACATGTTATGCCGGATCCGGCAATGCGGCACGGCGCCGCATCGCGCCTGATGCACAAAAACTGATGTGTGAAAGTAGCCTTAGCTTGCTGGATATTTTTGGTCACATGGTGCCAGTGGTGGGATAACTAAGATAAGCCCCCACTGCGCCTGTGATAGCCGTGTGCCGGCAGTGTGTCGCGTCCCTCCGTCCGCTGATACACCCGTGTCAGTGGTGGGATTGTGACATAGTGGTGACACAGGGTCCGCTGTCCGTCGCGTTTTGGTGGCAGCGGGACCCCCGTTAGTCGCCGTATTGGGCGAACAGCGGTCAGGTAAATATTATTGTAGATACAGACTGTACGGGCTCCTGTCAGCTATATATTACTGTTGATATAGACTGTATGGGCTCCTGTCAGGTATATATTATTGTAGATACAGACTGCACGGGCTCCTGTCAGGTATATATTACTGTTGATTTAGACTGTATGGGCTCCTGTCAGATATATATTACTGTTGATATAGACTGTATGGGCTCCTGTCAGGTATATATTATTATAGATACAGACTGTACGGGCTCCTGTCAGGTGTATATTATTGTAGATATAGACTGTACAGGCTCCTGTCAGGTATGTATTATTGTAGATATAGATTGTTCTGGCTCTTGTCAGGTATATATTATTGTAGATATAGACTGTACGAGCTCCTGTCAGGTATATATTACTGTAGATATAGACTGTATGGGCTCCCGTCAGGTATATATTATTGTAGATATAGACTGTATGGGCTGATGTCAGGTATATATTATTTTAGATATAGACTATACGGGCTCCTGTCAGGTATATATTATTGCAGATACAGACTGTACGAGCTCCTGTCAGGTATATATTACTGTAGATATAGACTGTACGAGCTCCTGTCAGGTATATATTATTGCAGATACAGACTGTACGAGCTCCTGTCAGGTGTATGTTATTGTAGATATAGACTGTATGGGCTCCCGTCAGGTATATATTATTGTAGATATAGACTGTATGGGCTGCTGTCAGGTATATATTATTTTAGATATAGACTATACGGGCTCCTGTCAGGTATATATTATTGCAGATACAGACTGTATGGGCTCCTGTCAGGTACTATTATTGTAGATATAGACTGTACGGACTCCTGTCAGGTATATACAGTATTATTGTAGATATAGACTGTTTTGGCTCCTGTCAGGTGTATATTATTGTAGATATAGACTGTATGAGCTTCTGTCATTTATATATTACTGTAGATATAGACTGTATGGGCTCCTGTCAGGTATATATTATTGTAGATACAGACTGTATGGGCTCCTGTCAGGTGTGTATATTGTAGATATAGACTGTATGGGCTCCTGTCAGGTGTATATTATGGTAGATATAGACTGTACGAGCTCTTGTCAGGTATATATTATTGTAGATATAGACTGTATGGGATCCTGTCAGATATATATTACTGTAGATATAGACTTACGGTCTCCTCTCAGGTGTATATTATTGTAGATATAGACTGTATGGGCTCCTGTCAGGTATATATTATTGTAGATATAGACTGTATGGGCTCCTGTCAGGTATATATTATTGTAGATATAGACTGTATGGGATCCTGTCAGATATATATTACTGTAGATATAGACTTACGGTCTCCTCTCAGGTATATATTACTGTAGATATAGACTGTATGGGCTCCTGTCAGATGTATATTATTGTAGATATAGACTGTATGGGCCCCTGTCAGATATATATTACTGTAGATATAGACTGTACGGGCTCCTGTCAGGTGTATATTACTGTAGATATAGACTGCATGGGCTCCTGTCAGGTATATATTACTGTAGATATAGACTAAATGAGCTCCTGTCAGGTGTATATTACTGTAGATACAGACTGTATGGGCTCCTGTCAGGTATATATTATTGTAGATATAGACTGTATGGGCTCCTGTCAGGTATATATTATTGTAGATATAGACTGTATAGGCTCCTGTCAGGTGTATATTATTGTAGATACAGACTGTATGGGCTCCTGTCTGGTATATATTATTGTAGATATAGACTGTATGGGCTCCTGTCAGGTATACATTATTGTAGATACTGACTGCATGGGCTCCTGTCAGGTGTATATTATTGTAGATACAGACTGTATGGGCTCCTGTCAGGTATATATTATTGTAGATATAGACTGTATCGGCTCCTGTCAGGTATATATTATTGTAGATATAGACTGTATAGGCTCCTGTCAGGTGTATATTATTGTAGATACAGACTGTATGGGCTCCTGTCTGGTATATATTATTGTAGATATAGACTGTATGGGCTCCTGTCAGGTATACATTATTGTAGATACTGACTGCATGGGCTCCTGTCAGGTGTATATTATTGTAGATACAGACTGTATGGGCTCCTGTCAGGTATATATTATTGTAGATATAGACTGTACAGGCTCCTGTCAGGTGTATATTATTGTAGATACAGACTGTATGGACTCCTGTCAGGTGTATATTATTGTAGATATAGACTGTATAGGCTCCTGTCAGGTTTATATTATTGTAGATATAGACTGTACGGGCTCCTGTCAGGTATATATTATTGTATATACAGACTGTACGGGCTCCTGTCAGGTGTATATTATTGTAGATACAGACTGTATGGGCTCCTGTCAGGTATATATTATTGTAGATACAGACTGTATGGGCTCCTGTCAGGTATATATTATTGTAGATACAGACTGTATGGGCTCCTGTCAGGTGCATATTATTGTAGATACAGACTGTATGGGCTCCTGTCAGGTATATATTATTGTAGGTATAGACTGTACAGGCTTCTGTCAGGTATATATTATTGTAGCTATAGACTGTATGGGCTCCTGTCAGGTTTATATTATTGTAGCTATGGACAGTATCGGCTCCTGTCAGGTGTATATTATTGTAGATATAGACTGTGTGGGCTCCTGTCAGGTATATATAATTGTCTATACAGTCTACATCTATAGACTGTATGGGCTCCTGTTAGGTATATATTAATGTAGATATAGACTGTATGTGTGGCGCCCCTGGGGGTTCAGTTGCCACAGAGGTACCGCACCTCCTCCTGAGGTGTGGTACCCCACCATCCAGGTGAGTTGGAGGCTCCTAACCACGCTCCAACACTCGCATCCCACACAACACGGTAGTTCAGCAAAGCCACATTCGGCTCCCTGCTTGGAGTGTAGCAGAGCACCTTTGGTGGCTCCCTGCTTGGAACACGAAACGTGCTGGGAGGCGGGTGGAGTTTAGAATACATAAAAGAGTGGGAAGGTTTAGAATTTCAGTCAGTCAGTCAGTTCGAAGTAAGTGAGTGGGGAGAGAAGATCCCTGGGAGAGGGATGGAGGAAGGAGGTGCTGCAGCAGATCTCAGTGACCTGGGTCTGCTGGCACAGGAAAGAAAAGAAAGAGAAGGACATTGAACAGAAACCTGATCTTCAATAAGAAGGAAAGACTGGTATGGAACGTAGGAGTAAAAGGGAACAGAGGACGTCGGTTACAGGAAGAACCCTGCCTAGAAGTTCTAAGCGCAAGGCCGGGGCCCGGTCCCCGAGGTTGTATGGACACTAATGGTTCTGCAGCAGACACCGGTGGAGTAGTGGGCTGTAAATGCACTACTCCCATCTAAGAATTGGGGGCACAACAGCAACATTGATAGTGAGCCGGGATTCAAGAGAAGGAGTCCCCGAAGCAGGCTACAGCTGTCTGCCGTACAAGTATAGTTCTTGGGAACATCTGTCAGGAGGAACTCCAGTGTAACTCAGTACTAGGAGATCTTCACACTTAAAGGCGCTGTAGAGGAGACGTTCAGAAAGGTGTGGCGCCCCTGAGGCTTCAGTCGCTACAGAGGTACTGCACCTTCTCCTAAGGTGTAGTGCCCCACCATCCAGGTAAGGTGGGAACTCCTGACCACAATCCACACCTACATTCCACACACAGGATAGTTCAGTGGGGCCACCTAACAGCTTCAGGCTGGGGGTTAGCAGAGCACCCCTCGTGGAACCCTGCTTCGTAACACGAGATGTGCTGGGAGGCGGGTGGAGTGAGATGATACAAAAGAGTGGAAGAGTGAGAGTTAGTGGTTAGTTGGAGAGAGAGAGAGAAGAGAGAAGATGGATGTCTGAGGGACGTGCTGCAGCAGGTTCCAGTGATCTGGGCTGCTGGCACAAGAAAGACAGAGAAAGAGACTGATAAGATTGATAACCTAACCTTCCATAAGAGAGATAGAACAGATCAGAACGAAGGAGAATAGAAGGACGGTGGGAAGCTGGTTGAAGAAAGATAGAGAACCCTTCCAGTCCAGAGAGCGCAAAGGCTGGGGCCCGGTCCCCGAGGTTGATTGGATCTTTATGTCCGGCAACAGACACCGGAGGAGTAGTGAGCCACTAACGCCTTGATCCCATCATAGACTTGGGACACAACAGCAACTGAATAGAGAGCCGGGATGCAGAGTGGAGTCCCCGAAGCAGGCTACAGCTGTCTGTCATACAAGTAAAGACTAGGAACACCTAGAGAGAGGCATTCCAGGGTAACTAAGTACTGGAGTGCTTCGCACCTAAAGGCGCATTGGAGGAGTCGTTCTGTAAGGTACATGTTGGCGGAGTGTGGAAGGGAGAATCCTATACTGCCTGGAGGTTGGCTGGAGCCCTGACCTGGAGAACACAGTACGGAGGCAGGCAGTTGTGTGAACTGCAAACAGTGAGTAAAGCTTTGGAACCGCATACTCTCGTGTCCTCCAGTTATTCCCGCACCACTACACATGGGTACCAGCATCCATACCATTCTGCGTCTCTCCTCATCCATTGCACCTACACTGCCCTGGGACTACAGCTCCACCTGTGGGGAGCTATACCATCTCTGCTGCACCACACCATCAGTCCCAGCGGATCTGTATGCAGCGTTGGCTTACCATCTCCCTTGCCAAACACCACGGGTGTCGTCACGAACTATTCATATAAACTTTAACACCATTAACATCACCACCATTGATATTGGGCGCCCAGGGCCATGGACCGGGTCACAGCTGCCGTGAAGCTTTCCCTCCCTGACACCGGCCCGGTACCGAGTACCCCGCTGCCCTGGGCGAGCGAGGGCGACCCAAAGGCACATGTTGGCGGAGTGTTGGAAGGGAGCATCCTATGTTGCCTGGAGGTCGACTGAGTCCCTGACCCGGAGGACACAGCACGGAGGCAGGCACCTGTGTGTACTACAGACTGTGAGTAAAGCTTTGGAACTATAAGCCCTGGTGTCCTCCATTCATTCCTGCGCCAACACACCTGTACCGTTGCATGTGGGAACCAGCTTCTACACTGCCTGCGCCTTTCAGCTACCCCTCCATCTACACTGCCCTGGTACTACAGCTCCACCTGTGGGGAGCTTCACCATCTTGGCTGCAACACACCACCAGTCCCAAAGGATCTGCATGCAGCGTCGGCTTAACATCTCCCTTGCCGAACACCACAGGTGGCGTCACAAACTATTCATCAATTCTATTTCATTGTTCTTTCACCCCCTTTTGCCATGGAGCCCCAGGGCCACGGACCGGGTCATAGCTTCCGTGACAACTCCCATTGAGATCAACGGGCCCGGTGCCGAGTACCCCGATAGCCCTGGCCGGGCGCTCCATATGGGCTCCTGTCAGGTGTATATTATTGTAGATATAGACTGTACGGGCTCCTGTCAGGTGTATATTATTGTAGATATAGACTGCATGGGCTCCTGTCAGGTATATATTATTGTAGATATAGACTGTACAGGCTCCTGTCAGGTATATATTGTAGGTATAGACTGTACGGGCTCCTGTCAGGTATATATTATTGTAGATATAGACTGTATGGGCTCCTGTCAGGTATATATTATTTTAGATATAGACTATACGGGCCCCTGTCAGGTATATATTATTGCAGATAGAGACTGTATGGGCTCCTGTCAGGTATATATTATTGTAGATATAGACTGTATGGGCTTCTGTCAGGTATATATTACCAGAAATGAATGACTAGCCTTGGAAGAGCTTAAGACATGGGATGATGTCATATTCAAGGAAGCTGACAAAGGAGGTAATCTCGTGATTTGGCCGACTAAAATGTATGAAAATCAGGCCAATATTCTCCTTAGCAATACAAATTGTTATCGCAAATTGACATTTAATCCCATGTCTTCCTTTCAGGCTAAACTAGTCAGTATTTTGGACAGTGCCTTTTTGCAGGGTTTAATCTCAAAGAAACTGTTGGACAACATCAGAAATCTACAGCCCAGATTGGCAACTTTCTATTTAATCCCAAAACTCCACAAAAATCCTCTGGATCCACCTGGACGCCCCATCGTGGCAGGTAATTCATGTCTTTGTGAAATTATTTCAGATATTGTGGATTTTTTTCTTAAACCTTTGGTTGCTGATTTACCGTCATTTGTGAGAGACACCACATCCGCCTTGCAGCGAATTGATCAAATTCAGTTGGAACCTAATATGATGCTTGTTACGGCGGATGTGGAGTCTCTATACACATCTATAAAGCATAAAGACGGCTTGGCAGCCACTAAATGGTTTTTAGGCTCTAGTAACATTGATCCCCCCATTGCTTACCTTGTTTTAGTATTATTGGAATTTTTATTGAATCACAATGTTTTTACATTTAATGGGGAAATTTTTTTACAGAAGCAAGGTACAGCGATGGGGGCTTCCTGTGCCCCGGCTTACGCTAATCTTTTTTTAGGGGCATGGGAACGGAGTATTTTTCACGATGACCTCATCCAGGATATGGACTTAGTCCATAACTGGATGAGGTATAATGATGATATTTTGTTTATTTGGGAGGGTACTAGTGATGGTCTGAGTGCCCTTTTTGATAGACTTAATCAAAATGATGTCAATATAAAACTTACCTATAAATCAGGTAGAAGTTTGGAATTTTTGGATATTTTCATTACAGCTTCTCTGGATGGTAACCTAGAGACAGATATCTATCGTAAACCCACAGCTACCAATTCATTACTATTGGCACAATCGTCAAATTCTATGATTCAAGGAATACCCATAGGACAATTCTTACGAGCCAAAAGAATATGTTCTGACTCTAAAGCTTTTGAAAAACAATCCGAAGACCTGACTAGAAGATTTTTTGAAAGAGGATACAGTGGGAGATCCATCAAACGTGGATTTTTTAGAGCTTTAAAAACTGACAGAAATCAAATTTTGTATGGGCAATCAAAAAATAAGAAGGAAGATGGAGATTTTGACAAGGTACGGTTTATTTCTATCTACAACCGACAATGGCAGAGTCTTACTGGGATATTAAGAAAGCATTGGCATGTTCTTGGGGTTGATCCCATTCTGAAGGAAATTTTACCATCAGCCCCTTCGTTTGTGGCTAGACGGGCTACAAATTTGAAAGATTCCTTAGTTCATAGTCATTATGTTTCAGAAGAGAGTAAAAAGAGAGTGAATAAAAACACCAGAAAATTGGGATTTTTTCCATGCGGTATTTGTAAGGGTTGCTTGAATCTCGTAAAAACTTGCACTTTTGCTAATCAAGATGGTTCCAGAATATTTAAAATAAGGAAACATAATAACTGTTCCTCACAAGGCGTAATCTATCATGCGCAATGTCCATGTGGTAAGATCTATATAGGTCTTACCACACGTGAACTTAAAGTTAGAACAAGGGAACACGTGAGGTACATCGAGAAGGCCAAAACTAGTAAAGATGATACCGTGCTTAAAACCCTACCAAGACATTTTAAACAACATCATGATTGCAATGCCAAAGGTTTGAAGATAAAGGGGATTGACTTGATTTCTTTGGGCATTAGGGGCAGGGATCAAAGTAGAGCCCTTGCCCAAAAAGAAAGTCAATGGGTACTATGAGCCCGCAAGGCCTAAACGAGAGTTTGGGCTTTGCCTCTTTTTTGTAGTTTAACATTGATCTGAGTAGCATCCTTTTTTAGGGGTGGGTGGGTATATATATATATATATATATACAGTGGGGCAAAAAAGTATTTAGTCAGTCAGCAATAGTGCAAGTTCCACCACTTAAAAAGATGAGAGGCGTCTGTAATTTACATCATAGGTAGACCTCAACTATGGGAGACAAACTGAGAAAAAAAAATCCAGAAAATCACATTGTCTGTTTTTTTTTCCTTTTATTTGCATATTATGGTGGAAAATAAGTATTTGGTCAGAAACAAAATTTCATCTCAATACTTTGTGATATATCCTTTGTTGGCAATGACAGAGGTCAAACGTTTTCTGTAAGTCTTCACAAGGTTGCCACACACTGTTGTTGGTATGTTGGCCCATTCCTCCATGCAGATCTCCTCTAGAGCAGTGATGTTTTTGGCTTTTCGCTTGGCAACACGGACTTTCAACTCCCTCCAAAGGTTGTCTATAGGGTTGAGATCTGGAGACTGGCTAGGCCACTCCAGGACCTTGAAATGCTTCTTACGAAGCCACTCCTTCGTTGCCCTGGCGGTGTGCTTTGGATCATTGTCATGTTGAAAGACCCAGCCACGTTTCATCATCAATGCCCTTGCTGATGGAAGGAGGTTTGCACTCAAAATCTCACGATACATGGCCCCATTCATTCTTTCATGTACGCGGATCAGTCGTCCTGGCCCCTTTGCAGAGAAACAGCCCCAAAGCATGATGTTTCCACCACCATGCTTTACAGTAGGTATGGTGTTTGATGGATGCAACTCAGTATTCTTTTTCCTCCAAACACGACAAGTTGTGTTTCTACCAAACAGTTCCAGTTTGGTTTCATCAGACCATAGGACATTCTCCCAAAACTCCTCTGGATCATCCAAATGCTCTCTAGCAAACTTCAGACGGGCCCGGACATGTACAGGCTTAAGCAGTGGGACACGTCTGGCACTGCAGGATCTGAGTCCATGGTGGCGTAGTGTGTTACTTATGGTAGGCCTTGTTACATTGGTCCCAGCTCTCTGCAGTTCATTCACTAGGTCCCCCCCGCGTGGTTCTGGGATTTTTGCTCACCGTTCTTGTGATCATTCTGACCCCACGGGGTGGGATTTTGCGTGGAGCACCAGATCGAGGGAGATTAACAGTGGTCTTGTATGTCTTCCATTTTCTAATTATTGCTCCCACAGTTGATTTCTTCACTCCAAGCTGGTTGGCTATTGCAGATTCAGTCTTCCCAGACTGGTGCAGGGCTACAATTTTGTTTCTGGTGTCCTTTGACAGCTCTTTGGTCTTCACCATAGTGGAGTTTGGAGTCAGACTGTTTGAGGGTGTGCACAGGTGTCTTTTTATACTGATAACAAGTTTAAACAGGTGCCATTACTACAGGTAATGAGAGGAGGAAAGAGGAGACTCTTAAAGAAGAAGTTACAGGTCTGTGAGAGCCAGAAATCTTGATTGCTTGTTTCTGACCAAATACTTATTTTCCACCATAATATGCAAATAAAAGGAAAAAAAAACAGACAATGTGATTTTCTGGATTTTTTTTTCTCAGTTTGTCTCCCATAGTTGAGGTCTACCTATGATGTAAATTACAGATGCATCTCATCTTTTTAAGTGGTGGAACTTGCACTATTGCTGACTGACTAAATACTTTTTTGCCCCACTGTATATATATATATATTTTTTTTTAATTTTTAATGTTTGATTTTAATTACAATTCTGTTATTGCATTTCATTTAGGTATAGCACCTTTTGATCTTCAGGATCTGTTTGACTGCCAACGAGATGTTCTGTTGAATCTTTAGAAGATTACCTTCAAGCATCCTTAGAAAATTGTTAATAAGAACTTTGGACAATCATGAGGATTTGTTTCTGTCTTTAAATAAATGGGGAATGGCTTATATAATGTTTATGTATATTTGTCTGTACTTAGCATAGCACACTTGCACTTTATATTTATATTGTGAATATGATATATATTTATTATGGTGGTTCTTTTTTTTATTTTATTTTTTTATATAAATAAATCTATTATGGGTAGTATATATATATATTTTTCTCTATATATAATATATGTGGTTTATATACACTATTCACATTATTATTATTATTTTTTATTTATGGCCACTTTAAATCTTTAAAAAATTATTATTACGTAAGGGATATTCCTATTAGTATATATTATTAATTCTTTTTTCATAATATTCACTTTGTTATTATTAGCGTACTTGCACAACATTGGCCACCTGTTATTTCTAGATTATGCGCCTGTGTGGAGACTGGTAGCACTGTTTACTTCAGTGAGCGCTCTTATATTGCATCGTTCAGCCTTATGCTTGCGATTCAATGTGAGCACATCACAGGAAGTATCTTTCCATCCAGTTGCCCAGATCTGCGCATGAGCTGCCTGATCTAAGGATTAACATGCGATGAGTCAGACACCCTCGTGACGTGTATGATCCTGATTGGTGCTATGGGGTATTTAATATTCACTGCCCACTGCCTAGACACCCCTTCGGAAGAAGCCCGTGCGAAACGTGCGTAGGGGTGAGGGAGGACACGCCACACTGCGCCACCAATGTTCCACCTACTTTAAGGTAACTTCACAGTTGTCTCATATCTAATACTTACATTCGAATTACACAAGCTATTTTTACAAGCGCTTTTCAATTTCATGGCCGTGATTTTTCGTTATATATTGCTATGAGTATAGTGATTGTTTTTCTATTATAATGGGTACCGCTTTGGTAGTGATATGTTTATCCTCTTACATTGGGGAACATGTGGCATATGAATGAAGTTTTTTACAGACATTGTTCTTTAATAATTATATTTATATAAGTTATAAAACTTCTATCTTGCATAAATTGGTATATTTACATGAAATAGATTAGAGTGGCGATATCAGTGTTTTGTTGTGTCTTCCTCTGGCCTTGCTGTTTATCGTGTATTAAAATATTGTAATAATAAAATTAATAGTTTTTGTAATATTGCTGGATCTCTTATTTTTCGGGTACCTTTTTGGTGTTATTCCGAATAAAGGTTTGATTTAGGTATATACAGTCATGGCCAAATGTATTGACACTCCTGCAATTCTGTCAGATAATACTCAGTTTCTTCCTGAAAATGATTGCAAACACAAATTCTTTGGTATTATTATCTTCATTTAATTTGTCTTAAATGAAAAAACACAAAAAGAATTGTCCTAAAGCCAAATTGGATATAATTCCACACCAAACATAACAAAGAGGGTGGACAAAAGTATTGGCACTGTTCGAAAAATCATGTGATGCTTCTCTAATTTGTGTAATTAACAGCACCTATAACTTATCTGTGGCACCTAACAGGTGTTGGCAATAACTAAATCACACTTGCAGCCAGTTGACATGGATTAAAGTTGACTCAACCTCTGTCCTGTGTCCTTGTGTGTACCACATTGAGCATGGAGAAAAGAAAGAAGACCAAAGAACTGTCTGAGGACTTGAGAAACCAAATTGTGAGGAAGCATGAGCAATCTCAAGGCTACAAGTCCATCTCCAAAGACCAGAATGTTCCTGTGTCTACCGTGCGCAGTGTCATCAAGAAGTTTAAAGCCCATGGCACTGTGGCTAACCTCCCTAGATGTGGACGGAAAAGAAAAATTGTCAAGAGATTTCAACGCAAGATTGTGCGGATGTTGGATAAAGAACCTCCACTAACATCCAAACAAGTTCAAGCTGCCCTGCAGTCCGAGAGTACAACGGTGTCAACCCGTACTATCCGTCGGCATCTGAATGAAAAGGGACTGTATGGTAGGAGACCCAGGAAGACTTCACTTCTTACCCCGAGACATAAAAAAGCCAGGCTGGAGTTTGCCAAAACTTACCTGAAAAAGCCTAAAACATTTTGGAAGAATGTTCTCTGGTCAGATGAGACAAAAGTAGAGCTTTTAGGGCAAAAGCATCAACATAGAGTTTACAGGAGAAAAAAGAGGCATTCAAAGAAAAGTACACGGTCTCTACAGTCAAACATGGCGGAGGTTCCCTGATGTTTTGGGGTTGCTTTGCTGCCTCTGGCACTGGACTGCTTGACCGTGTGCATGGCATTATGAAGTCAGAAGACTACCAACAAATTTTGCAGCATAATTTAGGGCCCAGTGTGAGAAAGCTGGGTCTACCTCAGAGGTCATGGTTCTTCCAGCAGGACAATAACCCAAAACACACTTCAAAAAGCACTAGAAAATGGTTTGAGAGAAAGCACTGGAGACTTCTAAGGTGGCCAGCAATGAGTCCAGACCTGAATCCCATAGAACACCTGTGGAGAGATGTAAAAATGGCAGTTTGGAGAAGGCACCCTTCAAATATCAGGGACCTGGAGTAGTTTGCCAAAGAAGAATGGTCTAAAATTCCAGCAGAGCATTGTAAGAAACTCATTGATGGTTACCGGAAGCGGTTGGTCGCAGTTATTTTGGCTAAAGGTTGTGCAACCAAGTATTAGGCTGAGGGTGCCAATACTTTTGTCCGGCCCATTTTTGGAGTTTTGTGTGAAATGATCAATGTTTCGCTTTTTGCTTCATTCTCTTTTGTGGTTTTTCATTTAAGACAAATTAATTGAAGATAATAATACCAAAGAATTTGTGTTTGCAATCATTTTCAGGAAGAAACTGAATATTATCTGACAGAATTGCAGGGGTGTCAATACTTTTGGCCATGACTGTATTATTGTAGATATAGACTGTATGAGCTGTCATGTATATATTACTGTAGATATAGACTGTATGGGCTCCTGTCAGGTATATAGTATTGTAGATACAGACTGTATGGGCTCCTGTCAGGTGTGTATATTGTCTTAGAGAAATTCAGCTCCACCTGGGCACTACCGGTCAACCTAAAGAAAACCAACATCATGGTGTTCCAGAAGAGAAAGAGAAAATCAGACCAGCAGCCTTCATTTGTCCTCAACAACTGCGCCCTTACAGGAACGGGCGAAAATACCCACCTGGGCCTAGAGATTCACCGGTCAGGGAGCTTCAAACAAGCCATAGAGACCCTGAAAGACAAGGCATGCAAAACCTTCTATGCCATCCGAAGGAAACTCTACCATCTAAAGCCACCAGTGAGGGTCTGGTTAGAAATCTTCGACTCTATCTTCGCCCCAATCCTCCTGTATGGCAGCGAAGTCTGGGGTCCTCACACCTACCCAGACTGGTCAAGGTGGGATTCAAGCCCAACAGAAATATTCCACCTGGAATTCTGCAAGCACCTTCTCCAAGTACATCGGAGCACCTCCAACAGTGCCTGCCGGGCCGAGCTGGGCAGATTCCCTCTACACCTAACGGTTCTAAAGAGGGCACTGTCATTCCGGGCTCACCTACGTAGGAGCAATCCAAGCTCCCATCACCATAAAGCCCTGACACATGTAGGTGAAACAGAAAAACCAGGACCCTCGGAAAAGCTCACCCAAACCCAACCTGACCAGAACACCAATCACAGCAACCTGACAAAAGTCAGAATCAGGAAGATGGTAGACGAAGGCCAGGAGAGGTACGTAAGTGACTGGAAGAACGACATCATCAGCTCACAGACACTGACCATGTACCGGAGTCTACAGAGAGACTAGAGACTGGCCCCATACCTGGAGAAACTCCCGGACCCCAGAGACTGCAAGATCCTGAGCCGGTATAGACTCAGTGCCCACAGTCTGGCCATCGAATCCGGCCGACACAGGCAGAGCTACAAGCCCAGGGAGGAAAGACTGTGCCTACACTGTGACCAGGAGGCCCTGGAGGATGAGACCCACTTCCTGCTACACTGCTGCAAATACTCAGCAGTAAGGGACACTCACTTCAGAAGACTCTCACATCTCTTCCCGGATTTCATCACCATGAAGGAGGAAGAGAAAGCATATATCCTGCTGGGGGAAGAAGAGAGAGCATTGGAGATAGCAGCGCAATATGTGAGCGAATGTCATAGACTGCGAGAAAGAGAACTATGATATGCCATGGACTTCTATGGCCCCCACCCTGGATATGCCCCATCCCCCCATCCACCTTCCCTATGCCATGGACTTCTATAGCCTCATCCTGAATCTGCCCCATCCACCTTCCCTATGCCATGGACTTCTATAGCCCCATCCTGGATCTGCCCCCATCCACCTTTCCTACAGCCCCCACCCAACATCCCTACAGTCCCTATCCCCAATCCCTTCTGTACACTAGCTTTGGCAAAACTAATGTGTATTTAGAAATCAAAAGGAATCTACAGTGGCGCTCAGAGTAAATGAAAAAACCACTATTTTGTCAGTATAATCATAAAGAAATAAATAAAAATAATAAATTCGCGCACACAAAACCCTTCCCCTTAATAAGGAACTGGTTGAGATGAAAAACTATTAGGTAGAAATACACACAATATACCAAGGAAGTAAATAATTCCGTAAAAAACCAAAATACTTAAAATTAAAAATTAAAAATATGTTGTTGGAGATTCAACTGGAAAAAGTCCAAAATAATTAATCACTTCAATAAAAAATCAGAATATATTCTGAGGTTATAACAATTTATTTAACATACACATAGGGGTAAAATACTCGTTTAGAAAACAAAACCTCAGTGTAAAACATATGAAATAATCAGCAATAAATGGATATAGCGCTATATCTCTAAATGAAAAAAGTGTCAAAAGATATGTAAGTACCACCACTTGAAGTAAAAAATGTTACTAAACGTCATCCAACTAAAAAAATTTCTTTTTTATACAAATAAATATTTTCAGATAAATGGCAAATTAATTGTAATCACATGGAGATTGCCCCGGCCGGTGGCTATATCTCCTACCAAATGATTTCCTATAAAAAAGGTACCTTCAGTATCCCCAATAGAAATAGCAGGCTATTAATGAGCAGCTGTGGCACATAAGATCTGTACTTGCGGTTCCATTAGATACGGCAGCTCCGTTCTATGAAATAAAGGAAGCGGGACCTGAAGTAACACCGGTAACATATATTCAGCAGCGTTCAGGCTGTGTAGTGTTTGTCTCCATTAGTTTCAGCGTCTCCGCTCTCTGGATTGAAAAGAACAGAACCTAGTGTGACGCTGGTGTCACGTGTTCAAATGCGATCCACATGAAACACTGGCGCTAGAGACCGGTGCGGTACGCGCCTCCACAACAACCAAAAGATAGGGAACACTTGCGCCGATCAGTTGCAGAGAAAATTCCAATAGTCCAAATTAGCAGCTGCAGGTCTGCTATTAAACGAAATAGAAGTCGAACTAGACTTGCCACAGATGATCACACGACCAGAGTTTGCCTGCTGACTAAACGGATTACAGGTTGCAGAAAGGACCAAAAAGCATCCAACGCGTTTCGGAAAGAGCGCTTTCCTTCATCAGGGATAGTCCTTTCTGATTATAGGGTCCTTTTATGCAGCCCTTCAAGGTCATTCTAATTAAAGAAATCCAAATAGTTCCAGATCGCTATTGAGACCTTTTGGGATGAGAGTGTCCAAAATAAAAATCCATTTTGTCTCCATACGAGACATAAGGGCTATATAATTGCCATTCCTCCAAGGTGGTGGTACTATTAAAAATCCTGTAATTTCCATACATTTTATCTGACCTCTATGATAATCTAAAAAATGTTTAGAAAGTGGATGGCCAATAAACTTATTTTTTATATTTCTAATGTGTTCACTTATACGAGTTTTTAATGGCCGTTTCGTGCGACCTACGTATAATTTATCACAGGGGCATTTAATTAAATAAATAACCCCTTCAGAAGAACAGGTGATAAAATCTTTTATCATATATGTTTGGCCATCTTTAATTATTGCCTGTTTTCTGACGGTGCAAGTATGTGTACACATCTTACATTTACGACAAGGAAAAAAACCTTTCATATTAAACAATGTACCAGACTGTTGAATTGGTAAGTTATGCACCGTCGGGGGCAATAATATTGCCCAAATTAAGCGCTTTTTTATAAATAAAGTGTGGGGTTTCTGGTAAAAAACCTCCCAGTATTTTATCATCTTTCAAGATATCCCAATGTTTATTAACTATTCTTTTCAACAAATATGAATTAGAATTATATTGTGTAATTATTGAAATAAAATTAGGAATATCCATATTTTTCTTATTAGAATGTTTTTTTAGGGAATCTTGATGGGGCAACTGGGTAACGGATTTTTTTGACCCTTCTAATAAATCTTTGTTATACCCCTTTTCTAAAAATTTTTTTGTTAAAAAGTCAGCCTCATTACCAAAATCTGAAGGATTAGAACAGTTCCGATAAACTCGCATGTACTGGCTTTTCGGTACATTTAGAAGCCAGCTGGGTAAATGGCAGCTATCAATTGGAATGAAGCTGTTAGTATCCGTGGGTTTATTAAAGGTACAAGTGTGTATTTCAGATTTGTCAATAAAGATTTTTAGATCCAGAAAATGAATACTCTGGGTACTGGTAGTAGCCGTAAATTTTAAAAAGAAGTCATTTTTATTAATATCATCCAAAAATTGGATTAAGGAAGTAGAACCTCCTGCCCAAATAAAAATAACATCATCGATGAAGCGCCGCCATAGGACCAGGCTCTGGTGGATATTTCCCCCCGGGTAGATGGTAGCCTCTTCCCATCTCCCTACATACAAATTGGCATAACTTGGGGCGAACCTGGTCCCCATGGCGGTGCCCCATCTCTGACTGTAATAACGTGTTTTGAATTTAAAATAATTATGTGTCAAAATAAATGACATACAATCAGTCAAAAATTCAATTTGATCACTTGGAATATCAGAAAGTTTATCCAAAAAATATGAAGCAGACTCACATCCTTTTTCATGTTCAATAACCGTGTATAATGAAGTAATATCCAGGGTCCCCAGGATATAATGATCCTGCCACTGGATTTCTTGAAGAAGGGTTAAAGCATGAGTTGTATCTTTTAGATAAGAAGGCAACAAGGGTACAATTTTTTGAAGATGAATATCTATATACCGGGAAAGATTGGCTGTAAGGCATTGAATGCCTGATATTATTGGACGTCCCGGTGGATTAGTTAAATTTTTATGAATCTTTGGTAGGTAATAGAAGATTGCCAACCTTGGAAATGGATTATTAATAAATTGGAATTCTCTAATATTCAAAAACCCTTTATTAAGTCCAATAGTAGTTAATGTTTTCAATTCCATACTATACACATTAGTGGGATCTGTTTCTAGGACTCTATAGGTGCAGGTATCACTTAATAATCGTAAAGCTTCCTTATCATAATCATCTTGGTTCAAGACCACAATCCCACCCCCTTTATCGGCGGGACGAATAACTAATTGTTTGTTATTTTGTAAAAATCTGATCGCTTTCCTTTCCTTAAATGAAAGATTTTGTTTAAATTTTGCACATCTCTTATCACTAAGTTTCTTAATATCACCAATGACATTCCTCTGAAATGCTTCCATGGATTCAGAATATTCGTTTAATGGGTGAAAATGTGATTTCTTACACAATGACGTATGTACGTATGGATCTAATGGAGGCTGGTTAGGGGACATGTTAGTATCCTTTTTCATAAAATGTCTTTTCAATGACAACTTTCTCATAAATAATTTTATCCCTATAAAAGCCTCAAATTTGTCGAATTTCACAGAGGGGGCATATTTCAAACCTTTGTTCAAGAGAGTTATTTCATCAGAATTCAAAACATGCCTACTCAAATTGAAAATATTCTGTTTATTAAAATCTTTCTGTATTATCTTATTTTTCTTTTGGGTGAGTTTCCCCCCCTACAGCCCCGCCTACATTTCGTTTTGTGACCAATTGAAAAAAAGGCTTAATAGATTGTTTTTTCCGGACCATTGGTTGTCGTTTATTATTTCTTGCCACCTTAGTGTTTTCCTCCATTCCATTGGAAATTTCTGATATTCCCACATTAAATCTATTATCCTCCAAATTGTTATCCAAAATATCAAATCTATTTGAAGTAGTCAAAGGTGTAGATAATGTTGGGATTGGGGGATTTTCATTTCCCATACCTGAAATAGATTCAGTATGGTCAGAGGGTTTAGTTAGACAAGTTGGTTCCTGAGAGCTAGAAATAGGAATTTCTTCAATAAATGAAGTAAGATGTAAAGAAAATTGATCCTCAGAAATAAGAGAAAGAGAAAGGTCACTACCTATTTCATCTACCGTCTCAAAAGTTCTTTGATCATGGGATGAATTCCTATATGTACACTCCGGAATTGCATCCCTTCCAAATTTTTTCTTTTTTTTATTTATAATTTCCTGTTCTTTACTTGCAATTCTCCTAGATATATTAGTGGATAATTTTATTACTTTAGGATGATTCTGATATGGTTTAACATTCTCAAATAATGCAGCTATCTTTTCTTTACTTTCTATTAGTTGCTGTTTTCTTTTATCAATAATAAATTCAACTGCTTGTTTTGAGAATTTTTTGAACATGGAATCCCATTGAGAAAGCGTGTTAGGATCTCCAATATCACCAGATAGAGATTTATACACTGTTAGGCCTTTCGGAATACAATCATATGCTAAATATCGTTCTAGTGTGGCGACCTCCCAGAGGTCTCTCATTTCTTTAATTAAAAGTTGTTCTAATTTACTTAAAGAATTTTTAACAAATGTAATATCATGTTGGTTACTCGGAGCTTGTTGACAAGAAAGATTAAAATTTTTTTGTATATTATATATGCGATTCTGACGATCTGATCTAAGATCTACCATATTGATCTTATAAAATGTTCCTTACAAAGAGGTACCCGGCTGCCAACTGAAAGAGTGGTTCAAAGGTTACAAATCAAAAGGAATCTACAGTGGCGCTCAGAGTAAATGGTGCTGCAGAATTAAACAAAAAAACACTATTTTGTCAGTATAATCATAAAGAAATAAATAAAAATAATAAATTTGCGCACACAAAACCCTTCCCCTTAATAAGAGTTATGCCAATTTGTATGTAGGGAGATGGGAAGAGGCTACCATCTACCCGGGGGGAAATATCCACCAGAGCCTGGTCCTATGGCGGCGCTTCATCGATGATGTTATTTTTATTTGGGCAGGAGGTTCTACTTCCTTAACCCCTTCACGACCTTTGACGCCACGTAGGCATCATGAAAAGTCGTGCCAGAACGACCCATGACGCCTATGTGGCGTCATGACTTTAAAGCCCCCCTGCGGGTCGGGTGACCTAGGTCACTGAAAGGTCACCTGACCCGCAGATACAGGGGGCTTTGTTCTTCGCCACAGGGGGCGTGGCTTCGCCCCCACGTGGCTACGATCGCTCTGATTGGCTGTTAAAAGTGAAACAGCCAATCAGAGCGATAGTAATATTTCATCAATGAAAATTGATGAAATATTACAATCCAGCCATGGCCATGGCTGGAGACACCGATTCCACCCCCCCACCGGCGATCGCCCCCCCGCAACTGAATTACAGCGGCGATCTGCCGCCGCTGTCATGATCTGCCCCCCTCCCATTCCCTCTGCTCCCCGCCAGCTTCCGATAACCCCCTCACCCCATCTCACCTCCCCAGCACCTTCTAAGTCCCCCTGTCGCTCCCGGTGTCCGGCGGGTCCGGTTCATGGGCGCCGCCATCTCAGAAAATGGCCGGCTGCAGATTCCATTCTTTCATTTTGATCACTCTCACAGTGATCAAAATGAAAGAAAAAGTAAATAAACCCCCCGATTATCACCCCCATAGGTAGGCACAACTAATAAAATAAAGAAAATATTTTTATTTTTATTTTTCCATTAGGGTTAGGGTTGAAAAGAGGGTTAGGGTTAGGGTTGAAAAGAGGGTTAGGGTTAGGGTTGAAAATAGGGTTAGGGCTAGGGTTGAAAAGAGGGTTAGGGTTAGGGTTGGAAAGAGGGTTAGGGTTGGAAAGAGGGTTAGGGTTGGAAAGAGGGTTAGGGTTGGAAAGAGGGTTAGGGTTAGGATTGGAAAGAGGGTTAGGGTTGGAAAGAGGGTTAGGGTTAGGGTTGGAATTAGGGTTAGCGTTGGAATTAGGGTTAGGCTTGTGGTTAGGGATGTGTTAGGGTTAGGGCTGTGGTTAGGGGTGTGTTGGGGTTAGGGTTTGAGTTAGAATTGAGGGGTTTCCACTGTTTAGGCACATCAGGGGGTCGCCAAACGCGACATGGTGCAACCATTGATTCCAGCCAATTTTGCGTTCAAAAAGTCAAACGGTGCTCCCTCCCTTCCAAGCCCTGACGTGTGCCCAAACAGTGGTTTACCCCAACATATGAGGTATCAGCGTACTCAGGAAAAATTGCACAACAACTTTTGGGGACTAATTTCTCGTGTTACCCTTGGGAAAATAAAAAATTGGGGGCTAAAAAATTATTTTTGTGGAAAAAAATGATTTTTTCATTTTCACGTCTCTGCATTATAAACTTCTGTGAAGCACTTGGGGGTTCAAAGTGCTCACAACACATCTTACATACGTTCCTTGGAAGGTCTAGTTTCCAAAATGGGGTCACTTGTGGGGGGTTTCCACTGTTTAGGCACATCAGGGGCTCTGCAAACATAATGACGACCGCAGACTATTCCATCAAAGTCTGCATTTCAAAATGTCACTACTTCCATTCCGAGCCTTGACGTGTGCCCAAACAATGGTTCCCCCCCACATATGGGGTACCAGTGTACTCAGGACAAACTGGACAACAACGTTTGGGGTCCAATTTCTCCTGTTACCCTTGTGAAAATAAAAAATTGTGGGCTAAAAAATCATTTTTTGAGTAAAAAAAAGATTTTTTATTTTCACGGTTCTGCATTATAAACTTCTGTGAAGCACTTGGGGGTTCAAAGTGCTGCTCACCACACATCTAGATAAGTTCCTTGGTGGTCTAGTTTCCAAAATGGGGTCACTTGTGGGGGGTTTCCACTGTTTAGGCACATCAGAGGCTCTGCAAACGTAACATGATGCCCGCAGACCATTCGATCAAGTCGGTATTTCAAAACGTCACTACTTCCCTTCCGAGCCCCGACGTGTGCCCAAACAATGGTCCCTCCCCACATATGGGGTATCAGCATACTCAGGACAAACTGGACAACAACTTTTGGGGTCCAATTTCTCCTGTTACCCTTGTGAAAATAAAAAATTGCGAGCTAAAAATTCATTTTTTGAGGAAAAAAAAAGATTTTTTATTTTCATGGCTCTGCGTTACAATCTTCTGTGAAGCTCTTCGGGGTTCAAGGTGCTCACCACACATCTAGATAAGTTCCTTGGGGGGTCTAGTTTCCAAAATGGGGTCACTTGTGGGGGGTTTCCACAGTTTAGGTACATCAAGGGCTCTGCAAATGTAACATGATGCCCGCAGACCATTCCATCAAAGTCTGCATACCAAAACGTCACTACTTCCCTTCCGAGCCCTGACGTGTGCCCATACAGTGGTCATCCCCCACATATGGGGTATCAGCGTACTCAGGACAAACTGGACAACAACTTTTGGGGTCCAATTTCTCCTGTTACCCTTGTGAAAAAAAAATTGCGTGCTAAAATTCATTTTTTTTTATTTTCACGGCTCTGCATTATAAACTTCTGTGAAGCACTTGGGGGTTCAAGGTGCTCACCACACATCTAGATAAGTTCCTTGGGGGGTCTAGTTTCCAAAATGGGGTCACTTGTGGGGGGTTTCTACTGTTTAGGCACACAGGGGCTCAGCAAATGTAACATGACGCCCGCAGACCATTCCATCAAAGTCAGCATTTCAAAATGTCACTACTTCCCTGCTGAGCCTCTACGTGTGCCCAAACAGTGGTTCCCCCCCACATATGGGGTACCAGCGTACTCAGGACAAACTGGACAACAACTTTTGGGGTCCAATTTATCCTAGTACCCTTGTGAAAATAAAAAATTGCCAACTAAAAAAATTTTTTTTAGGAAAAAAAAAGATTTTTTATTTTCACTGCTCTGCATTATAAACTTCTGTGAATCACCTGGGGGTTCAAAGATTTTTTATTTTCATGGCTCTGCGTTACAATCTTCTGTGAAGCTCTTCGGGGTTCAAGGTGCTCACCACACATCTAGATAAGTTCCTTAGGGGGTCTAGTTTCCAAAATGGGGTCATTTGTGGGGGAGCTCCAAAGTTTAGGCACACAGGGGCTCTCCAAACACGACATGGTGTCCGCTAACGATTGGAGCTAATTTTCATTTCAAAAAGTCAAATGGCGCTCATTCCCTTCTGCACCCTGCCATGCACCCAAACAGTGCCCCCCCCCCCACATATGGGGTACCAGCGTACTCAGGACAATCTGGACAACAAATTTTTTGGTTCAATTTCTCCAGTTACCCTTGTGAAAATAAAAAATAGTGTGCTAAAAAATCATTTTTGAGGAAAAAAAATGATTTTTTATTTTCACTGCTCTATGTTATAAACTTTTGTGAAGCACTTGGGGGTTCAAAGTGCTCACTACACATCTAGATAAGTTCCTTAAGGGGTCTAGATTCCAAAATTGTGTCACTTGTGGGGGAGCTCCAATGTTTAGGTACACAGGGGCTCTCCAAACGCGACATGGTGTCCGATAACGATTGGAGCCAATTTTCCATTCAAAAAGTCAAATCGCGCTCCTTCCCTTCCGGGCCCTGCCGTGCACCCAAACAGTAGTTTATGACCACATATGAGGTATCGGTGTACTCAGGAGAACTTGCCCAACAAATTTTAGGATCCATTTTATCCTGTTGCCCATGTGAAAATGAAAAAACTGAGGCTAAAAGATAATTTTTGTGAAAAAAAGTACTTTTTTTTTTTTACGGATCAATTTGAGAAGCACCTGGGGGTTCAAAGTGATCACTATGCATCTAGATAAGTTCCTTGGGGGGTCTAGTTTCCAAAATGGGGTCACTTGTGGGGGAGCTCCAGTGTTTAGGCACACAGCGACTCTCCAAACGCGACATGGCAAGCGCTAAATATTCCAGCATATTTTCCATTCAAAAAGTCAAATGGCGCTCCTTCCCTTCTGAGCCCTGCCGTGCGCCCAAACAGTGGTTTTTGACCACATATGAGGTATCGGTGTACTCAGGGGAAATTGCCCAACAAATTTTAGGATCCATTTTATCCTGTTGCCCATGTGAAAAATGAAAAAATTGATGCTGAAAGAAAATTTTTGTTGGAAAAATTAAAATGTCCTTTTTTTCCTTCCATGTTGCTTTAGTTCCTGTGAAACACCTAAAGGGTTAATAATCTTCTTGAATGTAGTTTTGAGTAGCTTGAGGGGTGCAGTTTTTAGAATGGTGTCACTTTTGGGTATTTTCTACCATATAGACCCCTCAAAGTAACTTCAAATGTGAGGTGGTCCCTAAAAAAAATGGTTTTGTAAATTTTGTTGTAAAAATGAGAAATCGCTGGTCAACTTTTAACCCTTATAACTTCCTAACAAAAAAATATTTTGCTTCCAAAATTGTGCTGATGTAAAGTAGACATGAGGGAAATGTTATTTAGTAACTATTTTGTGTCACATAACTCTCTAGTTTAACAGAATAAAAATTCAAATTTTCACAATTTTCGCCAAATTTCTGATTTTTTCACAAATAAACGCAAAAATTATCGATCTAAATTTACCACTAACATGAAGCCCAATATGTCACGAAAAAACAATCTCAGAATCGCTAGGATGCGTTGAAGCGTTCCAGAGTTATTACCTCATAAAGGGACACTGGTCAGAATTGCAAAAAATGGCCAGGTCATTAAGGTCAAAATAGGCTGGGTCATGAAGGGGTTAATCCAATTTTTGGATGATATTAATAAAAATGACTTCTTTTTAAAATTTACGGCTACTACCAGTACCCAGAGTATTCATTTTCTGGATCTAAAAATCTTTATTGACAAATCTGAAATACACACTTGTACCTTTAATAAACCCACGGATACTAACAGCTTCATTCCAATTGATAGCTGCCATTTACCCAGCTGGCTTCTAAATGTACCGAAAAGCCAGTACATGCGAGTTTATCGGAACTGTTCTAATCCTTCAGATCTTGGTAATGAGGCTGACTTTTTAACAAAAAAATTTTTAGAAAAGGGGTATAACAAAGATTTATTAGAAGGGTCAAAAAAATCCGTTACCCAGTTGCCCCGTCAAGATTCCCTAAAAAACATTCTAATAAGAAAAATATGGATATTCCTAATTTTATTCCAATAATTACACAATATAATTCTAATTCATATTTGTTGAAAAGAATAGTTAATAAACATTGGGATATCTTGAAAGATGATAAAATACTGGGAGGTTTTTTACCAGAAACCCCACACTTTATTTATAAAAAAGCGCTTAATTTGGGCAATATTATTGCCCCGACGGTGCATAACTTACCAATTCAACAGTCTGGTACATTGTTTAATATGAAAGGTTTATTTCCTTGTCGTAAATGTAAGATGTGTACACATACTTGCACCGTCAGAAAACAGGCAATAATTAAAGATGGCCAAACATATATGATAAAAGATTTTATCACCTGTTCTTCTGAAGGGGTTATTTATTTAATTAAATGCCCCTGTGATAAATTATACGTAGGTCGCACGAAACGGCCATTAAAAACTTGTATAAGTCAACACATTAGAAATATAAAAAAAAAGTTTATTGGCCATCCACTTTCTAAACATTTTTTAGATTATCATAGAGGTCAGATAAAATGTATGGAAATTACAGGATTTTTAATAGTACCACCACCTTGGAGGAATGGCAATTATATAGCCCTTATGTCTCGTATGGAGACAAAATGGATTTTTATTTTGGACACTCTCATCCCAAAAGGTCTCAATAGCGATCTGGAACTATTTGGATTTCTTTAATTAGAATGACCTTGAAGGGCTGCATAAAAGGACCCTATAATCAGAAAGGACTATCCCTGATGAAGGAAAGCGCTCTTTCCGAAACGCGTTGGATGCTTTTTGGTCCTTTCTGCAACCTGTATTCCGTTTAGTCAGCAGGCAAACTCTGGTCGTGTGATCATCTGTGGCAAGTCTAGTTCGACTTCTATTTCGTTTAATAGCAGACCTGCAGCTGCTAATTTGGACTATTGGAATTTTCTCTGCAACTGATCGGCGCAAGTGTTCCCTATCTTTTGGTTGTTGTGGAGGCGCGTACCGCACCGGTCTCTAGCGCCAGTGTTTCATGTGGATCGCATTTGAACACGTGACACCAGCGTCACACTAGGTTCTGTTCTTTTCAATCCAGAGAGCGGAGACGCTGAAACTAATGGAGACAAACACTACACATTGTAGATATAGACTATGGGCTCCTGTCAGGTATATATTATTGTAGATATAGACTGTATGGGCTCCTGTCAGGTATATATTATTGTAGATGCAGACTGTATGGGCTCCTGTCAGGTGAATATTATTGTAGATACAGACTGTATGGGCTCCTGTCAGATGTATATTATTGTAGATGCAGACTGTATGGGCTCCTGTCAGGTGAATATTATTGTAGATATAGACTGTACAGGCTCCTGTCAGGTATATATTATTGTAGATACAGACTGTACGATCTCCTCTCAGGTGTATATTATTGTAGATACAGACTGTATGGGCTCCTGTCAGGTATATATTACTGTAGATATAGACTGTATGGGCTCCTGTGAGGTATATATTATTGTAGATATAGACTGTATGAGCTCCAGTCAGGTATATATTACTGTAGATACAGACTGTACGATCTCCTCTCAGGTGTATATTATTGTAGATACAGACTGTATGGGCTCCTGTCAGATGTATATTATTGTAGATATAGACTGTATGGGCTCCTGTCAGATATATATTACTGTAGATATAGACTGTACGGGTTCCTGTCAGGTTTATATTACTGTAGGTATAGTCTGTATGGGCTCCTGTCAGGTATATATTATTGTAGATACAGACTGCACGGGCTCCTGTCAGGTATATATTACTGTATATATAGACTGTATGGGCTCCTGTCAGGTGTATATTATTGTAGATATAGACTGTACGGGCTCCTGTCAGGTATATATTATTGTAGATATAGACTGTACGGGCTCCTGTCAGGTGTATATTATTGTAGATATAGACTGTATGGGCTCTTGTCAGGTGTATATTATTGTAGATACAGACAGTACTGCCACCTGTCAGGTATATATTATTGTAGATATAGACTGTACGGGCTCCTGTCAGGTGTATATTATTGTAGATATAGACTGTACGAGCTCCTGTCAGGTATATATTATTGTAGATATAGACTGTACGGATTCCTGTCAGGTATATATTATTGTAGATATAGACTGTATGTGATCCTGTCAGGTATATATTACTGTAGATATAGACTGTACGGTCTCCTCTCAGGTGTATATTATTGTAGATACAGACTGTAAGGGCTCCTGTCAGATATATATTATTGTAGATATAGACTGTATGTGCTCCTGTCAGGTGTATATTATTGTACAGTAGATATAGACTGTAAGGGCTCCTGTCAGATGTATATTATTGTAGATATAGACTGTATGTGCTCCTGTCAGGTATATATTACTGTAGATATAGACTGCATGGGCTCCTGTCAGGTGTATATTATTGTACAGTAGATATAGACCGTAAGGGCTCCTGTCAGATGTATATTATTGTAGATATAGACTGTATGTGCTCCTGTCAGGTATATATTACTGTAGATATAGACTGTACAGGCTCCTGTCAGGTACATATTATTGTAGATACAGACTGTATGGGCTCCTGTCAGGTATATATTATTGTAGATACAGACTGTATGGGCTCCTGTCAGGTATATATTATTGTAGATACAGACTGGGTTCCTGTCAGGTATATATTATTGTAGATATAGACTGTATGGGCTCCTGTCAGGTATATATTATTGTAGATATAGATCTGTACCGCCCACCACCCCAGGAGGAAACAGCACTGAACATGAGCTCCTGAATTTTCATCACTTTATACCTTGTAATGAGGAAACTTTAGAACACAACCTGGAAAAATTCATCCCCGTGGAATACAGAAGTGAGCAGGTCGGAGCCGGACTAAAGATTTTTATGAAAAAGGAGGAAAGATAAGTTTTAAAGGACAAAACAAGAATCTCCTGGAGGACAGATAGCAACCACCAGGCAGCACCAGGACTGACATCCAGAGGACAGTAAGCACCCTCAGGTAGGCCCATCCTCAGTCTCACCACACTCATAATCTTGCTAGAACTTAAACCTATCAGAAATAAGAATTAGAATTATAAAAATGGAAAATGTTAATTTGGAACAAGAGAAACAGAACAAAAGTAAATGCTGATAGAGAGCTGGAGACACAAGGCAGCAGGGGTCAAAGATCCTGGACATAACATACCCTGAAGGGCAGAAGAACAGTCATACAAAGAAAGCCATAAAAACTGCCACAATTAGAGAAAACCCAGAGACCCTGTATGCTGACTTCACATCTAGTGAGGAAAATAAAAGAAAAACCAGCGTGTTATTCTTCACAGAGCATCTCCTGGCCTGGCACACCGCCCTGTGCAAGCAATATCAATATACAACCAAGTCTGATACAAATAATGGCCGGCAGATCAGAGTCAGAAACCATAAAGACGATGAGTGCAGCTCACTTACCATCACTCTGTACAACAGTGGCACCGTCCTGGTACAAGGGACTGAGGACAATCTAGATCAATTTGAAGACAGATTCCCTCATATTAACCCCTTCACCCCCAAGGGTGGTTTGCACGTTCATGACCGGGCCAATTTTTACAATTCTAACCACTGTCCCTTTATGAGGTCATAACTCTGGAACGCTTCTATGGATCCTGGTGATTCTGACATTATTTTCTCGTGACAAATCGTACTTCATGATAGTGGTAAAATTTCATTCAAATAACTTGCGTTTATTTGTGAAAAAAATGGAAATTTGGCGAAAATTTAGAAAATTTCGCAATTTTCCAACTTTGAATTTTTATGCCCTTAAATCACAGAGATACAGCACACAAAAAACTTGATAAGTAACATCTCCCACATGTTTACTTTACATCAGCACAATTTTGGAACCAAAATTTTTTTTGTTAGGAAGTTATAAGGGTTAAAAATTGACCAGCGATTTCTCATTTTTGCAACGCCATTTTATTTTTACGGACCACATCACATTTGAAGCCACTTTGAGGGGTCTATATGATAGAAAATACCCAAAAGTGACACCATTCTAAAAACTGCACCCTTTAAGGTGCTCAAAACCACATTCAAGAAGTTTATTAACCCTTTAGGTGCGTCACAGGAATTTTTTGAATATTTAAAAAAAAAAATGAATATCTAACTTTTTTTCACAAAAAAAATACTTCAGGTTCAATTTTTTTTATTTTACCAAGGGTAACAGGACAAATTAGACTGCAAATGTTATTGTGCAATTTGTCCTGAGTACGCTGATACCTGATATGTTGGGGGGAACCACTGTTTCGGCGCATGGCAGACTTTGATGGAATGGTCTGCGTGTGTCATGTGCGTTTGGAGAGCCCCTGATCTACCTAAACTATTGAAACTCCCCACAAGTGACCCCATTTTGGACACTAGACCCCCCACGGAACTTATCTAGATGTGTGGTGAGCACTTTGAACCCCCAAGTGCTTCACAGAAGTTTATAATGCCCGGGCATGAAAATAAAAAATCATACTTTTTTCCACAAACATGATCAATTAGTCCCCAATTATTTTATTTTCCCAAGGGTAACAGGAGAAATTGAACCCCAAAAGTTGTTGTCCAATTTATCCTGAGTACGCTGACACCCCATTTGTGGAAGAAAACTACTGTATGGGCACACGTCGGGGCTCGGAATGGAAGTAGTGATGTTTTGGAATGTAGACTTTGATGGAATGGTCTGCGGGTGTCATGTGCGTTTGGAGAGCCCCTAATCTACCTAAACTATTGAAACTCCCCACAAGTGACCCCATTTTGGACACTAGACCCCCCACGAAACTTATCTAGAAGTGTGGTGAGAATTTTGAACCCCCAAGTGCTTCACCGAAGTTTATAACGCCCGGGCGTGAAAATAAAAAAAATCATTTTTTTCCACAAAAATGATATTTTTGCCCCCAATTTTTTATTTTCCTAACGGTAGCAGGAGAAATTGGACCCCAAAAGTTGTTTTGCAATTTGTCCTGAGTAGGCTGATACCCTACATGTGGGGGTAAAACACTGTTTGGGCGCATGGTAGGGCTTGGAAGGAAAGGAGCACCATTTAACTTTTTCAACTCAGTATTGGCTGGAATTGAAATCAGACGCCATGTTGCATTTGGAGAGCCCCTAATGTGCCCAAACAGTGGAAACCCCCAATTCTAACTCCAACCCTAACGCCAACACACCCCTAACCCTAATCTCAGCCCTAACCCTAGCCCTATCCCTAACCCTAGCCCTTACCCTAACCCTAACCCTAGCCCTAACCCTAACCCTAACCCAAACCCTAGCCCTAACCCTAACCCTGGCCCTAACCTTAGCCCTAGCCCTAACCCTAATGGGAAAATGGAAATAAATGCATTTTCTTATAATTTTATTATTTTTCCCTTACTAAGGGGGTGATAATGGGGGGTTTGATTTACTATTTATGGCGGTATTTATTGTTGCCGGCTGTCGCACGCTAAAAGACGCTTTTTATTGTAAAAATAGTTTTTGCATCACCACATATTGAGAGCTACAATTTTTCCGTATTTTGACTCACTGTGTCATATGAGGTCTTATTTTTTGCGGGACGAGTTGACGTTTTTATTGGTATCATTTTCGGGCACGTGACATTTTTTGATCGCTTTTTATTCCAATTTTTGGGACGCAGAATAAACAAAAACCAGCGTTTCATGAATATCTTTTGGGGGGGTGCGTTTACACCGTTCTGCATGCGGTAAAATTGATAAAGCGGTTTTATTCTTCGGGTCAGTACGGTTACAGCGATACCTCATTTAGGTTGTTTTTATATGTTTTGTCGGTTTTATGCAATGAAAACTATTTTATATAAAAAATAATTATTTTGTATCACTTTATTCTGCAAGCTATAACTTTTTTATTTTTTCGCTGACGATGTTGTATGGTGGCTCATTTTTTGCGGGACAAGATAACGTTTTCATCGGTATCATGCATATTTATATGCGTCTTTTTGATCGCGCGTTATTGCACTTTTTGTTTGGCGGTATGATAATAAATTATTATTTTTTGCTTCGTTTTTTATTTTTATTTTTTAAGGGGTTCACTAAAAGGGTTAACTAATGGGATATTTTTATAGGGCAGGTCGATACGGACACGGCGATACCTAATATGTGTACTTTTATTGTTTTTTTTTTATTTAAAAAAAATGGATTTATTGGGGGAATATTTTTTTTTTTTCTAATTTATTTGGCGATTTTTTTTAATTATTTTAACACTTTTTTTTTTTTCCAACTTTATTACATAGTCCCAGGTGGGACATCCCTGTCCTGTGACAGATCGCTGATCTGTCACATCACAGATCACTGTGACAGATCAGCAATCTGTCACAGGCAGTTCTGCAGACTTCCTCATGCCTGCGCTTTGCAGGCACTGAGGAAGTCAGCTCCCTACAGGCCCCCGAAGGCCGCCGTCGCCATCTTGGATTCGGGGGCCTGTAGGGAAAGAGATCCCCGCAGCAGCGCTGAACATTGCGCTGCTGTGGGGGGCTCAGGGAAGCACGGAGGGAGCCCCCTCCCTGCTGATGCTTCCCTTTAACCCCCGGTACACCGCGATCATGTTTGATCGCAGTGTGCAAGGGGTTACCGTGTCGGGGGCGGTCCGTGACCGCCCCTGACACATTGTGCTGGGTGTCAGCTGTGATAATCAGCTGACACCCGGCCGCGATCAGTGGCGCTCACCACGTGGGCGCCGCTGATCGCGGTAGACGTACTATCCCGTCCATGGGCATAGGGGCCCGGGTCCCATGGACGGGATAGTACGTCTGATGTCAGGAAGGGGTTAAGCTCCAGGCCCAATCTCACAAAGAACAACAAACCCCAGCCACCTCTGATATCCACACCATTACAGCCACCTCTGATATCCGCACGCCTACAGAGACTTCCAGAGACACCACTGCCCCCAGAGGCGTATCTAGGCTTCCTGGCACCCAGGGCAAGAATTTGGTTTGGCGCCCCCCCAGGTACATATGCGACTTGCACTCTTAGCCATGTACCTACGAGCTGCTCTCCCTAATGCTCTCAATGTTCAGTAAAAAACTGTAAGCAGGAAGAGACGCTCGTTGTCAAGTATGAAAATTGCATATGAGTGAAGTGTCCGTGTGATGACTACTGGAACCTTGCAGCGCTGAATCCTGACATTGCCGTCTTCTGAATTCTCACAACGAATGCACTGCACACTTTTAGGATTCTCCCTTGCCGATGTACAGTCATGTCAGCACAAGTATGTGATTTATATATTTCTGACCACATTCCGACTAGACTTGCCCGGCCTCGCTCCATTCATTTTCATTGAGTGAGGCCACACATGTCTAGTCAGCATGTGACCGTATGTATGTAAATTACCAGCATGAGAGAATCCTAACAGCGTTCAGTGAGCACTGTGAGAATTCAGAAGTCTGCAGTCACAAGGAATGACTGCAGACTCCGTACAAACCTGGAGAACCCCTTTAATGTTCCTAACAAATAAAAACATGACAATTAGTCAGTATCACAAATAACATTTACATCCAAGTACCTTATAGATGACGTCGTCTCTGGAGTCGTTCTCCTTTTCTTCTTCTTGTCCAAACCCCATGATGAGTTTTCTCACCCACATCTCGTCTCTGCAGACTTTCATCTTCTCCGGTCTTCTGCAGCAAATCTCCACATGATGCCCTTAAAGATAGAAGTGTCATTATAATGCTCCTGAATAAAAATGTCTGCAATATACTGTCGCCTCACACTATTCCCCTCCCTCCTCTAACATCCCCTGTTCACCATACTGTCTCATCATATATTTACCCCCTCACTCTCTATACTGTCTGCTCACACATACCCCTGACACCCTATACTGTGTCCACATACATTAACCCGTTCGCTCCCCATGCTGTCTGCACTCAACCCCCATACTGTTTCCTCATACATACTCTGTGTCCTCAAATCTCCCCACACACATTAAATCCCCCTATCCCCACTCCAAATCCCTCACACACATTAAATAACCCCCGTCCACACTCCAAATCCCTCAGATACATTAAATACCCCCCATCCACACTCCAAATCCCTCACACACATTAAATAACACCCCATCCCCACTCCCAAATCCCCCCCACACATTATGTACCCCCCACTCCAAATCCCCCACACATTAACCCCATCCCCACTCATTAACCCCCATCCCCACTCCAAATCCCCCACATTAAATAACCCCCATCCCCACTCCCAAATCCCCCCACACATTATGTACCCCCACTCCAAATCCCCCACATATTAACCCCATCCCTACTCATTAACCCCCCCAAACAATAGCCCCCATCCCCACTCATTAATTCCATCCCCACTCATTAACCCCCGTCCATACTCCCAAATCCCCCAACACATTATGCACCCCCCACTCCAAATCCCCCACACATTAACCCCCATCCCCACTCATTAACCCCACAGACATTAATTCCATCCCCACTGATTAACCCTCCACAAATTAATTCTATCCCCACTCAATAACCCCCATCCCCACTCATTAACCCCCCACTCAATAACCCCCATCCCCACTCATTAACCCCCCACACATTAACCCCCATCCCCACATTAACCCCCATCCCCACTCATTAACCCCCCACACATTAACCCCATCCCCACTCTTTAACCCCCCCACACAGTAACCCCCATCCCCACTCTTTAACCCCCCCACACAGTAACCCCCATCCCCACTCATTAACCCCTCACTCATTAACCCCCATCCCCACTCTTTAACCCCCCCACACAGTAACCCCCATCCCCACTCTTTAACCCCCCCACACAGTAACCCCCATCCCCACTCATTAACCCCCCCACTCATTAACCCCCATCCCCACTGTTTAACCCCCCCACACATTAATAACCATCCCCACACATTAACCCCCATCCATTAACCTCATCTCCACTCATTAACCCCCATCCATTAACCCCATCCCCACTCTTTAGCCCCCCCACTCATTAACCCCCATCCCCACATTAACCCCCATCCCCACTCATTAACCCCCCACACATTAACCCCATCCCCACTCTTTAACCCCCCCACACAGTAACCCCCATCCCCACTCTTTAACCCCCCCACACATTAATAACCATCCCCACACATTAACCCCCATCCATTAACCTCATCTCCACTCATTAACCCCCCACTCAATAACCCCCATCCCCACTCATTAACCCCCCACACATTAACCCCCATCCCCACATTAACCCCCATCCCCACTCATTAACCCCCCACACATTAACCCCATCCCCACTCTTTAACCCCCCCACACAGTAACCCCCATCCCCACTCTTTAACCCCCCCACACAGTAACCCCCATCCCCACTCATTAACCCCTCACTCATTAACCCCCATCCCCACTCTTTAACCCCCCCACACAGTAACCCCCATCCCCACTCTTTAACCCCCCCACACAGTAACCCCCATCCCCACTCATTAACCCCCCCACTCATTAACCCCCATCCCCACTGTTTAACCCCCCCACACATTAATAACCATCCCCACACATTAACCCCCATCCATTAACCTCATCTCCACTCATTAACCCCCATCCATTAACCCCATCCCCACTCTTTAGCCCCCCCACTCATTAACCCCCATCCCCACACATTAACCCCGATCCATTAACCCCATCCCCACTCTTTAACCCCCCCACACAGTAACCCCCATCCCCACTCTTTAACCCCCCACACAGTAACCCCATCCCCATTCATTAACCCCCCCACTCATTAACCCCATCCCCACACATTAACCCCCATCCATTAACCCCATCCCCACTCTTTAACCCCATCCCCACTCATTAACCCCATCCCCACTCATTAACCCCACTACACATTAACCCCATCGCCACACATTAACACCCCCCATCTTCGGTGGTTTCTTCAGCTCCACATTGGAGCACACTTACCACCAGCGCTGAGCGTTCACTGAGCACTCTGGGCCCCGGGGAGTGACGTCAGCAGCGTGATCACATGACATGTCACGCTGCTGACGTCGCTCTGGCCCGGCGGTCTGAGCTGCAATTGTACTGGCGTCTATACAGACGCCAGTACAATTGTTCCCTGGGAGCCGGCACGCGCACCTTCTCTGCGCCAGCTGTCAGCTTGACAGCTGACACAGAGAACCGCCAACTCACAGGCCAGGGGGGCGGCAGAACGCAGCCGCCAGGGAGGACACTGCGGACCGCTGCATTGCGGCCCAGACTGCGCCCCCTGCCGGCTGCGCCCGGGGCAACTGCCCCGGCTGCCCCCCCCTAGATACGCCCCTGACTGCCCCAATGCTTCACACCCCTCACCCCAGATCCTCAGAGACTGTTTATATCAACTAGAAAGAGAATTTTTACAATTTAAGGAAGACCATCTAAGAAACACTGGTGACAGAACTGCTAATGACCACATAATTAATTAGATAAACAAACTGAAATGTGAATACAGCATGCCCGCTGTCTTGGGGTCATATTCGACAGTGAACTTTCCTTTACTCCGTACATCCGATCACTCAGTCGCTCTTGTCACCTGCATCTTAAAAACATCTCCAGAATCCGACCTTTTCTCACCTTTGAAACTGCTAAGACTCTTACTGTCGCTCTTATTCATTCTCGTCTGGACTACTGCAACTCTCTTCTGATCGGTCTCCCTCTTACCAAACTTTCTCCTCTCCAATCCATCTTGAATGCGGCAGCCAGGGTCATATTTCTGTCCAGCCGCTTCACCGATGCCTCCATCTTGTGCCAGTCATTACACTGGCTACCTATTCGCTACAGGGTCCAGTATAAACTCATCTCTCTCACCCACAAAGCTCTCCACTGTTCTGCACCGCCTTATATCTCCTCTCTCGTCTCTGTCTATCGCCCTACACGTGCCCTCCGTTCTACAAATGACCTAAGACTAACATCCCCCGTAATCCGAACCTCGCACTTCCGTCTCCAAGACTTCTCTCGTGCTGCTCCAGCTCTCTGGAATGCACTTCCCCAGACGATCAGACTGATACCTAGCCCTGACCTATTCAAGCGCGCTTTGAAAACCCATCTCTTCAAACAAGCCTACCACATCAACTACTCAGCAAGCTAACTTTGCCCTGTTCCCTCCTTCCAAATATTATTCTGAATCTGCACCCTACTATTCATCTGTCTCCACACCCTTCATGCACATGATAACTGCATTTGATACTTGTCTATTGCACTTAAACACACGGGCTGATGACCGGATCATGCAGCTTTATATGAAAATCCCTATTATAATTGCCAGACCTGAATTAACAAGCATTTCTCACCTACTGTGTCCCCCCATTTCCTTGTAGATTGTAAGCTTGCGAGCAGGGACCTCACTCCTAATGTCACTGTTTGAATTGTCTTAACTTGTATTGAATTTATTGTCTGTACATGTCCCCGCTTAAATTGTAAAGTGCTGCGGAATATGTTGGCGCTATATAAATAAAAATTATTATTATTATTATTATTATCCCTGCGGGAAATAAGAGCAGCAATGTGTGAACTGCAGAAAGAAAATGCCAGGCTGAGACAGGAGATAGAAAAGCTGAAACCACCAACACCTGGACATCTGAGCCAGGAGGGGGTCCTGGAAATGAGGAGTGCAGAGGACATGACCTCTACTGGCCAGGAGGCTGAGAGGCCAAATAACCCCAATATGGAGGAACTGGAGTCTAATCAAAGTGAGCCAGAAATAAGACCCATAGAAGAGAGAAGAGAACCTGCTACCAGCATAATCTCCAGCACAGACCCTCATCAGCAGCCACATCCCCCACCAACAACATCACAAAGTCCTAACACAATCCTCATAATGGACTCAAATGGGAAATACCTGAATACAAGGCTATTCCCAGGAAAAAGGATCAATAAAATCAGCTGTGCAACTATTGAGCAGGTGACAGCGGTCATCAATAATCCACGGTTTTCCAACCCAAACCATATAATTATACACACCGGCACAAACAATCTGCCAGACCAGCACTGGCAGATCTCAGGACAACTGGCCCAACTAGCAAAGACGGCACAACTAAAATTCTCTGACAGCAAAATCATTCTGTCATCTCTGCTCCCAAGAAAGGATATATCCAACCACACCATCCAGAACATCAATATGGACCTAACTGTCATGTTGGACACGGTTCGCACCAGGTTGTCCGGCAGACAGCGGTAATACCCCATCCTACCACTTTGTTCTCAGTGGCGCCGGTTGGTCTTCTGATTCGGCTTGGATTGGGTTAACCAGGTTGTTAGTCTGGGTGAGGGCTTAGCCACGCCCCCTGCCTTTAAATTGTCCTGCGTGACTATGGGCATCGCCGACTATAGCTCTTGCCTTGTGCTAGCGATACCGGTCTGAAGGGACGTCTTAGGAGCATACAATATCTGGTGTAGTATATTCCGTTGTTGCTAGAGATGAGCGAAACGGGTCGAAAAAATTCAAAAGTCGTCGACTTTTGGCAAAGTCGGGTTTCATGAAACGAAACACGACCCTAGGATGAGGTCGGCCACGAGGTCGGCGACTTACGCGCCAAAGTCGCGTTTCAAAAGTTTGTTTTGCGCTCTTTTTCAGCCAATCAGGATCCACGGACACTGTGGGCAATGTGATGACCTAGGCACGGGTCACCACCATCTTTCAGAAGGGCATGCAAGTGATTGGCTTGCTTTGGTGGGCGTCACAGGGGGTATAAAAGGGCGTGCACGCCGACCGCCATCTTACTTCTGCCGATCTTAGTATAGGGAGAGGTTGCTGCTGATTCTGTAGGGAGAGCGTTAGGCAGGGAAGAAGACAAAAAAACTGCTTCTGCTGCTAGCGATTTGGCCTGCACAACACACAAGTCACTGTGTGTGCAGTGCAAGGGGAGGCTATATTGTGGTGTATCAGTGGTGTTGGTTGTTGGGCTGCCTTTTAAGGCTTCCTGACACGCTGGCATTGCTGTTTACCCACTGCTCCGCAAACTGCTTTTTTAAAAGCAATCCAATCTCCCTTATCCTCTAGTCACTTTTGTCACAGCTGTGCCATCGAGCCTGTCACATAGCGCTCAGATATCAGTGGGCCTCACACAATCCACAAGTGTCCAGTGTCCAAAAGTGTGCGCAGAGATTCAAAATCTCCATTATCCTCTCGTCACTTTGGTCACAGGCAGCTGTGCCATCGAGCGTGTCACATAGCGCTCAGATATCAGTGGGCCTCACACAATCCACAAGTGTCCAGTGTCCAAAAGTGTGCGCAGAGATTCAAAATCTCCATTATCCTCTCGTCACTTTGGTCACAGCTGTGCCATCGAGCGTGTCACATAGCGCTCAGATATCAGTGGGCCTCACACAATCCACAAGTGTCCAGTGTCCAAAAGTGTGCGCAGAGATTCAAAATCTCCATTATCCTCTCGTCACTTTTGTCACAGGCAGCTGTGCCATCGAGCGTGTCACATAGCGCTCAGATATCAGTGGGCCTCACACAATCCACAAGTGTCCAGTGTCCAAAAGTGTGCGCAGAGATTCAAAATCTCCATTATCCTCTCGTCACTTTGGTCACAGGCAGCTGTGCCATCGAGCGTGTCACATAGCGCTCAGATATCAGTGGGCCTCACACAATCCACAAGTGTCCAGTGTCCAAAAGTGTGCGCAGAGATTCAAAATCTCCATTATCCTCTCGTCACTTTGGTCACAGGCAGCTGTGCCATCGAGCCTGTCACATAGCGCTCAGATATCAGTGGGCCTCACACAATCCAAAAGTGTCCACTGTCCACAAGTGTGTGCAGAAATTCTAAATCTCCCCTGTCCTATAGACACCTTGTACCTTGTTTTACATTACTATATAGTTTGTTGGATTTTGTCTACATTTCTACCAAAAATGAGGAAGGCTGGTGGAAGAGGCCGTGCAATTGGGCAGGGGTTGCCAGCTGGTAATGATGTTGGTGGTGGATCTGATGGTAGTGGCAAGAGCAAAATAGGACCGAATGCAGGAGGTGCTGACCCTGCATCATCGTCTGGCTACTAGAGTTGAGCGAAACGGGTCGAAAAAATTCAAACGTCGCTGACTTTTGGCAAAGTCGGGTTTCATGAAACGAAACCCGACCCTAGGATGAGGTCGGCCACGAGGTCGGCGACTTACGCGCCAAAGTCGCGTTTCAAAAGTTTGTTTTGCACTCTTTTTCAGCCAATCAGGATCCACGGACACTGTGGGCAACGTGATGACCTAGGCACGGGTCACCACCATCTTTCAGAAGGGCATGCAAGTGATTGGCTTGCTTTGGTGGGCATCACAGGGGGTATAAAAGGGCGTGCACGCCGACCGCCATCTTACTTCTGCCGATCTTAGTATAGGGAGAGGTTGCTGCTGATTCTGTAGGGAGAGCGTTAGGCAGGGAAGAAGACAAAAAAACTGCTTCTGCTGCTAGCGATTTGGCCTGCACAACACACAAGTCACTGTGTGTGCAGTGCAAGGGGAGGCTATATTGTGGTGTATCAGTGGTGTTGGTTGTTGGGCTGCCTTTTAAGGCTTCCTGACACGCTGGCATTGCTGTTTACCCACTGCTCCGCAAACTGCTTTTTAAAAAGCAATCCAATCTCCCTTATCCTCTAGTCACTTTTGTCACAGCTGTGCCATCGAGCCTGTCACATAGCGCTCAGATATCAGTGGGCCTCACACAATCCACAAGTGTCCAGTGTCCAAAAGTGTGCGCAGAGATTCAAAATCTCCATTATCCTCTCGTCACTTTGGTCACAGGCAGCTGTGCCATCGAGCGTGTCACATAGCGCTCAGATATCAGTGGGCCTCACACAATCCACAAGTGTCCAGTGTCCAAAAGTGTGCGCAGAGATTCAAAATCTCCATTATCCTCTCGTCACTTTGGTCACAGGCAGCTGTGCCATCAAGCGTGTCACATAGCGCTCAGATATCAGTGGGCCTCACACAATCCACAAGTGTCCAGTGTCCAAAAGTGTGCGCAGAGATTCAAAATCTCCATTATCCTCTCGTCACTTTGGTCACAGGCAGCTGTGCCATCGAGCGTGTCACATAGCGCTCAGATATCAGTGGGCCTCACACAATCCACAAGTGTCCAGTGTCCAAAAGTGTGCGCAGAGATTCAAAATCTCCATTATCCTCTTGTCACTTTGGTCACAGGCAGCTGTGCCATCGAGCGTGTCACATAGCGCTCAGATATCAGTGGGCCTCACACAATCCACAAGTGTCCAGTGTCCAAAAGTGTGCGCAGAGATTCAAAATCTCCATTATCCTCTCGTCACTTTGGTCACAGGCAGCTGTGCCATCGAGCGTGTCACATAGCGCTCAGATATCAGTGGGCCTCACACAATCCACAAGTGTCCAGTGTCCAAAAGTGTGCGCAGAGATTCAAAATCTCCATTATCCTCTCGTCACTTTGGTCACAGGCAGCTGTGCCATCGAGCGTGTCACATAGCGCTCAGATATCAGTGGGCCTCACACAATCCACAAGTGTCCAGTGTCCAAAAGTGTGCGCAGAGATTCAAAATCTCCATTATCCTCTCGTCACTTTGGTCACAGGCAGCTGTGCCATTGAGCGTGTCACATAGCGCTCAGATATCAGTGGGCCTCACACAATCCACAAGTGTCCAGTGTCCAAAAGTGTGCGCAGAGATTCAAAATCTCCATTATCCTCTCGTCACTTTGGTCACAGGCAGCTGTGCCATCGAGCGTGTCACATAGCGCTCAGATATCAGTGGGCCTCACACAATCCACAAGTGTCCAGTGTCCAAAAGTGTGTGCAGAGATTCAAAATCTCCATTATCCTCTCGTCACTTTGGTCACAGGCAGCTGTGCCATCGAGCGTGTCACATAGCGCTCAGATATCAGTGGGCCTCACACAATCCACAAGTGTCCAGTGTCCAAAAGTGTGCGCAGAGATTCAAAATCTCCATTATCCTCTCGTCACTTTGGTCACAGGCAGCTGTGCCATCGAGCGTGTCACATAGCGCTCAGATATCAGTGGGCCTCACACAATCCACAAGTGTCCAGTGTCCAAAAGTGTGCGCAGAGATTCAAAATCTCCATTATCCTCTCGTCACTTTGGTCACAGGCAGCTGTGCCATCGAGCCTGTCACATAGCGCTCAGATATCAGTGGGCCTCACACAATCCAAAAGTGTCCACTGTCCACAAGTGTGTGCAGAAATTCTAAATCTCCCCTGTCCTATAGACACCTTGTACCTTGTTTTACATTACTATATAGTTTGTTGGATTTTGTCTACATTTCTACCAAAAATGAGGAAGGCTGGTGGAAGAGGCCGTGGAATTGGGCGGGGGTTGCCAGCTGGTAATGATGTTGTTGGTGGTGGATCTGATGGTAGTGGCAAGAGCAAAATAGGACCGAATGCAGGAGGTGCTGACCCTGCATCATCGTCTGGCTACTAGAGTTGAGCGAAACGGGTCGAAAAAATTCAAACGTCGCTGACTTTTGGCAAAGTCGGGTTTCATGAAACGAAACCCGACCCTAGGATGAGGTCGGCCACGAGGTCGGCGACTT
The DNA here is from genome assembly GCF_039654945.1 of Dendrobates tinctorius. Lineage (NCBI taxonomy): Eukaryota > Metazoa > Chordata > Amphibia > Anura > Dendrobatidae > Dendrobates > Dendrobates tinctorius. The sequence continues at coordinate 24,167,145 of NW_027361921.1, forward strand.
ACGCGCCAAAGTCGCGTTTCAAAAGTTTGTTTTGCACTCTTTTTCAGCCAATCAGGATCCACGGACACTGTGGGCAACGTGATGACCTAGGCACGGGTCACCACCATCTTTCAGAAGGGCATGCAAGTGATTGGCTTGCTTTGGTGGGCGTCACAGGGGGTATAAAAGGGCGTGCACGCCGACCGCCATCTTACTTCTGCCGATCTTAGTATAGGGAGAGGTTGCTGCTGATTCTGTAGGGAGAGCGTTAGGCAGGGAAGAAGACAAAAAAACTGCTTCTGCTGCTAGCGATTTGGCCTGCACAACACACAAGTCACTGTGTGTGCAGTGCAAGGGGAGGCTATATTGTGGTGTATCAGTGGTGTTGGTTGTTGGGCTGCCTTTTAAGGCTTCCTGACACGCTGGCATTGCTGTTTACCCACTGCTCCGCAAACTGCTTTTTTAAAAGCAATCCAATCTCCCTTATCCTCTAGTCACTTTTGTCACAGCTGTGCCATCGAGCCTGTCACATAGCGCTCAGATATCAGTGGGCCTCACACAATCCACAAGTGTCCAGTGTCCAAAAGTGTGCGCAGAGATTCAAAATCTCCATTATCCTCTCGTCACTTTGGTCACAGGCAGCTGTGCCATCGAGCGTGTCACATAGCGCTCAGATATCAGTGGGCCTCACACAATCCACAAGTGTCCAGTGTCCAAAAGTATGCGCAGAGATTCAAAATCTCCATTATCCTCTCGTCACTTTGGTCACAGCTGTGCCATCGAGCCTGTCACATAGCGCTCAGATATCAGTGGGCCTCACACAATCCACAAGTGTCCAGTGTCCAAAAGTGTGCACAGAGATTCAAAATCTCCATTATCCTCTCGTCACTTTTGTCACAGGCAGCTGTGCCATCGAGCCTGTCACATAGCGCTCAGATATCAGTGGGCCTCACACAATCCACAAGTGTCCAGTGTCCAAAAATGCGCGCAGAGATTCAAAATCTCCATTATCCTCTCGTCACTTTGGTAACAGGCAGCTGTGCCATCGAGCGTGTCACATAGCGCTCAGATATCAGTGGGCCTCACACAATCCACAAGTGTCCAGTGTCCAATAGTGTGCGCAGAGATTCAAAATCTCCATTATCCTCTCGTCACTTTGGTCACAGGCAGCTGTGCCATCGAGCGTGTCACATAGCGCTCAGATATCAGTGGGCCTCACACAATCCACAAGTGTCCAGTGTCCAAAAGTGTGCGCAGAGATTCAAAATCTCCATTATCCTCTCATCACTTTGGTCACAGGCAGCTGTGCCATCGAGCGTGTCACATAGCGCTCAGATATCAGTGGGCCTCACACAATCCACAAGTGTCCAGTGTCCAAAAGTGTGCGCAGAGATTCAAAATCTCCATTATCCTCTCATCACTTTGGTCACAGGCAGCTGTGCCATCGAGCGTGTCACATAGCGCTCAGATATCAGTGGGCCTCACACAATCCACAAGTGTCCAGTGTCCAAAAGTGTGCGCAGAGATTCAAAATCTCCATTATCCTCTCGTTACTTTGGTCACAGGCAGCTGTGCCATCGAGCGTGTCACATAGCGCTCAGATATAAGTGGGCCTCACACAATCCACAAGTGTCCAGTGTCCAAAAGTGTGCGCAGAGATTCAAAATCTCCATTATCCTCTCGTCACTTTGGTCACAGGCAGCTGTGCCATCGAGCGTGTCACATAGCGCTCAGATATCAGTGGGCCTCACACAATCCACAAGTGTCCAGTGTCCAAAAGTGTGCGCAGAGATTCAAAATCTCCATTATCCTCTCGTCACTTTGGTCACAGGCAGCTGTGCCATCGAGCGTGTCACATAGCGCTCAGATATCAGTGGGCCTCACACAATCCACAAGTGTCCAGTGTCCAAAAGTGTGTGCAGAGATTCAAAATCTCCATTATCCTCTCGTCACTTTGGTCACAGGCAGCTGTGCCATCGAGCGTGTCACATAGCGCTCAGATATCAGTGGGCCTCACACAATCCACAAGTGTCCAGTGTCCAAAAGTGTGCGCAGAGATTCAAAATCTCCATTATCCTCTCGTCACTTTGGTCACAGGCAGCTGTGCCATCGAGCGTGTCACATAGCGCTCAGATATCAGTGGGCCTCACACAATCCACAAGTGTCCAGTGTCCAAAAGTGTGCGCAGAGATTCAAAATCTCCATTATCCTCTCGTCACTTTGGTCACAGGCAGCTGTGCCATCGAGCCTGTCACATAGCGCTCAGATATCAGTGGGCCTCACACAATCCAAAAGTGTCCACTGTCCACAAGTGTGTGCAGAAATTCTAAATCTCCCCTGTCCTATAGACACCTTGTACCTTGTTTTACATTACTATATAGTTTGTTGGATTTTGTCTACATTTCTACCAAAAATGAGGAAGGCTGGTGGAAGAGGCCGTGCAATTGGGCAGGGGTTGCCAGCTGGTAATGATGTTGGTGGTGGATCTGATGGTAGTGGCAAGAGCAAAATAGGACCGAATGCAGGAGGTGCTGACCCTGCATCATCGTCTGGCTACTAGAGTTGAGCGAAACGGGTCGAAAAAATTCAAACGTCGCTGACTTTTGGCAAAGTCGGGTTTCATGAAACGAAACCCGACCCTAGGATGAGGTCGGCCACGAGGTCGGCGACTTACGCGCCAAAGTCGCGTTTCAAAAGTTTGTTTTGCACTCTTTTTCAGCCAATCAGGATCCACGGACACTGTGGGCAACGTGATGACCTAGGCACGGGTCACCACCATCTTTCAGAAGGGCATGCAAGTGATTGGCTTGCTTTGGTGGGCATCACAGGGGGTATAAAAGGGCGTGCACGCCGACCGCCATCTTACTTCTGCCGATCTTAGTATAGGGAGAGGTTGCTGCTGATTCTGTAGGGAGAGCGTTAGGCAGGGAAGAAGACAAAAAAACTGCTTCTGCTGCTAGCGATTTGGCCTGCACAACACACAAGTCACTGTGTGTGCAGTGCAAGGGGAGGCTATATTGTGGTGTATCAGTGGTGTTGGTTGTTGGGCTGCCTTTTAAGGCTTCCTGACACGCTGGCATTGCTGTTTACCCACTGCTCCGCAAACTGCTTTTTAAAAAGCAATCCAATCTCCCTTATCCTCTAGTCACTTTTGTCACAGCTGTGCCATCGAGCCTGTCACATAGCGCTCAGATATCAGTGGGCCTCACACAATCCACAAGTGTCCAGTGTCCAAAAGTGTGCGCAGAGATTCAAAATCTCCATTATCCTCTCGTCACTTTGGTCACAGGCAGCTGTGCCATCGAGCGTGTCACATAGCGCTCAGATATCAGTGGGCCTCACACAATCCACAAGTGTCCAGTGTCCAAAAGTGTGCGCAGAGATTCAAAATCTCCATTATCCTCTCGTCACTTTGGTCACAGGCAGCTGTGCCATCAAGCGTGTCACATAGCGCTCAGATATCAGTGGGCCTCACACAATCCACAAGTGTCCAGTGTCCAAAAGTGTGCGCAGAGATTCAAAATCTCCATTATCCTCTCGTCACTTTGGTCACAGGCAGCTGTGCCATCGAGCGTGTCACATAGCGCTCAGATATCAGTGGGCCTCACACAATCCACAAGTGTCCAGTGTCCAAAAGTGTGCGCAGAGATTCAAAATCTCCATTATCCTCTTGTCACTTTGGTCACAGGCAGCTGTGCCATCGAGCGTGTCACATAGCGCTCAGATATCAGTGGGCCTCACACAATCCACAAGTGTCCAGTGTCCAAAAGTGTGCGCAGAGATTCAAAATCTCCATTATCCTCTCGTCACTTTGGTCACAGGCAGCTGTGCCATCGAGCATGTCACATAGCGCTCAGATATCAGTGGGCCTCACACAATCCACAAGTGTCCAGTGTCCAAAAGTGTGCGCAGAGATTCAAAATCTCCATTATCCTCTCGTCACTTTGGTCACAGGCAGCTGTGCCATCGAGCGTGTCACATAGCGCTCAGATATCAGTGGGCCTCACACAATCCACAAGTGTCCAGTGTCCAAAAGTGTGCGCAGAGATTCAAAATCTCCATTATCCTCTCGTCACTTTGGTCACAGGCAGCTGTGCCATTGAGCGTGTCACATAGCGCTCAGATATCAGTGGGCCTCACACAATCCACAAGTGTCCAGTGTCCAAAAGTGTGCGCAGAGATTCAAAATCTCCATTATCCTCTCGTCACTTTGGTCACAGGCAGCTGTGCCATCGAGCGTGTCACATAGCGCTCAGATATCAGTGGGCCTCACACAATCCACAAGTGTCCAGTGTCCAAAAGTGTGTGCAGAGATTCAAAATCTCCATTATCCTCTCGTCACTTTGGTCACAGGCAGCTGTGCCATCGAGCGTGTCACATAGCGCTCAGATATCAGTGGGCCTCACACAATCCACAAGTGTCCAGTGTCGAAAAGTGTGCGCAGAGATTCAAAATCTCCATTATCCTCTCGTCACTTTGGTCACAGGCAGCTGTGCCATCGAGCGTGTCACATAGCGCTCAGATATCAGTGGGCCTCACACAATCCACAAGTGTCCAGTGTCCAAAAGTGTGCGCAGATTCAAAATCTCCATTATCCTCTCGTCACTTTGGTCACAGGCAGCTGTGCCATCGAGCCTGTCACATAGCGCTCAGATATCAGTGGGCCTCACACAATCCAAAAGTGTCCACTGTCCACAAGTGTGTGCAGAAATTCTAAATCTCCCCTGTCCTATAGACACCTTGTACCTTGTTTTACATTACTATATAGTTTGTTGGATTTTGTCTACATTTCTACCAAAAATGAGGAAGGCTGGTGGAAGAGGCCGTGGAATTGGGCGGGGGTTGCCAGCTGGTAATGATGTTGTTGGTGGTGGATCTGATGGTAGTGGCAAGAGCAAAATAGGACCGAATGCAGGAGGTGCTGACCCTGCATCATCATCTGGCTACTAGAGTTGAGCGAAACGGGTCGAAAAAATTCAAACGTCGCTGACTTTTGGCAAAGTCGGGTTTCATGAAACGAAACCCGACCCTAGGATGAGGTCGGCCACGAGGTCGGCGACTTACGCGCCAAAGTCGCGTTTCAAAAGTTTGTTTTGCACTCTTTTTCAGCCAATCAGGATCCACGGACACTGTGGGCAACGTGATGACCTAGGCACGGGTCACCACCATCTTTCAGAAGGGCATGCAAGTGATTGGCTTGCTTTGGTGGGCGTCACAGGGGGTATAAAAGGGCGTGCACGCCGACCGCCATCTTACTTCTGCCGATCTTAGTATAGGGAGAGGTTGCTGCTGATTCTGTAGGGAGAGCGTTAGGCAGGGAAGAAGACAAAAAAACTGCTTCTGCTGCTAGCGATTTGGCCTGCACAACACACAAGTCACTGTGTGTGCAGTGCAAGGGGAGGCTATATTGTGGTGTATCAGTGGTGTTGGTTGTTGGGCTGCCTTTTAAGGCTTCCTGACACGCTGGCATTGCTGTTTACCCACTGCTCCGCAAACTGCTTTTTTAAAAGCAATCCAATCTCCCTTATCCTCTAGTCACTTTTGTCACAGCTGTGCCATCGAGCCTGTCACATAGCGCTCAGATATCAGTGGGCCTCACACAATCCACAAGTGTCCAGTGTCCAAAAGTGTGCGCAGAGATTCAAAATCTCCATTATCCTCTCGTCACTTTGGTAACAGGCAGCTGTGCCATCGAGCGTGTCACATAGCGCTCAGATATCAGTGGGCCTCACACAATCCACAAGTGTCCAGTGTCCAATAGTGTGCGCAGAGATTCAAAATCTCCATTATCCTCTCGTCACTTTGGTCACAGGCAGCTGTGCCATCGAGCGTGTCACATAGCGCTCAGATATCAGTGGGCCTCACACAATCCACAAGTGTCCAGTGTCCAAAAGTGTGCGCAGAGATTCAAAATCTCCATTATCCTCTCATCACTTTGGTCACAGGCAGCTGTGCCATCGAGCGTGTCACATAGCGCTCAGATATCAGTGGGCCTCACACAATCCACAAGTGTCCAGTGTCCAAAAGTGTGCGCAGAGATTCAAAATCTCCCTTATCCTCTCATCACTTTGGTCACAGGCAGCTGTGCCATCGAGCGTGTCACATAGCGCTCAGATATCAGTGGGCCTCACACAATCCACAAGTGTCCAGTGTCCAAAAGTGTGCGCAGAGATTCAAAATCTCCATTATCCTCTCGTTACTTTGGTCACAGGCAGCTGTGCCATCGAGCGTGTCACATAGCGCTCAGATATAAGTGGGCCTCACACAATCCACAAGTGTCCAGTGTCCAAAAGTGTGCGCAGAGATTCAAAATCTCCATTATCCTCTCGTCACTTTGGTCACAGGCAGCTGTGCCATCGAGCGTGTCACATAGCGCTCAGATATCAGTGGGCCTCACACAATCCACAAGTGTCCAGTGTCCAAAAGTGTGCGCAGAGATTCAAAATCTCCATTATCCTCTCGTCACTTTGGTCACAGGCAGCTGTGCCATCGAGCGTGTCACATAGCGCTCAGATATCAGTGGGCCTCACACAATCCACAAGTGTCCAGTGTCCAAAAGTGTGTGCAGAGATTCAAAATCTCCATTATCCTCTCGTCACTTTGGTCACAGGCAGCTGTGCCATCGAGCGTGTCACATAGCGCTCAGATATCAGTGGGCCTCACACAATCCACAAGTGTCCAGTGTCCAAAAGTGTGCGCAGAGATTCAAAATCTCCATTATCCTCTCGTCACTTTGGTCACAGGCAGCTGTGCCATCGAGCGTGTCACATAGCGCTCAGATATCAGTGGGCCTCACACAATCCACAAGTGTCCAGTGTCCAAAAGTGTGCGCAGAGATTCAAAATCTCCATTATCCTCTCGTCACTTTGGTCACAGGCAGCTGTGCCATCGAGCCTGTCACATAGCGCTCAGATATCAGTGGGCCTCACACAATCCAAAAGTGTCCACTGTCCACAAGTGTGTGCAGAAATTCTAAATCTCCCCTGTCCTATAGACACCTTGTACCTTGTTTTACATTACTATATAGTTTGTTGGATTTTGTCTACATTTCTACCAAAAATGAGGAAGGCTGGTGGAAGAGGCCGTGCAATTGGGCAGGGGTTGCCAGCTGGTAATGATGTTGGTGGTGGATCTGATGGTAGTGGCAAGAGCAAAATAGGACCGAATGCAGGAGGTGCTGACCCTGCATCATCGTCTGGCTACTAGAGTTGAGCGAAACGGGTCGAAAAAATTCAAACGTCGCTGACTTTTGGCAAAGTCGGGTTTCATGAAACGAAACCCGACCCTAGGATGAGGTCGGCCACGAGGTCGGCGACTTACGCGCCAAAGTCGCGTTTCAAAAGTTTGTTTTGCACTCTTTTTCAGCCAATCAGGATCCACGGACACTGTGGGCAACGTGATGACCTAGGCACGGGTCACCACCATCTTTCAGAAGGGCATGCAAGTGATTGGCTTGCTTTGGTGGGCATCACAGGGGGTATAAAAGGGCGTGCACGCCGACCGCCATCTTACTTCTGCCGATCTTAGTATAGGGAGAGGTTGCTGCTGATTCTGTAGGGAGAGCGTTAGGCAGGGAAGAAGACAAAAAAACTGCTTCTGCTGCTAGCGATTTGGCCTGCACAACACACAAGTCACTGTGTGTGCAGTGCAAGGGGAGGCTATATTGTGGTGTATCAGTGGTGTTGGTTGTTGGGCTGCCTTTTAAGGCTTCCTGACACGCTGGCATTGCTGTTTACCCACTGCTCCGCAAACTGCTTTTTAAAAAGCAATCCAATCTCCCTTATCCTCTAGTCACTTTTGTCACAGCTGTGCCATCGAGCCTGTCACATAGCGCTCAGATATCAGTGGGCCTCACACAATCCACAAGTGTCCAGTGTCCAAAAGTGTGCGCAGAGATTCAAAATCTCCATTATCCTCTCGTCACTTTGGTCACAGGCAGCTGTGCCATCGAGCGTGTCACATAGCGCTCAGATATCAGTGGGCCTCACACAATCCACAAGTGTCCAGTGTCCAAAAGTGTGCGCAGAGATTCAAAATCTCCATTATCCTCTCGTCACTTTGGTCACAGGCAGCTGTGCCATCAAGCGTGTCACATAGCGCTCAGATATCAGTGGGCCTCACACAATCCACAAGTGTCCAGTGTCCAAAAGTGTGCGCAGAGATTCAAAATCTCCATTATCCTCTCGTCACTTTGGTCACAGGCAGCTGTGCCATCGAGCGTGTCACATAGCGCTCAGATATCAGTGGGCCTCACACAATCCACAAGTGTCCAGTGTCCAAAAGTGTGCGCAGAGATTCAAAATCTCCATTATCCTCTTGTCACTTTGGTCACAGGCAGCTGTGCCATCGAGCGTGTCACATAGCGCTCAGATATCAGTGGGCCTCACACAATCCACAAGTGTCCAGTGTCCAAAAGTGTGCGCAGAGATTCAAAATCTCCATTATCCTCTCGTCACTTTGGTCACAGGCAGCTGTGCCATCGAGCGTGTCACATAGCGCTCAGATATCAGTGGGCCTCACACAATCCACAAGTGTCCAGTGTCCAAAAGTGTGCGCAGAGATTCAAAATCTCCATTATCCTCTCGTCACTTTGGTCACAGGCAGCTGTGCCATCGAGCGTGTCACATAGCGCTCAGATATCAGTGGGCCTCACACAATCCACAAGTGTCCAGTGTCCAAAAGTGTGCGCAGAGATTCAAAATCTCCATTATCCTCTCGTCACTTTGGTCACAGGCAGCTGTGCCATTGAGCGTGTCACATAGCGCTCAGATATCAGTGGGCCTCACACAATCCACAAGTGTCCAGTGTCCAAAAGTGTGCGCAGAGATTCAAAATCTCCATTATCCTCTCGTCACTTTGGTCACAGGCAGCTGTGCCATCGAGCGTGTCACATAGCGCTCAGATAACAGTGGGCCTCACACAATCCACAAGTGTCCAGTGTCCAAAAGTGTGTGCAGAGATTCAAAATCTCCATTATCCTCTCGTCACTTTGGTCACAGGCAGCTGTGCCATCGAGCGTGTCACATAGCGCTCAGATATCAGTGGGCCTCACACAATCCACAAGTGTCCAGTGTCCAAAAGTGTGCGCAGAGATTCAAAATCTCCATTATCCTCTCGTCACTTTGGTCACAGGCAGCTGTGCCATCGAGCGTGTCACATAGCGCTCAGATATCAGTGGGCCTCACACAATCCACAAGTGTCCAGTGTCCAAAAGTGTGCGCAGAGATTCAAAATCTCCATTATCCTCTCGTCACTTTGGTCACAGGCAGCTGTGCCATCGAGCCTGTCACATAGCGCTCAGATATCAGTGGGCCTCACACAATCCAAAAGTGTCCACTGTCCACAAGTGTGTGCAGAAATTCTAAATCTCCCCTGTCCTATAGACACCTTGTACCTTGTTTTACATTACTATATAGTTTGTTGGATTTTGTCTACATTTCTACCAAAAATGAGGAAGGCTGGTGGAAGAGGCCGTGGAATTGGGCGGGGGTTGCCAGCTGGTAATGATGTTGTTGGTGGTGGATCTGATGGTAGTGGCAAGAGCAAAATAGGACCGAATGCAGGAGGTGCTGACCCTGCATCATCGTCTGGCTACTAGAGTTGAGCGAAACGGGTCGAAAAAATTCAAACGTCGCTGACTTTTGGCAAAGTCGGGTTTCATGAAACGAAACCCGACCCTAGGATGAGGTCGGCCACGAGGTCGGCGACTTACGCGCCAAAGTCGCGTTTCAAAAGTTTGTTTTGCACTCTTTTTCAGCCAATCAGGATCCACGGACACTGTGGGCAACGTGATGACCTAGGCACGGGTCACCACCATCTTTCAGAAGGGCATGCAAGTGATTGGCTTGCTTTGGTGGGCGTCACAGGGGGTATAAAAGGGCGTGCACGCCGACCGCCATCTTACTTCTGCCGATCTTAGTATAGGGAGAGGTTGCTGCTGATTCTGTAGGGAGAGCGTTAGGCAGGGAAGAAGACAAAAAAACTGCTTCTGCTGCTAGCGATTTGGCCTGCACAACACACAAGTCACTGTGTGTGCAGTGCAAGGGGAGGCTATATTGTGGTGTATCAGTGGTGTTGGTTGTTGGGCTGCCTTTTAAGGCTTCCTGACACGCTGGCATTGCTGTTTACCCACTCCTCCGCAAACTGCTTTTTTAAAAGCAATCCAATCTCCCTTATCCTCTAGTCACTTTTGTCACAGCTGTGCCATCGAGCCTGTCACATAGCGCTCAGATATCAGTGGGCCTCACACAATCCACAAGTGTCCAGTGTCCAAAAGTGTGCGCAGAGATTCAAAATCTCCATTATCCTCTCGTCACTTTGGTCACAGGCAGCTGTGCCATCGAGCGTGTCACATAGCGCTCAGATATCAGTGGGCCTCACACAATCCACAAGTGTCCAGTGTCCAAAAGTGTGCGCAGAGATTCAAAATCTCCATTATCCTCTCGTCAGTTTGGTCACAGGCAGCTGTGCCATCAAGCGTGTCACATAGCGCTCAGATATCAGTGGGCCTCACACAATCCACAAGTGTCCAGTGTCCAAAAGTGTGCACAGAGATTCAAAATCTCCATTATCCTCTCGTCACTTTGGTCACAGGCAGCTGTGCCATCGAGCGTGTCACATAGCGCTCAGATATCAGTGGGCCTCACACAATCCACAAGTGTCCAGTGTCCAAAAGTGTGCGCAGAGATTCAAAATCTCCATTATCCTCTTGTCACTTTGGTCACAGGCAGCTGTGCCATCGAGCGTGTCACATAGCGCTCAGATATCAGTGGGCCTCACACAATCCACAAGTGTCCAGTGTCCAAAAGTGTGCGCAGAGATTCAAAATCTCCATTATCCTCTCGTCACTTTGGTCACAGGCAGCTGTGCCATCGAGCGTGTCACATAGCGCTCAGATATCAGTGGGCCTCACACAATCCACAAGTGTCCAGTGTCCAAAAGTGTGCGCAGAGATTCAAAATCTCCATTATCCTCTCGTCACTTTGGTCACAGGCAGCTGTGCCATCGAGCGTGTCACATAGCGCTCAGATATCAGTGGGCCTCACACAATCCACAAGTGTCCAGTGTCCAAAAGTGTGCGCAGAGATTCAAAATCTCCATTATCCTCTCGTCACTTTGGTCACAGGCAGCTGTGCCATTGAGCGTGTCACATAGCGCTCAGATATCAGTGGGCCTCACACAATCCACAAGTGTCCAGTGTCCAAAAGTGTGCGCAGAGATTCAAAATCTCCATTATCCTCTCGTCACTTTGGTCACAGGCAGCTGTGCCATCGAGCGTGTCACATAGCGCTCAGATATCAGTGGGCCTCACACAATCCACAAGTGTCCAGTGTCCAAAAGTGTGTGCAGAGATTCAAAATCTCCATTATCCTCTCGTCACTTTGGTCACAGGCAGCTGTGCCATCGAGCGTGTCACATAGCGCTCAGATATCAGTGGGCCTCACACAATCCACAAGTGTCCAGTGTCCAAAAGTGTGCGCAGAGATTCAAAATCTCCATTATCCTCTCGTCACTTTGGTCACAGGCAGCTGTGCCATCGAGCGTGTCACATAGCGCTCAGATATCAGTGGGCCTCACACAATCCACAAGTGTCCAGTGTCCAAAAGTGTGCGCAGAGATTCAAAATCTCCATTATCCTCTCGTCACTTTGGTCACAGGCAGCTGTGCCATCGAGCCTGTCACATAGCGCTCAGATATCAGTGGGCCTCACACAATCCAAAAGTGTCCACTGTCCACAAGTGTGTGCAGAAATTCTAAATCTCCCCTGTCCTATAGACACCTTGTACCTTGTTTTACATTACTATATAGTTTGTTGGATTTTGTCTACATTTCTACCAAAAATGAGGAAGGCTGGTGGAAGAGGCCGTGGAATTGGGCGGGGGTTGCCAGCTGTTAATGATGTTGTTGGTGGTGGATCTGATGGTAGTGGCAAGAGCAAAATAGGACCGAATGCAGGAGGTGCTGACCCTGCATCATCGTCTGGCTACTAGAGTTGAGCGAAACGGGTCGAAAAAATTCAAACGTCGCTGACTTTTGGCAAAGTCGGGTTTCATGAAACGAAACCCGACCCTAGGATGAGGTCGGCCACGAGGTCGGCGATTTACGCGCCAAAGTCGCGTTTCAAAAGTTTGTTTTGCACTCTTTTTCAGCCAATCAGGATCCACGGACACTGTGGGCAACGTGATGACCTAGGCACGGGTCACCACCATCTTTCAGAAGGGCATGCAAGTGATTGGCTTGCTTTGGTGGGCGTCACAGGGGGTATAAAAGGGCGTGCACGCCGACCGCCATCTTACTTCTGCCGATCTTAGTATAGGGAGAGGTTGCTGCTGATTCTGTAGGGAGAGCGTTAGGCAGGGAAGAAGACAAAAAAACTGCTTCTGCTGCTAGCGATTTGGCCTGCACAACACACAAGTCACTGTGTGTGCAGTGCAAGGGGAGGCTATATTGTGGTGTATCAGTGGTGTTGGTTGTTGGGCTGCCTTTTAAGGCTTCCTGACACGCTGGCATTGCTGTTTACCCACTGCTCCGCAAACTGCTTTTTTAAAAGCAATCCAATCTCCCTTATCCTCTAGTCACTTTTGTCACAGCTGTGCCATCGAGCCTGTCACATAGCGCTCAGATATCAGTGGGCCTCACACAATCCACAAGTGTCCAGTGTCCAAAAGTGTGCGCAGAGATTCAAAATCTCCATTATCCTCTCGTCACTTTGGTCACAGGCAGCTGTGCCATCGAGCGTGTCACATAGCGCTCAGATATCAGTGGGCCTCACACAATCCACAAGTGTCCAGTGTCCAAAAGTGTGCGCAGAGATTCAAAATCTCCATTATCCTCTCGTCAGTTTGGTCACAGGCAGCTGTGCCATCAAGCGTGTCACATAGCGCTCAGATATCAGTGGGCCTCACACAATCCACAAGTGTCCAGTGTCCAAAAGTGTGCACAGAGATTCAAAATCTCCATTATCCTCTCGTCACTTTGGTCACAGGCAGCTGTGCCATCGAGCGTGTCACATAGCGCTCAGATATCAGTGGGCCTCACACAATCCACAAGTGTCCAGTGTCCAAAAGTGTGCGCAGAGATTCAAAATCTCCATTATCCTCTTGTCACTTTGGTCACAGGCAGCTGTGCCATCGAGCCTGTCACATAGCGCTCAGATATCAGTGGGCCTCACACAATCCACAAGTGTCCAGTGTCCAAAAGTGTGCGCAGAGATTCAAAATCTCCATTATCCTCTCGTCACTTTGGTCACAGGAAGCTGTGCCATCGAGCGTGTCACATAGCGCTCAGATATCAGTGGGCCTCACACAATCCACAAGTGTCCAGTGTCCAAAAGTGTGCGCAGAGATTCAAAATCTCCATTATCCTCTCGTCACTTTGGTCACAGGCAGCTGTGCCATCGAGCGTGTCACATAGCGCTCAGATATCAGTGGGCCTCACACAATCCACAAGTGTCCAGTGTCCAAAAGTGTGCGCAGAGATTCAAAATCTCCATTATCCTCTCGTCACTTTGGTCACAGGCAGCTGTGCCATCGAGCGTGTCACATAGCGCTCAGATATCAGTGGGCCTCACACAATCCACAAGTGTCCAGTGTCCAAAAGTGTGCGCAGAGATTCAAAATCTCCATTATCCTCTCGTCACTTTGGTCACAGGCAGCTGTGCCATCGAGCGTGTCACATAGCGCTCAGATATCAGTGGGCCTCACACAATCCACAAGTGTCCAGTGTCCAAAAGTGTGCGCAGAGATTCAAAATCTCCATTATCCTCTCGTCACTTTGGTCACAGGCAGCTGTGCCATCGAGCGTGTCACATAGCGCTCAGATATCAGTGGGCCTCACACAATCCACAAGTGTCCAGTGTCCAAAAGTGTGCGCAGAGATTCAAAATCTCCATTATCCTCTCGTCACTTTGGTCACAGGCAGCTGTGCCATCGAGCGTGTCACATAGCGCTCAGATATCAGTGGGCCTCACACAATCCACAAGTGTCCAGTGTCCAAAAGTGTGCGCAGAGATTCAAAATCTCCATTATCCTCTCATCACTTTGGTCACAGGCAGCTGTGCCATCGAGCGTGTCACATAGCGCTCAGATATCAGTGGGCCTCACACAATCCACAAGTGTCCAGTGTCCAAAAGTGTGCGCAGAGATTCAAAATCTCCATTATCCTCTCGTCACTTTGGTCACAGGCAGCTGTGCCATCGAGCGTGTCACATAGCGCTCAGATATCAGTGGGCCTCACACAATCCACAAGTGTCCAGTGTCCAAAAGTGTGCGCAGAGATTCAAAATCTCCATTATCCTCTCGTCACTTTGGTCACAGGCAGCTGTGCCATCGAGCGTGTCACATAGCGCTCAGATATCAGTGGGCCTCACACAATCCACAAGTTTCCAGTGTCCAAAAGTGTGCGCAGAGATTCAAAATCTCCATTATCCTCTCGTCACTTTGGTCACAGGCAGCTGTGCCATCGAGCCTGTCACATAGCGCTCAGATATCAGTGGGCCTCACACAATCCACAAGTGTCCAGTGTCCAAAAGTGTGCGCAGAGATTCAAAATCTCCATTATCCTCTCGTCACTTTGGTCACAGGCAGCTGTGCCATCGAGCCTGTCACATAGCGCTCAGATATCAGTGGGCCTCACACAATCCACAAGTGTCCAGTGTCCAAAAGTGTGCGCAGAGATTCAAAATCTCCATTATCCTCTCGTCACTTTGGTCACAGGCAGCTGTGCCATCGAGCCTGTCACATAGCGCTCAGATATCAGTGGGCCTCACACAATCCAAAAGTGTCCACTGTCCACAAGTGTGTGCAGAAATTCTAAATCTCCCCTGTCCTATAGACACCTTGTACCTTGTTTTACATTACTATATAGTTTGTTGGATTTTGTCTACATTTCTACCAAAAATGAGGAAGGCTGGTGGAAGAGGCCGTGGAATTGGGCGGGGGTTGGCAGCTGGTAATGATGGTGTTGGTGGTGGATCTGATGGTAGTGGCAAGAGCAAAATAGGACCGAATGCAGGAGGTGCTGACCCTGCATCATCGTCTGGCTACATAAGGCCTCGAACGCTTAGTTTTCTAGGAGTTGGCAAACCGCTTTTAAAGGCAGAGCATCAGGAAAAAGTTTTGTCTTACATTGCTGACTCAGCCTCCAGCTCTATCGCCTCCTCTTCTTCAGTTGTAAAAAGTAAAAGCACTGAGTCGTCATTGGAGGCTCATGTTCATGAACCACACCTTTCCTTGTGTCCTTCACCCCAACCAAGATTGAAGGATGACGCAGGCCATACTACTGATTACTCCATGGAGCTGTTTTCACATACCATGCCTGGATTATCAAGTGAAATGGTGAATTACCCAGGCCAAGATGAATCTGACATGGAGTGCACTGATGCACAGCCGCTGATGGATGATTCTGCTGGTACATTCACTCAGAGCACTACATTGTCCTCGCAGTGTACAGAGCCAGATTTTGACCCTGATGAGACTCAGGTGCCCCTTCCCGCACACTATACCACCATACACGGTGACACAGAGAAAGGTGCACATGACATAGAAGAGGAGGTGATGGATGACCCAGTTGTTGACCCAGATTGGCATCCATTGGGGGAAGAGGGTGCTGCTTCCAATAGCTCAGATGAGAAGCATCCACAGCAGACATCGACATCGCAACAGCTGTTATCTGGCAAGCACTCCAAAGACAGGTTCCAAACATCAAAAGAGTTGCTGGACAGCTTGTCCAGAGGGTCAAAAGATCACAGCGTGCTAGGCCGCAAAATGTCTGCCAAAGTAGGAAGAGTGCAGTGTGGCACTTTTTTGAACAAAATCCTCATGATCAGGCCAAGGTTATCTGTAAGAAGTGCGCAAAGACCTTTAGCCGAGGGAAAAATCTGAAAAATTTGAAAAATTTGAATACCAGTTGCATGCTTAGACATTTAACCAGCATGCACTTGCAAGCGTGGACACAACACCAAACCTCAAGTGCCACATGTGCAACTGATCACAACGAAGGTAGTTAGCAACGCTACATTGTTTCCCCCACTGTAAGCCCACCGGTTAGCACAGCAGCAAATGTTGAGGTGTCGTTGCAAGACCACAGCAGTCAGGGAATCCCACTGTTATATCAACGAAAGACTGATTCTAGGCCATCAGAAAGAACACCAACTCCATCACCATCATCAACCCTCTCTCAGTCCGCCCTGTCCACCGCTACTTCCACCATATGCAGCTCTCAAGTCCAGCTCACCCTCCCAGACACTATGAGTAGGTCAAGAAAGTACTCAGTCTCTCATCCGCGTACACTGGGTTTGAACGCCCACATTGCCAAACTAATCTCGTTTGAGATGATGCCCTTTCGGTTGGTGGAAAGCACAGCTTTCCGCGAACTCATGGCCTATGCAGTACCACGCTATGACCTACCCAGTCGCCACTTCTTCTCTCGCAAAGCCATCCCAGCCCTCCACCATCATGTGAAAGACCGCATTGTCCATGCACTCAAGCAGTCAGTGAGCGGAAAGGTGCACCTCACAACTGATGCATGGTCCAGTCGGCATGGCCAGGGCCGTTACGTGTCCATCACTGCGCACTGGGTTAATGTGGTGGATGCAGGGTCCACAGGGGACAGCGGTGGTGGGACAGTGCTGCCTAGCCCACGGTATAGGAAACAGTTGGCTGTAGGCGTTCGACCCTCCTCCTCCTCCTCCTCCTCCTCCTCCTCCAGAAGCGAAAGCTCGTCCACAGAGCGCAGTCGTTCGAGCACTCCATCTGCAGCTGCCACTGTTGCACACGATGTGTCCCCCTATCGAGCAGCTAGTGGAAAACGTCAGCAGGCTGTGTTGCAGATGATGTGTTTGGGTGACAGACACACCGCCGAGGTGCTGGCCGAGTACTTGAAGCGACAAACTGAGTCATGGCTGGGCAGTGTACATCTTAAGGCAGGCAAGGTAGTTAGTGATAACGGCCGTAATTTTGTGGCAGCCATAGCCCTTTCAAAACTCAGCCACATACCTTGCTTGGCTCACACCTTGAACCTGGTGGTGCAGTGCTTCCTCAAAAATTATCCGGAGTTAACAGCCCTGCTCCAGAAGGTGCGAAGACTGTGCGCGCACATCCGCCGGTCGCCTGTACACTCCGTTCGTATGCAGAAGCTGCAGCGATTGCTCCACCTTCCCAACCACCGCCTCATTATCGACATTGCAACAAGGTGGAACTCCACCCTGCACATGGTGGAGCGGCTGTGCGAGCAGAGGCAGGCCATAATGCATTTGTGGGAGGATACACGGCCAGGCACTTTGAGAGCAGACATGGAGTTGACAGGCGTGCAGTGGTCGAAGCTGAAAGACCTTTGTAAAGTCCTTCAGTGTTTTGAGGAATGCACACGGCTGGTAAGCGCAGACGACGCCATCCTAAGCATGAGCATCCCACTTATTCGTCTGCTCATGCAAACTTTGACATATATTTTGAATGTGTACGCTATCCATACATGTTATCCGGGGATACGGTACCCTTTCTAACCTTTGTGCAATCACGTGCAATCCATACTGGGCCTAACACCGTCTGAGCCTGCCTCCTGAGACATATATTTTGAATGTGTACGCTATCCATACATGTTATCCGGGGATACGGTACCCTTTCTAACCTTTGTGCAATCACGTGCAATCCATACTGTGCCTGACACCGTCTGAGCCTGCCTCCTGAGACATATATTTTGAATGTGTACGCTATCCATACATGTTATCCAGGGATACGATACCCTTTCTAACCTTTGTGCAATCACGTGCAATCCATACTGGGCCTGACACCGTCTGAGCCTGCCTCCTGAGACATATATTTTGAATGTGTACGCTATCCATACATGTTATCCAGGGATACGGTACCCTTTCTAACCTTTGTGCAATCACGTGCAATCCATTTCCTTTACTCCGTACATCCGATCACTCAGTCGCTCTTGTCACCTGCATCTTAAAAACATCTCCAGAATCCGACCTTTTCTCACCTTTGAAACTGCTAAGACTCTTACTGTCGCTCTTATTCATTCTCGTCTGGACTACTGCAACTCTCTTCTGATAGGTCTCCCTCTTACCAAACTTTCTCCTCTCCAATCCATCTTGAATGCGGCAGCCAGGGTCATATTTCTGTCCAGCCGCTTCACCGATGCCTCCATCTTGTGCCAGTCATTACACTGGCTACCTATTCGCTACAGGGTCCAGTATAAACTCATCTCTCTCACCCACAAAGCTCTCCACTGTTCTGCACCGCCTTATATCTCCTCTCTCGTCTCTGTCTATCGCCCTACACGTGCCCTCCGTTCTACAAATGACCTAAGACTAACATCCCCCGTAATCCGAACCTCGCACTTCCGTCTCCAAGACTTCTCTCGTGCTGCTCCAGCTCTCTGGAATGCACTTCCCCAGACGATCAGACTGATACCTAGCCCTGACCTATTCAAGCGCGCTTTGAAAACCCATCTCTTCAAACAAGCCTACCACATCAACTACTCAGCAAGCTAACTTTGCCCTGTTCCCTCCTTCCAAATATTATTCTGAATCTGCACCCTACTATTCATCTGTCTCCACACCCTTCATGCACATGATAACTTCATTTGATACTTGTCTATTGCACTTAAACACACGGGCTGATGACCGGATCATGCAGCTTTATATGAAAATCCCTATTATAATTGCCAGACCTGAATTAACAAGCATTTCTCACCTACTGTGTCCCCCCATTTCCTTGTAGATTGTAAGCTTGCGAGCAGGGACCTCACTCCTAATGTCACTGTTTGAATTGTCTTAACTTGTATTGAATTTATTGTCTGTACATGTCCCCGCTTAATTGTAAAGTGCTGCGGAATATGTTGGCGCTATATAAATAAAAATTATTATTATTATTATTATTATCCCTGCGGGAAATAAGAGCAGCAATGTGTGAACTGCAGAAAGAAAATGCCAGGCTGAGACAGGAGATAGAAAAGCTGAAACCACCAACACCTGGACATCTGAGCCAGGAGGGGGTCCTGGAAATGAGGAGTGCAGAGGACATGACCTCTACTGGCCAGGAGGCTGAGAGGCCAAATAACCCCAATATGGAGGAACTGGAGTCTAATCAAAGTGAGCCAGAAATAAGACCCATAGAAGAGAGAAGAGAACCTGCTACCAGCATAATCTCCAGCACAGACCCTCATCAGCAGCCACATCCCCCACCAACAACATCACAAAGTCCTAACACAATCCTCATAATGGACTCAAATGGGAAATACCTGAATACAAGGCTATTCCCAGGAAAAAGGATCAATAAAATCAGCTGTGCAACTATTGAGCAGGTGACAGCGGTCATCAATAATCCACGGTTTTCCAACCCAAACCATATAATTATACACACCGGCACAAACAATCTGCCAGACCAGCACTGGCAGATCTCAGGACAACTGGCCCAACTAGCAAAGACGGCACAACTAAAATTCTCTGACAGCAAAATCATTCTGTCATCTCTGCTCCCAAGAAAGGATATATCCAACCACACCATCCAGAACATCAATATGGACCTAACTGTCATGTTGGACACGGCTCGCACCAGGTTGTCCGGCAGACAGCGGTAATACCCCATCCTACCACTTTGTTCTCAGTGGCGCCGGTTGGTCTTCTGATTCGGCTTGGATTGGGTTAACCAGGTTGTTAGTCTGGGTGAGGGCTTAGCCACGCACTCTGCCTTTAAATTGTCCTGCGTGACTATGGGCATCGCCGACTATAGCTCTTGCCTTGTGCTAGCGATACCGGTCTGAAGGGGCGTCTTAGGAGCATACAATATCTGGTGTAGTATATTCCGTTGTTGCTAGAGTTGAGCGAAACGGGTCGAAAAAATTCAAAAGTCGCCGACTTTTGGCAAAGTCGGGTTTCATGAAACGAAACACGACCCTAGGATGAGGTCGGCCACGAGGTCGGCGACTTACGCGCCAAAGTCGCGTTTCAAAAGTTTGTTTTGCGCTCTTTTTCAGCCAATCAGGATCCATGGACACTGTGGGCAACGTGATGACCTAGGCACGGGTCACCACCATCTTTCAGAAGGGCATGCAAGTGATTGGCTTGCTTTGGTGGGCGTCACAGGGGGTATAAAAGGGCGTGCACGCCGACCGCCATCTTACTTCTGCCGATCTTAGTATAGGGAGAGGTTGCTGCTGATTCTGTAGGGAGAGCGTTAGGCAGGGAAGAAGACAAAAAAACTGCTTCTGCTGCTAGCGATTTGGCCTGCACAACACACAAGTCACTGTGTGTGCAGTGCAAGGGGAGGCTATATTGTGGTGTATCAGTGGTGTTGGTTGTTGGGCTGCCTTTTAAGGCTTCCTGACACGCTGGCATTGCTGTTTACCCACTGCTCCGCAAACTGCTTTTTTAAAAGCAATCCAATCTCCCTTATCCTCTAGTCACTTTTGTCACAGCTGTGCCATCGAGCCTGTCACATAGCGCTCAGATATCAGTGGGCCTCACACAATCCACAAGTGTCCAGTGTCCAAAAGTGTGCGCAGAGATTCAAAATCTCCATTATCCTCTCGTCACTTTGGTCACAGGCAGCTGTGCCATCGAGCGTGTCACATAGCGCTCAGATATCAGTGGGCCTCACACAATCCACAAGTGTCCAGTGTCCAAAAGTGTGCGCAGAGATTCAAAATCTCCATTATCCTCTCGTCACTTTGGTCACAGCTGTGCCATCAAGCCTGTCACATAGCGCTCAGATATCAGTGGGCCTCACACAATCCACAAGTGTCCAGTGTCCAAAAGTATGCGCAGAGATTCAAAATCTCCATTATCCTCTCGTCACTTTTGTCACGGGCAGCTGTGCCATCGAGCCTGTCACATAGCGCTCAGATATCAGTGGGCCTCACACAATCCACAAGTGTCCAGTGTCCAAAAATGCGCGCAGAGATTCAAAATCTCCATTATCCTCTCGTCACTTTGGTCACAGGCAGCCGTGCCATCGAGCGTGTCACATAGCGCTCAGATATCAGTGGGCCTCACACAATCCACAAGTGTCCAGTGTCCAATAGTGTGCGCAGAGATTCAAAATCTCCATTATCCTCTCGCCACTTTGGTCACAGGCAGCTGTGCCATCGAGCGTGTCACATAGCGCTCAGATATCAGTGGGCCTCACACAATCCACAAGTGTCCAGTGTCCAAAAGTGTGCGCAGAGATTCAAAATCTCCATTATCCTCTCGTCACTTTGGTCACAGGCAGCTGTGCCATCGAGCGTGTCACATAGCGCTCAGATATCAGTGGGCCTCACACAATCCACAAGTGTCCAGTGTCCAAAAGTGTGCGCAGAGATTCAAAATCTCCATTATCCTCTCATCACTTTGGTCACAGGCAGCTGTGCCATCGAGCGTGTCACATAGCGCTCAGATATCAGTGGGCCTCACACAATCCACAAGTGTCCAGTGTCCAAAAGTGTGCGCAGAGATTCAAAATCTCCATTATCCTCTCGTCACTTTGGTCACAGGCAGCTGTGCCATCGAGCATGTCACATAGCGCTCAGATATCAGTGGGCCTCACACAATCCACAAGTGTCCAGTGTCCAAAAGTGTGCACAGAGATTCAAAATCTCCATTATCCTCTCGTCACTTTGGTCACAGGCAGCTGTGCCATCGAGCGTGTCACATAGCGCTCAGATATCAGTGGGACTCACACAATCCACAAGTGTCCAGTGTCCAAAAGTGTGCGCAGAGATTCAAAATCTCCATTATCCTCTCGTCACTTTGGTCACAGGCAGCTGTGCCATCGAGCGTGTCACATAGCGCTCAGATATCAGTGGGCCTCACACAATCCACAAGTGTCCAGTGTCCAAAAGTGTGCGCAGAGATTCAAAATCTCCATTATCCTCTCGTCACTTTGGTCACAGGCAGCTGTGCCATCGAGCGTGTCACATAGCGTTCAGATATCAGTGGGCCTCACACAATCCACAAGTGTCCAGTGTCCAAAAGTGTGCGCAGAGATTCAAAATCTCCATTATCCTCTCGTCACTTTGGTCACAGGCAGCTGTGCCATCGAGCCTGTCACATAGCGCTCAGATATCAGTGGGCCTCACACAATCCAAAAGTGTCCACTGTCCACAAGTGTGTGCAGAAATTCAAAATCTCCCCTGTCCTATAGACACCTTGTACCTTGTTTTACATTACTATATAGTTTGTTGGATTTTGTCTACATTTCTACCAAAAATGAGGAAGGCTGGTGGAAGAGGCCGTGGAATTGGGCAGGGGTTGCCAGCTGGTAATGATGTTGT
This sequence comes from Dendrobates tinctorius, assembly GCF_039654945.1. Lineage (NCBI taxonomy): Eukaryota > Metazoa > Chordata > Amphibia > Anura > Dendrobatidae > Dendrobates > Dendrobates tinctorius. The sequence goes on from NW_027361921.1 coordinate 24,189,381, forward strand.
TGGTGGTGGATCTGATGGTAGTGGCAAGAGCAAAATAGGACCGAATGTAGGAGGTGCTGACCCTGCGTCATCGTCTGGCTACTAGAGTTGAGCGAAACGGGTCGAAAAAATTCAAAAGTCGCCGACTTTTGGCAAAGTCGGGTTTCATGAAACGAAACCCGACCCTAGGATGAGGTCGGCCACGAGGTCGGCGACTTACGCGCCAAAGTCGCCTTTCAAAAGTTTGTTTTGCACTCTTTTTCAGCCAATCAGGATCCACGGACACTGTGGGCAACGTGATGACCTAGGCACGGGTCACCACCATCTTTCAGAAGGGCATGCAAGTGATTGGCTTGCTTTGGTGGGTGTCACAGGGGGTATAAAAGGGCGTGCACGCCGACCGCCATCTTACTTCTGCCGATCTTAGTATAGGGAGAGGTTGCTGCTGATTCTGTAGGGAGAGCGTTAGGCAGGGAAGAAGACAAAAAAACTGCTTCTGCTGCTAGCGATTTGGCCTGCACAACACACAAGTCACTGTGTGTGCAGTGCAAGGGGAGGCTATATTGTGGTGTATCAGTGGTGTTGGTTGTTGGGCTGCCTTTTAAGGCTTCCTGACACGCTGGCATTGCTGTTTACCCACTGCTCCGCAAACTGCTTTTTTAAAAGCAATCCAATCTCCCTTATCCTCTAGTCACTTTTGTCACAGCTGTGCCATCGAGCCTGTCACATAGCGCTCAGATATCAGTGGGCCTCACACAATCCACAAGTGTCCAGTGTCCAAAAGTGTGCGCAGAGATTTAAAATCTCCATTATCCTCTCGTCACTTTGGTCACAGGCAGCTGTGCCATCGAGCGTGTCACATAGCGCTCAGATATCAGTGGGCCTCACACAATCCACAAGTGTCCAGTGTCCAAAAGTGTGCGCAGAGATTCAAAATCTCCATTATCCTCTCGTCACTTTGGTCACAGGCAGCTGTGCCATCAAGCGTGTCACATAGCGCTCAGATATCAGTGGGCCTCACACAATCCACAAGTGTCCAGTGTCCAAAAGTGTGCGCAGAGATTCAAAATCTCCATTATCCTCTCGTCACTTTGGTCACAGGCAGCTGTGCCATCGAGCGTGTCACATAGCGCTCAGATATCAGTGGGCCTCACACAATCCACAAGTGTCCAGTGTCCAAAAGTGTGCGCAGAGATTCAAAATCTCCATTATCCTCTCGTCACTTTGGTCACAGGCAGCTGTGCCATCGAGCGTGTCACATAGCGCTCAGATATCAGTGGGCCTCACACAATCCACAAGTGTCCAGTGTCCAAAAGTGTGCGCAGAGATTCAAAATCTCCATTATCCTCTCGTCACTTTGGTCACAGGCAGCTGTGCCATCGAGCGTGTCACATAGCGCTCAGATATCAGTGGGCCTCACACAATCCACAAGTGTCCAGTGTCCAAAAGTGTGCGCAGAGATTCAAAATCTCCATTATCCTCTCGTCACTTTGGTCACAGGCAGCTGTGCCATCGAGCGTGTCACATAGCGCTCAGATATCAGTGGGCCTCACACAATCCACAAGTGTCCAGTGTCCAAAAGTGTGCGCAGAGATTCAAAATCTCCATTATCCTCTCGTCACTTTGGTCACAGGCAGCTGTGCCATCGAGCGTGTCACATAGCGCTCAGATATCAGTGGGCCTCACACAATCCACAAGTGTCCAGTGTCCAAAAGTGTGCGCAGAGATTCAAAATCTCCATTATCCTCTCGTCACTTTGGTCACAGGCAGCTGTGCCATCGAGCGTGTCACATAGCGCTCAGATATCAGTGGGCCTCACACAATCCACAAGTGTCCAGTGTCCAAAAGTGTGCGCAGAGATTCAAAATCTCCATTATCCTCTCGTCACTTTGGTCACAGGCAGCTGTGCCATTGAGCGTGTCACATAGCGCTCAGATATCAGTGGGCCTCACACAATCCACAAGTGTCCAGTGTCCAAAAGTGTGCGCAGAGATTCAAAATCTCCATTATCCTCTCGTCACTTTGGTCACAGGCAGCTGTGCCATCGAGCGTGTCACATAGCGCTCAGATATCAGTGGGCCTCACACAATCCACAAGTGTCCAGTGTCCAAAAGTGTGCGCAGAGATTCAAAATCTCCATTATCCTCTCGTCACTTTAGTCACAGGCAGCTGTGCCATCGAGCCTGTCACATAGCGCTCAGATATCAGTGGGCCTCACACAATCCACAAGTGTCCAGTGTCCAAAAGTGTGCGCAGAGATTCAAAATCTCCATTATCCTCTCGTCACTTTGGTCACAGGCAGCTGTGCCATCGAGCCTGTCACATAGCGCTCAGATATCAGTGGGCCTCACACAATCCAAAAGTGTCCACTGTCCACAAGTGTGTGCAGAAATTCTATATCTCCCCTGTCCTATAGACACCTTGTACCTTGTTTTACATTACTATATAGTTTGTTGGATTTTGTCTACATTTCTTCCAAAAATGAGGAAGGCTGGTGGAAGATGCCGTGGAATTGGGCGGGGGTTGGCAGCTGGTAAGGATGGTGTTGGTGGTGGATCTGATGGTAGTGGCAAGAGCAAAATAGGACCGGATGCAGGAGGTGCTGACCCTGCGTCATCGTCTGGCAACATAAGGCCTCGAACGCTTAGTTTTCTAGGAATTGGCAAACCGCTTTTAAAGGCAGAGCATCAGGAAAAAGTTTTGTCTTACATTGCTGACTCAGCCTCCAGCTCTATCGCCTCCTCTTCTTCAGTTGTAAAAAGTAAAAGCACTAAGTCGTCACTGGAGGCTCATGTTCATGAACCACACCTTTCCTTGTGTCCTTCACCCCAACAAAGATTGAAGGATGACGCAGGCCATACTACTGATTACTCCATGGAGCTGTTTTCACATACCATGCCTGGATTATCAAGTGAAATGGTGAATTACCCAGGCCAAGATGAATCTGACATGGAGTGCACTGATGCACAGCCGCTGATGGATGATTCTGCTGGTACATTCACTCAGAGCACTACATTGTCCTCGCAGTGTACAGAGCCAGATTTTGACCCTGATGAGACTCAGGTGCCCCTTCCCGCACACTATACCACCATACACGGTGACACAGAGAAAGGTGCACATGACATAGAAGAGGAGGTGATGGATGACCCAGTTGTTGACCCAGATTGGCATCCATTGGGGGAAGAGGGTGCTGCTTCCAGTAGCTCAGATGAGGAGCATCCACAGCAGACATCGACATCGCAACAGCTGTTATCTGGCAGGCCCGGAGCACTCCAAAGACAGGTTCCAAACATCAAAAGAGTTGCTGGACAGCTTGTCCAGAGGGTCAAAAGATCACAGCGTGCTAGGCCGCAAAATGTCTGCCAAAGTAGGAAGAGTGCAGTGTGGCACTTTTTTGAACAAAATCCTCATGATCAGGCCAAGGTTATCTGTAAGAAGTGCGCAAAGACCTTTAGCCGAGGGAAAAATCTGAAAAATTTTAAAAATTTGAATACCAGTTGCATGCTTAGACATTTAACCAGCATGCACTTGCAAGCGTGGACACAACACCAAACCTCAAGTGCCACATGTGCAACTGATCACAACGAAGGTAGTCAGCAACGCTACATTGTTTCCCCCACTGTAAGCCCACCGGTTAGCACAGCAGCAAATGTTGAGGTGTCGTTGCAAGACCACAGCAGTCAGGGAATCCCACTGTTATATCAACGAAAGACTGATTCTAGGCCATCAGAAAGAACACCAACTCCATCACCATCATCAACCCTCTCTCAGTCCGCCCTGTCCACCGCTACTTCCACCATATGCAGCTCTCAAGTCCAGCTCACCCTCCCAGACACTATGAGTAGGTCAAGAAAGTACTCAGTCTCTCATCCGCGTACACTGGGTTTGAACGCCCACATTGCCAAACTAATCTCGTTTGAGATGATGCCCTTTCGGTTGGTGGAAAGCACAGCTTTCCGCGAACTCATGGCCTATGCAGTACCACGTTATGACCTACCCAGTCGCCACTTCTTCTCTCGCAAAGCCATCCCAGCCCTCCACCATCATGTGAAAGACCGCATTGTCCATGCACTCAAGCAGTCAGTGAGCGGAAAGGTGCACCTCACAACTGATGCATGGTCCAGTCGGCATGGCCAGGGCCGTTACGTGTCCATCACTGCGCACTGGGTTAATGTGGTGGATGCAGGGTCCACAGGGGACAGCGGTGGTGGGACAGTGCTGCCTAGCCCACGGTATAGGAAACAGTTGGCTGTAGGCGTTCGACCCTCCTCCTCCTCCTCCTCCTCCAGAAGCGAAAGCTCGTCCACAGAGCGCAGTCGTACGAGCACTCCATCTGCAGCTGCCACTGTTGCACACGATGTGTCCCCCTATCGAGCAGCTAGTGGAAAGCGTCAGCAGGCTGTGTTGCAGATGATGTGTTTGGGCGACAGACACACCGCCGAGGTGCTGGCCGAGTACTTGAAGCGACAAACTGAGTCATGGCTGGGCAGTGTACATCTTGAGGCAGGCAAGGTAGTTAGTGATAACGGCCGTAATTTTGTGGCAGCCATAGCCCTTTCAAAACTCAGCCACATACCTTGCTTGGCTCACACCTTGAACCTGGTGGTGCAGTGCTTCCTCAAAAATTATCCGGAGTTAACAGCCCTGCTCCAGAAGGTGCGAAGACTGTGCGCGCACATCCGCCGGTCGCCTGTACACTCCGTTCGTATGCAGAAGCTGCAGCGATTGCTCCACCTTCCCAACCACCGCCTCATTATCGACATTGCAACAAGGTGGAACTCCACCCTGCACATGGTGGAGCGGCTTTGCGAGCAGAGGCAGGCCATAATGCATTTGTGGGAGGATACACGGCCAGGCACTTTGAGAGCAGACATGGAGTTGACAGGCGTGCAGTGGTCGAAGCTGAAAGACCTTTGTAAAGTCCTTCAGTGTTTTGAGGAATGCACACGGCTGGTAAGCGCAGACGACGCCATCCTAAGCATGAGCATCCCACTTATGCGTCTGCTCATGCAAACTTTGACGCACCTTTAGGAGCAGGCGTCTGCAGCCAATGTTGATGAGGAGGAAGAGGAGGAGGGAATCCTTGATGACATTCAGCCATTGTCTGCTCAGGGACCTCTCCTGGACGAGGTGGAGGAAGAAGAGGAGGAGGAGGATGATGGGGATGATTACTTAGGGGAGGAGGATGCATCTCGTGGGGCAAGTGAAAATGTTGGCGTGGCAAGGTCTGGTACAGGGTTTGTGCGTGACTGGAGGGATGTGGATTTGCCAGAAAGTGCTCCTCCACCCAGCACTCGCAGTGCATCATTGACACTGGGAACATTGGCCCACATGTCAGATTATGCCTTGCGGATCCTAAAAAGGGACCCCCGCATTGCCAAAATGATGAACGATGACGACTACTGGTTGGCCAGCATCCTGGATCCACGCTATAAAGGCAAATTACAAAACATCATGCCACAGGAGAACCTTGACCTAATATTGGCTAATAAACAAGCAACTGGTAAATCGGTTGCTTGAGGCATTCCCAGCACACAGCAGCGGTGATGGTTCTCACAAGAGCCGTACGGGCCGGGGGCAGCTTGGCAGAGGTGTTTGTGGTGCACACAGCAGAAGTGGCGTTGGAGACAGGGGTTTCATGACAATGTTGTGGACTGATTTTTCAAATACCGCTCACACAACTGGTAATACTGCATCGATGGAAAGTGACAGGAGACAGCAGTTGTCAACTATGGTTACAAACTACTTTTCCTCCCATATCGATGTTCTCCCACACAGGTCATTCCCCTTTGACTATTGGGCCGCTAAACTGGACACCTGGCCTGAATTGGCCCAATATGCCTTACAGGAGCTCGCTTGCCCAGCTGCAAGTGTGCTATCGGAAAGAGTCTTCAGTGCAGCTGGATCAATCCTGACAGAAAAAAGGACCCGTCTGTCAACCCAAAATGTGGATGATCTAACCTTCATTAAAATGAACCACGCATGGGTTTCCAAGGATTTTGTCCCACCTTCCCCTGATGACACATAGGGTGACAGAAAAATGGCTTGCTTTGGTCCACCTCTTCCTGGTACTTCACCTATTTCGCCTTTTGCATCAGCTGAATGTCCAACATCAACATATGCCACTTTCTAAAACTCCCTAACTGTGCTGCCTCCCCCCCCATGGCCGGGGTCACCACCTACCGCACGACACCGTGCGAGTGCCGTTGCCCTGGACAGGTGGGTAGGCCGACTCTTGGGCGCGGGCACTGGCACAGGGTCCCTCATAGTGCAATCAAGTGTCTCTGACGGTGGTGGTGCACACCCGCCGTCAGACACACCGCTGTACTATGAGGGGCCCAGTGCCAGTACCGACGCCCACGAGTGGGCCCCCCTTGCTTGGGCAGGGCCCCAGCATTTGCAATCTTTACCTCTCCCTGCTCCTCCGCTGTGTAATCTGGGCCGTCAAATCCATACTGTGCCTGACACCATCTGAGCCTGCCTCCTGAGACATATATTTTGAATGTGTACGCTATCCATACATGTTATCCGGGGATACGGTACCCTTTCTAACCTTTGTGCAATCACGTGCAATCCATACTGTGCCTGACACCGTCTGAGCCTGCCTCCTGAGACATATATTTTGAATGTGTACGCTATCCATACATGTTATCCAGGGATACGGTACCCTTTCTAACCTTTGTGCAATCACGTGCAATCCATACTGGGCCTGACACCGTCTGAGCCTGCCTCCTGAGACATATATTTTGAATGTGTATGCTATCCATACATGTTATCCGGTGATACGGTACCCTTTCTAACCTTTGTGCAATCACGTGCAATCCATACTGGGCCTAACACCGTCTGAGCCTGCCTCCTGAGACATATATTTTGAATGTGTACGCTATCCATACATGTTATCCGGGGATACGGTACCCTTTCTAACCTTTGTGCAATCACGTGCAATCCATACTGGGCCTAACACCGTCTGAGCCTGCCTCCTGAGACATATATTTTGACTGTGTACGCTATCCATACTTGTTATCCGTGGATACGGTACCCTTTCTAACCTTTGTGCATTCACGTGCAATCCATACTGGGCCTAACACCGTCTTAGCCTGCCTCCTGAGACATATATTTTGAATGTGTACGCTATCCATACATGTTATCCGGGGTTACGGTACCCTTTCTAACCTTTGTGCAATCACGTGCAATCCATACTGTGCCTGACACCGTCTGAGCCTGCCTCCTGAGACATATATTTTGAATGTGTACGCTATCCATACATGTTATCCAGGGATACGGTACCCTTTCTAACCTTTGTGCAATCACGTGCAATCCATACTGGGCCTGACACCGTCTGAGCCTGCCTCCTGAGACATATATTTTGAATGTGTACGCTATCCATACATGTTATCCAGGGATACGGTACCCTTTCTAACCTTTGTGCAATCACGTGCAATCCATACTGGGCGTGAGAACGGCTGGCGAGCTGTTAAGCAAGCTACAGCACCTGTCCAGACAAGTACAGGGATTCCCTAGCGAGGAGACTTATTTGATTGTTTTCAATGTTGGGACAGCAATTTTTGGGGAGCACTATACTCTGGAGAATGATAGATGGGGCCCACCATACACTGGAACATTCCAAAGGTGGACATCAGACACTGGAGCAGCATTTACAGGGCCCATTATACACTAGAGCATTAGAAATGGGGCCCATTATGTTTGGAGCATTATTTGGGCCCATAAGACAGTGGAGCTTCATCCATGGGGACCAACATATACTGTAGCATTATGTGGAGCTCATCATATACTGTTTCAAACATTATATGGGACCAATGATTCTGTATGGAGAAATAGATGGGCCTCGTCATGAGATGTAAAAAGTGAGGTATTTTTCATTGTACTATACCGCTATTTATCTGCCGTATCGGAGCATGATGAGTTGTGGTATGTGTTAAAGGGGCGCTCTTTCGTCCAGGGCACATGAAAACCTGCAGCCAGCCCTCTCCCCCCCCCACAACTTTAGCCAAATAACCCCCATTTTTCAGTGCGTAACTTGTATTATGAAGTTAATTAAGGTTGACAAGCTTAAGTAAGAAGAATTGATGCTTTTGGCATTCAAATGGGCACTGTAGGTGTGTTTCCTGTCCTCCTCTCATTGCCGACTTTTATTCCCCATTGACTTACATTGGGTTTCGTGTTTCGGGACGACCCCGACTTTTCCCTATAATCGGACGATCTTGCTCGACCCGACTTTTGGAAAAGTCGGGTTTCACGAAACGAAACGCGACCCTAAAAAACCAAAAGTCGCTCAACTCTAGTTGTTGCCATTATTTTCCTCCCTGCGTGGTATTATTTGGTTGCCCTTGCACCTTATTGTTTTCTCTTTGGTGTACGCGGTGTGGTGCGTTTCCCTTACCCTTGTCCATACTTATTTGTGGGGTCTGGTGTTTTGTCTCTTCACTGGGTGGAGGGTGGTGGGTTCAGCTTAGGGCTGGACAGGAGACAACGACAGGGTGGAGGCCCAGGCAGGCACACCTTTAGTGTAAACCCTGGGTTGAGGGACAGTCAGGGTTTCCTCTAGTCGGAGGGACACCGCAGGGGCCCCGGGGTTCAGCCTAGAGTTACCTAAGCTTCCCATGACACTAACAGCAAGAAAGAAATCTATGCCAGGAGTGATTCTGGCACAACACTCCTCCATAAATCACCATCACCTCTATGACAGTAAGCACCTGAACAAATCAGGGGTCAGCCTTCTGGCCAAAGAGCTGAAGGACATTGTACTAAACAGGGACCACCCTAGGCCTGGATCCAACACCAACCAGAATCCCGTGAAAAGACCCCCAACAATAAGAAGGAAAGAAACAACAATTATATCAAAGGAAGCTGAAAACATACACCCTCACCCAAAATTGGACCATCAGAAGAGGAGACCACCATGGAGGAGTTCACCGACCTCACACAGAGACATGCAAAACAGAGGCATACAGAGCAGAGATATGGATAAAGACTCTGCTCAACACAGTGTGCAGGAAACTAATGTGACTGGATGGAACCAAGCACATCTACAAAACAGTCAGAAATCCAGTTTGTCCTACACAGCCATACTCATTGAAAGGTATATACACCCAAGATATATAAAAAATGACTTCACTTACAATCAGCAGCTGGAATATTCAGGGTCTCAACACCTCGTCCTTTGAATGTAAAACAAATGACCCTGACTTTATACAAAGACTGAGAAATATAGACATTCAGATCCTCCTGGAAACATGGACCAGAGCCGAAAACAAATCTCTGGTGCCCATCGGATACAGGGAAATCTCTGTCCCTGCCCTGAAAAATAAAAACATCAAACAGGGCCGGAGCTCAGGAGGAATATTGATCTGTTAAAAAGAGGAGCTCCACCAGTACATCAAACCAGTGAAGAGAGGAGGCAGCGATATATGGATCAGGATCAGCAGCTCCATCCTCACCTCTCAGTCTGATGTCCATCTCTGCGCCACCTATATTCCACCACCAGAGTCACCCTACTTCAATCCAGACTGCTTCGAGATCTTACAAAGAGAAGCCGCCCACTATCAGGGCCAGGGCAAAGTTCTCATCTTTGGAGACCTCAATGCGAGAACAGGGAGAGAAAACTACTTCCTGACCACGGATGGGAACATCTACATATTTGGTGCAGAGAATGACAGCCAAGTGTCACGTCCGCCATGTCCGCCATGTCTGTTTTGTCTCATGACCCTGGAGCGGTGTGCACGCGCATCTCATGACTGTTGGGCTGCAAGATGCCTGCGTTCTGCTCTGCCTTATGCAATCATCTCTGCATGTCTGAAACCCCTGATCATGTGACCTTTCCTAGGATCCAGCACTGTCTGGTTCTGGAATCCTGATCATGTGATTGCTCTGTGATCCTGAGGTCCTGAACCGGAAGTTCTCCCCTGGTCCTGACCCGGAAGTAGAGGTGCTAATGCCCTATATCAGACCGCCCCTCCCTATAGTCAGGGCCTGATTATTGTGTTGCTTCCCTGCATGGCTGCTTGGTCTGCTGGGTCGCTCCCTCTATTCTGTTCCTGTGCACTCTGCCCTGTCATGCGTCTCTGCACACACTCCGTGCTCGTACTCTGCCTCTTGTCTCGTGCCATGTCTTGTGTTGTCTCTCGTGCCATGTTTGTCTTTGCCTTGCTTTGCCTTGTAGTCCTTCCTTTCTCTGCCTTGTGTTCCTCCCTATGATCTCTGTCTTTGCTTGCTCTGCCTCTCTCTCTCCTATGGTGCTCTGTAGTGCTCCCTGGCACACGCACCATTCCTCCTCTCTTACTTTTTGTGCTCTTTTCCATGTCTAGTCCCAAGGCTCTGCCTTGGCCCGGCTCTGGGCTTCGGCCTACGCTCCACTGCTAGACTCTTTCCTATTGTGCTCTCTTGCACATTTCCATGTCTAGTCCCAAGGTGCTCCCTTGGCCCAGCTGTCATGATCTGAAGTGGATCTGACAGTTTTAAAAGCACAGAGTGAACTTTGTTTCCTTTTGGCAAGTTGCCAAAGTGACTTGACTGTCCCCGGTGGTGGTTAGTGGTATCGCACTTTAGGTTTAATGTGCACGTAATTATGAATCAGGTGTGGGGCTCTATAAATGAGTCTCAGGGTGTGCAATCACTGCTGGTGATATTCATTCATTCATCGATTCTGAGTTTGTGAGAGCCTGGTGGAAGGATGGAGCTGAAGAGGAGTCCTGCGCTGTCAGCCAGAGGAGACGAGTGGCAGCTAATGGTGTCTTCAGGAATTGCTGGCATGGCGTGGCGGAGTCGCAGTTTATGGTGTCGGTGGGAAGTGCGTGCATGGCTTGGTGGAGTGGTGACTATGGAGAGAGTTGCACTCGGCATGCTCGACTTGGTTGCCGAGAGCTGGACTCAAGCATGCTTAGATTCTTGGCAGAGGCTGACTCATCCTTGGGACTCTGTGACTGGACTGCTGCAACTGGTGATGGACTCTGCTCCAAGGCTGCACTATGGTGAAGGATCCTGTTATGGTGATAGATCCAGGTGGAGGAGAAGACGCACGCAGGTGGTGGGGCTCTGTTGCTAGGAGCGTACGCAACAGAGCAAAGCTAAGTGGTGTTTCCCCTGTATTGTCTTCTTTCCTTATGTGTTGTTAGTGAAGCGGTGGGATTAGTCTCCGCACCGACCTACTCCCTAGTGAGGGTTTAGGGTCAGGGCGAGCAAGGGTTTAAGGATCGCGTGCGGCGACAGGTGCGGAGCCTGTATAGGGAATGTGAGGAGTGCAGGGACACTGGCTCAGGGGAGTGCAGGAGGTCTCCACGTCCCCATTCCCTATTGCAGGGCCCCCGTTGTTAATGTTACCCAGGTTCCCCCTTACTATTTAAATTCGCCACTGGAGGCGCTGTATCCAGGGTCACGTGTGTTATGGGTTCGCCTTGCGGTAACATCTGTGTCCAGACACACGTTGACCGTGACATTATCACCAGCCTTACAGTTTTTTGTTTTTTTTCTGGTGAGCTTTTGGCCATGTGGAGTCCTGTGAGTAATTGTCAGGGTCTGGGGCCTTTGGCCATGTGGTTACCTGTGAGCAGTTGCTGCTGGGCTTCACTGAGGTGACTGGGAGCGGCTTGGTGTGTTTAAGCCGCTGCAGCAGCAGTTATCTGGGTCTGGGACCTCTGATGAGAAAAAAAAAAAAAAATGGCAGCTGTGATCTGGCTAAAAGCCCCTGTAGTCGCTGCTGGGGAGCGGGACTTGCTCATGCACATGGGCGTACCCAGGCAGGTGGGAGGAATGGTGCCCCACGGAGCTGCTTGGTGTTCCCCGAGGTGAAGGGGTGCGTTCCAGTGATGAGCAGACTGGTGTAGAGTCCGCGGGGCTCACGCCAAATCTTTAATGCCGCCCCCTCATGGTCGTGTGGAGGTGACCAGCGAGTTGATTTCCTCCATATCCGTTCCCTTTCCTCCTGGTATGAGCAGCAGGTGTGCTGCGGGGAAGTAGGGACAAATCTCAACCCTCGCCATTAACCAACCCTGGGAGGCGCAGACCTCATGGTGAAGAGGGTTGGAGGGTGGTGACCCCTTGGTGAATAGCGGGGGTGTGAGTGTGGTGATGCAGGGGGACTCCCTTGTTGTCAAGTCCAGAATGAGTTCACTAATTATGACAAATGAATGTGTGCTATGGACGTTCAGGTCCGGACCTGTGTGTGAACGAGCATGTATGGGTGGCCACCAAAAAACATCTTGTGGAGGTGTGTTGTGGAGTCTGGTCGGCTCATAGCAAACATACCCATGCATAAACTCGTTCCCCAGGTCGGCGCTGTGGAGACGAGTGGTGCCTCCAAAATGAACATATATTGCCAATGCCAGCGGTGCGTTTGTCATAAACCTGAAGTGTCAGGTAGTGGTGGGGTGAACTCAGGATCTGGGCATCCCCGCTGTAGGTGTTTCCCTAATGAGGAGTGGTCTTGAGGGTCCAGAGGCCCCTCATTAAGGAGGGGGTACTGTCATGATCTGAAGTGGATCTGACAGTTTTAAAAGCACAGAGTGAACTTTGTTTCCTTTTGGCAAGTTGCCAAAGTGACTTGACTGTCCCCGGTGGTGGTTAGTGGTATCGCACTTTAGGTTTAATGTGCACGTAATTATGAATCAGGTGTGGGGCTCTATAAATGAGTCTCAGGGTGTGCAATCACTGCTGGTGATATTCATTCATTCATTGATTCTGAGTTTGTGAGAGCCTGGTGGAAGGATGGAGCTGAAGAGGAGTCCTGCGCTGTCAGCCAGAGGAGACGAGTGGCAGCTAATGGTGTCTGCAGGAATTGCTGGCATGGCGTGGAGGAGTCGCAGTTTATGGTGTCGGCGGGAAGTGCGTGCATGGCTTGGTGGAGTGGTGACTATGGAGAGAGTTGCACTCAGCATGCTCGACTTGGTTGCCGAGAGCTGGACTCAAGCATGCTTAGATTCTTGGCAGAGGTTGACTCATCCTTGGGACTCTGTGACTGGACTGCTGCAACTGGTGATGGACTCTGCTCCAAGGCTGCACTATGGTGAAGGATCCTGTTATGGTGATGGATCCGGGTGGAGGAGAAGACGCACGCAGGTGGTGGCGCTCTGTTGCTAGGAGCGTACGCAACAGAGCAAAGCTAAGTTGTGTTTCCCCTGTATTGTCTTCTTTCCTTATGTGTTGTTAGTGCAGCGGTGGGATTAGTCTCCGCACCGACCTACTCCCTAGTGAGGGTTTAGGGTCAGGGCGAGCAAGGGTTTAAGGATCGCGTGCGGCGACAGGTGCGGAGCCTGTATAGGGAATGTGAGGAGTGCAGGGACACTGGCTCAGGGGAGCGCAGGAGGTCTCCACGTCCCCATTCCCTATTGCAGGGCCCCCATTGTTAATGTTACCCAGGTTCCCCCTTATTATTTAAATTCGCCACTGGAGGCGCTGTATCCAGGGTCACGTGTGTTATGGGTTCGCCTTGCGGTAACATCTGCGTCCAGACACACGTTGACCTTGAGATCATCTCTGGGCTTCGGCCTACGCTCCGCTGCTAGACTCTGTCCTCGCTCTGTCCTGGCTCTGTCTCTGCCTGTGTTACGTACCTTGTCTTGCCTTGTTTCTTGCCTTGTTTCGTGCCTTGTTCCTTGCCTTGTTCTTTGCCTTGTCCTTGTCTTGAACCCCGGTGTGGGTTCCCCTTGGCCGTCTCCTGTGCCGTGGTAAGTGCCTCGTGTTTGTGTACAGCCGTGTGCACTGGCCAGTGTGGCGTGCCTCCTGCGTGGCTCCTAGCACGCAGCCCTTCCTTGAACCCTGGCGTGGCTCCTAGCACGCACCCTGCCTTGAACCCTGGCGTGGCTCCTAGCACGCACCCTGCCCTGAACCTGGCATGGCTCCTAGCACGAAGGTTCCTTTGCCCGCCTCCTGTGCCTTAGTCATGCCTTGTGCTGGCGTTACAGCCGTGTGCACTGGCCAGTGAGGTGTGCGTCCCGCGTGGCTCCTAGTACACATCCTGCCCTGAACCCTGGCGTGGCTCCTAGCATGCACCCTGCCTTGAACCCTGACCCTGGCATGTCTCTTTGTACGCGCAGGACTCTGCTTTGTTACCTTGTGCCTTGGCGTGTCTCTACACACGCACTCTGTCTTGCACCTTGTGCTTTGGCGTGTCTCTACACACGCACTCTGTCTTGTACCTTGTGCTTTGGCGTGTCTCTACACACGCACCCTGTCTCATTTTGTGATCCCTGGCGTGTCCCCTACACGCGCACCTTGCTTTGCACCTCGCTTTGAACCCTGGCGTGTCCCCTACACACGCACCTTGCCTTGCACCTAGCCTTGAAACCTGGCGTGTCCCCTACACACGCACCTAGCCTTGGAACTTGGCGTGTTCCCTAACACACACCATGCCTGGATATCTGTCGTGCCTCCTTGCCTGAACCCTGGTTTGCCTGCCGGATGCCTGGAACCTGCCGATCGCTGCCAGAGATCGTAAGCTAGATGACTGCGGCCTGATGTCTGGAGCTGATGTCCGCAGCCGGATGCCTTGATCATGTCTATCGTTGCCAGCGGTCCGGAGTCCGATGCCATTGTGCCTTTACCTTTACCTAGGTGTGCCACCTGGCACATACTATGCTATGGACCTTGGCGTGCCCACGCGCGCACCTTGCACATTTTGCTTGTTTTCACGTTTGCACTGAATGTGATCCTGAAGATCTTAATGAAAATACCTTGCACTTACCTCTTGTCTTGTTTACTGCTTGTCCCTGGTCGTCAGACACTCCCATAGTGTCCCCCTGAGCCAGCCGTCTTGTCCCAGCAGTCGTCGTGGCTCACCCCCTTGGTCTTGCCCCTGACACCCCCTGTATAGGGGGTGGATTCTCATAAGGTAAGCTCACCCTTGGTGGGTGGGTACCATGACCCAGAGGGTCCACTCAAAAAATGGGCTCAGCAGAAGCTGAGTCCGTCACACCAAGACTCAGTACTCACAGAGAGAAACAGCTATGACAGTACAGTCAACAAAAGTGGTAAAAAGCTCCTGAACATATGTAGAAGTTTAGGACTTCATATTCTTAATGGATGAACCAAAGGAGACTCCTTAGGGAGGTGTACACTAAACTACCATGTAGTGAAAAGTGTAGTAGATTATGCCATTACAGATATGAACCTGGCAAATATCAGCGCCTTCATAGTCTCCCCACAAACGCACCTGTTAGACCACAGCCAACTTCTTCTGTACTTGAAATCTACAGAGAAACCATACACTCAAAAGCCTCAGCAGAGCGGCCTCTTCAACCGGCCTCTATCCTATAAATGGCACAAAATGTCGGCATTAAAGTATAAAGAGGCTCCCAGCAGACCTGAAATACAGCAGATGCTCCACCACTTCTACAACTACGAGTACCAGCCTAACCCAAATTGAGTGAGTCAAGCTGCAAAAGACCTCAACAATATATTCTATGCAATGGCCAGACTGTCCGACCTTAAAAAAGTCAACTACAAGAGACCAAAAGAAAAACAGATCAATGGATGGTTTGACAGAGAATGTAAAGCCGTACGGAAGACCCTGAGAACAGCCTCAAACAAGAAACACAGAGACCCCAACCACCCGGGTCGGAGGGAAGCCTATGAAACCATACAAAGGCAGTACAAAACCATCCTCAGGAGGAAGAAGCAGAGTTACATCTCCACCAAACTTAACCAACTCCAAGATGCTCTCCAAGACAACTCCTTCTGGGAACTATGGAACCATATGGGCACAAAAGACAAGGAAAACAACACCCATATCCAAAATGGCAACATCTGGCTCCAGTACTATATTCCCTGTAAATAAACCTCACCTTCAACTGTTGGTCCCTCTGCTCCGTGGTGACATACCTATTCCTGCCCTCTTCTTACACTACATTATGAGAGTTTTCACCCCCCGGCCATTAAGAGATCGATCCCCAGATCCCAGTACTACAGGGTCGAAAGGATTGTTACCAATAAGGACACAAAAGAACAGAGACTAGGAGAGATGACAAAAAATTTACTGAGATGGGTTATCCCAGTGGGCTACTAACAGAATCCAGATCCATTAGGAGCCCCAGGACCAAAAAGCCCATTAAACGTATACCATTTGTAAACACCTACCACTCTTACTCCAGAAAGATACAGGACACTATCAACAAACACTGGAACATACTATCCAATAGCTACCCTGAAATACCAGAGTTTCAAAAATACTTTCTTCCATGCTATCGCAGACCAAAAAATCTGAGGGACAGGTTAGTTAAAGCTGATGCAGGCTCGAGTACATTAATACCGAGACAAACATTCCTCCGGACAAAGAAACAGGGGACTTTCCCATGCCTAGCATGCTTACAGTGTAATAACATACAGAAGGGAAATCAAATTTTTCACCCCCAGACTGGACAAGCAATTCCGGTCAAAGGGTTCTACACGTGTGAATCCGCACACGTCGTTTACTTGAAAAAATGCCCATGTGGTCTGGCCTACGTAGGAGAAACGACACAGATGGTAAGGGATAGAATATCCCAACATAAATCGAACATTAGGTGTAAGAGAACTCATCTTCCTTTACCTCATTATTTCCATGACAATGGGCACAACATCTCTCAACTTAAATTCCAAGTTTTGGAACAAATTGAACCTAGCAGAAGAGGTCAAAACAGGACTAAAACCCTTAAAAGAAGGGAAGCCTACTGGATTTTTACGTTTCAAACCCTGGAACCTAAAGGACTAAACAGAGATTATGATATACTAGCTGCTGGCCCGATTCTAAAGCATCGGGTACTCTAGAATATGGCCAGCGGGAGATTAAAATAAAAAATGTGATATACCATCCGACGGCCCCCGCAATCTGTCCCTCCTCTCCATGCTGCTGGCATCTTCCGTTCCCAGTACTGCTTTGCGCCAAAGACCGCTGCTGACGTCCTCTCGCAAGAGCGCGACGTCATCAGCGGTATTTCGCGCAAAGCAGTACTGGGAACGGAAGATGCCGGGAGCGTGGAGAGGAGGGACAGATTCTGGGGGCCGTTGGAAGGTGAGTAGATCACTATTTTTTATTTGAATTCTATTTTTTACACGTTTATGGTACCGAGGGTCCGAAGGAGTCTCATCTCCGGCTGCGTCGCTGCTGACGCCCGTGCGCGCGGCGATGACCCGCGGCAACCGTAAAGAGTTCAGCGGCTAGAGCCGCTGATCTCCCGACGGCACGGTAGCGGTGGCGTGCGTCCATCTAATTGCAGCGGGATTTCGGTTACAGACAGACATGATAAGGCGTTTATATAGATTGAGCTTCCTATGAGATATGGGGTGACCTCATTAAAATGTACCAACGGGGAATTATGTTATGTCTCGTTTTTTCCATTGATTAAATGTGTAAGCGCATTCATTAACTTCTCACTCTTTCTTTAATAGAATCGTTAAATCCACTTTTCATCTTCCCACCGGGCACCTCTGTTTATTCTGTACAGTATACACCAACCTTTAATTACAGAGAGCCTTTTATCCAATACAATTTTTATTCTCCATAATTACAGAACCATTATTACATGACCATTATTGAGCATTAGGCCCATATAGTATAAAAATATGTGTTATGTATAATCTAATATATAAAGCTCAAGTGTGTGTATGTATGTATGTGTGTATGTATGTATGTGTGTATGTCCGGGATTGGCATCCGCACCGTCGCAGCTACAGCCATAAAATTTGGCACAGTCACACGTCTGGACCCTGAGAGTGTCCTAGGCTATGTTGTGAGGCAAAATTTTAACCCCGCGTGTTCCAATTCACCAAACAATTTTGCCCCTATCTACATACTGGGGAAAAAGTGTGTTCCCGTCAAGCCCCGCCCCTCCTTATGATGTCATAATGGTTGCCATGGCGATGCTGATGTCATCATAGGTTGCAAGCCCCGCCGCTCATTATGATGTCATAATGGTTGACTATGGGATGGAGGATGTGTGATGGGTATATGGGCACTGGACTATGGGATGGAGGATATGTATGACGGGTATATGGGCACAGGACTATGGGATGGAGGATGTGTGATGGATATATGGGCACTGGACTATGGGATGGAGGATATGTATGACGGGTATATGGGCACGGGACTATGGGATGGCAGATATGTATGATTGGTATATGGGCACGGGACTATGGGATGGAGGATATGTATGATGGGTATATAGGCATGGGACTATGAGATGAAGGATGTGTGATGGGTATATGGGCACTCGACTATGGGATGGCGAATATGTATGATGGGTATATGGGCATGGGACTATAGGATGGAGGATGTGTGATGGGTATATGGGCATGGGACTATGGGATGGAGGATGTGTGATGGGTATATGGGCACTCGACTATGGGATCGTGGATATGTATGATGGGTATATGGGCACGGGACTATGGGATCACTAGTGCCACTGCCAGCGCTTTTCTCTGTAGAGTGCAGGCGCAGGGATCCCGGTCACATGACCGCCGTGACTTGGTCCAGCAAAGGTATTATTACAATGGACTTTCCCTCAGACATACGCACTAACCAGTTCCTTAACCTTTCCACTGCTTTGCATATACAGCGCAGGCGCGAGTATCCCTGTCACATGACCGCTATGACGCGGTACAAAGAAGTAACCCTGCCATGATATAAACACGTAAGTGCTCAACTGAGCATGGCATCCTCTGCATACAGCGGCACAGACCGCACGCCGAAGGGGCCACCATCGCAGGTAATCTGAAGGGCTAACAGCTGGCACCGTGCTCCACCTCTGCAGCCATTATTTACTTACTTTGTGCATTCCCCTTTTTACATCTCATTCCCACAGCGACACATGTCGCCATACTAAAGCGCTATTTAGTTCATGACTACCAACCCAGCATCCAGTTAAATGCAGAGACACTCATTTTAACCCTCCCACCACCAATTAATGGGTATTTTTCTATATTAATGTTCATTATCCTGGTATTTAGTATAATCTATATTATATGATATTGTATATGATATGGCCTAATGTTGCTCTTCTCTTTCCCTCTCAGGAGGACCAACGTACCCAATCCACATATAGAATAAGCACTACCATGGACCTCTTTGAATCTGCCACAATCTGCACTCAATAATTTGGAGCACTCATATCCTTTCTCCACTTCTGAAAATGCTTTCTTTATATGTACACTTTAGCCTTCACTAATACAGATATGATTTTTTTTTTCCTTAATACCGAGTTTACATACACGTATCATTCACGGAAAAACTATATAATACATATGCTTGTGGATCAGTCTCCAGAGTCCAAGTTATAAAAAAGTGCTGATCCGACAGTTTATGTTTCTCTTTTTTCTTTTCTTTTCCTTTTTTTCTGTGCATCAATTGATAATTAATTATATTTCTGTTTTTTTTGTATATGTTCTAACAGCAACCTCTGATGAAGGTCTGATGTTGGACCGAAAACGTTTAGAGTAAAACTTTATCTGAATGCCAATAAAATGGAACTATATTTTTTTCACTAACTTGAGTGCCAAGTTCATTATTATTTATTCACTTTCTGACTTGAGACGTACTATCCCATCCACGGTACCCGGGCCCGTATGACAGGTGACGGGATAGTACGTCTAAGCGATCAGCGGCACTCCCTGGGGGAGCGCCGCTGATCACGGCCGTGTGTCAGCTGATTATCTCAGCTGACACCTGGCACTATGTGTCACGGGTGGTCACGGACCGCCCCTCGGCATGTTAACCCCTGGCACACTGCGATCAAACATGATTGCAGTGTACCGGGGAATTAGGGAAGCATCAGCAGGGAGGGGGCTCCCTCCGTTCTTCCCTGAGACCCCAAGAGCAGCATGATGCGCTGTGCTGCTCTGAGGGCCTCCTTCCCTGCAGGTCTCCGTATCCAAGATGGCCGTGGGGGCCTTCAGGGGCCTGCAGGGAGGCAGCTTCCTCAGTGCCTGCAGAGAGCAGGGCTGAAGAAGCCTGTGCAGCGCCTGTCAGATCACTGATCTGACAGAGTGCTGTCCAAACTGTCAGATCAGCGATCTGACAAGTTACAGTAATGTCCCCCCCGAGACAATAAAATAAAGTAAAAATAATTTATAAAAAATCCTTAAATACATTAAAAAAAAAAATTCCCTATAAAATCATTTTTTGGAAATAAAAAAACAATAAAAGTACACATATTTAGTATAGCCGCGTCCGTAACGACTCGCCCTATAAAACTGTCCCACTAGTTAACCCCTTTAGTGAAACCATTAAAAAATAAGAATAAAAAACAAAGCAAAAAACAATGCTTTATCATCATACCGCCAAACATAAAGTGCAATAATGCACGATCGAAAAGACTGATATAAATAACCATGGTACTGCTGAAAACGTCATCTTGTCCCGAAAAAATGAGCTGCCACACAGTGTCATCAGTGAAAAAATAAAAAAGTTATAGCTCGCAGAATAAAGCCATGCAATATAAATATTTTTTATATACCGTATATACTCGAGTATAAGTCGATCCGAGTATAAGCCGACCCCCCTAATTTTGCCTCAAAAACATGGGAAAACTTATTGACTCAAGTATAAGCCTAGGGTGGGAATTGCCGAAGATACTGGTAAATTTCAAAAATAAAAATAGATAAGAATAAAAGTAATGCTGCATAGTGAATAATGGTGGCCCAAATACCATAATGCTGCACAATATATGCCCCCATAAATGCTGCACAGTGAATAATGGTGGCCCAAATACCGGTACCGTAATGCTGCACAACATATGCCCCCATAAATGCTGCACAGTGAATAATGGTGGCCCAAATACCATAATGCTGCACAACGCCAAAGAGTAAAACCGTTTTATCAATTTTACCACACACGAAATGGTGTAAACGCACCCCCCAAAAGAAATTCATGAAATGCTGGTTTTTGTTCATTCTGCATCACAAAAATAGGAATAAAAAGCGAACAAAAAAAGTCACGTGCCCGAAATTGGTACCAATAAAAACGACAACTCGTCCTACAAAAAATAAGACCTCACTTGACTCGGTGGGTCAAAATATGGAAAAATTATAGCTCTCAAAATGTGTTGATGCAAAAACTATTTTTACAATAAAAAGCATCTTTTAGCGTAAAACAGTTGCCAAACATAAAAACCCGCCATAAATAGTAAACCCCCCTTTATCACCCCCTTAGTTAGAGAAAAATAATAAAATTAAAAAAAGTATTTATTTCCATTTTCCCATTAGGGTTAGGGTTTGGGCTAGGGCTAGGGTTAGGGCTGAGATTAGGGTTAGGGGTGTGTTGGGGTTAGGGTTGGAGTTAGAATTGGGGCGTTTCCACTGTTTAGGCACATCAGGTGTTCTCCAAATGCAACATGGCGTCTGATCTCAATTCCAGCCAATTGTGCATTGAAAAAGTCAAACGGTGCTCCTTCCCTTCCAAGCTCTGCCATGCACCCAAACAGTGATTTACCCCCACATATGGGGTATCAGCCTACTCAGAACAAATTGCAGAACAACTTTTGGGGTCCAATTTCTCCTGTTACCCTTGGGAAAATAAAAAATTGGGGGGCAAAAATATCATTTTTTGGGAAAAAATATGATTTTTTTATTTTTATGGCTCTACATTATAAACTTCTGTGAAGCACTTGGGGGTTCAAAGAGCTCATTACACATCCAGATAAGTTCCTTGAGGGGGTCTAGTTTCCAAAATGGGGTCACTTGTGGGGGGTTTCAACAGTTTAGGCACATCAGAGGCTCTCCAAACACGACATGACACCCGCAGACCATTCCATCAAAGTCTGCATTCCAAAACGTCACTACTTCATTCCAAGCCCCGACGTGTGCCCAAACAGTGGTTCCCCCCACATATGGGGTACCAGTGTACTCAGGAAAAATTGGACAACAACTTTTGGGGTCCAATTTCTCCTGCTACCCTTTGGAAAATAAAAAAATTGGGGACTAAAAGATCATGTTTGTGAAAAAAATATGATTTTTTTTATTTTCACACCTGGGCATTATAAACTTCTGTGAAGCCCTTTGGGGATCAAAGTACTCACCACACATCTAGATAAGTTCCTTGGGGGGGTCTAGTTTCCAAAATGGTGTCATTTATGGGGGATTTCCACTGTTTAGGCACATCAGGAGCTTTCCAAAAGCGGCATGGGGTCCGATCTCAATTCCAGCTAAAAAAGTCAAATAGTGCTGTTTCCCTTCCGAGCTCTGCCATGCGCCCAAATAATGGTTTACCCCCACATTTGGGGTATTAGCGTACTCAGGACAAATTGTACAATAGCTTTTGGGGTCCTGTTACCCTTCGGAAAATAAAAATTGTGGGTGAAAAGATCATTTTTGTGGAAAAAATATGATTTCTTAATTTATGGCTGTACATTATAAACTTCTGTGAAGCCCTTGGGGGATTCAAAGTTGTCAACACACATCTAGATACGTTCCTTGGGGGGTCTAGCTTCCAAAATGGGGTCATTTGTGGGGGGTTTGCACTGTTTTGGCACATCAGGGGCTTTCCAAATGCGACATGGTGTCCGATCTCAATTCCAGCCCAAAAAGTAAAATGGCGCTGCTTCCCTTCTGAGCTCTGCCATGCGCCTAAATAGTGGTTTACCCTGGCATGTGGGGTATCAGCGTACTCAGGACAAATTGCACAATAACTTTTGGGGTCCTGTTACCCTTGGAAAATAAAAATTGTGGGTGAAAAGATCATCTTTGTGGACAAAATATGATTTTTTAATTGTATGGCTGTACGACTGTACGTTATAAACTTCTGCGAAGCCCTTGGGGGTTCAAAGTTCTCACCACATATCTAGATAAGTTCCTTGGGGGGTTTAGTTTCCAAAATGGGGTCACTTGTGGGGGTTTTCCACTGTTTAGGCACATCAGGGGCTCTCCAAACGTGACATGGCATCCGATCTGAATTCCAGCCAGTTTTGCAGTGAAAAAGTCAAACGGCGCTCCTTCCCTTCTGAGCTCTGCCATGTACCGAAACAGTGGTTCCCCCCCACATATCAGGTATCAACGTTCTCAGGTCAAATTGCACAAGGTATCAATGTTCTCAGGTCAAATTGCACAATAACTTTTGCAGTCCAATTTATCCTGTTACCCTTGGTAAAATAAAAAAAATTGGACCTGAAGTAATTTTTTTGTGAATGGTGTCACTTTTAGAATGGTGTCACTTTTGGGTATTTTCTATCATATAGACCCCTCAAAGTGACTTCAAATGTGATGTGGTCCCTAAAAATAAAATGGTGTTGTAAAAATGAGAAATCGCTGGTCAACTTTTAAACCTTATAACTTCCTAATAAAAAAAATGTTGGCTCCCAAATTGTGCTGATGTAAAGTAAACATGTGGGAAGTGTTACTTATTAAGGTTCTTGTGTACCATAAATCACAGAGATGTGATTTAATAGCATAAAAATTCAAAGTTGTAAAATTGCAAAATTTTCAAAATTTTTGCCAAATTTCAGTTTTTTTCACAAAGAAGCGCAAGTTATATGAATGAAATTTTACCACTAACATGAAGTACAATATGTCACGAGAAAATAATGTCAGAATCACCGGGATCCATTTTAAGCGTTCCAGAGTTATTACCTCATAAAGGGACAGTGGTCAAAATTTTAAAAATTGGCCCTGTCAAAAATGTGCAAACCACCCTTGGGGGTACAGGGGTTGGATTGGGCATAGTTTTAAATCAGGCCTTCCTCCACGTCTCATCATTCGCCACCACTAGATCACCAGCGTTAACGTGTTCCATGCTGCCACAGCCAATGTCGAAATCCTAACAAGGGTGGGTGGTTATGCTGTGTGCAAAATACTTGTTCTAAAAAAGGTTGAGGTGTACCCACAGGGGAAATGTTTGCCAGCCCATACACTGTATGGGCATTCCAAATCTAGGAGACCCGCTCCTTTAAATTGGCCATAGCTTTTCATCAGGCTTTCCTCCACTTCTCATCATCTGCTGCCACTATATCACCAGCGTTAACGTGTTTCATGCTGCTACAGCCAGTGTCGAAATCTTAACAAGGGTGGGGGTTTTTGCTGGGCGTTAAATACTTGTTATGGAAAAGGTTGAGATGTACCTCACGTCATGATCCAGGATGGGGTTTCGCTTTGGCCCGTCCTGGTCTGATTGGGGGTTAATTGTTCCGCCTCTCCCTGGCAGAGGGCGGCTATTTAATGCTCACTGGACCTAGGTCCGGTGTCAGTTATACTCCTGCCCTCGGCTGAGTTAGTTGACCTTGTGCGTACGTGTGCCTTGTGCCTGATATCTTGCTTGCTTGTTTGGTTTTGATTCGGTTCTGTCCCTGTTACGAGTTCTGCCTGTCCCTCTTGTACTGCGCTACCTCTCGTGTATGACTCTCTGCTTGTGACCAGACTTCTCTCTGCTCGTCCCCTTGGTACCGCATCGCCCTCTTGTGTATGACCTTTGGCTTTGTCTGACCTCCCGTCTGTTTACCCCTCCTGTACCTCGCTGTCTGTACTGTGAATGAACTCCGTTTTGCGTGACTCTGAGTTTGCTGTCTTCTCTGAAAGCAGGACGCTAATCCCCGCCCCCTTGCAGTCACATGACCGTAGGTCCCGTGCCGGCTTGCTAAACTTCATCACTAAGGTCCTGTGCATCTATACTTTCTGGCTATTCTGGTCCCCTGGGGTCCCTACAGTGCGGGTGAGTCCCTGCTCAGTGGAGGCTGTACGCCGGCGCTGTCAGGATCCTGATATTATAACTGACTGATACCATTTTTTTTCTCTGCTTCCATTCACCTGTGTGTGTGATGGATCCTATGCACGCTCTTTCTGAGCAGGTTAAACACCTAACCCAGATGTCTCAGAGACTCCTTGGAGAACAACAAGTCCTGGCTCAGTCTCAGCAGCTGATCGCTGTCACTGTGCAGGGGGTTTTTTCATCGGGGGCTCGGGATATTACATTAGTTTCCCCTGAGTCTCCAGTGAAGTTACCAGATACCTTTTCTGGAAATAAAAAAGAGTTCAGACTTTTCAAGGAGGGCTGTAAGCTTTTTTTTTCCTTAAGACCACACTCTTCTGGGATGAAAATCAGAGAGTGGGGGTCATTATGTCTCTGTTAAGGGGAGCCCCCCAAGCTTGGGCTTTCTCCCTTCCGACCACGGCCCCTGAGCGTATGACGGTAGATGCATTTTTTAAGGTCCTGGGGCATATTTATGATGAGCCTGATCGTATGCGTATGGCTGAGGACATGGTGATGAGTGTGTGCCAGGGAAAGCACTCAGCCGAGTGGTTTTGTATAGAATTCAGACACTGGGCTGCTGAGGTCTGTTGGAATGATGCCGCCCTCCAGGGTTTGTTCCGTAGAGGCCTGTCTGAATATCTGAAAGACGCCTTGGCTCTCCACCCTCCGCCTGATTCCCTGGAGGAGGCTATGACACAGGCCGTCCGAATGGATCGCCGGCTACGGGCGAGGGGAGTGATGCAAAGTGAAAGACCGTTATTCTCCCAAGGAAGGGGACCCAGTCCTATTTTGGAGATGGGAACCATCGACCTCAAGGAAAATGAAAGGAGACCACGGCGCGTGGGAAAAGACTGTTTTCACTGTGGCAATTCTGGACATTGGAGAAAGGTGTGCCCCTCCCATCCACTATCCAAGCGACTGAGTCCGGGTGATTGTCGTGGAGGTCACCCAGGCTCTCAGGTACCTTTTTCTGCCTTCTCTAAAATGTTGTTGCAGGTGGAACTTTGTTGTGGGAGTGTCTCCACATCCACTTCTGCCTTCGTGGATTGCGGATCAGCATTGAACTTTATTGACTCTGATTTGGAATCCAGGTGTAAGTTAGGGACAGTTAGGTTGGAGACTCCTATTCACATTGTGGCCATTGACAAAACATCACTGGTAAAAAATGACAGTATGTTTTGTACAGAAGAGTTTCTCCTTAAAGTGAGTTCCTTGCACCAGGAACGTATTTCATGTTTTGTGATGGACAACCTGCCAGCGGGACTGGTGTTGGGCTTCCCCTGGTTACAATTGCATAATCCTGTAATTAATTGGGAATGTCGGGACATTGTTAAATGGGGTCCCTATTGTTCTGAGAAATGTCTTGATGCTGTGTCTGTGTCGTCCGTGGGTCTGGAAGGTATTCCGGAGTGCCTGATAGACTATACGGACGTTTTCTCCGAAAAACAGGCTGAGGTTTTACCACCACACCGCCCATTTAATTGTGCCATTGACCTGGTTCCAGGTGCTAAATTGCCCAAGGCCCGCTTGTATAACCTTTCGGGTCCAGAATGGGCTGCAATGAAGGAGTATATTTCCGAGAGCCTCCGCAAGGGACACATTCGTCCTTCTGTTTCTCCTGTGGCGGCGGGGTTCTTTTTTGTAAAGAAAAAAGACGGTGGTTTACTCCCATGCCTCGATTTTCGTGAGTTAAATAAGATAACTGTGAGGAATACGTATCCCCTTCCACTTATTCCTGATTTATACAACCAATTGTCCGGAGCTAAGTGGTTTTCAAAATTAGATCTACGGGGAGCGTATAACCTTATCTGAGTCTGAGACGGAGATGAATGGAAAACCGCTTTTCTCACTACTGAAGGGTTGTTTGAAAATCTGGTCATGCCTTTCGGCTTGACCAATGCTCCAGCGGTCTTCCAAAACTTCATAAATCACGTGTTCTCTGATTTTATTGGATGTTTTTTGGTGGTATATTTGGATGACATATTGATCTATTCTCCTGATAAACAGACTCACATTGGTCATGTTCGGGCAGTTCTCCAAAGGCTCCGGGAGAACTGTCTCTTTGCTAAACTGGAAAAATGTTTGTTTTTTGTTCAGGAACTGTCATTTCTGGGGTTCATCGTGTCTGCTGAAGGGTATCGCATGGATCCTAATAAGGTGCTGGCCATTGTCGAGTGGGTTCAACCTTGTGATTTGAAGGCTCTGCAGCGTTTCCTAGGATTCGCCAATTACTATCGCAAATTTATAAAGGGGTTCTCACAGGTGGTTAAACCCCTTACAGACATGACTCAAAAGGGGGCCGATATCAAGAATTGGTCAATCGCAGCGGTAGCGGCATTTCAGTTTTTGATAACATGTTTCATGTCGGCCCCGGTTCTTGTTCAACCGGACCCGTCTGAACCTTTTATTGTTGAGGTAGATGCCTCAGAGGTGGGAGTGGGGGCGGTATTGTTCCAAGGACCCGCCACTTTGACCAATTTAAGACCTTTCGCCTTTTTCTCAAAGAAATTCTCTCCTGCAGAGAGAAACTATGATGTGGGAAATCGAGAACTTCTGGCCGTTAAGTTGGCCTTTGAAGAATGGAGGCATTTTTTGGAGGGGGCTGTCCATCCTATAACCGTAATTATGGACCACAAAAACCTAGCTTATATTGAGTCAGCTAAGAGGTTGACTCCTAGACAGGCTAGATGGTCACTTTTTTTTTCCCGATTCAACTTCTCGATCACTTTTCGGCCAGGATCTAAAAATGTCAGAGCAGATGCCTTGTCACGCAGTCTAGATCTGGTGTCCCCCCCGGATCCTCCATCCTCCATTCTTCAGCCTGGGGTGGTGGTGGCAGGTATTTCGAATATGTTGGAATGAGAGATTCGGGAAGCCCAGTCTCTTGCACCGCTGGCTAAGCCGGTGGACAAACTTTTTGTGCCAGCTCAGCTTCGCCTTAAGGTCCTCCGGGAGCTCCATGACTCAGTTCTGGGTGGACATCCAGGGATCTCGGCTACCCGGAAGGCCATTGCTAGAGTATTCTGGTGGTCTGCTTTAGCCTCTGATGTTGGGGAATATGTGTCTGCTT
Source organism: Dendrobates tinctorius (assembly GCF_039654945.1). Classification (NCBI taxonomy): domain Eukaryota; kingdom Metazoa; phylum Chordata; class Amphibia; order Anura; family Dendrobatidae; genus Dendrobates; species Dendrobates tinctorius. The sequence continues at coordinate 24,217,088 of NW_027361921.1, forward strand.
GTGATGTTTGTGCCCGTGCAAAAACCCCCATAACCGGCCGGCCGGGGAATTGGTACCACCGCCAATTCCTGAGAGACCATGGACGCATTTGTCCATGGATTTCATCACCAACCTTCCGCCCTCCAAGGGTAATACCGTCGCCTGGGTTGTGGTGGACAGGTTTAGTAAGCAGGCACATTTTGTACCTTTGGCAGCTCTACCTAATGCGGAAACATTGTCCAGATTGTTTGTTGAGCATGTGGTGCGGTTGCATGGGGTACCCTTGAATGTGGTATCTGATAGAGGAGTGCAATTTGTTTCCAGATTTTGGAGGGCTTTTTGTAAAAGGTTGGGTATTGGTCTGTCCTTTTCATCCGCTTATCATCCAGAGACTAATGGGCAGACCGAGCGGACCAATCAGTCTCTGGAGCAAATTCTGTGTTGCTTGACTCCAGACCGACAAGATGATTGGTGTTCTGTGTTACCGGTGGCTGAGTTTGGAAGTAACAACCGTGTTAACCAGTCTACGGGTACATCTCCCTTTTTCTGCAATTATGGGTTTCAACATCAGTTTGGAGAATTTTCCCGTTTGAATTCTGGGTGTCCTGGGGCGGATGAGACGATCCAGCGGTTGGGGGAGGTATGGCGAGAGGTCCAGAGTAATATTGCGAAGGCCCAGGACAAACTAAAATTTTTTGCGGACAAAAAACGATCCGCGGGACCGGTGTTGCAGATTGGGGATAAGGTATGGTTGTCCACCAAGAATATAAGACTCATTGTCCCCTCTGCGAAGCTTGGACCCAAGTTTATCGGTCCTTATGAAATTACCGAGGCAGTTAACCCGGTGGCTTTTCGGTTGCGTCTCCCGCCATCTCTGCGGATCCCAAATGTTTTTCATAGGGCCCTTTTGAAACCTGTGAGGTCCGCTGGGGAGGGATCATCAGCTTCCCCAACACCGGTTTTGGTAGACGGGCAGTCGGAGTACGAGGTGGAACGAATTGTCGACTCCAGGTTGGTCCGTCGTGCCCTTCAATATCTGGTACATTGGAAAGGCTACGGTCCTGAAGAACGCTCATGGGTTCCTGCTCGATTGGTTCATGCGGATCGGTTGGTCTGGGCCTTTCACGCCAAGTACCCTGAGAGACCTGGGGGTCCAGTGGCCCCCCATTGAGAGGAGGGTACTGTCATGATCCAGGACGGGGTTTCGCTTTGGCCCGTCCTGGTCTGATTGGGGGTTAATTGTTCCGCCTCTCCCTGGCAGAGGGCAGTTATTTAATGCTCACTGGACCTAGGTCCGGTGTCAGGTATACTCCTGCCCTCGGCTGAGTTAGTTGACCTTGTGCGTACGTGTGCCTTGTGCCTGATATCTTGCTTGCTTGTTTGGTTTTGATTCGGTTCTGTCCCTGTTACGAGTTCTGCCTGTCCCTCTTGTACTGCGCTACCTCTCGTGTATGACTCTCTGCTTGTGACCCGACTTCTCTCTGGTCGGCCCCTTGGTACCGCATCACCCTCTTGTGTATGACCTTTGGCTTTGTCTGACCTCCCGTCTGTTTACCCCTCCTGTACCTCGCTGTCCGTACTGTGAATGAACTCCGTTTTGCGTGACTCTGAGTTTGCTGTCTTCTCTGAAAGCAGGACGCTAATCCCCGCCCCCTTGCAGTCACATGACCGTAGGTCCCATGCCGGCTTGCTAAACTTCATCACTAAGGACCTGTGCACCTATACTTTCTGGCTATTCTGGTCTCCAGGGGTCCCTACAGTGCGGGTGAGTCCCTGCTCAGCGGAGTCTGTACGCCGGCGCTGTCAGGATCCTGATACTCCACATGGGAAAATGTTTGTCAGCCCAATACTCAGTGTATGGCCATTACAAGTCTCCTTTTTAATGGGACATTTTTTTGTTAAGAGGCCCTCCTACATGTTTCTTCCAAGGGGAGATTTGGGTTATTTGGGTGCATATGACTTGGTAGCAGGGCAGGCCTTGCAGTCAATGCATAAGAAAACAGAATGGGAGTACAAAATGAATAATATGAAGTGGATTTTCACGTGCCCATCCAGTATGTGGGTTCAAAGGCTTATTGGGGTGCATATGACTTGGTAGCAGGACAGGCCTTGCAGTCAATGCATAAGAAAATGGAATGGGACTACAAAATTAATAATGTGAAATGGATTTTCCTGTGTCCATCCAGTATGTGGGTTCAAAGGCTTATCGGGGTGCATATGACTTGGTAGCAGGGCAGACCTTGCAGTCAATGCATAAAAAACAGAATGGGAGTACAAAATGAATAATGTGAAGTGGATTTTCCTGGGCCCATCCAGTATCTGTGTTCAAAGACATATTGGAGTTCATATGACTTGGTAGCAAGGCAGGCCATGCATTCAATGCATCATTTTTTAAGGAAGCCCTCCTGGACATCTGGTGAAAGGGGTATTGGGGTGCGTCATAATTCTTGGCAGCCCATCCACTCACTGCATAGGCTATAACAGTTTATGAGACCCTCTGTTTAGTAATGGCCCTTTAAGAAGATTAGTGCCGCCTGATGCCCAGGTAAAAATAGGCTCTGTGACTTTGAGTCCCTCATTCATAAATGAAACAAGATGTGTCTACTTATGTGTCACAGACCACATGGCCAGCTCAGGTTGTTAAATGTTACAATGATATTTCCAAGTAAATGCATTTGTATTGGTTGAAAGCAATGTTAAAGTTGAAAAATGCTTCAAAAACGCTGCATCTGAATATAGCCCAAGTAGGGGAGGAACATTTTGGTCTGGGGTTAATTATTTTGCCTTATATACAAGTCATTAACCTTATCATATTTCCCAGCAAAATCCATTTTCATTTCGTTTTGGTATGTTTTTTGGTGCACTGGTAAAAATCGCATGAAACTCTGACAACATTGTTTAAAACTGTGAACTAGGAGTCAGAAATGCTTCCAGGGGTGATCCCTATGATGTCCCCGTGTCATTTGAGCAGTGCTTACTTCATTTTCAGATGGTTTTAGACCTTGTGTACTTGCGCAGTGTGTGGCATTGTTCCAACCATGCCCTCTCATGCTGCACAAAAAGTGGAGGAATTCTCTCCTCCTCCCTCTCTGTCACTCCCCTCCCCACCTTTCTCACCCCATCTCCTCCTCCTCCTCCTTCTTCACACCTCTCTCCTCCTTCTTCACACTTCTCTCCTCCTTCCCTGCCACACCTCTCTTCTCCTTCTTCAAACCTCTCTCCTTCACACCTCTCTCCTTCACACCTTTCTCCTCCTCCTTCTTCACACCTCTCTTCTTCTCTGCCACTCCTCTCTACTCCTTTTTCTCCTCCTTCCTTACCAGCTGGGCCAACGCCCAATTCTAATAGTGTGGTGTCCCTGTGTCAGGAATATGACATATTTTTTTAATTTGCTCTAGTCACACATACAGAGCTCTGCTACATCTCCTTGGTTTTGTGAATGACATGCTCCAGCAATGATCCTCCATGCAGCTTCCCCCTTCATAGCTGCATGCCCCCTCAGTCTGCCTGTGTAATTCTATATTCCTTCCTTCCCCCTCCCTCCAGCTACACACGCTGGTGTAATGGGATGACCAGCTAAATCCGGTCTGCCTGAAACACATGGCTCTTCGTCTCGTATAGTGTTCATGTAAGATCAAAAATAATAACACCGATTATTGATTGAGGTGGGAAACCTACATTTTTGGCATTTGCATAATGAGAGCAACCCACTGGTGGGTTGTGAAAGAATCAAATTTTGACCCAACCAAGCCAGCCAGCCACAGCATGTTTAGTGTTAAATGGAAGGAAAACTCGTCAGCAAACCTATGATGCCCCTGCCGTCTCTGTCCGAGGGTCTCACCTCGAGATATGGCACTTATACACTTTTTAGTAACTTTCAAAACGGGACTGCATGCCATAGTTCCACCCACCCAGTGATGTTACCCAACAGAGAGTATAAAGGCTATGTGTCACGGTCACGTGTGTCTGGACGCAGCGAGTACCGCAAGGCGAACCCATATGACACACGTGACCCTGGATACACCGCCTCCAGTTGGGCGAATTTAAATAATAAGACGTGCAGCTGGATACACCGCCTCCAACTGGCGAATTTAGGTATTACACATTTTTATACAATGGTCTGGAAACCCCGCCTCCAGTAAGGCGAATTTAAATAATAAAGGGGAACCTGGGCAACATTAACAATGGTGGGCCCAGGGATAGGGAATAGGGATGTGGAGACCTCCTGCACTCCCCTAGAGCCAGAGTCCCTGCACTCCTAATGTTCCCTATGCCGGTTCCACACTGGGCGACGCACAGGAACCTTAAAACCCTGACTCGCCCTGACCCTAAACCCTCACTAGGGAATTGGTCAGTGCGGAAACTAATCCCACCACTGCACTAAACACACACAAGGGAAAATGACAATACAGGGGGAACACCACTTAGCTTTGCTCTGTTGCGTATGCTCCTAGCAACAGAGCCCACCACCTGCGTGCATCTTCTCCTCCACCTGGATCCATCACCATAGTGCAGCCTTGGAGCAGAGTCCACCACCAGTTGCAGCTGCCCAGTAAACAGAGTCCCAAAGATGAGTCCAGCTTCTGCCAAAAAGTCCAGCATGCTTGAGTCCAGTTTTCAGCAACCAAGTCCAGCATGCTGAGTGCAACTCTCACCATCGTCGCCACTCCACCAAGCCATGCAAGCACCTCCTGCTGACACCATAAACTGCGACTCCACCACGCCATGCCAGCCCTCCTTTCACCCAGGCTTCCTTGAGAATGACTAACTCACAATATCACCAACAGTGATTGAACACACCTGACACTCATTTATAGAGCATCACACCTGTTTTATAATTACGTGCACATTAAACCAAAGAAACTAAAGTGCACTACCGCTCACCACCACCGGGGCAACTTAGAATGAATGACACCACGTGTAATAATTCTAATGGCCACCGGGGGCAATCAACCCACTTTGGCACCAAGCCAAAGGAAAAAAAAGTTCACTTTGTCCATTTACTTGTCAGATCCACCTTGGATCATGACACTATGAAGCCCAATTAGGAGGGTGTCATTTCCCTGGGGTGCCAGCTAGGAGACAGCTGTGCTGATGAACCATTGTCAATTGGGGAAGGCATCCCTCCCCCTCTCCCACATGGCATGTCATTGACTGAGATATGTATGTTCCTTCTTTTAAACCATGCTATTTTGTAATTGCCTGTATATACTGTAATTGTCTCGTTTGTAACATCTTTTTTATATTTTTGTAAACACTGCCTATCTTTTCTGGAGTAAAACGATAAAAATTTACTAGCTTCGTTTTCCTTGCTCTAAACGCACCTGGGTCGCCTTATCAGGGCTGTGGGGTACTCGGTACCGGGCCAGTCTCTCAAAGGGGAATGTCACAGCAGCGGTGACCCTGTCCGTGGCCCTGGGCGCCCATGTAAAAGGGGTTAAGTGATGGAATAAAGTTTATGAGTGAATGATTCGTGACGCCACCTGTGGTGTTCGGCAATGAAGATGTTAAGCCGACGCTGCAGACAGATCCTCTGGGACAGATGGTGTGGTGCAACAATGATGTTGTGGCCCTCCACAGGTAGGGCAGTAGTCCCAGGGCAGTGTAGATGAAGAGAAAGGGGAGAGACGTAGATGGTGCAGTGTCAGGTACAGAGATGTAGCAGTGCTCAGAGAGTTGGCGCAGGAATAAGCGGAGGACACCAAGGCATGTAGTTCCAAAGCTTTACTGACAGTTTGTTGTGCATACAGGTGCCCGCATCCGTGCCGTGTCCTCCGGATCAGGGGCTCAGTAAACCTCCAAGCTAGATGAAGCACTCCGCTCCAACACTCCGACAACATGTGCCTTTTCTGAACGTCTCCCTTCTTGCGCCTATGGTGAAATACTCACAGTACTGAGTTACACTGGAGTTCCTCCTTTGTGATGTTCCTATGAACTCTACTTGTATGGCAGACAGCTGTAGCCTGCTTCGGGGACTCCTTGCTACCTAGTCCCGGCTCACTCATGTTGCTGTTGTGCCCCCAAGTCTTGTGTGTTAATAAAGTGGTGACAACTTCTATTCCTCCGGTGTCTGCTGCAGGACCATTAGTATCCATGCAACCTCGGGGACCGGACCCCGGCCTTGCGAAGTGAACTTGGGAAGGGTTCTGCTCTAACCCTAATCCTTAGTCCTCCTTTCCTCCTTACGTTCCGTACAAATCCTTCTTTCTTGTGAAGAATTAGGCTTTCTGAATCTCTCCTTCCTGTGCCAGCAGACCCAGGTCACTGAGGTCTGCCGCAGCACTCCCTTCATCCATCCCTCTCTCTGGGGATCTCCTCTCACAGACTCCTGTGACAGACTGACTAAATCCTAATATCTTCTCACTCTTTTGGTGCAGACTAAGCTCCACCCACCTCCCAGCACTCTTCATGTTCCAAGCAGGGAGCCACCAAAGGGTGCTTTGCTATACTACTATGTTGTGTGGGATGCAGGTGTTGGAGTGTGGTCAGGTGTCTCCACCTTACCTGGATGGTGGGGTACCACACCTCAGGAGGAGGTGCAGTACCTCTGTGGCGACTGAACCCTCAGGGGCACCACATACCCCCACGTCCTCTGGGTTAAATTCATGCTACTGTTGGGGTGGCTCCTGACCCGATATTGATTTTAATATCAGAATTAGGAGCTGATGACAGCAAAGTGTGTCCTGGGGTATTTGGGGAGACTCTGGTAGTGACAGACGGAGGTTATTATGTGTGTATTACCCTCCTGAGACTGGGGACATACATAACGCCTATCCTGAAGAGTGCCCAATAGCCAGTACACGACCAGGCTGCCCTTCTGGTGACTACTTATCCTAGGTGTAGTTCCCTGACTGATCTGAGGGTAAGGGGGTGCCAGAGAGCTGCAAGTTCCAAACCAGGAACTGAAGGTGGGATCGTGAAATTGGATCCCTGACACCCTGTATCCAATGCTTACAGCACAAGGCACTTTCTATATCCCAAGTACAGCATAGCCATTCCCAGTTATGATATTGGGAGAAGAGTGTGACCTCCCTGCACACAGTACCACAGAGAGCCCCCAGACACATCAGGCAGCAGACAGCTCAGCCCAGGGTGCAGAGGGGGGGAGAAAAGACATCACTCCGTCTGCTGATAATGTACAATCTTAGTACTGGTCATAGCTTCCAACATTTACACCATCCTGGAACTATAATCCTAATCCACCGCAGGGGGGAACATCCTCACACAAAAAGGCAACTCCAAACTCCAAATATCAGCCCGTGCATGACCCCAGCACACAATGTCATAACTATTCCTCTGATGAAAAAGAATAGGGAACATCATACATGCTACCCAGTACTAGGAAAAGAAACCCACAGTCACCAAGAAGGCAGGGGCAGATAGAGGCACCACCCCTACACTATGTGCACTTCACGCCAAACCAGGTGACCAGTATTCTGAGTAATCTGCCAGACCCAGAGATGCATCCTATGTCATTTTACTGAAGAACGCAGCAGAACCAGCGAACATGTGCAGCAACCTGGAATGAAATCTGCGCTGTAATGGAAATAAAGGAGGTGATTAGAGTTGAGCGACTTTTGGTTTTTTAGGGTCGCGTTTCGTTTCGTGAAACCCGACTTTTCCAAAAGTCGGGTCGAGCAAGATCGTCCGATTATAGGGAAAAGTCGGGGTCGTCCCGAAACACGAAACCCAATGTAAGTCAATGGGGAATAAAAGTCGGCAGTGAGAGGAGGACAGGAAACACACCTACAGTGCCCATTTGAATGCCAAAAGCATCAATTCTTCTTTCTTAAGCTTGTCAACCTTAATTAACTTCATAATACAAGTTACGCACTGAAAAATGGGGGTTATTTGGCTACAAACTGTGGGGGGGGAGGGCTGGCTCCAGGTTTTCATGTGCCCTGGGCGAAAGAGCGCCCCTTTAACACATACCACAACTCATCATGCTCCGATACGGCAGAGAAATAGCGGTATAGTCCAATGAAAAATACCTCACTTTTTACATCTCATGACGAGGCCCATCTATTTCTCCATACAGAATCATTGGTCCCATATAATGTTTGAAACAGTATATGATGAGCTCCACATAATGCTACAGTATATGTTGGTCCCCATGGATGAAGCTCCACTGTCTTATGGGCCCAAATAATGCTCCAAACATAATGGGCCCCATTTCTAATGCTCTAGTGTATAATGGGCCCTGTAAATGCTGCTCCAGTGTCTGATGTCCACCTTTGGAATGTTCCAGTGTATGGTGGGCCCCATCTATCATTCTCCAGAGTATAGTGCTCCCCAAAAATTGCTGTCCCAACATTGAAAACAATCAAATAAGTCTCCTCGCTAGGGAATCCCTGTACTTGTCTGGACAGGTGCTGTAGCTTGCTTAACAGCTCGCCAGCCATTCTAACGCCCAGTATGGATTACACGTGATTGCACAAAGGTGAGAAAGGGTACCATATCCCCAGATAACATGTATGGATAGCGGACACATTCAAAATATATGTCTCAGGAGGCAGGCTCAGATGGTGTTAGGCCCAGTATGGATTGCACGTGATTGCACAAAGGTTAGAAAGGGTACCGTATCCCCGGATAACATGTATGGATAGCGTACACATTCAAAATATATGTCTATACAGCATGAGGCAGGCTCAGACGGTGTTAGGCCCAGTATGGATTGCACGTGATTGCACAAAGGTTAGAAAGGGTACCGTATCCCTGGATAACATGTATGGATAGCGTACACATTCAAAATATATGTCTATACAGCATGAGGCAGGCTCAGACGGTGTTAGGCCCAGTATGGATTGCACGTGATTGCACAAAGGTTAGAAAGGGTACCGTATCGCCGGATAACATGTATGGATAGCGTACACATTCAAAATATATGTCTATACAGCATGAGGCAGGCTCAGACGGTGTTAGGCCCAGTATGGATTGCACGTGATTGCACAAAGGTTAGAAAGGGTACCGTATCCCCAGATAACATGTATGGATAGCGTACACATTCAAAATATATGTCTCAGGAGGCAGGCTCAGATGGTGTTAGGCCCAGTATGGATTGCACGTGATTGCACAAAGGTTAGAAAGGGTACCGTATCCCCGGATAACATGTATGGATAGCGTACACATTCAAAATATATGTCTATACAGCATGAGGCAGGCTCAGACGGTGTTAGGCCCAGTATGGATTGCACGTGATTGCACAAAGGTTAGAAAGGGTACCGTATCACCGGATAACATGTATGGATAGCGTACACATTCAAAATATATGTCTATACAGCATGAGGCAGGCTCAGACGGTGTTAGGCCCAGTATGGATTGCACGTGATTGCACAAAGGTTAGAAAGGGTACCGTATCACCGGATAACATGTATGGATAGCGTACACATTCAAAATATATGTCTATACAGCATGAGGCAGGCTCAGACGGTGTTAGGCCCAGTATGGATTGCACGTGATTGCACAAAGGTTAGAAAGGGTACCGTATCACCGGATAACATGTATGGATAGCGTACACATTCAAAATATATGTCTATACAGCATGAGGCAGGCTCAGACGGTGTTAGGCCCAGTATGGATTGCACGTGATTGCACAAAGGTTAGAAAGGGTACCGTATCCCCGGATAACATGTATGGATAGCGTACACATTCAAAATATATGTCTATACATCAGGAGGCAGGCTCAGACGGTGTCAGGCACAGTATGGATTTGACGGCCCAGATTACACAGCGGAGGAGCAGGGAGAGGTAAAGATTGCAAATGCTGGGGCACTGCCCAAGCAAGGGGGGCCCACTCGTGGGCGTCGGTACTGGCACTGGGCCCCTCATAGTACTGCGGTGTGTCTGACGGCGGGTGTGCACCACCACCGTCAGAGACACTTGATTGCACTATGAGGGACCCTGTGCCAGTGCCCGCGCCCAAGAGTCGGCCTACCCACCTGTCCAGGGCAACGGCACTCGCACGGTGTCGTGCGCTAGGTGGTGACCCCGGCCATGGGGGGGGAGGCAGCACAGTTAGGGAGTTTTAGAAAGTGGCATATGTTGATGTTGGACATTCAGCTGATGCAAAAGGCGAAATAGGTGAAGTACCAGGAAGAGGTGGACCAAAGCAAGCCATTTTTCTGTCACCCTATGTGTCATCAGGGGAAGGTGGGACAAAATCCTTGGAAACCCATGCGTGGTTCATTTTAATGAAGGTTAGATCATCCACATTTTGGGTTGACAGACGGGTCCTTTTTTCTGTCAGGATTGATCCAGCTGCACTGAAGACTCTTTCCGATAGCACACTTGCAGCTGGGCAAGCGAGCTCCTGTAAGGCATATTGGGCCAATTCAGGCCAGGTGTCCAGTTTAGCGGCCCAATAGTCAAAGGGGAATGACCTGTGTGGGAGAACATCGATATGGGAGGAAAAGTAGTTTGTAACCATAGTTGACAACTGCTGTCTCCTGTCACTTTCCATCGATGCAGTATTACCAGTTGTGTGAGCGGTATTTGAAAAATCAGTCCACAACATTGTCATGAAACCCCTGTCTCCAACGCCACTTCTGCTGTGTGCACCACGAACACCTCTGCCAAGCTGCCCCCGGCCCGTATGCCTCGTGTGAGAACCATCACCGCTGCTGTGTGCTGGGAATGCCTCAAGCAACCGATTTACCAGAGTTGCTTGTTTATTAGCCAATATTAGGTCAAGGTTCTCCTGTGGCATGATGTTTTGTAATTTGCCTTTATAGCGTGGATCCAGGATGCTGGCCAACCAGTAGTCGTCATCGTTCATCATTTTGGCAATGCGGAGGTCCCTTTTTAGGATCCGCAAGGCATAATCTGACATGTGGGCCAATGTTCCCGGTGTCAATGATGCACTGCGAGTGCTGGGTGGAGGAGCACTTTCTGGCAAATCCACATCCCTCCAGTCACGCACAAACCCTGTACCAGACCTTGCCACGCCAACATTTTCACTTGCCCCACGAGATGCATCCTCCTCCCCTAAGTAATCATCCCCATCATCATCCTCCTCCTCCTCTTCTTCCTCCACCTCGTCCAGGAGAGGTCCCTGAGCAGACAATGGCTGAATGTCATCAAGGATTCCATCCTCCTCTTCCTCCTCATCAACATTGGCTGCAGACGCCTGCTCCTTAAGGTGCGTCAAAGTTTGCATGAGCAGACGCATAAGTGGGATGCTCATGCTTAGGATGGCGTCGTCTGCGCTTACCAGCCGTGTGCATTCCTCAAAACACTGAAGGACTTTACAAAGGTCTTTCAGCTTCGACCACTGCACACCTGTCAACTCCATGTCTGCTCTCAAAGTGTCTGGCCGTGTATCCTCCCACAAATGCATTATGGCCTGCCTCTGCTCGCACAGCCGCTCCACCATGTGCAGGGTGGAGTTCCACCTTGTTGCAATGTCGATAATGAGGTGGTGGTTGGGAAGGTGGAGCAATCGCTGCAGCTTCTGCATACGAACGGAGTGTACAGGCGACCGGCGGATGTGCGTGCACAGTCTTCGCACCTTCTGGAGCAGGGCTGTTAACTCCGGATAATTTTTGAGGAAGCACTGCACCACCAGGTTCAAGGTGTGAGCCAAGCAAGGTATGTGGCTGAGTTTTGAAAGGGCTATGGCTGCCACAAAATTACGGCCGTTATCACTAACTACCTTGCCTGCCTCAAGATGTACACTGCCCAGCCATGACTCAGTTTGTCGCTTCAAGTACTCGGCCAGCACCTCGGCGGTGTGTCTGTCGCCCAAACACATCATCTGCAACACAGCCTGCTGACGCTTTCCACTAGCTGCTCGATAGGGGGACACATCGTGTGCAACAGTGGCAGCTGCAGATGGAGTGCTCGTACGACTGCGCTCTGTGGACGAGCTTTCGCTTCTGGAGGAGGAGGAGGAGGAGGAGGGTCGAACGCCTACAGCCAACTGTTTCCTATACCGTGGGCTAGGCAGCACTGTCCCACCACCGCTGTCCCCTGTGGACCCTGCATCCACCACATTAACCCAGTGCGCAGTGATGGACACGTAACGGCCCTGGCCATGCCGACTGGACCATGCATCAGTTGTGAGGTGCACCTTTCCGCTCACTGACTGCTTGAGTGCATGGACAATGCGGTCTTTCACATGATGGTGGAGGGCTGGGATGGCTTTGCGAGAGAAGAAGTGGCGACTGGGTAGGTCATAGCGTGGTACTGCATAGACCATGAGTTCGCGGAAAGCTGTGCTTTCCACCAACCGAAAGGGCATCATCTCAAACGAGATTAGTTTGGCAATGTGGGCGTTCAAACCCAGTGTACGCGGATGAGAGACTGAGTACTTTCTTGACCTACTCATAGTGTCTGGGAGGGTGAGCTGGACTTGAGAGCTGCATATGGTGGAAGTAGCGGTGGACAGGGCAGACTGAGAGAGGGTTGATGATGGTGATGGAGTTGGTGTTCTTTCTGATGGCCTAGAATCAGTCTTTCGTTGATATAACAGTGGGATTCCCTGACTGCTGTGGTCTTGCAACGACACCTCAACATTTGCTGCTGTGCTAACCGGTGGGCTTACAGTGGGGGAAACAATGTAGCGTTGCTGACTACCTTCGTTGTGATCAGTTGCACATGTGGCACTTGAGGTTTGGTGTTGTGTCCACGCTTGCAAGTGCATGCTGGTTAAATGTCTAAGCATGCAACTGGTATTCAAATTTTTCAGATTTTTCCCTCGGCTAAAGGTCTTTGCGCACTTCTTACAGATAACCTTGGCCTGATCATGAGGATTTTGTTCAAAAAAGTGCCACACTGCACTCTTCCTACTTTGGCAGACATTTTGCGGCCTAGCACGCTGTGATCTTTTGACCCTCTGGACAAGCTGTCCAGCAACTCTTTTGATGTTTGGAACCTGTCTTTGGAGTGCTCCGGGCCTGCCAGATAACAGCTGTTGCGATGTCGATGTCTGCTGTGGATGCTCCTCATCTGAGCTATTGGAAGCAGCACCCTCTTCCCCCAATGGATGCCAATCTGGGTCAACAACTGGGTCATCCATCACCTCCTCTTCTATGTCATGTGCACCTTCCTCTGTGTCACCGTGTATGGTGGTATAGTGTGCGGGAAGGGGCACCTGAGTCTCATCAGGGTCAGAATCTGGCTCTGTACACTGCGAGGACAATGTAGTGCTCTGAGTGAATGTACCAGCAGAATCATCCATCAGCGGCTATGCATCAGTGCACTCCATGTCAGATTCATCTTGGCCTGGGTAATTCACCATTTCACTTGATAATCCAGGCATGGTATGTGAAAACAGCTCCATGGAGTAATCAGTAGTATGGCCTGCGTCATCCTTCAATCTTGGTTGGGGTGAAGGACACAAGGAAAGGTGTGGTTCATGAACATGAGCCTCCAATGACGACTCAGTGCTTTTACTTTTTACAACTGAAGAAGAGGAGGCGATAGAGCTGGAGGCTGAGTCAGCAATGTAAGACAAAACTTTTTCCTGATGCTCTGGCTTTAAAAGCGGTTTGCCAACTCCTAGAAAACTAAGCGTTCGAGGCCTTATGTAGCCAGACGATGACGCAGGGTCAGCACCTCCTGCATTCGGTCCTATTTTGCTCTTGCCACTACCATCAGATCCACCACCAACACCATCATTACCAGCTGCCAACCCCCGCCCAATTCCACGGCCTCTTCCACCAGCCTTCCTCATTTTTGGTAGAAATGTAGACAAAATCCAACAAACTATATAGTAATGTAAAACAAGGTACAAGGTGTCTATAGGACAGGGGAGATTTTGAATATCTGCACACACTTTTGGACACTGGACACTTTTGGATTGTGTGAGGCCCACTGATATCTGAGTGCTATGTGACAGGCTCGATGGCACTGCTGTGACAAAAGTGACTAGAGGATAAGGGAGATTTTGAATATCTGCACACACTTTTGGACACTGGACACTTTTGGATTGTGTAAGGCCCACTGATATCTCAGCGCTATGTGACAGGCTCGATGGCACTGCTGTGACAAAAGTGACTAGAGGATAAGGGAGATTTTGAATATCTGCACACACTTTTGGACACTGGACACTTTTGGATTGTGTGAGGCCCACTGATATCTCAGCGCTATGTGACAGGCTCGATGGCACTGCTGTGACAAAAGTGACTAGAGGATAAGGGAGATTTTGAATATCTGCACACACTTTTGGACACTGGACACTTTTGGATTGTGTGAGGCCCACTGATATCTGAGCGCTATGTGACAGGCTCGATGGCACTGCTGTGACAAAAGTGACTAGAGGATAAGGGAGATTTTGAATATCTGCACACACTTTTGGACAGTGGACACTTTTGGATTGTGTGAGGCCCACTGTTATCTCAGCGCTATGTGACAGGCTCGATGGCACTGCTGTGACCTAAGTGACTAGAGGATAAGGGAGATTTTGAATATCTGCACACACTTTTGGACACTGGACACTTTTGGATTGTGTGAGGCCCACTGATATCTCAGCGCTATGTGACAGGCTCGATGGCACTGCTGTGACAAAAGTGACTAGAGGATAAGGGAGATTTTGAATATCTGCACACACTTTTGGACAGTGGACACTTTTGGATTGTGTGAGGCCCACTGTTATCTCAGCGCTATGTGACAGGCTCAATGGCACTGCTGTGACCTAAGTGACTAGAGGATAAGGGAGATTTTGAATATCTGCACACACTTTTGGACACTGGACACTTTTGGATTGTGTGAGGCCCACTGATATCTCAGCGCTATGTGACAGGCTCGATGGCACTGCTGTGACCAAAGTGACTAGAGGATAAGGGAGATTTTGAATATCTGCACACACTTTTGGACACTGGACACTTTTGGATTGTGTGAGGCCCACTGATATCTCAGCGCTATGTGACAGGCTCGATGGCACTGCTGTGACAAAAGTGACTAGAGGATAAGGGAGATTTTGAATATCTGCACACACTTTTGGACACTGGACACTTTTGGATTGTGTGAGGCCCACTGATATCTCAGCGCTATGTGACAGGCTCGATGGCACTGCTGTGACAAAAGTGACTAGAGGATAAGGGAGATTTTGAATATCTGCACACACTTTTGGACACTGGACACTTTTGGATTGTGTGAGGCCCACTGATATCTGAGCGCTATGTGACAGGCTCGATGGCACTGCTGTGACAAAAGTGACTAGAGGATAAGGGAGATTTTGAATATCTGCACACACTTTTGGACACTGGACACTTTTGGATTGTGTGAGGCCCACTGATATCTCCGCGCTATGTGACAGGCTCGATGGCACTGCTGTGACAAAAGTGACTAGAGGATAAGGGAGATTTTGAATATCTGCACACACTTTTGGACACTGGACACTTTTGGATTGTGTGAGGCCCACTGATATCTCAGCGCTATGTGACAGGCTCGATGGCACTGCTGTGACAAAAGTGACTAGAGGATAAGGGAGATTTTGAATATCTACACACACTTTTGGACAGTGGACACTTTTGGATTGTGTGAGGCCCACTGTTATCTCAGCGCTATGTGACAGGCTCGATGGCACTGCTGTGACCTAAGTGACTAGAGGATAAGGGAGATTTTGAATATCTGCACACACTTTTGGACACTGGACACTTTTGGATTGTGTGAGGCCCACTGATATCTCAGCGCTATGTGACAGGCTCAATGGCACTGCTGTGACAAAAGTGACTAGAGGATAAGGGAGATTTTGAATATCTGCACACACTTTTGGACACTGGACACTTTTAGATTGTGTGAGGCCCAATGAATATCTGAGCGCTATGTGACAGGCTCGATGGCACAGCTGTGACCAAAGTGACTAGAGGATAAGGGAGATTGGATTGCTTTTAAAAAAGCAGTTTGCGGAGCAGTGGGTAAACAGCAATGCCAGCCTGTCAGGAAGCCTTAAAAGGCAGCCCAACAACCAACACCACTGATACACCACTATATAGCCTCCCCTTGCACTGCACACACAGTGACTGGTGTGTTGTGCAGGCCAAATTGCTATCAGCAGCAGAAGCAGTTTTTTTTTCTTCTCAGCAGGACAAAAAAAAAAAATTGGGATTGCTTAAGCAGTTTGAGGCCCAATGAATATCTGAGCTCTATGTGACAGGCTCGATGGCGCAGCTGTGACCAAAGTGACTAGAGGATAAGGGAGATTGGATTGCTTTTAAAAAAGCAGTTTGCGGAGCAGTGGGTAAACAGCAATGCCAGCCTGTCAGGAAGCCTTAGAAGGCAGCCCAACAACCAACACCACTGATACACCACTATATAGCCTCCCCTTGCACTGCACACACAGTGACTGGTGTGTTGTGCAGGCCAAATCGCTAGCAGCAGAAGCAGTTTTTTTGTCTTCTTCCCTGCCTAACGCTCTCCCTACAGAATCAGCAGCAACCTCTCCCTATGCTAAGATCGGCAGAAGTAAGATGGCGGTCGGCGTGCACGCCCTTTTATACCCCCTGTGACGCCCACCAAAGCAAGCCAATCACTTGCATGCCCTTCTGAAAGATGGTGGTGACCCGTGCCTATGTCATCACGTTGCCCACAGTGTCCGTGGATCCTGATTGGCTGAAAAAGAGCGCAAAACAAACTTTTGAAACGCGACTTTGGCGCTTAAGTCGCCGACCTCGTGGCCGACCTCATCCTAGGGTCGGGTTTCGTTTCATGAAACCCGACTTTGCTAAAAGTCGGCGACTTTTGAATTTTTTCGACCCGTTTCGCTCAACTCTAGAGGTGATGCATTCTGGCCAATCATGAAGGAACACTTCAAACTTCCAGCAGAATTAGATGTACACGTTTGGAATTCAGGACCAAAGCTAATTGAGCAGCTCAGAGAGTGGGCCAAAGGCAGATTGGCAGGGCAAGCTCTCAGCTTACATGACATGAGCCAAGATAAGGCAGAGTCTGTGGAGAAGTTTCACGGCAGAGTTATGCAAGTTTTCCAAGACTTGGATTTCACTATTCATGATTAGATACACAGACATATGTTGGCACAGGCCTTTGTGCATGGACTAAGGCTACTTTCACACATCAGGTTTTCGGCGTCAGGCGCGATCCGGCGTCGTGCCGGAATGCCGGATCCGGCAAATGTTTTGTAAAACCTGAAGTGCCGGATCCGGTTTTCTGCCGGATCCGTCTTGTTCTTGACAGACAAAACCGGATCCGTCTCATCCGGTTCATCCGTTTTTCTATCCGTTTTTCTATCCGTTTTTCGACGGATTACGCCGGATCCGGTTTTTAAAATTGACCCTTGTGGCCTTCCGAACGGGATTGGCTACTGGAAAACTAGATATAGCATGTTCCTACAGCCCTTCTTTGACAGGTTGTAGAGAAGAAAGTGCAGGTTGGAGAGAAGAGCAAGTTACTGGCGAAGATGGATGTTGTCATTGGAAATATTACCACTAGAAGTTCTGTGACGGTTTCAGGGACAATTTTCCACTATACTTTATGTCACCTCAAGGCAGAGTACACTGGGATGACAGAGTGTGAGAGATTTTTGCCCTAAACTTGTGTACCTTCTGGACCAACAGTATATACCTTTGCCAACCAAAGTTGGCTATCTTGTCATGGTCTTACTATTTTTACCTTTAGGCCACAGGTGTGTACCTGGTTGTGTTTTATGCAAAGTATTTCACCTTTTAACAAAAGTTGTGTACATTGGTAGGAAATCACCAACAATAAACACAACTTTTTAAGTGAAATACTTTGCTTCAAACACAACCAGGAACACAACCGTGGCAAAAAGCTAAAATTTACCCACAGTTATACCTGGTTTTGAATACCTTTTTACCTTTGAAATACCCTGTATTTAACCTTTTTTTAAAACATAGTTCGCCGCAGAAAGAAATGACAGACAACCATTGTGAAACGATAATTTAACTTTTATTTAAATTTTTTTTTTTTTTGTAAAATGTTTTTAAAGTGCAAAAAAACTTTTTTAGAAAGGTTTTAAACCCAATGGGCATTTTTATTACAAAAAACACACATTACAATTCTGTGTACTGTGGGGTGGAAATACTGCTGGAGGGGCTGCGGGACACTTCGACACTGGGTGTGTGGAGAGAGGACTGGGATCTTGGTGGGGAAGGAACAGTTAGAGGTGAAGGTGTGGAAAAAGCTACAGAATGGGTGGACATGTGGGAAGCAGAAGAGGTGGTGGGTGGTGGAGTGGAGGGTTGGGCAGGGACTGTAGGAGCAGATGATGTTGATGGAAAGTTGTATGGGGAAAGAGTTTGGTACGGGGAAGGAGTTTGGTACGGGGAAGGAGTTTGGTACGGGGCAGGTTGCTGGAAGTGGGGAGATGACTGGTACTGGGGAGGTTGCTGGTACTGGGGAGGTTGCTGGTACTGGGCAGGTTGCTGGTATGTAGTAGGAGGGGGAGGATGAAAAGTGGCTGGAGGGGGTGCAGATGTAATAGGAGGGGGAGGATGGAAAGTGGCTGGAGGGGGTGCAGGTGGAGGAACTACAGTGGTGGGAGGTGGAGGTTGGGAGGTAACCTGCTGTAGAGCACCGTGGCACGAATGCATTACATGCATCTGCTGGGTAGGAGATAGTGTTGCCATGCGCTCCACAACAGACCTGAAAAAGGTGTGGTTTGGCGAAGATCTTGCTTCTGAATGCATGGTTTGCAGAAGTGTCTTCACCTCCAGAATGCTGGAGTTGATCTGCTGAAAGCCTGCGGAGATTTGCTCTGACAAGACTTTGAGACAGTTCTGGAAAGATGCATTCAGATGCAATAACTCTTGCGCATAACTCTTTTCCTGACCCCTCTGCCGCTGCCGCCCAGTACCCGCAGGTGTACTAGAGGTGGCAGGGGCATAAGGGTGGGGTAAAGGGAAAGCGATCTCCTCACCAGCAGCTTCATGTAATGTAGGCGGCCACGATGTTCCTGTGCTGGTGGATGGGACAGATGGGTCGAATGTGTGGGAAGGCAGGGAAGCTGCAGATGTACCGGGGCGGTCGAAGTGTCCCTCGGTGCCGGTCTCCTCAGGGATCGCCTCAGAAGGGTCCAATCGTGCAGGCTCCCGAGTGCTGCTCATCGTGCTGTGGAATAAAGAGAAAAAAAACAATTAAAATACTGACATGGTATGGCCCTGGCTGAAAAAAAAAAGTTACATCTAACATTTTTTTCACATGTGGTGTGTAATATTTACCTTCTGGTGAGCATTGTTTCCCGGAGGAACGACAGGGCTTGTGCGTACTTGTACTTGCTCCTGCGTCCTCCAGATCCACTCGGGGCCCGCATCTCTTTATTGAACTCCTTCTTGAAACGATCCCTCACAGACCGCCACCGATTCACAATTCTGTTCCCTGAAACGAGAAAGGAGTGGTTAGTATACAACATCAGTGTTTCACAAACTCCAGTCCTCATGGTCCCCAGGGGTCATGTTTTCAGGATTTCAATAGTAAATAGAAATCCTGAACACATGATCCGTGGGGACCACGAGGACTGGAGTTCGGGAAACACTGGTTTACATCAAGCAACCGTTACTGTATATACTTACGCTCTTTAATCTGGTCCTGAGCTTCGAGGTCCTCCCAGCGGCCCACAAGGAGAGAACAGATTTCCTCCCAGAGTCGTCGGGTAATGATCAGGTCAGCGTGGCGGCGGTCAGCCATATTCCAGAGCGGCTCCCTTTCTCTGACGAGATCGATGAGGCGGTCCACATCAATCCCTCCATCCTCACCGTCAGAGTCGGGAGCACGCTGTGAAGGCTGTTAAAGAAAAAGACAAAAATAACATAATTAGCCTCCACAAAAGAAATGAAATAAAAAGTGCAAAAAAACAAAGCAAAAATATTTATACTTACACGCTGGTGACCGCCGCGTTGCTGTCGCCGACGACCCTGGGAGGCACTGCGAGGACCTCTTGGCCGAGCACCAGATTGGGAAGACTAGAGAAGAAAACAAAAAATGTTATGAGTTTGGATGTAGGCATTTGTTTGCTGTGTGTGGTCTGCAGAACATTGTTTTCTATGTGTTGTGTGTAGTGTGATGTTGTGTTTCTGCGTTTGATGCAAAAAACTTACGAATTGTGAGCCCACTCCAAGCGTCTGTCCACCCCTTCCTTCTTCTTCTGGGAGCTCCTCTTCATCTTGTGATTCCTGTTTTGAAATAAAAGGCAATGAATAGACATATATTACAGAGATGATGGATTTTGAAAATAAAAACTTACCGTCAAACGCTGACGATGCGAGGGAGGGCTCCCAGAAGAAGATGTGCTGTCCTGTTGATGGCCAGACTCCATGGCTGTGGGTATTGCTGCTGCCAGTGATGCCATTTCTGCTGCTGCTGCTGCTGCATCTCTTTGGCGGCTGTTGAATAAAGAGAAACAAAGGGCCAATGAATATCTTGATATTCCATGGCCCTAGTTTGGAGGAATGGGGGATTTGATAATTACCGTCTCTCATCTGCTTCTGGACTCCCCTCCCGTTCAGCATGCTGCTCCATTTGGGGTGGTGCTGATGGTGCTGCTGCTGCAGATGTCTGCTGCCTTCTCCTGCTCCTGGTTCTTGGCTTGGGTGGCATGTTGGGTGTGGCTGAGGGTCCCATTGTCTTGCTTTTATATATCTCCTGTGGGCAGAGCTACTGAGCATGCTCAGACCAAAAAAAACGGATCCGGCCACCGGATCCGGCTTTTGCCGGATCCGGCGCATTGCGGCGCTCATAGGCTTTCATTGTGTGAAAAAGCCGGACGCGCCGGATCCGGCGGGTACGGCTTTTTCGCCGGAGACAAAAAACGTTACAGTAGACGTTTTTTCCAGACGCCGGATCGCGACACATTGCGACACATTGAAGGATCCGGCGAAAACCGGATGAAACGCATGGCCATCCGGCGCGATCCGGCGCAAATGCAAGTCAATGGGGGGGAAACCGGATCCGGCATTGCATTTCGCCGGATCCGGTTTCTGTCAAAAGCGCCGGATCGCGCCTGAAGGCGAAAACCTGATGTGTGAAAGAGGCCTAAGAGAACCAATCAGGAAACCACTGATAGTTGCCAGACCCGAGTACAGGTCAATAGCAAAGGACACCCTGCTCATAGTAGCCAAGGGGATTGAGTCCCAACCAGGAGTGCGGAAGACAGCCCCTATTATGGTGACCATTGACCTGGAAGAAGAGCCACCCCACAAGGACAGAAGAAATATCAAGTGTTACAACTGTGGCAAGTTTGGCCATTTCTGGAATCAGTGCAGAGCACCTGCACAGCCCAAGAGTCTGCCCAGAGGAATGGATCAAGGAAGAAATACTCAAAGCAGTGAAGAGCTCCGTCCATTGGACAGGGGCAGGCCAGGTCCGCAAGACACTACGATCCTAAGATGCAAAACCTCTCCAGTGCGACCAATACCCCAAATTACCCTGAAAGTGGATGGGGTTATCAGATCTTTTCTTGTGGACACTGGTGCAGCAAGAAGTGTGATGAGACATGTGGAACTTCCTGACCCCACCTGCCTATCAGAATCCTCTGTGTCTTGCATGGGGATTGATGGCAAAGTCAGACACTCACAGCTTACAAAGCCCCTGAACTTGTGGACTCAGCCAGGACATTCTATCCTGTCCCAGTTCATGGTGTCAAGGAACTGCCCACTTAACCCAAGAAGAATCAACCATGCTGGCAGCCTTACAAGAACCTCAAACAACCAATACAAGCCTACCCAAGCAGGTACTGGACATAGTACCAGAAAGCCTATGTTGTCCCAGTACGGGTGTCACTCAAGCCAGGTACCCCATAGCCTCGTAAGACCCATTATCCCCTATCCATCGCCCAGAGCCAAGCTGTCTCTGACCAACTGAAGGTCTTCCTGGAAATATTCCCTGCATATCGCCTTGCAATACCCCACTTTTCCAGGTCAAGAAAAAGACTGTAAAAGGAGAGCCAGCCAAGTTCAGAATAGTGCATGACCTAAGGTCCGTGAATGAGGCTGTGGTATTTGAAACCCCAATTGTGCCAAATCCACAAACTCTGCTCTCGAATGTTCCAGCCACAGCAACAGTGTTCACAGTGATCGATCTGGCCAATGCTTTCTTCAGTGTTCCTGTCACGACTAACGACCGCGTTCGCGGCCAGGCCAGCACCTTCGACCGACCACGCCGACATGGGGCGAGTGTCCCAGGCGGGGATGGAATGTGGACCCACTGGACCACAGGGGGGACCAGGGCCTACCCAGACTAGGGAAGAGTAGCGACCGGGGTCGGTGGCAGCTGAGTATGTGGACAAGGAGGCAGAGCGACACGACACCGCACAACTTCAGGTATTATTATTATTATTATTATTATTATTTATTGTTATAGCGCCATTTATTCCATGGCGCTTTACATGTGAGGAGGGGTATACATAAAAACAAGTACAATAATCTTAAACAATACAAGTCATAACTGGTACAGGAGGAGAGAGGACCCTGCCCGCGAGGGCTCACAATCTTCAAGGGATGGGTGGTAATACAGTAGGCGGTATAGGCATAAAGTTTACTCAAAGTCAAAACAAAGTACATAAACAGAACATATTGCCAGGCTCCCGATTCAGCACATCAGGGAAGGGTACACATCTCAGGATAACAGACGAAGGCAGGAGGACATCACGGGTTGATGCAGTCCAGGGTGTCTGGCACGGCCATACTAGGGCGGCCTCTTCCTCAGGCCTCAGGCATAGCACAGGCTCAGCAGGAGAACATTAGACACCGACCTCAGACTGACTTCAGATGATGGCAGGGGTCATCATGGGTAGATGCAGTCCAGGGTCATCTGGCACGGGCATATCAGGATGGCCTCTCTCTCAGGCCTCAGGCATAGCACTGGCTCAGCAGGAGAACATCAGACACATACCCAGGACAGACGTCAGACGATGCCAGGAGTCATCACGGGTTGGTGCATTCCAGGATCCTCTGGCACGGGCCTACTAGGGCGGCCTCTCTCTCAGGCGTAGCACTGGCTCAGCAGGAGAACATCAGACACCGACTCCAGAAGGACGTCTGTTATGAATGAGTCACCGGAGGAGGAAAAAACAAAAACACAAGCTAAGTCCAGAAAACCGGAGAGGTTGGTAGCTAGCGGATTGCAGACCCCTGATCCTATTCACCACAACTAACAGTAGCCGTGGGGGGTTCCAACGGTGCCCTAGACCCCTCGTCACAGCTGGAGAGCTAAATAAGCCTAAAGAAAGAAAGGGGAAATCTAAACTGCCCCAGAGCAGACCCCAAAGCAATAGACAGCCCCCAACATGTATTGTTGGTGAAAAACAGATGAAAACACAAACACAGACAGAAAGACAGACTGAGCAAATGATGGGGCCCAACTAACTAGCTAGGAAAGGACAGAAAAGATGCTGGCTGCAATCACGCAAAAAACCCTGCCAAAAATAATGTCCAACACGTCTGATAGAAAAGGCCCTGAAGTCACTAGACTTCCAAAATCACTATATCAGCACTCAGGTATATTCTGAAGACAGAGCAAAGAGATCAACTGATCAGAGACAAAAATGGAGTTCAGCCCGTCCCAATCAGGGAAGGCTGAACACAAACACTAAGTAAACAGACAAAATCTCATGGAAAAATAGCAGAGCAAAAACTTAGCTTTTAGTAGACAGGAACTAAACTGGATGCCAGAGCTCAGAGCAGAAAGGATCACCAGCAACTTTGCAGGGCGTCGGCTGCCTTATATCCACTCAGAAATTCCAGATGTCCAATCACACTCCACCTGTTCAGATGACAGGTTCTTCCCATCCAGATCAATTTCACCACCTCCTTTCACCAGCAGAGGGAGTTCATCAGACATCAGAGGTGAAGGAGAAAATGAACTCATAACAGTACCTCCCCCTTGAGGAAGGGTCACCAAACCCTCATCCACGCCACCAGGGCGATCAGGATGGGCCCGATGAAAAGCACGAACCAATCTTTCAGCATGAATATCGGATGCAGAGACCCAAGAATTATCCTCCTGGCCATAACCCTTCCATTTAACCAAATACTGGAGTCTCCGTCTAGCCAGACGAGAGTCCAGTATCTTCTCAACCTCATATTCCACATTACCTTCAACCAATACAGGGTCAGGAGGTGCCACCACAGGAACTACTGGCTCAACAAACCTCTTTAACAGAGACTTATGAAACACGTTATGGATCTTGAATGTAACAGGAAGAGCCAATCGAAAAGAGACTGGATTAAGAATCTCCAAAATCTTATAAGGTCCAATAAATCTAGGTTTAAACTTTGGAGAAGCCACCTTCATAGAGATATTCTTTGATGACAACCAAACCATATCACCCACCTTAAACCGGGGACCAATGGTCCTATGCCGGTTGGAAAACCGCTGGGCCTTTTCCTGGGAGAGAGACAACTTATCCACCACTTGGTCCCAGATCTGGTGCATTCTCTCCACCACAGTGTCAACACCTGGGCAGGCAGAAGACTCCACCTGCCCTGAAGAGAATCGAGGATGAAACCCAAAGTTACAATAAAAAGGTGACATCAAAGTGGCAGAACTAGCTCTATTATTTAAAGCAAATTCGGCCAAGGGCAAAAATGAAACCCAATCATCCTGATCAGCAGAAATAAAACATCTCAAATACGACTCCAAAGTCTGGTTTGTTCTCTCCGTCTGCCCATTGGTCTGAGGGTGAAACGCAGAGGAGAAGGACAACTGAATTCCCAGCTTGGAACAGAAAGTCCTCCAAAATCTAGAAACAAACTGAACTCCTCTGAGACACAATGTTCTCAGGAATCCCGTGCAAGCGAACCACCTGTTGCAAAAACAAGGGCACCAACTCTGAGGAAGATGGCAACTTAGGGAGTGGTACACGATGGACCATCTTAGAGAATCTATCACAAATCATCCAAATAACAGTCATTCTCTGAGAGACAGGCATATCAGAGATAAAATCCATTGAAATATGGGTTCATGGCCTCCTGGGCACCGGCAAAGGCATCAACAACCCACTAGAGCGAGAACAAGGTTTAGACCGGGAGCAAGTCCCACAGGACTGCACAAAATTCCTGACATCACGAGACAAAGCGGGCCACCAAAAAGACCGACTCACCAAATCTCTAGTACCAAAAATACTTGGATGACCAGCCAATGTGGAGCAATGAACTTCAGTCATTACTCTCTTCCTCCACTGGTCAGGAACATACAATTTTCCAATGGGACAACGCTCAGGTTTGTCCTACTGAAATTCTTCCATAGCACGTCTCAAATCGGGCGAGATGGCAGAAAGAACTACCCACTCACCTAAGATGGTAGCAGGCTTGATCACAACAGGAGAATCAGCAAAGAAACTCCTAGAGAGGGCGTCTGCCTTGACATTCTTAGTGCCCGGAAGAAAAGAGACCACAAAATCAAAACGTGTGAAAAACAAGGCTCACCTAGTCTGTCTAGGATTCAAGCGTTTGGCCGACTCCAGGTAAATCAAATTCTTGTGGTCAGTAAGGACCACGACTTGATGTTTAGCTTCCTCCAACCAATGTCTCCACTCCTCAAATGCCCATTTCATGGCTAACAGTTCCCGATTCCCCACATCATAGTTACGTTCGGATGGGGAAAACTTTCGGGAAAAGAAAGCACAGGGATTCATTTTAGATGTTACAGGATCTCTTTGGGACAAAACAGCTTCTGCACCAATCTCAGAAGCGTCCACCTCTACCTGAAATGGGAGCGAGACATCAGGTTGTCGCAAGACCGGAGCAGAAGTGAACCTTCGCTTCAGCTCCTGAAAGGAAGAAACAGCCTCCGGAGACCAATTCAGCACATCAGCACCCTTCTTAGTCAAATCAGTCAATGGTTTGGCAATACCAGGAAAATTAGCTATAAATTTACGATAAAAATTAGCAAAACCCAAAAACTTCTGGAGGGCCTTCAAAGAAGTGGGCTGAACCCAATCATAAATAGCCTGTACCTTGGCCAGGTCCATTTCAATAGTTGACGGAGACAAAATAAATCCCAAAAATGAAATCCTCTGTACCCCAAAAAGGCATTTCGATCCCTTGACATACAGGGAATTCTCCCTCAAAATACGGAACACAGTCCGAACATGTTCCACATGAGAGTCCCAATCCCTAGAAAAGATCAAAATATCATCCAATTTATCCACAAAGTTTCGGAAAATATCATTCATGAAGCACTGGAAGACAGAAGGGGCATTAGTGAGCCCAAAAGGCATCACCAGGTACTCAAAATGTCCCTCCGGAGTATTAAACGCCGTCTTCCATTCATCCCCATGCTTAATGCGAATAAGATTATACGCCCCTCTGAGGTCAAGCTTGGTAAACCAACAAGCACCTTTAACTCTGGAGAATAGATCAGAAATCAGGGGTAACGGATACTGATATTTAACAGTAATTTTGTTGAGGGAACGATAGTCAATACAAGGCCTTAATGAACCATCTTTCTTGGCCACGAAAAAAACCCCAGCACCTAAGGGTGAAGAGGATGGTCTAATATGACCCTTCTCCAACGACTCTTAATATAGGATCGCATAGCCTCGTGCTCGTGCTCGTCTTCGTGCTCCTTAATATAGGATCGCATAGCCTCGTGCTCCATAATCTTTGAAAATTCTTGGAGAACAGGAGAAGTCCCAGAAGACTGGAGAAGAGCAAATGTTGTTCCTATCTTCAAAAAGGGGAAGAAGGTGGACCCAGGCAACTACAGGCCGGTGAGTCTGACTTCTATACCAGGAAAGATCTTTGAGCAAATTATTAAACAACATGTATGTCAGTACCTGGATAAGAATGAAGTGATTAAACAGAGTCAGCATGGGTTTGTAACTAATAAGTCATGTCAGACTAACTTAATTTCCTTCTATGACGGAATCACTGATTGGGTGGATCAAGGAAATGCTGTAGATATAGTATATCTTGACTTCCGCAAAGCATTTGACAAAGTATCTCATACAATCCTTATTGAAAAAATGACTAAGTATGGAATGGACAAGGCAACTGTTAGGTGGATTCATAACTGGCTTAGTGATCGGACCCAAAGAGTGGTCGTAAATGGCTGCACATCCAACTGGAAGAATGTCTCAAGTGGGGTACCACAGGGCTCTGTCCTGGGCCCTGTATTGTTCAACATCTTTATCAACGATTTAGATGAAGGAATTGAGGGTAAACTGATTAAATTTGCTGATGACACAAAGCTAGGAGGGATAGCTAATACTAGAGAAGAGAGAGAGAGGATTCAAAAAGATATAAATAAACTGGAGAAGTGGGCAGCAACTAACAGAATGGTTTTTAACAGGGAAAAATGCAAAGTACTACATCTGGGCAATAAAAATGAAAAAAGCATATACAGAATGGGAGGAATAGGGCTAAGCAACAGCACATGTGAAAAAGACTTGGGTGTACTAATAGATCACAGACTGAATATGAGTCAACAGTGTGATGCAGCAGCAAAAAAGGCAAATGCAATTCTAGGATGTATCAACAGAAGCATACAGTCTAGATCACGTGAAGTCATTATTTCCCTCTACTCCTCTTTGGTCAGACCTCATCTGGAATATTGTGTCCAGTTTTGGGCACCACATTTTAAAAAAGACATCAACAAACTGGAGCAAGTTCAGAAAAGAGCGACCAGAATGGTGACTGGTCTGCAAACCCTGTCTTATGAGGAAAGGTTGCAGGATTTGGGAATGTTTAGTTTGCAAAAGAGAAGACTGAGAGGAGACTTAATAGCTGTCTACAAATATCTAAAGGGCTGTCACATGGTAGAAGGATCAACTTTATTCTCATTTGCACAAGGAAAGACTAGAAGCAATGGGATGAAACTGAATGGGAGGAGACACAGATTAGATATTAGAAAAAACTTTTTGACAGTTAGAGTGATCAATGAGTGGAACAAGCTGCCACAAGAAGAGGAGTGAGTTCTCCTTCAATGGATGTCTTCAAACAGAGGCTGGACAGACATCTGACTGGGATGATTTAGCGAATCCTGCTTTGAGCAGGGGGTTGGACCAGATGGCCCAGGAGGTCCCTTCCAACTCTGCAATTCTATGATTCTATGATTCTATGAAAAGTCGACCCTTGGGAAATTTACACCCAGGGCTCAGCTCAATTGCACAGTCATAACTCCTATGAGGAGGCAAAGACGCAGACTCATTCTCACTAAATACATCATAAAAATCAGCCAAATAGTCAGCAACATCATGCGACTGGGGAGAGGTGGAGAGGTGGAGAAAAAAGGAGCGTCACGTAGGGCACACCGACAACCCCAACTCCCCACAGACACAGATTTCCAATCCAAAACTGGATTATGGATTTGCAATCAGGGAAACCCCAGAACAATGGTATCATGCAAATTATGCAACACCAAAAATCTGCAATTTTCTTGATGGTCCGGGGCGACCCGCATTGCCACCTGGGTCCAAAACTGAGGTTTATTCTTCGCCAAAGGAGTAGCATCAATACCCCTCAAAGGGATAGGCGTCCGCAGAGGTGTCATAGGAAGCCCACAACGTTTAGCAAAATCCAAGTCCATCAGGTTCAGAGCTGCTCCCGAATCCACAAAAGCCTTAGCGGAAAATTTGGACGGGGAGCAGATCAGAGTAATTGCCAGAAGAAACTTAGGTTGAACACCACCCACAGCAATTGTGTGTGCAAAACGTTTCTCTCGTTTAGGGCATACAGAAATAATATGAGAGGCATCCCCACAAAAAAAACACAGCTTATTACGCCTTCTGAACTCCTGACGTTGCGCCCTAGACAAAACTCTATCACATTGCATAGGTTCAGACATTTGTTCAACAGGTGGCAACACCTCTCGTGCAGTTTTGCGTTCACGCAAACGCTGATCAACCTGAATGGCCAATGACATAGAATCGTCAAGACCAGAGGGAACAGGAAATCCCACCATAGTATCTTTTACGGTTTCTGACAATTCCTTCAGAAAGAGAGCTGCCAAGGCACCATCATTCCAGGTAGTAAGGACCGCCCACTCTCGGAATCTTTGACATTACAACTCTGCAGAATCCTGACCCTGGCTCAATGCCAACAGGGCCTTTTCAGCCTGATCAATAGCATTAGGTTCATCATACAACAACCCCAAGGCTTGAAAAAATGCGTTCACATTAGTTAGAATAGGATCATCAGGTTTTAAAGAAAACGCCCAATCCTGGGGTTCGCTGCGCAGCAAAGAGATGACAATTTTAACCTGCTGCGCGGAGGTCCCCGGTGAGTTAGGCTTCAAGGCAAAAAATAATTTACAATTATTCTTAAAATTCAAAAATTTAGACCGATCCCCAAAAAACACATCAGGAGTAGGAATCTTTGGTTCAGCAGCATGTGAATGAGCAAGATAGGCGGAAATTCCCTGCACTTCAGCAGTGAGCTGCTCCACACGATCAGACAATTGCTTAATCTCCATTGAGAAAAAATTCCCCCTACGGCCTCAGAGAAATAGAGGAAAAAATATACACACACAAAAAAAAATTCTGACACTTTTTTTTTTTTTTTACAATTCTTTCCTGCTATTGAGTACCCTAGAATCTGCGGTATGGCTGGTGATTCTGTTATGAATGAGTCACCGGAGGAGGAAAAAGCAAAAACACAAGCTAAGTCCAGAAAACCGGAGAGGTTGGTAGCTAGTGGATTGCAGACCCCTGATCCTATTCACCACAACTAACAGTAGCCATGGGGGGTTCCTACGGTGCCCTAGACCCCTCGTCACAGCTGGAGAGCTAAATAAGCCTAAAGAAAGAAAGGGGAAATCTAAACTGCCCCAGAGCAGACCCCAAAGCAATAGACAGCCCCCAACATGTATTGTCGGTGAAAAACAGATGAAAACACAAACACAGACAGAAAGACAGACTGAGCAAATGATGGGGCCCAACTAACTAGCTAGGAAAGGACAGAAAAGATGCTGGCTGCAATCACGCAAAAAACCCTGCCAAAAATAATGTCCAACACGTCTGATAGAAAAGGCCCTGAAGTCACTAGACTTCAAAATCACTATATCAGCACTCAGGTATATTCTGAAGACAGAGCAAAGAGATCAACTGATCAGAGACAAAAATGGAGTTCAGCCCGTCCCAATCAGGGAAAGCTGAACACAAACACTAAGTAAACAGACAAAATCTCATGGAAAAATAGCAGAGCAAAAACTTAGCTTTTAGTAGACAGGAACTAAACTGGATGCCAGAGCTAAGAGCAGAAAGGATCACCAGCAACTTTGCAGGGCGTCGGCTGCCTTATATCCACTCAGAAATTCTGGATGTCCAATCACACTCCACCTGTTCAGATGACAGGTTCTTCCCATCCAGATCAATTTCACCACCTCCTTTCACCAGCAGAGGGAGTTCATCAGACATCAGAGGTGAAGGAGAAAATGAACTCATAACAGACATCATCACTGGGTGGACCTCAGGAAATTGGCGGAAACATCGGGACACAGGCAGGACATCAGGAACACGGACAGGACCTCTGGAACACCAGGCAGGACATCGGGACGCCAGGCAGGACACCGGGACACCAGGCAGGACATCGGGACACCAGGCAGGACATCGGGACACCAGGCAGGACATCAGGACTCGGATCTCAGTTTGAGCATCAGCACACTGGCATCGGACTCCGGACATCTGGCAGCGATCGACAGGATCCGGACATCAGGCTGCGGACATCAGCTCCGGACATCAGGCCGCAGTCATCAGGCTCCGGACCACTGGCAGCGATCGGCAGGCTCCGGACATCGGGCAGGGAAGCTTAGGATCCAGACATCTGGCAGAGGACATCAGGCACAGCACATCTGGAAGAGGTCGTCAGACACCGGACATCAGGCCGTGGTCATCAGGCTCCGGACGAGAGGCCACGGTCATCAGGCTCCGGTCAACTGCCAGTGGCCTAGAAAGGAACCCCAGCGGTCTGGTGCAAACCCTGCTGGATTGGAATGGAACCGGCAGGGAATTGCACCGAATCCCCAGCTGAGCACAGAGTGGCAGAAACTCAGCGGAAACACCGGACTCCTACTTCCAAGATGAACCCAGGTTAAATCACAGCAAGTCAGGTAGCAAAGGGTCACAGTCACTGGGCACAAGGTTCAGGACAAGGAAGGACCTCAGGAACATCACACAGAGAACACAGTTCAGACAGGGTCAGGTAAAGGAGCAGGTCCAGGATCCAAGATTCAGGAAACAAGACACAACATAGACAGGCCTGGACATGCAGCCTCCAGGAAGGGCGGTCTGGGTATTTCTGCCCCAGAGCAGGCGTAGAAACAAGACACAATTCAGACAGGGTCAGGTGCAGGAACAGATCCAGGATCAGGGATTCAGGAAACAAGAGACAACATGGACGGGCCTGGATATGCAGCCTCCAGGAAGGGCGGTCTGGGTATTTCTGCCCCCAGAGCAGGCAGACAAACAGGGACGAGGAGCAACAGCTCCCCCAGAACTGATCACAATCAGAGCAGGAGCTGAACACAAACTCACATGGCTAGGTTCAGGAACTCAATGCGAAGCTCTGGCAACGCCCCACAGGACAGGGAACTTTTATATAGCAGCTGCCTCACAGCGATAGGCTTGAGCAGCAATTGTAGCACACACCCATTCCTCATAAAAGCAGGGGAGGTGTGGCCGCGCGCACCCTAAGCAAAACCAGATGTCACGTGGACCCATCCTGACACAGCTCGCAGGCCGGTAACTAAAACAACAGGACGCGGCACGTGATACTGTCCTGTGTGACACGGCTCACAGGCCAGTAACTAAAACAACAAGACAAAGGGAAGGGAAACAGTTACAACAGTGGGCCCTGCGATAGGGAGCAGGGACGTGGAGACCTCCTGTACTCCCCTGCGTCAGTGTCCCTTACGCTCCTAACGTTCCCTAGACCGGTTCCGCACCGGACGCCGATCAGGATACCTGTTACCCTAGCACACCCTACACCTATCCCTTGCTAGGGAGCTGGGTGGCGCAGGCACTGGCCCCACCGCTGCACTAATACACACTAAGGAAAAGCACAAACAGGGAAACACCACTTAGCTTTACTCTGTTGCACTTGCTCCTGGCAACAGAGTCCACCACCAGCATGCAGCTCTCCTCCTGAATCGCTGCCACCAACTCTGTCAGAGCTACAAGGCAAGAAACGTTCTCCAGCTCCTTCCTCCACCAAGGATGGTTGAAATGAACACTATCGCCAACACTGATTGCAACACCTGTGACTCTTTTATAGCAGAGCCAGAAATCACACCTGCATTATAATCATGTGCACTAAACAAAAGAAACTAGAGTGCAATGACGCTCACCACCACCGGGGGAAAACTTAGAACAAACGACACAGTGCAATAATCCTAATGGCCACTGGGGGCAAAAACACCTTAAGCACAGCTTAGTGAAAAAAAAAGGTTACCTGTGCTTTATATCAGTCATGATCCAGCGTGGATCATGACACCAGACAGAAATCAGGACTGCAAAGGACAACTGGCGAGAGCTGCAAGCCTGAACACACGTGGTAAGTCATACACCATGCAGAGGACCTATTAACCCACGGACAGTTTTCTACAGCGGCAGCCAGGGACTGCACCAGTGGGTGGTCTTTCAAAGCAGCGGAGCCATGCACGCATATACTGCTACGCAGTGGGGCAGGGAACTGAGCAGCATCCATAACGGTAACAGACAACAGTATCCCTGCTAATTAGGAGGAGAGGAACAAAGGGTTAATGCAGACATGCAGAGTAACGCCGAGGAAACAAAGTACAAACACACCGGTGTTACAGTTCCCCATCACTCAGATGACCAATACCTGTTTGCATTCATGCACCAAGGGGCACAGTACACATGGACAATGATGCCCCAGGTGGCCCAGAACAGCCCTTCACAGTTCACCAAAGCGATGTCCTCCATCCTCGCCAACTGGATTACAGAACTTGCAGAAGTCGCTCTTCTACAATATGTGGATGACCTTCTCCTTTGTGCAGCGGATATCGATACCTCCACAGCCCATTCCTTGTCTCTCCTACTCTATCTGGCAGAGCAGCAATGCAAGGTCTCGAAAAACAAAGTCCAGTGGTGTCAGAAGTGAGTTACATTCCTGGGACACTGTTTTGCCTACCAGACGAAACACCTGACAGATGATTGGAAAACCACTGTGGAAAAGATGGTTCCCACAAAACTCCAAAGACGCTACAGGCCTTCCTTGGTCTATTTTCATATTGCAGAACTTGGATCCCCCAATGCCTCGGTCTTAATGCAGCCTCTATGCGATTGCATCAATGCGACCCCGCTCCTTCTCTCGGATGCACCCTTCAACTCATTCAGGAAACTGAAAGACTTCATAGTCTCAGTTCCAGCACTAGGCCAACCTGAATATGAGAAGCAACTTTGTCTATACCTGATGGAAAAAGAAGGCCATGCCACAGGAGTCCTGATGCAGATACATGGGGGAAAGCAGAGACCTCTAGGCTACTTTTCAGCTCACCTGGATCCAGTTGCATGGGGAGCCCCCTCCTGCACGAGGGCAGTATTTGCAGCACACACCCTCCTGGACAAGACTGCTGATATCATTCTTGGTCATCCGCAGAAGATCCTGGCTCCGCACGACATCTCAGCAGTCCTCAACCAAACCCAGCCAAAGCATCTCTCCACCACCAGGCATCTTAGCCTTCAGTGCTCTCTGCTCTTGCCTAACAATGTCACCTTCTCCAGATGCACGGTCCTCAACCCGGCCACTCAACTGCCACTCCCATGGGGGATGCGGATATGGGCTCTTCAGATCAAAATCTGCATGAAACCTTTCACAAGGATCTGGATTTGCTCCGGACTGACGACCATGATTGTTTCAGCATCATGCAAAAGGAAACAGCAGGATTACCCAATGTGGAGGATGAGCCACTGACCAACCCAGAGTTGATCCTTTACTTAGATGGTTCCAGATTTGCAGATGATGAAGGAAGGTTCCACATGGGATGTGCAGTGACCAGCAATCAAGAAATCCTATGGTCCAGAAGTCTGCCGCCTAGCCTGTCAGTCCACAAAGCAGAACTGTTGGCGCTGACGAAAGCCTGCCAGATTGCAAAATGCATAGCTGCAAACATTTATACTGATTCCAGGTACTCGCATGGCATAGCACATGACTTTGGACCCATCTGGGCTGAGAAGGACTTCAACACAGCAAGCGTGACAACCATGAAGCATCATGGAGCCATCAGAGACCTGCTGGATGCACGCCAACTTCCAAAAGTGGTGGTGATATTAAAAGTCAAAGCACATGGAAAACCGAATACAGTAGAGGCACAGGGCAATAACATGGCTGACATGGCAGCCAAAGAAGCAGCCAAAGGAAGACAATATGGAGAGGTGGGAGAGGTCGTAGAGCCGGACGGCTACTATATGACAATTGAAGACAAGAAACCTGACAAAATGACGTCCTGGGATCTGTTCAAGAAGTTGCAGGACCAGACTCCAAAGGAGGAAAAGGAAAACTGGATGTGGAAGGGAGCAACACATGAAGAAGGAAGGAAATACGCAATGGACGCCAAACCCTGTCTACCTCGAAGAATGTACCCTATGGTGGTTCAATGGGCACATGGGCCAACACACAGATTGAAGACACAGATGAATGATCTGATCGGTGCTTACTGGCTCGCTCCGGGGGTTTCTACCCTAACCGCCAAATTTACTAGCAACTGTTTGACCTGCAGCAAATGTAACCCGGGACTTGTGGAGAAAGATCCCCCACATCATCTGGCACTGTACCCTTTCCAGAGGATCCAGATAGACCACATCCAGATGCCACCAAATGGAGGATTTGAATATGCCCTTGTGGTCGTAGATGTGTTCTCAGGATGGCCAGAATTTTTCCCAGTGAGGAACCAGTCGGCAAAGACTACTACAAAAAAGCTACTTTCAGAAATAACCTGCATATATGGGGTTCCAGAAGTGATAGAGTGATCATTCCCAGCAATCCTAACACGAGAGATCTTGTCAGCAGTAGGGTCAGATTTAGGCCTACACACTCCTTACCATCCCCAAAGTAGTGGGAAAGTGGAAAGACTAAGGCTGTGTGCCCACGTAGCGATTTTTAAGCGTTTTTGCCGCGATTTTCGGCGCAAAAACGCAGCGAAAACGTTTAAAAATCGTGTACAGAATGCCCCACATGCATTCCTATGGCATTCCGCACATACTGTGCTAATGCTGCGCTTTTTTCCGCGGCGGAATCGCACCGCGGAAAAAATCGCAGCATGCTCATTCTTTTGTGCGGAATCGCAAAGAATTGCCGCGATTCCGCACCCATAGGAATGCATGAGAATCGCTTACTTCCCGCATGTGGCTATGCCCACCATGCGGAAAGTTAAGCGTCTCATGTGCGGTTGGTACCCACGGTGTGGAGGAGAGGAGACTGTCCTCCAGGCCCTGGGTACCATACCCCTGTAAAAAAAAGAATAAAAAATAAAAAATCGGGGTATATTTACCTTCCGGCATCCCGCGCTGCATTCCCAGCCTAAGCGTTCCCAGTAATGCCTTGCGGCACGGTCCAGTGATGACGTAGTCTCGCGTGACTCTAGCAGTCTCGCGAGATCGCTATAGCAACGCGAGACCACGACATCACAGGTCTCGCAAGGCATTACTGGGAATGCTGTGGCCCGGGAATGCAGCGCGGGACGCCGGAAGGTAAATATACACCGATTTTTTTATTTTTTTTAGCATTTTAACATTCTATCTTTTACTATTGATGCCGCATAGGCAGCCTCAATAGTAAAAACCTGGTCACTCTTGTCAAACACTATGTTTGATGAGTGTGACCAACCTGTCAATCACTTTCCAAGCGATGCTTCAAATCGCTTGGAAAGTGCTTGAATATCGCACACGAAAATCGCGGCAAAATCGCGATCATAGTCACGGTAAAATCGCGCGGAAAAAACTGTGCGATTTCTGGGAAGGAGTCCGGTTTTTGGTGTGCGTTTTAACACGCACCGTGGGCACATAGGCTAAATGGGACACTTAAGAACAGGATGTTCAAAATCGCCCAAGAAACAAGCAAACCATAGTATGAGACACTCACAATCGCACTATTTAGTGTATGGCACACTCCCAGAGGCCCAGAAAAGCTGTCACCATATGGAATTTTGTTTGGGTCTAGTCCCAGGTTAGGGGCATTCTTCCCTCAGCAGCTGACCATACAATATGATACTTTGTCTGTTTATGTAATTGAACTGACAAAAAAACTTGATAATGTCCATTCTTGAGTTTTTTCTTCATTGCCAGATCCAGATTCAATATACGGTACGCACTCCTTGAAGCCAGGAGACTGGGTGTTGGTGAAAAAGTTTGTAAGGCGAACACTCGATCCCAGATTTGATGGCCCTTTCCAAGTGCTGCTGACAACACCAACCTCTGTGAAACTGGAGGGGAGACCCACTTGGATCCACGCATCACTTTGCAAGAAAGTTCCCATACCAGAAGACACACCTAAGCTAGAATGATGCTGTGGATGCCACGCCTGACTGGATAGATGATCAGCCTGATGAAGAATACACACCCTTGACTACACATGCTGTTGACTACAAGACTATAATTGCAATACCATGAACCGATGTTAAGGACAGATCTCCTGACCGCCCATTTGCGAAAGTCTGTACGGAGGGGGGTTATACACTAGGCATGTGTCAGCTCACCAGCAGCCCAAAAGAGTTCCAGCGCTTTGGGGCAGGAGGTTAGGATTAGGGCAAGTTAGATCTAAGGGGAATTGTGATGGAAATATATATATTTCAAATATATATCACCTGCATATATTCTCATATATACTCACAGCTAATATACACGCGATAATCAAATTGCTTAAAATGGCTGCCACAGACCAGACAGCCCTTCGGTACTTTCCAAGATGAAAAAGTGGAGCAACACCAGATGTGCTAAAGTCCATGTCTAAATTTTGTCCTGGTTGCAGAAAAAGGTGAGAGTTACATTTTAGTTGTTTGATCAGCATTTATATATGCCTTGATCACAATATTCCATATATATTTAGATAACCAATAACATTGAAGCTCAACAATGTGATAATTAACTAACCACCTCTTTCTATATGCAATTATAAAAACATGTATGTACAATAAACCATCAGTATTTGATTGAATGTTATTCTGTCACCACGGTGTACAGTGTCATTCTTGAGCGCTCAAAAAACTCAGCCTAATTGGGAACACCCGCAGCACATGCAGGATTTATCCTAACCAAATTTCCTTCACACATGTACTGATAAAATCATTAGGCCTAAAATTGGGGTGAAGCCTGGAGGGACAATTAGCTACTCCAAATCGTTTGTGCTAAAACTGTGTTTCAGTAGCAAATCAGGAGGCCAGATATACAGTGGGTACGGAAAGTATTCAGACCCCTTTACATTTTTTACTCTTTGTTTCATTGCAGGCATTTGGTAAATTCAAAAAAGTTAATTTTTTTCTCACTAATGTACACTCTGCACCCCATCTTGACTGAAAAAACAGAAATGCAGAAATTTTTGCAAATTTATTAAAAAAGAAAAACTAAAATATTACATGGTGATACATGATCCCCTAAAAAAGTTATTATTATATAAATGCAGTGCCAGATAACAAGTATATTTTAGTGTATCAATGATTCAGGTTATTTTAATTTCTTCTATTAGTCCACTCAGAAGCTCATGACACAGGTCCAATCAATAGTAATCACAAGTCTCTGTATATATCACCACCGGTAAGATTTTTCAAATTTATTAACCCCTTCGCATCCGAGCCTGTTTTTGCCTTTGTGACCGGGCCAATTTTTTCAATTCTGACCAGTGTCACTTTATGAGGTCATAACTCTAGAACGCTTCAACGGATCCTGCTGATTCTGACATTGTTTTCTCGTGACATATTGTACTTCATGATGGTGGTAAAATTTCTTAGATATGAACTGCGCTTATTTGTTAAAAAAATCAAAATTTGACGAAAATTTGACAAAAATTTAGAAAATTTTGAAATTTTTATTTTTATGCCCTTAAATCAGAGAGTGATATAGCAAAAATAGTTAATAAATAACATTTTCCACATGTCTACTTTACATCTGCACAATTTTGGAAACATAATTATTTTTTTTAGGAAGTTATAAGGGTTAAAAATTGACCAGCGGATTTCTCATTTTTACAACAAAATTTACAACACCATTTTTTTTAGGGACCACCTCACATTTGAAGTGAGTTTGGGGGGTCAATATGACAGAAAATACCCAAAAGTGACACCATTCTAAAAACTGCACCTCTCAATGTACTCAAAACCACATTCAAGAAGTTTATTAACCCTTCAGGTGCTTCACATGAATGAATGGAGTGTGGAAGGAAAAAATAAACATTTAACTTTTTTTCACAAACATTTTACTTCAGAACCATTTTTTTTTATTTTCACAAGTGTAAAAAGAGAAAATGAACCACAAAATTTTTTGTGCAATTTCTCCCGAATACGCCGATGCCCCGTATGTGGGGCTAAACCACTGTTTGAGCACACGGCAGAGCTCAGAACGGAAGGAGTGCCGTTTGACTTTTTCAATGCAGAATTGGCTGGAATTGAGATCGGATGCCATGTCGCATTTGGAGAGCCCCTGATGTACCTAAACAGTGGAAACCCCCCACAAGTGACCCCATTTTGGAAACTAGACCCCTTAAAGAACTTATTTAGATGTGTCATGAACACTTTGAACGCCCACGTGCTTCACAGAAGTTTATAACATAGAGCCATGAAAATAAAAAATCATTTTTTTTCCACAAAATGATCTTTTAGCCCCCGATTTTTTATTTTCACAAGGGTAACAGGAGAAATTGGACCCCAAAAGTTGTTGTCCAATTTGTCCTGAGTACAGCGGTACCCCATATGTGGAAGAAAACTACTGTTTGGGCACACGGTGGGGCTCGGAAGGGAAGCAGTGACGTTCTGGAATGCAGACTTTGATTGAATGGTCTGCGGGTGTCATGTTGCGTTTGCAGAGCCCCTGATGTACCTAAACAGTGGAAATCCCCCACAAGCGACCCCATTTTGGAAACTAGACCCCCTATGGAACGTATCTAGATGTGTGGTGAGCACTTTGATCCCCCAAGTGTTTCGCTAAAGTTTATAATGTAGAGCCATGAAAGTAAAAAAATCATTTTTTTTTTCCACAAAAATGATCTTTTAGCCCCCAATTTTTATTTTCATAAGGGTAACAGGAGAAATTGGACCCTAACAGTTGTTGTCCAATTTGTCCTGAGTACGCTGGTACCCCATATGTGGGAGTAAACTACTGTTTGGGCACACGGTGGGGCTCGGAAGGGAAGTAGTGATGTTCTGAAATGCAGACTTTGATGGAATGGTCTGCGGACGTCATGTTGTGTTTACCGAGCCCCTGATGTACCTAAACAGTGGAAACCCCCAATTCTAATTCCAAACCTAACCCCAACACACCCCTAACCCTAATCCAACCCTAACCATAACCCTAACCACAAACCTAACACCAACACACCCATAACCCTAATCCCAGCCCTAGCCCTAACCCTAGCCCTAACCCTAGCTCTAACCCTAGCTCTAACCCTAGCCCTAACCCTAGCCCTAGCCCTAACTCTAGCCCTAGCCCTAGTCCTTACCCTAACCTGCGTACCTGCTTTTTTTTCTTTACTTTTTTTTCTTTTTGTGACAAGATCGCTGCCCTGCGATCTGACTCATAGTAACGCCACTTCTCCTCTGATCTCACACTGACAGATGATCAGAGGAGAAGCAGCGTTACTATGTGACAAGATCACTGCCTGGCACATAGTAACTTAACATGTGAAAAAGATCAGCCAATTGTCCCCATTATTCTCATCTATTATTTTGCCTACTTGGGCAGCATGGGGGTTCAGTGGTTAGCACGGTAGCTCAGTGGTTACCATGGTGGCTCTGTGTTAGCTTGGTGGCTCAGTGGTTAGCATGGTGGCTCATTGGTTGGCACGGTGGCTCAGTGGTTGGCATAGTGGCTCAGTGGTTGGCACGGTGGCTCAGTGGTTAGCACTGTATCTCAGGATCCTGATTATGGTAGTACAACATTTTATTGGTACCAGTCCTACCATACCAGAGAAGTCGTGTTACAATAAGTGAGATCGCCGGGAAACAAGCAGTTTTTCCAGTAACACGACTTCTCCTCTGATCTCACACTGACAGATGATCAGAGGTGAAGCAGCATTACTGTGTGACTAGATCGCTGCCTGTCACAGCTGATCCAGGCAGCGATCTTGTCACACAGTAACGCTGCTTCACCTCTGATCATCTGTCAGTGTGAGATCAGAGGAGAAGTCGCTTTACTATGAGTGAGATCACCGGGAAACAAGCAGCTTTCCCAGCGAGCGCTCTCATTGGCTGCTGTGACGCTGACATCATCAGGACCTGAACCAATCAGGTCTCGATGACGTCGGGGGTCCCAGCATGCATTTTGCACCGGGATCCCCGCGTTATAAGGTATGTGGGGGTCCCGGGGGGCACAAAACCGCCGACAGTAGATAAACGTCGGCGCTGCACAAAGTCCAGCAAGCGCCAACGTTTATCTACTGTGGGCGGTTGGGAAGCGGTTAAAAGAGAAAAACTGAAATATCACATGGTCATAAGTATTCAGATCCTTTGCTCAGACACTCATATTTAAGTCACATGCTGTCCATTTCCTTGTGATCCTCCTTGAGATGGTTCTACTCCTTCTTTGGCGTCCAGCTGTGTATAATTAAACTGATAGGATTTGATTTGTAAAGGCACACACCCATCTATGTAAGACCTCACAGCTCACAGTGCATGTCAGACCAAATGAGAATCATGAGGTCAAAGGAACTGGCCAAGGAGCTCAGAGACAGAATTGTTTCAAAATACAGATCTGGCTAAGGTTAGAAAAGAATTTCTGCAGTACTCAAGGTTCCTTAGAGCACAGTAGCCTCCATAATCCTTAAATGGAAGAAGTTTGGGACTCCAGAAGTCTTCCTAGACCTGGTCATCCAGCCAAACTGAGCAATTGTGGGAGAAGAGCCTTGGTGAGAGAAGTAAAGAAGAATCCCAAGATCACTGTGGCTGAGCTCCACAGATGCAGTAGGGAGAAGGGAGAAAGTTCCAGAAAGTCTTAAACAATGTTTTTATTGAGAGTTTTTCATGGTTGAAAATTATATTGCATACATTTAATGAGACATCAACATATGTCTCTATAAACAGTCATTTTTATGACAGAACAGATTTAGCACAAAACAACTTATGTACAATAGCAAACATAACATATTTATTATACATTAGAACAGGTAGTATAGGTATCAGAAGTAGTCATCAATACAGTTCCAATGAACTGTCTTTCTACAATGAGAAAAAGTCATCGATTTTAGATTTCCGCTCTATCCATGTGCCCCACCTGTCCTTGTAGAGATCCAGTGTGAGATTGTTCATGTAAAAAATGTTTTCATATGTACAATGTTGGTCCACTAGTATTATCAAGGTCTTGACGTCAGGGGGTCGTATATTGTTCCAACCCTTCGCTATAAGATATGATGCTGACATCAGAACATGAGCCAACAAAAATCTAGTTTTTTTATATTGTTTAAGGTCAATCAACAGTAGAGCCAACACTGGACAGGGGCGAATAGAGCGCCTGCATAGTAATGAGATTAACCCGAAAACCTTAATCCAGTATGTTTTCAGACAGGGGCAATCACAAAAAATGTGCTTTATATCAGCTAGGTTGCCACAATTTCTCCAACACAGACCCAGGTTGTCATTTGTAAAATGCCTGAGTCTAGCTGGGGTGAGATAGTATCTGTGTATAATTTTAAAATGAGTTTCCAAAATGTTCATACATTTGGTAGCTTTGTGAGCTACTTTAAAGGAAGCAGTCCATTGTGTCATAGATATTTGTACTTGTAAATTATTCTTCCACCTTTCAAAACAGTCTCTATTCGAGAATGTATATTTATTTGTTAAAATGGAGTATAGAGCTTGTAGGTAGCTCTTGTGTCTGGGTGGGGGATTCCTGAAAAAATTACATATTATTGAACAAAATATTTGAAGAAAGCTCCTTTTTTTTCTTATTATATTCCTCTTTGAGGAGGTGATATGCCATATACTCAGTGTTGGGAATGTTAAATTTGGTCTTAACCATTTGGAAAGACATTAATTTGTTACCCACAAAGAGATCCTCTGTGTGAGTGATTATTGTTTTAGACCAGTTGTCAAAGTAAGGTCGTAGTGAGGGTCTGATTGGCAGCAAATACGGAATTTTTAGTGAACTGGCTGAATATGGAAAATTATTAAATTTCTTTTTATGAAATTGGGAAAGTTCCAGAAAGTCAACTATCATTGCAGCCCTCCACCAGTCGGGCCTTTTTGGCAGAGTTTCCAGACAGAAGCCTCTTCTCAGTGCAAGACACATGGAAGCCCGCAAAGAGTTTGCTAAAAACACATGAATGACTCCCAGACTATGAGAAAAAAGATTCTCTAGTCTGATGAGACGAAGAAAGAACTTTTTGGTGGTAATTCTAAGTGGTATATATGGAGAAAACCAGGCATTGCTCATCACCTGCCCAATACAATCCCAACAGTGAAACATTGTGATGGCAGCATCATGCTATGGCTGCAGGAACAGGACAACTGGTTGCAATTGAAGGAAACATGAATGCGGCCAAGTACAGAGATATCTTGGATGAAATCCTCTTCCAGAGTGCTCTGGACCTCAGACTTGGCCGAAGGTTCATCTTCCAGCAAGACATTGACCCTAAGCACATACAGCTAAATTAACAAAGGAGTGGCTTCAGTGCAGCTCTGTGACCATTCTTGACTGGCCCAGCCACAGCCCTGACCTAATCCCAATTGAGCATCTCTTTAGAGACCTAAAAATGGCTGCCCACCATCGTTCACCATCCAACCTGACAGAATTGGAGAGGATCTGCAAAGAAGAATGGCAGAGGATCCCCAAATCCAGGTGTGAAAAACTTGTTGCATCATCACTAAGAAGACTCATGGCTGTACTAGCTCAAAAGGGTGTTTCTACTTCATACTGAGCAAATGGTCTGAATACTTATGACCATGTGATATTTCAGTTTTTGTTTT
The DNA here is from genome assembly GCF_039654945.1 of Dendrobates tinctorius. Classification (NCBI taxonomy): domain Eukaryota; kingdom Metazoa; phylum Chordata; class Amphibia; order Anura; family Dendrobatidae; genus Dendrobates; species Dendrobates tinctorius. Next base: position 24,260,042 of record NW_027361921.1, read on the forward strand.
TTAATAAATTTACAAAAATTTCTACATTTCTGGTTTTTTTTCAGTCAAAATGGGGAGATTAATGAGAAATTTTTTTTTTTCAATTTACCAAATGGCCGCAATGAAACAAAGAGTGAAAAATGTAAAGGGATCTGAATACTTTCTGGACCAACTGTAGACTTAAAAATTGGTAGGCCTAATACTGGGGTGCAGACTGGAAGCTCAATTAGCTACTCCAAATCGTTTGTGACAAAACTGTGTTTCAGTGGCAAATAAGAAGGCCAGATTTCCATGTAAAAATTGTTAGGCCTAATATTGAGGTGCAGCCATGAGGCCCAGTTAGCTACTCCAAATCCTTTGTGATAAAACTGTGTTTCAGTGACAAATCAAAAGGTCAGATTTGCACTTAAAAATTGTTAGGCCTAATATTGGGGTGCAGTCATGAGGCCCAATTAACTAATCCAAATCATTTGTGATAAAACTGTGCTTCAATGGCAAATTAGAAGGACAGACTTCCACTTAAAAATTGTTAGGCCTAATGTTGGGGTGCGGCCTGGAGGGTCAATAAGCTAATTCAAATCATTTGTGATAATACTGTGTTTTAGTGGCAAATCAGAAGGCCAGATTTCCACTTAAAAATCATTAGGCCTAATACTGGGGTGCATCCCGGCGCACCAATTAGCTAATCCAAATCGATTGTGATAAAACTGTGTTTCAGTGGCAAATCAGGCCAGATTTCAACTTAAAAATCACTAGGTATAACAGTGTTGCTCAGGCACACTATCTAAAAATATAAATAGTGATTGTTCATTTAATGACATGTAACTGACACCTGTGGGCCTATGGTTGTGAAATGGCAGGTTACAAGAGGGGAAGGTTACTTACATAGCGGTATGCCTTGTAGATGAGGCTCAGAAAGAGTATGTACTACCAAGGATGGCAGGCGCTGAATCAAGTGGCCTCTCCTCCTCTTCCAGCACCTTAACATCACATAAAGCAAAAAACACAAATATCCTGAACTAAAAAGTAAAAAATATACTGCAAATAATGCAGTTCAGATTTGTTTTTTATACCTTAACATCACATGCAGTAAAATCCTCAGCTGACGTGTGACTGACAGGTGTTGGCTTATGGCTGTGAAACAGCAAGTTACAAGAGGGGAAGGTTACTTGCAACATGAGTGGGGAAAAAGCAAGGTCATTATGGAAGGGGGAATAGGCTTAGGGCCCCGTCTCACATAACGACTCACCAGCGATCCCGACAATGATATCAACGTGTCAGGATCGCTGGTAAGTCGCTATGTGATCGCTGGTGAGCTGTCACCAGTGATCAGCACAGCGACCCCGAGCGCGCGTCGTCGCTGTGTTTGTTAGTTTCCAGCGCGCTGATGCAGGGAGCTGGTAACTAACGTACACATCGGGTATCCAAGGGACGTGCGTCCCTTAGATACCCGATGTGTACGTTAGTTACCTGCTCCCTGCATCAGCACGCTGGTAACTAGCGTACACATCGGGTTTCTAAGGGACGCACGTCCCTTGGATACCCGATGTGTACGTTAGTTACCAGCTGATTGCTGGTCTCCCGCCTGTCACACGCAGCGATGCGTGCTGGTCAGCGGGAGACCAGCGACCAAAGAAAAGTCCTGGCCTTTCCAACAGCGATCAGCGATACCGGCAGGGGGGCCAGTCGCTGATCACTGTCACACACAGCAATCTCGCTGGTAACATCGCTGTTGTGTCACAAAACTTGTGACTCAGCAGCGATCTCGCTAGCGAGATCGCTATGTGAGACGGGCCCTTAGTGTTCCACATGTATGTAGGTTAGGTGTTAATGTTAATGAAAGCTCAATTGAACAATCACAGTCTCGACCTATCCAAAGACCACTGACAACATCTATTACTGGATAGGCTACTTGACTCCCTTTCGTTGTCAGCAGCATAGCGGTATGCCTTGTAAATTAGGCTCAGAAAGAGTATGTTCTTCCATGGATGGCAGGCACTGCATCAAATGGCTTCTCCTCCTCTTCCTCCACCTGAACATCACACACAGTAAAATCCTCAGCTGTGGCTCTCCAATCACCCTTGTTTTCTTCCACATCAAAAATTTCCAAATGCCCAACTGACTGTGGGAACCACAGATGGACCATTCTACAGAGCTGTTCACACATTCTATTCCATGGGCATCAGAGATCTGCTCCAAAGAATCACAGAATCCAGAGGAAGAAAGCATCTGCAACGATGCCCCAAATTTTTTCATGTTGGATCTGGGGTTGGACGAAGTAGGGTCCGTGTAGAATCCAGTCTTCCATCACCAGACGTTATCCACCAAATTTGAAGCTGATCCTGATGAGACTCAGATACCAGAGGTGCACGTGGACTGTATAATGGTGTCAGGGCAGGAAGAGAAGGGTAACTAACTCTTAGGGTGAGGAGTGTGAGAACAGAGAGGATGATGATGAGGTTGTAGATCCCACTTGGATTTAACCCAGAGGTATGCAGCTGAGTATCTCAGCAGAGAAAGTGGAGAAGGAGGAAGATTAGGAGTTTACGCAGCTTCCCTCACAGGCACAAAGTGATGCAACCATGACAAGAACTGCATCCTCAACACCAACTCTGGCTGTGGTCAGCACCGGTCGCAAGTGTGCGGGTCAAAGGGGCAGCAAGAGCTGCCTAGGCTAGGCCTTTTTTGAGACCGTAAAGGATGACCCAACACATGTTATCTGTCAAATTTGCAAAAAAAACTCAGTAGAGGCAAAAATTGCAATAATTTGACAACTACATGCATGAACCACCACATGCGCAATAAACATGCCTTAGTGTGGGAATCTCACAGTGCTAATATGTAAACTAGCAGGCCTCGCCAACCACCGGCCATCCCATCAACTCCATCTGCTGCTCCTTCCTCCTACATCACCATGCTACGTCTTCTCCCACAGGTCTCTTTCCACTTGTTTACCCCCTACAGTCGGGGTGAATGAGAGCCTGTCAGCTGTTACATATGTAGACATGACTGCTGCTTTTGTGTCACTTTGCATAGCAAATTTTCTCAATCCACCATAATATCTCTGTCTTCACCTCACTCACAGTAAAGCAGTTTGTCCTGTTCTGTGTACTCTACCCTCTCTCAACACAGCAACCAGCTCTCGGTCCCGCAATTGTGGTCACGTAAAAGAATGTTTCCTACTACACATGCCAAAGCTAAGAGCTTGAACTCCATCATCTCAAATCTGTTGGCCACAGAAATGCTGCCTTTCTGCCTGGTGGATACAGATGGTTTCAGAAAGTTGATGGCCTTCGCAGTCCCCCCAGTACCATGTTACTATAGCTGCTTAAGGTCTAAAACGGAAAATGCTCCCCCTAGTGATAATTATATATATTTGTAAAAAAAATAATATTTTTCACATAGAAATGTTTGCAAACAGTGCAAAGATTGCATTAATACATTTTAATTACTATTTTAAGTTTAATTTCACAAAAAAACAAACTACAAAAAAACTGGGGGCACCTTCCCTTTAATGAATTTGATACACATAGAACTGCTGTGCACCTCTGCCACAATGTTACTTCAGCCAGGGGCTAGGATACATTTCAGCCAATAGTTACAACACTATTGTGACATAAATTACTATTAAATTTTTGGGTCATGTTTTTCCATGCCCCGACCTATCCTACGTTCAACCCAACTGGCCTCGACTGGTTAAAAACATCATACATTTCAAACCTTTGTGACATTTCAAGGAATTTTATACCAGAATTCTGATAAAAACACTTTGATGAATCAAGCTGTAATGATTTTGCAACATTTCAAGAAATTTTGTACCATAATTCTGATAAAACCACCTTAATGAATCGGGCTTTATTGATGTCAGTCACAGAAAATGGCACTGGATGACAGTATTGCAGCATTGCATCGCGCGCTGTCATGATTCGGCAATCTGAAGTTATGCAGACTGACTTCCGTCCCAAGTCTGGACAACTCCTTTAATTGATTATTTTTTCTTGTTTACTACAGAAGAGTAAAGGATTTGAAATTCAAGTTCTCCAGCTTCACCAAATTTCTCCCAAAAACTCAACAAAATTGTCCTGAAATGAATTATATGACACTTTGACATTATCCAACACCATTTCCACTGTTTAATAAAAACAATGCCTACTAAAGTCAACAACTCCTAAACATATACTGTATAGCTTTGGGTAAATACATTGGTAACCAATAACAATTTGTGTAATAACTCAATGCTCTACAAGATTTTTTATGTTTTATAAAATTAAAAACTGCACCAAAAGTGATCCCTATTTGGGGGCAGATTCCTTTTGTGTTTACACACATGTGGTGTTTATGGCAGAAGCCATGGCTTTTTGACCAGAAGTGGCTCAAAAAATGAGCCATTTTTTGGGATGTCAACAGGTTTGGTGTTTACAAACTGAAGGGGCAATTAGTTGGCTTTTTTTCCCATAAAAAAATTATTAATTATCCCTTTCATGGAGAATAACTGGTTTGATATTTTCTCATAAAAGAAGTAATCAATGAGTAAGCACATGGTCCTGACAATGTGGCAAATGAACGAGAAATGGAAAGCAGGGACCAGACATCAAATAGCTCATTTTAGGAAGCTCCTGACAATTAAAAAATAAATATAATTTTTTTTTCAGTAGTAGTGGTAAAGTTCACAAGATATAGTGCAAGAAAACCTTTGTTTCAATGGATGGAACAATAGAATGAACCTATGGCTTAGGCCTGTTTCACACATCAGTTTTTCACCATCAGTCAAAATCCGCCAAAATTCCTTGTGGCGGATCCGCTATTTTTTTCCCATTGAGATACATTAGTGGCGGATTTTGGCGGATGGTCATCCATTACGTCCACTATTCGGCGGATCTGCCAGATTCCTGGCAGATTCTGTCTGAGGTGAACGGAGTTTGCAACGTTTTTTGGCGTTGTCAAAATGGCGGACGACGGCGGATCCGCCGTCGTCCACCATGCGGTAGGATGGGCGCCTATGGTCGGCGGATCCGCGATTTTGCGGAATCCGCTGAATCGCACTGAGCATGCTCAGAAAAAAAGATACTTTTCCAGACAGTCCAAAAACTATATAAGGTGGGCTAATTAATGATTGGGCCCAGACATCCGTCACCAGCCACAGTGATAAGAAGAGAAGAAGGAGACAGAGCAAGAGCTAACCAGCCAGCTATAAAACCTGCCTGCCCAGCTGCAAGACCCCTGGAGCCAGAGGCCTGCCAGCACCTGCCCAGCACCAAGACAGGACGGAGAGGTCTGCTAGCAAAGCCACCAAAGCCTGCAATTGTGTGAGTATAAACTATTTGTGTGGGGCATGTCTGTGTGTGTCTGTGGCTTGTCTGCCTGTGTATGTGGCCTGTCTGTGTGTGTGGCATGCGTGTTTGTGTGTGTGTGTGTGTGGTCTGCCTTCCTGCATGTTTGTTCGTGGCCTACCAATTGTCATGATCCAAGGTGGATCTGACAGTTTAAATGCACAAAGTGAACTTTTTTCCTTTGGCTTGGTGCCAAAGTGGTGTGATTGCCCCCGGTGGCCATTAGAATTATCACACCTGGTGTCGTTTGTTCTAAGTTGCCCCGGTGGTGGTGAGCGGTAGTGCACTTTAGTTTCTTTGGTTTAATGTGCACGTAATTATAAAAACAGGTGTGAGGCTCTATAAAAGAGAGCCAGGTGTGTGCAATCAATGTTAGTGATATTGATTGTGTGTTAGTCATTCACAAGGAAGCCTGGGTGAGGAAGGAACTGAACATGAGTCCTGCGCAGCCCAGCCAGAGGGGATGAGTGGCAGCTATGTGGTCTGCAAGAAGGGCTGGCATGGCGTGTTGGAGTCACAGTTTATGGTGTCGGCAGGAAGTGCTTGCATGGCTTGGTGGAGTGGTGACTATGGAGAGAGTTGCACTCAGCATGCGGGACTTGGTTGCTGAGAGCTGGACTCAAGCATGCTTGACTTTTTGGGCAGGAGCTGAACTCATCTTTGGGACTCTGTTACTGGACTTCTGCTATTGGTGGTGGACTCTGCTCCAAGGCTGCACTATGGTGAAGGATCCAGTTATGGTGATGGATCCGGGTGGAGGAGGAGATGCACGCAGGTGGTGGGCTCTGTTGCTAGGAGCGTATGCAACAGAGCAAAGCTAAGTGGTGTTTCCCTGTTTTATCATCTTTCCTCATGTGTGTTTTAGTGCAGTGGTGGGATTAGTTTCTGCACCGTCCAATTCCCTAGTGAGGGTTTAGGGTCAGGGCGAGCCAGGGTTTGAGGTACGCGTGCGTCACCCGGTGCGGAACCGGCATAGGGAACGTTAGGAGTGCAGGGACACTGGCTCAGGGGAGCACAGGAGGTCTCCACGTCCCTATTCCCTATCGCAGGGCCCACCATTGTTAATGTTACCCAGGTTACCCCTTATTATTTAAATTCGCCTTACTGGAGGTGGGGTTTCCAGACTATTGTACATAACGTGTATTACCTAAATTCGCCAGTTGGAGGCGGCGTATCCAGCTGCACATTTTATTATTTAAATTCGCCCCACTGGAGGCGGTGTATCCAGGGCCACGTGTGTTATGGGTTCGCCTTGCGGTACTCGCTGCATCCAGACACACGTGACCATGACACCAGTGTTGCATGTGGGTGTGTGTATGTATTTTTATTATGTTTTTTTACATACTTTAATTGTTTTTCTGTTGCATGTGTACAGAATTTTATTTTCATACTAATGTAATTTTTTTTTCCATATTTGCAATTTTGCTAATTGTGTGGGGCATGTCTGTGTGTCTGTAGCTTGTCTTCCTGTGTGTGGCCTGTCTGTGTGTGTGTGGCATGCGTGTTTCTGTGTGTGCTTTTTTTCATACTTTAATTGTTTTTCTGTTGCATGTGTAGTGAATTTTATTTTCATATTTGCAATTGTGCTGTGATTGTGTTGTGTATTGTATGTGGTGTATCTGTTGTATATCACTGTTTTTGCTATTTTTCATTTATTGTGGTATTTAAAATAAAGAGCAGAGTAGCTCCTACTTGTGAAAAAAAAAATTAATAAAATGTTTAGAAAAACTGTCCATAGTATTATTTAAAAACCAGGTAAAATTAAGTATGGGTATACGTGCAAAAAATGGTAACATTAAGTGTTGGTTTTTGGTATACAAGTGTGTTATACTCTCAAGTGAGAGATTTTCAGGTAATTTACACATGAAAACACTTTATACTCTCAGTGAGAGTTTTGGGGAGTTTACACACAAGAAAAGACTTGGGTATACTCTCAGTGAGAGTTTTGGGGAATTTACACACATGAAAAGACTTGGGTATACTCTCAGTGAGAGTTTTGGGGAATTTACACACATGAAAAGACTTGGGTATAGTGTTGAGCGATACCACCCGATACTGAAAAATATCGTATCGGAATGGATCGGCCGATCTAAAAAAAGTATCGGGTATCGCCAATTCCGATCCCGGAAGTCCCATTCAAGTCAATGGAACAGAAATATCGGAATTAAAAAAACCCTTTCTTTCCCTGTTGGTTAATTCTACATGGAGAAAAACAACTAATAATAATGTAGAAGGTATTGTGGGAGGTGTAGGAGACATTAAAGCCATAGAGCTTTAGCCAAATCAAATGGAATCGCAGTATTTTTTTTTTTTAAAGACATTCGTAGTTACAAAGATATTGACTATGTTAAAGTCTTTAATTTTTTGTCAGATACAGTGGGGAAAAAAAGTATTTAGTCAGTCAGCAATAGTGCAAGTTCCACCACTTAAAAAGATGAGAGGCGTCTGTAATTTACATCATAGGTAGACCTCAACTATGGGAGACAAACTGAGAAAAAAAAATCCAGAAAATCACATTGTCTGTTTTTTTTTCATTTTATTTGCATATTATGGTGGAAAATAAGTATTTGGTCAGAAACAAAATTTCATCTCAATACTTTGTGATATATCCTTTGTTGGCAATGACAGAGGTCAAACGTTTTCTGTAAGTCTTCACAAGGTTGCCACACACTGTTGTTGGTATGTTGGCCCATTCCTCCATGCAGATCTCCTCTAGAGCAGTGATGTTTTTGGCTTTTCGCTTGGCAACACGGACTTTCAACTCCCTCCAAAGGTTTTCTATAGGGTTGAGATCTGGAGACTGGCTAGGCCACTCCAGGACCTTGAAATGCTTCTTACGAAGCCACTCCTTCGTTGCCCTGACGGTGTGCTTTGGATCATTGTCATGTTGAAAGACCCAGCCACGTTTCATCTTCAATGCCCTTGCTGATGGAAGGAGGTTTGCACTCAAAATCTCACGATACATGGCCCCATTCATTCTTTCATGTACCCGGATCAGTCATCCTGGCCCCTTTGCAGAGAAACAGCCCCAAAGCATGATGTTTCCACCACCATGCTTTACAGTAGGTATGGTGTTTGATGGATGCAACTCAGTATTCTTTTTCCTCCAAACACGACAAGTTGTGTTTCTACCAAACAGTTCCAGTTTGGTTTCATCAGACCATAGGACATTCTCCCAAAACTCCTCTGGATCATCCAAATGCTCTCTAGCAAACTTCAGACGGGCCCGGACATGTACAGGCTTAAGCAGTGGGACACGTCTGGCACTACAGGATCTGAGTCCATGGTGGCGTAGTGTGTTACTTATGGTAGGCCTTGTTACATTTGTCCCAGCTCTCTGCAGTTCATTCACTAGGTCCCCCCGCGTGGTTCTGGGATTTTTGCTCACCGTTCTTGTGATCATTCTGACCCCACGGGGTGGGATTTTGCGTGGAGCACCAGATCGAGGGAGATTATCAGTGGTCTTGTATGTCTTCCATTTTCTAATTATTGCTCCCACAGTTGATTTCTTCACTCCAAGCTGGTTGGCTATTGCAGATTCAGTCTTCCCAGCCTGGTGCAGGGCTACAATTTTGTTTCTGGTGTCCTTTGACAGCTCTTTGGTCTTCACCATAGTGGAGTTTGGAGTCAGACTGTTTGAGGGTGTGCACAGGTGTCTTTTTATACTGATAACAAGTTTAAACAGGTGCCATTACTACAGGTAATGAGTGGAGGAAAGAGGAGACTCTTAAAGAAGAAGTTACAGGTCTGTGAGAGCCAGAAATCTTGATTGCTTGTTTCTGACCAAATACTTATTTTCCACCATAATATGCAAATAAAATGAAAAAAAAACAGACAATGTGATTTTCTGGATTTTTTTTTCTCAGTTTGTCTCCCATAGTTGAGGTCTGATGTAAACTACAGACGCTTCTCATCTTTTTAAGTGGTGGAACTTGCACTATTGCTGACTGACTAAATACTTTTTTTCCCCACTGTATGTATGTTTCAGTACTTCCATGCTCTTCACCTTCTTTTTTACTTCTCCCACACTTTCTCCTTCATCATCTTCAGCAGCAGCAGTATCTTCTTCTTCTTCTTCTTCTTTTATTCTTCTTTTATTCTTCTTCTTTTATTCTTCTTCATATTCTACTTCTTCATCTTCTACTTCTTCATCTTCTTCCTATGCTTCTTCATCATATTCTTATTTGTGTCAGGCATTCCTGCAGTTGTTATCTATAAAAGTTTGAAGATGACACCTTCCGTTCAGCCTGTCACAAAAGAGTTACAACAGGATTTTTCCGCATTCAGTTTGGCCTGCAGCAGCAGGCCTTTTCCAGGGGCACCACGAGGAGGAACGGACTCACCCCCATACACTGCTTAGTCTTCTTCTGCTTATAAATTAGATAATATCATTTGCTCTGATTGTTAGTCTTATGCTTCATGTTCTTCTGCTTTTGGTTTTTATGCTTCTTGGTCTTCTGTCTCTAGTTGTTCTGCATCTTGGTGGTTGTCTTCCTGTTTTTTGTCCTCTTGGTCATCTTCTTCAGGGTCATCTTTTAGGTATTCTTCTGTGTGGTCTTCAGGGTCGTCGTCTTCAGGGTCATTGTCAGGGAGATCCAGAGTGAGAATCAAAAACCATTTCCACAAGCTTGAACTTGGAAAAGTAGCAGAAAGTACAAGAAGGCTGAGGAACTGCCGAGAACCAGCTGACGGTACTGGAACCCGGAGGGGCAGCAGGAGTAACAAGAGCCAATGGCACAACCGTGGACCAGCTGACGTTGCTGGAACACGGTTACTAAGCAGGAGGTACCTGTGCTCCAAAGCACTACCAAGAACCAGCAAACGTTGCTGGAACTCGGATACCAAGAAGGAGGCACCTAGGCCAAAGGCACTGCCGAGAATCAGCTGACGGTGCAGAACCCAGATGGGTAGCAGAAGCTGCAAGAGCAAATGACACTAGCGAGGATCAGCTGATGGTGCTGGAACCCGGTGGGGCAGCAGGAGGAACAAGAGCCAATGGGAGAACCGTGGAGCAGCTGACGGTGCTGTAACATGGTTTCTAAGCAGGAGGTACCTGTGCTACAAAGCACTACCAAGGACCAGCTGACATTGATGGAACTCGGATACCATGAAGGAGGCACCTAGGCCAAAGGCTCTGCCGAGAACCAGCTGACGGTGCTGGAACCCAGATGGGTAGCAGAAGGTACCCAGGAAAAAAACAAAGTTGCAAGGCCGTGAGCCGGCCGCAGTTACCGAAACCCACAGTCCTACCGGGGGTGCTTGTCCTATTGGCACTACGGAACCAGCCTTTATTACCAGAACCCGCAGCCCACAAAGGAAGCATTGAAACTGCAGGCACCATAGACTCGGCTAACCCAACCGCAACACGACAGGACAACGTATCGGTGGCAAAGTGACGTTGACACTACCCGGAAACAGCAGGCGTGCTGGAACCAGGCTGGGCAGGAGGGAGTGCCCGTGCCAAAGACACTTCCGAGAACCAGCTGACGGTGCTGGAACCCGGATGGGTAGCATTAGCTACAAGAGTCAATGGAACTACCGAGAACCAGCTGACGGTGCTGGAACCTGGAGGGGCAGCAGAAGGAACAACAGCCAATGGCACAACCATGGACCAGCTGACGGTGCTGGAACACGGTTACTAAGCAGGAGGTACCTGTGCTCCAAAGCACTACCAAGGACCAGCAGACGTTGCTGGAACTCGGATACCAAGAAGGAGGCACCTAGGCCAAAGGCACTGCCGAGAACGAGCTGACGGTGCTGGAACCCGGATGGGTAGCAGAAGGTACCCATGAAAAACAAAGTTGCAAGGCCGCGAGCCAGCCGCAGTTACCGAAATCCACAGTCCTACAGGGAGTGCTTGTCCTATTGGCACTATGGAACCAGCCTTTGTTACCAGAACCCGCAGTCCACATAGGAAGCACTGAAACTGCAGGCACCATAGACTCGGCTAACCCGACCGCAACACGACAGGACAACACATCAGTGGCAAAGTGACGTCGACACTAACCGGAAACAGCAGGCGTGTTGTAACCAATCTGGGCAGGAGGGAGTACCCGTGCCAAAGACACTGCCGAGAACCAGCTGACGGTGCTGGAACCCGGAGAGGCAGCAAAAGGAACAAGAGCCAATGGGACAACCGTGGACCAGCTGACGTTGCTGGAACACGGTTACTAAGCAGGAGGTACCTGTGCTACAAAGCACTACCAAGGACCAGCAGACGTTGCTGGAACTCGGATACCAAGAAGGAGGCACCTAGGCCAAAGGCACTGCCGAGAACCAGCTGACGGTGCTGGAACCCGGATGGGTAGCAGAAGGTACCCATGAAAAACAAAGTTGCAAGGCCGTGAGCCGGCCGCAGTTACCGAAACCCACAGTCCTACAGGGAGTGCTTGTCCTATTGGCACTATGGAACCAGCCTTTGTTACCAGAACCCGCAGCCCACATAGGAAGCACTGAAACTGCAGGCACCATAGACTCGGCTAACCCGACCGCAACACGACAGGACAACGTATCAGTGGCAAAGTGACGTCGACACTACCCGGAAACAGCAGGCGTGTTGTAACCAGGCTGGGCAGGAGGGAGTACCCGTGCCAAAGACACTGCCGAGAACCAGCTGACGGTGCTGGAACCCGGAGGTGCAGCAAAAGGAAAAAGAGCCAATCGGACAACCGTGGAACAGCTGACGTTGCTGGAACACGGTTACTAAGCAGGAGGTATCTGTGCTAAAAAGCACTACCAAGGACCAGCAGACGTTGCTGGAACTCGGATACCATGAAGGAGGCACCTAGGCCAAAGGCTCTGCCGAGAAACAGCTGACGTTGCTGGAACCCGGCTGGGCAGGAGGGAGTACCCATGGCAAACACACTTCTGAACAGCAACATGCGATGTTGAAGCCCAGGGGTCTATCAGGCAGCAGGCTGAGGCCAACTTGGAGCGAGTTTTATATTGGTTGTACACAACTACTGATTGTATCCGTGATCCACTTTGGCCTCTGGCTCTACTGTCTCTAGTATTTCCCCTGGCCTCCAACCACGGCAGTTGCGTCTTTAGTGCCGCAGGTGGTGTACTAACAGACCGTCGCACGCGACTTTCTTCCGATAACGTCGACCGGCTTACTTTTCTGAAAATTAACAAGGCCTGGATCTCCCCAGAATTTGCCAGTCCTCTTCCCGACTAAATAATTGGTTGGCAACTGTATCCAGGTCTCCTGTTGTGTTCATGTTTCTACCACCTGAACTATAATCCCTGGGCTTCAACAAAGCCAGTTGTTGCTCAGATGTGTCGTTTGCACAGAGAAAAACACTAGCTCCTGTGTTACTGGGGTTCAGTAACGCCAGCTGCTCCCCTGCTGTGTGGACGGCAAAGTCTCCTGCTCCATCCACATTCAAACTACTACTGATTTTTAACCCTGCTCCACTTACGCCTTTGGCTCCACAGTGACAGCTCTTAAGTGGCGTCTCCATAATCCACACTTGTTCCTGAGTTACTGGGGCTCAGTCAAGTCAGTTGATCCCCTGATGTGTGTCCGGCAAGGTGTCCTGCTCTGTCCACATTCCCACAACTATTAATGGGAATGGGGACAGAGCAGGAGACATTGCCGGACACACCACAAGGGATCAACTGACGTGACTGAGCCCCAGTAACACAGGAACAAGTGTGGATTGTGCAGACGGCACATCAGAGCAGTGACTGGCGGGGTTGGAGGCCAGGGGAAATAGTAGAGACAGTACAGCCAGAGGCCTGAGTGGACCACGGTTAAAAGTCAGTAGTAGTGTGATGCTGGAGGCAGCAGGAGACTTTGCCATCTGCACAGCAGGGGAACAGCTGGCGTTACTGAACCCCACAGACACAGGAGCGAGTGTTTCTATCTGTGTGGACGGCACTTCCAAGCTACAACTGGCTGTGTTGAAGTCCAGGATCAATGCTCCGAGCAGGCTGAGGCCTACTTGGAGCAAGTGGAAAATAACATGTAGTGTGATGTTGGAGGCAGCAGGAGACTTTGCCATCCGCACAGCAGGGGAACAGCTGGCGTTACTGAACCCCACAGACACAGGAGCGAGTGTTTCTATCTGTGCGGGCGGCATTTCCAAGCTACAACTGGCTGTGTTGAAGCCCAGGATCAATGCTCCGAGCAGGCTGAGGCCTACTTGGAGCAAGTGGAAAATAACATGTAGTGTGATGTTGGAGGCAGCAGGAGACTTTGCCATCCGCACAGCAGGGGAACAGATGGCGTTACTGAACCCCACAGACACAGGAGCGAGTGTTTCTATCTGTGCGGACGGCACTTCCAGGCTACAACTGGCTGTGTTGTAGCCCAGGATCAATGCTCCGAGCAGGCTGAGGCCTACTTGGAGCGAGGAGAAAAAGCGTTGTAGTGTGAGTTTGGAGGCAGCTGGAGACTTTGCCGTCCACACAGCAGGGGAACAGCTGGCATTATTGAACCCCACTGACACAGGAGCTAGAATATTTTTCTCTGCGGAGACGGCACTTCTGAACACCAACTGGCGTTGTTGGAGCCCAGGATGAGGCATGGAGCAGGCTGAGGCCTGATGGTGTTGGCATGTGGAGGCAGCAGGAGACTTTGCCGTCTACACAGCAGGGGAACAGCTGGCGTTACTGAACCCCACTAACACAGGAGCGAGTGTTTCTATCTGTGCGGATGGCACTTCCAGGCTACAACTGGCTGTGTTGTAGCCCAGGATGAAGCATGCAGCAGGCGGAAGACAACTTGCAGCTGGTTTTGTAGAGGTTGTAGACTACTACTGATTGTCGCCATGCTCCACTATGGCCTCCGGCTCCACTGTCTCTAGTATTTCCCCAGGCACACAACCCCGCCAGTTACAGCTGTGAAGTGGCGTCTGCACAATCCACACTTGTTCCTGTGTAACTGTGGCTCAGTCCCGTCTGTTGATTCCCTGATGTGTGTCTGGCAAGCTCTCCTGCTCATTCCTCATTCACACTACTAGTAATGTGAATGTGGACAGAGCAAGAGACCTTGCCGGACACACATCAAGGGATCAACTGACGGGACTGAGCCACAGTAACTCAGGAACAAGTGTGGATTGTGCAGACGCCACTTCACAGCAGTAACTGGCGTGGTTGTTGGCCAGGGGAAATACTAGAGACAGTGGAGCCAGAGGCCTAAGTTGACCAAAGTTACAAATCTGTAGTAGTTTGCATGTGGAGGCAGCAGGAGACTTTGCCGTCTACACAGCAAGGGAACAGCTGACGTTACTGAACCCCACTAACACAGGAGCTAGTGTGTTTTTCTCTGTGAAGACAGCACTTCTGAACACCAACTGATGTTGTTGGAGCCCAGGATGAGGCCTGGAGCAGGCTGAGGCCTGATGGTGTTGGCATGTGGAGGCAGCAGGAGACTTTGCCGTCTACACAGCAGGGGAACAGCTGGCATTACTGAACCCCACTAACACAGGAGCTAGTGTGTTTTTCTCTGTGAAGACGGCACTTCTGAACACCAACTGGCGTTGTTGGAGCCCAGGATGAGGCATGGAGCAGGCTGAGGCCTGCTGTTTTCTGAATGTGGAGGCAGCTTGCAGTGTTTTTTGAAGCATGCAGATAAGGGGGACAATCATCTGCACTCGCCATCCGCGTGGAATCATCGAAGACACGCAAAACGAAGCAGATGTCCTTCATATAGAGGCCCACTCGGTGGTGCTGAAGTGTGACCGGCGCACATTGCGACTTGTTTGCGCCTGATGCAGCTGGTACTCCATGACTGCTGCCTGCTGCTCACACAACTGCTCCAACATATGTAACGTTGAATTCCACCTGGTGGGTAGGTCACATATGATGCGATGTTCCGGAAGGCGTAATCGGCGCTGCAGAGCAGCAAGGCGCGATCTTGCCATGCTGGAACGCCGCAAGTGAGCGCACTCTATACGGACCTTGTGCAGCAGTGCATCAAGATCCAGATTGTCCCTCAGAAAGCTGTGCACGACCCAGTTGAGCACATGTGCCAGACATGGGATGTGAGTGAGGTTGCCAAGGCCAAGAGCTGCCACCAGATTTCGGCCATTGTCACGCACTACCAAGCCCAGCTGGAGATTCGCTGGCAGAAACCACATGGCCCTCTCCTGCTTGATGGCATTACAGAGCTCCTGTGCTGTGTGGCTTCGATTCACCAATGAAATTAATTTCAGTACGGCCTGTTGACGTTCGGCTCCACTGTCTCTAGTATTTCCCCAGGCACACAACCCCGCCAGTTACAGCTGTGAAGTGGCGTCTGCACAATCCACACTTGTTCCTGTGTAACTGTGGCTCAGTCCCGTCTGTTGATTCCCTGATGTGTGTCTGGCAAGCTCTCCTGCTCATTCCTCATTCACACTACTAGTAATGTGAATGTGGACAGAGCAAGAGACCTTGCCGGACACACATCAAGGGATCAACTGACGGGACTGAGCCACAGTAACTCAGGAACAAGTGTGGATTGTGCAGACGCCACTTCACAGCAGTAACTGGCGTGGTTGTTGGCCAGGGGAAATACTAGAGACAGTGGAGCCAGAGGCCTAAGTTGACCAAAGTTACAAATCTGTAGTAGTTTGCATGTGGAGGCAGCAGGAGACTTTGCCGTCTACACAGCAAGGGAACAGCTGACGTTACTGAACCCCACTAACACAGGAGCTAGTGTGTTTTTCTCTGTGAAGACGGCACTTCTGAACACCAACTGGCATTGTTGGAGCCCAGGATGAGGCATGGAGCAGGCTGAGGCCTGCTGTTTTTTGAATGTGGAGGCAGCAGGAGACATTGCCGTCCACACAGCAGGGGAACAGCTGACGTTACTGAACCCCACTAACACAGGAGCTAGTGTGTTTTTCTCTGTGAAGATGGCACTTCTGAACACCAACTGATGTTGTTGGAGCCCAGGATGAGGCATGGAGCAGGCTGAGGCCTGATGGTGTTGGCATGTGGAGGCAGCAGGAGACTTTGCCGTCTACACAGCAGGGGAACAGCTGGCATTACTGAACCCCACTAACACAGGAGGTAGTGTGTTTTTCCCTGTGAAGACGGCACTTCTGAACACCAACTGACGTTGTTGGAGCCCAGGATGAGGCATGGAGCAGGCTTAGGCCTGATGGTGTTGGCATGTGGAGGCAGCAGGAGACTTTGCCGTCTACACAGCAGGGGAACAGCTGGCATTACTGAACCCCACTAACACAGGAGCTAGTGTGTTTTTCTCTGTGAAGACGGCACTTCTGAACACCAACTGGCGTTGTTGGAGCCCAGGATGAGGCATGGAGCAGGCTGAGGCCTGATGGTGTTGGCATGTGGAGGCAGCACTAGACTTTGCCGTCTACACAGCAGGGGAACAGCTGACGTTACTGAACCCCACTAACACAGGAGCTAGTGTGTTTTTCTCTGTGAAGACAGCACTTCTGAACACCAACTGATGTTGTTGGAGCCCAGGATGAGGCCTGGAGCAGGCTGAGGCCTGATGGTGTTGGCATGTGGAGGCAGCAGGAGACTTTGCCGTCTACACAGCAGGGGAACAGCTGGCATTACTGAACCCCACTAACACAGGAGCTAGTGTGTTTTTCTCTGTGAAGACGGCACTTCTGAGCACCAACTGGCGTTGTTGGAGCCCAGGATGAGGCATGGAGCAGGCTGAGGCCTGCTGTTTTCTGAATGTGGAGGCAGCAGGAGACATTGCCGTCCACACAGCAGGGGAACAGCTGACGTTACTGAACCCCACTAACAATGGAGCTAGTGTGTTTTTCTCTGTGAAGACAGCACTTCTGAACACCAACTGACGTTGTTGGAGCCCAGGATGAGGCCTGGAGCAGGCTGACGCCTGATGGTGTTGGCATGTGGAGGCAGCAGGAGACTTTGCCGTCTACACAGCAGGGGAACAGCTGGCATTACTGAACCCCACTAACACAGGAGCTAGTGTGTTTTTCTCTGTGAAGACGGCACTTCTGAACACCAACTGACGTTGCTGGAGCCCAGGATGAGGCATGGAGCAGGCTGAGGCCAACTTGCAGCACGTTTTATAGAGGTAGTAGACTACAACTGATTGTAACCGTGCTCCACTATGGCCTTCGGCTACAGTGTCTCTAGTATTTCCCCTGGCCTCCAACCCCACCAGTGACAGCTCTGAAGTGGCGTCAGCACAATCCACACTTGTTCCTGTGTTACTTGGGCTCAGTCCCGTCAGTTGATCCCCTTATGTGTGTCCGGCAAGGTCTCCTGCTCTGTCCTCATTCACACTACTAGTAATGGGAATGTGGACAGAGCAGGAGACCTTGCCGGACACACATCAGGGGATCAACTGACATGACTGAGGCCAAGTAACACTGGAACAAGTGTGGATTATGGAGACGCCACTTAAGAGCAGTGACTGGCGGGGTTGGAGGCCAGGGGAAATACTAGAGACAGTGGAGCCAAAGGCCTAAGTGGAGCAGGGTTAAAAATCAGTAGTAGTTTGAATGTGGATGGAGCAGGAGACTTTGCCGTCCACACAGCAGGGGAGCAGCTGGCGTTACTGAACCCCAGTAACACAGGAGCTAGTGTTTTTCTCTGTGCAGACGACACATCTGAGCAACAACTGGCTGTGTTGAAGCCCAGGGATTATAGTTCAGGTGGTAGAAACATGAACACAACAGGAGACCCGGATACAGTTGCCAACCAACTATTTAGTCGGGAAGAGGACTGGCAAATTCTGGGGAGATCCAGGCCTTGTTCATTTTCAGAATAGTAAGCCGGTCGACGTTATTGGAAGAAAGTCGCGTGCGACGGTCTGTTAGTACACCACCTGCGGCACTAAAGACGCATTCCGATAATACACTGGCAGCAGGGCAAGCCAGCACCTCCAATGCATACTGGCTAAGCTCTGGCCATGTATCCAGCTTAGAGACCCAAAACTTGAAGGGGGAAGAGCCATCTGGGAGTACACTCACAGGGCAAGACATGTAGTCTGTCACCATCTGACGGAAACGTTGCCTCCTGCTGACTGGAGCCGTCAGTGATGGTGTAGACAATTGTGGCGGACACACAAAGCTTAGCCACATTAGGGCCATAGTGGTCTTGCCTTGTGCTGAGGCGCTGCCTCTGCTCCCTCTTTGTGCCGAGTTTCCTCCACTGGGTCGACGCACAGAGGTGCTTTGTAAAGCACTAGCACCACTGCTGTCGGGTGGAATCGAAAACATGATGGCCTGCACCAGTGTGTCTTGGTACTCCCGCAGTTTACGCTCCCGGTTCAACGTTGGTATGAGGGTTTGCAAGTTGTCCCGGTAGCGAGGATCTACGAGGGTGTACACCCAATAATCAGCCGTGTAGAGAATGTGGGCGATGCGGCGGTCATTTCTCAGGCACTGCAGCATGAAGTCAACCATGTGCTGTAGACTCCCAACTGCCAAAGAACTGCTGTCCCCTGCTTGAGGCGTGATCTCTGCCTGCTCTGCATCACCCCACCCTCGCTGTACATACTGACTAGAGCTTTGTGTACATCCCTCTCGTGGAGAGATGTCTTCCTCCTCCATCGACTCCTCCTCATCCTCCTCACAAAGTGTCGCCTGCCTAGGCCTTTGTAAGGAAGCACGTAGCGCAGACTGTCCAGAAGCAGATGGCATTTGGGACTCCTCATCCTCCACCTCTTCCAAAACCTCCTCCCTTAGTGCTTGCAGTGTTTTTTGAAGCATGCAGATAAGGGGGACAATCATGCTGACTAGTGCATCATCTGCACTCGCCATCCGCGTGGAATCATCGAAGACACGCAAAACGAAGCAGATGTCCTTCATATAGAGGTCCACTCAGTGGTGCTGAAGTGTGACCAGCGCACATTGCGACTTGTTTGCGCCTGATGCAGCTGGTACTCCATGACTGCTGCCTGCTGCTCACACAACCGCTCCAACATATGTAACGTTGAATTCCACCTGGTGGGTAGGTCACATATGATGCGATGTTCCGGAAGGCGTAATCGGTGCTGCAGAGCAGCAAGGCGCGATCTTGCCGTGCTGGAACGCCGCAAGTGAGCGCACTCTATACGGACCTTGTGCAGCAGTGCATCAAGATCCAGATTGTCCCTCAGAAAGCTGTGCACGACCCAGTTGAGCACATGTGCCAGACATGGGATGTGAGTGAGGTTGCCAAGGCCAAGAGCTGCCACCAGATTTCGGCCATTGTCACACACTACCAAGCCCGGCTGGAGATTCGCTGGCAGAAACCACATGGCCCTCTCCTGCTTGATGGCATTCCAGAGCTCCTGTGCTGTGTGGCTTCGATTCCCCAATGAAATTAATTTCAGTACGGCCTGTTGACGTTTGGCCACGGCTGTGCTCCTATCGGTCGTAACAGGCTCCTGCTGCGCTGTTTCAGAGGAACAGGAGTAGGAGGAGGAGTCAATGTGTACAGACTGGATTCCTGCAATCCGTGGAGTTGGCAGAACACGTAGAGCGCCACTCTCCAGATCTGTACCCGGCTCCACAACATTGACCCAATGGGCAGTGAGGGAAAGGTATCGTCCCTGTCTATGGTTACTGGTCCACGCATCGGTAGTCAGGTGGACCTTGCTACTGACGGCGTTTAGTAGCGCATGTTTTATGTTTGCCTCCACATGTTTCTGCAGGGCAGGGACAGCTCGCCGGCTGAAATAAAAGCGGCTGGGCACAGTGTATTGTGGGACTGCCAATGCCATGAAGTCCCGGAAGGTGTCAGTCTCCACCAGCCTGAATGACAGCATTTCAAGGGCCAGTAGTTTGGCAATGCCAGCATTCAGAGCCTGTGCTCGGGGATGGTTTGCTGAGTATGGTCGCCTTTTCTCCCATGCCTGTGCTACCGATGGCTGCCGAGTGGCCTGGGAGTGTGAGGATGACTTGGAACGTGGTGCTGTGGGTGGAATGTCACAGGGTCTCTGGACAACAGTGCCAGAGGTTCTTCCTTGGCGATCCTGTGAGGAAGCCGAACCAGCTGTGTGTAAGCTGGAGGAAGAGGCCCCAACACGAGCTGAAGAGGTGGTAGGTGGTGCTGTACGTTGGCCTACGTCTTCAGTGTGTCTGTGTAACTCCCGCTCATGCTTGGTCCGCACATGTTTCCACATATTAGTGGTATTGAGGTTGCTGACATTTTTCCCTCTTTTGACTCTCTGATGACACAGCTTGCATTTGACAAAGCAAATGTCATCTGCAACTGTGTCAAAAAAGGACCACGCACTGCAAGTCTTGGGAGTGCTCTTTTTGCCTTTTGAAAGTGGAATGCTCCTAACGGGTGCTGAAGTGGAGGCTACAGGCAACCAAGTCTGCCCCCTCCCTCTCCCTCTGGTTTTGGCCGTTCGGGGAATCTCTTCCTCAGAGCTGCTCCCACCACCTTCCTGTTCCTCACGCCATGATGGGTCAAGGACCTCATCATCTACACTCCCCTCTTCAAACACCTGCTTCTCCTGGGTTGTCTCGCCAGCACCGTACGCACCAGAAAGTGGTAACTGAGTCTCGTCATCATCTGATGCATACTGAGGTGTGCTGACCACAGGCACTGGCCCACCCGCCTCTTCAGAGTCAGAGGGACAAAGAAGTTGCGCATCACTGTATACTCCCTCTTCTTCACATTCCGGAATGCTGCTTGGCTGGCCCCCTCTTTCCAAACCAACAGATTCCGAGAACAGAAGTAGATACTGTGATGGCTCCTGTCCAGGGGTCTCTGACTGCTTGGGCATTTTGGCAGTTGGTGAAGAGACAGATGGTTGCTCTTCAGTGCTCTGGCCCTAGAGGATATGGAAGTAATTGAAGTTGATGCGTTAGCTGCCATCCATCCGACAACGGCTTCAATTTATTCCTCCCGCAGCAGTGTGGTACGGTAAGGTCCCACAAAGCTGCGCATAAAGGACTGTTGCCTGCTAAAACTGGGGGATGCTTACTCACTGGTGCCAACAGCAGGCACAGAATCCCCACGTCCTCTCCCTGCAGAATCCCCATGTCCTCTCCCTGCAGAATCCCCACGTCCTCTCCCTGCTGAAACTCCACACCCACGGCCACGTGCCTTACTCCCTGCCTTCTTCATCTTGCTAGACTGAGAAAGATAGGCAGAAAAGTACAAAGGGGGGCCTTAGTGTGCTTATTCCTGAACAGCTGGTTACAGGTATAAGAAACACTAATTTTATGAAGTGTGTCTGTCGACTACACTTTAATAGGAGATAATGTGGCCTACACAACTTTCAAATGTAGTGTTTGGTGAACTTTGTTGTTTTTTTTTGGGGGGAAAAAAACTAAAAGGATGTGACCAAAGATTTGAAAGTCAGAGTATCACCAACTTTCTGGAGCTATTACAATGCAGGCAGGTAACCTACAATGCAAAAGATGAGGCTCCAAAAAAATTGGGTAATACTAATCTGGCTGCAGCTGAAGGGCACAAGCCAGAAAAAACGCTCCTCTATCTACTCCTATATAGTGTTTGCAACCAACCAATGTAGATGGATTTGGATGGATGCACACTAATAGGAGAAGAAAAAATGAGCTGCAATTAAAGAAATATATGTGTGAGGCAGTGATGCACGCTGAGCAGCCTACAACCAGACGTAGCTGCAGGACACACTACTCAGCATGTGCTGCACTCACACACAGTCAGAGACCTCTCAGACAGCCATGAACAGTGCAGCTAAGTGGGCACTAGCACTGACAGGCTGCAGAAAGGCTCCGCTGTCTACTACTAGTGTTTGCAACCAACGTATATGGATACGGATGGAAGCACACTAGATAGAATTTTTTTAAAATAAGCAGCTCAAAAAGAAAAATATGTATGAGGCAGCAGTGAGGCACGCTGGGCGGCCTACAATCAGACGTGGCTGCAGGACCCACTCCACAGCGTGAGCTGCACTCACACAGCCCTTGCAGACAGCTGTGAACACTGCTGCTAGGGAAAAGCAAGCTACAGTGGTGGTTTATGTAGCCTGGGTAAAGCACAATATTGTTTTGAGAATCGCTATTTCTAACTGTCCCTCACAGTCTTCAACAGCAGCCTGTCCCTAACTGAATTCACAGCAGAGTGACCAGAAATGGCGGCGGCAGTGGCTTTTATAGTGCATCATAACATCATTTCAGCAGCCAATCACAGCCATGCCAATAGTTAACATGCCTACATGCCTAACAGTATGTGCCCACACTTCTGAGGAATCCCATTGGCTGAATCAAAGCGAGCGGGCTGATAGCATTATGGGAACTTCCGATTCCGGTATCCGATATGAAAAAAGTATCGGAAGTCAGTATCGGAATTCCGATACAGCTAATATCGGCCGATACCCGATACTTGCGGTATCGGAAAGCTCAACACTACTTGGGTATACTCTCAGTGAGAGTTTTGGGGAATTTACACACATGAAAAGACTTGGGTATACTCTCAGTGAGAGTTTTGGGGAATTTACACACTTGAAAATACTTGGGTATACTCTCAGTGAGAGTTTTGGGGAATTACACACCCAATCACAGTGTGCTACTCTGAGAGATTGTAAGGGAATTTACACACATGCAAACACTAAAAGTGTGGGTATACTCAGGAATTACACACATGTCATCACAGTGTGGTTACACTCTCAGTGAGAGATTTTCAGTGAATTTGCACACATTAATACCAATGAAGATTTTTTTTGTTATTTTATTAAAATTCTCTTTATAATTTCAGATCCGTTCAGGAAGCAGCAGCAGGAACGCCGCATCAGAAACCCGCCAGTTAGGCCTCTTTCACACATCAGGTTTTCGCCGTCAGGCGCGATCCGGCGCTTTTGACAGAAACCGGATCCGGCGAAATGCAATGCCGGATCCGGTTTCCCCCCCATTGACTTGCATTTGCGCCGGATCGCGCCGGATGGCCATGCGTTTCATCCGGTTTTCGCCGGATCCGGCAATGTGTCGCGATCCGGCGTCTGGAAAAAACGGCTACTGTAATGTTTTTTGTCTCCGGTGAAAAAGCCGGACACGCCGGATCCGGCGCGTCCGGCTTTTTCACACAATGAAAGCCTATGAGCGCCGCAATGCGCCTGATCCGGCGAAAGCCGGATCCGGTGGCCGGATCCGGTTTTTTGGTCTGAGCATGCTCAGTAGCTCTGCCCACAAGACATATATAAAAGCAAGACAGTGGGACCCACAGCCACACCCAACATGCCACCCAAGAAAGCAACCAAGCGCAGCAGGAGAAGGCAGGAGACCACTGCAGCACCATCAGCACCACCACCACCCCAAATGGAGCAGCAAATGGAACATGCTGAGGAGGGGAGGCCAGCAGCAGATGAGAGACGGTAATTATCAAATCCCCCATTCCTCCAAACTAGGGCTATTGAATATCAAGCTATTCATTGGCCCTTTGTTTCTCTTTATTCAACAGCCGCCCAATAGATGCAGCAGCAGCAGCAATGGCAGCAGCTGGAACACCACCCACAGGCATGGAGTGTGGCCACCAGGAAGACAGCACATCATCTTCTGGGAGCCCTCCCTCGCATCGTCAGCGTTTGACGGTAAGTTTTTATTTCCAAAATCCATCATCTCTGTAATATATGTCTATTCATTGCCTTTTATTTCAAAACAGGATTCACAAGATAAAGAGGAGCTCCCAGAAGAAGAAGGAAGGGGTGGACAGACACTTGGAGTGGGCTCACAATTGGTAAGTTTTTTGCATCAAACGCAGAAACACAACATCACACTACACACAACACATAGAAAACAATGTTCTGCAGACCACACACAGCAAACAAATGCCTACATCCAAAGACATAACATTTTTTGTTTTCTTCTCTAGTCTTCCCAATCTGGTGCTCGGCCAAGAGGTCCTCGCAGTGCCTCCCAGGGTCGTCGGCGACAGCAACGCGGCGGTCACCAGCGTGTAAGTATAAATATTTTTGCTTTGTTTTTTTGCACTTTTTATTTCATTTCTTTTGTGGAGGCTAATTATGTTATTTTTGTCTTTTTCTTTAACAGCCTTCACAGCGTGCTCCCGACTCTGACGGTGAGGATGGAGGACTCGATGTGGACCACCTCATCGATCTCGTCAGAGAAAGGGAGCCGCTCTGGAATATGGCTGACCGCCGCCACGCTGACCTTATCGTTACCCGACGACTCTGGGAGGAAATCTGTTCGCTCCTTGTGGGCTGCTGGGAGGACCTCGATGTTCGGGCCCAGATTAAAGAGCGTAAGTATATACAGTACCGGTTGCTTGATGTAAACCAGTGTTTCCCGAACTCCAGTCCTCGTGGTCCCCATGGATCATGTGTTCAGGATTTCTATTTACTATGGAAATCCTGAAAACATGACCCCTGGGGACCATGAGGACTGGAGTTTGTGAAACACTGATGTTGTATACTAACCACTCCTTTCTCGTTTCAGGGAACAGAATTGTGAATCGGTGGCGGTCTGTGAGGGATCGTTTCAAGAAGGAGTTCAATAAAGAGATGCGGGCCCCGAGTGGATCTGGAGGACGCAGGAGCAAGTACAAGTACGCACAAGCCCTGTCGTTCCTCCGGGAAACAATGGTCACTAGAAGGTAAATATTACACACCACATGTGAAAAAAAATGTTAGATGTAACTTTTTTTTTTCAGCCAGGGCCATACCATGTCAGTATTTTAATTGTTTTTTTTTCTCTTTATTCCACAGCACGGTGAGCAGCACTCGGGAGCCTGCACGATTGGACCCTTCTGAGGCGATCCCTGAGGAGACCGGCACTGAGGGACACTTCGACCGCCCCGGTACATCTGCACCTTCCCAGCCTTCCCACACATTCGACCCATCTGTCCCATCCACCAGCACAGGAGCATCGTGGCCGCCTACATTACATGAAGCTGCTGGTGAGGAGATCGCTTTCCCTTTACCCCACCCTTCTGCCCCTGCCACCTCTAGTACACCTGCGGGTACTGGGCGGCAGCGGCAGAGGGGTCAGGAAAAGAGTTATGCGCCAGAGTTCTTGCATCTGAATGCATCTTTCCAGAACTGTCTAAAAGTCTTGTCAGAGCAAATCTCCGCAGGCTTTCAGCAGATCAACTCCAGCATTCTGGAGGTGAAGACACTTCTGCAAACCATGCATTCAGAAGCAAGATCTTCGACAAACCACACCTTTTTCAGGTCTGTTGTGGAGCGCATGGCAACACTATCTCCTACCCAGCAGATGCATGTAATGCATTCGTGCCACGGTGCTCTACAGCAGGTTACCTCCCAACCTCCACCTCCCACCACTGTAGTTCCTCCACCTGCACCCCCTCCAGCCACTTTCCATCCTCCCCCTCCTATTACATCTGCACCCCCTCCAGCCACTTTCCATCCTCCCCCTCCTATTACATCTGCACCCCCTCCAGCCACTTTCCATCCTCCCCCTCCTATTACATACCAGCAACCTCACCAGTACCAGCAACCTTCCCAGTACCAGCAACCTCCCCAGTACCAGACATCTCCACACTTCCAGCAACCTGCCCCATACCAAACTCCTTCCCCGTACCAAAATCCTTCCCCGTACCAAACTCCTTCCCCATACAACTTTCCATCAACATCATCTGCTCCTACAGTCCCTGCCCAACCCTCCACTCCACCGCCCACCACCTCTTCTGCCTCTCACATGTCCACCCATTCTGTAGCTTTTTCCACACCATCACTTCTAACTGTTCCTTCCCCACCACGATCCCAGTCCTCTCTCCACACTCCCATTGTCGAAGTGTCCCGCAGCCCCTCCAGCAGTATTTCCACCCCACACTACACCGAGTTATAATGTTTTTTTGTAATAAAAATGCCCATTTGGTTGGTTTCAAACCTTTATTAAAAAAGTTTTTTTAACTTTAAAAACAGTTTACACAAAAAAAAATATTTTAAATAAAAGTTAAATTATTGTTTACACTGGTTGTCTGTCATTTCTTTCTGCGGCGAAATATGTTTAAAAAAAAGGTTAAATACAGGGTATTTAAAAGGTAAAAAGGTATTCAAAACCAGGTATATAACTGTGGGTAAATTTTAGCTTTTTGCCACAGTTGTGTTCCTGGTTGTGTTTGAAGCAAAGTATTTCACCTGAAAAGTTGTGTTTATTGTTGGTGATTTCCTAACAATGTACACAACTTTTGTTAAAAGGTGAAATACTTTGCATAAAACACAACCAGGTACACACCTGTGGCCTAAAGCTAAAAATAGTAAGACCATGACAAGATAGCCAACTTTGGTTGGCAAAGGTATATACTGTTGGTCCAGAAGGTACACAAGTTTGGTTAGGGCACAAATCTTTCACACTCTGTCATCCTGCCAGTGTACTCTGCCTTGAGGTGACATAAAGTATAGTGCAAAATTGTCCCTCATTACTGAAACCGTCACAGAACTTCTAGTGGTAATATTTCCAATGACAACATCCATCTTCGCCAGTAACTTGCTCTTCTCTCCAACCTGCACTTTCTCCTCTACAACCTGTCAAAGAAGGGCTGTAGGAACATGCTATATATAGTTTTCCAGTAGCCAATCCCGTTCGGAAGGCCACAAGGGTCAATTTTAAAAACCAGATCCGGCGTAATCCGTCGAAAAACGGATAGAAAAACGGATGAACCGGATGAGACGGATCCGGTTTTGTCTGTCAAGAACAAGACGGATCCGGCAGAAAACCGGATCCGGCACATCAGGTTTTACAAAACATTTGCCGGATCCGGCATTCCGGCACGACGCCGGATCGCGCCTGACGCCGAAAACCTGATGTGTGAAAGTAGCCTTAGGCCGCAGCAACAGAATTTGGCAACCACTTCTATTTTCCCTGTAAGTATATTGACCTGAAAGCTTTTTCAGATCCTTTGTATAGTAGCTTTAAAAGTGTGTTTTATACTTGCAGATCCGTTCAGGAAGCAACACCAGTAACGCCGCAGCAGAAACCCGCCAGCTAGGCCGCAGCAGTTTGGGAGAAATGTCTTCTTCTGGGAGCTCCCCCTCACAGCACCAGCCAGCTGAGGTTGTATAAATAATGCTTTTTTTTAACTCTTATTTTACATGTTTTTTGTTTTTTTTACAATATATACATTTATTATGTATTCTGTAAGTTTTGCACATACAAAAACTCACATACATACATACATAAATAATACACCCAACACAAACATTCATCACAGCACACACAATAATTACGCATCCATCCAACCTAAATTTTTATTTTTTTTTACAGTCTTCACAATCTGGTGCCCGCACTAGAGCGACTTCCAGGACATCCCAGCGTCGTTGAGGTGCTGCCTCTGGTGGTCGGCGAACGGTAAGTAACCCTTTATTTGGGTGATTGATTAATGAACCTCATGTGTTTGAATGTAATAAATTTTTTTGTTTTGATTTTTTTTTCCTTCACAGGTTTCACAGCATGCTCCCCAGAGACCATTTGAAGAGGGTCTTATAATTGACGTTGACGACCTCATCCAGGCAGTGCAACCACAGGAGCCGCTGTGCAACATGTCAAACCGTTTACATGCCGACCAACCAACCACACGACGACTCTGGGATGAGGTGTGTTTGGAGGTTGTAGACAACTGGGAGGATCTCGTTGCGAGGGCCAGGGATTTTGTGCGTAAGTATTCCAATTTCAGTAACTTGTATTACAGCATGTGAAGTGTTGAATACTAACCACTTTGTTTTTTTCCTTCATAGGTGACAGGGTTATCACACGGTGGCGGTCGCTCAGGGATCGCTTCAAGAGGGACTTCAACAAGGAGATGCAGGCCCCGAGTGGATCGGGAGGACGCAGGAACACCCAGTATAAAAATTACAGAGCCCTGGCGTTCCTCCGGTCGACGATGGTGACCAGAAGGTAAATAGTCCACACACCATTTCTGTAGTACAAATGTTAACATGTTTAACCAATTCTTTTTTTCAGCAATGTTAAATGAAATATCAATATCTTAATATATATTTTTTTCTCTCTTTTTTAGCACCATCTGCAGCACTCGGGAGCCTTCTTCTGAGTTGCCTCCCTCTGGAGGGATCCCTTGTGAGACCGCCACCGGTGACCACATCGAGGTATCCGACCCCTCTCTACCTTCCCTCTTATCTCGTCCCTCTATCCCCTCCACCAGCACTGGAGCAGCAGGACAGACTTCATCACATGAAGCTGCTGGTGACGACTTACAGTACCCTTTACCCCACCCCTCTGACACTGCCGCAACATCTCGACCAACTATTGGTTCTGGCTGGCAGCGTCTGAGGAGTCAGGAAAGGATGACCTTGTCTGAACTCATCTGTCCAGAATGGTTTCCACACTTATGGACAACAGTTATCTTCTGGGTTGAACATGATCAATCAAAGTATCATGGAACTCAGAAGATACATGGAACGGATGAATTCAGAGGCAAACCAGACGCCGAGACATATTTTTTTTCAATCAGTTGTCCGGCAAATGGAAGGTTTAAGTACTCACCAGCAGATGTATGTGATGCAAGCCTGTCACAATGCTCTAGTGGCTGTACTGTCTGAAGCATTCCATTCTACCCATGCACCTATTCCATCACCAAATTCCACCATCCATCCTCCCTCTGTCCATCCTCCCTCTGTCCATCCTCCCTCTGTAACTCCTTCCACCGTCCATCCTTCCACCACCATCCATCCTAAAACCATCCCTCCTCCTACCACTCCCTCTCCTTTCTCTAGTTCCCCATTCCATTCTTCCCAGTACCTTCCTTCCCCATTACATTATACCCCAATGCCATCACCAATACCCACTCCCACACACACCTTCAATGTTCCCACAAACCTCGTCTGTCCATCCACTCCCGGCCCAACCTCATGTTTTCAACCCCCCTTCCACTTCCGATCCTCACCAACTCCCTTCCCAGTCCTCCACCCCCCCTCGATGTGGTCAACCCTGTTAACCCCTCCGATAGTATCTCCACCACACAATACCAGCATTTGTAATGTTGTGTTATGTAATAAAATTGTTATGTATTTTCTACAAAAAAATTAAAAAATCTATTTTCTACCTAAAAAATTAAAAGAACAGTTTTCAAATATATAATTTTGAAAAAAAATTCACAAATAAAAAAGTTTTTTTTTCAAAAGAACTTTATTGTGTAGTTTCTTTTTTTTCTTTATTTCTTGGTAAAGGTTGAAAGTACACCGTTGGTGTAAAGGTGCAAAAAACACAACACTTGGTAACATTTTCTAAGTACAACGTTGGTGTAAAGGTGTAAAAACACAAGACTGTTATTACCAACAATTGGTATAAAAAAAAAAGGTCCAAAAATTATAGCTTATCATCTTGCCAGTCAACTCTTCCCTCTGGTGTCAGAAAATAGTCAGCAAATGTGTCCCTCATTCTTGCCACTGACCCAGTACTCCGAACACTTGTCTGCTGATAATCCCACAAGGTGGTTTCAGAAAGATTTTCTTCTATGGAAACAGGTTCCTTTGAAAGTACAAAGTTGTGCAGGATGACACACGCCTTCACCACCTCATCCACAGTCTCTGTTTTCATTTTTATTGCCGTTAACAGCACTCTCCATTTTGCACTTAAAATCCCAAAAGCGCACTCCACCACTCTTCGCGCTCTGGTCAATCGATAGTTGAATATTTTTTTGCGGTGTGTCAATCCACGACTACCATATGGCTTGATAAGGTGTTTGGACAGCTGAAATGCGTCGTCACCAACGCACACAAATGGCATTGGTGGGCTTGTTGTTCCAGGGAGTGGTCTTGGAGGTGGGAAATCAAAATTGTCTCCATACAAACGACGGCCCACTGCGGACACCTTGAAGACCTGAGAATCATTTGAACGACCATATGCACCAATGTCCACGGCAATAAATTTGCATTTTGCGTCTGCAATGGCCATAAGTACAATTGAAAAAAATTTCTTATAGATGTAAAATTCTGATCCAGATCCAATGGGTTTCACAATCCGAATATGCTTCCCATCCACGGCACCAACGCAATTTGGAAACTGGCAGGTTTCTTGAAAGTTGTCTGCAATCTCCAGCCACCTCTCCTGTGTTGGCTCTGGAATGCACTCTTCGTGTAGACAATCCCACAATGCACGGCAGGTCTGCTGGACAATTCCAGATATCGTTGAAATACCAAGCCGGAACTGGAAATGGAGGGAGGTGAAGGATTCTCCAGTTGCCAGGAAACTTGTAAAAAAAGGTGAAAAAGTAAAATTAATACAAAATACAAGCCATAACATAACAATAAAAGTCTGCAGAATCTGAAACCTTTTAAAAAATAGATAACTTACCGAAGAATCACCATCAAACGCTCCGCCAGTGAAATAGAAAACCGCATGTAGGTGTCCCTTCTCCGGATTTGTGCTCCAACACGCCCCCCAATATCTCGAACAAGTCCTGCCTCATGCGCACATAGTTGAAGAACTTGTCCGGGTTATCCTTCAATTCCAGGTATAGTGTAGAAAACACACCAAGGG
Source organism: Dendrobates tinctorius (assembly GCF_039654945.1). Taxonomy (NCBI): domain Eukaryota; kingdom Metazoa; phylum Chordata; class Amphibia; order Anura; family Dendrobatidae; genus Dendrobates; species Dendrobates tinctorius. The sequence continues at coordinate 24,290,688 of NW_027361921.1, forward strand.
GAAACCTCTGCGCATTTATCGGATGAATCCACTGCCATCGCCTCTTCCTTCTCCAACGCAGGAGTCGCAGTCTTCTTTTCTCCTTCTGGAGAGCAATAATTACCAACCGATTGCAGTGAAGATCAAATTCCACACAGAAGCTGTTAATACTCGCAATAACTCCTTCCATCACTGCCACTAGTTCTAAAACCTTTCAAAGATATTGTATTACAACACCCTAGATATAGTTTGCCCTATTTTCCAGTATCCACTCACATTTGGGAGCATTTTCCAAGAGCCAATCATATTTGGGAGCATCCCATTTTGGAGGTGTGGAAAAACGGATCCGCCAGAAAACGGATCCAACGGATGTAAAAACGGATGCCAGCGGATGGAACAGATCCGCTTTTTGATGGATCCGTACAAAAATTCGTATAGCGGATCCGTCAAAAAACGGATCCGTACCATCCGCTGGCAACCGTTTTTACACATTTTTGGCGGATCCGCCATTTTCACTTTTTGGCGGATTTTGACTGATTTGAAAAAACTGATGTGTGAAACAGGCCATAGTTCAATCATTTGTCAGCAATAACATGTTTGCTGCAACAATTTAAAAATGTTTTGCCCACTGCACAAAGACAGTGTGGGTCATGAAAAAGCAATGGTTTTTAACAAACCATCCAAAAACTTTTTCTTTTATGGAATGAAAAACAAGTTTTCAGTTTGAAAATCGAAGAGTCAATAGATTGTTTAACCCCTTCACACCCGAGCCTGTTTTTGCCTTCGTGACCGGGCCAATTTTTTCAATTCTGACCAGTGTCACTTTATGAGGTCATAACTCTAGAACGCTTCAACGGATCCTACTGATTCTGACATTGTTTTCTCATGACATATTGTACTTCATGATGGTGGTAAAATTTTTTAGATATGAGCTGCGCTTATTTGTTAAAAAAAATCAAAATTTGGCGAAAATTTAGAAAATTTTGCAATTTTCAAACTTTTAATTTTTATGCCCTTAAATCAGAGAGTGATATCGCACAAAATAGTTAATAAATAACATTTCCCACATGTCTACTTTACATCTGCACAAATTTGGAAACATAATTTTTTTTTTTTAGGAAGTTATAAGGGTTAAAAGTTGACCAGCGATTTCTCATTTTTACAACAAAATTTGCAACACCATTTTTTTAGGGACCACCTCACATTTGAAGTGAGTTTGGGGGGTCAATATAACAAAAAATACCCAAAAGTGACACCATTCTAAAAACTGCACCTCTCAATGTACTCAAAACCACATTCAAGAAGTTTATTAACCCTTCAGGTGCTTCACATGAATGAATGGAATATGGAAGGAAAAAATAAACATTTAACTTTTTTTCACAAACATTTTACTTAAAAACCATTTTTTTTATTTTCACAAGTGTAAAAAGAGAAAATGAACCACAAAATTTTTTGTGCAATTTCTCCTGAATACGCAGATACCCCGTATGTGGGGCTAAACCACTGTTTGAGCACACGGCAGAGCTCAGAAGGGAAGGAGCGCCGTTTGACTTTTTCAATGCAGAATTGGCAGGAATTGAGATCGGATGCCATGTCGCATTTGGAGAGCCCCTGATGTACCTAAACAGTGGAAACCCCCCACAAGTGACCCCATTTTGGAAACTAGACCCCTTAAAGAACTTATCTAGATGTGTTGTGAACACTTTGAACCCCCAAGAGCTTCACAGAAGTTTATAACGTAGAGCCATGAAAATAAAAAATCTTTTTTTTTTCCACAAAATGACCTTTTAGCCCCCAATTTTTATTTTCACAAGGGTAACAGGAGAAATTGGACCCCAAAAGTTGTTGTCCAATTTGTCCTGAGTACACTGATACCCCATATGTGGAAGAAATCTACTGTTTGGGCACACGGTGGGGCTCGGAAGGGAAGTAGTGACGTTCTGAAATGCAGACTTTGATGGAATGGTCTGCGGGTGTCATGTGCGTTTGCAGAGCCCCTGATGTACCTAAACAGTGGAATCCCCCCACAAGTGACCCCATTTTGGAAACTAGACCCCCCAAGGAACTTATCTAGATGTGTGGTGAGCACTTTGAACCCCCAAGTGTTTCAGTAAAGTTTATAATGTAGAGGCGTGAAAATAAAAAAATCATTTTTTTTCCACAAAAATGATCTTTTAGCCCCCAATTTTTATTTTCACAAGGGTAACAGGAGAAATTGGAACCTAAGAGTTGTTGTCCAATTTGTCCTGAGTACGCTGGTACCCCATATGTGGGAGAAAACTACTGTTTGGGCTCACGGTGGGGCTCGGAAGGGAAGTAGTGACGTTCTGAAATGCAGACTTTGATGGAATGGTCTGCGGGCGTCATATTGCATTTACAGAGCCCCTGATGTACCTAAACAGTGGAAACCCCCAATTCTAATTCCAACCCTAACCCCAACACACCCCTAACCCTAATCTCAGCCCTAACCATAACCCTAACCACAAACCTAACACCAACACACCCATAACCTTAATCCCAGCCCTAGCCCTAACCCTAGCCCTAACCCTAACCCTAACCCTAACCCTAGCCCTAACCCTAACCCTAACCCTAACCCTAGCCCTAACCCTAGCCCTAACCCTAACCCTAGCCCTAACCCTAGCCCTTGCCCTAGCCCTAACCTGTGTACCTGCTTTTTTCTTTTTTTTTTCTTTACTTTTTTTTATTTTTGTGACAAGATCGCTGCGCTGCGATCTCACTCATAGTAACGCCACTTCTCCTCTGATCTCGCACTGACAGATGATCAGAGGAGAAGCAGCGTTACTGTGTGACAAGATCGCTGCCTGGCACACTGTAACGTGACTTCTCCTCTGATCTCACAATGACAGATGATCAGAGGAGAAGCAGCGTTACTGTGTGACAAGATCGCTGCCTGGCACAGCTGTGCCAGGCAGCGATCAGCTGTGCCAGGCAGCGATCTAGTCACACAGTAATGCTGCTTCACCTCTGATCATCTGTCAGTGAGATCAGAGGGAGAAGCCGCGTTACAATGAGGGAGATCGCCGGGAAACAAGCAGCTTTCCCAGCGATCGCTCCCATTGGCTGCTGTGACGCTGACGTCATCAGGACCTGAACCAATCAGGTCTCGATGACGTCGGGGGTCCCAGCATGCATTGTGCACTGGGATCCCCGCGTTGTAAGGTATGTGGGGGTCCCGGGGGGCACAAAACCGCCGACAGTAGATAAACGTCGGCGCTGCACAAAGCCCAGCAAGCGCCAACGTTTATCTACTGTGGGCGGTCGGGAAGCGGTTAAAAAGCTATCCAAAATGCATCCTTTTTTGAGATCAGTTAGATGTTAGTTGTTTGGAAAGTGAGAAAGTAATGGCTTTTACTAACAAGCCATCCAACAATGATCTCGTTTTTATGAGTAGGTAGCAACAGGTTTGAAAATTAAAGAAGCAATGTCTTTTAAGAAGCCATTCAAAAATTATCCCTTTTTCGAAACAGTTTCAGGTTTCCTATTTTTACTTTTTCCAGGGTAGGGTTCCTAGATGGTTGGCCTTCTATTAGTGTGGCAGCAGCAGGAAAAGCACAGTAAATAACATGAAGTACAAGTAAACTAGAGCAATCTGGGATGAGAAACATACGGCCAGGAAAAAATATGCAGCTAATGAATTCTTTTGATAACTCTGCTATTATAAGAGGAAATAAAGAACAAAAACAATAAATTCTGAATGAAAATAGAGTAGCAATAGAAATTGACTACAAACTAAAATGTATCTACTCATATGCACAGAGCATGGGAAACAAACAAGTAGAATTGGAGCTCCTAACAAGGGAAGAGAGATATGATGTAATAGGCATCACTGATACTTGGTGGGATGATACATATGATTGGAATACAAACCTTGAAGGCTGTATAATTTGTTAGAAACAGGAATAACAAGAGTGGAGGAGGTGTTGCATTATATATTAGGAAAATGTATATCTCCACAGAAATCCAAGCTTCAGAGACTCTGCAGTAACTGTTTGGGTAAGAATATAAAGAGACAAGAACAGAAAGAACACTTTTGCAGATGTTTACTATAGGCCACCTGGACAGACTGAAGATATGGATGAACTTTTTTGACATCAGATGACTCTGTACTGAAAAAAGTACAACATAGTGATCATGGGAGATTTTAGCTATCCAGATATTTGCTGGGAATTTCTCTCCGGTAAAAGTGATGGGTCCAGAAAATTCTTATCTTCTCTTGCTGGCAACTTTATCTTTCCAAGAGTAGAAGAAAGAACAATAGGATCTGCAATCTTGGACCTAATTCTTACCAACAGAGAGGAAATGGCTGAGGAAGCAAATGTGTCTGGCAATTTATGAGGCAGCGATCATGCTATACTCAAATTTTGGATTACAAGAGGAGGAAGACCAGCAATAACTCAAACTTTTAGGTTGGCCTTCAGAAAGGCAGATGTTAATGGTCTCAGGAAGAGGATAGGAAAGATCCAATGGCTGGATGTTCTAAAAGACAGAAATGTCCAAGAAGGATGGGAGATTTTGCTAAATGAAATTCTCACTGCACAATCAGTAAAAATCCCGGTAAGAAGGAAGAATTGGAAGCATTTAAATAGACCAGAGTGGATGAACACAGAACTTTATCACTTGTTAAAAAGGAAAAAAGAAATGTATAATAAATAGAAAAGGGGGGCATATCTAAAGAAGAATTTAATGCTGTTTGCAGGGAATGCAGGGCAAGCATTTGTGTCATGAAGCCGCAGCGTGGATGTGTGCAATCCCCTACCAGAGGGTGATAGCATGGCGTAAGGATTGCACACACTCACGAGGGCCTGGGGTGCAGCGGCGCAGTCGCCACTAGATGTAAGAAGAAGCGCCAGATGAGCCGGGTCGATAACACACAGGAAACGCAGTACCAGAGGGAAGAAGCAATACGCAAAGTCATAAGCAAGCCAGAGAAGTTAGAGCCAGTCGAGAACAGGAATTCCAAGATGATAAGCAACTAGACAGGTCAGGAAAACAAGCCGAGTCATACACCAGGGAGTCAAAGCACGGATGGTAAATACTAAATGGGGGCAGGGTACTGGGTGAGGACGGACACAGCAACTTATCAAAGGGCAAAGGACAAATCAGGGTGTAACAGGGATAGCCGGAGGCAGGAACTATAGCTGACGAAGCCCACCAGCGGTGGCAGAGAGAAATAACCGAGCACACACCAAAGAGAGGCAGAGAAATTTAACCCACCCATGGCTAGGTCGGGAAAAAGGCAACAGGTGGCAAAACTCAACCTGGATCATGACAATTTGAAGAGCTAAAGCCAATAATGAAGTAAGGCTTGCAAGGGAGACCAAACGCAAGCAATCAAAAGGATTTGGTGGGATGTCAAAAGTAAAAGAAATGATGTTGAGAAGGTCAAGCTTTGAAATTCCTATTTTGCATCTGTGCTCTCTAAGAAAGCAATTGTAACAATAACTAATCTTCACGGCGATATCGAAGGATTTAAAGAATCCACACTATTTATAGACAGAGAAATGGTGAGGGAACACTTAGCTAATTTAAATCTCCTAGTCCAGATGAATTACATCCTAAGGTACTGAAAGAGGAGAGGAAATTACAGAATGACTAGCCAGAATCTTTGAAAAATCCTGCAGAACAGAAGTCCCAGAAGATTGGGGAAGGGCAAATGTTGTCCCTATCTTTAAAAAACGAAAGAAGATTGTTACACCCGGTCCCCGTCCTGGCGCTGCGCCCAGGTCTGCCACTGTTACACCTGGCCCCCGTCCTGGCGCTGTGTCCAGGCCTGCCGCTGCTCTCCATTCTGGGCACTCACCTCGAGCCTCTCATGCTGCTGCTCAGCGTTCTGGCCTCCCTCCTGCCTCCTCCTCCTGGCATCCTGTGAGGAGATCTGTAGCTAAGGTGATTAGGGCACGCCCACCCGCTCTCTTGCCTTCTTAAAGGGGCGGTGTGCATTATTCAAAAAATGCAATTAACCAATGGCAGCGCACTGGCTACTATTTCTGGCCTCTCCTCCATAGGGAGAGCACCGGAGCAACGAGTATCTATCATTGCTACATCCGGTTCTCATGCTAACCTGTCTGCGCTGCATCTGCAGTCTCTGCATTTTCTAATGCTCTCTGTCTCCACAGCATATCAGTATCCTGTGTTACCTGGTTATATCTGCAACCATCTGGGCCTAAGCCATCCCGTTCCGCCAACAGCCGTCCGAGTCCAAGGAATGTGTGAAGGTCGCTGGAACCGACTCCTTTCCAACTACCCAGATCCAGGACCCATTTCATTACGGACTCCGCTGTAACTTTTGTTATCCCTTTTGGTCCCGCTGGGACAGCTGCCACGTGTACGGGATCTAACTGGAGGTAGCATCTGTGTCCTCCAGGTATTCCATTCTGGCCCTGCCAGAGGGGCTTTACTACAGGTACCCGGGGCTCACTAGTCACGCCCCCTTCGGGTTCCACTTAAAAAATAAAAACGAATGTGAACTTCGCCATCTCTGCCTCCACTTCCATTCGTTACAGATTGCTCCTGCCATGAAATCCGCTGGACCCTAGAGGCCTCCGATGTTTGAGTTGTGCCAAGAGGTGACCCGTTTAAGAGATCAACAGGGTAAGATCACGACGTATCTATTTAACCTGTCCACCCGCATGGATTCTCTGCTGAACCCGGCTGCTCCTGATTCACCTAGCAACACCCAGGTACCTGCTGTCATGACAAGCAAGAGCCCCCGCCTGGCGGCTCCTACCCGCTTCCATGGTGATCCCACTCAGTGTTGGGGTTTTCTCAATCAGTGTACCCTACACTTCGAAATCTTGGGGCATATGTTTGCTTCTGACCGTGCCAAAGTGGGCTTCATTATGTCACATCTAGCAGGAGAGGTTTTCGCCTGGCTGAATCCGTTATGGGAGAGAGGAGACCCGCTGGTTAATGATCTTCAATCTTTCCTAGAAACTTTTCGCAGGACCTTTGATGAACCTGGCCGGGTCACATTGACCGCTTCTGCCCTGCTTCGCTTATGCCAAGGAACCCTCACGGTGGCTCAGTATGCTGTTCAGTTCCATACCCTCTGGTCTGAGTTATCCTGGAACAATGAGGCCTTGCTGGCTACCTTCTGGGAGGGCCTATCTGGAAAAATGAAGGATAAGCTGGCGGGATGGGACAGGCCTACCATCTTGGACGACCTGATTTCCTTGATGACCAGGTTTGACCTGCGTTTTCAGGAGCGTTCCATGGAGATTAAGCGTGACAGGAGGTCCTACCACCTGGACTCTAATTCTTCCAAAATGTCTACCTCATCCTCTTCTCCCGAAGCTATGGAGGTAGATCGAGTAAGTCTGGCCAGCCGCTGCCAGGAGGCCCGTCACAAAGGCGGAACATGTCTCTACTGTGGTAGTTCCGAACACCTGATCTGCTCCTGTCCAAGGAAGTCGGAAAACTCCTGTGCCTAGGCTCGGTAGGAGAGGCCACCCTAGGTAGAAAACGTTCCTCTCCGTCTTTGCAAATTTCAGTCTCCGTGACCTGCGGAGCAATAACATTTTCTGGACTCTGTTGGACTCCGGAGCCGCTAGAAGCTTTATCTAGCAGACGCTTGTGGATTGCTACCACTTACCAGTTCAGGCTCTTCCCAATCCGTTGCGGGTAACCGCTGTCGATGGCCAGCCTCTGACCAAACCCGTCCAGTTCCAGACTGAGCCAGTGGAACTCCGGGTAGGTCTTATGCATTCTGAAAGAATCCGTTTTTATGTGTACCCTGGTTTGTCTCACCCCTTGCTTCTAGGTTTGCCTTGGCTTCAGAAACATGAACCAGTCCTTAATTGGAGAACAGGCAAAATTCTAAGTTGGGGAAATTCCTGCTCGGACCGTTGTTTAATCCGGATTGAACCAGTTTCACCCCTGGTCCAACCTGCTACCCTGCCTGGATTACCATCTGCTTACTAGTCCTTCTCGGATGTCTTCGGAAAAAAGGAGGCTGAAAAACTTCCTCCCCACAGGTCGTATGACTGTCCAATAGACCTTCTTCCTGGAACATCTCCTCCCCGTGGGAGAGTTTACCCTCTTTCCCAGGCAGAGACTCAGGCTATGTCGGACTACATCCAGGAAAACTTGGCCAGAGGATTTATCCGAAAATCATCGTCACCGGCAGGAGCAGGCTTCTTCTTCGTGAAGAAAAAGGATGGATCCCTGCGACCCTGTATCGACTACCGAGGACTGAACCAGATCACGGTAAAAAACAGGTACCCTTTGCCTCTAATTTCAGAACTGTTTGACCGTCTCCGAGGGGCCAGGATCTTCACCAAGCTGGATCTCAGAGGTGCTTACAATTTGATCTGAATCAGAGATGGAGACGAATGGAAAACAGCCTTCAACACCCGTGATGGCCACTACGAGTACCTGGTAATGCCGTTTGGTCTAAGAAATGCACCCGCTGTTTTCCAAGAGTTCATCAATGACAATTTCAGGGATCTGCTTTACACCTGTGTTGCTGTCTACCTAGACGACATTCTGATTTTTTCTACTGACTTGGTCTCGCATCGCAGACAAGTGCGCCTGGCCTTACAGAGGCTCAGGGAGAACAGACTGCATGTCAAGTTTTAAAAGTGCCTCTTTGAACAATCCTCTTTGCCTTTCTTCAGTTACATTGTTTCCTCCACAGGATTATAAATGGATCCAGAGAAGTTATTGGCTGTACTCAAGTGGCCTCATCCGTTTGGGCTGAAGGCCATACAGTGATTTCTGGGCTTTGCCAACTACTACAGACAATTCATTCCTAACTTCTCCACCTGAGTGGCGCCCATCTCAGCTCTAACCCGGAAAGGTACAAATCCAAAGGATTGGCCTCCTGAGGCTGAGGAGGCTTTTGTTTCTCTCAAAAAGGCCTTTACTGTCGCACCTGTTCTTCATCGTCCTAACTCCGATAAACAATTTTTTCTTGAGGTCGATGCCTCTTCTGTAGGTGCGGGAGCTGTACTAACCCAGAAATCGAGCTCCGGGCGAATGCATTCCTATGGTTTTTTTTCCAAGGTTTTTTCTTCCGCAGTGAGGAATTATTCTGTTGGAGATCGGGAATTGTTGGCTATCAAATGGGCTCTGCAGGAGTGGAGGCATCTTCTAGAAGGAGCTCTTCATCAGGTAGTCGTATACACCGATCACAAAAACCTTGTTTACCTCCAAACTGCGCAAAGGCTGAATCCTCGTCCAGCCCGCTGGGCTTTGTTTTTTGCTCATTTTAATTTTGCTCTTCATTTCCGCCCAGCTGACAAAAATGTCAAAGCAGACACACTTTCCAGAGCCTTTCTACCTCCTGATCAAGAAGAAGAACCGCAGCACATCATTGAACCCTCAAGGAAGGTTAGTCGCAGTCGTTTCTGCTGATCTTGACCGGCTTCCCCCGAGAAGACTTTCGTGTCAGCTTCTGAACGTACTCGTGTCCTTCGGTGGGGTCACTCATCCAAGTTGGCTGGTCACGTCGGCCAGAGAAAGACTCTGCAACTCATCTCCCGGTACTACTGGTGGCCTGCCATGGCTAAGGACATTCTGGAGTATGTCACAGCCTGTCCTTCCTGTGCTCGTAACAAGACGGTCAAGCACCTACCCACAGGTAGGCTTCACCCTCTTCCAATTCCATCTGCTTCCTGGCAACATATCGCGATAGACTTCATCACAGATCTTCCGATCTCATCTGGCTGTCCTGTGGTGTGGGTAGTGGTGGATCGCTTCTCTAAAATGGCTCACTTCGTTCCACTACCCGGTCTTCCAACTGCTCCTGAGTTGGCGGATCTGTTCACCTGGCACATCTTCCGTCTCCATGGTTTCCCTCTCCACATCGTGTCCGACAGAGGAGTCCAGTTCACCTCAAGATTCTGGAGAGCAGTTTGTAAACTGGTAAGAATTGAACTGGATTTTTCCTCAGCATACCATCCCCAGTCCAATGGACAAGTGGAGAGGACAAATAAAATCCTGGCTGGATTCCTGCGTCACTTTGTCAACGCCCATCATGACGACTGGGTAGACTTACTGTACTGGGCCAAATTTTCTTACAACAATCAAGTAAGTGAATCTTCTGGAAAGTCTCCCTTTCAGATTGTCTTCGGATTGCAAACCGGAATACCTCTTCCCATCTCCGGATCATCTGGCATTCCAGCTGCCGATACTTTCTCCGAAGATTTTTCTAAGGTCTGGAGGGATACCAAAACTGCTCTGGAGAAAGCCTCCCAGCGTATGAAAAGGCATGCGGACAAGAGATGTTTGGATGCGCCTATCTTTCGCCCCGGAGACAAGGTATGGCTCTCTTCTAAGTACATCCGTTTAAAGATGCCATCCTACAAATTGGGTCCCCGGTTCATCGGACCATTTGAGATCTTGAGACAGATCAATCCAGTCTCGTACAAGCTGAAGTTGCCCACTTCCCTACATGTGCCTAACTCCTTTCATGTTTCTCTCCTCAAACCAGTAGTTTTGAGTCCCTTCTTTAAGGATCCGGGTATCACTCCTGACCCTGTCTCGGAGGATGATGTTTTTGAGGTAAAACATATCCTGGCTGTAAAAAAAGTAAGGGGTAAGACCTACTACCTGGTGGACTGGAAGGGTTTTGGTCCTGAGGAGAGATCTTGGGAGCCTAGTGAGAACATCCAGGCTCCTCTTCTCCTTAAACGGTTCTATGAAGGCTTGAAGAAGAGGGGATGTAAAGAGGGGGATACTGTTACACCCGGTCCCCATCTTGGCGCTGCGCCCAGGTCTGCCACTGTTACACCTGGCCCCCGTCCTGGCGCTGCGTCCAGGCCTGCCGCTGCTCTCCGTTCTGGGCACTCACCTCGAGCCTCTCATGCTGCTGCTCAGCGTTCTGGCCTCCCTCCTGCCTCCTCCTCCTGGCGTCCTGTGAGGAGATCTGTAGCTAAGGCTATAAGGGCATGCCCGCCCGCTCTCTTGCCTTCTTAAAGGGGCGGCGTGCATTATTCAAAAAATGCAATTAACCAATGGCAGCGCACTGGCTACTATTTCTGGCCTCTCCTCCATAGGGAGAGCGCCGGAGCAACGAGTATCTATCATTGCTACATCCGGTTCTCATGCTAACCTGTCTGCGCTGCATCTGCAGTCTCTGTGCATTGTCTAATGCTCTCTGTCTCCACAGCATATCAGTATCCTGTGTTACCTGGTTATATCTGCAACCATCTGGGCCTAAGCCATCCCGTTCCGCCAACAGCCATCCGAGTCCAAGGAATGTGTGAAGGTCGCTGGAACCGACTCCTTTCCAACTACCCAGATCCAGGACCCTTCTCATTATGGACTCTGCTGTAACTTTTGTTATCCCTTTTGGTCCCTCTCGGACAGCTGCCACGTGTTCGGGGTCTAACTGGAGGTAGCACCTGTGTCCTCCGGGCATTCCATTCTGGCCCTGCCTGAGGGTCTTTACTACGGGTACCCGGGGCCCACTAGTCATGCCCCCTTCGGAGCCACCCGGACCGTGGTCCGGAGGTTCCACTTAAAAAATAAAAATGAATGTGAACTTCACCATCTTTGCCTCTGCTTCCATTCGTTACAAAGATGGAGCCGGGAAATTAGAGACCAGTGAAATTTGCAGACAATGCAAAGCTAGGCAGTATAGCCAATACTAGATTTGAGCGAAACTGGTCGAAAAATTTCAAAAGTCGCCGACTTTTGGTAAAGTCGGGTTTCATGAAACGAAACCCGACCCTAGAGTGAGGTCGGCCACGATTTCGGCGACTTTAGCGCCAAAGTCGCGTTTCAAAAGTTTGTTTTCCGCCCTTTTTCAGCCAATCAGGATCCACGGACACTGTGGACAACGTGATGACATAGGCAGGGGTCACCACCATCTTTGAGAAGAGCATGCAAGTGATTGGCTTGCTTTGGGGGGCGTCACAGGGGGTATAAAAGGGCGTACACGCCGACCGCCATGTTACTCATGCTGATCTCAGAATAGGGAGAGCTGCTGGGAGAGCGTTAGGCAGGGAAGAAGACACCAAAAACTGCTTCAGCTGCTAGCGATTTTGCCTGTACAACACACCAGTCACTGTGTGTGCAGTGCAAGTGGAGGCTATGTTTTGCTGGATCAGCTGTGTTGGTTGTTAGGCTGCCTTATAAGGCTTCCTGATAGCTGCATTGCTGTTTTCCCACTGCTCTGCAAACTGCTTTTTTAAAAGCAATACAAATTTTTTTTTTGTCCTGGTGAGGTACTGATCGTGCATTTTTTCACACCATACAGCGGTGTACGCTCCTCACACAGTACTGTGTAACGGCTGTTATCACGGCCACAGTGAAGCTATCTGTGTGTGACTCTGTAAGAATAAGTCGAGGACATGTTCCGTTCTTACAGACCTCCACCTTCTAGTTTTGTCTGCTTTTCAAACAGTTAAGTATATTTGCTGTTTGATCACATTCAAAACTATAGAGAGACAGCGTGTGTCAGTCCGTATACTTAAAAAACACGGAGCTTGACAATTTTACGGACACCGGACAGCGGTGTACGTGCACGCTCCTCTCTCAGTACCGTGTAACGGCTGTTATCACGGCCACAGTGAAGCTATCTGTGTGTGACTCTGTAAGAATAAGCCGAGGACATGTTCCATTCTTACAGACCTCCACCTTCTAGTTTTGTCTGCTTTTCAAACAGTTAAGTATATTTGCTGTTTGATCACATTCAAAACTATAGAGAGACAGCGTGTGTCAGTCCGTATACTTAAAAAACACGGAGCTTGACAATTTTACGGACACCTGACAGCGGTGTACGTGCACGCTCCTCTCTCAGTACCGTGTAACGGCTGTTATCACGGCCAAAGTGAAGCTATCTGTGTGTGACTCTGTAAGAATAAGTCGAGGACATGTTCCGTTCTTACAGACCTCCACCTTCTAGTTTTGTCTGCTTTTCAAACAGTTAAGTATATTTGCTGTTTGATCACATTCAAAACTATAGAGAGACAGCGTGTGTCAGTCCGTATACTTAAAAAACACGGAGCTTGACAATTTCACGGACACCGGACAGCGGTGTACGTGCACGCTCCTCTCTCAGTACCGTGTAATGGCTGTTATCACGGCCACAGTGAAGCTATCTGTGTGTCACTCTGTAAGCATAAGTCGAGGACATGTTCCGTTCTTACAGACCTACACTCTAGGGAGATTCCTATTCTGCCCAATTCTATATACACCTTGTAGTTTGTCATACACTAGCCAATTTCTGCCTGTGACATAGCAGTGTGATATTCACTGGGCCTCACACAATCCAACAGTGTCCACAAGTGTGTTCAGAAATTCTACATCTCCCCTGTCCTATAGTGACATTTTTCACACCTGCGACATTGAGCCTGTGACATAGCGGTGTGATATTAACTGGGCCTCACACAATCCTACAGTGTCCACAAGTGTGTTCAGAAATTCTACATCTCCCCTGTCCTATAGTGACATTTTTCACACCTACGACATTGTGCCTGTGACATAGCGGTGTGATATTAACTGGGCCTCACACAATCCAACAGTGTCCACAAGTGTGTTCAGAAATTCTACATCTCCCCTGTCCTATAGTGACATTTTTCACACCTGCGACATTGAGCCTGTGACATAGTGGTGTGATATTAACTGGGCCTCACACAATCCAACAGTGTCCACAAGTGTGTTCAGAAATTCTACATCTCCCCTGTCCTAAAGTGACATTTTTCACACCTACGACATTGAGCCTGTGACATAGCGGTGTGATATTAACTGGGCCTCACACAATCCAACAGTGTCCACAAGTGTGTTCAGAAATTCTACATCTCCCCTGTCCTATAGTGACATTTTTCACACCTGCAACATTGAGCCTGTGACATAGCGGTGTGATATTAACTGGGCCTCACACAATCCAACAGTGTCCACAAGTGTGTTCAGAAATTCTACATCTCCCCTGTCCTATAGTGACATTTTTCCCACCTGCGACATTGAGCCTGTGACATAGCGGTGTGATATTAACTGGGCCTCACACAATCCAACAGTGTCCACAAGTGTGTACAGAAATTCTACATCTCCCCTGTCCTATAGTGACATTTTTCACACCTACGAAATTGAGCCTGTGACATAGCGGTGTGATATTAACTGGGCCTCACACAACAGTGTCCATAAGTGTTTTCAGAAAATCTACATCTCCCCTGTCCTATAGTGACATTTTTCCCACCTGCGACATTGAGCCTGTGACATAGCGGTGTGATATTAACTGGGCCTCACACAATCCAACAGTGTCCACAAGTGTGTTCAGAAATTCTAAATCTCCCCTGTCCTATAGTGACATTTTTCACACCTACGACATTGAGCCTGTGACATAGCGGTGTGATATTAACTGGGCCTCACACAACAGTGTCCACAAGTGTGTTCAGAAATTCTACATCGTCCCTGTCCTATAGTGACATTTTTCACACCTGCGACATTGAGCCTGTGACATAGCGGTGTGATATTAACTGGGCCTCACACAATCCAACAGTGTCCACAAGTGTGTTCAGAAATTCTACATCTCCCCTGTCCTATAGTGACATTTTTCACACCTACGAAATTGAGCCTGTGACATAGCGGTGTGATATTAACTGGGCCTCACACAACAGTGTCCATAAGTGTTTTCAGAAATTCTACATCTCCCCTGTCCTATAGTGACATTTTTCCCACCTGCGACATTGAGCCTGTGACATAGCGGTGTGATATTAACTGGGCCTCACACAATCCAACAGTGTCCACAAGTGTGTTCAGAAATTCTAAATCTCCCCTGTCCTATAGTGACATTTTTCACACCTACGACATTGAGCCTGTGACATAGCGGTATGATATTAACTGGGCCTCACACAACAGTGTCCACAAGTGTGTTCAGAAATTCTAAATCGTCCCTGTCCTATAGTGACATTTTTCACACCTGCGATATTGAGCCTGTGACATAGCGGTGTGATATTAACTGGGCCTCACACAATCCAACAGTGTCCACAAGTGTGTTCAGAAATTCTACATCTCCCCTGTCCTATAGTGACATTTTTCACACCTGCAACATTGAGCCTGTGACATTTCGGTGTGATATTAACTGGGCCTCACACAATCCAACAGTGTCCACAAGTGTGTTCAGAAATTCTACATCTCCCCTGTCCTATAGTGACATTTTTGACACCTACGACATTGAGCCTGTGACATAGCGGTGTGATATTAACAGGGCCTCACACAACAGTGTCCACAAGTGTGTTCAGAAATTCTACATCTCCCCTGTCCTATAGTGACATTTTTCACACCTGCGACATTGAGCCTGTGACATAACGGTGTGATATTAACTGGGCCTCACACAATCCAACAGTGTCCACAAGTGTGTTCAGAAATTCTACATCTCCCCTGTCCTATAGTGACATTTTTTAAACCTGCAACATTGAACCTGTGACATAGCGGTGTGATATTAACAGGGCCTCACACAACAGTGTCCACAAGTGTGTTCAGAAATTCTACATCTCCCCTGTCCTATAGTGACATTTTTCCCACCTGCGACATTGAGCCTGTGACATAGCGGTGTGATATTAACTGGGCCTCACACAATCCAACAGTGTCCACAAGTGTGTTCAGAAATTCTACATCTCCCCTGTCCTATAGTGACATTTTTCCCACCTGCGACATTGAGCCTGTGACATAGCGGTGTGATATTAACTGGGCCTCACACAATCCAACAGTGTCCACAAGTGTGTTCAGAAATTCTAAATCTCCCCTGTCCTATAGTGACATTTTTCACACCTACGACATTGAGCCTGTGACATAGCGGTGTGATATTAACTGGGCCTCACACAACAGTGTCCACAAGTGTGTTCAGAAATTCTACATCGTCCCTGTCCTATAGTGACATTTTTCACACCTGCGACATTGAGCCTGTGACATAGCGGTGTGATATTAACTGGGCCTCACACAATCCAACAGTGTCCACAAGTGTGTTCAGAAATTCTACATCTCCCCTGTCCTATAGTGACATTTTTCACACCTGCGACATTGAGCCTGTGACATTTCGGTGTGATATTAACTGGGCCTCACACAATCCAACAGTGTCCACAAGTGTGTTCAGAAATTCTACATCTCCCCTGTCCTATAGTGACATTTTTAACACCTACGACATTGAGCCTGTGACATAGCGGTGTGATATTAACAGGGCCTCACACAACAGTGTCCACAAGTGTGTTCAGAAATTCTACATCTCCCCTGTCCTATAGTGACATTTTTTACACCTGCGACATTGAGCCTGTGACATAACGGTGTGATATTAACTGGGCCTCACACAATCCAACAGTGTCCACAAGTGTGTTCAGAAATTCTACATCTCCCCTGTCCTATAGTGACATTTTTTAAACCTGCAACATTGAACCTGTGACATAGCGGTGTGATATTAACAGGGTCTCACACAACAGTGTCCACAAGTGTGTTCAGAAATTCTACATCTCCCCTGTCCTATAGTGACATTTTTCACGCCTGCAACATTGAGCCTGTGACATAGCCGTGTGATATTAACTGGAAATCACACAATCCAACAGTGTCCACAAGTGTGTTCAGAAATTCTACATCTCCCCTGTCCTATAGTGACATTTTTCACACCTACGACATTGAGCCTGTGACATAGCGGTGTGATATTAACTGGGCCTCACACAACAGTGTCCACAAGTGTGTTCAGAAATTCTACATCTCCCCTGTCCTATAGTGACATTTTTCACACCTGTGACATAGCGGTGTGATATTAACTGGGACTCACACAATCCAACAGTGTCCACAAGTGTGTTCAGAAATTCTACATCTCCCCTGTCCTATAGTGACATTTTTCACACCTGTGACATAGCGGTGTGATATTAACTGGGCCTCACACAATCCAACATTGTCCACAAGTGTGTTCAGAAATTCTACATCTCCCCTGTCCTATAGTGACATTTTTCACACCTGCGACATTGAGCCTGTGACATAGCGGTGTGATATTCACTGGGCCTCACACAATCCAACAGTGTCCACAAGTGTGTTCTGAAATTCTATGTCAGCCATTTCCTATATACACCTTGTACCTTGTTTTACATTACTATATAGTTTGTGGGATTTTGTGTACATTTTTACCAAAAATGAGGAAGGCTGGTGGAAGAGGCCATGGAATTGGGCGGGGGTTGCCAGCTGATAATGATGGTGTTGGTGGTGGATCTCATGGTAGTGGCAAAAGCACCATAGGACCGAATGCAGGAGGTGTTGAGCCTGCGTCATCGTTTGGCTGCACAAGGCCTCGAAGGCTTAGTTTTCTAGGAGTTGACAAACCGCTTTTAAAGCCAGAGCTTCAGGAAAAAGTTTTGGCTTACATTGCTGACTCATCCTCCAGCTCTATCGCCTCCTCTTCTGAAGTTGTAAAAAATAAAAGCACTGAGTCGTCATTGGAGGCTCAGGTTCATGAACCACACCTTTCCTTGTGTCCTTCACCCCAACCAAGATTGAAGGAAGACGCAGGCCATACAACTGATTACTCCATGGAGCTGTTTTCACATACCATGCCTGGGTTATCAAGTGAAATGGTGAATTACCCAGGCCAAGATGAATCTGACATGGAGTGCACTGATGCACAGCCACTGATAGATGATTCTGCTGGTACATTCACTCAGAGCACTACATTGTCCTCGCAGTGTAATGAGCCAGATTCTGACCCTGATGAGACTCAGATGCCCCTTCCCGCATACTATACCACCATACACGGTGACACAGAGGAAGGTGCACATGACATTGAAGAGGAGGTGATGGATGACCCAGTTGTTGACCCAGATTAGCATCCATTGGGGGAAGAGGGTGCTGCTTCCAATAGCTCAGATGAGGAGGAGGAGCATCCACAGCAGACATCGACATCGCAACAGCTGTTATCTGGCAGGCCAGGAGCACTCCAAAGACAGGTTCCAAAAATCAAAAGAGTTGCTGGACAGCTTGTCCAGACGGTCAAAATAGCACAGCGTGCTAGGCTGCAAAATGTCTTCCAAAGTAGGAAGAGTGCAGTGTGGCACTTTTTTGAACAAAATCTTCATGATCAGGCCAAGGTTATCTGTAAGAAGTGTGCAAAGACCTTTAGCCGAGGGAAAAATCTGAAAAATTTGAATACCAGTTGCATGCTTAGACATTTAACCAGCATGCACTTGCAAGCGTGGACACAACACCAAACCTCAAGTACCACATGTGCAACTGATCACAAAGAAGGTAGTCAGCAACGCTACATTGTTTCCCCCACTGTAAGCCCACCGGTTAGCACAGCAGCAAATGTTGAGGTGACGTTGCAAGGCCAAAGCAGTCAGGGAATCCCACTGTTATATCAACGAAAGACTGAATCTAGGCCATCAGAAAGAACACCAACTCCATCACCATCATCAACCCTCTCTCAGTCCGCCCTGTCCACCGCTAGTTCCACCATATGCAGCTCTCAAGTCCAGCTCACCCTCCCAGAGACTATGAGTAGGTCAAGAAAGTACTCAGTCTCTCATCCGCGTACACTGGGTTTGAACGCCCACATTGCCAAACTAATCTCGTTACAGATGATGCCCTATCGGTTGGTGGAAAGGGCATCTTTCCACGAACTCATGGCCTATGCAGTACCACGCTATGACCTACCCAGTCGCCACTTCTTCTCTCGCAAAGATATCCCAGCCCTCCACCATCATGTGAAAGACCACATTGTCCATGCTCTCAAGCAGTCAGTGAGTGGAAAGGTGCACCTCACAACAGATGCATGGTCCAGTCGGCATGGCCAGGGCCGTTACGTGTCCATCACTGCGCACTGGGTTAATGTGGTGGATGCAGGGTCCACAGGGGACAGCGGTGGTGGGACAGTGCTGCCTAGCCCACGGTATAGGAAACAGTTGGCTGTAGGCGTTCGACCCTCCTCCTCCTCCAGAAGCGAAAGCTCATCCACAGAGCGCAGTCGTACGAGCACTCCATCTGCAGCTGCCACTGTTGCACACGAGGTGTCCCCCTATCGAGCAGCTAGTGGAAAGCGTCAGCAGGCTGTGTTGCAGATGATGTGTTTGGGCGACAGACACACCGCGGAGGTGCTGGCCGAGTACTTTCAGCGACAAACTGAGTCATGGCTGGGCAGTATACATCTTGAGGCAGGCAAGGTAGTTAGTGATAACGGCCGTAATTTTGTGGCAGCCATAGCCCTTTCAAAACTCAGCCACATACCTTGCTTGGCTCACACCTTGAACCTGGTGGTGCAGTGCTTCCTCAACAATTATCCGGAGTTAACAGCCCTGCTCCAGAAGGTGCGAAGACTGTGCGCGCACATCCGCCGGTCGCCTGTACACTCCATTTGTATGCAGAAGCTGCAGCGATTGCTCCACCTTCCCAACCACCGCCTCATTATCGACATTGCAACAAGGTGGAACTCCACCCTGCACATGGTTGAGCGGCTGTGCGAACAGAGGCAGGCCATAATGCATTTGTGGGAGGATACACGGCCAGGCACTTTGAGAGCAGACATGGAGTTGACAGGTGTGCAGTGGTCGAAGCTGAAAGACCTCTGTAAAGTCCTTCAGTGTTTTGAGGAATGCACACGGCTGATAAGCGCAGACGACGCCATCCTAAGCATGAGCATCCCACTTATGCGTCTGCTCATGCAAACTTTGACGCACCTTAAGGAGCAGGCGTCTGCAGCCAATGTTGACGAGGAGGAAGAGGAGGAGGGAATCCTTGATGACATTCAGCCATTGTCTGCTCAGGGACCTCTCCTGGACGAGGTGGAGGAAGAAGAGGAGGAGGAGGATGATGATGGGGATGATTACTTAGGGGAGGAGGATGCATCTCGTGGGGCAAGTGAAAATGTTGGCGTGGCAAGGTCTGGTACAGGGTTTGTGCGTGACTCGAGGGATGCGGATTTGCCAGAAAGTGCTCCTCCAACCAGCACTCGCAGTGCATCATTGACAGCGGGAACATTGGCCCACATGTCAGATTATGCCTTGCAGATCCTAAAAAGGGACCCCCGCATTGCCAAAATGATGAACGATGACGACTACTGGTTGGCCAGCATCCTCGATCCACGCTATAAAGGCAAATTACAAAACATCATGCCACACGAGAACCTTGACCTAATATTGGCTAATAAACAAGCAACTCTGGTAAACCGGTTGGTTGAGGCATTCCCAGCACACAGCAGCGGTGATGGTTCTCACACGAGCCGTTTGGGCCGGGGGCAGCTTGGCAGAGGTGTTCATGGTGCTCACAGCAGAAGTGATGTTGGAGACAGGGGTTTCATGACAATGTTGTGGACTGATTTTTCAAGTACCGCTCACACAACTGGTAATACTGCATCGATGGAAAGTAACAGGAGACAGCAGTTGTCAACTATGGTTACAAACTACTTTTCCTCCCATATCGATGTTCTCCCGCACAGGTCATTCCCCTTTGACTATTGGGCCGCTAAACTGGACACCTGGCATGATATGGCCCAATATGCCTTACAGGAGCTCGCTTGCCCAGCTGCAAGTGTGCTATCGGAAAGAGTCTTCAGTGCAGCTGGATCAATCCTGACAGAAAAAAGGACCCGTCTGTCAACCCAAAATGTGGATGATCTAACCTTCATTAAAATGAACCATGCATGGGTTTCCAAGGATTTTGTCCCACCTTCCCCTGATGACACATAGGGTGACAGAAAAATGGCTTGCTTTGGTGCTCCTCTTCCTGGGACTTGAACAATTTCGCCTTTTGCATCAGCTGAATGTCCAACATCAACATATGCCACTTTCTAAAACTCCCTAATTGTGCTGCCCCCCCCCCATGGCCGGGGTCACCACCTAGCGCACGAAACCATGCGAGTGCCGTTGCCCTGGACAGGTGGGTAGGCCGACTCTTGGGCGCGGGCACTGGCACAGGGTCCCTCATAGTGCAATCTCATGTGTCTGACGGTGGTGGTGCACACCCGCCGTCAGACACACCGCCGTACTATGAGGGGCCCAGTGCCAGTACCGACGCCCACGAGTGGGCCCCCCTTGCTTGGGCAGGGCCCCAGCATTTGCAATCTTTACCTCTCCCTGCTCCTCCGCTGTGTAGTCTGGGCCGTCAAATCCATACCGGGCCTGACACCGTCTGAGCCTGCCTCCTGATCTATAGACATACATTTTGAATGTGTACACTATATGCTATCCATACATGTTATCCGGTGATACGGTACCCTTTCTCACCTTTGTGCAATCACGTGTAATCCATACTGGGCCTGACACCGCTTGAGCCTGCCTCCTGATCTATAGACATATATTTTGAATGTGTACACTATGCTATCCATACATGTTATCCGGTGATACGGTACCCTTTCTCACCTTTGTGCAATCACGTGTAATCCATGCTGGGCCTGACACCATCTGAGCCTGCCTCCTGATCTATAGACATATATTTTGAATGTGTACACTATGCTATCCATACATGTTCTCCGGGGATACGGTACCCTTTCTCACCTTTGTGCAATCACGTGTAATCCATACTGGGCCTGACACCGTCTGAGCCTGCCTCCTGATCTATAGACATATATTTTGAATGTGTACACTATGCTATCCATACATGTTATCCGGTGATACGGTACCCTTTCTCACCTTTGTGCAATCACGTGTAATCCATACTGGGCCTGAGAACGGCTGGCGAGCTGTTAAGCAAGCTACAGCACCTGTGGTTTGCACACGTAAGTTTTTCATTTTTTCAGGAATGACGGTTAGGCCTAATTCCGGAACTGCGGTTGACCTGCACTTACTGGGAAATCATCGTTCGCGGGTAATAATTGTAATCCCAGATCCCCATCACTAACGTTGTTCAGCGGGTTATCTGCACCTGTAAGCGACAAACGCTGGCCTTTTCAGTGTAGTGCACATGCAGCCACGGACATGTAAGGGCATGACACACCAGTTATTGGCCAATCTCACGTGCCAGAGCCTCGCGTGTCCCTCTAGTAAGCTGGACTCGGACCGCGGGGCATGACGGAGTCTCGTTCGTTAACGGAATTAAGCTTGCAATGTGTGCATCTTTTTTGCTGCTGAATGGTTGAGGTTGCCCGTGTTGAGTCAAATTACGCCGTAGGCTCCACTCCTGGTGGTGCCCTTCTGGACATTCCTTTAAGGTTCAGCTTTGCAACCATACTGCCCACTTAAAACAAACACTTTGCCTTCATGAACGCTGTTTGGAGGGTCGTGACTCGTGGGAATAACGCCGCCCAATCAGTTAACCTGCTAGAGAGATCCTTCATTGCTCCCAAGCATGACATCACACTCCCTAGGAGGAAGGTAATGCCACTGTGGCGACCGTACTCCTGGGGGCGACACAAGTGCACTGATGCCCAGCCACTGCTCAATGAATCTGCTGGTACATTGACCCAGACCACAAATTCCCCTCGCACGCTACACGGCCTGAATCTGACCCTGATGAAACTCAGGTTACCCTTCCCATATACATGCGAAAAGGAGGTGAATCCAGCGAGCCAAGATTGAAGTACATAAAAAATCTTTTTTCTTTATTTCAAACGTAGATTAAAAATATTTATCTATAGCAGCATATTATAAATATAGGCAGAGATGGGAAAAATTACTGCTGTAAAGTGCACGGCAAGACGCGTTTCGGCTAAACCTTTATCATTGCCATAATACACATTGCTATTTTTCTGGGATATAAGAAGGAAAAGATCCTAAGGTAGGTGGTGCTATAGTTGATTAAGCGTTAATAGAACACACTTGTGAGCATCCACCTATAAGATTAACTATTTAAAAACAAGTGTTAACCCTAACTGAAGCTAATTCGCTAGCAGTAATTTTTCCAAATATTTTACAAATATTTTACAATACATGATATAACAGAATATATATACAGAGATTTTTTTCATGTTATCCTCCACAATACTTCCATAATATAATTTTTACTCAAAAAAATATATATTTATGAACTTAAGACAGAGCAGGTTATAATTGTTAACATAAGAATCATATTTTTAGGATTTTTAATATATTCTAATTAAATCTTGTCTATTATTTAAGCCTATTGGCATCCTAGTTTCCAAAGTAAAAATCCAAGCAGATTCTCTGTTAAGTAGTTTCCATTTTCTATCACCCCCTCTGGTAGAGCTTATAAGGTATAAACGAAATTCGACTGATCCAAAAACATATAAAAATGCACAGGAATTAGTTAATATGAGACTAAAAAATAGAGGATATCCAAATTGGATGTTACAGAGAGCAACCAAAATAGTTAAGGATATTGATAGAAAGGATTTAATAATAAACAAAAAAACAACAAAAAAATCACAATCTCCAAATAATAAATTTTTTTTTTCTCTACTCCATATAGTCTCCAGTATAACAACATAGTTTCTATTATAAAGAAATATATTCCTGTGTTAAGTCAGGATCCAAAACTAAAACAAATTATTGCAGAAAACCAAATCACTTATGTAGCAAAAACAGCACCTACTTTGCAGGATAAACTATCGCCTAGTCTGTATTTGGACTCTTCGCTGGAAACCAGTGACACCTGGCTGAATCTAAAGGGGTTTTTTAAATGTGGAAATAAGAGATGTACTTGTTGTCAATATGCACATAAAATCAACAAATTTTCCTCATTCCATAGCAACAAAGAATATTCTATTAACAGTTTTTTGAACTGTAATTCCACCTACGTAGTATATTTGATTGCCTGTACATTATGTTGTAAATAGAGTTGAGCGAAACGGGTCGAAAAAATTCAAAAGTCGCCGACTTTTGGCAAAGTCGGGTTTCATGAAACGAAACCCGACCCTAGGATGAGGTCGGCCACGAGGTCGGCGACTTACGCGCCAAAGTCGCGTTTCAAAAGTTTGTTTTGCGCTCTTTTTCAGCCAATCAGGATCCACGGACACTGTGGGCAACGTGATGACCTAGGCACGGGTCACCACCATCTTTCAGAAGGGCATGCAAGTGATTGGCTTGCTTTGGTGGGCGTCACAGGGGGTATAAAAGGGCGTGCACGCCGACCGCCATCTTACTTCTGCCGATCTTAGTATAGGGAGAGGTTGCTGCTGATTCTGTAGGGAGAGCGTTAGGCAGGGAAGAAGACAAAAAAACTGCTTCTGCTGCTAGCGATTTGGCCTGCACAACACACAAGTCAATGTGTGTGCAGTGCAAGGGGAGGCTATATTGTGGTGTATCAGTGGTGTTGGTTGTTGGGCTGCCTTTAAAGGCTTCCTGACACGCTGGCATTGCTGTTTACCCACTGCTCCGCAAACTGCTTTTTTAAAAGCAATCCAATCTCCCTTATCCTCTAGTCACTTTTGTCACAGCTGTGCCATCGAGCCTGTCACATAGCTCTCAGATATCAGTGGGCCTCACACAATCCACAAGTGTCCAGTGTCCAAAAGTGTGCGCAGAGATTCAAAATCTCCATTATCCTCTCGTCACTTTGGTCACAGGCAGCTGTGCCATCGAGCGTGTCACATAGCGCTCAGATATCAGTGGGCCTCACACAATCTACAAGTGTCCAGTGTCCAAAAGTGTGCGCAGAGATTCAAAATCTCCATTATCCTCTCGTCACTTTGGTCACAGGCAGCTGTGCCATCGAGCGTGTCACATAGCGCTCAGATATCAGTGGGCCTCACACAATCCACAAGTGTCCAGTGTCCAAAAGTGTGCGCAGAGATTCAAAATCTCCATTATCCTCTCGTCACTTTGGTCACAGGCAGCTGTGCCATCGAGTGTGTCACATAGCGCTCAGATATCAGTGGGCCTCACACAATCCACAAGTGTCCAGTGTCCAAAAGTGTGCGCAGAGATTCAAAATCTCCATTATCCTCTCGTCACTTTTGTCACAGGCAGCTGTGCCATCGAGCCTGTCACATAGCGCTCAGATATCAGTGGGCCTCACACAATCCACAAGTGTCCAGTGTCCCAAAGTGTGCGCAGAGATTCAAAATCTCCATTATCCTCTCGTCACTTTGGTCACAGCTGTGCCATCGAGCCTGTCACATAGCGCTCAGATATCAGTGGGCCTCACACAATCCACAAGTGTTCAGTGTCCAAAAGTGTGTGCACAGATTCAAAATCTCCATTATCCTCTCGTCACTTTGGTCACAGGCAGCTGTGCCATCGAGCCTGTCACATAGCGCTCAGATATCAGTGGGCCTCACACAATCCACAAGTGTCCAGTGTCCAAAAGTGTGCGCAGAGATTCAAAATCTCCATTACCCTCTCGTCACTTTGGTCACAGGCAGCTGTGCGATCGAGCGTGTCACATAGCGCTCAGATATCAGTGGGCCTCACACAATCCACAAGTGTCCAGTGTCCAAAAGTGTGCGCAGAGATTCAAGATCTCCATTATCCTCTCGTCACTTTGGTCACAGGCAGCTGTGCCATCGAGCGTGTCACATAGCGCTCAGATATCAGTGGGCCTCACACAATCCACAAGTGTCCAGTGTCCAAAAGTGTGCGCAGAGATTCAAAATCTCCATTATCCTCTCGCCACTTTGGTCACAGGCAGCGGTGCCATCGAGCGTGTCACATAGCGCTCAGATATCAGTGGGCCTCACACAATCCACAAGTGTCCAGTGTCCAAAAGTGTGCGCAGAGATTCAAAATCTCCATTATCCTCTCGTCACTTTGGTCACAGGCAGCTGTGCCATCGAGCGTGTCACATAGCGCTCAGATATCAGTGGGCCTCACACAATCCACAAGTGTCCAGTGTCCAAAAGTGTGCACAGAGATTCAAAATCTCCATTATCCTCTCGTCACTTTGGTCACAGGCAGCTGTGCCATCGAGCGTGTCACATAGCGCTCAGATATCAGTGGGCCTCACACAATCCACAAGTGTCCAGTGTCCAAAAGTGTGCGCAGAGATTCAAAATCTCCATTATCCTCTCGTCACTTTGGTCACAGGCAGCTGTGCCATCGAGCCTGTCACATAGCGCTCAGATATCAGTGGGCCTCACACAATCCACAAGTGTCCAGTGTCCAAAAGTGTGCGCAGAGATTCAAAATCTCCATTATCCTCTCGTCACTTTCGTCACAGGCAGCTGTGCCATCGAGCGTGTCACATAGCGCTCAGATATCAGTGGGCCTCACACAATCCACAAGTGTCCAGTGTCCAAAAGTGTGCGCAGAGATTCAAAATCTCCATTATCCTCTCGTCACTTTGGTCACAGGCAGCTGTGCCATCGAGCGTGTCACATAGCGCTCAGATATCAGTGGGCCTCACACAATCCACAAGTGTCCAGTGTCCAAAAGTGTGCGCAGAGATTCAAAATCTCCATTATCCTCTCGTCACTTTGGTCACAGGCAGCTGTGCCATCGAGCCTGTCACATAGCGCTCAGATATCAGTGGGCCTCACACAATCCACAAGTGTCCAGTGTCCAAAAGTGTGCGCAGAGATTCAAAATCTCCATTATCCTCTCGTCACTTTGGTCACAGGCAGCTGTGCCATCGAGCCTGTCACATAGCGCTCAGATATCAGTGGGCCTCACACAATCCAAAAGTGTCCACTGTCCACAAGTGTGTGCAGAAATTCTAAATCTCCCCTGTCCTATAGACACCTTGTACCTTGTTTTACATTACTATATAGTTTGTTGGATTTTGTCTACATTTCTACCAAAAATGAGGAAGGCTGGTGGAAGAGGCCGTGGAATTGGGCGGGGGTTGGCAGCTGGTAATGATGGTGTTGGTGGTGGATCTGATGGTAGTGGCAAGAGCAAAATAGGACCGAATGCAGGAGGTGCTGACCCTGCGTCATCGTCTGGCTACATAAGGCCTCGAACGCTTAGTTTTCTAGGAGTTGGCAAACCGCTTTTAAAGGCAGAGCATCAGGAAAAAGTTTTGTCTTACATTGCTGACTCAGCCTCCAGCTCTATCGCCTCCTCTTCTTCAGTTGTAAAAAGTAAAAGCACTGAGTCGTCATTGGAGGCTCATGTTCATGAACCACACCTTTCCTTGTGTCCTTCACCCCAACCAAGATTGAAGGATGACGCAGGCCATACTACTGATTACTCCATGGAGCTGTTTTCACATACCATGCCTGGATTATCAAGTGAAATGGTGAATTACCCAGGCCAAGATGAATCTGACATGGAGTGCACTGATGCACAGCCGCTGATGGATGATTCTGCTGGTACATTCACTCAGAGCACTACATTGTCCTCGCAGTGTACAGAGCCAGATTTTGACCCTGATGAGACTCAGGTGCCCCTTCCCGCACACTATACCACCATACACGGTGACACAGAGAAAGGTGCACATGACATAGAAGAGGAGGTGATGGATGACCCAGTTGTTGACCCAGATTGGCATCCATTGGGGGAAGAGGGTGCTGCTTCCAATAGCTCAGATGAGGAGCATCCACAGCAGACATCGACATCGCAACAGCTATTATCTGGCAGGCCCGGAGCACTCCAAAGACAGGTTCCAAACATCAAAAGAGTTGCTGGACAGCTTGTCCAGAGGGTCAAAAGATCACAGCGTGCTAGGCCGCAAAATGTCTGCCAAAGTAGGAAGAGTGCAGTGTGGCACTTTTTTGAACAAAATCCTCATGATCAGGCCAAGGTTATCTGTAAGAAGTGCGCAAAGACCTTTAGCCGAGGGAAAAATCTGAAAAATTTGAATACCAGTTGCATGCTTAGACATTTAACCAGCATGCACTTGCAAGCGTGGACACAACACCAAACCTCAAGTGCCACATGTGCAACTGATCACATTGAAGTTAGTCAGCAACGCTACATTGTTTCCCTCACTGTAAGCCCACCGGTTAGCACAGCAGCAAATGTTGAGGTGTCGTTGCAAGACCACAGCAGTCAGGGAATCCCACTGTTATATCAACGAAAGACTGATTCTAGGCAATCAGAAAGAACACCAACTCCATCACCATCATCAACCCTCTCTCAGTCCGCCCTGTCCACCGCTACTTCCACCATATGCAGCTCTCAAGTCCAGCTCACCCTCCCAGACACTATGAGTAGGTCAAGAAAGTACTCAGTCTCTCATCCGCGTACACTGGGTTTGAACGCCCACATTGCCAAACTAATCTCGTTTGAGATGATGCCCTTTCGGTTGGTGGAAAGCACAGCTTTCCGCGAACTCATGGCCTATGCAGTACCACGCTATGACCTACCCAGTCGCCACTTCTTCTCTCGCAAAGCCATCCCAGCCCTCCACCATCATGTGAAAGACCGCATTGTCCATGCACTCAAGCAGTCAGTGAGCGGAAAGGTGCACCTCACAACTGATGCATGGTCCAGTCGGCATGGCCAGGGCCGTTACGTGTCCATCACTGCGCACTGGGTTAATGTGGTGGATGCAGGGTCCACAGGGGACAACGGTGGTGGGACAGTGCTGCCTAGCCCACGGTATAGGAAACAGTTGGCTGTAGGCGTTCGACCCTCCTCCTCCTCCTCCTCCTCCTCCTGAAGCGAAAGCTCGTCCACAGAGCGCAGTCGTACGAGCACTCCATCTGCAGCTGCCACTGTTGCACACGATGTGTCCCCCTATCGAGCAGCTAGTGGAAAGCGTCAGCAGGCTGTATTGCAGATGATGTGTTTGGGCGACAGACACACCACCGAGGTGCTGGCCGAGTACTTGAAGCGACAAACTGAGTCATGGCTGGGCAGTGTACATCTTGAGGCAGGCAAGGTAGTTAGTGATAACGGCCGTAATTTTGTGGCAGCCATAGCCCTTTCAAAACTCAGCCACATACCTTGCTTGGCTCACACCTTGAACCTGGTGGTGCAGTGCTTCCTCAAAAATTATCCGGAGTTAACAGCCCTGCTCCAGAAGGTGCGAAGACTGTGCGCGCACATCCGCCGGTCGCCTGTACACTCCGTTCGTATGCAGAAGCTGCAGCGATTGCTCCACCTTCCCAACCACCGCCTCATTATCGACATTGCAACAAGGTGGAACTCCACCCTGCACATGGTGGAGAGGCAGGCCATAATGGATTTGTGGGAGGATACACGGCCAGGCACTTTGAGAGCAGACATGGAGTTGACAGGCGTGCAGTGGTCGAAGCTGAAAGACCTTTGTAAAGTCCTTCAGTGTTTTGAGGAATGCACACGGCTGGTAAGCACAGACGACGCCATCCTAAGCATGAGCATCCCACTTATGCGTCTGCTCATGCAAACTTTGACGCACCTTAAGGAGCAGGCGTCTGCAGCCAATGTTGATGAGGAGGAAGAGGAGGAGGGAATCCTTGATGACATTCAGCCATTGTCTGCTCAGGGACCTCTCCTGGACGAGGTGGAGGAAGAAGAGGAGGAGGAGGATGATGATGGGGATGATTACTTAGGGGAGGAGGATGCATCTCGTGGGGCAAGTGAAAATGTTGGCGTGGCAAGGACTGGTACAGGGTTTGTGCGTGACTGGAGGGATGTGGATTTGCCAGAAAGTGCTCCTCCACCCAGCACTCGCAGTGCATCATTGACACCGGGAACATTGGCCCACATGTCAGATTATGCCTTGCGGATCCTAAAAAGGGACCCCCGCATTGCCAAAATGATGAATGATGACGACTACTGGTTGGCCAGCATCCTGGATCCACGCTATAAAGGCAAATTACAAAACATCATGCCACAGGAGAACCTTGACCTAATATTGGCTAATAAACAAGCAACTCTGGTAAATCGGTTGCTTGAGGCATTCCCAGCACACAGCAGCGGTGATGGTTCTCACACGAGCCGTACGGGCCGGGGGCAGCTTGGCAGAGGTGTTCGTGGTGCACACAGCAGAAGTGGCGTTGGAGACAGGGGTTTCATGACAATGTTGTGGACTGATTTTTCAAATACCGCTCACACAACTGGTAATACTGCATCGATGGAAGTGACAGGAGACAGCAGTTGTCAACTATGGTTACAAACTTCTTTTCCTCCCATATCGATGTTCTCCCACACAGGTCATTCCCCTTTGACTATTGGGCCGCTAAACTGGACACCTGGCCTGAATTGGCCCAATATGCCTTACAGGAGCTCGCTTGCCCAGCTGCAAGTGTGCTATCGGAAAGAGTCTTCAGTGCAGCTGGATCAATCCTGACAGAAAAAAGGACCCATCTGTCAACCCAAAATGTGGATGATCTAACCTTCATTAAAATGAACCACGCATGGGTTTCCAAGGATTTTGTCCCACCTTCCCCTGATGACACATAGGGTGACAGAAAAATGGCTTGCTTTGGTCCACCTCTTCCTGGTACTTCACCTATTTCGCCTTTTGCATCAGCTGAATGTCCAACATCAACATATGCCACTTTCTAAAACTCCCTAACTGTGCTGCCTCCCCCCCCATGGCCGGGGTCACCACCTACCGCACGACACCGTGCTAGTGCCGTTGCCCTGGACAGGTGGGTAGGCCGACTCTTGGGCACGGGCACTGGCACAGGGTCCCTCATAGTGCAATCAAGTGTCTCTGACGGTGGTGGTGCACACCCGCCGTCAGACACACCGCTGTACTATGAGGGGCCCAGTGCCAGTACCGACACCCACGAGTGGGCCCCCCTTGCTTGGGCAGTGCCCCAGCATTTGCAATCTTTACCTCTCCCTGCTCCTCCGCTGTGTAATCTGGGCCGTCAAATCCATACTGTGCCTGACACCGTCTGAGCCTGCCTCCTGAGACATATATTTTGAATGTGAACGCTATCCATACATGTTATCCGGGGATACGGTACCCTTTCTAACCTTTGTGCAATCACGTGCAATCCATACTGTGCCTGACACCATCTGAGCCTGCCTCCTGAGACATATATTTTGAATGTGTACGCTATCCATACATGTTATCCAGGGATACGGTACCCTTTCTAACCTTTGTGCAATCACGTGCAATCCATACTGGGCCTGACACCGTCTGAGCCTGCCTCCTGAGACATATATTTTGAATGTGTACGCTATCCATACATGTTATCCAGGGATACGGTACCCTTTCTAACCTTTGTGCAATCACGTGCAATCCATACTGGACCTAACACCGTCTGAGCCTGCCTCCTGAGACATATATTTTGAATGTGTACGCTATCCATACATGTTATCCGGGGATACGGTACCCTTTCTAACCTTTGTGCAATCACGTGCAATCCATACTGTGCCTGACACCGTCTGAGCCTGCCTCCTGAGACATATATTTTGAATGTGTACGCTATCCATACATGTTATCCAGGGATACGGTACCCTTTCTAACCTTTGTGCAATCACGTGCAATCCATACTGGGCCTGACACCGTCTGAGCCTGCCTCCTGAGACATATATTTTGAATGTGTACGCTATCCATACATGTTATCCAGGGATACGGTACCCTTTCTAACCTTTGTGCAATCACGTGCAATCCATACTGGGCCTAACACCGTCTGAGCCTGCCTCCTGAGACATATATTTTGAATGTGTACGCTATCCATACATGTTATCCGGGGATACGGTACCCTTTCTAACCTTTGTGCAATCACGTGCAATCCATACTGGGCCTAACACCGTCTGAGCCTGCCTCCTGAGACATATATTTTGAATGTGTACCCTATCCATACATGTTATCCGGGGATACGGTACCCTTTCTAACCTTTGTGCAATCACGTGCAATCCATACTGGGCCTAACACCGTCTGAGCCTGCCTCCTGAGACATATATTTTGAATGTGTACGCTATCCATACATGTTATCCGGGGATACGGTACCCTTTCTAACCTTTGTGCAATCACGTGCAATCCATACTGTGCCTGACACCGTCTGAGCCTGCCTCCTGAGACATATATTTTGAATGTGTACGCTATCCATACATGTTATCCAGGGATACGGTACCCTTTCTAACCTTTGTGCAATCACATGCAATCCATACTGGGCCTGACACCGTCTGAGCCTGCCTCCTGAGACATATATTTTGAATGTGTACGCTATCCATACATGTTATCCAGGGATACGGTACCCTTTCTAACCTTTGTGCAATCACGTGCAATCCATACTGGGAGTGAGAACGGCTGGCGAGCTGTTAAGCAAGCTACAGCACCTGTCCAGACAAGTACAGGGATTCCCTAGCGAGGAGACTTATTTGATTGTTTTCAATGTTGGGACAGCAATTTTTGGGGAGCACTATACTCTGGAGAATGATAGATGGGGCTCATCATACACTGGAACATTCCAAAGGTGGACATCAGACACTGGAGCATCATTTACAGGGCCCATTATACACTAGAGCATTAGAAATGGGGCCCATTATGTTTGGAGCATTATTTGGGCCCATAAGACAGTGGAGCTTCATCCATGGGGACCAACATATACTGTAGCATTATGTGGAGCTCATCATATACTGTTTCAAACATTATATGGGACCAATGATTCTGTATGGAGAAATAGATGGGCCTCGTCATGAGATGTAAAAAGTGAGGTATTTTTCATTGTACTATACCGCTATTTATCTGCCGTATCGGAGCATGATGAGTTGTGGTATGTGTTAAAGGGGCGCTCTTTCGCCCAGGGCACATGAAAACCTGCAGCCAGCCCTCCCCCCCCCACAACTTTAGCCAAATAACCCCCATTTTTCAGTGCGCAACTTGTATTATGAAGTTAATTAAGGTTGACAAGCTTAAGTAAGAAGAATTGATGCTTTTGGCATTCAAATGGGCACTGTAGGTGTGTTTCCTGTCCTCCTCTCACTGCCGACTTTTATTCCCCATTGACTTACATTGGGTTTCGTGTTTCGGGACGACCCCGACTTTTCCCTATAATCGGACGATCTTGCTCGACCCGACTTTTGGAAAAGTCGGGTTTCACGAAACGAAACGCGACCCTAAAAAACCAAAAGTCGCTCAACTCTAGTTGTAAACAGTATATAGGTTGTACAACGGGAAAACTGAGGAAAAGAATTACAAGACACATCTCTGATGCTATTAACCCCTCCAGCTTCAATCCATCAGCGGTCTCCAGGCATTTTTCACAACATCATTCTGGCAATTTTGATAGCTTCAGGTTTAAAGCAATAGCGTTAGTAACACGGTCTACCAGAGGAGGTGATATAAAACGTAAACTACTTAACAGAGAATCTGCTTGGATTTTTACTTTGGAAACTAGGATGCCAATAGGCTTAAATAATAGACAAGATTTAATTAGAATATATTAAAAATCCTAAAAATATGATTCTTATGTTCACAATTATGACTTGCTCTGTCTTAAGTTCATAAATATATATTTTTTTGAGTAAAAATTATATTATGGAAGTATTGTGGAGGATAACATGAAAAAAATCTCTGTATATATATTCTGTTATATCATGTATTGTAAAATATTTGTAAAATATTTGGAAAAATTACTGCTAGCGTATTAGCTTCAGTTAGGGTTAACACTTGTTTTTAAATAGTTAATCTTATAGGTGGATGCTCACAAGTGTGTTCTATTAACGCTTAATCAACTATAGCACCACCTACCTTAGGATCTTTTCCTTCTTATATCCCAGAAAAATAGCAATGTGTATTATGGCAATGATAAAGGTTTAGCCGAAACGCGTCTTGCCGTGCACTTTACAGCAGTAATTTTTCCCATCTCTGCCTATATTTATAATATGCTGCTATGGATAAATATTTTTAATCTACGTTTGAAATAAAGAAAAAAGATTTTTTATGTACTTCAAACTTGGCTCGCTGGATTCATCTCCTTTTCGCATGTATATGGGAAGGGTAACCTGAGTTTCATCAGGGTCAGATTCAGGCCGTGTAGCGTGCGAGGGGAATGTAGTGGTCTGGGTCAATGTACCAGCAGATTCATCGAGCAGTGGCTGGGCATCAGTGCACTTGTGTCGCCCCCAGGAGTACGGTCGCCACAGTGGCATTACCTTCCTCCTAGAGAGTGTGATGTCATGCTTGGGAGCAACGAAGGATCTCTCTAGCAGGTTAACTGATTGGGCGGCGTTATTCCCACGAGTCACGACCCTCCAAACAGCGTTCATGAAGGCAAAGTGTTTGTTTTAAGTGGGCAGTATGGTTGCAAAGCTGAACCTTAAAGGAATGTCCAGAAGGGCACCACCAGGAGTGGAGCCTACGGCGTAATTTGACTCAACACGGGCAACCTCAACCATTCAGCAGCAAAAAAGATGCACACATTGCAAGCTTAATTCCGTTAACGAATGAGACTCCGTCATGCCCCGCGGTCCGAGTCCGGCTTACTAGAGGGACACGCGAGGCTCTGGCACGTGAGATTGGCCAATATCCCAGAAAAATAGCAATGTGCATTATGGCAATGATAAAGGTTTAGCCGAAACGCGTCTTGCCGTGCGCTTTACAGCAGTAATTTTTCCCATCTCTGCCTATATTTATAATATGCTGCTATGGATAAATATTTTTAATCTACGTTTGAAATAAAGAAAAAAGATTTTTTATGTACTTCAAACTTGGCTCGCTGGATTCATCTCCTTTTCGCATCTATTGTTGGCAAGAGCTCCTGTCTTTTATCCGCTGCTGAGAGCCTATACAGTATAGCAGCTTATCGTTTGAACCAACTGGGTAAGCTGGCATTTTTTCTTTTTTATTCTCCCCATATACAGTTCCATCTTACACGGTGACAAAGAGGAAGCTGCAGATGAAAGTGCAGGTTCGGCCCACCCGCCGTCAGACACACCACCGTACTATCAGGGGCCCTGTGCCAGTGCCGTCGCCAACTAGTGGGCCCTACCTGCTTGCTCAGGATCACAGCACTTGCAAGGTTGAAATACTGTGCAGTGAGATGGAAGATGGGGACGACGAGGAGTCCAGACTAGTACAGGGATTCCCTAGCGAGGAGACTTATTTCATTGTTTTCAATGTTGGGAAAGCAATTTTTGGGGAGCACTATACTCTGGAGAATGATAGATGGGGCCCACCATACACTGGAACATTCCAAAGGTGGACATCAGACACTGGAGCAGCATTTACAGGGCCCATTATACACTAGAGCATTAGAAATGGGGCCCATTATGTTTGGAGCATTATTTGGGCACATAAGACAGCGGAGCTTCATCCATGGG
Source organism: Dendrobates tinctorius (assembly GCF_039654945.1). Classification (NCBI taxonomy): domain Eukaryota; kingdom Metazoa; phylum Chordata; class Amphibia; order Anura; family Dendrobatidae; genus Dendrobates; species Dendrobates tinctorius. Next base: position 24,325,595 of record NW_027361921.1, read on the forward strand.
GACCAACATATACTGTAGCATTATGTGGAGCTCATTATATACTGTTTCAAACATTATATGGGACCAATGATTCTGTATGGAGAAATAGATGGGCCTCGTCATGAGATGTAAAAAGTGAAGTATTTTTCATTGTACTATACCGCTATTTCTCTGCCGTATTGGAGCATCATGAGTTGTGTAATGTGTTAAAGGGGCGCTCTTTCACCCAGGGCACATGAAAACCTGGAGCCAGCCCTACCCCCCACAACTTTAGCCAAATAACCCCCATTTTTCAGTGCATAACTAGTATTATGAAGTTAATTAAGGTTGACAAGCTTAAGTAAGAAGAATTGATGCTTTTGGCATTCAAATGGGCACTGTAGGTGTGTTTCCTGTCCTCCTCTCACTGCCGACTTTAATTCCCCATTGACTTACATTGGGTTTCGTGTTTCGGTCGGACCCCCGACTTTTCCCTATAGTTGGCCGATTTTGCTCGACCCGACTTTTGGAAAAGTCGGGTTTCATGAATCGAAACTCGACCCTAAAAAACCAAAAGTCGCTCAACTCTAGCCAATACTATAGAAGGCAGAGAAAGGATTCAGAAGCATTTAGATAAGCTTGAGCAATGGACAGAGACTAAAGGAATGGTATTAAATAGGGAGAAATGCGAGAATCTACATCTGGGCAAGGAAAACAAAAATTACATCTACAGAATGGTAGAAATAGAACTAAGCAACAGCACATGTGAAAAGACTTGGATACACTAATAGATCAGATTGCACATGAGTCAACAGTGTGATGCAGCAGCTGAAAAGGCAAACACAGTTCTAGGATGTATTAAACGAAGTAAAGAGTCTAGATCATGTCAAGTAATTATCATCTTCTACTCCTTCTTGTTCAGGCCTCATCTGAAATACTGTTTCCAGTTCTAGGCACCACATTTTAAAAAAGACATTGAAAAACTGGAGCAAGTTCAGAAAACAGCTACGAGGATGGTGAGCAGACTTCACTGTATGTCCTACAAGGAATGGTTAAAGGATCTGGGAATGTTTAGCTTGCAAAAAAGAAGACTAAGAGTAGACTTAATAGCTGCCTACAAATATCTGAGGGGATGTCAGTGTAGAGAGTGTAGAGGGATCATTCTTATTCTCATTTGCACATGGAAACACGAGAAGCAATGGAATGAAACTGAAAGGGAGAAGATACAGATTAGATATTGGAAAAAAACATTTTGACAGTGAGGGTGATCAATGAGTGGAACAGGCTGCCACAAGAGTTGGTGAGTTCTCCTTCAGTGGAAGTCTCCAAACAGAGGCTGGACAGACAACTGTCTGAGATGGTTTAGTGAATCCTGTATTTAGCAGGGAATTAGACATAATGACCCTGGAGGTCCCTTACAACTCTACCATTCTATGAAGTAGGGGTAATGGCATCAGTGGCAGAACAGCATATGACACGATGGACTTGCAGGCAGATGCTATGGTCGAACTAATCTTTAGCATCAGCTATAGTTGAATGTAAATATTAAGTGAGTAATGATGTGTTCATTTGGACAGAATTCTTCACTGACCCATGAAGTATTCATTTAAACAAATGTAAGATTTATTACAACAATTGAGGAGGACAAAGTTATCTGCTTATGTATGACAAAGCCACCTTTCATGCTGAGTACCATGGATACAGGCTCGGACTGGCCCACCGAGGGACCGTTGGATCCCTCGGTGGGCCCCGCCCCCGCCCGACCATGAATGTCACTGAACAAGCCCGCTCGCGGCCCAGCTGCTGGTACTTGTGAATCACAGTCACCTCTCCTAGCATGTCTCTTGCAGCCCCCTGTGCTTATTCCACCTTCAATCTCAGCGATGTTCTATCTTCCTGTACTCAGCGGCCGCTCATTACCTATGCGCATAAGTAATGAGCGGCTCATTACATATGCGCATATGTAATGAGCGGCTCAGCTGAACCACGTGGACGCTGAAAGCAGGAAGTAGAACAGCGGTGAGATTGAAGATGGAATAAGCACCGGCCTGGGGCTGCAAGAGACATGCTAGAAGAGGTGGTGAGTGCCTCTGTCCCCTCTGTTTCCATTTGCATGACTGATGATCACTTACGGTACCCCATTTGTCTGTTCCAAAAACAGTACAGATATGTGGAAGGTCTGGACAGACGTGAGCACCGCCTAACTTTTCTGTCAGTGCCTGCAACTTACACGCTGCAGAATAACAGACTCCTGTACACCACATAAGTGCCTATTGTCACATCTCATTTATTAGACATACGCATTTTCAGAATACCTAAAGCTGAGAAAGCTGAGCACAATTTATGCTGCCATGGGCAAATATTCAATATGGATCCATTCCCTCTTACCCTAGCTTCACCCTCCTTTTATAACTAATCCCCCGCCTGTTTCAATTTACATATCCTACATAATATGGCGTCACCTAGTCCTGTCCCTGCGCTCTGCCCTGTCCTGTTCCTGTGCTCTGCCCTGTCCTGTCCCTGCACTCTGCCCTGTCCCTGCGCTCTGCCCTGTCCCTGCGCTCTGCCCTGTACCCTCAGCTGCACTCTGCTGTTGTGAGTTCATTTTCCCCTTCGTCACTGGGGTCTGGTGAACTCCCTATTCTGGTGAAGGAAGGTAGTAAGCCTGATTATCAGGCACCTGAGTCTAATGAAGATGACTGGCTGAGTGGAGTCACAGACTGGATATAAGGCTGCCGACGCCCTTCTGCCCTGCGGGTGATTTCTTTGTGGACTGCTAGGACACCAGTCTGATTCCTGCTCCCTAAAGCTAAGTTTTCTGTTTTGGCTGTTAGCCTTTTTGTTTTGTTTTTTGTTTTCCTTGCTTTTCAGTATTCTGCCATCCCCTGCTGGGGTGAGCTGAATCTCCTTTTGCCTGTAGCTCTGTCTTCAGTATATTCCTGAGTGCTGACATAGCTTTTTGAAGCCTAGCGTCTTCAGGGCCTTTTTCACTGTCAGTTTGTTGGCTCTTATTTTCATAGGGTTTTTCACGGATTGCAGACAGCAGCCTTCCTCTCCTTTTCTATCAAGTTATCTTGGGCCCCTCTTTGCTCAGTCTATCTTTCTGTCTGTGTTAGTATTTTCATCTTGCTTCACCGTCATTATATGTTGGGGGCTGCCTATTGCTTTGGGGTCTGCTCTGGGGCAGTTTAGATTTCCCCTTTCTTTCTTTAGGCCTATTTAATTCTCCGGCTGTGATCGAGGGGTCTAGGGCATCGTAGGAACCCCCCACGGCTACTGCTAGTTGTGTTGATAGGTTCAGGGGTCTGCAATCCGATAGCTGCCAACTTCTCTGGTTTTCTGGACTTAGCTAGCATTTCTGTTTTTGCCTCCTATGGTGACTCATTCATAACAGAATCACCCGCCATACCGCAGATCCTAAGGTACTCAATAGCAGGAAAGAATTGTGTTTAAAAAAAAAAAAAAAAAGTGTGTGTATATTCTTTCCTCTATATCTCTGAGGCCGTAGGGGGAATTTTTTTTTTCTCTCAATGGAGATAAAGCAATTATCTGAACATGTGGAGCAGCTCGCTGCGGAAGTGCGGGGGATTTCCGCCTACCTTGCTCGTTCGCATGCTGTTGAACCAAAGATCCCTACACCTGATGTATTTTTTGGGGATCAATCTAAATTTTTGAGTTTCAAAAATAATTGTAAATTATTTTTTGCCTTGAAGCCTAACTCGTCAGGGAGCTCCGCGCAGCAGGTTAAAATTGTCATCTCTTTGCTGCGTGGCGATCCCCAGGATTGGGCATTTTCTTTGAAACCAGATGATCCTATTCTGACTAATGTGAACGCATTCTTTCAAGCTATGGGGTTGTTGTGTGACGAACCTAATGCCATTGATCAGGCTGAAAAGACCCTGTTGGCATTGAACCAGGGTCGAGATTCTGCAGAGTTGTACTGTCAAAAGTTCCGAAAGTGGGCGGTCCTTACTACCTGGAATGATAATGCCTTGGCTGCTCTCTTTCGGAAGGGTTTGTCAGAAGCCGTAAAAGATACTATGGTGGGATTTCCTGCTCCCTCTGGTCTTGACGATTCTATGTCATTAGCCATTCAGGTTGATCATTTACGTGAACGCAGGATTGCACGAGAGGTGTTGCCACCGGTTGAACAGACGTCTGAACCTATGCAATGTGATAGAGTTTTGTCTAAGGCGCAATGTCAGGAGTTCAGAAGGCGTAATAAGCTGTGTTTTTTCTGTGGAGATGCCTCGCATATTATTTCTGTTTGTCCTAAACGAGAGAAACGCTTTGCACACACGTTTTCTGTTGATGGTGTTCAACCTAAGTTTCTTCTGGCAATTACTCTGATCTGCTCCCTGTCCACATTTTCCGCCAAGGCTTTTGTGGATTCGGGAGCAGCGCTAAATCTAATGGACTTGGATTTTGCTAAACGTTGTGGATTTCCGATGACATCTCTGCAGACGCCTATCCCTTTGAGGGGGATTGATGCTACTCCTTTGGCTAAAAATAAACCTCAGTTTTGGACCCAGGTGGTCATGCGGGTCGCCCCAGACCATCAAGAAAATTGCAGATTTTTGGTATTGCATGGTCTGCATGATGCCGTTGTTCTGGGGTTTCCCTGGTTGCAAATTCATAATCCAGTTTTGGATTGGAAATCTGTGTCTGTGGTGAGTTGGGGTTGTCGGTGTGCCTTTAGTGAGGCTCCGGTTTTTTCCACCTCTCCTCAGTCGCATGATGTTCCTGACTATTTGGCGGACTTTTATGATGTATTTAGTGAGAATGAGTCTGCGTCCTTGCCTCCTCATAGGAGTTATGACTGTGCAATTGAACTAAGCCCGGGGTGTAAATTTCCCAAAGGTCAGCTCTTCAGTTTATCTGCACCTGAGCACGAGGCTATGCGGTCCTATATTAAGGAGGCGTTGGAGAAGGGTCATATTAGACCATCCTCTTCACCTTTAGGTGCCGGTTTTTTTTTTGTGGCCAAAAAGGATGGTTCTTTAAGGCCTTGTATTGATTATTGTGCCCTCAATAAAATTACTATTAAATATCAGTATCCGTTACCCCTGATTTCGGATCTATTCTCTAGAGTTAGAGGTGTTGTGAGTTCATTTTCCCCTTCACTACTGAGGCCCGAGGAACTCCCTCTTCTGGTGAAGAAAGGTAGTGAGCCTGATTGTCAAACACCTGGGGCTGATGATGATGACTGGCTGAGTGGAGTTAATGACTGGATATAAGGCTGCCGACGCCCTTCTGGCCTGCGGGTGATTTCTCTGTGGACTTCTAGGAAACCAGTCTGATTCCTGCTCATCTAAAGCTAAGATTTCTGCTTACATTTTGCATGCACATTAATTTACTTTTTCTGCTCAGACCCAGTTTCTCAATTGTTTCATTGTGCATTCTGTGCATATAAGGGTGTGACCGCCCTGTTTCTGAGTTGGAAAATCCATCCTGTCTGGCCTATACTATTACTGGTGGCTCAGTCCCTCTGTCCTTGTTCACATTTACGTCACTTGACAAGTGGAAAGGTTTTAAATACAAAAGTTAGGACTGTCCCACAAGGGTTACCGTGATGTGGCGAGATGGCTTCTACATTATGTTGATCAAAATTATGTTAACTAAATACCCTTATTATTACTATTATTACTACCTTCATGCAATTTTTGCAATATATATATTTTTTTACTTTTTTATTCCAGGATATTTGTTTTGTGTTTTGTTTTTGTTTTTCTCTGTGTAAAGGTCATGTGTTCATATGCAATTACATTTTGCATGCACATTAATTTACTTTTTCTGCTCAGACCCAGTTTCTCAATTGTTTCATTGTGCATTCTGTGCATATAAGGGTGTGACCGCCCTGTTTCTGAGTTGGAAAATCCATCCTGTCTGGCCTATACTATTACTGGTGGCTCAGTCCCTCTGTCCTTGTTCACATTTACGTCACTTGACAAGTAGAAAGGTTTTAAATACAAAAGTTAGGACTGTCCCACAAGGGTTGCCGTGACGTGGCGGGATGGCTTCTACATTATTTTGATCAAAATTATGTTAACTAAATACCCTTATTATTACTATTATTACTACCTTCATGCAATTTTTGCAATATATATATTTTTTTACTTTTTTATTCCAGGATATTTGTTTTGTGTTTTGTTTTTGTTTTTCTCTGTGTAAAGGTCATGTGTTCATATGCAATTACATTTTGCATGCACATTAATTTACTTTTTCTGCTCAGACCCAGTTTCTCAATTGTTTCATTGTGCATTCTGTGCATATAAGGGTGTGACCGCCCTGTTTCTGAGTTGGAAAATCCATCCTGTCTGGCCTATACTATTACTGGTGGCTCAGTCCCTCTGTCCTTGTTCACATTTACGTCACTTGACAAGTGGAAAGGTTTTAAATACAAAAGTTAGGACTGTCCCACAAGGGTTGCCGTGACGTGGCGGGATGGCTTCTACATTATTTTGATCAAAATTATGTTAACTAAATACCCTTATTATTACTATTATTACTACCTTCATGCAATTTTTGCAATATATATATTTTTTTACTTTTTTATTCCAGGATATTTGTTTTGTGTTTTGTTTTTGTTTTTCTCTGTGTAAAGGTCATGTGTTCCTATGCAATTACATTTTTCATGCCCATTAATTTACTTTTTCTGCTCAGACCCAGTTTCTCAATTGTTTCATTGTGCATTCTGTGCATATAAGGGTGTGACCGCCCTGTTTCTGAGTTGGAAAATCCATCCTGTCTGGCCTATACTATTACTGGTGGCTCAGTCCCTCTGTCCTTGTTCACATTTACGTCACTTGACAAGTGGAAAGGTTTTAAATACAAAAGTTAGGACTGTCCCACAAGGGTTGCCGTGACGTGGCGGGATGGCTTCTACATTATGTTGATCAAAATTATGTTAACTAAATACCCTTATTATTACTATTATTACTACCTTCATGCAATTTTTGCAATATATATATTTTTTTACTTTTTTATTCCAGGATATTTGTTTTGTGTTTTGTTTTTGTTTTTCTCTGTGTAAAGGTCATGTGTTCATATGCAATTACATTTTGCATGCACATTAATTTACTTTTTCTGCTCAGACCAAGTTTCTTAAGATTTCTGCTTTGCCTTTTTGCATTAGTGTTTTGTTTTCCTTGCTTTTATGGATTCTGCCATTCCCGGCTGGGGTGAGCTGAATCTCCTTTTGCCTGTTGCTCTGTCTTCAGAATATTCCTGAGTACTGACATAGCTTTTTTGAAGCCTAGCGTCTTCAGGGCCTTTTTTACTGTCAGTTGGTTGGCTCTTATTTTCATAGGGTTTTTCACGGATTGCAGACAGCAGCCTTCCTGTCCTTTCCTATCTAAGCTAGCGTGGGCCCCATCTTTGCTTAGTCTATCTTTCTGTCTGTGTTTTGTTCTTTCTTCTTGCTTCACCGTCATTATATGTGGGGGGCTGCCTTTTGCTTTGGGGTCTGCTCTGGGGCAGTTTAGATTTCCCTTTCTGTCTTTAGGCTATGTAGTCCTCCGGCTGTGATCGAGGGGCCTAGGGCATCGTAGGAGCCCCCCACAGCTACTGCTAGTTGTGTTGATAGGTTCAGGGGTCTGCAATCCAATAGCTGCCAACTTCTCTGGTTTTCTGGACTTAACTAGCATTTCTATTTTTGCCTCCTACGGTGACTCAATCATAACAGAATCACCCGCCATACCGCAGATTCTAGGGTACTCAATAGCAGGAAAGAATTGTATAAAAAAAAAAAAAAAGTGTATATTTTTTCCTCTATATCTCTGAGGCCGTAGGGGGAATTTTTTTTTCTCTCAATGGAGATAAAGCAATTGTCTGATCGTGTGGAGCAGCTCGCTGCGGAAGTGCGGGGAATTTCCGCCTACCTTGCTCATTCACATGCTGCTGAACCAAAGATTCCTACACCTGATGTATTTTTTGGGGATCAGTCTAAATTTTTGAATTTCAAAAATAATTGTAAATTATTTTTTGCCTTGAAGCCTAACTCGTCAGGGAGCTCCGCGCAGCAGGTTAAAATTGTCATCTCTTTGCTGCGTGGCAATCCCCAGGATTGGGCGTTTTCTTTGAAACCAGATGATCCTATTCTGACTAATGTGAATGCATTTTTTCAGGCCTTGGGGTTGTTGTATGACGAACCTAATGCCATTGATCAGGCTGAAAAGACCCTGCTGGCATTGAACCAGGGTCGTGATTCTGCAGAATTGTACTGTCAAAAATTCCGAAAGTGGGCAGTACTTACTACCTGGAATGATAATGCCTCGGCTGCTCTCTTTCGGAAGGGGTTGTCAGAAGCCATAAAAGATACTATGGTGGGATTTCCTGCTCCCTCTGGTCTTGACGATTCTATGTCTTTAGCCATTCAGGTTGATCGGCGTTTACGCGAACGCAGAGCTGCATGAGAGGTGTTGCCACCTGTTGAACAGATGTCTGAACCTATGCAATGTGATAGAGCAGCGTCAGGAGTTCAGAAGGCGTAATAAGTTGTGTTTTTTCTGTGGAGATGCCTCGCATATTATTTCTGTCTGTCCTAAACGCGAGAAACGCTTTGCACACACGTTTTCTGTTGGTGGTGTTCAACCTAAGTTTCTTCTGGCTATTACTGTGATCTGCTCTCTGTCCACATTTTCCGCCAAGCCTTTTGTGGATTCGGGAGCAGCTCTAAACCTAATGGACTTGGATTTTGCTAAACATTGTGGATTTCCGATGACACCTCTGCAGACGCCTATCCCTTTGAGGGGGATTGATGCTACTCCTTTGGCTAAAAATAAACCTCAGTTTTGGACCCAGGTGGTCATGCGGGTCGCCCCAGACCATCAAGAAAATTGCAGGTTTTTGGTGTTACATAATCTGCATGATACTATTGTTCTGGGGTTTCCCTGGTTACAAATTCATAATCCAGTTTTGGATTGGAAATCTATGTCTGTGGTGAGTTGGGGTTGTCGGTGTGCCTTTAGTGAGGCTCCGGTGTTTTCCACCTCTCCTCAGTCGCATGATGTTCCTGATTATTTGGCGGACTTTTATGATGTATTTAGTGAGAATGAGTCTGCGTCTCTGCCTCCTCATAGGAGTTATGACTGTGCTATTGAACTGAGCCCGGGGTGTAAATTTCTCAAGGGTCGGCTCTTCAATTTATCTGTACCTGAGCATGAGGCTATGCGATCCTATATTAAGGAGGCGTTGGAGAAGGGTCATTTTAGACCATCCTCGTCACCCTTAGGTGCCGTTTTTTTTTTTTTTTGTAGCCAAAAAGGATGGATCATTAAGACCTTGTATTGATTATCGTGCTCTCAACAAAATTACTGTTAAATATCAGTATCCGTTACCCCTGATTTCTGATCTATTCTCCAGAGTTAAAGGTGCTTGCTGGTTTACCAAGCTTGACGTTAGGGGGGCGTATAATCTTATTCGCATTAAGCATGGGGATGAATGGAAGAAGGCGTTTAATACTCCGGAGGGACATTTTGAGTACCTGGTGATGCCTTTTGGGCTCACTAATGCCCCTTCTGTCTTCCAGTGCTTCATGAACGATATTTTCCGAGATTTTGTCGATAAATCTTTGATTATCTATCTGGATGATATTTTGATCTTCTCCAAGGATTGGGATTCTCATGTGGAACATATTCAGACTGTGTTCCGGATCTTGAGGGAGAATTCCCTGTATGTCAAAGGATCTAAATGCCTTTTTGGAGTACAGAGGATTTCTTTTTTGGGATTTATTTTGTCCCCGTCAACTATTGAAATGGACCCGGCCAAGGTACAGGCCATTTACGATTGGGTTCAGCCCACTTCTTTGAAGGCCCTCCAGAAGTTTTTGGGTTTTGCTAATTTTTATCGGAAATTTATAGCAAAATTTTCTAGTATTGCCAAGCCATGGACTGATTTGACTAAGAAGGGTGCTGATGTGTTAAATTGGTCTCCGAAGGCTGTTTCTTCCTTTCAGGAGCTGAAGCGAAGATTCACCTCCGCCCCGGTTTTGCGGCAACCTGATGTCTCACTTCCGTTCCAGGTAGAGGTGGATGCTTCTGAGATTGGTGCAGGAGCTGTTTTGTCCCAAAAGGATCCTGTAACATCTAAAATGAATCCCTGTGCTTTCTTTTCCCGAAAGTTCTCTCCATCTGAACGTAACTATGATGTGGGGAATCGGGAACTGTTAGCCATGAAATGGGCATTTGAGGAGTGAAGACATTGGTTGGAGGGAGCTAAGCATCAAGTCGTGGTCCTCACTGACCACAAGAATTTGATTTACCTAGAGTCGGCTAAGCGCTTGAACCCTAGACAGGCTAGGTGGGCCTTGTTTTTTACACGTTTTGATTTTGTGGTTTCTTTTCTTCCTGGAACTAAGAATGTCAAGGCTGACGCCCTCTCTAGGAGCTTCTTTGCTGATTCTCCTGTGGTGACCAAGCCTGCTACCATCTTAGGCGAAGGGGTAGTTCTTTCTGCCATCTCGCCCGATTTGAGACGTGCTCTGGAAGAGTTCCAGGAGGACAAACCTGAGCGTTGTCCCAGTGGAAAGTTGTATGTTCCTGACCAGTGGAAGAAGAGAGTGATGTCTGAAGTTCATTGCTCTGCTTTGGCTGGTCATCCAGGTATTTTTGGTACTAGAGATCTGGTGAGTTGGTCTTTTTGGTGGCCCTCCTTGTCTCGTGATGTCAGGAATTTTGTGCAGTCCTGTGGGACGTGCTCCCGGTCTAAATCGTGTTCTCGCTCTAGTGGGTTGTTGATGCCTTTGCCTGTCCCCAAGAGGCCATGGACCCATATTTCAATGGATTTTTATCTCTGATATGCCTGTCTCTCAAAGGATGACTGTTATTTGGGTGATTTGTGATAGGTTCTCTAAGATGGTTCATCTTGTACCACTCCCTAAGTTGCCGTCTTCCTCTGAATTGGTGCCCCTGTTTTTACAACAGGTGGTTCGCTTGCACGGGATTCCTGAGAACATTGTATCTGACAGAGGAGTCCAGTTTGTGTCTAGATTTTGGAGAACTTTCTGTTCCAAGCTGGGAATTCAGTTGTCCTTCTCCTCTGCTTTTCACCCTCAGACCAATGGGCAGACAGAGAGAACAAACCAGACCTTGGAGTCATATTTGAGATGTTTTATTTCTGCTGATCAGGATGATTGGGTTTCATTTTTGCCCTTGGCCGAATTTGCTTTAAATAATGGAGCAAATTCTGCCACTTTGATGTCTCCTTTTTTTTGTAACTTTGGGTTTCATCCTCGATTTTCATCAGGGCAGGTGGAGCCCTCTGCCTGCCCAGGGGTTGACACTGTGGTGGAGAGAATGCACCAGATCTGGGACCAAGTGGTGGATAAGTTATCTCTCTCCCAGGAAAAGGCCCAGCGGTTTTCCAACCGACATAGGACCATTGGTCCCAATTTAAGGTTGGTGATATGGTGTGGTTATCATCAAAAAATATTGCTATGAAGGTGGCTTCTCCTAAGTTTAAGCCTAGATTTATTGAACCTTACAAGATTTTGAAGATTATTAATCCGGTCTCTTTTCGTTTGGCTCTTCCTGTCACATTTAAAATCCATAATGTGTTCCATAAATCTTTGTTGAAGAGGTTTGTTGAACCTGTTGTTCCGGGTGTTGCACCTCCAGACCCTGTATTGGTTGAAGGTAACATGGAATATGAGGTAGAGAAAGTACTGGATTCCCGTCTGGCTAGACGGAGACTCCAGTATTTGGTTAAGTGGAAGGGTTATGGTCAGTAGGATAATTCCTGGGTCTCTGCCTCTGATATTCATGCCAAAAGATTGGTGCGTGCCTTTCATCGGGCTCACCCTGATCGCCCTGGTGGCGTGGTTGAGGGTTCGGTGACCCCTCCTCAAGGGGGAGGTACTGTTGTGAGTTCATTTTCCCCTTCACTACTGAGGCCCGAGGAACTCCCTCTTCTGGTGAAGAAAGGTAGTGAGCCTGATTGTCAAACACCTGGGGCTGATGATGATGACTGGCTGAGTGGAGTTAATGACTGGATATAAGGCTGCCGACGCCCTTCTGGCCTGCGGGTGATTTCTCTGTGGACTTCTAGGAAACCAGTCTGATTCCTGCTCATCTAAAGCTAAGATTTCTGCTTTGCCTTTTTGCATTAGTGTTTTGTTTTCCTTGCTTTTCTGGATTCTGCCATTCCCTGCTGGGGTGAGCTGAATCTCCTTTTGCCTGTTGCTCTGTCTTCAGAATATTCCTGAGTACTGACATAGCTTTTTTGAAGCCTAGAGTCTTCAGGGCCTTTTTTTACTGTCAGTTGGTTGGCTCTTATTTTCATCGGGTTTTTCACGGATTGCAGACAGCAGCCTTCCTGTCCTTTCCTATCTAAGCTAGCGTGGGCCCCATCTTTGCTCAGTCTATCTTTCTGTCTGTGTTTTGTTCTTTCTTCTTGCTTCACCGTTATTATATGTGGGGGGCTGCCTTTTGCTTTGGGGTCTGCTCTGGGGCAGTTTAGATTTCCCTTTCTGTCTTTAGGCTATGTAGTCCTCCGGCTGTGATCGAGGGGCCTAGGGCATCGTAGGAGCCCCCCACGGCTACTGCTAGTTGTGTTGATAGGTTCAGGGGTCTGCAATCCGATAGCTGCCAACTTCTCTGGTTTTCTGGACTTAGCTAGCATTTCTATTTTTGCCTCCTATGGTGACTCAATCATAACATAGAGGTGCTTGCTGGTTTACCAAGCTTGACCTCAGGGGGGCGTATAATCTTATCCGCATTAAGCAGGGGGATGAATGGAAGATGGCGTTTAATACTCCGGAGGGACATTTTGAGTACCTGGTGATGCCTTTTGGGCTCACTAATGCCCCTTCTGTCTTCCAGTGCTTCATGAACGATATTTTCTCAGACTTTGTCGATAAATTTTTGATTATTTACCTGGATGATATTTTGATCTTCTCCAAGGATTGGGATTCTCATGTGGAACATATTCGGACTGTGTTCCGGATCTTGAGGGAGAATTCCCTGTATCTCAAAGGATCGAAATGCCTTTTTGGAGTACAGAGGATTTCATTTTTGGGATTTATTTTGTCTCCGTCAACTATTGAAATGGACCCGGCCAAGGTACAGGCCATTTATGATTGGGTTCAGCCCACTTCTTTGAAGGCCCTCCAGAAGTTTTGGGGTTTTGCTAATTTTTATCGGAAATTTATAGCAAAATTTTCTAGTATTGCCAAGCCATTGACTGATCTTACTAAGAAGGGTGCTGATGTGTTGAATTGGTCTCCTGAGGCTGTTGCTTCCTTTCAGGAGCTGAAGCGAAGATTCACCTCCGCCCCGGTTTTGCGGCAACCTGATGTCTCACTCCCGTTCCAGGTAGAGGTGGATGCTTCTGAGATTGGTGCAGGAGCTGTTTTGTCCCAAAAGGATCCTGTAACATCTAAAATGAATCCCTGTGCTTTCTTTTCCCGAAAGTTCTCTCCATCTGAACGTAACTATGATGTGGGGAATCGGGAACTGTTGGCCATGAATTGGGCATTTGAGGAGTGGAGACATTGGTTGGAGGGAGCTAAACATCAAGTTGTGGTCCTCACTGACCACAAGAATTTGATTTACCTAGAGTCTGCTAAACGCTTGAACCCTAGACAGGCTAGGTGGGCCTTGTTTTTTACACGTTTTGATTTTGTGGTCTCTTTTCTTCCTGGAACTAAGAATGTCAAGGCAGACGCCCTCTCTAGGAGTTTCTTTGCTGATTCTCCTGTGGTGACCAAGCTTGCTACCATCTTAGGCGAAGGGGTAGTTCTTTCTGCCATCTCGCCCGATTTGAGACTTGCTCTGCAAGAGTTCCAGGAGGACAAACCTGAGCGTTGTCCCAGTGGAAAGTTGTTTGTTCCTGACCAGTGGAAGAAGAGAGTGATGTCTGAAGTTCATTGCTCTGCATTGGCTGGTCATCCAGGTATTTTGGGTACTAGAGATCTGGTGAGTCGCTCTTTTTGGTGGCCCACCTTGTCTCATGATGTCAGGAATTTTGTGCAGTCCTGTAGGACTTGCTCCCGGTCTAAATCTTGTTCTCGCTCTAGTGGGTTGTTGATGCCTTTGCCGGTCCCCAGGAGGCCATGGACCCATATTTCAATGGATTTCATCTCTGATATGCCGGTCTCTCAAAGAATGACTGTTATTTGGGTGATTTGTGATAGGTTCTCTAAGATGGTTCATCTTGTACCACTCCCTAAGTTGCCATCTTCCTCTGAGTTGGTGCCCCTGTTTTTGCAACATGTGGTTCGCTTACACGGGATTCCTGAGAACATTGTATCTGACAGAGGAGTTCAGTTTGTGTCTAGATTTTGGAGGACTTTCTGTTCCAAGCTGGGAATTCAGTTGTCCTTCTCCTCTGCTTTTCACCCTCAGACCAATGGGCAGACAGAGAGAACAAACCAGACCTTGGAGTCGTATTTGAGATGTTTTATTTCCGCTGATCAGGATGATTGGGTTTCATTTTTGCCCTTGGCCGAATATGCTTTAAATAATAGAGCTAGTTCTGCCACTTTGATGTCACCTTTTTTTGTAACTTTGGGTTTCATCCTCGATTTTCTTCAGGGCAGGTGGAGCCTTCTGCCTGCCCAGGTGTTGACACTGTGGTGGAGAGAATGCACCAGATCTGGGACCAAGTGGTGGATAAGTTATCTCTCTCCCAGGAAAAGGCCCAGCGGTTTTCCAATCGACATAGGACCATTGGTCCCCAGTTTAAGATTGGTGATATGGTGTGGTTATCATCAAAAAATATTGCTATGAAGGTGGCTTCTCCTAAGTTTAAGCCTAGATTTATTGGACCTTACAAGATTTTGGAGATTATTAATCCGGTCTCTTTTCATTTGGCTCTTCCTGTCACATTTAAAATCCATAATGTGTTCCATAAGTCATTGTTGAAGAGGTTTGTTGAACCAGTTGTTCCTGGGGTGGCACCTCCAGACCCTGTATTGGTTGAAGGTAACATGGAATATGAGGTAGAGAAAATACTGGATTCCTGTCTGGCTAGACGGAGACTCCAGTATTTGGTTAAGTGGAAGGGTTATGGTCAGGAGGATAATTCCTGGGTCTCTGCCTCTGATATTCATGCCAAAAGATTGGTGCGTGCATTTCATCGGGCTCACCCTGATAGCCCTGGTGGCGTGGTTGAGGGTTCGGTGACCCCTCCTCAAGGGGGAGGTACTGTTGTGAGTTCATTTTCCCCTTCGTCACTGGGGTCTGGTGAACTCCCTATTCTGGTGAAGGAAGGTAGTAAGCCTGATTATCAGGCACCTGAGTCTAATGAAGATGACTGGCTGAGTCGAGTCACAGACTGGATATAAGGCTGCCGACGCCATTCTGCCCTGCGGGTGATTTCTCTGTGGACTGCTAATACACCAGTCTGATTCCTGCTCCCTAAAGCTAAGTTTTCTGTTTTGGCTGTTAGCCTTTTTGTTTTGTTTTTTGTTTTCCTTGCTTTTCAGTATTCTGCCATCCCCTGCTGGGGTGAGCTGAATCTCCTTTTGCCTGTAGCTCTGTCTTCAGTATATTCCTGAGTGCTGACATAGCTTTTTGAAGCCTAGCGTCTTCAGGGCCTTTTTCACTGTCAGTTTGTTGGCTCTTATTTTCATAGGGTTTTTCACGGATTGCAGACAGCAGCCTTCCTCTCCTTTTCTATCAAGTTAGCTTGGGCCCCTCTTTGCTCAGTCTATCTTTCTGTCTGTGTTAGTATTTTCATCTTGCTTCACCGTCATTATATGTTGGGGGCTGCCTATTGCTTTGGGGTCTGCTCTGGGGCAGTTTAGATTTCCCCTTTCTTTCTTTAGGCCTATTTAATTCTCCGGCTGTGATCGAGGGGTCTAGGGCATCGTAGGAACCCCCCACGGCTACTGCTAGTTGTGTTGATAGGTTCAGGGGTCTGTAATCCGATAGCTGCCAACTTCTCTGGTTTTCTGGACTTAGCTAGCATTTCTGTTTTTGCCTCCTACGGTGACTCAATCATAACACTCTGCCCTGTCCCCGCGCTCTGCCCTGTCCCCTCAGCTGCGCTCTGCCCTGTCCCTGCACTCTGCCCTGTCCCCTCAGCTGCGCTCTGCCCTGTCACTGCACTCTGCCCTGTCCCCTCAGCTGCGCTCTGCCCTGTCCCTGCGCTCTGCCCTGTCACTGCGCTCTGCCCTGTCCCCTCAGCTGCTCTCTGCCCTGTCCCTGCGCTCTGCCCTGTCCCCTCAGCTGCGCTCTGCCCTGTCCCTGCGCTCTGCCCTGTCCCTGCACTCTGCCCTGTCCCTGCACTCTGCCCTGTCCCTGCACTCTGCCCTGTCCCTGCACTCTGCCCTGTCCCCTCAGCTGCGCTCTGCCCTGTCCCTGCGCTCTGCCCTGTCCCCTCAGCTGCGCTCTGCCCTGTCCCTGTGCTCTGCCCTGTCCCCTCAGCTGCGCTCTGCCCTGTCCCCTCAGCTGCGCTCTGCCCTGTCCCCTCAGCTGCGCTCTGCCCTGTCCCCTCAGCTGCGCTCTGCCCTTTCCGTGCCGCCACTCTCTTCTCTTTGGGTATGTGCACACGTTGTGGATTGTGCTGCGGATTTGGCTGAATCCGCAGGTAAAATGACCTGTGCTTTACCTGCAGATTTAGTGTGGATTTCGCCTGCGTTTTTACACCTGCGTATTCCTATAATGGAATGGGTGTAAAAACGCTGCGGATTCCGTACAAAGAAGTGACATGCTGCAGAAAATAAACCGCAACAAATCTGCGTAGAATTTTCCGCAGCATGTGCACAGCGGATTTGGTTTTCCATGGGATAACATGGTACTGTACACCGCATGGAAAACTGCTGCGGATTCGCAGCCAAATCTGCAACATGTGCACATACCCTTCCTCTGCCTGTGCCAACGCTCTCTTCTCTTTCTTTGCCTGTGCCAACGCTCTCTTCTCTGTGCCGCTACGCTCTGCATGCACCTGAGTTTTGTACAGGCCACAATATGTTTTGCGCTGTACACATGAAATGGCCGTCAGTGTCAGTAAAACTTCAAGGAAATCTATCAGCAGAATTCACATTCCAATCTGCTTGCATTAGCGGACCTGATGAGGCTGGTGAACTGATTGCAAATCCATGTCTGGTTGGCTGGATAATCCTGCATGAAGGTTTCACTGCCTGAATCTCCGCTGGGCGTTTTCTGAGCACTAGTCGGGTTGTGAAATTCTCATCTTATAAGGTCCCAGGATTATACAATCATTCCTACAAGCCGTGCACCAACCGGAGGAGCACAGGAGGGAGCGCTGAGTAATTACAGGGGGTGGGAGGGTGAATGCACAGGTTACACAGCCTGGAGCTGTAATACTCCCATGTCATGGGGAGCGCTGCTCCTGCAGCTGTACATTCTATCATCCCACAAGGGAGAGACGAATGTGAACTACAGCTCTGGAAAGTAATACAGCAGGTAGCTCAGGATCAGTAATGAAATGTTATAATTCTGTATGGAGGCCTATGTGGTGCCTATAATACTGTATGGAAGACTATGCGGTGCCCGTAATACTGTATGGAGGACTATGCGGTGCCCATAATACTGTATGGAGGACTATGCGGTGCCCGTTATACTGTATGGAGGACTATGCGGTGCCCATAATACTGTATGGAGGACTATGCGGTGCCCATAATACTGTATGGAGGACTATGCGGTGCCCATAATACTGTATGGAGGACTATGCGGTGCCCATAATACTGTATGGAGGATTATGCGGTGCCCATAATACTGTATGGAGGACTATGCGGTGCCCATAATACTGTATGGAGGACTATGCGGTGCCCATAATTCTGTATGGAGGACTATGTGGTGCCCATAATTCTGTATGGAGGACTATGTGGTGCCCGTAATACTGCATGGAGGACTATGTAGTGCCCATAATACTGTATGGAGGACTATGTGGTGTCCATATTTCTGTATGGAGGCCTATGTGGTGCCCATAATTCTGTATGGAGGACTACATGGTGTCTCATAAATCTGTATGGAGGACTATGTGGTGCCCATAATTTTGTATGGAGAGATACGTGGTGTCCCATAATTCTGTATGGAGGCCTATGTGGTGCCCATAATTCTGTACGGAGGACTACATGGTGTCCCATAATTCTGTATGGAGGACTATTGTGGTGCCCATAATTTTGTTTGGAGAGATACGTGGTGCCCCATAATTCTGTATGGAGGACTATGCGGTGCCCATAATTCTGTATGAAGGACTATGCGGTGCCCATAATACTGTACGTAGGGATATGTGGTGTACTGTATGCTATGCCAGGCCTGCCATTGCCATTAATGATCCCTCTTCTGGATTCTTCTGTTTGGTTCTTGTATGTGCGGTGATGGCGCTGACATCCTTGTGTTCAGACATCTTTTCTCCAAGTCTCTAAAATAAAATGTCCACTATTGTACTAATGTACGGCCAGGGGTTCCGTCGGTCCCCGCAGCTAATCGCACGGGTATCGGGAGGCTTTCGCCACTAAAACCGGCAGGCAGCAACGCTGCCTGGCTTGTCCGGGCGAATTTTAGCCCCCCCTGCAGATCCGAACGCTTCGATTGGCTGGGCTGTGTAGCATCTACCATGGAACGCTTGTTGGGACAAAGTGATCACTATACCCCTACGTCAATCCTTGGGGGTGTAGATTCCAAAATGGGGTAACTTTTTAACTTCAAAGTAACACAGGTCAGATTTGCAAAAAAATGGCCTGGGCATTAAGGTGAAAACAGGCCTGCGGCCCTAAAGGATTAAATGAATTGTAGTGCGGAAAGATCTGCAGCATATGAACAACGGTGCAGCTTTTAGTAGAATTCGGATGCTGAAATGATGCAGATTTGGCGTGGGATATACGGCAAAAGAACCCATGGTGTAATTCTGCGGTCTCAAAGCCTAAATGTTGAGTTGTATATTACTGTAGGTGGGCCCCTAAAATTCATTCCCTTGGTGGGCCCTACACACCCCAGTCCGACCCTGCATGGATACTTTACATAATAGTACATTCATGACAAACTGCGCCAGTTCTCATCACTGGTTCATATTGCTGATCTAGAAGTCCATGTGGTTGGAGCTCAGGTTATTTGCTGGAGAAAGAACATAGTTCAGGTACAACTGAACAAGGCTGTTCAGACACTGCATCTATGCTTTGTGATTTGCACTAGGTTGGCACAGCGGCTAATAAAACATGTGATAAATCATGTCATATTTATTTTAATCACTGCTCCAACTTTGACTACTTCACGTAACTATAGTGATGGCACAGTAAAGAAGAATTTACTCTGCAAGGAGCGGGGACGGGTCTCCTAGTCAGACACGTAGTCAGCAGGCATCTGCTCAGTAAAAGTTTTGCTGAGCAGATAGCATCTCTTATCCTGGTAATGAACAAATTTTGACTCACTTTTAGAAGCCAAAATGTTCCCCCTTTTTGCCTTTATATCGGAATTTAAAATAAAGGCTATCCTTTATCCTTTGTAATTCCTTTACATCAGGTCGATGATAAGCCTGTCAGCTCACAATCAATCAAGCATGCATCTTGTCATTTCTTCCAGCCTGACAGATTTTCCCATTTTTTCCCTTTGAGACACCACTGCAGCAGTTGTTCATCTTAGCCAGGGTCATCATTAATTTCACATTGACTGTGAATCTTGCCTGCCAACTGTGCATGGGACAACTCAATTTTCTCTCAAAACATCCACCAGTTACTCCTCTTCCTCTGCAGCCGATTGCATGTGACATTGTCGCTGAATGTCTCTAAAAGCCACAGAATGACAATGAACATGTTTAAGTTGATGTTCTTCCTATAGATTTTGCTGCATCCTTGTGAGTTTTTATTTCAATATACACATGAGAGAGATCACTTTGTTGATTTCAAAGTTGTCACTGCTGACATATTTAGCAATTTCATCGAAGGCCCAAATTCTCTCATCAGCTGCCAATAGCAGATTTTATAGTAAATCAAGCTCTAGTTTGCTTGATATATCTGATACATTTAGCTTTTCTAGTTTTTTACGTGTAAATGGAAGAAATATTTGAAATATATGGAGTTAAAGAAATATATATACAGTTGTGTGAAAATGTCTTTGCCCCCTTCCTGATTTCCTATCCTTTTGCATGTTTGTGGCACTTAATTGTTTTAGATCACCAAACAAATTTAAATATTAGACAAAGATAACATAAGTGAACACAAAATGCAGTTTTTAAATTAAAGTCTTTATTATTAAGGAAAAAAGATTTCCAAACCTACAGGCCCTGTGTGAAAAAGTAATTGCCCTCCCCTCTTAAATCATAAACTGACTGTAGTTTAACACATCTTTGGGAAGCTGAGTTCATATTCCTTCACCATATCCAGTCCTGAATACTACCATACCTTTTCTCAATCAATAAATCTCTTAAATATGACCTGGTTGATAAAGTGAAGTAGACCAAAAGATCCTCAAAAGCTTAACTTCATGCCATGATCCAAAGAAATTCTGGAACAAATGAGAAGCAAACTAATTGAGATCTATAAGTCTGGAAAAAGTAATAAAGCCATTTCTAAAGGTTTTGGACTCCAGCAAACCTCAGTAAGAGACATTATCCACAAATGGTGAAAACATGGAACAGTGGTGAACCTTCGAAGGAGTGGCCAGCTGACCAAAAATGCCCCAAGAGCACAGCGACGACTCATCTAAGAAGTCACAAAAGACCCCACAACAGCATCCAAAGAACTGTTGGCCTAACTTGCCTCAGTTAAGGTCAGTGTTCAGGACTCTACCATAGGAAAGAAACTGGGCAAAAATGGCCTGCATGGCAGAGTTCCAAGATGAAAACCACTGCTGAACAGTAAGAGCATAAAGCTTTGTCTCAGTTTTGCTAGAAAACATCTTGATGATCCCCAAGATTTTTGGGAGAATACTCTGTGCACTGACAAGACAAACGTTAAGCTTTTTGAAAGGTGTATGTCCCATTACATCTAGTGTAGAAGTAACACAGCATTTAAGAAAAGGAACATCGTACCAACAGTAAAATATATTGGTGGTAGTGTGATGGATTGGGGCTGTTTTTCAGCTTCAGGACCTGGACCTTGCTGTGGTAAATGGAACCATAAATTCTGCTGTCTACCAAAAAATCCTGAGGGAGGATATCCGACCATTTGTTTGTGACTTCAAGCTGAAGCACACTGGGTTATGCAGCAGGACAATTATCCAAAATAGACCAGCAATTCCACCTCTGAGTGGCTTAAGAAAGACTAAATTAAGACTTGGCAGTGGCCTAGTCAAAAATCCTGACCTTAATCCAATTGATGCTGTGGCATGACCTTAAAAAAGCAGTTCATGCTCAGAAATCCTACAATGAGACTGAAATACAAAAATTCCTGCCAAGCTGCGTGGCCAAAATTCCTAGTTGTAAAAAACTCATTGAAAGTTATCACAAATGCTTGATTGTAGTTGTTGCTGCTAAGGGTGACCCAACCAGGGCCCTGTAGGTTTAGCTTTCTTTTTCCTTTTTTAAGAAAGACCTTCATTTAAAAACTGCATTTTGTGTTACTAGTCTTATCTTTGTCTAATCTTTAAATTTGTTTTGTGATCTGAAATGTTTAAGCTCGAAAAAAACATGCAAAAGTATAGCAAATTAGGAAAGGGGCTAACACTTTTAGCTATCAGTGTATCAAGAGTGAATTGCATTGACAATCCAACACAATGGGCAGCACTTTGAACACATTTTACAAGTGGTCATAAATTGCAATTAATTCATGAAAAAATAAAGTTACGTTAAAACCAAGCACACCATTGTTCTTGTGAAATTCTCAATTAGTTTGATGTGTCAAATGACCCTCTTCCCATTGGAAAAAATAAAGTTGGATCCAAATTGGCCAACTTCATAATGGCCACCATGGTCACCACCCATTTTGAAAAGTTTTCCCCCTCCCATATACTAATGTGCCACAAGCATGAAGTTGATATCACCAACCATTCCCATTTTATTTAGGTGTATCCATATAAATGGCCCACCCTGTATATTTTAGCATTTTTACATATTTCTTAAAAACACGAAACACAAAAATTTGGGACCAAATATTTCATTCAGAGATGAGCTGTTTATTTAATCCTTTAAATTATTACAATATAGTTTAATAATTTTCCCTTACACGTCTCAAGGAGCCAACCCTAGCATTGACAGAGCCCCAATCAGTGTATCTTCTGTACTCTCCAGGTCTCAGGTAATACTGACGTCCCCTGTAGTTAGGCTGCTCATAAAAGATCCAGTGGCCTTCAAGGACATTGCAGGAGTAGATGTCATGATAATTAAACCGCTCATGGACTGAGGAGCAATCATCTACAAACTCCATGCTATCTCCTCTGAAGTCTTCTCTCTCGTAAATCCTAATTCTGTAGGAACCACGTTGCTAGAATTAAAAATAATATGTTATTACGATAATCTGATAAATCATAGGCTTTTAAAATTATCTTGAGATTTTAATAGCTAAAAATGTTTTAAGAACTTCTTATATCACCAGAGCACAAGACAAATCTGCATTACACGGTTTATTATATATATACACTCCCTGGCCACTTTATTAGGTACACCTGTCCAACTGTGTGTTAAGACTTAATTTCTAATCAGCCAATCACATGGCGGCAACTCAGTGCATTTAGGCATGTAGACATGGTCAAGACAATCTCCTGCAGTTCAAACCGAGCATCAGTATGGGGAAGAAAGGTGATTTGAGTGCCTTTGAACGTGGCAAGATTGTTGGTGCCAGAAGGGCTGGTCTGAGTATTTCAGAAACTGCTGATCTACTGGGATTTTCACGCACAACCATCTCTAGGGTTTACAGAGAATGGTCCGAAAAAGAAAAAAAATCCAGTGAGCGGCAGTTCTGTGGCCGGAAATGCCTTGTTGATGCCAGAGGTCAGAGGAGAATGGGCATACTGGTTCGAGCTGATAGAAAGGCAACAGTGACTCAAATTGCCACCCGTTACAACCAAGGTAGGCAGAAGAGCATCTCTGAACGCACAGTGCGTCGAACTTTGAGGCAGATGGGCTACAGCAGCAGAAGACCACACTGGGTACCACTCCTCTCAGCTAAGAACAGGCATCTGATGGCTACTTTCAGCAGGATAATGCGCCATGTCATAAAGCTCGAATCATCTCAGATTGGTTTCTTGAACATGACAATGAGTTCACTGTACTCAAATGGCCTCCTCAGTCACCAGATCTCAATCCAATAGAGCATCTTTGGGATGTGGTGGAACGGGAGATTCGCATCAGGGATGTGCAGCCGACAAATCTGCGCCAACTGTGTGATGCCATCATGTCAATATGGTCCAAAATCTCTGAGGAATGCTTCCAGCACCTTGTTGAATCTCTGCCACGAAGAATTGAGGCAGTTCTGAAGGCAAAAGGGGGTCCAACCCGTTACTAGCATGGTGTACCTAATAAAGTGGCCAGTGAGTGTATATATATACAGTGGGGAAAAAAAGTATTTAGTCAGTCAGCAATAGTGCAAGTTCCACCACTTAAAAAGATGAGAGGCGTCTGTAATTTACATCATAGGTAGACCTCAACTATGTGAGACAAACTGAGAAAAAAAAATCCAGAAAATCACATTGTCTGTTTTTTTTTCATTTTATTTGCATATTATGGTGGAAAATAAGTATTTGGTCAGAAACAAGCAATCAAGATTTCTGGCTCTCACAGACCTGTAACTTCTTCTTTAAGAGTCTCCTCTTTGCTCCACTCATTACCTGTAGTAATGGCACCTGTTTAAACTTGTTATCAGTATAAAAAGACACCTGTGCACACCCTCAAACAGTCTGACTCCAAACTCCACTATGGTGAAGACCAAAGAGCTGTCAAAGGACACCAGAAACAAAATTGTAGCCCTGCACCAGGCTGGGAAGACTGAATCTGCAATAGCCAACCAGCTTGGAGTGAAGAAATCAACTGTGGGAGCAATAATTAGAAAATGGAAGACTTACAAGACCACTGATAATCTCCCTCGATCTGGTGCTCCACGCAAAATCCCACCCCGTGGGGTCAGAATGATCATAAGAACGGTGAGCAAAAATCCCAGAACCACGCGGGGGGACCTAGTGAATGAACTGCAGAGAGCTGGGACCAATGTAACAAGGCCTACCATAAGTAACACACTACGCCACCATGGACTCAGATCCTGCAGTGTCAGACGTGTCCCACTGCTTAAGCCTGTACATGTCCGGGCCCGTCTGAAGTTTGCTAGAGAGCATTTGGATGATCCAGAGGAGTTTTGGGAGAATGTCCTATGGTCTGATGAAACCAAACTGGAACTGTTTGGTAGAAACACAACTTGTCGTGTTTGGAGGAAAAAGAATACTGAGTTGCATCCATCAAACACCATACCTACTGTAAAGCATGGTGGTGGAAACATCATGCTTTGGGGCTGTTTCTCTGCAAAGGGGCCAGGACGACTGATCCGGGTACATGAAAGAATGAATGGGGCCATGTATCGTGAGAATTTGAGTGCAAACCTCCTTCCATCAGCAAGGGCATTGAAGATGAAATGTGGCTGGGTCTTTCAACATGACATTAATCCAAAGCACACCGCCAGGGCAACGAAGGAGTGGCTTCGTAAGAAGCATTTCAAGGTCCTGGAGTGGCCTAGCCAGTCTCCAGATCTCAACCCTATAGAAAACCTTTGGAGGGAGTTGAAAGTCCGTGTTGCCAAGCGAAAAGCCAAAAACATCACTGCTCTAGAGGAGATCTGCATGGAGGAATGGGCCAACATACCAACAACAGTGTGTGGCAACCTTGTGAAGACTTACAGAAAACGTTTGACCTCTGTCATTGCCAACAAAGGATATATCACAAAGTATTGAGATGAAATTTTGTTTCTGACCAAATACTTATTTTCCACCATAATATACAAATAAAATGAAAAAAAAACAGACAATGTGATTTTCTGGATTTTTTTTTCTCAGTTTGTCTCCCATAGTTGAGGTCTACCTATGATGTAAATTACAGACGCCTCTCATCTTTTTAAGTGGTGGAACTTGCACTATTGCTGACTGACTAAATACTTTTTTTCCCCACTGTATATATATAAATTTATATAATGTATTAAACTGTAATTTTTTAACTGCTAAAAACCTATGCAAACATTTATGTAAAAAGTTATAATTAGTCTATTTTTTTCAATTTAAAAGACAATTATTCTGATAGTACAATATTTCGTTAAGGTAAAGTTAAGTGTGTAGAAATCAATTTTCATAAATGCTTAAAATACCTCTTGTCAAATTCTTCAATGCAAAAAAAAAAGAATTTTAAAAAAAGAACTCAAAATTGTTAATAACATACATAACGCTGTATTGAGTTCACTTGTTTTTTTTTTTGTTCAGATTTTAAAATGAACGTAACCAAAAGGGACGCACCTGAGGAATGATACGACAAGACCTAATAGAGTCGTTGAAGCCCAACCAATGCTGGAAATCAGGATATTCTCCCCTCCTCAGGAAGTACTGGTGTCCAGTAAAGTTGGGGTGCTCATACAGCATCCAGTTTCCATTTTCCACACGAATGGAATTGCAGCGGTTGAAAAAAGAATGAAGATCAGAACAATCAGAGCTGCATTCATAGGAGCGGCCCTGGAAGTTCTTGTCCTCATAGAAGATGATCTGAAATTAGATAACAATGGTAACACTGAGGAAATGTCTAATTACAAATGATATAAAAGCTAACAATGGCGCAGAATATATTTTTCATATTCCTTCCAATGAAGGAATATGAAAAATGTATTCTGCGCCATTGTTAGCTTTTATATAATCTGTAATTAGACATTAGTCTAATTAGTCTAATTAGTACATTCACTTTGTACTATCTCATCATCTTCCTCCATCTTTCTCCATAAATCAGACATCTAGTAAAGATGTAATAGCATTACCTGTTCTCATATTTTTAATCAATAGGTTATCCATATAAGAAAGCTGTTTACTAAAATTGAAGTTTTCTCTAGGGCTTTCCATCTGATGTCAATCCTATATGTCCCTTTTTACAATATTAATTTCACCTAGGCAAAGATGGATAGAAATATACATTACCTTTCCCATCTTGGTGGTTCAGCTGTCAGTGGACGCTTTGAGTGAATACTGTTTTGACAGGGAATGTGCCATCCCTTATATACTCCTGTGTGGAACCATGGAGGGGACTCAGCAAGCTAGTTGTGTAAATGATAAATTAGTGAACTCAGCAAAAGAGACCTACACAATTCATTCACACAGGCTGTCACGCATTATTGGAGAATTTTCTTTCTTTAGTAAACGCTTAGCCAAAATCCGCTTTGTAGAGTTTCGAAAACAAAGGGGAAATGTCAGACGTCATATATGGGGTCAGCAGATTTCATAGGTCATTTTGTCAATTGCCAATGGTAACAGCTCAAGTCAGTTCTAGAATGCTGAGGCAATACTGGAATTTTGGGTATCACTATCACAGTAGCTGCTGTAAAGAGTTGAAGGCCTACTTAGAAATATAACAACTACTTGAATGTATACAATATAATTTTTTGACAGTAGTACTTTTTAGATTCCTTAATCAGCTTCTTTTCAGGTAGATATATAAAACGTCAAGAATATTACATCTACATCAATTGAAACACTTTTAAAATGCAACTTTTATGGAAAAATATTCTTGAACGAGTTGACATCTACAAAAGGTTTAATTAAATTACAGATAAAAATATTACATTTATCAAATAAAACACTAATATGTTTAATTGAAATGTCTTTTTTTTTAAATGTCATTTATTCCATTAGTATTTTAAACCAAAAATAGGAGTGAAACCTGCACAGAGAATATGTGTAATGGAAAGATTTGCAAGTCTTCCTGTCTTAAGTTCCAATCCTGATTTTGGATTACAAATGTTGATGGATAATACTGACTAAAATAATGTGGTGTCAAGGTGGCCTAAGTCTTGATACTTGTATTATGTACTTATGTTGCCCCTTATTCTTTAGATATTAACTGGTCAGAATGAATGTATTTAGTGCCAGTAGAAGCACATGTCCAGTAGACGTCTGGTTGTCCAGATCTTCTTTACATTGATAGTAGAGTGATTCCTGCTATTACAAGATGAAGAATGTATGCACCATACTTTGAATCTTCTCACTGGCAATGGTCATATTACTGGGACATATTGACAAGAAAATCAAAGGAAAACCCAATGGGCAACAAGTATATAACTGCAATATTTAGATTCAGGAGCATTTTTTTTTCAAAATACGGTAATCTCAAATTAAAAAAAGTCTTATGTTTTGTATACTTTAAGGAGAAATGTGTTTCATAAATATGGGTCTATTGGTCTGTCCCTTCAAATTAACAATTTCTTAATCTAAAAGAAAACCAGAGTAAGTGCACTTCAAGTGCACTGCTGATTCAAGAACGAATAATAAATCATATTAGTTGAAGGTGGTTGTTCTGTCCTCTGAATATAGGGCAAATATGTTTACATTATGTGCTGGTTTAGTTAGCACCATCTAGTGGTGGCTGAATTTTTAGCTGTGTCTTAAATAGCTTTATAGCCTGTGTCTTTAACAGAGTAATGCATTGTGGGATTGAAGCAATGTATTCAGGGATGAGGCAGATGCCATTTTTCTTCTGAATATCTCATGGGACGCACGGGTTTATTTGTCATCCTGTAACTTCCCTACTTGAGTGCGTTATCCGGGTAAAGCATATCTGGTAAGATTAACATCTTTTCTTGCAATACAGTGCTTCAGAGAGGTTATTAACTGTATGGCAGCCAGAGCTCAGCAGATGTAATTAGATACCTGTGTGTTCAAAGTAAAGTTTGCATCACGCTGTATACTTCCTGTGATTGTGTTAGCTGTGTGATCATCTGCCCAATATTTACCCATATCGTTTGTATTCTTTATAGTTTTACCACATGTTCTATACTCTTCACCAATAAACAATTTAGACTACAGAGAACGGTCTGCTTATTTTGGAAGATAGATGGTGGTTTATGCTGTATGCTAGAGTACACACTGTGTCAACGTGTATGAAGGCAGAACAGTAAAACAGATGCTAGATGCCTGCGATCGCAAATATGACTTAAGGAGCCGCTTATACCCACACCGTGCTGCCTGTGGATACTGCAGCGGCCGCCATACAGTCAAAAGTACCAAGAGTGCAGCCCGCCAACAAGTGCTTCATCTTTCCCACCAGGCGGAAGCCTGCCACGCAGAGACTGTTTCCCGCCAGTATACTCATCATTAGTAAGCTAAACTCACAATGTCTGGAAATAGCACATCCTCCCTCAAAACAAGGTCTTGAGCAAGCTCTAGCAGGTCAACAATAGCAGAGCTTGCTGCTGTTGCTCGTGCTGATGCCGAAGCGGCCAAAGCGAGATCCTCCTTTGCCAAGTGAGAGATGCATCTAAAGATGAGACAAGCAGCGAAGGTCTGTCTGCAGGCAGAGCAGACAGAAGCCGCACGTTTGCAGGCAAAGAGAGAGGCAGAAACTGCACACCTGCATGCTGAAACCACACATTTGCAGGCAGAGAGAGAGGCAGAAACTGCACGCCTGCATGCCGAAACCACACATTGCAGGCAGAGAGAGACCCAAAAGCTGCACGTTTGCAGGCGGAGCAAGATGTGGAGAGTGCGCACCTGAAAGAGTCTCTAGAAAGACTTGCGGCAGACAAAGAGACAGCAGCTGCAATAGCTAAAGCAGAGTGTTTGGAAGCTATGAAAGATCCTGATTATGAGAGACGCAGCAACATTCTCAGACAAGATCTAGAGCAAGATCCAGCGCAGTGCATCGCATAGTACGTCATTCAACATTTCAGTGTAGATGACAGCCGTAGCACATCATAAACCAGGGGAAGAGTCTTGAGGAGATCATTTGCATATTCCCAGTGCCTTCTGGGATAAGTGAAGAGTCTCCGCCAGCTCAACGATCACTGGGTTTTGGCCGTTGCAGCTGAAAAGAGGAAATCGGAAAACCAGGGGAAGAGTCTTGAGGAGATCATTTGCATATTCCCAGTGCCGTCTGGGATAAGTGAAAAGTCTCCGCGAGCTCAACCATCACTGGGTTTTGACCGTTGCAGCTGAAAAGAGGAAATCGGAAAACCAGGGGAAGAGTCTTGAGGAGATCATTTGCATATTCCCAGTGCCTTCTGGGATAAGTGAAGAGTCTCCGTGAGCTCAACGATCACTGGGTTTTGGCCGTTGCAGCTAAAAAGAGGAAATCGGAAAACCGCGCGACTATCGGCGCGCGAATTTTGGCTCATCTTTCATCGTTATTAAGAAATCTCAATATGGAAGAGGCCAGGAGCCATTTGGTGAGCTGCATTTCTTGCTACATGTTCACAGACTTACCAGTGGAAAAGCCAAACTTCACATGCCACAAATGCAAGCTTGTGTCCCTGTTGGAGGAAAAGTTGCAAAATCTCGAAGAGAGGTTAGCTACGTTGAAGATCATTAAGGAAGGTGAAGAGTTCTTAGACAGAGCAGAATTATCTCTTCATGTTACAGAAAGAGAAGAAATTCGAAGTGCACCTGAAGAAACAGAGGAATGGAGACATGTGACCCAGAGAAGCAGGAGGATCAGGAGGCAGTCAGCACCCATACTTCTCAGGAACCAGTACCAGGCTCTCACGCAGGAAAACGATGAAGAAATACATCAGGATAAGACTTTGCCCACAAACAGCAACCTTGTACGCCTTCAGAATCCTCCTGGATGGAGAAAGAAAATTGTTGTGAAGAAGAAACGGTGAGTGGTGGTCATGGGGGATTCCCTGTTGAGAGGAACAGAGGCCGCTATCTGCAGACCGGATATAACTTCAAGAGAAATGTGCTGTCTTCCAGGTGCAAAAATTAAAGATGTGTCTGACAGGATATCAGGACTCTTCAGACCTACAGATGACTACTCGTTCCTGCTACTACATGTGGGGACAAATGACACCGCAAGAAACGACCTGGAAACCATCTGCAGAGACTTTGAAGACTTAGGCAAGAAAGTGAAAGAACTGGGAGCGCAGGTGGTCTTCTCTTCCATCCTCCCAGTGGATGGCCATGGAACAAGGAGGTGGAATAAGATTCTGCAGGTGAACAACTGGCTACGTCGATGGTGCCGTCAGCAACGGTTTGTATTTATGGATCACGGAGTGAATTACCTATACGATGGACTACTTGCTAGAGATGGGGTGCACCTTACGAAGAATGGAAAACATGTATTTGGAAGTCGCCTTGCTACTCTTGTAAGGAGAGCTTTAAACTAGTACAACATGGAAAGGGAAGCAAAAGACCAGAAAAAGCCATACACCTGACAAATGCATTGAGAACTCTGCTATTAGAAGTGGAAAGGAAGAACAAAGACAAAAGAATCTAATTAATAAAAATATTGGAGAAAGAGAAACCAATCACAAACTAAAATGTTTCTATACTAATGCACAAAGCATGGGCAACAAACAAGGAGAATTGGATCTACTAACACAGGAAAAGAAATATGATGTCATTGGAATCACTGAAACTTGGTGGGACAATACACATGATTGGAATACAAGACTAGAAGGATACAACTTATTTGCAAGAAACAGACTTGATAAACGAGGAGGAGGTGTTGCATTGTATGTTAGAAACGCGTATATCTGCACAGAGATTGAAGCTTCAGAGATTGGGAGTTCTGTGGAAACTGTTTGGGTAAGAATACAAGGACAAAACAATGGAAAGGACACCATTGTAGGCATTTACTACAGGCCGCCTGTGCAAGCTGAAGATATGGATGAATTCTTTATGCATCAAATGGCCAAGTTCTCCCAAAAATATGACATGGTGGTCATGGGAGATTTCAACTATCCAGACATTTGTTGGGAATCTCTCTCAGGCAAAACTAACAGGTCAAGGAAATTCTTATCCTCTCTTGCTGGCAACTTTATCTCCCAAAAGGTAGGGGAGAAAACAAGGGGAACTGCTACCTTGGATCTAATCCTTATAAACAGGGAGGAAATGGTTGAGAAGGTAAAAGTGGCTGGGACCCTAGGAGGTAGCGACCATGCTATTTTAGAATTTTGGATAACTAGAGGAGGAAGATCTGTGAAGACTCAGACGTCAAGGTTAGATTTCAGAAAGGCAGATTTTAAGGGATTCAGAAAGAGAATTGGAGGGATCCAATGGCTGGATAGCCTTAAAGACAAAAATGTCCAGGAAGGATGGGAAATCTTGAAAAATGAAATTCTCAAAGCACAATTGTTAACAATTCCGAAAAGAGGGAAGAATAGGAAGCATTTAAGGAAGCCAGGATGGATGCACACAGAACTTAAGCACATGCTGAAAAGGAAGAAAAAAATGTTTATAAAATGGAATGATGGAGGCATATCTAAAGAAGAATATAATGCTGTCTGCAGAACCTGCAGGGCACAAATCAGATTAGCTAAAGTTGACAATGAATTGAGGCTTGCAAGAGATGTCAAAAGCAATAATAAAGGATTTTGGGGATATGTCAAAAGTAAAAAAAGTCAAAGATGCCATAGGATTTTTACAGGATGAAAATGATGAAATGGTAAGACAGGATGTTGAGAAGGCCGAACTTTTAAATTCCTATTTTGCATCTGTTTTCTCTCAGAAAGGAAATGTAACATCAACTGTTCTTCACTGTCCTATTAAGGAAATAGAAGAATCCAGGATATCTATAAACAGAAAGATAGTAAGGAAACACTTAGCTAACCTAAATGAATTCAAGTCTCCAGGTCCAGATGAATTACACACCAGAGTACTGAAGGAGATAGCAGAAGAAATTTTTGAACCCCTCTCCATAATCTTTGAAAATTCTTGGAGAACAGAAGTCACAGAAGACTGGAGAAGAGCAAATGTTGCTCCTATCTTCAAAAAGGGGAAGAAGGTGGACCCAGGCAACTATAGGCCGGTGAGTCTGACTTCTATACCAGGAAAGATCTTTGAACAAATTATTAAACAACATGTATGTCAGTACCTGGATAAGAATGAAGTGATTAAACAGAGTCAGCATGGGTTTGTAACTAATAAGTCATGTCAGAATAACTTAATTTCCTTCTATGAGGGAATCACTGATTGGGTGGATCAAGGAAATGCTGTAGATATAGTATATCTTGACTTCAGCAAAGCATTTGACAAAGTATCTCATACAATCCTTATTGAAAAAATGACTAAGTATGGAATGGACAAGGCAACTGTTAGGTGGATTCATAACTGGCTTAGTGATTGGACCCAAAGAGTGGTCGTAAATGGCTGCACATCCAGTTGGAAGAATGTCTCAAGTGGGGTACCACAGGGCTCTGTCCTGGGCCCTGTATTGTTCAACATCTTTATCAACGATTTAGATGAAGGAATTGAGGGTAAACTGATTAAATTTGCTGATGACACAAAGCTAGGAGGGATAGCTAATACTAGAGAAGAGAGAGAGAGTATTCAAAAAGATATAAATAAACTGGAGCAGTGGGCAGCAACTAACAGAATGGTTTTTAACAGGGAAAAATGCAAAGTACTACATCTGGGCAATAAAAATGAAAAAAGCATATACAGAATGGGAGGAATAGGGCAAAGCAACAGCACATGTGAAAAAGACTTGGGTATACTAATAGATCACAGACTGAATATGAGTCAACAGTGTGGTGCAGCAGCAAAAAAGGCAAATGCAATTCTAGGATGTATTAACAGAAGCATACACTCCAGATCACGTGAAGTCATTATTTCCCTCTACTCCTCTTTGGTCAGACCTCATCTGGAATATTGTGTCCAGTTTTGGGCACCACATTTTAAAAAAGACATCAACAAACTGGAGCAAGTTCAGAAAAGAGCATCCAGAATGGTGACCGGACTGCAAACCCTGTCTTATGAGGAAAGGTTGCAGGATTTGGGATTGTTTAGTTTGCAAAAGAGAAGACTGAGGGGAGACTTAATAGCTGTCTACAATTATCTAAAGGGCTGTCACATTGTAGAAGGATCAACTTAATTCACATTTGCACAAGGAAAGACTAGAAGCAATGGGATGAAACTGAATGGGAGGAGACACAGATTAGATATTAGAAAAAACTTTTTGACAGTTAGAGTGATCAATGAGTGGAACAAACTGCCACAAGAAGTGATGAGTTCTCCTTCAATGGAAGTCTTCAAACAGAGGCTGGACAGACATCTGACTGGGATGATTTAGCGAATCCTGCTTTGAGCAGGGGGTTGGACCAGATGGCCCAGGAGGTCCCTTCCAACTGTACGATTCTATGATTCTATGATATCGATCAGCCTATGCCGATTACCAGCGATCCAACCCCGAGCTTCAATACCATAGACGAGGAGATGTCCAGCACAGAGATGTCGACCACAGCTACCGTTCCACTGAAAAGAAAGTACAGCTCCCATCCCGCCTTAAAGAGATACCTTCTTCACTGATAAGGTACCGCACAGACTATCCGGAGTCAGAAGCGTCTTACAGGTATGGTGCTACACTACACACTAGACATGACTACAACACACCGGCTCGTGCCAGCATTGACGGAGTCACCATGAACCTTGCAAAGTTCTTTGCCTGCCGAGAACTGGTTACAAAAGGACTTGTAATGTTCACTGACAAACCCGAGAACTATAGGTCATGGCTTGCCTCGTTCAGGAATGCCATTCATGGTCTGGACCTCTCTTTTAGTGAGGAGTTAGATCTCCTAGTAAAGTGGCTCAGAAGTGAGTTGGTCAAACATGCTAAAAGACTGAGAGACATTAATGTAAAGCATCCATGCATAGGTGTACGTAAAGTGTGGGAAAGACTTGATGAATGCTATGGGACAGTAGAAGTCATAGAGAATGCTTTATATAAAAGAATTGATGATTTTCCGAAGATAGGACCTAAAGGTTATCAAAAGCTTAGAGATTTGAGTGATTTATGATTTATTGATTGAGTTACAGGTTGCCCAGGAGGAAGGAGACTTGTCCGGATTGGCATTCTTAGACACCGTTAAGGATGTCAATTAGAGTTGAGCGACTTTTGTTTTTTTAGGGTCGAGTTTCGTTTCGTGAAACCCGACTTTTCCAAAAGTCGGGTCGAGCAAGATCGGCCGATTATAGGGAAAAGTCGGGGTCGTCCCAAAACACGAAACCCAATGTAAGTCAATGGGTAATAAAAGTCGGCAGTGAGAGGAGGACAGGAAACACACCTACAGTGCTCATTTGAATGCCAAAAGCATCAATTCTTCTTACTTAAGCTTGTCAACCTTAATTAACTTCATAATACAAGTTACGCACTGAAAAATGGGGGTTATTTGGCTAAAGTTGTGGGGGAGTAGGGCTGGCTCCAGGTTTTCATGTGCCCTGGGCGAAAGAGCACCCCTTTAACACATACCACAACTCATCATGCTCCGATACGGCAGAGAAATAGCGGTATAGTACAATGAAAAATACTTCACTTTTTACATGTCATGACGAGGCCCATCTATTTCTCCATACAGAATCATTGGTCCCATATAATGTTTGAAACAGTATATGATGAGCTCCACATAATGCTACAGTATATGTTGGTCCCCATGGATGAAGCTCCACTGTCTTATGGGCCCAAATAATGCTCCAAACATAATGGGCCCCATTTCTAATGCTCTAGTGTATAATGGGCCCTGTAAATGCTGCTCCAGTGTCTGATGTCCACCTTTGGAATGTTCCAGTGTATGGTGGGCCCCATCTATCATTCTCCAGAGTATAGTGCTCCCAAAAAATTGCTGTCCCAACATTGAAAACAAAGAAATAAGTCTCCTCGCTAGGGAATCCCTGTACTAGTCTGGACTCCTCGTCGTCCCCGTCTTCCATCTCACTGCACAGTATTTCAACCTTGCAAGTGCTGTGATCCTGAGCAAGCAGGGGGGGCCCACTCGTTGGCGACGGCACTGGCACAGGGCCCCTGATAGTACGGTGGTGTGTCTGATGGCGGGTGGGCCGAACCTGCACTTTCATCTGCAGCTTCCTCTTTGTCACCGTGTAAGATGGAACTGTATATGGGAAGGGTAACCTGAGTTTTATCAGGGTCAGATTCAGGCCGTGTAGCGTGCGAGGGGAATGTAGTGGTCTGGGTCAATGTACCAGCAGATTCATCGAGCAGTGGCTGGGCATCAGTGCACTTGTGTCGCCCCCAGGAGAACGGTCGCCACAGTGGCATTACCTTCCTCCTAGGGAGTGTGATGTCATGCTTGGGAGCAACGAAGGATCTCTCTAGCAGGTTAACTGATTGGGCGGCGTTATTCCCATGAGTCATGACCCTCAAACAGTGTTCATGAAGGCAAAGTGTTTGTTTTACCTGGGCAGTATGGTTGCAAAGCTGAACCTTAAAGGAATGTCCAGAAGGTCACCACCAGGAGTGGAGCCTACGGTTAAATTCGACTCCACCTGGGAAACCTCAACCATGCCAGCTACAGAAAAGATGCATACATTGCAAGCTTAATTCCGTTAACGAATGAGACTCCGTCATGCCCCGCGGTCCGAGTCCGGCTTACTAGAGGGACACGTGAGGCTCTGGCACATGAGATTGGCCAATAACTGGTGTGTCATGCCCTTACATGTCCGTGGCTGCATGTGCGCTACACTGAAAAGGCCAGCGTTTGTCGCTTACAGGTGCAGATAACCCGCTGAACAACGTTAGTGATGGGGATCACTGATTACAATTATTACCCGCGAACGATGATTTCCCAGTAAGTGCAGGTCAACCGCAGTTCCGGAATTAGGCCTAACCGTCATTCCTGAAAAATTGAAAAACTTACGTGTGCAAACCACAGGTGCTGTAGCTTGCTTAACAGCTCGCCAGCCATTCTCACGCCCAGTATGGATTACACGTGATTGCACAAAGGTGAGAAAGGGTACCGTATCCCCGGATAACATGTATGGATAGCGTACACATTCAAAATATATGTCTATACATCAGGAGGCAGGCTCAGACGGTGTTAGGCCCAGTATGGCTTGCACGTGATTGCACAAAGGTGAGAAAGGGTACCGTATCCCCGGATAACATGTATGGATAGCGTACACATTCAAAATATGTCTATACATCAGGAGGCAGGCTCAGATGGTGTTAGGCCCAGTATGGCTTGCACGTGATTGCACAAAGGTGAGAAAGGGTACCCTATCCCCGGATAACATGTATGGATAGCGTACACATTCAAAATATATGTCTATACATCAGGAGGCAGGCTCAGACGGTGTTAGGCCCAGTATGGATTGCACGTGATTGCACAAAGGTGAGAAAGGGTACCGTATCCCCGGATAACATGTATGGATAGCGTACACATTCAAAATATATTTCTATACATCAGGAGGCAGGCTCAGACGGTGTTAGGCCCAGTATGGATTGCACGTGATTGCACAAGGGTGAGAAAGGGTACCGTATCCCCGGATATAATGTATGGATAGTGTACACATTCAAAATATATGTCTATACATCAGGAGGCAGGCTCAGACGGTGTCAGGCACAGTATGGATTTGACGGCCCAGACTACACAGCGGAGGAGCAGGGAGAGGTAAAGATTGCAAATGCTGGAGCCCTGCCCAAGCAAGGGGGGCCCACTCGTGGGCGTCGGTACTGGCACTGGGCCCCTCATTGTACGGCGGTGTGTCTGACGGCGGGTGTGCACCACCACCGTCAGAGACACTTGATTGCTCTATGAGGGACCCTGTGCCAGTGCCCGCGCCCAAGAGTCGGCCTACCCACCTGTCCAGGGCAACGGCACTCGCACGGTGTCGTGTGCTAGGTGGTGACCCCGGCCATGGGGGGGGAGGCAGCACAGTTAGGGAGTTTTAGAAAGTGGCATATGTTGATGTTGGACATTCAGCTGATGCAAAAGGCGAAATAGGTCAAGTCCCAGGAAGAGGTGGACCAAAGCAAGCCATTTTTCTGTCACCCTATGTGTCATCAGGGGAAGGTGGGACAAAATCCTTGGAAACCCATGCATGGTTCATTTTAATGAAGGTTAGATCATCCACATTTTGGGTTGACAGACGGGTCCTTTTTTCTGTCAGGATTGATCCAGCTGCACTGAAGACTCTTTCCGATAGCACACTTGCAGCTGGGCAAGCGAGCTCCTGTAAGGCATATTGTGCCAATTCAGGCCAGGTGTACAGTTTAGCGGCCCAATAGTCAAAGGGGAATGACCTGTGTGGGAGAACATCGATATGGGAGGGAAAGTCGTTTGTAACCATAGTTGACAACTGCTGTCTCCTGTCACTTTCCATCGATGCAGTATTACCAGTTGTGTGAGCGGTACTTGAAAAATCAGTCCACAACATTGTCATGAAACCCCTGTCTCCAACGCCACTTCTGCTGTGTGCACCATGAACACCTCTGCCAAGCTGCCCCCGGCCCGTACGGCTCGTGTGAGAACCATCACCGCTGCTGTGTGCTGGGAATGCCTCAAGCAACCGATTTACCAGAGTTGCTTGTTTATTAGCCAATATTAGGTCAAGGTTCTCGTGTGGCATGATGTTTTGTAATTTGCCTTTATAGCGTGGATCCAGGATGCTGGCCAACCAGTAGTCGTCATCGTTCATCATTTTGGCAATGCGGGGGTCCCTTTTTAGGATCTGCAAGGCATAATCTGACATGTGGGCCAATGTTCCCGGTGTCAATGATGCACTGCGAGTGCTGGTTGGAGGAGCACTTTCTGGCAAATCCACATCCCTCCAGTCACGCACAAACCCTGTACCAGACCTTGCCACGCTAACATTTTCACTTGCCCCACGAGATGCATCCTCCTCCCCTAAGTAATCATCCCCATCATCATCCTCCTCCTCCTCTTCTTCCTCCACCTCGTCCAGGAGAGGTCCCTGAGCAGACAATGGCTGAATGTCATCAAGGATTCCCTCCTCCTCTTCCTCCTCATCAACATTGGCTGCAGACGCCTGCTCCTTAAGGTGCGTCAAAGTTTGCATGAGCAGACGCATAAGTGGGTTGCTCATGCTTAGGATGGCGTCGTCTGCGCTTACCAGCCGTGTGCATTCCTCAAAACACTGAAGGACTTTACAGAGGTCTTTCAGCTTCGACCACTGCACACCTGTCAACTCCATGTCTGCTCTCAAAGTGCCTGGCCGTGTATCCTCCCACAAATGCATTATGGCCTGCCTCTGCTCGCACAGCCGCTCCACCATGTGCAGGGTGGAGTTCCACCTTGCTGCAATGTCGATAATGAGGCGGTGGTTGGGAAGGTGGAGCAATCGCTGCAGCTTCTGCATACGAACGGAGTGTACAGGCGACCGGCGGATGTGCGCGCACAGTCTTCGCACCTTCTGGAGCAGTGCTGTAAACTCTGGATAATTTTCGAGGAAGCACTGCACCACCAGGTTCAAGTGTGAGCCAAGCAAGGTATGTGGCTGAGTTTTGAAAGGGCTATGGCTGCCACAAAATTATGGCCGTTATCACTAACTACCTTGCCTGCCTCAAGATGTACACTGCCCAGCCATGACTCAGTTTGTCGCTTCAAGTACTCGGCCAGCACCTCGGCGGTGTGTCTGTCGCCCAAACACATCATCTGCAACACAGCCTGCTGACGCTTTCCACTAGCTGCTCGATAGGGGGACACCTTGTGTGCAACAGTGGCAGCTGCAGATGGAGTGCTCGTACGACTGCGCTCTGTGGATGAGCTTTCGCTTCTGGAGGAGGAGGAGGAGGAGGGTCGAACGCCTACAGCCAACTGTTTCCTATACCGTGGGCTAGGCAGCACTGTCCCACCACCGCTGTCCCCTGTGGACCCTGCATTCACCACATTAACCCAGTGCGCAGTGATGGACACGTAACGGCCCTGGCCATGCCGACTGGACCATGCATCAGTTGTGAGGTGCACCTTTCCACTCACTGACTGCTTGAGTGCATGGACAATGCGGTCTTTCACATGATGGTGGAGGGCTGGGATGGCTTTGCAAGAGAAGAAGTGGCGACTGGGTAGGTCATAGCGTGGTACTGCATAGGCCATGAGTTCGCGGAAAGCTGCGCTTTCCTCCAACCGATAGGGCATCATCTCAAACGAGATTAGTTTGGCAATGTGGGCGTTCAAACCCAGTGTACGCGGATGAGAGACTGAGTACTTTCTTGACCTACTCATAGTGTCTGGGAGGGTGAGCTGGACTTGAGAGCTGCATATGGTGGAAGTAGCGGTGGACAGGGCGGACTGAGAGAGGGTTGATGATGGTGATGGAGTTGGTGTTCTTTCTGATGGCCTAGATTCAGTATTTCGTTGATATAACAGTGGGATCCCCTGACTGCTGTGGCCTTGCAACGACACCTCAACATTTGCTGCTGTGCTAACCGGTGGGCTTACAGTGGGGGAAACAATGTAGCGTTGCTGACTACCTTCTTTGTGATCAGTTGCACATGTGGCACTTGAGGTTTGGTGTTGTGTCCATGCTTGCAAGTCCATGGTGGTTAAATGTCTAAGCATGCAACTGGTATTCAAATTTTTCAGATTTTTCCCTCGGCTAAATGTCTTTGCGCACTTCTTACAGATAACCTTGGCCTGATTATGAGGATTTTGTTCAAAAAAGTGCCACACTGCACTCTTCCTACTTTGGAAGACATTTTGTGGCCTAGCACGCTGTGATCTTTTGACCCTCTGGACAAGCTGTCCAGCAACTCTTTTGATTTTTGGAACCTGTCTTTGGAGTGCTCCGGGCCTGCCAGATAACAGCTGTTGCGATGTCGATGTCTGCTGTGGATGCTCCTCATCTGAGCTATTGGAAGCAGCACCCTCTTCCCCCAATGGATGCCAATCTGGGTCAACAACTGGGTCATCCATCACCTCCTCTTCAATGTCATGTGCACCTTCCTCTGTGTCACCGTGTATGGTGGTATAGTGTGCGGGAAGGGGCACCTGAGTCTCATCAGGGTCAGAATCTGGCTCTGTACACTGCGAGGACAATGTAGTGCTCTGAGTGAATGTACCAGCAGAATCATCTATCAGCGGCTGTGCATCAGTGCACTCCATGTCAGATTCATCTTGGTAATTCACCATTTCACTTGATAATCCAGGCATGGTATGTGAAAACAGCTCCATGGAGTAATCAGTTGTATGGCCTGCGTCATCCTTCAATCTTGGTTGGGGTGAAGGACACAAGGAAAGGTGTGGTTCATGAACCTGAGCCTCCAATGACGACTCAGTGCTTTTACTTTTTACAACTTCAGAAGAGGAGGCGATAGAGCTGGAGGCTGAGTCAGCAATGTAAGACAAAACTTTTTCCTGATGCTCTGGCTTTAAAAGCGGTTTGCCAACTCCTAGAAAACTAAGCCTTTGAAGCCTTATGGAGCCAGACGATGACGCAGGCTCAACACCTCCTGCATTCGGTCCTATTTTGCTCTTGCCACTACCATCAGATCCACCACCAACACCATCATTACCAGCTGCCAACCCCCGCCCAATTCCACGGCCTCTTCCACCAGCCTTCCTCATTTTTTGTAGAAATGTAGACAAAATCCAACAAACTATATAGTAATGTAAAACAAGGTACAAGGTGTCTATAGGACAGGGGAGATTTTGAATTTCTGCACACACTTGTGGACACTGGACACTTATGGATTGTGTGAGGCCCACTGAATATCACAGCGCTATGTCACAGGCTCGATGGCACAGGTGTGAAAAAAGTGACTACAGGATCACAGAGATTTTGAATTTCTGCACACACTAGTGGACACTGGACACTTTTGGATTGTGTGAGGCCCACTGAATATCAGAGCGCTATGTCACAGGCTCGATGGCACAGGTGTGAAAAAAGTGACTACAGGATAAGGGAGATTTTGAATTTCTGCACACACTAGTGGACACTGGACACTTTTGGATTGTGTGAGGCCCACTGAATATCAGAGCGCTATGTCACAGGCTCGATGGCACAGGTGTGAAAAAAGTGACTACAGGATAAGGGAGATTTTGAATTTCTGCAAACACTAGTGGACACTGGACACTTTTGGATTGTGTGAGGCCCACTGAATATCAGAGCGCTATGTCACAGGCAGAAATTGGCTAGTGTATCACAAACTACAAGGTGTATGTAGAATTGGGCAGAATAGGAATCTCCCTAGAGTGTAGGTCTGTAAGAACGGAACAAGTCCTCCACTTATCCTTCCACAGTGACACACAGATAGCTTCACTATGGCCGTGATAACAGCCGTTACACGGTACTGAGAGGAGCGTGCAAGTACACGGCTGTCCGGTGTACGTAAAATTGTCAAGCTCCGTGTTTTTTAAGTATACGGACTGACACACGCTGTCTCTCTATAGTTTTGAATGTGATCAAACAGTAAATATATTTAACTGTTTGAAAGCTAGACAAAACTAGTAGGTGCAGGTCTGTAAGAACGGAACATGTCCTCGACTTATTCTCACAGAGTGACACACAGATAGCTTCACTGTGGCCGTGATAACAGCCGTTACACGGTGCTGAGAGGAGCGTGCACGTACACGGCTGTCCGTTGTACGTAAAATTGTCAAGCTCCGTGTTTTTTAAGTATACGGACTGACACACGCTGTCTCTCTATAGTTTTGAATGTGATCTAACAGCAAATATATTTAACTGTTTGAAAGCTAGACAAAACTAGTAGGTGCAGGTCTGTAAGAACAGAACATGTCCTCGACTTATTCTCACAGAGTGACACACAGATAGCTTCACTGTGGCTGTGATAACAGCCGTTACACGGTACTGTGTGAGGAGCGTACACCGCTGTATGGTGTGAAAAAATGCACGCTCAGTACCTCAGCAGGGCAAAAAAAAATTGGGATTGCTTTTAAAAAAGCAGTTTGCAGAGCAGTGGGTAAACAGCAATGCAGCTGTCAGGAAGCCTTAGAAGGCAGCCTAACAACCAACACTGCTGATCCACCACAATATAGCCTCCAC
Organism: Dendrobates tinctorius; assembly: GCF_039654945.1. Taxonomy (NCBI): domain Eukaryota; kingdom Metazoa; phylum Chordata; class Amphibia; order Anura; family Dendrobatidae; genus Dendrobates; species Dendrobates tinctorius. The sequence continues at coordinate 24,367,315 of NW_027361921.1, forward strand.
TTGCACTGCACACACAGTGACTGGTGTGTTGTACAGGCAAAATCGCTAGCAGCAGAAGCAGTTTTTTTTTCTTCTTCCCTGCCTAACGCTCTCCCTACAGAATCAGCAGCAGCAACCTCTCCCTATGCTAAGATCGGCAGAAGTAATATGGCGGTCGGCGTGCACGCCCTTTTATAACCCCTGTGACGCCCACCAAAGCAAGCCAATCACTTGCATGCCATTCTGAAAGATGGTGGTGACCCCTGCCTATGTCATCACGTTGCCCACAGTGTCCGTGGATCCTGATTGGCTGAAAAAGAGCGCAAAACAAACTTTTGAAACGCGACTTTGGCGCGTAAGTCGCCGACCTCATGGCCGACCTCATCCTAGGGTCGGGTTTCGTTTCATGAAACCCGACTTTGCCAAAAGTCGGCGACTTTTGAAATTTTTCGACCCGTTTCGCTCAACTCTAGTGTCAATCTGATAGTACAGAAACTTCCTTACAACCTACAAGAAAAGTGGATTACACGTGTTTCACGGTACAAAATCATAATGTATCATTCCCTCCTTTCATTGTATTTGTTGATTTTGTCACCCTGCAATCTAGGATTAGAAATGACCCTAGTTTTGCCATTAGTCTGTCGTGTTCCACTTCCCCTGGTGTCAAACCCAGGAGGACAAACTTCTCACTTTGCCAGGAACTGCAAAGCTAGTGTGAAATGTACAGAATGCAGCAGTACAGATCACAATACATCCATGCACTCTGGATCAACTCCACGAATGTTCTCACAAGCAGAGGAGCATGGTGAGAAGCAGAAGGACACTGACAAAGACACCCCTGAGGTCAGCTCTAAATGTTTGGAGATCTGTAAAGGACTCACAGGAGAAGGTCCTGTTCAAATATCTGCCGTGTCGAAGTCTATCCTGCAGGCCGCAAGGACAAAGCCTTCAAGATATATGCAATCCTGTATGACCAAAGCAACAGGTCTCTAGCCAGGTCCATCTTCTTTGACAACTTTAGCATTGTAGGCCCTGGTTCTCCATACACCCTGAGGATGTGTTCAGGTACTGTTGAGTTGGCGGGGAGAAAAGCAACCGGATATAAGGTGGAGTTCACAGATGGCCAAATCTGCCTATCGCTACCGACCATCCTGGAGTGCAACCAGATTCCTGACAACAGGTCAGAAATACCTTCATGGGAAGTGGCGACACATCACCCCCATCTAAAGCGTATAGCCCACCTGATACCTGAGATGGATCCAGGAATCCCAATAGCTCTACTTCTGGGAAGAGACATACTACAAGTCTACAAGGCTAGAGAATGTATAAACGGCTCCAGGAACGCTCCGTACGCACAGAGGTACGACATTGGATGGGTCATCATAGGAGATGTCTGCCTAGGAGGAGCACACAAGCCGGCCTTAGTCGATAGCATGCTTACCAATACTCTTGAAAATAGACATCCGTCTCTCTTCCAGCCATGTAAGAGTAGCTTCCTGGTAAAAAAGTTGCCACACAATGCCCCTCTACCTTGTCCGTTAGCTGTTCCTTCCAGAGACGACCACACATGTGACGGCGACCAAGATCACATAGGGTGCACAGTTTTCCACAGATCAAGAGAAGACAACAAGGTAGCAATGTCCATAGAAGGCAGACTGTTTTTTGACATAATGGATCGAGAGATGGTAAGAGATGAGTCAAAGAGTTGAATGGCCCCTCTACCATTTAAACCCCAGAGGCAACGCTTGCCCAACAACAGAGAACCTGTCTATGGTCGATTTGTCTCCCTCGAACGCAAATTTCAGAAGGCACCTGAAATGAGAGACCACTTCTTTGCCTTCATGGAGAAAATGCTTTAGAATGGCCATGCAGAAATTGCACCTGTACTCCAAGATTCTGAGGAATGTTGGTACCTACCCATTTTTGGCATGTTTCATTCTAAGAAACCTGGTCAGATACAAGCAGTATTTGACTCAAGCGCCAGATATGAAGGAAGGTATCTTGCTAAATGATGTCTTTTTCTCTTGCCCAGACCTCAATAACAGACTTCTAGGAATCCTTCTTCGCTTCCGCAAAGATGCAGTGGCATTCATGACTGACATACAACAGATGTTTCATTGCTTCTTTGTCAAAAAAAGAACATAGAAACTATTTGAGGTTTTTCTGGTACCGCGATAATGACCCCTACAAAGACATCATGGAGTATTGGATGAAAGTACACATCTTTGGGAATGGCCCTTCCCCTGCTGTCACCATCTATGGTCTTAGGCATTCAGCCAGAGAGGGCGAAGCAAAGTACGAGTCGGATGTTAGATCGCTTGTGGAGAAGGATTTCTACGTGGACGACTGCTTGAAATTCACACCCACAGATGAATCGCCAGTCAGTCTCCTAAAGAGGACACAAGAAATGCTCACTTTGTCCAATTTGAGGTTGCACAAAATTGCTTCCAACAGCCAAAAAATGATGGCAGCTTTTCCCTCTCAAGATTACTCAACTGATCTAAAAGACTTGGATTTAGACACAGACTCCCTTCCCATGCAACAGAGCCTTGGTTTGCTCTGGGATTTGAAGAGAGATGCATTTACCTTTGGGATCAACGAAGAAGAAAAACCTTTCACATGTAGAGGCATCCTGTCCGTGATAAACAGCCTGTATAATCCTCTAGGATTTGTAACCCCTGTAACTATCCAAGGTAAAATGATGTTGAGAGACTTCACCAAGAGCTGTCTGAATGGGATGATCCGCTTCCCATGGAGAAGAGAGATTTGTGGGTAAGATGAAAGAAATCCTTAGAAGCCTTGTCAGATCTTTACGCGGCATGACCATACGCTTCCGTGCCATCAAAAGAAGTCAAGACGCAAAGGCTCTATATCTTCTGTGATGCCTCAACCAAGGCGATTGTACCAGTAGCATATCTGAAAACTACTGACATCAAGGAACAATGCCATGTAAGGCTTGTTATGAGCCGGACAAAACTAGGAGGTCCACTTGCCCTAAGCAGTGGAGCTATGTGTCCACACACCACAATCCTGCGGACCACACAACTAGATCTGTTGAATCTAGACATCTTAAGGACTCAACCTGGTTTACGGGCCCTGCATTCTTATACTGTTCAATGCCTTACAGTGACAAATCAGACACCTTTGAATTGGTAGATCCAGATGCAGATGAAGAAATCTGCCCTAAGGTGTCCTCTCTAAGTACGGTGACTTTAGACAATCACCTCAAGTCTCACCATTTCAGCAGGTTTTCAACCTGGAACTCGCATGTTCATGCCATTGCTTGTTTAATTCATGTGGCTCAGTCTTGCAAGTCAACATCACCCACCAGTCAGAAGTCTTGTAAAGGTTGGCACCACTGCAAGCACGCCTTCCCGGTTCCAAACCTGGAAAATAAAATGACATCAGTTGATGCCAAGTGGGGAGTGTTCTGTCCTCTGAATATAGGATAAATATATTTGCATTATGTGCTGGTTTAGTTAGCACCATCTAGTGGTGGCTGAATTTATAGCTGTGTCTTAAATAGCTTTATAGCCTGCATATTTAACAGAGTGATGTGGGATTGAAGCAATGTATTGTGGTGTAGTACGTGTGCTGACTGGGGGGTGGTCTCTTACAGCTGCAAAACAGACTGTCACCTCCTCCCTCCTCCTCTTTGGCGAAGACCCCTGGATTCTCCCACCATGGCTGTCGTTAGGCCCATGGCCACAGCGTTTCCCCTGGCCAAGACTGCCCGCTGCAACACTTACTGCTCCTTCAGTGTCCAGCCGTCCGGTACCCCAGGCCCCCTTTGACCTGCATCCTACGTTCTGCAGCTGTCCTATCAGGGCCACCCCCTGCGAGTCTCTGTCTCTCACCTCTGTTTCTTCTGAGCTCTTCCCTTTCCTGTTCTCTCCTGAACTCTTCTCTCTTCTGTCTCCTCCTGGGTGTCTGCCCTGCCCCTGTGACTCTCCTTCCTTATATCTCCTCATCCTGGAAATCCCCTTCCCAGCCCCGTAACTCTGCCCACAATGACTCTGTGGTTTCCTAGCCTTGAGCTTCTGTTAAGCCCTTTTCTGACTACACTATGTCTCCATCTTGTGACCAAAACCCGGTACTACACCATCTTTCACTAATTCTAGCTGTTATCCCCCACTTATTCATTCAAATCAGAATAAAGTATTGTACACATCACTTTTTACATTTTCCCTCTTTATCAGACAGGTCCATAGGTCACTCCACCCTCTACATACCCCTTTCCTTTGACCTTTGTCGTCCCCGACAATCTCATATCCTTCATTTTCCCTTTTAGTAGAATCATAGAATCATAGAATCATAGAATCGTAGAGTTGGAAGGGACCTCCTGGGCCATCTGGTCCAATCCCCTGCTCAAAGCAGGATTCGCTAAATCATCCCAGTCAGATGTCTGTCCAGCCTCTGTTTGAAGACTTCCATTGAAGGAGAACTCACCACTTCTCGTGGCAGCCTGTTCCACTCATTGATCACTCTAACTGTCAAAAAGTTTTTTCTAATATCTAATCTGTGTCTCCTCCCATTCAGTTTCATCCCATTGCTTCTAGTCTTTCCTTGTGCAAATGAGAATAAAGTTGATCCTTCTACAATGTGACAGCCCTTTAGATATTTGTAGACAGCTATTAAGTCTCCTCTCAGTTTTCTCTTTTGCAAACTAAACATTCCCAAATCCTGCAACCTTTCCTCATAAGACAGGGTTTGCAGACCGGTCACCATTCTGGTCGCTCTTTTCTGAACTTGCTCCAGTTTGTTGATGTTTTTTTTTTTTAAAATGTGGTGCCCAAAACTGGACACAATATTCCAGATGAGGTCTGACCAAAGAGGAGTAGAGGGAAATAATGACTTCACGTGATCTAGACTGTATGCTTCTGTTAATACATCCTAGAATTGCATTTGCCTTTTTTGCTGCTGCATCACACTGTTGACTCATATTCAGTCTGTGATCTATTAGTATACCCAAGTCTTTTTCACATGTGCTGTCACTTAGCCCTATTCCTCCCATTCTATATATTGTTTTTTCATTTTTATTGCCCAGATGTAGTACTTTGCATTTCTCCCTGTTAAAAACCATTCTGTTAGTTGCTGCCCACTTCTCCAGTTTATTTAAATCTTTTTGAATCCTCTCTCTCTCTTCTCTAGTATTAGCTATCCCGCCTAGCTTTGTGTCATCAGCAAATATAATCAGTTTACCCTCAATTCCTTCATCTAAATCGTTGATAAAGATGTTGAACAATACAGGGCCCAGGACAGAGCCCTGTGGTACTCCACTTGAGACATTCTTCCAACTGGATGTGCAGCCATTTACGACCACTCTTTGGGTCCGATCACTAAGCCAGTTATGAATCCACCTAACAGTTGCCTTGTCCATTCCATACTTAGTCATTTTTTCAATAAGGATTGTATGAGAGACTTTGTCAATTGCTTTGCTGAAGTCAAGATATACTATATCTACAGCATTTCCTTGATCCACCCAATCAGTGATACCGTCATAGAAGGAAATTAAGTTAGTCTGACATGACTTACTAGTTACAAACCCATGCTGACTCTGTTTAATCACTTCATTCTTATCCAGGTATTGACATACATGTTGTTTAATAATTTGTTCAAAGATCTTTCCTGGTATAGAAGTCAGACTCACCGGCCTATAGTTGCCTGGGTCCACCTTCTTCCCCTTTTTGAAGATAGGAACAACATTTGCTCTTCTCCAGTCTTCTGGCACTTCTCCTGTTCTCCAAGAATTTTCAAAGATTATGGAGAGGGGTTCAAAAATTTCTTCTGCTATCTCCTTCAGTACTCTGGGGTGTAATTCATCTGGACCTGGAGACTTGAATTCATTTAGGTTAGCTAAGTGTTTCCTCACTATCTTTCTGTTTATAGATATCCTGGATTCTTCTATTCCCTTAATAGGACAGTGAAAAACAGTTGATGTTACATTTCCTTTCTGAGAGAAAACAGATGCAACATAGGAATTTAAAAGTTCAGCCTTCTCAACATCCTGTCTTACCATTTCATCATTTTCATCCTGTAAAAATCCTATAGCATCTTTGACTTTTCTTTTACTTTTGACATATCCCCAAAATCCTTTATTATTGCTTTTGACATCTCTTGCAAGCCTCAATTCATTTTCAGCTTTAGATAATCTGATTTGTGCCCTGCAGGTTCTGCAGACAGCATTATATTCTTCTTTAGATATGCCTCCCTCTTTCCATTTTATAAACATTTTTTTCTTCCTTTTTAGCATGTGCTTAAGTTCTGTGTTCATCCATCCTGGTTTCCTTAAATGCTTCCTATTCTTCCCTCTTTTTGGAATTGTTAACAACTGTGCTTTGAGAATTTCATTTTTCAAGATTTCCCATCCTTCCTGGACATTTTTGTCTTTAAGGATATCCAGCCATTGGATCCCTCCAATTCTCTTTCTGAATCCCTTAAAATCTGCCTTTCTGAAATCTAACCTTGACGTCTGAGTCTTCACAGGTCTTCCGCCTCTAGTTATCCAAAAATCTAAAATAGCATGGTCGCTACCTCCTAGGGTCCCAGCCACTTTTACCTCCTCAACCATTTCCTCCCTGTTTATAAGGATTAGATCCAAGGTAGCAGTTCCCCTTGTTTTCTCCCTTACCTTTTGGAAGATAAAGTTGTCAGCAAGAGAGGATAAGAATTTCCTTGACCTGTTAGTTTTGCCTGAGAGAGATTCCCAACAAATGTCTGGATAGTTGAAATCTCCCATGACAACTATGTCATATTTTTTGGAGAACTTGGCCATTTGATGCATAAAGAGTTCATCCATATCTTCAGCTTGCACAGGCGGCCTGTAGTAAATGCCTACAATGGTGTCCTTTCCATTGTTCTGTCCTTGTATTCTTACCCAAACAGTTTCCACAGAACTCCCAGTCTCTGAAGCTTCTATCTCTGTGCAGATATACGCGTTTCTAACATACAATGCGACACCCCCTCCTCGTTTATCAAGTCTGTTTCTTGCAAATAAGTTGTATCCTTCTAGTCTTGTATTCCAATCATGTGTATCGTCCCACCAAGTTTCAGTGATTCCAATGACATCATATTTCTTTTCCTGTGTTAGTAGTTCCAATTCTCCTTGTTTGTTGCCCATGCTTTGTGCATTAGTATAGAAACACTTTAGTTTGTGATTGGTTTCTCTTTCTCCAATATTTTTATTAATTAGATTCTTTCGTCTTTGTTCTTCCTTTCCACTTCTAATAGCAGAGTTCTCAATAGCATTTGTCAGGTGTATGGCTTTTTCTGGTCTTTTGCTTCCCTTCCCATGTTGTTCTAGTTTAAAGCTCTCCTTACAAGTGTAGCAAGGTGACTTCCAAATACATGCTTTCCAGTCTTCGTAAGGTGCACCCCATCTCTAGCAAGTAGTCCATCGTATAAGTAGTTCACTCCGTGATCCAGAAATCCAAATCGTTGCTGACGGCACCATCGACGTAGCCAGTTGTTCACCTGTACTTCCCCACTTTCTTTTGTCTGTGTGGCCGGTTGTCGAGCAGAGCCTGGAGCTCTTTAGCGCTACACGCGATGCTGGACAGAGCCGGGAGCAGTCATGCTCCGAGTAGTTTATGGCTACCCACAGGCGCTTGCGCCTCTATGACAATTCCCATTCATTGGTGTAGGACCACCCGGACTCCTCAACGGGTGCTCTCCCCCACTTTTCTCACTCTCCGAACCGTTTTCAGCCATGGGGCGAAATGACTAAGGCTCTGGCCTACCAGGTCACCATTCCCCCCCTCCTTCATTTTGGGTATTTTCCCACCTAGGACCTGACCTGTGGACTACTGTCCATTCCAATTCCACAAACCATCTTGTACCTTTTTTTGTGATTAGTCATGGCAAGCATTTTCCGTTTCTTAACATTTTGGACCTTCTTTTGAACACATTTTTACATAATAACTTCTCCAACGTCTCTGGCAACATTTAAACTATTCAGCCTATCTGCTAAATTTTCAACATTTTGATGTTTCTAACCTCAAATATTTATCAAACATTCCTAACATTATTAAACATCTCCAAACATTGGTGTGCCCCCTTCCTTTGTGGGGATCACAGCGTATGTCCACGCTGCCAAAGCCAGGGTTTTTCTTACCCTGAGGGGACACGGAACAGTCTCCAGGCTGTGCAACCGTGCACAGCAGTCCCACATTCAGATGGTTCTGCGGTGCTCCGGGTCTCCCCTGTTGACCGATCATGGTCGCCGGCAGTGGGGAACTCCGCCTCCTCAGAGCCCCAGGATGACTGCCAGTTCCAGGGTCACGAATGTCCACCTTCCCCTTAGTAGTTCTGCTATGGGAGTGCAACTGGCGGCCCCCCAACAATTTTCCTCAGGTCCCATAGACCGTCATGGACCCTCCAGATGAACATTGCAGGGTTTTCTACCCTGGGGGATGACATGGGACAGTCCCAGATGGTGCCAACGTGCACTAGAGGGGCAAGAAGGGGCCACAGAGAGTCCCACGGCGTGCATCCCATGCCATGTCTCTATGGGAGACCCGGGCCCTGGCACGGCCCGAAGAGGACTCTGCTAGCGCATAGCACCCCAACCGAGGGGAAGAAACAGGGGCCAAGGCGTCCTCAGCTTCCTCTGCTTGGGGACTGACATCTTCTCTGGAGGGCACGGTGGTTTCAGGGGATGCCGAGCAGGAGCGCGGGAGCCCGGTGACGCGGACCTTGGGCCTTGTGTCCCCGCAGAGGGACAGCATTGGGGCTACGAGGTCCACCACCGGCTGAGGTGGAGATGCATCTCCGCTGGACGATCTGACTCCGATGTCGGGGACTCCATCTGCAGCAGTTCTTCAAGACAGGTGGGAGCTCGCTGCCTTTGTGTTTGTTCCCAGCTCCGCAGGTCTGGCTGTTGAGGATCTCACTTCCCGACTGCAGTCTGTTGATGCAGAAGAGTACCCAGCTTTCCTGCAGCGGAACCCAGCTTTTCCAGCAGTGTTATTCTGAATCAAATCCGGCAATCCCAATCACAGTCCCAAATTGCAATTCACTCCAGCAAATCTTCAACTCGTTCAGCTTGGGTCCTTTAGATTTTTGGTGTGGTCTCACCTTCTATGTTCATGGGGTGGGCAGTGATGGATCCTGCTGACTACGCCACTTGTAGTACGTGTGCCAACTGGGGGATGGTCCCTTATGGCTGCAATACAGACTGTCACCTCATCCCTGCTCCTTTTATGATTCGGTAACTGAGGAGGATAGCCGGGGAATAGGCTAGGCAACCAGAACACCAGAATGGTGTAACTAAGAATGGTAACTAAGCAGTCTGCAGACCCCTGAACTGACAACACAACTAGAATTAGCCGTGGGACGTACCTACGATGCCCTAGATGCCTCTGCACAGCCAAAGAGTTAACTAAGCCTAAAGAAAGAAAAGGAAAAGCTAAACTGCCCCAGAGTAGAACCCCAAAGGAATAGACAGCCCCCAAATATATATTGCCGGTGAGACAAGAAGAAGAACAAACACAGGCAGAAAATAGAGTAAGCAAATGATGGGGCCCAAACTGTTTAGCTAGAACAGGACAGGAAAGAATACTGTCTGCAATCATGCAAAAAACCCTACGAAAAATCCAACACGTCTGATATGCAAAAATACTGAGGCCACATGACCTCTCCCCCACTAGATCAGAATTCTGTTGTGAACTGGAAGCAAAGCAAAAGACACTGACACACCAGGAGACCAGAAACACTGAAAAACTGACATGAGCTGTAGCATATGGAACGGGGTCCAGCACAGGTCCCCACTGGGAACAAGGCTGAACACACAACAGCAAAGCAGAAAACAGAGTAAGGCAAAAACAGACAAATGACTTATCTGAAAAATGCAGGACCAAGCAGGAGACAGACAGACTTCAAAAGTGCACATGAAGAAATGAAATCACCAGCAACAATTGAGGGAGGGTTGCTCACTTAAATCTTCCCAGTCAGTAACACCTGACCTCCAATCATTTTCTTCAGGTGAATGACCTCTGACAGCTAGACAGCTTCATTACCCGCTGCAACCACCAGAGGGAGCCCAAACTCAGAAGCCAGGTCAAACATGTTCACAACAGTACCCCACCCTTGAGGAGGGGTCACCGAACCCTCACCCGAGCCACCAGGCCGATCAGGATGGGCCCGGTGGAAGGCGCAAACCAATCTCTCGGCATGAATGTCAGAAGCAAGCACCCAAGAATTATCTTCCTGACCATAACCCTTCCAGTTGACCAAGTATTGGAGTCTCCGTCTAACCAGACGAGAATCCAATACCTCTTCTACCTCATACTCCAGATTATCCTTAACCAATACAGGATCAGGGAGCGCAGCCATGGGAACTACTGGCTCCACAAACCTTTTCAACAAAGATTTATGAAAAACGTTGTGAATCTTAAACGTTCCTGGAAGAGCCAAACGGAAGGAAACAGGATTAAGGATTTCCAAAATCTTAAATGCAAATTGCCTCTTCAGAAAGAAAGAGGACTTTTACTCTACAGCGCCACCTATTGGTAGCAGCGATCCTACAAGTCACAATCAACCCTTTAACGAGTCTTGTAATATGACTTAGGATATTACAAGACTCGTTAAAAGGTTGATTGTGACTTGTAGGATCGCTACTACCAATAGGTGGCGCTGTAGAGTAAAAGTCCTCTTTCTTTCTGAAGAGGCAATTTGCATATTATTTTCCCAGAGGAGCATTGCACGGCGAATAAGCCTCCTTACCTTGACAAGCCAGAGCTGGCATGTCACTCTCCGCAAGGAGAAACCTTACCTCCAAAATCTTATAAGGTCCAATGAACCTTGGCTTGAATTTTGGAGGCACAACTTTCATAGGAATATTTTTTGAGGATAACCAAACCATGACACCCACTTTAAGCCGGGGAGCAATAGTTCTATGTTGTTTGGCAAACCGTTGGGCCTTCTCCTGAGAATGAGACAACTTATCCATTACTTGATCCCAAATCTGCTGAATTCTCTCTACCACAGAATCTACACCTGGACAGGCCGAAGCCTCCACCTGCCCTGAAGAAACCCAAGGGTGAAACCCAAAGTTGCAGAAAAAAGGAGACATCAAAGTGGCAGAACTAGCCCTATTATTTAGAGCAAATTCAGCCAAGGGCAAAAAAGAGACCCAGTCATGATCAGCAGACACAAAACATCTCAAATAGGTTTCCAAAGTCTGGCTTGCTCTCTCAGTCTGCCCATTGGTCTGAGGATGAAATGCAGAGAAGGACAACTGAATTCCCAGTTTAGAACAAAAGGTTCTCCAAAATCTGGAAACAAACTGGACTCCTCCGTCAGACACAATGTTCTCAGGAATGCCATGCAAACGAACCACCTGTTGCAAAAACAAGGGCACCAACTTGGAAGAGGATGGCAACTTCGGCAATGGTACAAGATTAGACCATCTTGGAGAATCTATCACAGATCACCCAGATAACAGTCATTCTCTGAGAGACAGGGAGGTCAGAAATAAAATCCATTGAGATATGGGTCCAGGGTCCATGGTCCATGGCCAGTGGCATTAACAATCCACTAGAATGAGAACAGGGCTTGGACCGAGAACAAGTCCCACAGGACTGCACAAAATTCCTGACATCACGAGATAAGGCAGGCCACCAAAAAGACCGACTCACCAAATCTCTGGTACCAAAAATACCCAGATGACCAGCCAACGCGGAGCAATGAATTTCAGACATCACTCTTCTCCTCCATTGGTCCGGGACATATAATTTCCCCATAGGGCATTGTTCAGGTTTGTCCTCCTGAAATTCATCCAAAGCAAGTCTCAAATCGGGTGAAATAGCGGAAAGAACCACACCCTCTTTTAGAATGGTAGTAGGCTGAGTCACATCAAGAGAATCCGCAAAGAAACTCCTAGAGAGGGCATCCGCCTTAATATTCTTAGTGCCAGGAAGAAAGGAGACCACAAAATTAAAACGCGTGAAAAACAAGGCCCATCTAGCCTGTATAGGATTCAATCGCTTGGCTGATTAAAGATAGATCAAATTCTTGTGGTCGGTGAGGACCACAACTTAATGCCTGGCTCCCTCCAACCAATGTCTCCACTCTTCAAATGCCCACTTCATAGCCAACAATTCTCAATTCCCTACATCATAATTACGTTCAGATGGGGAAAATTTTCGAGGAAAGAAGGCACAAGGGTTCATCTTAGAGGTTACCGTATCTCTTTGAGACAAAACGGCTCCTGCACCAATCTCAGAAGCATCTATCTCCACCTGAAATGGGAGAGAAACATTAGGTTGCCATAGAACAGGAGCAGAAGTGAATCTCCGCATCAAATCCATCAGTGGTTTCACAATACCAGAAAAATTACTTAGGAATTTACGGTAAAAATTAACAAAACCCAAAAATTTCTGGAGAGCCTTCAAGGAAGTGGGCTGAACCCAATCATAAATGGCCTGGATCTTAACTGGGTCCATTTCAGTAGCGGACTGGGACAAAATGAATCCCAAAAACGAAATTTTTTGTACGCCAAAGAGACATTTTGATCCCTTAACATACAGAGCATTTTCTCTCAAAATCCGGAATACAATCCAAACATGTTCCACATGAGAATCCCAATCATTGGAAAAAAATCAAAATATCGTCCAAATAAACAATCAAAAACTTGTCCACATAATCCCGGAAAATATCGTTCATGAAAGATTGGAAGATGGAAGGGGCATTAGTGAGCCCAAAAGGCATCACTAGGTACTCAAAATGCTCCTCAGGAGTATTAAACGCCATCTTCCATTCATCACTGTGCTTGATGTGAATAAGATTATACGCCCCCCCAAGGTCAAGCTTGGTAAACCAACTAGTACCTTTCACTCTGGAGAATAAATCAGAAATCAGGGGTAACGGATACTGATATTTAACAGTGATTTTATTAAGGAGATGATAATCAATACAAGGCCTTAATGAGCCATATTTCTTGGCCACAAAGAAAAAGCCGACACCTAAAGGTGAAGAGGACGGTGTGATATGACCCTTCTTCAATGACTCCTCGATATAAGATCGCATAGCATCATATTCAGGTACAGATAAGTTGAAAAGCCGACCCTTGGGAAATTTACAACCGGGCACTAACTTGATCTCGCAATCATAACTCCTATGATGAGGCAAAGATGCAGACTTACTCTCACTAAATACATCAGAAAAATCAGCCAAATAGTCAGGAACATCATGAGACTGGGGAGAGGTGGAGAAAACAGGAGTGTCACTAAGCCCACATTGACAATCCCAACTCACCACAGACACAGATTTCCAATCCAGAACAAGATAATGGGTCTGCAACCAAGGAAAACCCAGTACAATAATGTCATGTAAATTATGCAACACCAGAAATTTACAACTCTCTTGGTGGTCCGGAGCTACCCGCATTATCACCTGGGTCCAAAACTGGGGTTTATTCTCCGCAAAGTGGTAGCATCAATCCCCCTTAAAGGAATAGGAGTCCGCAGGGGTACCATGGGAAAACCACAACGTTTGGTAAAGTCAAAATCCATCAGGTTCAGGGCTGCTCCTGAATCAACAAAAGCCTTAGTAGAAAATGAAGACAAGGTGCAGATCAAAGAAACCGCCAAAAGGAATTTAGGCTGTACACTGCCCAAAGCAAATGAGAGAGCAAAACGTTTTTCTCGCTTAGGGCAGATGGAAATAGTATGAGAGGCGTCCCCACAAAAGAAGCCCTACTTGTTACGCCTTCTATATTCTTGATGTTGCACCCTGGACAAAACTCTATCACACTGCATGGGCTCAGAATTTTTATCGAAAGGCAGCACCGCCTCTCGCATAGTTTTACGTTCACGTAAATGTCGATCAATTTGAATGGCTAAGGCCATAGAGTCGTTAAGACCAGAGGGGACAGGAAATCCTACCATAACATCTTTTACGGTTTCTGCCAGACCCTTCCAAAAAAGAGCCGCTAGAGCGTCATCATTCTATTTAGTAAGGACCGCCCACTTTCAGAATTTCTGACAATATAACTCTGCTGTTTCCATACCCTGGTTCAATGCCTGTAAAGTTTTCTCGGCTTGATCAATCACATTAGGTTCATCATACAACAACCCCAGAGCCTGAAAAAACACATCCACAGTAGCCAGGATAGGATCCCCAGGTGTCAGGGAAAAAGCCCAGTCCTGAGGGTCGCTGCACAACAGAGAGATGACAATTTAAACCTGCTGCACCGAGTTCCCAGAGGTCTTAGGTTTCAAGGCAAAAAACAATTTACAATTGTTCTTAAAGTTCAAAAATTTAGACCGATCCCCAGAAAATAAGTCAGGAATAGGGACTTTAGGTTCTACAGCAGACGATTGAGCAAGATGGGCAGAAATTCACCGAACTTCAGCAGCGAGCTACTCAACACGATTGGACAATTGCTTAGTCTCCATTACAGAAAAAATCCTCCTACGGCCCCCAGAGAAAAAGAGGAAAAAATATATAGAAAATTCTGACCCTTTTTTTTTTTTTAACAATTCTTTCCTTCTTTAGAGTACCCTAGGATCTATAGTATGGGCTGGTGATTCTGTTATGATTCGGTAACCGAGGAGGATAGCCGGGGCATAGGCTAGGCAACCAGAACACCAGAAAGGTTGGTAACTAAGCATACTGCAGACCCCTGAACTGACAACACAACTAGACTTTGCCGTGGGACGTACCTACGATGCCCTAGACACCTCGACACAGCCAAAGGGTTAACTAAGCCTAAAGAAAGAAAAGGAAAAGCTAAACTGCCCCGGAGTAGAGCCCCAAAGGAATAGACAGTCCCCAAACATATACTGCCAGTGTGACAAGATGAAGAACAAACACAGGCAGAAAATAGAGTAAGCAAATGATGGGGCCCAAACTGTTTAGCTAGAACAGGACAGGAAAGAATACTGTCTGCAATCACTACAAAAACCCTAAGAAAATCCAACATGTCTGATATGCAAAAATACTGAGGCCACATGACCTCTCCCCCACTAGATCAGAATTCTGGTGTGAACTAGAAGCAAAGCAAAAGACACTGACACACCAGGAGACCAGAAACACTGAACAAACTTGAGCTGAAGCATATGGAACGGGGTCCAGCGCAGGTCCCCGCAGGGAACAAGGCTGAACACACAACAGCAAAGCAGAAAACAGAGTAAGGCAAAAACAGACAAATGACTTATCTGAAAAATGCAGGACCAAGTAGGAGACAAACAGACTTCAAAAGTGCACAGGAAGAAATGAAATCACCAGCAACAATTGAGGGAGGGTTGCTCACTTAAATCTTCCCAGTCAGTTACACCTGACCTCCAATCATCCTCTTCAGGTGAATGACCTCTGTCAGCTAGACCAACTTCATTATCCGCTGCAACCACCAGAGGGAGCCCAAACTCAGAAGCCAGGTCAAACGTGCTCACAACAGCTCCTGTTTGGCAACGACCCCTGGGTTCTTCCACCATGACTGCCGTTAGGCCCACGGCCACATCGTTTCCCCTGACCAAGTCTGCCCACTGCAACACTTACTGCTCCTTCAGTGTCCAGCCGTCCGGTACCCCAGGCCCCCTTTGTCCTGCGTCCTACGTCCTGCAGCTATCCTATCAGGGCAACCCCCTGCGAGTCTCCATCTCTCGCCTCTGTTTCTCCTGAGCTCTTCCTTTTCCTGTTCTCTCATGAGCTCTTCTCTCTTCTGTCTCCACCTGGGTGTATGCCCTGACCCTGGGACTCTCCTTCCTTTTATCTCCTCATCCTGGAAATCCCCTTCCCAGTCCCGTAACTCCGCCCACCATGACTCAGCGGTTTCCTAGCCTTAAGCTGCTGTTAAGCCCTTTTCTCACTACTCTATGTCTCCATCTTGTGGCCAAAACCCGGTACTACACCATCTTTCACTAATTCTAGCTGTTATCCTCGCATATTCATTTAAGTAGGAATAAAGTATTGTACACATCACTTTTACATTTTCCCGCTTTATTAGACAAGTCCATAGGTCAGTCCACCCCCTACACTGGGATGAGGCAGATGCCTTTTTCTTCTGTGTATCTCATGGGACGCACGTGTTTATTTGTCCTCCTGTAACTTCCCTACTAGAGTCGCTATCCTTGTAAAGCATATCTGGTAAGATTAACATCTTTTCTTGCAATGTAGTGTTTCAGAGAGGTTATTAATTGCATGGCAGCCAGAGCTCAGCAGATGTAATTAGACACCTGTGTGTTCAACGTAAAGTTTGCATCACACTGCATACTTCCTGTGATTGTGTTAGATGTGTGATCATCTGACCAATACTTACCCATATAGTTTGTATTCTTTATGGTTTTACCACATGTTCTATACTCTTCACCAATAAGCAAGTTAGACTGCAGAGAACAGTCTGCTTATTTTGGAAGATAGAAGATGGTTTATGCTGTATGCAAGAGTGCACACCATGTCAACGTGTATGAAGGCAGAACAGTGGTTTATTTATCAATGTATTTCATAATCAAATCCGACTCATTCCACAGGATCACCACATGTGCAAATGGCAACATAACATTCATGTGGTTTAAGTACAAGAAATTTTCAAATAAGAGCGCCAAGAATAAAAAGGGTGAAGAAAAGGGAAAAAAGGGGAGAGATCACATGTATTAAAATGTATTATCATATAAGTTTATTGTTTTTTTCCTTTTTTAAGCAATAAGGCTGGTTTCACACTTGAGTTTTTTAGCGCTGCGCCTCGTGAGCTATGGTGCGCATGTGCATTGCTCCTCTATCTTTAACATGGTGGGTATAGCACATGTACGTGTTCATGTGGATTTTTGTGCCCTGCGTTTTTTCCAGGTGCGCGCCCAGGTGCTCCAGACGGAACATATTACATTTTTCGGTGTGCCCAACTGCTCCCAAAAAACGCTTGCGCACGTTAGCGCACGGAATGTGCAAAAAACAACATTACAGTCTATGGGATCGCACGCGTGCGCTAGGACATGCGCATGCATGCGTTTAAAATCGCATGCGTTTTTAGAGTTAACATGGCAACAAACTGGTTAAATCGCATGCGCAAAAAAAGCAAACGCATGCAAAACACTTAATGCGCTTTTTGCATGCGTTTGTAATGTGCACAAGGAGCAGCACAAAAACCGCTAGTGTGAAAGTAGCCTAAAACATGTAAAGAAAGAAAGAAAAACGTGAAAAAATAAAGAGAAAAAAGACACTGAAAGGTCGGAGCGTTATGCTGATAAAAAAATGAAAGGATTATATTTGAACCTGCTTTGTCTTAGGTAAAGTCCTGCCTAAATCTCAGTGTCTCATTAGTGTGGCGTGCTGTTCCCTGAATCTTGTGATGAGAGTCAATTAAAGGAGGACTGTGTGGCAGATATATACAGTATATATACATATATATATATATATATACTGTATATATATATACAGTTGAAACCAAAAGTTTACATACACTATATTAAATGACACATATGCATGTTTTTCTCAATGTCACATGAAATCAGAATAAACCCTTCCTGTTGTAGGCTATGTGCACACGTTGCGGATTTTGTTGTGGATCTCCAGTGTTTTTTCAGCGCGGATTTGCACCAAATCCACAAAGGGTAGCTCAAGCAATGCTAATCAATGAGAATCCAGAATTGGTGTGCACATGCATGCTGCGGAAAATTCTGCACTGATTCTCAGTGTTTTATTTTCCGCAGCATGTCAATTCTTGCAGATCTGCAGTGTTTTTGCACTCATTGACTTGCATTAAGTCAGTCAAATCCACAGCTAAACCATAGGTGTAAAAAGGGTTGCGGATTAGCTATGGATTTGTGTGCCAAAAACTCTGTTGAAAGGAAGGAGGGCGAGTGTGTGGGCAGAGAATATATGTGTGGGCAGAGACTATGTGTGAGCGGACAATATGTGCGTGTCTGTTTGTATCTGTGTGCGGTTGACTGTTTCTGCGGGTGTCTCTCTGTGGGTGTCTGTGTCTGCTGGTGTCTGTGTGTGTCTGTCTGCGGGTGTCTGTCTGTCAGCGGGTGTATGTGTGTGTCTGTCTGCGGGTGTCTTTTTCTGTCTGCGGGTGTCTGTGTGTGTGTGTCTGCGGGTGTCTCTGTGTAGCTAGGCATCGTCTGAAGGGACTACTACTCCCATCCGGCTATGTCTGTGGTCACATATAACAGAGACAGCATGAACCAATGATGGGACAGTAGTAGTCCCATCATCCGTGACTGTGTTCAATTGTAAAACAAGAAAAACCACATTCATACTGACCAAACACCTAATCCCCGATGCCCTCGATCTCCTGCAACAAAAATAAAATAATAAACCAACATATACTTACCTTTCCACTGTAGTCCATTTAATAACGAGTGTCCCGTGGTGATCTCATGTGTAGAACAGTCACATTGGGAGATGTGACCGCTCTACCTGGCCTGGGGCGATGCATTGACAGGAGGTGATCTTCCTGCAGTGTATCACTGCGCATCAGAGGTCATCTGAGTTTGTGCTATCACTTGCAGCACCACTGCATGAGAAAATTCTCACAAAGCGGTAGTGCCGTAAAGTGAGAGCACGAACTCCGGTGAACTCTCAGTGATGCACTGCTGGAGCGATTACCTCCTCTCAGTGTATCACCGGAGCTGTGTAGAATGGTCACATCTATTCTACACGTGAGATCGTTGTTGGACACTTGGTAAATTGACTACGTCGAAAAGGGAGTATTTGTGTTGGTTTATTATTTTATTTTTGTTGCAGGAGATCGAGGGATTTGGGGATTAGGCGATGCAGTAAGTATGTTAAATTAAGATTCAATAAAGGAGTCTGAGTGATTATTTTAAATAAAGGACTTTATTCTGGCTGTGTCTTTATTTACCATATAACTATAGGATTAGTAATGGATAGGTGTCTTATAGACGCTTCTCCATTACTAATTCATGGGCTTGATGTCACTGGACAATGCAAAGCTGACATCAACCCCACAAATATTACCCCAATTGCCACAGCTACAGGGCAAGTGGGAAGAGAGAGGCTAAGTGCCAGGATTGGTGCATCTATAAAATGCACCATTTCTGGTGCAGCTTAGAGCTGATGCTTTTAGCCTGGGGGGGTGGCAATACACGTGGCCCCTTCCCAGGCTATTAATATCAGCCCACAGCTGTCTGCCTAGCCTTTGCTGGTTCCATTTTATTAGGGGACCCCATGTCATTTTTTTTCTAGTGTTCCCCTGCAAACTAGCCAGTAAAGGCTAAGCAAACATCTGTGAGCTGATATTAATAGCCTGGGAACCTTTATGGCTATGGGCTACTTCCCAAAATATTAACATCAGCCCTCAGCTGTCAGTTTTCCCTCTGCTGGTTATGAAAATTACGTGGGAGCCCATGCAACTTTTTAAAAAAATTTTAAAAAACCCCAAAAAACAGATATTACGTCTCACACAAATTTCATGCGTGCATGTGTCATTTATTTAACTCATTATGTACCATTTTATTAATGAGGGTATCTTGCTGAGACATACATATATATATACTGTATATGTATATATATATGAAATAGTGTTGGTTCTCCAGCGATCAGTCCAATGGTAGAGTAAAATATAACTTTTATTTTTCCATTAAAAAGGTTCCAGGTTTCTTCAGTGACAATTTTGCATATGGTCAATCCCTTTTGGACGACATGTTTCAACACTACATGTGTCTTCCTCCAGGGACCTGGAGAACCAACACTATTTCTTTTACATGCAAGGATTTATCCCAATCCGTTTCCGTGCGAACTGCTACCACAGGCTGCACTTATTCCTGGTTTTCTTCAAAGCGGTCAGCTGGCTGTGCCAAAAAATCTTTTTTTCATATATTTATATATATATATATATATATATATATATATATATATATATATATATACATATGAATATATATACTGTACAGTGTGTCTATAAAGTTATGGTGCACTTTTGACCAGTCACAGGAAAACAATAAAAGACGATAGAAATGTGAAATCTGCACCAAGTGAAAGGAAAACCCTCCCAGTTTGGGGTTATGTGACGTAACATGTGTACAATGAACGTATGACTGACATTTATGAATTAAAACAGAAAATCACAAATGTTATTCACTCTGTTACATCAGACGTCCTTACCCGTGTGTGGCAAGAACTTCACCATCGTTTGAATGTGTGTAGGGCAACAAATGGAGCCCACGTCAAACTGCACTGGGAGAATTTTTCTTTTATTTGGAGCAGATTTCACATTTCTATCATCTTTTGTTGCTTTCCAGTGACTGGTCAAAGTGCACCATGACTTTACGGATACACTGTATATATATATATATATATATATATATATATATATATATATATATATATATATATAACAGTATGTAATATTCACTTATATTTGTTTTGTGTGTGTAAACATTATATTTGAACGTGGTTTGTAATGATATTATGTTCTTCAATGGAGAATGTAAAAGAAGAGGATGGACAGGGAAATTACATCACAATTCTTTTTTCTTTTTGTTAAATAATATATCTTTATTTCGCTTGCAAACCTGCAGACAAATCTGCTGAGAAACCCGCATGAAAATACGCATCAAAACTGCATGGATTTTCAACTGCATTTTTTGCCAAGAAAGGCAGAATCCGGGCAGAATTTAACAAAGGCAAATCCGCAACGTGTGCACATATTCTCAGGTCAATTAGGATTACCATAAATATTAATATTCACCAAATGACAAAATAATGAGAGAGAATGTTTTAAGGCATTTTAACCCCTTCCCAACTTTTGACGCCTACATAGGCATCATGAAAATTTGTTCCATTCCGACCTGTGAGGGCTACGTAGGCGACATGGCAGAAATTGCTCTCCTGCCAGTCGGGTCATTGAGAGGTCATCCGACCCGCAGGTGCAGGAGGACTTGCACTTCACCCCAGGGGGTGGCTTTGCCCCCACGTGGCTACAATCATTCTGATTGGCTGTTGAAAATGAAACAGCCAATCGGAGCAATTGTAATATTTCACCAATGAAACTTGGTGAAATATTACAATCCAGCCATGGCCGATGCTGCAATACCATCGGCCATGGCTGGATACCGTGATCTGTACCCCCCACGACTGACGGGGGCATGATCTGCCCCCGCCACCGACTGATGACACTATTTGCTCTCCGCTCCCCCTGCCTTACGTTTTCCCTCCTCCCCTTCGGTACCTTCCGAGTCCTGGTGTCCCTCCATCTTCCCCCATGGGTGCCGCCGTATTCCAAAATGGCGGTTGCAGGCAGATTCATTCATTCATTCCAGGTACATTTTGATCACTGTGATAGACCCTATCACAGTGTTCAAAATAAAAAAAAAATAGTAAATAACCCCCCCCTTTATCACCCCCATAGGTAGGGAAAAATAATGAAATAAAGAACATAGATTTATTTTTATTTTTCCATTAGGGTTAGGGTTAGGGTTAGAATTAGGTTTAGGGTTGTAATTATGGTTAGGGTTAGGGTTGTAATTAGGGTTATGGTTAGGGTTGGAATTAGGGTTGGGGTTGGAATTAGGGTTAGGCTTGGAACTAGGGTTATGGTTGGAATTAACGTTAGGGTTAGGATTAGGGTTAGGCTTGTGGTTAGGGTTATGGTTAGGTTTGGGATTAGGGTTAGGGGTGTGTTGGGGTTAGGGTTGTGGCTAGGGTTATGGTTAGGGTTGGGATTAGGGTTAGGGGTGTGTTGGGGTTAGGATTGTGTTAGGGGTATGTTGGGGTTAGGGTTGAAGTTAGAAATGGCGTGTTTCCACTGTTTAGGCACATCAGGGGGTCTCCAAGTGCGACTTTGCGCCACCATGGATTCCAGCCAATTTTGCATTAAAAAGTCAAACGATGCTCCCTCCCAATCCCTGATGTGTGCCCAAACAGTGGTTTACCCCAACATATGGTGTATCAGCGTACTCAGGAAAAATTGCACAACAACTTTGGGGGTCTAATTTCTCCTGTTACCATTGGGAAAATAAAAAATTGGGGGCTAAAAAATTATTTTTGTTGAAAAAAAATTATTTTTTATTTTCACGGCTCTGCATTATAAACTTCTGTAAAGCACTTGGGGGTTCAAAGTGCTACCACACATCTAGATAAGTTCCTTGGGGGGTCTAGTTTCCAAAATGTGGACACTTGTGGGGTGTTTCTACTGTTGAGGCACATCAGGGGCTCTGCAAGCTTAAAATGACACCCGCAGACCATTCCATCAAAGTCTGCATTTCAAAACGTCACTACTTCCCTTCCGAGCCCCGACGTGTGCCCAAACAGTGGTTCCCCCCCACATATGGGGTACCAGCGTACTCAGGACAAACTGGACAACAACTTTTGGGATCTAATTTCTCCTGTTACCCTTGTAAAAATAAAATTTGCGGGCTAAAATTCATTTTTTGAGAAAAAAAATGATTTTTTTATTTCCACGGCTTAGGCTGGTTTCACACTTGCGTTTTTTTTTTCGCGGAATTTTAGCGCTAAAAAACGCATGCGTTTTTTTTCCCTATACTTTGCATGGGATGCGCTTATGTGCGCATACACATGCGTTTGTATGCGTTTTTCCGCGCATGCGTTTTTTTGCGGTATGCGCTCGGGCGCACAAAATGCATCCTGTTGCATTTTTTGGGCGTCCGACTTGCCTCAAAAAAACGCATGCGCGCGCAATGCGTTTTTTTACAGCAAGACACCCATTATAAGTCTATGGGTGCGCATATGTGCGCATTGGCATGCTTATGTATGATTTTTTTTGCGCATGCGTTTTTTTTTTTACCATTAGTTGGACAATGGAATTTAGGGGTTTGGGTTAGAGTTAGGCTTAGTTAAGGGGGTTTAGGGCTAGGGTTAGGGTTAGCTAGGGTTTAGAGTCAGGGTTAGGGTTAGGGTTAGTATGGTTTGGTTAAGGGTTTGGTTAAGGGTTAGGGTTAGGGTTAGGGTTAGCATGGTTTGGTTTAGGGTCAGGGTTAGGGTTAGGGTCAGGGTCAGGGTTAGGGTTAGGGTTAGGGTCAGGGTTAGGGTTAGGGTTAGTAAAGTCATGGTTTGGGTTAGTTTGAGGGGCCACCTAATGTTGGAAAAAAACGCAAACGCGGTAAAAACGCACTAAAAACGCATACAAACGCATAAAAACGCTGCGTTTTTTTCATGCATGCTCATAAAAATGCTTGAAAAAAACGCAGCATTTGTATGCGTTTGTATGCGTTTTTTCAATGCGTTTTTTTGCGGGAAAAACGCGCTGCAAAAAAAAGCAAGTGTGAAATTAGCCTTAGCGTTATAAACTTCCGTGAAGCACTTGGGGGCTCAAAGTGCTCACCACACATCTAGATAAGTTCCTTGGGGGGTCTAGTTTCCAAAATGGGATCCCTTGTGGGGGAGCTCCAATGTTTAGGCACACAGGGGCTCCCCATACGTGACATGGTGTCCGCTAACGATTGGATCTAATTTTCCATTCAAAAATGTCAAATGGCGCTCCTTCCCTTCCGAGCCCTGCCATGCACCCAAACAGTGGTTTATGACCACATATGTGGTATCGTTGTACTCAGAAGAAATTGACCAACAAAAATTAGGATCCATTTTATCCTGTTTCCCATGTGAAAATGAAAAAATTGAGGCTAAAATAATTTTTTTGTGAGAAAAAGTACTTTTTCATTTTTACAGATCAATTTTTAGGGGTTCAAAGTGCTCACTATGCATCTAGATAAGTTCCTTGGGGGTCTAGTTTCCAAAATGGGGTCACTTGTGTGGGAGCTCAAAAGTTTAGGCACACAGGTGCTCTCCAAACGCGACATGGTGTCTGCTAACGATTGGAGCTAATTTTCCATTCAAAAAGTCAAATGGTGCTCCTTTCCTTCCGAGCCCTGCCGTGCACCCAAACAGTGGTTCCCTCCCACATATGGGGTTTCAGTGTACTCAGCACAAATTAGGCACCAACTTTTGGGGTCCACTTTCTCCCTTTACCCTTGGGGAAATAAAAAAATTGTTGCTAAAAGATCATTTTGTGACTACAAAGTTAAATGTTAATTTTTTCCTTCCATGTTTCTTCTGCTGCTGTGAAAAACCTGAAGGGTTAATAAACTTTTTGACTGTGGTTTTGATCAGCTTGAGGGGTGCACTTTTTAGAATGGTGTCACTTTTGAGGATTTTCAGCCATATAGACCCCTCAAACTGACTTCAAATATGAGGTGGTCCCTAAAAAAATGGTTTAGTAAATTTTGTTGTAAAAATGAGAAATCGCTGGTTAACTTTTAACCCTTATAACTTCCTAGCAAAAAAAATGTTGTTTCCAAAATTGCTCTGATGTAAAGTACACATGTGGAATGTGGGAAATGTTATTTATTTACTATTTTGTGTCACGTAACTCTCTGGTTTAACAGAATAAAAATGCAAAATTTGAAAATTGCAAAATTTTCAAAATTTTCGCAAAATTTCCAATTTTTTGACAAACAAATGCAAAAATTATTGACCTAAATTTAACACTAACATGAAGCCCAATGTGTCATGAAAAAACAGTCTCAGAATCGCTAGGATCCATTGAAGCATTCCTTACCTGATGAAAGGACACTGGTCAGAATTGCAAAAAATGGCCAGGTCATTAAGGTCAAAATAGGCTGGGTAATGAAGGGGTTAATACTTTCTGCAAAAGCTTACCTATACTAAGATTACTATGCCTTTAAACAGTTCTGGACTGCCCATATGATGATGTCATGTGTTTGGAAGCTTTTTTGGCAACATATGAGTTAATTACAGCCACACCTGTGGATGTGTTTTAATGCGCACCTGAAACACACTGCTTCTTTGTGTAGCATCATGGGAAAGTCTCAAGAAATCAGCCAAGATATCAGGAAGAGAATTACAGACTTGCACAAGTCTGGCTCATCCTTGGGTATGATTTCAAGATACCTGAAAGTGCCTCATTCATCTGTACAAACAATTAAATGCAAGCACAAGCAAGATGGGAATGTCCAGCCATCGTACTGCTCAAGAAGGAGATGGGTTCTGTGTCCCAGAGAAGAATGTGCTTTGGTCCAACATGTGCATATCAACCCACGGACAAAAGCAAAAGACCTTGTGAAGATGATGGTGGAAGCTGGTAAGATTGTGTCAATATCCACAGTGAAACGAGTACTGTGTCAACATAGGCTGAAAGTTCACTCTGCCAGAAAGGAGCCAAAACTCCAAAAGAAACATAAAAAAGCCAGATTAATCATAGAATCATAGAATCGTAGAGTTGGAAGGGACCTCCTGGGCCATCTGGTCCAACCCCCTGCTCAAAGCAGGATTCGCTAAATCATCCCAGACAGATGTCTGTCCAGCCTCTGTTTGCAAATGCACACAGAAACAAAGTCCTTAATTTTTGGAGACATGTCCTGTGGTCTGATGAAACTAAAATTGAACTTTTTGGGCATAATGACCATAGTTATGTTTGGAGGAAAAAAGAGAAGCTTGGAAGCCTGAGAACACCATCCCAACTGTGAAACATGGGGGTGACAGCATCATGTTGTGGTGTTGCTTTGCTACAGGAGGAACTGGTGCACTTCACAAATTAGATAGCATCATGAGAAAACAAAATTATGTGGCAATACTGAAGTAACATCTCAAGACATCAGAAAGGAAGTTAAAGTTTGGCCGGAAATGGCTCTTCCAAATGGACAATGACCTAAAGCATAATGCCAAAATGGTAACAAAGTGGCTTAAGAATAGCAAAGTTAGTGTTTTGGAGTGGCCATCACAAAGCCCTTATGTCAGTCCTATTGAAAATTTATTCGCAAAGCTGAAAAGGCAGATGTGAGAAAGCCGACCTACAAACATGGATCAATTACACCAGTTTTGTCAGGAGGAATGGGCACAAATTTCTACAACTAATCTAAAAAGCTTGTGGAAGGATATCCCAAACATACCCACTGCACCCCTGACCCCCATGCATTCCTCATCCTCTGTTTTTTAACTGGTACGTCTGAACCCTCTTAATCCAGAATACCCACTGCACTCCTGAACCCCATGCATTCCTCATGCTCTGTTTTTTAATTAGTATGTCTGAACCCACTTAATCCAGAATACCCACTGCACCCCTGAACCCCATGCATTCCTCATGCTCTGTTTTTTAACTGGTGCGTCTGTACTCTGTTTTTTCACCTGACTTTAATTCCATGTATCATATTTCAAACTTACTGTATGCCTATCGATATGCCCATGCTCCTCACACCTAGTCTTATCCTTCCATCTTATTCTGCCTCTTTCTTCAGCTTTGATGCTAGTCAAATGTCCCATTAACTGCAATCTGTTAATTACTCCCTGCTGTGAACTGTCCTCCTGCCCCATCCTCCTCCCCTTTCTCTCTCACCTGGCTTCATTTCATGGACATTTGAATGGTATAAGTTGAACAGAGCAGGTTAGATATGACCTTGTTCAGATGCGACATCATTTGAAGTGTGACATCTTTAAAGTGTTACATCAGAAATAGTCCAGAAATCGGTCAGAAGGTAAGAATAACAACTGCTTTCTAATTTTAATTGCCTTTCTTCTCTTACCCTGCTCTTTAACCATGCTTACATTTGCCCTCACTGTTTTTGCTCCACTAATCTTCACTCTCCTTCGCTATCCCCAAACCTCTGCACCCTCGAACCAAATAACTATCTCCCCCACTCTCTTACCCCCCTACCTCACTTCATCTGCAGACATACTCCTTAACCTCAGACCTTTCCTACCAAAACATAATACAAGTCGATCACTCTCCTTCACCCACCTGCTTTACCTTTCTCTACCCCCCGTCTCATGTACAGCACCATGGAATTAATGGTGCTATTTAAATAAATAATAATAATTTGATCCAAGTCATTCAGTTTTTGAGCAATGGTACCAAATACTAATGAAATGTAAGTAAACTTTTGACTTTGCAGCAAGTAATAAAAATGCCTTAAAACATTCTCTCATTATTCTTGCATTTGGCAAATATTAATAATTATGGTAATCCTAATCAGGGTTGGTCTGGCCTGGTGGGGTATCGGGGAAATCCCCGTGGCCGCTTGGCTGAGGAACGGAGAGGAGGAAAAAAAAAATCTGCAGTTTTAAAGGGCGAGTGCCCTTTAAAAGCCCAGACTGCGTAAGTGCAGGGGCACGAGCATGCAGCGGTCATTACCTGAACCGCCGCGTCGCACGTCCTGATCTAAATTGGCAAGTGTGCGCCCGTCATCACCGACGTATGACGTCAGTGTCATGCGTCGCATGCGAAGGGCGCACACATTCACTGCCGGCCTCTGCTATGTTGGTGTCCATTTTACCATGTGCACGCCAGACCTGCAGAGAAGGAGGAAGCCACCCAGCGCTGGCAGCACAGGAAGGTAAGAGGAATCTTATTGTTTTCCTCCTCTCTCTGTGTGTGTGCATAAGGCCAGGCTGGAGACACATGGGGAGACCAGTCTGGAGACACATGGGGGGAACAAGCTGGAGACACATGGAGGGGAACCAGGCGGGAGACACATGGGGGTACCAGGCTGGTGTGAGGAGTCAGCTTTAGCTGAGTCGACTTTTCTTTAGAGTGGACCCTCTGGGTCGTGGCACCCACCCACCGAGGGCGAGCTGACCTTGTGAGGAACCACCCCCTATACAGGGAGTGTCAGGGGCAAGACCAATGGGGTGAGCCACCACGACTGCTGGAACCAGACGGCCGGTTCAAGGAAGACACAATGTGAGTGTCTGATGACCAGGGACGGGCAGGAAACAAGACAAGACAAGACGTAAGTTCAAGGTATCTTCATTAAGGCAAACTTCAGGGTAACATCAGGTACAGGACGTGAAAACACAGGGAAAACACAGCAAGGTGCGTGTGGGGGCATATCAAGGTCCATGGCATAATACGTGCTAGATGGTATGCCTGGGTATAGGCAAAGGCATGATGACATCGGACTCCGGACAGCAGGCAACGATCAACAGGGTCATCAGGTTCTGGAGCTCTGATGGCGATCGGCAGGTTCCGGGCATCCGGCAGGCAAACCAAGGTTCAGGCAAGGAGACACGACAAGGTTCAAGACAGGATGAGTGTTAAGGAACACGCCAGGGTCCAAGGCAAAGTTCAAGTCAGGGTGCATGTGTAGGGGACACGCCAGGGTTCAAAGCATAAGACAGGGTGCGTGTGTAGGGACACGCCAGGGTACAAGGTCCAAGGTCCTCGGCGCGCTAAGGAAGCCACCAGGATTCAAGATTCAAGGTCCTGCGCGTGCTAGGGCACGCCAGGGGCACGGTACAAAGAATGGTCCTGGCCGTGCTAGGGGGCACGCCAGGGTACAAGGTTAGCAGCGGGTCCCACACATGATAGAGAACACGTTGGGCTTTGAAGGTCAGGACTGGTGTCCTGCGTGTGCAGAGGGGCACGACAAGGTCAGGGTTCAAGGCAAAGAGCAAAGCACAAAGCAAGGTACTAGCAAGACAAGGATACAAGACAGGTCATAGAACTCAGAACATGACAGAGAGACAAGGTTCAGGACAGAGCAAGGATAGCAAAAGACTTGTGCAAGAGTAGCACGAAAATGCACAGTGCAAGAAACAGCATGAGTGCAAGGGAGCACGGAAACCACGATTGGGGCACCGACAGGCGGTACCGACTGGAGGCACAGGCAGGCGGGCACGACTAGAGGCGGCACGGCTGAGGCACAGACAGGCGGAAACCACAATAGCACTGGACGGCGAGCACAGCAGAGGCACACAGGCGAGCACGACTAGAGGCGGCACGGCTGAGGCACAACAGGCGGGCACGGGGCGTCCAGGCGCGTGCAAGAGGACACGCAGCCACAAGGCAGGGCTAGACAAAGGTACAGGACAGAGACGCTTGCATGACAGCACGGCAAAGCCTGGTACGAGAGGTGCAGGAGCGCACAAAAAACGGAGACTAGACACAGAGTTCAAGACAAGGTCCTGCACGTGCAGAGGGCAAGCCAGGGTCAGAGTTCAGGACAGAGAGCGGAACTAGCAGTGGAGCGTAGGCCGAAGCCCAGAGCCGGGTCAAGGCAGAGCCTTGAGACTAGTCCGGGACAGAGACAGAGTCTTTCAGTGGAGCGTAGGCCGGGGCCCAGAGCCGGGTCAAGGCAGAGCCTTGAGACTAGACACTGAACAGAGGACGAACAACAAGATAAGGAAGAGCTTAGCCAAGACATAGCGTAAACAGGCAAGGCAGAGAACAGCGGGTACAGATAAATTGAAGAGCCGACCCTTGGGAAATTTACACCCCGGGATCAGTTCAATTGCACAGTCATAACTCCTATGAGGAGGCAAAGACGCAGACTCATTCTCGCTAAATACATCATAAAAATCCGCCAAATAGTCAGGAACATCATGCGACTGAGGTGAGGTGGAAAAAAATGGAGCCTCACTAAGGGCACACCGACAACCCCAACTCACCACACACACAGATTTCCAATCCAAAACTGGATTATGAATTTGCAACCAGGGAAACCCCAGAACAATGGTATAATGCAAATTATGCAACACCAAAAATCTGCAATTTTCTTGATGGTCTGGGGCGACCCGCATTACCACCTGGGTCCAAAACTGAGGTTTATTTTTCGCCAAAGGAGTAGCATCAATCCCCCTCAAAGGGATAGGCGTCCGCAGAGGTGTCATCGGAAATCCACAACGTTTAGCAAAATCCAAGTCCATTAGGTTCAGGGCTGCTCCCGAATCCACAAAAGCCTTGGCGGAAAATGTGGACAGGGAGAAGATCAGAGTAATTGCCAGAAGAAACTTAGGTTGAACACCACCCACAGAAAACGGGTGTGCAAAACATTTCTCTCGTTTAGGACAGACAGAAATAATATGCAAGGCATCTCCACAAAAAAAACACAGCTTATTACGCCTTCTGAACTCCTGACGTTGCTCCCTGGACAAAACTCTATCACACTGCATAGCATAGGTTCAGACACTTGTTCAACAGGTGGCAACACCTCTCGTGCAGTCACGCGTTCACGTAAACGCCGATCAACCTGAATGGCTAATGACATAGAATCGTCCAGACCAGAGGGAACAGAAAATACCACCATAGTATCTTTAACAGCTTCTGACAAACCCTTCCGAAAGAGAGCTGCCAAGGCATTATCATTCCAGGTAGTAAGGACCGCCCACTTTCGGAATTTTTGACAATACAATTCTGCAGAATCTCGACCCTGGCTCAATGCCAACAGGGTCTTTTCAGCCTGATCAATAGCATTAGGTTCGTCATACAACAACCCCAAGGCTTGAAAAAATGCGTTCACATTAGTCAGAATAGGATCATCTGGTTTCAAAGAAAATGCCCAATCCTGGGGATCGCCACGCAGCAAAGAGATGACAATTTTAACCTGCTGCACGGAGCTCCCTGACGAGTTAGGCTTCAAGGCAAAAAATAATTTACAATTATTTTTGAAATTCAAAAATTTAGACCGGTCCCCAAAAAACACATCAGGAGTAGGGATCTTTGGTTCAGCAGCATGTGAATGAGCAAGGTAGGCAGAAATTCCCTGCACTTCCACAGCGAGCTGCTCCACACGATCAGACAATTGCTTTATCTCCATTGAGAGAAAAAAAAAATCCCCCTACGGCCTCAGAGATATAGAGGAAGAAATATACACACCTTTATTTTTTTTATTTTTTTTTTTTACACAATTCTTTCCTGCTATTGAGTACCTTAGGATCTGCGGTAGGGCTGGTGATTCTGTTATGAATGAGTCACCGTAGGAGGCAAAAACAGAAATACTAGCTAAGTCCAGAAAACCAGAGAAGTTGGCAGCTATCGGATTACAGACCCCTGAACCTATCAACAACAACTAGCAGTAGCCGTGGGGGGTTCCTACGGTGCCCTAGACCCCTCGATCACAGCCGGAGAACTACATAGCCTAAAGACAGAAAGGGAAATCTAAACTGCCCCAGAGCAGACCCCAAAGCAATAGGCAGCCCCCAACATATAATGACAGTGAAGCAAGATGAAAAAACACTCACACAGATAGAAAGATAGGCTGAGCAAACGATGGGGCCCAAGCTAACTACATAGGACAGGATAGAAAAGCTGCTGTCTGTAATCCGCCAAAACCCTATCAAAACAAGAGCCAACAGCTGATAGGGAAAAAAGCCCTGAAGACGCTAGGCTTCAAAAAGACTATATCAGTACTCAGGTATTTTCTGAAGACAGAGCAAAAAGGAATTCAGCACACCCCAGCAGGGAATGGCAGAAATCCAGAAAAACAAGGAAAAACAAAACCAAAACACAAATGCAAAAAACAGAGCAGAAAACTTAGCTTTTGAGGAGCAGGAATCAGACTGGTCTCCTAGAATCCCTCAGAGAGATCACCAGCAAGGCAGAAGGGCGTCGGCTGCCTTATATCCAGTCAGCAATTCCCGTCACCCAGTCATCATCATCCTGCCCAGATGCTTTGTAATCAGCCTCACTACCTTCCTTCACCAGAAGAGGGAGTTCATCAGACCTCAATGGTGAAGGGAAAATGAACTCACAACAGCAGGGGCACAGAATACAGGGAGCGACCGAGCAGACCAAGCAGCCATGCTGGGAAGCAACACGATACTCAGGCCCCGACCATAGGAAGGGGTGGTCTGATATAGCACCACAGCACCTGGACTTCCGGGTCAGGACCAGGGAACGACTTCCGGTTCAGATCCTCCTGGGTCATAGAGAGTGTTGCTAGATCAGACTGGCTGGACCATAGAGAAGGTCACATGATCAGGGGTTCCAGGAATACAGAGGATTGCAGAATCAGACAGTGCTGGAGCATAGGAAAGGTCACATGATCAGGGGTTCCAGGAATACAGAGGATTGCAGAATCAGACAGTGATGGATGGTTACCTAGCAAAGGCGTGCAGCCATGAGGAAAGGCATGCGTGCACACTGCTCCAGGCATCTTGCGGCATAACAGTCATGAGGTGCGCCTGTACACACAGGCGAGACCCGCGGGGTGCCCGCAGGGACACGGACCTGGGGACAATGAGGCATGACAGGCATGACAATGGGGATCATGCAGCGCAAGCAGCATGGCCGGCATGATGGGCATGACAGCTGGAGACACATGGGAGGGACCAGGCTGTTGACACTTGTGGGGACCAGGCTGGAGATACATGGGGGAATCTGGATGGAGACACATGGGGGGACCAGGTTGGAGACACATGGGGGACTAGGCTAGAGACACAAGGGGGGGATCAGGCTGGAGACACATGAGGGGCCTGGAAGGGGACAAATGGGGGGACCAGGCTGGAGACTCATTGGGGGGCAGGATGGAGACACATAGGGGGCAGGATGGAGACACATGAGGGAGGCCTGGATGGAGACTCATGGGGGGGCCAGGCTGAAGACGCGTGGTGGGGGACCAGGCAGGAGACACATGGGAGGGGACCAGGCTAGAGACACATGGGAGGGGACCAGGCTGGAGACACATAGGGACCAGGCTGGAGACACATGGGGGGACAAGGCTGGACACACATGGGAGGGACCAGGCTGTAGACACATGGGGGATCTGGTTGGAGACACATGGGGGACCAGGCTGGAGATACATGGGGGGACCAGGTTGGAGACACATGGGGGAACCAGGCTGGAGATACAAGGGGACCAGGCTGGAGACACATGGGGGGCAGGATTGAGACACATGTGGGGCAGGATGGAGACATATGGGGTGGAAGGATGGAGACACATGAGGGAGGCAAGGATGGAGACACATGGGGGGCCAGGATGGAGACACATGGGGGCAGCACATGGCACCAGGATGAATATATGAGGGAGCAGCACAAAAGGCCAGGATGGATATATGGGGAAGCAGCACATGGCACCAGGATGGATATATGGGGGGTGGCATCACAAGGGACCAGAATGGATATATGGGAGGGTGGCAGCACAAGGGACCAGGATGGATATATGGATGGAAGCAGCACAAGGGACCAGGATGGATATATGGGGGGAGCAGCACATGAGACTAGGATGGATATATGGGGGGAGCAGCACAAAAGGCCAGGATGGATATATGGGGGAGAGCAGCACATGGGCACATGATTGATGTATTGGGGGGGAACAGCACAAGGGACCAGGATGGATATATGGGGGGTGGCAGCACAAAGGACTAGGATGGATATATGGGGGGAGCAGTACATGGGCCAATGATTGTTACACAAGGGGAGCACTACAAAGGACCAGGATGGATATATAAGGGGAGCAGCACATGGGCCCATGATTGATATATGGGGGAGCAGCTCAAGGGACAGATATATGGGGGGCAGGACAAGGGACATATGGGGGCCTGTATGGATAGCCGGGGGGGGGGCAGGATGGATATCTGGGGCCCAGGCTGCAGATATTGGGGCCAGTCTAGAAAAGGGACATGGGGGGCCAGGATGGGGCATATTATAAAATAAAGGGTGCCAGGCTGGGCAAGATTATTAAATAAAGAGAGTCAGGGGGAGGAACTTAATTACTGTTTGGGGGACAGAATGAGGAACATGCTGTATTAGTTTATGGTGACTAGTGGGGAACATAATTTCTTTAGGATCCAATTAGGGATATTATTACTACTTTTATATAATTTACTTTTTAGGAAACTGTTTTGGTAAACAGTAAGGGTGAAACCAAACTTGGATAGTAGATAAAGGTATTCAGGAAATGCATGTAAAGGGTTTACCTGTTTAGTAACTGAGGTAGGGACAGATGCTGTGAGGCTGTGCACAGCACAGTAAATGCTGGAGCTTCTCCCCCCCCCGCCTAACGGGCGCCATTTCGCAAGTTGCTTCTTCTGGGGGTGTTGGTTTGGTTTCACCCTTACTGTTATGGGCAACATTATAACAGCAAACATAAGTATTCCTTTATTTCATTTTTCTGATTGCATTCCTTCCCTTTAAAGGCTGCATCAATAGTGATTTTTTCACTGCTTATCATAACAAGCAATACTTGGTGAATGTTTTTCCCAGCAATATGCGCTCCTGAAGGATGATGATGGAACTTGATATTTAACAAGATATAGAATAAACGGGCACCATCCACAATGTCAATTTAGGTGGGATCGCCTAGTGCATATAAATGGATTGACATGAAACCACATAAAGAAAAAAAGTATATGCACACAAATAGGGATCACCACAAGGATATGATAATCAAAAAGTATCAATTTTATTAATGGACACAACAAACAGACACTTTGTTTAAAAACAATTAAAAAGTCTGAACAACCAGACACTGATAACAAAACAAAGACAATGGGTCATTTTGATAAATAGTTAAATACTATGGGTCCCAAGGCCAACCATTCAGTATAATGCCAGGTATCTGCTAGTTACCATAACCTAGGGTCTATCAAATCAATTGTAATGACAATCATGACCTTGGATCAAAGATACCATATTATCAATAACTACTATGGTTACATAGAAATTCTACATATGCCATGAATAGAAAATTAAATACTTATCATGTTGCCAACACAAATAAACATACATTAACATGTCCCTTTCCCTAGCATGATATCACCTGGTTTCTGAGGATGAACAAGCTACCGGGTAGCTTCTCCCCCCCCCGCCTAACGGGCGCCATTTCGCAAGTTGCTTCTTCTGGGGGTGTTGGTTTGGTTTCACCCTTACTGTTATGGGCAACATTATAACAGCAAACATAAGTATTCCTTTATTTCATTTTTCTGATTGCATTCCTTCCCTTTAAAGGCTGCATCAATAGTGATTTTTTCACTGCTTATCATAACAAGCAATACTTGGTGAATGTTTTTCCCAGCAATATGCGCTCCTGAAGGATGATGATGGAACTTGATATTTAGATTCAAGGATGATTTTTATTTTTAATTCAAAATAGAATACAACCGGTTTCGACTGGAATTGGCTATAGGGAATGTTTTGCTTCCATTTTTGATGGTGTGCACTTCGATAATCGAGGAAACCATTTGTGTCAGTTTTCTTGAAATATGTTTTCGTGAAATATTTTTTTGTGTGAAACTTTTTGTGTAACATTTATTTGGTATATGGGTTTTGTTCGATTCCTCAAAGTGCAAAATCCTGCATATCTCAGTATCTGGGTGTGTCTGAAAAACAGACCTTTCAGCCCCCACCCAAAACCACATGCAGGGAGATCTGCTATAAAATGTGTTCAGACAGATCCGTTTATATTCTTGACATTATACCTGAGGAAGACTCTTAGCAGTCGAAACCGGTTGTATTCTATTTTGAATTAAAAATAAAAATCATCCTTGAATCTAAATATCAAGTTCCATCATCATCCATCAGGAGCGCATATTGCTGGGAAAAACATTCACCAAGTGTTATAACCTATGAAAGCGCTGTCCAGTGCTCTCACTAGTTCCCAGATCTTTGCAGCAAACTGAATGGAAAGAGGAATGGAGTGATCCAGGGATTGGATCTACATACAGTATCTCAAGACACCAAATAGGTGAGTGTATTCACATTGAGCATATACCTTTGATAATTAACTACTACACTTAGAGGCTTCCGCTTCACATTTTTCTCCCTATAATCCCCTCTTGTTTCATAACAAGCAATAGTGATTGCATTCGCTGTTTTTGTATGTAATTTGCTGTCCCCCTTTTTTTTAAGGATTATAGAAATGCAAATCCAATCTCTTTAGGGCAGATATTACTAAGCACTTTATTTATTTATTACATTTTTTGAATAATCTTTTTTGCATTATTTTCATCATTTATTTTCTATATATGTGTTTAGTGCTGCTGGTCATCCTTCCCCATTGTATTGGAGGCCCCTATTGTCCTGTCTTTTTAACTATTTTAATTTATTATTTTTAATTGTTTATCAATAAAAAATTTTTTTTAACCATAACTAAGTTTTATCTCACTTCCTGTCTTTTGTGGCACCTTACCATGATAGACTATGTTCCTACTACTGTATATACAGAGCTCTTGTGTACAATGTAACCGGTGATCACTGTATTACCTGTACACTTACACTATATACAGAGCTCCTGTGTATAATGTCACTGGTGCTCACTGTATTACCTATACACTATATGCAGAGCTTCTGTGTATAATGGCACTGGTGGTAATAACAGTGTTGTTTGTATTGTGGTTTGTATTCATGATCAGCATTGTAGTATTCAATCACTGTGTGGTGGTAATTCGTGGTCTTGTCATGGTGTGGTGTTGTTTATCCCCTGTATGTGGTATTATTCGGTCAATATGTGGTGGTTATTTGTGGTCTGGTCACAGTCACAGTGTGGCGGTATTTGTCCCTAGTATGTGGTATTATTCGGTCACTATGAGGTGGAATATGTAGTCTAGTTATGGTGTGGCTGTATTTATCCTTGTATGTGGTATTATTCTGTCACTATGTGATCTGTTCATCGTGTGGTGGTATTTCTCCCCTGTATGTGGTATTATTGGTCTCGGTATAGTAGATTGTGTTGTATATGGTGGTTATTTGTTCTCTCTGATATTAACTAGGAGAGGATTCATTATTTCCATTAGAAATTACCGTATTTTTCAGACCATAAGACGCACTTTTTCCCCAAAAAATTTTGGGGAAAAATGGGGGTGCGTCTTATGGTCCAGATGCACTTACCAGGAGACACATCCGAGGCTGATGGGTGTCGATTTGGCAGATGATTGTTGGTGCGGGGGCTCTGCCGGCATTGGTGGAAATCCCGGAGCCCCCGCACATCCATCCCGGGCTGATGCGGCACTTTTGCAGGTGATCGGCGGTGCAGGGGCTCCGCCGGCATTTTGTGAAAGGCTGGAGCCCCCGCACTTCCATTGTTGTAATGCTGAATTGAGTTTCATGAAAATGACCGCGCATAGTGAGATCTCGGGAGACGAGATCTCGGGAGACGAGATATCGTCCCAGTAGACAAGATCTCGTCTCCTGAGATCTCACTCTGCGCATGCGCCGCCTCCGACGGCCATTTTCCTGAAGCTCAATTCAGCATTACAACAATGGAAGTGCGGGGGCTCCGGCCTTTCACAAAAGGCCGGTGGAGCCCCTGCACCGCCGATCACCTGCAAAAATTCCGCACCAGCCTGGGATGGATGTGCGGGGGCTCCGGGATTTCCACCAATGCCGGCGGAGCCCCCGCACCACCGATCATCTGCCAAATCGCTGCCCATCAGCCTAGGATGGATGTGTGGGGGCTTTCACAAAATGGCAGAGCCCCCACACCACCGGACCTGCTGCACCAGCCAGGGATGAGCCAGACCACTTCCTGTAACCCCACTCCACCTGTGCTCCATATCACACCCTACCCCCCAGGTAAGCTGAATAAGAGACGCTCTCACAAATCACTTAACCATCTGCTCACTCTTTCTATCCTCCTTCTCCTAGTTGCAGGAGACATTGCTCCCAACCCTGGTCCCCCATGTTATAGAAAGTCAAACCCCCCGACTGCTACACTCAGAAACCCCTCTAATCTTATTAATATTCCCTGCATGCCATCTGTCTCTCTTAATTGTGCACTTTGGAATTCTCGCTCAGTGTGTAACAAACTCTCCTTCATCCATGACTTCTTCCTTTCTAATTCTCTTAAGCTCCTGGCTCTTACTGAAACCTGGATCCAGCAGTCAGACACTACCGCTGCTGCTGCTCTTTCATACGGGGGGGCTACACTTCTCTCATACCCCAAGATCAGACAATAGAGCAGGTGAAGGCATTGGTCTGCTCCTATCACCAAAATGTACCTTTCAGGTTATCCCTCAACTACCCTCACTAGTCTTCCCTTCTTTTGAGGTCCATGCCATCTGACTCTACACCCCCTTCTCCATGCGAGTGGCGGTGGTGTATCGTCCTCCCGGCCCCTCCCATCAGTTCCTGGATCATTTTGCCACTTGGCTTCCACATTTTCTCTCCTGTGAAATCCCTACCCTCATCATGGGAGATTTCAACATCCCCATTGCTCTTCCCCTCTCACCATCTGCTACTCACCTTTTATCTCTAACCTCCTCACTTGGCATTTCGCAGCTTACTAATTCTCCAACGCATGAAGGCGGACTCGACTTGGTCTTCTCTCGGCTTTGTGCAGTGGATGATTTTGCAAACTCCCCTCTCCCGCTCTCTGACCACAATCTTCTTTCATTGTCTATCAAGAACTGCCAGGCTGCTCAGGTCACCCCCACTGTCCAGACTTATAGAAACATACAGGCCATTAACACCTAGAAACTTATGAAGAACTTGCAGTCTTCATTGGCCCCTATCTCCTCCCTCTCATGTCCTGATTCTGCATTGAAGCATTACAATGAAACACTTCAAAGTGCCCTGGATGAATTTGCACCCCCTATAAATAGAACACCACAACGCAGACGGCGACAACCCTGGCACACGTTTCCTGCAGCGGTGATTCAGGTGCGCCGAACGTCTGTGGAGAAAATCCAATCTACACGAAGATTTCATCCATTTTAAGTTTATGCTTAGAACATACAACACTGCCCTTCACCTCTCCAAACAAGCCTATTTCAACACCCTCATCACCTCACTGTCCAATAACCCAAAACGTCTCTTTGACACTTTTCATTCTCTACTCAATCCAAGAGTACAGGCCCCAACCACGGAGCTCCGAGCTGACGATCTGGCCAATTACTTCAAAGAAAAAATTGACCAGATTCAACAGGAAATTATCTCCCTATCACCTCATACTGTTATGAATGAGTCACCGTAGGAGGCAAAAGCAGAAATACAAGCTAAGTCCAGAAAACCAGAGAAGTTGGCAACTATCAGATTGCAGACCCCTGAACCTATCAACACAACTAGCAGTAGCCGTGGGGGGTTCCTACGAAGCCCTAGACCCCTCGATCACAGCCGGAGAATTACATAGGCCTAAAGAAAGAAAGGGGAAATCTAAACTGCCCCAGAGCAGACCCCAAAGCAATAGGCAGCCCCCAACATATAATGACGGTGAAGCAAGATGAAAATACTAACACAGACAGAAAGATAGACTGAGCAAAGACGGGGCCCGCAACTATCTAGATAGGAAAGGACAGGAAGGCTGCTGTCTGCAATCTGCCAAAACCCTATCAAAGACATAAGCCAACAAGCTGATATGAAAAAGGCCCTGAAGCAGCTAGGCTTCAAAAACTAAATCAGCACTCAGGTATTTTCAGAAGACAGAGCTAAATGAATTCAGCACACCCCAGCAGGGAATGGCAGAAATCCAGAAAAACAAAGCAAAACAAAGACAAAGCACAAAAGCAAAAGGCCGAGCAGCAAACTTAGCTTTAGAGGAGCAGGAATTCAGACTGGTCTCCAAGGATCCCACAGAGAAATCACCCGCAGGGCAGAAGGGCGTCGGCAGCCTTATATCCAGTCCGTAACTCCACTCAGCCAGTCATCATCATCAGCCTCAGGTGTCTGATAATCAGGCTCACTACTCTTCTTTACCAGAAGAGGGAGTTCCTCGGGCCTCAGTAATGAAGGGGAAAATGAACTCACAACATCATACCATGCACTGTCCTCCCTCCCCCACTGCATCCAGCTCACTCTCTGATTTTGAACCAGTCACAGAAGAAGAAGTAAGCAGGCTCCTTGCATCTTCTCGCCCAACCACTTGCACCAGTGACCCATTTCCGTCACATCTCCTCCAGTCCCTTTCCCCTGCTGTCACCCCTCACCTAACTAAAATATTTAACCTCTCTCTTCTTGTATTTTTCCCTCCTCATTTAAGAATGCCATCATACATCCACTACTTAAAAAACCATCCCTCGACCAAAACTGTGCCGCTAACTATAGACCTGTCTCTAATCTTCCCTTCATTTCTAAACTCCTGGAACGCCTGGTCCACTCCCGTCTTATCCGCTATCTCTCAGAAAACTCTGTTCTCAACCCTCTCCAATCCAGTTTCCGCTCTTTACACTCCACTGAAACTGCCCTCACTAAAGTCTCTAATGATCTGCTAACAGCTAAATCAAATGGTCATTACTCCATGCTAATTCTCTTGGATCTCTCTGCAGCATTCGACACTGTGGATCATCAGCTCCTCCTCACTATGCTCCGTTCCATTGGCCTCAAGGACACCGTTCTCTCATGGTTCTCCTCCTATCTCTCCGACCGCTCCTTTACTGTATCTTTTGCCGGTTCCTCCTCCTCTCACCTTCCCCTTACTGTTGGGGTCGCTCAAGGATCGGTTCTAGGCCCTCTCCTCTTCTCCTTGTACACTGCCCCTATTGGTCAAACAATCAGTAGATTTGGTTCCAGTACCATCTCTATGCTGATGACACCCAATTATACGCTTCTTCTCCTGACATCACGCCAGCCTTTCTAGAAAACACAGGCGATTGTCTAAACGCCGTGTCTAACATCATGTCCTCACTATATCTGAAACTGAACCTGTCAAAGACTGAACTCCTGGTGTTTCCTCCCTCTACTAATGTACCTATACCCGACATTGCCATTTCCGTGTGTGGTTCCACTATTACTCCCCAGCAACAGGCCCGCTGTCTTGGGGTCATACTTGATTCTGAGCTTTCCTTTGCCCCCACATTCGATCACTGGCTCGCTCTTGTCATCTGCACATCAAAAACATTTCTAGAATTCGACCTTTTCTTACTTTTGACTCTGCAAAAACTCTTACTGTTTCTCTTATTCATTCTCGTCTCGATTATTGTAACTCTCTTCTAATCGGTCTCCCTCTTACCAAACGCTCCCCTCTCAAATCTGTCTTGAATGCTGCAGTCAGGATCATATTCCTCACCAATCGTTACACCGATGCCTCTACCTTGTGCCAGTCATTACACTGGCTACCCATCCACTCCAGAATTCAGTATAAACTTATTACCCTCACCCACAAAGCCCTCCATAGCTCAGCACCACCTTACATCTCCTCCCTTGTTTCAGTATACCACCCTACCCGCGCCCTCCGTTCTGCTGATGACCTGAGGTTAGCATCCTCAATAGTCAGAACCTCCCACTCCCGTCTCCAAGACTTTATACGTGCCGTGCCAATTCTTTGGAATGCACTTCCCAGGTCAATACGATTAGTCCCCAATCCCCACAATTTTAAGCGTGCCCTGAAAACGCATTTATTCAGACTGGCCTATCGCCTCAACACATTAACCTAATCTATTCCTGTGTGACACAGCCAAAAGTTTTACCATAACCAGATTCCCCGCATCATGTTCCCACATGCTTTATGCATCCATTAGCACTCTGTGTTTGTACTGTTACACACTTAACATTATGGCTGGTCCATACAATCAGGGCAACTGTTACCACCCACCTTTCGTGTCTACCTCTTTCCTCATAGACTGTAAGCTTGCGAGCAGGGCCCTCTTTCCTCTTGGTATTTGTTATAATCTACTGTATGTGATTATTGTTATGCTGTAATGTCTATTGTCTGTACATATCCCCTCTGAAATGTAAAGTGCTGCGGAATATGTCGGCGCTATAAAAATAAAATTTATTATTATTATTATTATTATTATTATTAATAATTCGGACTGTAAGATGGACCCTCATTTGACGCATTAATTTTTTTCCCTATTTTTCTTCCGAAAATTTGGGGTGCGTCTTATGGTCCAGTGCGTCTTATAGTCCGAAAAATACGGTAGATACTTGGAACACATCGGCAGAGATACACTTGCAGGGGTTCTCCTGTGGAAAAAAGTAATCGCCTCTCCACAGGATAAGTGATGACATATTGATTGGTGGGGGTCTGACTGCTGGGACCCAATCGGCAGAAGCTTTATCCTCATTAGACTGGAGTGGCATGTACAACTCGACCACTGATCCATTCATTCCAAAAGTGGCTGCACTGGTTTTTTTATGGAAGCCCCAAAGAGGGTGAATGGAGGCGCGGTCAGATATCCCACCTGCTATTCCATTTTAAAATGGGGATAAGTGTCTCATCAACGATAAAACTTCCTCATTCTTCCGATCAGTGAAGTTCCTAATGGTCGGATCTAAGGCTAGCTTCACATTTGCGTTCAAGAGGGCTGCGGATGGCTGCATCCTTCCTCCCTGAAGCTCCACCTACTTCTGTATGCATCCTGCGCTTCCCTGTGTACCTAACTTTAACATTGGGTATGCAGGGACATGCGTTGTATGCGTATACGTCTGCATGCGGCGATTTGACGTGTTCATCAATCGCACGGAAACGCAAAATTTTCATGGAGGAAGTAGACAGCCATCCGCAACCCATCCGCAGCCCTCCTGAATGCAAATGTGAACCAAGCCTAAGTGATCACCTATCCTGTGGAGCCCATGGATGGGTGATGATAACTTGTTTTAACCAAAGATCCCCATTAATGTAAACTACCGTAATTATACATCCCAGTTATGGGGGCGCACAGCAGATGTGCAGGAGCCGTCTGTGTTTTATAGCCAATGCTCCACTATAATGGGGATAACAACTGACAGATATTTGCATACAGCTGTAGTGTGGGCCCCTAGAGTCCATTCCCCTGGTGGGCCCCAGACACCCCAGTCGGACCCTGATCCTAACTGACCTAAAAAAGGAAAGGTTTATTTTTATTTCATGTCAGTTATTGAGAAAACCATGCATATGTTTCTTTTTGCATAGTGTATCTCTGTCTTGATAAAATTATATTTTTCATCTTTCTGCCACACAGTCTTTCTTTATTTTACTCTGACTACAAGATTCAGGAAGTAGCACACCACACTAATGTGACACTGAGATTAAGCCGGAACATTATATACTACGAAGCAGGTTTGAGTCTAATCCTATCATTTTTTATCAGCATAACGCTTGTACCTTTAAATGTCTTTAATCTCTTGATATCTTTCTCCTGTTTTCTTTCTTTTTTTTACATTTTTTATTGCTGATGGTTATAAATTAGGAAAAACAATATATTTTTATGATGATAAAAAATTTTAATACATATGATCCCCCTTCTTTCCTTTTTTCCATGCCCCTTTTTGTTTTTGACTATATTTGAAGATTTCTTATTCTTAAACTACATCCTGCCCCCATAGAATGCCCTGTTTTTCCCATCCTCCCCATCTGTTAACCCATGTGTCTCCCATCTTGACCCATGTATCTTCCATCCTGCCCCCATTGGTTGCCCTATGTATCGCCCATCATGCCCCATATGTTGCCTCATGTATCTCCCATCCTGCCCCCATATGTTGACCCATGTGTCTCCAATCTTGCCCCATGTGTTCCTCCATGTGTATCCCATTCTGCCCCATATGGTTCCCCTTGTGTCTCTCATCCTGCCCAATAGGTTGCCCTATGTATCTTCCAACCTACTCGCATATGTTGCCCCATGTGTCTTCCATCCTGCCCCATATGCTGCCCCATGTGTTTCGCATACTGCTATCATGATGTCCCATGCGTCTCCCATTCTGCCCCCATATGTTGCCCCATGTGTCTCCCATCCTGCCATCATAGGTTGCCCCATGTGTCTTCCATCCTGCCCCATAAGTTGCCCCATGTGTCTCCCATCCTGCCATCATATGTTGCCCCATGTGTCTCTCATCCTGCCCCACAGGATTCCCTATTTATCTCCCATCCTGCCCCCATATGTCTCCCCATTTATCTCTCATCCTACCCCATATGTTGCCCCAAGTGTCTCCTATCCTGCCCCACAGGATTCCCTATGTATCTCCCATCCTGCACCCATATCTTGCCCCATGTATCTCTCATCCTGCCAC
This sequence comes from Dendrobates tinctorius, assembly GCF_039654945.1. Taxonomy (NCBI): domain Eukaryota; kingdom Metazoa; phylum Chordata; class Amphibia; order Anura; family Dendrobatidae; genus Dendrobates; species Dendrobates tinctorius. Next base: position 24,410,800 of record NW_027361921.1, read on the forward strand.
ATATGTTGCCCCACGTGTCTCCCATCCTGCCATCATATGTTGCCCCATGTGTCTCCCATTTTGCCCCATATGTTGCCCCATGTGTCTCCCATCCTGCCCCCATATGTTAACCCATGTGTCTCCCATCACAACCCATGTGTTGCCCCATGTGTCTCCTAATCTGCCATCATTTGCTGCCTCATGAGTTTTCCATCCTGCCATAAGTTGCCACATGTGTCCCCCATCCTGCCTCATATGTTGCCCTATGTATCTCCCATCCTGCCCTCATATGTTGACCCATGTGTCTCCTATCCTGCCACATATGTTGCTCCATGTGTATCACTTCCTGCCCCCATAAGTTGCGTTATGTATCTCCCATTCTACCATCATATGTTGCCTCATGTGTCTCCCATATGTTGCCCCATGTATTTCTCATCCTGCCATCATATGTTGCCCCATGTGTCACCCATCCTGCCCCCATATGTTACCCCATGTGACTCCCTGCCCCCTTATGTTGCCCCATTTGTCTCCCATCCTGCCATCATATGTTGCCCCATATGTCTCCCACCCTGCCACATATGTTGAACAATGTGTCTCCCGTACTACCACACATTATTTCCTATGTATCTCCCTTCCTGCCCCCATATGTTGACCCATGTTTTTCCCATATTGCCCCATGTGTTTCCCATCCTGTCCCATTTGTTGTCCCATTTGTCTCCCTTCCTGCCATAGGTTGCCCCATGTGTCTCCCATCCAGCTATCACATGTTGCTCCATATGTCTACTATTCTGCCCCACAGGATTCCCTATGTATCTCCCATACTGCCCCCATATGTTGACCCATGTGACTCCCATCCTGCCCCTATGTTACCCCATGTGTCTCCCATCCTGCCCCATATGTTGCCCTGTGTATCTCCCATCCTGCCCAGATAGGTTGACCTATTTGTCTCCCATCTGACTCTTGTTGGTCTTTTCAGTTTTTTGTGTGGTCAGCCAGCCCGGCTGGGCTGTGCTGAATTTCCACTCTTATTTGCCAAATTGCCTTTTTTTGTCCCTTATTAGATTGGCCTCTTTTTGCTCTGTCTCAGAATATTTCAGAGTGCTGATATAGTGGGAGAAGTCTAGTGACTTCAGGGTTAATTTTGCTATCAGTTGTGTTGGACATTTTGTAGGGTTTTTGGCAGACTGCAGACAGTGTCTTTCCTTTCCTGTCCTTTCTAGTTAGTCAGGCCCCATCGTTTGCTCTGCCTATTTTTCCTGCCTTTGTCTGTGTTTTCATCTTTATTCACCGTCAATACATGTGGGGGGGCTGTCTCTCCTTTGGGGTCTGCTCTGGGGCAGTTAGTTTTCCTCTTTTCCTGCTTTAGGCTTATCTAGTTCTCCAGTTGTGACGAGGCGTCTAGGACCACTGTAGGAACGCTCCACGACTGCTGCTAGTTGCGTGTTAGGATCAGGGGTCAGCAGTCTGCATAGTAACCAACCTCTTTGGTTTTCTGAGACTTAGCTTGTGTTGTTTTTTATTTCCTCTTCGGCTACCCGTTCATAACAGAATCACCAGCCATACCGCAGATTCTAGGGTACTCAAAAGCAGGAAAGAAAGGAAAAAAAAAGGGAAAATTGTCAGAATTTTTTTTTTTAATATGCATTTTTTCCTCTTTTTCTCTGGGGCCGTAGGAGGATTTTTTTCCTTAATGGAGATTAAGCAATTGTCTGATCGTGTGGAGCAGCTCGCTGCTGAAGTGCAGGGAATTTCCACCTATCTCGCTCAATCACATGCTGTTGAACCCAAAATCCCCACTCCTGATGTGTTTTCTGGGGATCGGTCTAAATTTTTGAATTTTAAGAATAATTGTAAATTATTTCTTGCCTTGAAGCCTAACTCATCGGGAAGCTCTACGCAGCAGGTTAAAATTGTCATCTCCTTGCTGTGCGGCGATCCCCAGGATTGGGAGTTTTCTCTGACACCTGAAAATCCTATTCTGACTAATGTGGATGCATTTTTTCAGGCCTTGGGGTTGTTGTATGATGAACCTAATTCCGTTGATCAAGCTGAGAGAACCCTGTTGGCATTAAACCAGGGTCAGGATCCTGCAGAGTCATATTGTCAAAAATTCCAAAAGTGGGCGGTCCTTACTACATGGAATGATAGTGCATTGGCAGCCCTCTTTCGGAAAGGTTTATCAGAGACTGTAAAAGATGTTATGGTGGGATTTCCTGTTCCCTCTGGTCTGGATGGCTCTATGGCATTAGCCATTCAAGTTGATCGGCATTTACGTGAACGTAAAAATACAAGGGAGGCGCTGCCACCTTTTGAACAAATGTCTGAACCTATGCAATGTGATGGGGTTTTGTCTATGGCACAACGTCGGAAGTTTAGAAGGCGTAATAAACTGTGTTTTTTCTGTGGAGACGCCTCTCATACTATTTCTGTCTGCCCTAGACGAGAGAGACGTTTTGCACACACATTTGCTGTGGGCAGTATACAACCTAAGTTCCTGTTGGCAATTACTCTGCTCCTTGTCCACATTTTCCACTAAGTCTTTTGTGGATTCAGGAGCAGCTCTGAATCTGATGGATTTGGACTTTGCTAAACGTTCTGGTTTGTCCATGACGCCTCTGCAGACGCCTATTCCTTTGAGGGGTATTGATGCCAATCCGTTGGCGGAGAATAAACCTCAGTTTTGGACCCAGGTGATAATGCGAGTTGCCCCAGACCACCAGGAAAATTGTAAATTGTTGGTGTTGCATAATTTGCTTGACACAATTGTTCTGGGGTTCCCCTGGTTGCAAACTCATAACCCAGTTTTGGATTGGAAATCTGTGTCTGTGGTGAGTTGGGGTTGTCAGTGTGTTCTTAGGGACGCTCCTGTTTTCTCCACCTCTCCTCAGTCTCATGATATTCCTGATTTATCTGGCTGAATTCTCTGATGTATTTAGTGAGAGTAAGTCTGCGTCTTTGCCCCCTCATAGGAGTTATGACTGTGCAATTGAGTTGATGCCTGGGTGTAAATTTCCCAAGGGTCGGCTTTTTAACTTATCTGTACCCGAACATGATGCTATGCAATCCTATATTTAGGAGTCGTTGGAGAAGGGTCATATTAGACCATCCTCGTCACCTTTAGGTGCTGGGTTTTTTTTTGTGGCCAAGAAAGATGGTTCATTAAGACCGTGTATTGATTATCGTTCCCTTAACAAGATGACGATTAAATATCAGTACCCGTTACCTCTGATGTCTGATTTATTCTCCAGAGTTAAGAGTGCCTGCTGGTTTACTAAGCTTGACCTCAGGGGGGCGTATAATCTTATTCGCATCAAGCACGGGGATGAATGGAAGACGGCGTTTAATACTCCGGAGGGACATTTTGAGTACCTGGTGATGCCTTTGGGGCTCTCCAATGCCCCTTCTGTCTTCCAGTCCTTTATGAATGATATTTTCCGAGACCTTGTGGATACGTTTTTGATCATCTATCTGGATGATATTTTGATCTTTTCTAGTGATTGGGATTCTCATGTGGAACATGTCCGGACTGTGTTTCGGATTTTGAGGGAGAATTCCCTGTTTGTTAAGGGATCGAAATGTCTCTTTGGTGTACAGAGGATTTCATTTTTGGGATTTATCTTGTCTCCATCAACTATTGAAATGGACCCGGCCAAGGTACAGGCCGTTTATGATTGGGTTCAGCCTACTTCTTTGAATGCTCTTCAGAAGTTTTTGGGTTTTGCTAATTTCTATCGTAAATGTATAGGTAATTTTTCTAGTATTGTCAAACCACTGACTGATCTGACCAAGAAGGGAGCTGATGCGCTGAATTGGTCTCCTGAGGCTGTCTCAGCATTTCAGGAGCTTAAGCGGAGGTTTACTTCAGCTCCAGTTTTACGGCAACCTGATGTCTCACTTCCATTTCAAGTGGAGGTAGACGCTTCTGAGATTGGTGCAGGAGCTGTTTTGTCCCAAAAAGACCCTGTGACTTCTAAGATGAATCCCTGTGCCTTCTTTTCTCGAAAGTTCTCCCCATCTGAATGCAACTATGACGTAGGGAATCGGGAATTGTTGGCCATGAAATGGGCATTTGAGGAGTGGAGACATTGGTTGGAGGGAGCTAGACATCAATTTGTGGTCCTCACCGATCACAAGAATCTGACTTATCTGGAGTCGGCTAAACGCTTGAATCCTAGACAGGCTAGATGGGCCTTGTTTTTCCGTGTTTTAATTTTGTGGTGTCTTTTCTTCCGGGCACTAAGAATGTTAAAGCAGACGCCCTTTCTAGGAGTTTCTTTGCTGATTCTCTTAATGTGACCAAGCCTACTACTATCCTAGGTGAGGGGGTAGTTCTTTCTGCCATTTCGCCTGATTTGAGACGCTCCCTGGAGGAATTTCAGGAGGATAAACCTGACCGTTGCCCTATGGGAAGATTGTATGTTCCTGACCAGTGGAGAAAGAGAGTGATGTCTGAAATCCATTGCTCTGCATTGGCTGGTCATCCAGCTATTTTTGGTACCAGAGATTTGGTGAGTCGGTTGTTTTGGTGGCCTGCCTTATCTCGTGATGTCAGGAATTTTGTACTGTCCTGTGGGACTTGTTCTCGGTCTATACAATGTTCTCGTTCTAGTGGGTTGCTGATGCCCCTGCCGGTGCCCAAGAGGCCATGGACCATATCTCAATGGATTTTATTTCTGATCTTCCTGTCTCTCAGAGAATGGCTGTTATCTTGGTAATTTGTGATAGATTTTCGAAGATGGTCCATCTTGTACCACTCCCAAAGTTGCCATCTTCCGCTGAGTTGGTACCTTTGTTTTTACAACAGGTGGTTCGGTTACACGGGATTCCTGAGAACATTTTGTCCGATAGAGGGGTCCAGTTTGTTTCCAGATTTTGGAGAGCCTTTTGTTCCAATCTGGGAATTCAGTTATCCTTCTCCTCCGCGTTTCATCCCCAGACCAATGGGCAGACTAAGAGAACAAACCAGACTTTGGAGTCTTATTTAAGATGTTTTATATCTGCTGATTAAGATGATTGGGTCTCATTTTTGCCCTTGGCCTGATTTGCGCTGAACAATAGAGCTAGTTCTGCCACCTTGATGTCACCCTTTTTCTGTAATTTTGGGTTTCATCCTCGATTCTCTTCAGGGCAAGTAGAATCTTTGTCCTGCCCAGGCGTGGACACTGTGGTTGTGACAATGCAGCAGATATGGGACCAAGTGGTGGATAAATTGTCTCTCTCTCAGGAAAAGGCCCAGCGTTTTTTCCAACCGGCATAGTGGGTGATATGGTTTGGTTGTCGTCTAAGAATATTCCTATGAAGGTTGCATCTCCAAAATTTAAGACAAGATTTATTGGACCTTATAGGATTTTGGAGATTCTTAATCCTGTTTCTTTTCGATTGGCTCATCCAGTTACGTTCAAAATCCATAACGTATTTCACAAATCACTGTTGAAGAGGTTTGTTGAGCCAGTAGTTCCTGTGGCGGCACCTCCTGACCCTGTGTTGGTAAAAGGCAATATGGAATATGAGGTAGAGAAAATATTGGATTCTCGTTTGGTTAGACGGAGACTCCAGTATTTGGTCAAATGGAAGGGTTATGGCAAGGAGGATAATTCTTGGGTCTCTGCCTCTGATATTCTTGCCAATAAATTGGTTCGTGCTTTTCACCGGCCCCATCCTGATCAGCCTGGTGGCATGGATGAGGGTTCGGTGACCCCTCCTCAAGGGGGGGTACTGTTATGAGCTCATTTTCTGCTCCACCAGTTGAGAGTTCCCCTTCCATTCTCCCTCTGATGTGTCTCCCATTTTGCCTCAAATGTTGGCCCATGTGTCTCCCATCTTTTCCCATGTGTAATCCCATTTGTCTCCCATCCCACCCCATATGTTGCCCCATGTGTCTCCCATCCAGCCATCATTTGTTGCCTTATGAGTTCCCATCCTGCCATATGTTTCCCCATGTATCTCCCATCTTGCCATCATATGTTGCCCCATGTGCTTCCCATGTTGCCCTAAATGTTGCCCCATATGTCATCCTGCCCCCATATGTTGCCCTATGTATCTCTCATCCTGACCCCATATATTGACCTATGTATCTCCCATCCTACCATCATATATTGCCCCATATGTCTCCCATCCTGCCCCCATCTGTTGCCCTATGTATCTCTCATCCTGCCCCCATATATTGACCTATGTATCCCCCATCCTACCATCATATGTTGCCTCATATGTCTACCATTCTGCCCACATATGTTGCCCCATGTATTTCCCATTGGTCCATCATTTGTTGACCCATGTGTCTCCCATTTTGCCCCATGTGTTTCCCATCCTGCCCCATTTGTTGCCCCATGTGTCTCCCATCCTGCCATCATATGTTGCCTTATATGTTTCTCTCTTTGCCATAGGTTGCCCCATGTGTCTCCCATCCTGCTATCACATGTTGCCCTATGTGTCTCCCATCCAGCCCCATATGTTGCCCCATGTATTTCCCATCCTGCCATCATGTTGTCCCATTTGTCTCCCATCCTGCACCCATATGCTGCCCCATGTATTTCTCATCTTGCACCCATATGTTGCCCCATGTGTCTCTCATCCTGCCACATATGTTGCCTCATTTGTCTCCCATCCAGCCATCATGTAGCCCCATGTGTCTCCCATCCTGCCATCATATGTTGCCAGATGCGCTTCCCATTTTGCCCTAAATGTTGCCCCATGTGTTTCCCATCCTGCCCCCATATGTTGCTCTATGTATCTTCCATCCTGCTCCCATATATTGACCCATGTGTCTCCCATACTGCCACAAATTTTGGCCCATGTGTATCACATCCTGCCCTCATACGATCCCTTATGTATCTCCCATCCTACCATCATATGTTGCCCCATTTGTCTCCCATCCAGCCATCATGTTGCCCCATGTGTCTCCCATTAAGCCCCCCTATGTTGGTTCATGTGTCTCCCATCCTACCACATATGTTCCCCCACGTGTCTTCCCTCCTGCCATTATATGTTGCCCCATGTGTGTCCCATTTTTCCCCATATGTTGCCCCATGTGTCTCCCATCCTGCCCCATATGTTGACCCATGTATCTCCCATCTTGCTCCATGTGTTTCCCCATGTGTTTCCAATCCCACCTCATATGTTTCCCCATGTGTCTCCCATCCTGCCATCATTTGTTGCCTTATGAGTTTCCCATCCTGCCATAGGTTGCCCCATGTGTCTCCCATCCTTCCATCATGTGATGCCCAATGTGCATCCTATTTTGCCCCATAAGTTGCCCCATGTGTCCCCCATCCTGCCACCATATGTTGCACCAAGTATCTCTCATCCTGCCCCCATATGTTGACCCATGTGTCTCCTATCCTGCCCCATTCATTGCCCAATGTGTTTCCCATAATGTGTGTCACATGGACCCGTCCTGTGTGACACGGCCCGCAGGCCGGTAACTAAAACAACAAGACATGGGGAAAAGGGGAAACAGTTACAGCGGTGGGCCCTGTGATAGGGAAAGGGGATGTGGAGACCTCCTGCACTCCCCTGAGTCAGTGTCCCTAACGCTCCTAACGTTCCCTATGCCGGTTCCGCACCAGGCGCCGATCAGGAACCTGTCGCCCTAGCACACCCTACACCTATCCCTTGCTAGGGAGCTGTGTTATGAACGGGTAGCCGAGGAGGAAATAAAAAACAACACATGCTAAGTCTCAGAAAACCAAAGAGGTTGGTAACTATGCAGACTGCAGACCCCAGATCCTAACACGCAACTAGCAGCAGTCGTGGAGCGTTCCTATGGTGGTCCTAGACGCCTCGTCACAACCGGAGAAACTAAATAAGCCTAAAGCAGGAAAAGGGGAAACTAACTGCCCCAGAGCAGACCCCAAAGGAGAGACAGCCCCCCACATGTATTGACGGTGAAAAAAGATGAAAGCACAAACAAAGGCAGGAAAATAGGCAGAGCAAACGATGGGGCCAGACTAACTAGAAAGGACAGGAAAGGAAAGACACTGTCTGCAGTCTGCCAAAAAACCCTACAAAATGTCCAACACAACTGATAGCAAAATTAACCCTGAAGTCACTAGACTTCTCCCACTGTATCAGCACTCTGAAATATTCTGAGACAGAGCAAAAAGAGGCCAATCTAATAAGAGACAAAAAAAAGGCAATTTGGCAAATAAGAGTGGAAATTCAGCACAGCCCAGCCGGGCTGGCTGACCACACAAAAACTGAAAAGACCAACAAGAGCAAGTGAACATTAGCAAAAAACAAACTTATCTTTAGAAGACTGGAACAGAGCTGAGTCCTAGACCTGAGAAACAGACTGAATCACCAGCAACAGGATAGGGCGTCGGCTGTCTTATATCCAGTCTGATACTCCAGAGATCCAATCACTATCTTCCTCACGAGGTGGCAGATCACTACCACTCAAACCAACCTCACCACCTCCCGTCACCAACAGAGGGAGAACGGAAGGGGAACTCTCAACTGGTGGAGCAGAAAATGAACTCATAACAGAGCTGGGTGGCGCAGGCACTGGCCCCACCGCTGTACTAATACGCACTAAGGAAAAACACAAATGGGGAAACACAACTTAGCTTTACTCTCTTGCACTTGCTCCTGGCAACAGAGTCCACCACCAGAATGCAGCTCTCCTCCTGAATCGCTGCCACCAAGCTCTGTCAGAGCTACAAGGAAATCCCCTATGACTCCTTCCACACCAGGGCTAAGACAGTGCTGCAATGAACGCTCTCCAGCTCCTTCCTCCACCAAGGATGGTTGAAATGAACACTAATATCACCAACCCTGATTGCAACACCTGTGACTCTTTTATAGTAGAGCCAGCAATCACACCAGCATTATAATCATGTGCACTTAACTAAAGAAACTAGAGTGCAATGACGCTCACCACCACCGGGGGCAAACTTGAAAAAACGACACCACAGTGCAATAATCCTAATGGCCACCGGGGCAAAAACCAAACTTACACACAACTTAAGAAAAAAAAGGTTTTTATCAGTCCTGATCCAGCATGGATCATGACAGTACCCTCCCCTTAATGAGGGGCCTCTGGACCCTCAAGACCGCTCCCCATCAGGGAACCACCTACAGCGGGGAAGACCAGACCCAGAGTTCACCCCAGCAACTACCTGCATGTCAGGTTGATGAGAAACGAGCCCGCTGATATTGGCAACGTATGTTCTGGAGGCACACATCTCTGAAGTGCTGACCTGGGGAATGGGTTGTGTATGTGTATGTTTGGTATGAGCTGGTAACACTCCACAACACACTTCCACTGGATGTTTTTTGTGCCACCCATACACGCTTGTTCACACACAGGTTTATTGCCACTCGTTCGTTTGTCACCATTTGGAGAACTCTTTCTGGGATTGACAACAGAGGCGTCCCCCTGTGTCACCACACTCACACCCCCGCACTTCACCAAGGGGTACAACACCCTCCAACCCTTCCACCACGAGGTCTGCGCCTCCCAGGGTTGGCCAATGGCGAGGGTTGAGACTTGCCCCTACTCTCCTGCAGCACATCTGCTGCCCTCACCGGAGAGGAAGTGGTTCGTTGAAGAGAGACGGCAGAGACAGTAGTTCCTAGGCAGCAGTCCTCACACGAGTGCCCCCAGCTGACCACTTCCCTCGCTCGCCAGTCTATTATCGGGTTGTGTCTCTTCAGCCAAGGGAGGCCTAAAACAATAGGTACAGGCATTCCCTCCAAGACGTAGCATGACAAGGACTCCTCATGATGTCCTATGCGCAGATGGATATTCTCTACGACCTTGCTCAAGCTCCCCTGGCTCAGTGGAACAGAGTTTATGGCCTGGATGCTTATAGGCTGGGCTAGCGTCCTACACGTCAAACCATGAGTCTGGACAAAGCGAGCATCCTCCAGACTGACTCCTGCTCCGCTGTCCACAAGCACCGGTATCACCTTCGGTACCCCGCCAGCCAAGACCTCTGCTAACATGGTACCTTGGGAGGGCAAAATGGAGGAAATGTATACTCCCTGGTCGCCTCCCTCCAAGCGACCAGGGGAATGCGGCTTCTCAGATGGAACAGATAATTTGGCACGCAATGGGCAAGCCTTCAGGACATGACCAGTCTGCCCACAGTACAAACATGCCGACACCACTCCCCGAACCGTAGGCAGCTCCGAATACAAACTAGTTCCTCCTACTTGCATGGGTTCGTCAGGAGACTTGGCATGAACTGGGCAGGCTCTCATAAAATGGCCAGGCTTCCCACAGGAAACGCATAACCCCCCACCACGATGAGCCGCAGACACCCCCTTTTTTGTATCAACAACACCGGGCTGTCTGGGTTCCTCCGTCCACACTGGTGTGTCCTCCTCCCTAGCGAGGACATCAGGGGGCACTTTTTGTATATGTCTGTCCCTAAGGTGTCTATCCAGCTGGATGGCAAGGGACATGGCGGCCTCCAGAGACCAGGGGGCGGCGTACTGCACCAGAGTATCCTGCAACTTTGGAGACAAACCCTGCACAAATTGACTCCTAAGTGCAGGGTCATTCCACTGAGTGTTAGTGGCCCATCTCCTAAACTCTGAGCAGTACTCCTCATCAACCCGGGCTCCCTGTTTACACCTACGGAGTCGAGATTCCGCCAGGGCGATGCCATCAGGATCCCCATACACAAGCGCCAAAGCCGCAAAGAACTCGTCCATGGACTCTAAAGATGGAGAATCGTCCGGTAGGGAGAAGGCCCAGGATTGGGAATCCCCTTTAAGAAGGGACATAATGATTCCCACCCATTGCTCTTCACTCCCTGATGAACGAGGGCGCAGCCTGAAATACAATTTACAGGCTTGTTGAAGCACCAAGAATTGATCTCTCCCTCCAGAAAATCTGTCAGGGAGGGATATCTTGGGTTCTGGCTTAGCCTGTCTCTGAACCAAGCCCCCAAAGCCCACTAACTGCTGCAGTTGCTGCACCAACTCACCGCGCAGCCCCCTAATCTCATCAGTAAGGGTCTGCAGCATTTGGGCAAAGGTCTGAACTGGGTCCATGGCTCAACCGAAAAAAAAGTTGTGGGTTGGTGATAAAGTCACGTGGACCCGTCCTGTGTGACGTGACCCGCAGGCCTTTAACTAAAACAACAAGACGCGGCACGTTATACTGTCCTGTGTGACACGGCCCGCAGGCCGGTAACTAAAACAACAAGACACGGAGAAAAGGGGAAACAGTTACAACGGTGGGCCCTGCGACAGGGAAACGGGATGTGGAGACCTCCTGCACTCCCCTGAGTCAGTGTCCCTAACGCTCCTTACGTTCCCTATGCCAGTTCCGCACCAGGCGCTGATCAGGAACCTGTCGCCCTAGCACACCCTTCACCTATCCCTTGCTAGGGAGCTGGGTGGCGCAGGCACTGGCCCCACCGCTGTACTAATACGCACTAAGGAAAAACACAAACGAGGAAGCACAACTTAGCTTTACTCTGTTGCACTTGCTCCTGGTAACAGAGTCCACCACCAGAATGCAGCTCTCCTCCTGAATCGCTGCCACCAAGCTCTGTCAGAGCTACAAGGAAATCCCCTATGACTCCTTCCACACCAGGGCTAAGACAGTGCTGCAATGAACGCTCTCCAGCTCCTTCCTCCACCAAGGATGGTTGAAATGAACACTAATATCACCAACCCTGATTGCAACACCTGTGACTCTTTTATAGCAGAGCCAGCAATCACACCAGCATTATAATTATGTGCACTTAACTAAAGAAACAAGCGTGCAATGACACTCACCACCACCGGGGCAAACTTGAACAGACGACACCACAGTGCAATAATCCTAATGGCCACCGGGGGCAAAAATCAAACTTAGGCTGGTTTCAGACTAGCGTATTTTACATGCAGCGCACGGCGCCGCTAAGCCCCGCCCCTGCCCGCCCCGTCCGGTCATTTCCTCCTACTATCGCACACGGCTGCATGCGATCTGCACACCCTATCTTTAGCATAGGGTACGCAGACCGTGCGCTGGACGTGCGCTAGTAGGATTTTTGCATGCGCTGCGCACTTTTGAAGGTGCGCCGGTGTGCCCCGAACGCACCATGTTGCATTTTTGTGCGCTCGGCGCACCATCAAAAGTGCGTAGTGAACGCAAAAATCCTACTAGCGCACGGCCAGTGCATGGTCTGCGCACCCTATGCTAAAGATAGGGTGTGCAGATCGCATGCAGCCGTGTGCGATAGTAGGAGGAAATGACCGGACGGGGCAGGGCTTAGCGGCGCCGTGCGCTGCATGTAAAATGCGCTAGTCTGAAACTAGCCTTATGCACAGCTTAAGAAAAAAAAGGTTACCTGTGTTTTTTATCAGTCCTGATCCAGCATGGATCATGACAATGTGTTGCCACATGTATCTCCAATCCTGTTATGATATGTTGCCCCTTGTGTCTTTCATCCTGCCCCCATATGTTGCCCCATGTTTATCCCACCCTGACTACATATTTTGCCCCATTTATCTCCTATCCAGCCCCTGTACGTTGCCTCATGTGTCTACCATCTTACCATCTGTCTCTCCCCATGTGTCTCCCTTCCTGGCATCATAAGTTGCCCAATGTGTCTCCCACCCTGACATAATATGTTGCCCAATGTGTCTCCCATAAAGCCCCATATGTTGTCACATGTGTATCCAATCCTGCCCGTATATCTTGCCCCATGTGTCTCCCATCTTGCCATATGTTGCCCCATGTGTGTCCTATCCTTTCCCATATGTTTCCCCATGTGTCTCTTATTCTGCCCCCCCGCATATGACCCCATGTGTCTCCCATCCTGGCCCACATGTTGCCCCATGTGTCTCCCATCCTGTCATATGTTGCCCTTTGTGTATCACATCCTGCCATAGGTTGCCCCATGTGTCTCCCATCATTCTTTCATATGTTGCTCCATGTGTCTCCAATCCTTCCCCATATGTTGACCCATTTGTCTCCAATTCTGCCCCATATGTTGCCCCATTTGTCTCCCATCCTGCCTCCATAGGTTGTCCTATATACGTATATCCCATCCAGCGCCATATGTTGCCCCTTGTGTGTCTTATCCTGCCCCATAGGTTGCCCTTTGTATTTCCCATATGTTGACTCATTTGTCTCCCACCTTGTACCCATATGTTGCCCCATGTTTCTTCCATCCTGCCCCCATATGTTGCCCTATGTAGCTCACGTTTTGCTCATATATGTTGCCCCACGTATTTCTCATTCTGCCCCCACATGTTACCCCATGTGTCTTCCATCCTGCCATCATATGTTGCCCCATGTGTCTCCCACTTTGCCCAAATTGTTGTCCCATGTATCTCCCATCCTGCCCCCATATGTTTACCAATGTGTCTCCCATCTTGCCCCATGTGTTTCTCCATGTGTATCTGATTTCTGGTGAGGGAGCTGGTTGTGCTGACAGAGGAGTTGTGAGTTCTCTTTCCGGGCTCCCTCTGGTGGTGGCAGGAGGTAGTGAAGCTGATCTAATTAACAGAGACCTGCCACCTGATAATGTGGAAGAGGATTGGACATCTGGAGTCTCAGAATGGATTTAAGACAACCGACTGCCTATTTCCATGCTGGTAATTTTTTCCTGCCTCCTGAGGTCTTAGTTTCCAGCTCAGTTCCTGACTTCTCAAGCTAAGTTGTTCTCTGCTTATGTTCTCATTTGATTTGGTTTGGTCTATTCAGTTTTTTGTGCGGTCAGCCAGCCTTGGCTGGGGCTGTGCTGAATTTCCACTCTTATGTCATTGTATGCTTTTGCTTTTTGTCCCTTATTAGATTGGCCTCTTTTTGCTCTGTTCTCAGAATATGCCAGAGTGCTGCTATAGTGGGAGAAGTCTAGTGACTTCAGGGTATTTTTTGCTATCACAAGTGTTGGACATTTTTGCAGTGTTTTTTGGCATGACTGCAGACAGTATCTTTCCTTTCCTGTCCTTTCTAGTTAGTGTGGGCCCCATCGGTTGCTCAGCCTATTTTCCTACCTGTGTTTGTGCTTTCATCTTGTCTCACTGTCAATACATGTGTGGGGGCTGCCTATTCCTTTGAGGTCTGCTCTGGGGCAGTTTAGATTTCCCCTTTTCTTGCTTTAGGCTTATTTAGTCCTCCGGCTGTGACGAGGCATCTTGAATCATCGTAGCTATGCTCCACGGCTGCTGTTAGTTGTGTGGTTAGGATCAGGGGTCTGCAATCCACATAGTTACCAACCTCTTTGGTTTTCTGTGACTTAGCTTTGTCTTGTTTTCCTCCTCGGTGACCCATTCATAACAGAATCACCAGCCATACCGCAGATTCTAGGGTACTCAAAAGCAGGAAAGAATTGTTAAAAAAAAAAAGAAAAAAAAGTGTCAGAATTTTTTTTTTTTATATGTGTTTTTTCCTCTTTTTCTCTGGGGCCGTAGGAGGATTTTTTCTCTAATGGAGATTAAGCAATCGTCTAATCGTGTGGAGCAGCTCGCTGCTGAAGTGCAGGGAATTTCCGCCTATCTCGCTCAATCACATGCTGTTGAACCAAAGATCCCTACTCCTGATGTGTTTTCTGGGGATCGGTCTAAATTTTTGAATTCTAAGAATAACTGTAAATTATTTCTTGCCTTGAAGCCTAACTTATCGGGGAGCTCTGTTCAGCAGGTTAAAATTTCCATCTCCTTGCTGTGTGGCGATCCCCACGATTGGGCATTTTCTCTGACACCTGAAAATCCTATTCTGACTAATGTGGACACATTTTTTCAAGCCTTGGGGTTTTTGTATGATGTACCTAATGCTGTTGATCAAGCTGAGAAAACCTTATTGGCATTGAACCAGGGTCAGGATTCTGCAGAGTTATACTGTCAAAAATTCTGAAAGTGGGCGGTCCTTACTACATGGAATGATGGTGCATTGGCAGCTTTCTTTCAGAAGGGTTTATCAGAGACCATAAAAGATGTTATGGTGGGATTTGCTGTTCCCTCTCGTCTTGATGATTCTATGTTATTAGCCATTCAAGTTGATCGGTGTTTATGTGAACGCAAAACTACACGAGAGGCTTTGCCACCTTTTGCACAAACGTCTGAACCTATGCAATGTGATAGGGTTTTGTCTAGGGTGCAACGTCAGGAGTTTAGAAGGCATAATAAGCTGTGTTTTTTTGTGGAGATGCCTCTCATACTATTTCTGTCTGCCCTAAATGAGAGAAATGATTTGCACAAAAATTTGCTGTGGGCAGTGTACAACCTAAGTTTGTTTTGGCAATTACTCTGATCTGCTCCTTATCCACATTTTCCGCTAAGGCTTTTGTAGATTCAGGAGCAGCTTTGAATCTGATGGATTTGGACTTTGCTAAACATTGTGGTTTTCCTATGATACCTCTGCGGATGCCTATTCCTTTGAGGGGTATTGATGCTACTCCTTTGGCGGAGAATAAACCTCAGTTTTGGAGCCAGGCGATAATGTGAGTTTCCCCAGACCACCAAGAAAATTGTACATTTTTGGTGCTGCACATTTTGCATGATACTATTGTTCTGGGTTTTCCCTGGTTGCAAACTCATAATCCAGTTTTGGATTGGAAATCTGTGTCTGTGGTGAGTTGGGGTTGTCAGTGTGTTCTTAGGGACACTCCTGTTTTCTCCACCTCTCCTCAGTCTCATGATATTCCTGATTATTTGGCTGATTTTTCTGATGTATTTAGTGAGAGTAAGTCTGCGTCTTTGTCTCCTCATAGGAGTTATGACTGTGCAATTGAGTTGATGCCTGGGTGTAAATTTCCCAAGGGTCGGCTTTTCAACTTATCACTACCCGAACAAGATGCTATGCGATCTTATATTAAAGAGTTGTTGGAAAAGGGTCATATTAGACCATCCTCTTCAACCTTAGGTGCTGTTTTTTTTGTGGCCAAGAAAGATGGTTCATTATGACCTTGTATTGACTATCGTTCCCTTAACAAGATGGCAGTTAAATATCAGTACCTGTTACCCCTGATGTCTGATTTATTCTCCAGAGTTGCTGGTTTACTAAGCTTGACCTCAGGGGGGCATATAATCTTATTCGCATCAAGCATGGGGATGAATGGAAGACAGCGTTTAATACTCAGGAGGGACATTTTGAGTACCTGGTGATGCCTTTTGGGCTCACTAATGCCCCTTCTGTCTTCCAATCCTCTATGAATGATATTTTCCAAGACTAAGTGGATAAGTTTTTGATCATCTATCTGCATGATATTTTGATCTTTTCCAGTGATTGGGATTCTCATGTGGAACATGTCCGGACTGTGTTCCGGATTTTGAGGGAGAATTCCCTGTTTGTTAAGGGATCGAAATGCCTCTTTGGTGTACAGAGGATTTCATTTTTGGGATTTATTTTGTCTCCGTCGACTATTGAAATGGACCTGGCCAAGGTACAGGCCATTTATGATTGGGTTCAGCCCACTTCTTTGAAGGCTTTCCAGAAGTTTTTGGGTTTTGCTAATTTCTATCGCAAATTTATAGGTAATTTTTCTAGTATTGTCAAACCACTGACTGATCTGACCAAGAAGGGCGCTGATGTGCTGAATTGGTCTCCAGAGGCTGTCTCGGCATTTCAGGAGCTTAAGCGGAGATTCAATTCTGCTCCGGTTTTACGGCAACCTGATGTCTCACTTCCATTTCAGGTGGAGGTAGATGCTTCTGAGATTGGTGCGGGAGCTGTTTTGTCCCAAAAAGATTCTGTGACTTCTAAAATGAATCCCTGTGCCTTCTCTACTCGAAAGTTCTCCCTATCTGAACGCAACTATGACGTGGGTAATCGGGAATTGTTGGCCATGAAATGGGCATTTGAAGAGTGGAGACATTGGTTGGAGGGAGCTAGACATCAAGTTGTGGTCCTCACCGACCACAAGAATTTGATTTATCTGGAGTTGGCCAAACGCTTGAATCCTAGACAGGTTAGGTTGGCCTTGTTTTTCACATGTTTTAATTTTGTGGTCTCTTTTCTTCCTGGTACTAAGAATGCTAAGGCAGACGCCCTTTCTAGGAGTTTCTTTGCTGATTCTTTTATTGTGACCGAGCCTACTACCATCCTAGGTGAGGGGGTAGTTCTTTCTGCCATTTCGCCCGATTTGAGATGTGCCCTGGAGGAATTTCAGGAGGATAAACCTTAGCGTTGTCCTATGGGAAAATTGTATGTTCCTGACCAGTGGAGGAAGAGAGTAATGTCTGAAGTTCATTGCTCCGCATTGGCTGGTTATACAGGTATTTTTGGTAGATTCAGAACACATGAAACATGCACAAAAACTGAACGGGTCAATAAGACGCGGCGGAGTGGCTTAGCGTACATTTTTTTGCAGAAAAACGTATCAACAAAATACCCTGGTTTTGTTAACATCTTTTACTAGCACTTGCTACTTACAGTTACATATATTTTACAGCAGAGTATTTATGCACGTTTGTCATACTGTGTTCTGTTTCTGTGTCTTAGTTCTTGGGTGGTGTGAACAGGGTCTTATTGACCCGTTCAGTTTTTGTGCATGTTTCATGTGTTCTGAATCTATTGATTTCTTGCTTATGCAAGCTTTGGGAGATCCCCGCCTCTCTCTTTTGGGACATGCATAAAAAGCCATTTCGCCCAGCGAGCCCATACCGGGCAGCGCCTTTCTGAACCCTGCTCATGAAGGTATATTCACATGTTCAGGTTTTTAAATATATTAGATAGGACTGCTCCGAGAAGGGTATGCCTTGACGCGGCGGAGTGGCTTAGCGTACATTTTTTTGCAGAAAAAAAACGTATCAACAAAATACCCTGGTTTTGTTAACATCTTTTACTAGCACTTGCTACTTACAGTTACATATATTTTACAGCAGAGTATTTATGCACGTTTGTCATACTGTGTTCTGTTTCTGTGTCTTAGTTCTTGGGTGGTGTGAACAGGGTCTTATTGACCCGTTCAGTTTTTGTGCATGTTTCATGTGTTCTGAATCTATTGATTTCTTGCTTATGCAAGCTTTGGGAGATCCCCGCCTCTCTCTTTTGGGACATGCATAAAAAGCCATTTCGCCCAGCGAGCCCATACCGGGCAGCGCCTTTCTGAACCCTGCTCATGAAGGTATATTCACATGTTCAGGTTTTTAAATATATTAGATAGGACTGTTCCGAGAAGGGTATGCCTTGACGCGGCGGAGTGGCTTAGCGTACATTTTTTTGCAGAAAAACGTATCAACAAAATACCCTGGTTTTGTTAACATCTTTTACTAGCACTTGCTACTTACAGTTACATATATTTTACAGCAGAGTATTTATGCACGTTTGTCATACTGTGTTCTGTTTCTGTGTCTTAGGTATTTTTGGTAGCAGAGATTTGGTGAGTCGGTCTTTTTGGTGGCCTGTCTTATCTAGTGATGTCAGGAATTTTGTGCAGTCCTGTGGGACTTGTTCTCGGTCTAAACCCTGTTCTCATTCTAGTGGGTTGTTGATGCCCCTGCCGGTGCCCAAGAGGCCATGGACCCATATCTCAATGGATTTTATTTCTGATCTTCCTGTCTCTCAGAGAATGACTGTTATCTGGGTGATTTGTGATAGATTTTCTAAGATGGTCTATCTTGTACCACTCCCAAAGTTGCCATCTTCCTCAGAGTTGGTGCCCTTGTTTTTACAACAGGTGGTTCGATTGCATGGGATTCCTGAGAACATTGTGTCGGACAGAGGAGTCCAGTTTGTTTCCAGATTATGGAAAGCCTTTTGTTCCAGTCTGGGAATTCAGCTATCTTTCTCCTCTGCGTTTCACCCTCAGACCAATGGGCAGACTGAGAAAACAAACCAGACTTTGGAGTCCTATTTGAGATGTTTTATATCTGCTGATCAGGATGATTGGGTTTCATTTTTGCCCTTGGCCGAATTTGCTTTAAATAATAGAGCTAGTTCTGCCACTTTGATGTCACCTTTTTATTGTAACTTTGGGTTTCATCCTCGATTCTCTTCAGGGCAGGTGGAGTCTTCTGCCTGCCCAGGTGTTGACACTGTGGTGGAGAGAATGCACCAGATCTGGGACCAAATGGTGGATAAGTTGTCACTCTCTCAGGAAAAGGCCCAGCGGTTTTCCAACCGGCATAGGACCATTGGTCCCCGGTTTAAAGTGGGTGATATGGTTTGGTTGTCATCAAATAATATCTCTATGAAGGTTGCGTCTCCAAAGTTCAAGCCAAAATTTATTGGATCTTATAAGATCTTGGAGATTCTTAATCCTGTTTCTTTTCGATTTGCTCTTCCAGTTACGTTTAAGATCCATAACGTATTTCACAAATTTCTGTTGAAGAGTGAATGTCTGGCTGTCATGCTTCAATAAAGATTACATTTTTTATGGCTATGCTTTTTTGTCTTTTTGGATATTTTTTGGATGTTTCTAAGTGCCATTTTTGGTAGACTTGATATTTTGGATATTGTTTGACTTTTTTCCTGTACTTTGTTGCAGAGGTCTATAGTCACTATGGTTGTAAGGGCCATGGATTCAAGCTGGCTCACTAGTATTGATACTGTTTTTAATGGAGATACCGGGTCCTCTAATGTTGTGGATGGTGGGCAAAAAGCTGGTCTTAAACAGAGTATGAGGACACTCATTAAAAAGAGAACAAGGTTGTGGTGGACAAAGGCCTCTTTGGAGAACTATTTAGCAAAAAGCCTCATTCCTAGAGGCCTTAGAATCAGAATCATGCCCTCATATCCAGTAGAGGACTCCAACTTTAGAACCAGATGGGAGGAGGCCTGTAACATTTGTTCGAGGTCTCTAATTGAACTCCTAATTGGAAATATTAAAAGAAATTTAGATAAATTGGAATCTGATATTGAATCAACAAGGACAAAAATTTTGGAGAATATGTCAGGATCTGAGGCGGATTCCTTCAATAAAGAGATGGAGGCCCAGATCAACATATGGGAAAAGGAGGTGAAGGATACTAAATCAAAAAAGTTTCAAAGAGACCTAAATGATTACAAGATCGGCTCGGTATATAAGTGGCAATCGGAGAGAAGGGATCAGCACAATATGGGTTGATCTTCCTCTGTGTCCTCTATGTCATCTAGAGAAGATGATAGCACTCCGGGTTATAGAGTATACAATCTCAGGAGAGATTTCAATAGGAGGAGAAATGACTATTATAAGAACAAGGATAAGAGGATTGATACCCCTACAACATCTAAATTGCAGGTAATAAACCTTTCAGATGTGGATTTGACACAGCCCCAGTTGGAGGTACTCAGCCTTGGGCTCTCGTTCTCACCCACTGCTTCATTCGACTCTTTTTCAGCGATAAGATTTACATCTGTTCGCATGAAAACTTGTTCTTAAAAAATTGCCTGACAAACATGAGAATGGAGATGAATGGAGCAAAAAGGAGCTAGAAGCCATGCCGATTTTGGAGGAATTGAGTGGGGAAAATGATGTGCCTAGCAACAGGGGTAAGTTCATGCCACCAGTGCCAAAAAAGTTCCCCCCACTAAATCTCTTTCCAAATGTGGAGCTCTTTGTTAATTTGGTCACTAAGGAATTTGAGAACATTACGGGACATGTGGAGCACGGCAACCTCACCTTTGTCCAAAGGAAGGCACTCAGGGAACTAAAAAACCTCAAAGAGGTAGTCATTAAACCTGCAGACAAAGGTTGAAATGTCATTCTATGGCCCACTGTGCTATATGAGAGGGAAGCACTCCGGCAACTGAGGGATGCTGTATGTTACGAGAAAATGACATTCAACCCAACATCTAAATTCTAGAAGGAAATTATGACCATATTGGATCAGGCATTTGAAGGTGGGGTGATAACAAAGGGTTTGAGGGACAATCTTGTTCCAATTTACCCGAGGGTAGCATCTATCTACCTCACACCTAAGATACATAAAAACCGACAGGTTCCGCCTGGACGACCCATAGTGTCGGGGAAGGGCAGTCTATGTGAGACTGTCTCGCAATATTTAGATTTCTATCTAAAACCGTTGGTCTATGACCTGCCATCTTATGTGAGGGACACAGGGGATGTCCTCAAAAAGATAGAAGGGATCCCCATGGGCACAGATATGTGGCTGGTAAGTTTTGATGTTGAGTCACTCTACGCATCAATCCAGCACAAATATGGTATACAAGCGGCTGAAATGTATCTTAGGATGACGGATTTAGATAACGAACTGGTGGACCTTTTAGTGGTTTTGCTACGTTTTACACTGGAACACAATTATTTTGTGTTCAAGGAGAACATTTACCTTCAGAAACAAGGTACGGCTCTGGGGGCGGCTTTCGCCCCTTCATATGCCAACCTTTACTTAGGTATGTGGGAGCATGCCATTTTTGCCATTTGGACAATGCAACTGTTAGGTGGATTCATAACTGGCTTAGTGATCGGACCCAAAGAGTGGTCGTAAATGGCTGCACATCCAGTTGGAAGAATGTCTCAAGTGGGGTACCACAGGGTTCTGTCCTGGGCCCTGTATTGTTCAACATCTTTATCAACGATTTAGATGAAGGAATTGACGGTAAACTGATTAAATTTGCTGATGACTCATAGCTAGGAGGGATAGCTAATACTAGAGAAGAGAGAGAGAGGATTCAAAAAGATATAAATAAACTGGAGCAGTGGGCAGCAACTAACAGAATGGTTTTTAACAGGGAAAAATGCAAAGTACTACATCTGGGCAATAAAAATGAAAAAAGCATATACAGAATGGGAGGAATAGGGCAAAGCAACAGCACATGTGAAAAAGACTTGGGTATACTAATAGATCACAGACTG
Organism: Dendrobates tinctorius; assembly: GCF_039654945.1. Classification (NCBI taxonomy): domain Eukaryota; kingdom Metazoa; phylum Chordata; class Amphibia; order Anura; family Dendrobatidae; genus Dendrobates; species Dendrobates tinctorius. The sequence goes on from NW_027361921.1 coordinate 24,432,459, forward strand.
AATATGAGTCAACAGTGTGATGCAGCAGCAAAAAAGGCAAATGCAATTCTAGGATGTATTAACAGAAGCATACAGTCTAGATCACGTGAAGTCATTATTGCCCTCTACTCCTCTTTGGTCAGACCTCATCTGGAATATTGTGTCCAGTTTTGGGCACCACATTTTAAAAAAGACATCAACAAATTGGAGCAAGTTCAGAAAAGAGCGACCAGAATGGTGACCGGTCTGCAAACCCTGTCTTATGAGGAAAGGTTGCAGGATTTGGGATTGTTTAGTTTGCAAAAGAGAAGACTGAGAGGAGACTTAAAAGCTGTCTACAAATATCTAAAGGGCTGTCACATTGTAGAAGGATCATCTTTATTCTCATTTGCACAAGGAAAGACTAGAAGCAATGGGATGAAACTGAATGGGAGGAGACACAGATTAGATATTAGAAAAAACTTTTTGACAGAGTGATCCATGAGTGGAACAGGCTGCCATGAGAAGTGGTGAGTTCTCCTTCAATGGAAGTCTTCAAACAGAGGCTGGACAGACATCTGACTGGGATGATTTAGCAAATCCTGCTTTGAGCAGGGGGTTGGACCAGATGGCCCAGGAGGTCCCTTCCAACTCTACGATTCTATGATTCTCACCAACCCCGTGGCTTACATTGAGGGGGTCCTGCTCTGGGTTCGATACATTGATGATGTATTCATGATCTGGCAGGGAACGGAGCAGGACCTCCTCAACTGTCGGGATATGCTGAACGATAACCATTTGAATATTAGGCTCACATGTAGATATAGCCAAACAAATTTAGACTTTCTGGACATTATGAAAGCTAAGGACACGGAAGGATTTCTGAAGACGACTGTATACCGTAAGGAGACAGCTGTCAATTCGGTATTACATGCTAGTTCATCGCATCCGGAATCTCTCATCAGGAGTATACCACTGGGTCAGTTTTTGAGAGCAAGAAGGATTTGCTCCACTGAGACAGCTTTCTCAGAACAAGCTGAGGATTTATCTCATAGATTTAAAGCTAGGGGCTATTCAAATCAGAGCATCAGAAAGGGTTTACAAAAGGCTAGGCAGGTGGAGAGAAGGGCCCTTCTTACACCCAAAAAGAAGCATCCAAATGGTGACTGTCAACAGGTTAGATTTATTGCTACATGCAATGATAGGTGGTCTGAGGTAAGATCAGCTTTAAGAAAATTTTGGCCTATACTCCTGGCGGACAGATGTCTGGAAAGACATGTGTCTAAGTGGCCATCTATTAGAAAAATAGGAGGTCAGGGAACCTTAGAAATCGACTTGTACGTAGCTATTATGGCGTCCCAGGACCTGCCAAAGCCTTTGGCTCTAAGGGCCAAAAGTGGGGCTTCTTTCAATGCAGTGACTGCATCGCATGTCCTAACATGAGGAAAGCTTCAACTTTTTCCTCGAGCGATGGCAAGAAAACCTTTCAGATTACCCAACACATAACCTGCAATACAATAGGGGAGGTATACTATGCCACGTGCCCGTGCAGTAAGATCTACATTGGGATGACCTCTAAACCCCTTAAGGTGCGAGTTAGGGAGCACTATAGAGATATCAGAAATGCCTCTGGGACTGATGAAATCACTAGTCTAAAACCTATACCCAAGCGCTTCAAATTTCATCACGAGTGCAACCCAGAATTATTTAAAGTAATAGGTATAGATAGGGTCTATATGGATCTGAGAGGCGGAAATCTGAGAAAGAGACTGGCTCAGGTTGAAGCCCAATGGATATACAAAATTGGGTCAATTCAACCTAATGGTTTGAATGAGGTCCTCAGCTTTGCCCCCTTCCTCTAATGTGGTTTTAGGCGTTTTTAAGATTTTCTTAGAGTTTTAATATGTTTCTTTGTTTGCAGTGTCGCTCATCTCTAAGTGTGATTCACTTTGGCTGACTTTTCTTTGGGATATGTGATTGGTCTTTGGGAGGACACATCAACAAGATGGTCGACATCTGACACTACAAGCAAGATGATCTGGAACTTCTGAGGATCTGGAACTTATTCTTATAGCTAAGGACTACATGCTGTTGTTCAACTAATATATTGCTCTCGAGTAGAGCGTTGTACTATATCCTGTATATAATGTATTGCGGTCCTTACGTACCTATATGGTAACCACAATATTTGTGGCTCCACTCTATTATCCCAATTGTAATGACAGGGTTTATGATGGTTATGAATATATAGAATATAATGAATATATGTAAATACTAGCTGAAGAGCCCGGCACTGCCCGGGCATAGTAACTAACTGTGGTTAGTTATAGCAAATTATAATTATCCTCCATCCCATAGTCCCGTGCCCATATACCCATCATACATATCCACGATCCCATAGGCCCGTGCCCATATACCCATCATACATATTCTCCATCCCATAGTCGAGTGCCCATATACCCATCACACATCCTCCATCCCATAGTCCCATGCCCATATACCCATCATACATATTCTCCATCCCATAGTCCCATGCCCATATACCCATCATACATATTCTCCATTCCATAGTCCCATGCCCATATACCCATCATACATATCCTCCATCCCATAGTCGCGTGCCCATATACCCATCACACATCCTCCATCCCATAGTCCCGTGCCTATATACATATCAGCCATCCTATAGTCCTGTGCCAATATACCCGTCAAACATATCCTCCATCCCATAGTCAAGTGCCCATATACCCATCACACATCCTCCATCCCATAGTCCTGTGCCCATATACATATCTGCCATCCCATAGTCCAGTGCCCATATACCCATCACACATCCTCCATCCCATGGTCAACCGTTATGACATCATAATGAGCGGCGGCAGGTCTTGCAACCTCTGATGACATCAGTGTCGCCATGGCAACCATTGTGACATGATAATGAGGGGCGGGGCTTGACGCGCACACACTTTTCCCCCAGTATGTAGATAGGGGCAAAATTGTTTGGTGAATTGGAACGTGCGGGGTTAAAATTTCACCTCACAACATAGCTTAGGACGCTCTCGGGGTCCAGACGTGTGACTGTGCCAAATTTTGTGGCTGTAGCTGCGACGGTGCAGATGCCTATCCTGGACATACACACATACACACACACACACATACATACATACATACACACATACATACACACTTTGAGCTTTATATATTAGACTAGCTTAAGAGCCCGGCGCTGCCCGGGCATAGTAACTAACTGTGGTTAGTTATAGCAAATTATAATTATCCTCCATCCCATAGTCCCGTGCCTATATACCCATCATACATATCCATGATCCCATAGGCCTGTGCCCATATACCCATCATACATATCATCCATCCCATAGTCAAGTGCCCATATACCCATCATACATCCTTCATCTCATAGTCCCGTGCCCATATACCCATCATACATATCCACGATCCCATAGGCCTGTGCCCATATACCCATCATACATATCCTCATCCCATAGTCCCGTGCCTATATACCCATCATGCATATCATCCATCCCATAGTCCCATGCCCATATACCCATCATACATATCCACCATCCCATAGTCCCGTGCCCATATACCCGTCATGCATATCCTCCATCCCATAGTCGAGTGTCCATATACCCATCATACATCCTTCATCTCATAGTCCCATGCCCATTTACCCATCATACATATCCTCCATCCCATAGTCCCGTGCCTATATACACATCATACATATTCTCTATCCCATAGTCCCGTGCCCATATACCCATCATACATATCCTCCATCCCATAGTCCCGTGCCCATATACCCATCATACATATCCTCCATCTCATAGTCCCGTGCCCATATACCCATCATACATATCCACCATCCCATAGTCCCGTGCCCATATACCCGTCATACATATCCCCCATCCCATAGCCCCTTGCCCATATACCCATCATAAATATCCGCCATCCCATAGTCGAGTGTCCATATACCCATCACACATCTTCCATCCCATAGTCCCATGCCCATATACCCATCACACATCTTCCATCCCATAGTCCCGTGCCCATATACCCATCATACATATCCTCCATCCCATAGTCCAGTGCCCATATACCCATCACACATCCTCCATCCCATAGTCCCCTGCACATATACCCGTCATACATATCCTCCATCCCATAGTCCAGTGCCCATATACCCATCACACATCCTCCATCCCATGGTCAACCATTATAACATCATAATGAGCGGCGGCAGGGCTTGCAACCTATGATGACATCAGCATCGCCATGGCAACCATTGTGACATCATAATGAGGAGCGGGGCTTGATATGCACACACTGTTTCCCCAGTATGCAAATAGGGGCATTATGACATCATAATGAGGGGCGGGGCTTGACGTGCACACACTTTTTCCCCCAGTATGTAGATAGGGGCAAAATTGTTTGGTGAATTGGAACGCGCGGGGTTAAAATTTCGCCTCACAACATAGCTTAGGAAGCTCTCGGGGTCCAGACGTGTGACTGTGCCAAATTTTGTGGCTGTAGCTGCGACGGTGCGGATGCCTATCCCGGACATACACACATACATACACACATACATACTGTACATACACACTTTGAGCTTTATACTGTATATTAGATTCCAATATTGCTGCAGTACCCCAGTTGATTTCATATTGGGGGTTCTTATGGCTATACAATTATGTATGTCCCTTTGATTGATATATTCCTATATATGTGATTTAGAAATTGATGTTTATACTGGTACATCTTTTTATAAGGTCTACAACAATGTTCAACAATGCTAATATACATGTATGTAAATATATATTTCAGTGTCCCTCTATGACCAATTTTTGTATTCACACTTTTTCATGCTTAGTATTTATGGTGTTTTTTATATATGCTCTTTAGGGTTGTGGTGTCTGTGTCCTCTCCTGGCCCTCCCACTTGTGTCCCATTTTGGTAATGCTGCTCATACTAGTGCACACTGATGTCCGCACAGCGTTTACTGTCCGCCTGTTAGCATGTGCGGCTCCCCTGCTCTGACACGCCGAGTGGGGGTGTGGCCTTGTGACGGGCGGCATGCTTTCACTGTGCGGCTGTAGGTAATGTGGCCATGTTATATTGGGTGTCCCCGGCCACTCCCCCTGCCCTGACGTGTCGGGCGGTGGAGTGATGGAGCAGGGTGGGCGTTCCAGGACATGATGTTACACGCCGCTTCCATACCGCTATTACTGTCAAGACGATTTCAGCTTTCTAAGCGGCGTTCTTGTCCCGGTTCACACCCCGTGCAATCTACTGTGCTATTTATATGGATTGATCTGGGCTATCTTTAGCATCATATGGCAGCACTCTGGATAATTTTCAGTACACAGGTGAGGCTTATGATTAGAAGGTGTGTGGCTATTTAAGGATACAGACACATGCTAACCACATATCTCACCCCCTTGGATGAAGCTGTGGCGAAACGCGCATCGGGGATAGTGGCCAACAAGGTTGTATACTTCCTATATGCACTTTGCACTTTACTCTGCATTCTGCTTCTCTTTGCCTGCCATTTATGGCACCACTATAATGTACCGGGCATGCATAGCAGTATGGGCTTGCACCTGCATTCTGTTTAATGTGCATTTAAACCTAACCCACTTATAGGTGATTTAAGCACATTTTCAGTACTCAGTGACCCTGTTAAATGTGCAACTTAGTCTCACAGGATAATCCTACAACATATTCCCTATAGGTGCCTTTCATGTGCATTATTTTGCACATTGATTATACATTCTTGTACATTTATAGGGGCGGTGGACACTGCGCATGGGATATAGCACTGTGCACACACCTAACAGATGTAGGTGCAGCAGCAATGCATTTGCAACATTTTTCATATTAATGCATGTCGGTGCAGAGAGGAGAGTGTGCATTATGATGGGAGATTTTCCTATAGCAATGTTTATAAGATATATGGGAAAAGAATTGTGATTTATCTCCCATTGATATACTTGTTTTCATACGTATATTTACCTATGTTTGGTCATGTCGACCGATATCTCTTTTTAGGTGTTTTTATGGTCTGGCTATCATGCTTCAATAAAGATGACATTTTTTATGGATATGCTTTTTTGTCTTTTTGGATATTTTTTTTTTCTGTTGAAGAGGTTTGTTGAGCCAGTAGTTCCTGTGGCGGCGCCTCCTGACCCTGTATTGGTTGAAGGCAATGTGGAATATGAGGTAGAGAAAATATTGGATTCTCGTTTGGCTAGACGGAGACTCCAGTATTTGGTCAAATGGAAGGGTTATGGCCAGGAGGATAATTCTTGGGTCTCTGCCTCTGACATTCATGCCAATAGATTGGTTCGTGCTTTTCACCGGGCCCATCCTGGTCGGCCTGATGGCGTGGATGAGGGTTCGGTGACCCCTCCTCATGGGGGGGTACTGTTGTGAACTCATTTTCTGGTCTGCCTCTGGTTTCTGGTGAGGGAGCTTGTTGTGCTGACAGAGGAGTTTTGAGTTCTCTTTCCGGGCTCCCTCTGGTGGTGGAAAGAGGTAGTGAAGCTGATCTAATTAACAAAGACCTGCCACCTGATATTGAGGAAGAGGAGTGGATATCTGGAGTCTCAGAATGGATTTAAGACAGACAACTCCCTATTCCCATGCTGGTGATTTTTTCCTGCCTCCTGAGGTCTTAGTTTCCATTTCAGTTCCTGATTTCTCAAGCTAAGTTGTTCTCTGCTTATGTTCTCATTTGATTTGGTTTGGTCTATTCAGTTTTTTGTGCGGTCAACCAGCCCTGGCTGGGGCTGTGCTGAATTTCCACTCTTATATCATTGTATGTGCTAATTTGCTTTTTGGTCTTTATTAGATTGGCCTCTATTTGCTCTGTTCTCAGAATATGCCAGAGTGCTGATATAGTGGGAGAAGTCTAGTGACTTCAGGGTATTTTTTGCTATCACAAGTGTTGGACATTTTTGCAGGGTTTTTTGGCATGATTGCAGACAGTATCTTTCCTTTCCTGTCCTTTCTAGTTAGTGTGGGCCCCATCGGTTGCTCAGCCTATTTTCCTACCTGTGTTTGTGCTTTCATCTTGTCTCACCGTCAATGCATGTGTGGGGGCGGTCTGTTCCTTTGGGGTCTGCTCTGGGGCAGTTTAGATTTCCCCTTTTCTTGCTTTAGGCTTATTTAGTCCTCCGGCTGTGACGAGGCATCTAGAATCATCGTAGCTATGCTGCACGGCTGCTGTTAGTTGTGTGGTTAGGATCAGGGGTCTGCAATCCGGTAGTTACCAACCTCTCTGGTTTTCTGTGACTTAGCTTGGTCTTGTTTTCCTCCTTGGTGACCCATTCATAACAGAATCACCAGCCATACCACAGATTCTAGGGTACTCAAAAGCAGGAAAGAATTGTAAAAAAAAAAGTGTCAGAATTTTTTTTTTATATGTAATTTTTCCTCTTTTTCTCTGGGTCCATAGGAGGATTTTTTCTCTAATGGAGATTAAGCAATTGTCTGATCGTGTGGAGCAGCTCGCTGCTGAAGTGCGGGGAATTTCCGCCTATCTCGCTCAGTCACATGCTGTTGAACCAAAGATCCCTAATCCTAATGTGTTTTCTGGGGATCGGTCTAAATTTTTGAATTTTAAAAATAATTGTAAATTATTTCTTGTCTTGAAGCCTAACTCATCGGGGAGCTCTGTGCAGCAGGTTAAAATTGTCATCTCCTTGCTGCGTGGTGATCCCCAGGATTGGGCTTTTTTCTCTGGCAGCTTAGTCTTGTTTTCCTCCTCGGTAACCCATTCATAAAAGTCTCCCATCCCACCCCATATATTTCCCCATGTGTCTCCTGTTGTGAGTTCATTCTCTGGTTCACCAGTTGAGAGTTCTCCTTCCAGACTCCCTCTGGTGGTGACAGGAGGTAGTGAGGCTGATTTGATTGGTGGAGATCTGCCACCTGAGAATGAGGATGACGATTGGACCTCAGGAATCTCAGATTGGATTTAAGACAGCCGACGCCCTATTCAGTTGCTGGTGATTCCTTCTGGCTTGTCAGCTCTTGGTTTTCAGCTCTGTTCCAGTCATCTAAAGCTAAGTTTTTCTGCTAATGTTCACACTTGATTTTGGTGGTCTATTCAGTTTTTTGTTGTGGTCAGCCAGCCCCGGCTGGGGGCTGTGCTGAATTTCCACTCTTATTTATCAGTATTTTGCCAATTTGCATTTTGTCCCTTACTAGTTTGGTCTCTTTTTGCTCTGTCTCAGAATATTTCAGAGTGCTGCTATAGTGGGAGAAGTCTAGTGACTTCAGGGTTAATTTTGCTATCAGAGGTGTGGGACATTATTTTTGTAGGGTTTTTTGCAGGTTGCAGACAGTGTCTTTCCTTTCCTCTCTAGTTAGTTTGGGCCCCATCGTTTGCTCAGCCTATTTTCCTGCCTGTGTTTGTGCCTTCATCTTGTTTCACCGTCAATACATGTGTGGGGGCTATCTATTCCTTTGGGGTCTGATCTGAGGCAGTTAGCTTTCCCTTTTCATGCGTAAGGCTTATTTAGTCCTCCGGCCGTGACGAGGCATCTAGGATCATCATAGGTACGCTCCACGGCTGCTGCTAGTTGTGTGGTAGGATCAGGGATCTGCAATCTGCATAGTTACCAACCTCTCTGGTTTTCTGTGACTTAGCTTGTTTTACTTTTTTCTCCTTGGTGACCCATTCATAACAGTCTCCCATTCTGCCATCATTTGTTGCCTTATGTTTTTCCCATCCTGCCATAGGCTTCCCTGTTATGGACGGGTAGCCGTGGAGGAAATAAAAAACAACACAAGCTAAGTCTCAGAAAACCAAAGAGGTTGGTAACTATGCAGACTGCAGACCCCTGATCCAAACATGCAACTAGCAGCAGTCGTGGTGTGTACCTACAGTGGTCCTAGATGCCTCGTCACAACCAGAGAACTAAATAGGCCTAAAGCAGGAAAAGAGGAAAACTAAATGCCCCAGAGCAGACCCCAAAGGAGAGACAGCCCCTCACATGTATTGACAGTGAAAAAAGATGAAAACACAAACAAAGGCAGGAAAATAGGCTGAGCAAACGATGGGGCCAAACTAACTAGCAAGGACAGGAAAGGAAAGACACTGTCTGTAGTCTGCCAAAAAACCCTACAAAATGTCCAACACAACTGATAGCAAAATTAACCCTGAAGTCACTAGACTTCTCCCACTATATCAGTACTCTGAAATATTCTGAGACAGAGCAAAAAGAGGCCAAACTAATAAGGGACAAAAAAAGGCAATTTGGCAAATAAGAGTGGAAATTCAGCACTGCCCAGCCGGGCTGGCTGACCACACAAAAAACTGAAAAGACCAACAAGAGCAAGTGTGAACATTAGCAAAAAACAAACTTATCTTGAGAAGACTGGAACAGAGCTGAGTCCTAGACCTGAGAAGCAGACTGAATCACCAGCACCAGGATAGGGCGTCGGCTGTCTTATATCCAGTCTGATACTCCAGAGATCCAATCGTTATCTTCCTCACCAGGTGGCAGATCACTACCACTTAAACCAACCTCACTACCTCCTGTCACCACCAGAGGGAGAACGGAAGGGGAACTATCAACTGGTGGAGCAGAAAATGAGCTCATAACACTTCCCCATGTGTCTCCCATCCTGCAATCATATGTTGCCCCATGTGTCTCCCATTTTGCCCCCATACGTTGGCCTATGTATCTCCCATCCTGTCCCATATGTTGTCCCATGTGTCTCCCATACTGCCACATATTTTGCCCCATGTGTATCACATCTTGCCCCCATATGTTCCCTTATGTATCTCCCATCCCATCCTATCTTGCCCCATGTGTCTCCCATCCTGCCCCCATATGTATCCCCATGTATTTCCCATTCTGCCATCATATATTGCCCCATGTGTCTCCCATCCTGCCTTAAATGTTGCCCCATGTGTCTCTCTTCCTGCCCCATATTTTGCCCCATGTGTCTCCCATTCTACCCATCAGTATTTCCTATATAACCAATCCTGTCCCATATGTTGACACATGCGTCTCCCATCTTGCCCAATGTGTTTCCCATACTGCCCCATTTGTTGCTCCATGTGTCTCCCATTCAGCCCCACAGGATTCCCTGTTATGAGTTCATTTTCCCCTTCACCATTGAGGTCTGATGAACTCCCTCTTCTGGTGAAGGAAGGTAGTGAGGCTGATTACCAAGCACCTGAGCTGGGAGAGGATGACTGGGCGACGGGGATCTCTGACTGGATATAAGGCAGCCGACGCCCTTCTGCCTCGCTGGTGATTTCTCTGTGGAATTCTAGGAGACCAGTCTGATTCCTGCTCCTCAAAAGCTAAGTTTTCTGCTTTGCCTTTTTGCATTTGTGTTATGGTTATAGTTTGCCTTGCTTTTCTGGATTCTGCCATTCCCTGCTGGGGTGAGCTGAATTCCTTTTTTGTCGGTTTGCTCTGTCTTCAGAAAATACCTGAGTACTGACATAGTCTTTTTGAAGCCTAGCGTCTTCAGGGCCTTTTTCCCTGTCAGTCTGTTGGCTCTTATGTTGATAGGGTTTTTTGCGGATTGCAGACAGCAGCTTTCCTATCCTGTCCTATCTAGTTTGCTTGGGCCCCATCATTTGCTCAGCCTATCTTTCTATCTGTGTTAGTGTTTTTTCTTCTTGCTTCACCGTCATTATATGTTGGGGGCTGCCTGTTGCTTTGGGGTCTGCTCTGGGGCAGTTTAGATTTCCTTTTCTGTCTTTAGGCTAGGCAGTTCTCCGGCTGTGATCGAGGGGTCTAGGGCATCGTAGGAACCCCCCACGGCTACTGCTAGTTGTTGTTGATAGGTTCAGGGGTCTGTAATCCGACAGCTGCCAACTTCTCTGGTTTTCTGGACTTAGATAGCATTTCTGTTTTTGCCTCCTATGGTGACGCATTCATAACAGAATCACCAGCCATACCGCAGATCCTAGGGTACTCAATAGCAGGAAAGAATTGGAAAAAAAAAGTGTGTATATTTTTTCCTCTATATCTCTGAGGCCGTAGGGGGAATTTTTTTTTCTCTCAATGGAGTTAAAGCAATTGTCTGATCGTGTGGAGCAGCTCGCTGTGGAAGTGCAGGGAATTTCCGCCTACCTTGCTCATTCACATGCTGCTGAACCAAAGATCCCTACTCCTGATGTGTTTTTTGGGGATCGGTCTAAATTTTTGAATTTCAAAAATAATTGTAAATTATTTTTTGCCTTGAAGCCTAACTCGTCAGGGAGCTCCGCGCAGCAGGTTAAAATTGTCATCTCTTTGCTGCGTGGCGATCCCCAGGATTGGGCGCTTTCTTTGAAACCTGATGATCCTAGTCTGACTAATGTGAACGCATTTTTTCAAGCCTTGGGGTTGTTGTATAACGAACCTAATGCTATTGATCAGGCTGAAAAGACCCTGTTGGCATTGAGCCAGGGTCGAGATTCTGCAGAATTGTACTGTCAAAAATTCCAAAAGTGGGCGGTCCTTACTGCCTGGAATGATAATGCCTTGGCAGCTCTCTTTCGGAAGGGTTTGTCAGAAGCCGTAAAAGATACTATGGTGGGATTTCCTGTTCCCCCTGGTCTGGACGATTCTATGTCATTAGCCATTCAGGTTGATCGGCGTTAACGTGAACGCAGGACTGCACGAGAGGTGTTGCCACCTGTTGAACAAGTGTCTGAACCTATGCAATGTGATAGAGTTTTGTCCAGGGAGCAACGTCAGGAGTTCAGAAAGCGTAATAAGCTGTGTTTTTTTTGTGGAGATGCCTCGCATATTATTTCTGTCTGTCCTAAAAGAGAGAAACGTTTTGCACACTCGTTTTCTGTGGGTGGTGTTCAACCTAAGTTTCTTCTGGCAATTACTCTGATCTGCTCCCTGTCCACATTTTCCGCCAAGGCTTTTGTGGATTCGGGAGCAGCCCTGAACCTAATGGACTTGGATTTTGCTAAATGTTGTGGATTTCCTATGACACCTCTGCGGACGCCTATCCCTTTGAGGGGTATTGATGCTACTCCTTTGGCGAAGAATAAACCTCAGTTTTGGACCCAGATGGTAATGCGGGTCGCCCCAGACCATCAAGAGAATTGCAGATTTTTGGTGTTGCATAATTTGCATGATACCATTGTTCTGGGGTTTCCCTGGTTGTAAATCCATAATCCAGTTTTGGATTGGAAATCTGTGTCTGTGGTGTGTTGGGGTTGTCGGTGTGCCCTTAGTGATGCTCCTGTTTTCTCCACCTCTCCCCAGTCGCATGATGTTCCTGACTATTTGGCTGATTTTTATGATGTATTTAGTGAGAATGAGTCTGCATCTTTGCCTCCTCATAGGAGTTATGACTGTGCAATTGAGCTGAGCCCTGGGTGTAAATTTCCCAAGGGTCGACTTTTCAATTTATCTGTACCCGAGCATGAGGCTATGCATTCCTATATTAAGGAGTCGTTGGAGAAGGGTCATATTAGACCATCCTCTTCACCCTTAGGTGCTGTTTTTTTTTTCGTGGCTAAGAAAGATGGGTCATTAAGGCCTTGTATTGACTATCGTTCCCTCAACAAAATTACTTGTAAATATCAGTATCCGTTACCCCTGTTTTCTGATCTATTCTCCAGAGTTAAAGGTGCTTGCTGGTTTACAAAGCTTGACCTCAGGGGGGCGTATAATCTTATTCGCATTAAGCATGGGGATGAATGGAAGACGGCGTTTAATACTCCGGAAGGACATTTTGAGTACCTGGTGATGCCTTTTGGGCTCACTAATGCCCCTTCTGTCTTCCAGTGCTTCATGAATGATATTTTCCGAGACTTGGTGAATAAATTTTTGATCATCTATCTGGATGATATTTTGATCTTTTCCAGGGATTGGGACTCTCATGTGGAACATGTTCGGACTGTGTTCCGGATTTTGAGGGATAATTCCCTGTATGTCAAGGGATCGAAATGTCTTTTTGGTGTACAGAGGATTTCATTTATGGGATTTATTTTGTCTCCGTCAACTATTGAAATGGACCCGGTCAAGGTACAGGCCATTTATGATTGGGTTCAGCCACTTCTTTGAAGGCCCTCCAGAAGTTTTTGGGTTTTGCTAATTTTTATCGTAAATTTATAGCTAATTTTTCTGGTATTGCCAAACCATTGACTGATTTGACTAAGAAGGGTGCTGATGTGCTGAATTGGTCTCCGGAGGCTGCTTCTTCCTTTCAGGAGCTGAAGCGAAGGTTCACTTCTGCTCCGGTTTTGCGGCAACCTGATTTCTCACTCCCGTTTCAGGTAGAGGTGGACGCTTCTGAGATTGGTGCAGGAGCTGTTTTGTCCCAAAAGGATCAAGTAACATCTAAAATGAATCCCTATGCTTTCTTTTCCCGAAAGTTCTCCCCATCCGAACGTAACTATGATATGGGGAATCGGGAGCTGTTAGCCATGAAATGGGTATTTGAGGAGTGGAGACATTGGTTGGAGGGAGCTAAACATCAAGTCGTGGTCCTTACTGACAACAAGAATTTGATTTACCTGGAGTCGGCCAAACGCTTGAATCCTAGACAGGCTAGGTGGGCCTTGTTTTTCACACGTTTTGATTTTGTGGTCTCTTTTCTTCTGGGCACTAAGAATGTCAAGGCAGACGCCCTCTCTAGGAGTTTCTTTGCTGATTCTCCTGTTGTGACCAAGCCTGCTACCATCTTAGGTGAGGGGGTAGTTCTTTCTGCCATCTCGCCTGATTTGAGACGTGCTCTGGAAGAGTTTCAGGAGGGCAAACGTGAGCGTTGTCCTATTGGAAAATTGTATGTTCCTGACCAGTGGAGGAAGAGACTGATGTTTGAAGTTCATTGCTCTGCATTGTCTGGTCATCCAGGTATTTTTGGTACTAGAGATTTGGTGAGTCTGTCTTTTTGGTGGCCCGCCTTGTCTCGTGATGTCAGGAATTTTGTGCAGTCCTGTGGGACTTGCTCTCGGTCTAAACCTTTTTCTCGCTCTAGTGGGTTGTTGATGCCTTTGCCGGTGCCCAGGAGGCCATGGACCCATATTTCAATGGATTTTATCTCTGATATGCCTGTCTCTCAGAGAATGACTGTTATTTGGGTGATTTGTGATAGATTCTCTAAGATGGTCCATCTTGTACCACTTCCTAAGTTGCCATCATCCTCAGAGTTGGTGCCCTTGTTTTTGCAACAGGTGGTTCACTTGCACGGGATTCCTGAGAACATTGTATCTGACAGAGGAGTTCAGTTTCTGCCTAGATTTTGGAGGACTTTCTGTTCCAAGCTGAGAATTCAGTTGTCCTTCTCCTCTGCGTTTCACCCTCAGACCAATGGGCAGACGGAGAGAACAAACCAGACTTTGGAGTCGTATTTGAGATGTTTTATTTCTGCTGATCAGGATGATTGGGTTTCATTTTTGCCCTTGACCGAATTTGCTTTAAATAATAGAGCTAGTTCTGCCACTTTGATGTCACCTTTTTTTTGTAACTTTGGGTTTCATCCTCGATTCTCTTCAGGGCAGGTGGAGCCTTCTGCCTGCCCAGGTGTTGACACTGTAGTGGAGAGAATGCACCAGATCTGGGACCAAGTGGTGGATAAGTTGTCTCTCTCCCAGGAAAAGGCCCAGCGGTATTCCAACCGGCATAGGACCATTGGTCCCCAGTTTAAGGTGGGTGATGTGGTTTGGTTGTCATCAAAGAATATCGCTATAAAGGTGGCTTCTCCAAAGTTTAAACCTAGATTTATTGGACCTTACAAGATTTTGGAGATTCTTAATCCAGTCTCTTTTCGATTGGCTCTTCCTGTTACATTTAAGATCCATAACGTGTTTCATAAGTCTCTGTTAAATAGGATTGTTGAGCCAGTAGTTCCTGTGGTGGCACCTCCTGACCCGGTATTGGTTGAAGGTAATGTGGAATATGAGGTTGAGAAGATACTGGATTCTCGCCTGGCTAGACGGAGACTCCAGTATTTGGTTAAATGGAAGTGTTATGGCCAGGAGGATAATTCTTGGGTCCCTGCATCTGATATTCATGCCGAAAGATTGGTTCGTGCCTTTCATCGGGTCCATCCTGATCGCCCTGGTGGCGTGGATGAGGGTTCGGTGACCCCTCCTCAAGGGGGAGGTACTGTTGTGAGTTCATTTTCCCCTTCACCGTCGATGTCTGATGAACTCCCTCTTCTGGTGAAGGAAGGTAGTGAGGCTGATTACCAAACACCTGATCTGGTAGATGATGACTGGGTTACAGGAACTGCTGACTGGATATAAGGCAGCCGACGCCCTTCTGAGTCGCTGGTGATTTCTCTGCTGGATTCTTGGAGACCAGTCTGATTCCTGCTTCCCAAAGATACGATTTTGCTCTGCTATTGAACTTATTAGTTTTGTTATGCTTACCTTGTTTTTTGGAGTTCAGCCATCCCCGGTCGGGGGAGTGCTGAGTTCTATTTTTGTCTCTGATCAGTTTGTCTCTTTGCTCTGTCTTCAGAATTTACCTGAGTGCTGATATAGTCATTTTTGAAGTCCTAGCGACTTCAGGGCCTGTTTTTCCTATCAGACGGCTGGCACATTTTTTGGTAGGGTTTTTTGCGGATTGCAGACAGCAGCTTTTCTATCCTGTCCTTTGTAGTTAGCTTGGGCCCCATCGTTTGCTCAACCTATCTTTCTATCTGTGTTAGTGTTTTCATCTTGCTTCACCGTCATTATATGTTGGGGGCTGCCTATTGCTTTGGGGTCTGCTCTGGGGCAGTTTAGATTTCCCCTTTCTTTCTTTAGGCCTATTTAGTTCTCCGGCTGTGATCGAGGGGTCTAGGGCATCGTAGGAACCCCCCACGGCTACTGTTAGTTGTTGTTGGATAGGATCAGGGGTCTGCAATCCGATAGCTACCAACCTCTCCGGTTTTCTGGACTTCGCTTGTATTTTTGTTTTTTCCTCCTTCGGTGACTCATTCATAACAGCTGACCAAAAATATGGCTGCACTTACCAAAACTGTGCAGTCCATGCAAGTGTCCTCAAAAGAGAAGATCCAGCTGGCCTCCAGTCCAGAGGACGTCTCGTGGCTACGGAAGAAGAGGATCCCACCATTCTGAGGGTGAGACAGCGATCGCTATGACCAGAATGGATGTCCCATCTGTCGCCGCTGCAGCAAGGCAGGCCATATTGCAAGATTCTGTTATTTAAATGAGTAACTCCTGGGGAACTGGCGAGCCAAGTCAGTTGGAGGGCGATTGGTCCTCCCAGTGGTGATTGACGGTGTAGGGTCGGTGGGCCGGACTGGGGGGGTGGTCCCTCTGGTACCGCGCAGCAATGTAAAGACACAAGATGAGGCAGGTTTCGGGTTCAACAGGTCCAAGTTTATTCTCTCACCGTTCGACTGACGGCCCTCACAGTACACCACAATATTTCCTTCGCGGCCTTCTATTTCTATAGCCGCTCTCTCAGTACCGTGTAACGGCTGTTATCACGGCCACAGTGAAGCTATCTGTGTGTCGCTCTGTAAGGATAAGTCGAGGACATGTTCCGTTCTTACAGACCTGCATCTTCTAGTTTTGTCTAGTTTTCAAACAGTTAAATATATTTGCTATTTGATCACATTCAAAACTATAGAGAGACAGCGTGTGTCAGTCTGTATACTTAAAAAACACGGAGCTTGACAATTTTACGTACACCGGACAGCCGTGTACGTGCACACTCCTCTCTCAGTACCGTGTAACGGCTGTTTTCACGGCCACAGTGAAGCTATCTGTGTGTCGCTCTGTAAGGATAAGTCGAGGACTTGTTCTGTTCTTACAGACCTACACTCTAGGGAGATATCTATTCTTCCCAATTCTATATACACCTTGTAGTTTGTCATACACTAGCCAATTTCTGCCTGTGACATAGCACTGTGATATTCACTGGGCCTCACACAATCTAAAAGTGTCCAGTGTCCACAAGTGTGTGCTGAAATTCAAAATCTCCATTATCCTCTAGTCACATTTTTCACACCTGCAACATTAAGCCTGTGACATAACGCTGTGATATTCAGTGGGCCTCACACAATCCAAAAGTGTCCAGTGTCCACAAGTGTGTGCAGAAATTCAAAATCTCCGTTATCCTCTAGTGACATTTTTCACACCTGCGACATCGAGCCTGTGACATAGAGCTGTGATATTCAGTGGGCCTCGCACAATCCAAAAGTGTCCAGTGTCCACAAGTGTGTGCAGAAATTCAAAATCTCCGTTATCCTCTAGTGACATTTTTCACACCTGCGACATCGAGCCTGTGACATAGCGCTGTGATATTCAGTGGGCCTCACACAATCCAAAAGTGTCCAGTGTCCACAAGTGTGTGCAGAAATTCAAAATCTCCGTTATCCTCTAGTGACATTTTTCACACCTGCGACATCGAGCCTGTGACATAGCGCTGTGATATTCAGTGGGCCTCACACAATCCAAAAATGTCCAGTGTCCACAAGTGTGTGCAGAAATTCAAAATCTCCCCTGTCCTATAGACACCTTGTACCTTGTTTTACATTACTATATAGTTTGTTGGATTTTGTCTACATTTCTACCAAAAATGAGGAAGGCTGGTGGAAGAGGCCGTGGAATTGGGTGGGGGTTGGCAGCTGGTAATGATGGTGTTGGTGGTGGATCTGATGGTAGTGGCAAAAGCAAAATAGGACCGAATGCTGGAGGTGTTGAGCCTGCGTCATCGTCTGGCTCCACATGGCCTCGAAGGCTTAGTTTTCTAGGAGTTGGCAAACCTCTTTTAAAGCCAGAGCTTCAGGAAAAAGTTTTGTCTTACATTGCTGACTCAGCCTCCAGCTCTATCACTTCCTCTTCTGAAGTTGTAAAAAATAAAAGCACTGAGTCATCATTGGAGGCTCATGTTCATGAACCACACCTTTCCTTGTGTCCTTCACCCCAACCAAGATTGAAGGATGACTCAGGCCATACTACTGATTACTCCATGGAGCAGTTTTCACATACCATGCCTGGATTATCAAGTGAAATGGTGAATTACCCAGGCCAAGATGAATCTGACATGGAGTGCACTGATGCACAGCCACTGATAGATGATTCTGCTGGTACATTCACTCAGAGCACTATATTGTCCTCGCAGTGTACAGAGCCAGATTCTGACCCTGATGAGACTCAGGTGCCCCTTCCCGCACACTATACCACCATACACAGTGACACAGAGGAAGGTGCACATGACATTGAAGAGGAGGTGATGGATGACCCAGTTGTTGACCCAGATTGGCATCCATTGGGGGAAGAGGGTGCTGCTTCCAATAGCTCAGATGAGGAGGAGGAGCATCCACAGCAGACATCGACATCGCAACAGCTGTTATCTGGCAGGCCTGGAGCACTCCAAAGACAGGTTCCAAAAATCAAAAGAGTTGCTGGACAGCTTGTCCAGACGGTCAAAATAGCACAGCGTGCTAGGCTGCAAAATGTCTTCCAAAGTAGGAAGAGTGCAGTGTGGCACTTTTTTGAACAAAATCTTCATGATCAGGCCAAGGTTATCTGTAAGAAGTGCGCAAAGACCTTTAGCCGAGGTAAAAATCAGAAAAACTTGAATACCAGTTGCATGCTTATACATTTAACCAGCATGCACTTGCAAGCGTGGACACAACACCAAACCTCAAGTACCACATGTGCAACTGATCACAAAGAAGGTAGTCAGCAACGCTACATTGTTTCCCCCACTGTAAGCCCACCGGTTAGCACAGCAGTAAATGTTGAGGTGTCGTTGCAAGGCCACAGCAGTCAGGGAATCCCACTGTTATATCAACGAAAGACTGAATCTAGGCCATCAGAAAGAACACCAACTCCATCACCATCATCAACCCTCTCTCAGTCCGCCCTGTCCACCGCTACTTCCACCATATGCAGCTCTCAAGTCCAGCTCACCCTCCCAGACACTATGAGTAGGTCAAGAAAGTACTCAGTCTCTCATCTGCGTACACTGGGTTTGAACGCCCACATTGCCAAACTAATCTCATTAGAGATGATGCCCTATCGGTTGGGGGAAAGCACACCTTTCCGCAAACTCATGGCCTATGCAGTACCACGCTATGACCTACCCAGTCGCCACTTCTTATTTCGCAAAGCCATCCCAGCCCTCCACCATCATGTGAAAGACCGCATTGTCCATGCACTCAAGCAGTCAGTGAGTGGAAAGGTGCACCTCACAACTGATGCATGGTCCAGTCGGCATGGCCAGGGCCATTACGTGTCCATCACTGCGCACTGGGTTAATGTGGTGGATGCAGGGTCCACAGGGGACAGCAGTGGTGGGACAGTGCTGCCTAGCCCACGGTATAGGAAACAGTTGGCTGTAGGCGTTCGACCCTCCTCCTCCTCCAGAAGCGAAATCTCGTCCACAGAGCACAGTCATACGAGCACTCCATCTGCAGCTGCCACTGTTGCACACGAGGTGTCCCCCTATCGAGCAGCTAGTGGAAAGCGTCAGCAGGCTGTGTTGCAGATGATGTGTTTGGGCGACAGACACACCGCCGAGGTGCTGGTCTAGTACTTTCAGCGACAAACTGAGTCATGGCTGAGCAGTGTACATCTTGAGGCAGGCAAGGTAGTTAGTGATAACTGCCGTAATATTGTGGCAGCCATAGCCCTTTCAAAACTCAGCCACATACCTTGCTTGGCTCAAACCTTAAACCTGGTGGTGCAGTGCTTCCTCAATAATTATCCGGAGTTAACAGCCCTGCTCCAGAAGGTGCGAAGACTGTGCGCGCACATCCGCCGGTCGCCTGTACACTCCATTCGTATGCAGAAGCTGCAGCGATTGCTCCACCTTCCCAACCACCGCCTCATTATCGACATTTCAACAAGGTGGAACTCCACCCTGCACATCGTTGAGCGGCTGTGCGAGCAGAGGCAGGCCATAATGCATTTGTGGGAGGAAACACGGCCAGGCACTTTGAGAGCAGGCATGGAGTTGACAGCTGTGCAGTGGTCGAAGCTGAAAGACCTCTGTAAAGTCCTTCAGTGTTTTGAGGAATGCACACGGCTGATAAGCGCAGATGACGCCATCCTAAGCATGAGCATCCCACTTATGCGTCTGCTCATGCAAACTTTGACGCACCTTAAGGAGCAGGCGTCTGCAGCCAATGTTGACGAGGAGGAAGAGGTTGAGGGAATCCTTGATGACATTCAGCCATTGCCTGCTCAGGGACCTCTCCTGGACGAGGTGGAGGAAGAAGAGGAGGAGGAGGATGATGATGGGGATGATTACTTAGGGGAGGAGGATGCATCTCATGGGGCAAGTGAAAATGTTGGCGTGGCAAGGTCTGGTACAGGGTTTGTGCGTGACTGGAGGGATGTGGATTTGCCAGAAAGTGCTCCTCCTGTCATGGTCACGTGTGTCTGGACGCAGATGTTTCCGCAAGGCGAACCCATAACACACGTGACCCTGGAAACACCGCCTCCAGTGGGGCGCATTTAAATAATAAAACGTGCAGGTGGATACGCCGCCTCCACCTGGCGAATTTGGGAATTACACGTTATACATAAAATCTGGAAACCCCGCCTCCAGTATGGCGAATTTAAATAATAAGGGGGACCTGGGAAACATTAACAGTGGTGGGCCCTGCAATAGGGAAAAGGGAATTGGAGACCTCCTGAGCTCCCCTGAGCCAGTGTCCCTGCACTCCTAACGTTCCCTATGCCGGTTTCGCACAGGGCGCCGCACGCGTACCTCAACGCCCTAGCTCGCCCTGAACCTAAACCCTCACTAGGGAATAGGTCGGTGCGGAAACTAATCCCACCACTGCACTAATAACACACATGAGGGAAAGAGACAATACAGGGGAAACACCACTTAGCTTTATGCCCTGTGCTTATGCTCCTGCAACAGAGCCCTCCACCTGCGTGCGTCTTCTCCTCCACCCTGATCCATCACCATAACAGGATCCTGCACCATAGTGCTGCCTAGGAGCAGAGTCCACCACCAGTTGCTGCAGCTTAATAACAGAGTCCCCAGGATAAGTTCAGCTTCTGCCACGAAGTCAAGCATGCTTGAGTCCAGCTCAGCAGCCAAGTCCCACATGGTGAGTGCCACTCTCCATAGCAGCCACTCCACCAGACCATGCAGACACTTCCCGCTGACACCATCACTGCGACTCCACCACGCCATGCCAGCCCTTCGTCCAGACACCATCGCTGACACACGTCCCCCCTGGCTAAGCTGCGCAGGACTCCTCCTCAGCTCCATCCTTTCACCAGGCTCTCACAAACTCAGAATAAATGAATCAGTGAATGTCACCAGCAGTGAGTGAACACCCTGAGACCCATTTATAGAGTCCAACACCTGAATTATAATTAAGTGCACATTAACCTAAAACTAAAGCTAAGGTGCGATACCACTCACCACCACCGGGGACAGTCAAAACACCTTTGAACTTAACCAAAGTAAAAAAAGTTCACTTTGTGCTTTTAATACTGCCAGATCCAACACTGGATCATGACAGTACCCCCTCCTTAATGAGGGACCTCTGGACCCTCAAGACCACCCCTCATTAGGGAAACACCTACAGCGGGGATGCCCAGATCCTGAGTTCACCCCACCATTCCCTGACACTTCAGGTTTATGACAAACACCGCTGGTATTGGCAATACATGTTCATTTTGGAGGCACCACTCATCTCCACAGCGCCGACCTGGGGAACGAGTTTATGTATGTGTATGTATGCTAAGAGCTGATCAGACTCCACAAGACATTTCCACAAGATGTTTTTTGGTGGCACCCATACATGCTCGTTCACACACAGGTCCGGACCTGAACGTTTATTGCATACATTCGTTTGTCTTAATTGGTGAACTCACTCTGAACTAGACAGCAGAGGCGTCCCCCTGCATCACCACACTCACACCCCCGCAAATCACCAAGGGGTCACCACCCTCCAACCCTCTTCACCATGAGGTCTGCACCTCCCAGGGTTGGTTAATGGCGAGGGTTGAGATTTGTCCCTACTCCCCCGCAGCACACCTGCTGCTCACACCAGGAGGAGAGGGACCGGATATGGAGGAAATATACACTCAGTGGTCGCCTCCACACGACCAGGAGGGGCGGCTTCTTCGGTGGTATTTGAAGATTTGGCGAAAACTCTGCGGACTCAACACCAGTCTGCTCATCACCGGGACGTACCCCTTCTCCTCGGGGAATACCAAGCAGCTCCATGGGGCACCATCCTCCCACCTGCCTAGGTACGCCCGCGTGCATGAGCAAGTCCCGCTCCCCAGCAGCGACTCTAGGGGCTTTTGCCAGACTGCAGCCGCCATTTTTTTTTTTTATTTATTTTTTTTTTATTTTCTGGTTAGCTGAGCAGAGGCCCCAGACCCTGATAACTGCTGCTGCAGCGGCTCTAACACACCATGCCGCTCCCCACTCACCTCAGTGAGGCCCGGCAGCAATTACTAACAGGTCTCCACATGGCCAAGGCTCACCAGAAAAAAAAAACTGTAAGGCTGGTGATAATGTCATGGTCACGTGTGTCAGGACGCAGATGTTTCCGCAAGGCGAACCCATAACACACGTGACCCTGGATACAGCGCCTCCAGCGGGGTGAATTTAAATAATAATACGTGCAGGTGGATACGCCGCCTCCACCTGGCGAATTTGGGAATTACACGTTATACATAAAATCTGGAAACCCCGCCTCCAGTATGGCGAATTTAAATAATAAGGGGGACCTGGGAAACATTAACAGTGGTGGGCCCTGCAATAGGGAAAAGGGAAGTGGAGACCTCCTGAGCTCCCCTGAGCCAGTGTCCCTGCACTCCTAACGTTCCCTATGCCGGTTTCGCACAGGGCGCCGCACGCGTACCTCAACGCCCTAGCTCGCCCTGAACCTAAACCCTCACTAGGGAATAGGTCGGTGCGGAAACTAATCCCACCACTGCACTAATAACACACATGAGGGAAAGAGACAATACAGGGGAAACACCACTTAGCTATATGCCCTGTGCTTATGCTCCTGCAACAGAGCCCTCCACCTGCGTGCGTCTTCTCCTCCACCCTGATCCATCACCATAACAGGATCCTGCACCATAGTGCTGCCTAGGAGCAGAGTCCACCACCAGTTGCTGCAGCTTAATAACAGAGTCCCAAGGATAAGTTCAGCTTCTGCCACGAAGTCAAGCATGCTTGAGTCCAGCTCAGCAGCCAAGTCCCACATGGTGAGTGCCACTCTCCATAGTAGCCACTCCACCAGACCATGCAGACACTTCCCGCTGACACCATCACTGCGACTCCACCACGCCATGCCAGCCCTTCGTCCAGACACCATCGCTGACACACGTCCCCCCTGGCTAAGCTGCGCAGGACTCCTCCTCAGCTCCATCCTTTCACCAGGCTCTCACAAACTCAGAATAAATGAATCAGTGAATGTCACCAGCAGTGAGTGAACACCCTGAGACCCATTTATAGAGTCCAACACCTGAATTATAATTAAGTGCACATTAACCTAAAACTAAAGCTAATGTGCGATACCACTCACCACCACCGGGGACAGTCAAAACACCTTTGAACTTAACCAAAGTAAAAAAAGTTCACTTTGTGCTTTTAATACTGCCAGATCCAACACTGGATCATGACACCTCCACCCAGCACTCGCAGTGCATCATTGACACCGGGAACATTGGCCCACATGTCAGATTATGCCTTGCAGATCCTAAAAAGGGACCCCCGCATTGCCAAAATGATGAACGATGACGATTACTGGTTGGCCAGCATCCTGGATCCACGCTTTAAAGGCAAATTACAAAACATCATGCCACAGGAGAACCTTGACCTAATATTGGCTACTAAACAAGCAACTCTGGTTAGCCGGTTGGTTGAGGCATTCCCAGCACACAGCAGCGGTGATGGTTCTCACACGAGACGTACGGGCCGGGGGCAGCATGGCAGAGGTGTTCGTGGTGCACACAGCAGAAGTGGCGTTGGAGACAGGGGTTTCATGACAATGTTGTGGACTGATTTTTCACGGACCGCTCATACAACTGGTAATACCGCATCGATGGAAAGTGACAGGAGACAGCAGTTGTCAACAACAGTTGTCAACAACAGTTGTCAACAACTGTTGTTAACAACTACTTTTCCTCCCATATCGATGTTCTCCCGCACAGGACATTCCCCTTTGACTATTGGGCCGCTAAACTGGACACCTGGCCTGAATTGGCACAATATGCCTTACAGGAGCTCGCTTGCCCAGCTGCAAGTGTGCTATCGGAAAGAGTCTTCAGTGCAGCTGGATCAATCCTGACAGAAAAAAGGACCCGTCTGTCAACCCAAAATGTGGATGATCTAACCTTCTTTAAAATGAACCATGCATGGGTTTCCAAGGATTTTGTCCCACCTTCCCTTGATGACACATAGGTTGCCAGAAAAATGGCTTGCTTTGGTCCTCCTCCTATTCCGCGAACTTGACCTATTTCGCCTTTTGCAGCAGCTGAATGACCCACATCTACATATGCCACTTTGTAAACCTCCCTAAGTGGGCGACCCCCCCCATGGCCGGGGTCACCACCTAGCGCACAAAACCGTGCGAGTGCCGTTGCCCTGGACAGGTGGGTAGGCCGACTCTTGGGCGCGGGCACTGGCATAGGGTCCCTCATAGTGCAATCAAGTGTCTCTGACAGTGGTGGTGCACACCCGCCGTCAGACACACCGCCGTACTATGAGGGGCCCAGTGCCAGTACCGACGCCCACGAGTGTGCCCCCCTTCCTTGGGCAGGGCCCCAGCATTTGCAATGTTTACCTCTCCCTGCTCCTACGCTGTGTAGTCTGGGCTGTCAAATCCTTCACTGGGACTGCCACTACAAATTGATTGAACTGAAAGATGATGGTTAAGATGTAGCTATGCCCTGTCCTGCTGGCCGGGCTCTAGCTCCAGATGATCAGTGGCTTCCATTTCTTATGGACGTCAACACACAATTACATGCAGTGGTGGTTTATCATCAGCTTTTACAGTTTTCCTACTCACAAACGTGTGACATTCCGGCGCACATTTCAAAATGTGCCCTCTCATGCCAATCAAATAGAATCGCCTACGGCCTGTGGCTTCTGTCTTTTGCACTCCAAAGTTACGTGACAGATCATGATAGCCAGTGAGCACCATTTTTACATCGCTCCCTGTGATAAAAATTGGATTGAGATGAGTAACAGTGATGGAATCAACGGAAGTGCGATACAGCAAGACTTTATTCACAAAAAAATGTTTTCACTGTCTCAACACACAAATTAATTGAGGGTCAGCATCGCCTATAAGAATTGTGACAGAAGTTTTTCCCGTGAATAATAATTCCTAGATTTCTGCAATCAATAGCCTTTATGTCACTAATTGTATGCATCTCATTTCCTATTGCGGAGAGGCTGGACTGTATTACTGAGACAGAAATATATATGAAGATTTAAAAATAGCACCAAAAGTATATAGTTGTGTGCGCCTCAAATGCATTTCCTTTTTTCCACTTTTTAGATTGCTGTGTAATCCATACTGAGAACACGGAGATTGTACATGTTTAAATTATGCTATATATACAGTGGGGAAAAAAAGTATTTAGTCAGTCAGCAATAGTGCAAGTTCCACCACTTAAAAAGATGAGAGGCGTCTGTAATTTACATCATAGGTAGACCTCAACTATGGGAGACAAACTGAGAAAAAAAAATCCAGAAAATCACATTGTCTGTTTTTTTTTCATTTTATTTGCATATTATGGTGGAAAATAAGTATTTGGTCAGAAACAAGCAATCAAGATTTCTGGCTCTCACAGACCTGTAACTTCTTCTTTAAGAGTCTCCTCTTTCCTCCACTCATTACCTGTAGTAATGGCACCTGTTTAAACTTGTTATCAGTATAAAAAGACACCTGTGCACACCCTCAAACAGTCTGACTCCAAACTCCACTATGGTGAAGACCAAAGAGCTGTCAAAGAACACCAGAAACAAAATTGTAGCCCTGCACCAGGCTGGGAAGACTGAATCTGCAATAGCCAACCAGCTTGGAGTGAAGAAATCAACTGTGGGAGCAATAATTAGAAAATGGAAGACATACAAGACCACTGATAATCTCCCTCGATCTGGTGCCCCACGCAAAATCCCACCCCGTGGGGTCAGAATGATCACAAGAACAGTGAGCAAAAGTCCCAGAACCACGCGGGGGGACCTAGTGAATGAACTGCAGAGAGCTGGGACCAATGTAACAAGGCCTACCATAAGTAACACACTACGCCACCATGGACTCAGATCCTGCAGTGCCAGACGTGTCCCACTGCTTAAGCCTGTACATGTCCGGGCCCGTCTGAAGTTTGCTAGAGAGCATTTGGATGATCCAGAGGAGTTTTGGGAGAATGTCCTATGGTCTGATGAAACCAAACTGGAACTGTTTGGTAGAAACACAACTTGTCGTGTTTGGAGGAAAAAGAATACTGAGTTGCATCCATCAAACACCATACCTACTGTAAAGCATGGTGGTGGAAACATCATGCTTTGGGGCTGTTTCTCTGCAAAGGGGCCAGGACGACTGATCCGGGTACATGAAAGAATGAATGGGGCCATGTATCGTGAGATTTTGAGTGCAAACCTCCTTCCATCAGCAAGGGCATTGAAGATGAAACGTGGCTGGGTCTTTCAACATGACAATGATCCAAAGCACACCGCCAGGGCAACGAAGGAGTGGCTTCGTAAGAAGCATTTCAAGGTCCTGGAGTGGCCTAGCCAGTCTCCAGATCTCAACCCTATAGGAAACCTTTGGAGGGAGTTGAAAGTCCGTGTTGCCAAGCGAAAAGCCAAAAACATCACTGCTCTAGAGGAGATCTGCATGGAGGAATGGGCCAGCATACCAACAACAGTGTGTGGCAACCTTGTGAAGACTTACAGAAAACGTTTGACCTCTGTCATTGCCAACAAAGGATATATCACAAAGTATTGAGATGAAATTTTGTTTCTGACCAAATACTTATTTTCCACCATAATATGCAAATAAAATGAAAAAAAAACAGACAATGTAATTTTCTGGATTTTTTTTTCTCAGTTTGTCTCCCATAGTTGAGGTCTACCTATGATGTAAATTACAGACGCCTCTCATCTTTTTAAGTGGTGGAACTTGCACTATTGCTGACTGACTAAATACTTTTTTTCCCCACTGTACCTGCTATCCAGTGATAAAGTACCCTTTCTCAACTTTGTACAATCTGGTCAAATCCATACTGGGCCTGAGAACATCTGAGTCTGCCTCCTGATCTATAGACAAATATTTTTAATGCTTAAACTAGGCTACATATATACGTGTTTTCCGGTGAAACTGTACCCTTTATCAACTTTCTACAATGTTGTTGAATCCATACTGGGCCTGAGAACGGCTGCCGAGCTGTTAAGCAAGCTACAGAACCTGTGGTTTGGACACGTAATTTTTTCAGGAATGACGGTTAGGCCTAACTCCGGAATTGCGGTTGACCTGAACTTACTGGGAAATCATCGTTCGCGGGGAATAATCTGAATCCCAGATCCCCATCACTAACGGAGTTCAGCAGGTTATCTGCACCTGTAAGCGACAAAAGCTGGTCCTTTCAGTGTAGCGTGCATGCAGCCGCGGACATGTACTGGAATGCTAGACCTGTTATTGCTCGATCTCACGTGCCACAGCCTCGCGTATCCCTCTAGTAAGCTTGACGCGTACCGCGGGGCCATGCCGGAGTCTCGGTCGTTAACGGAATAAAGCTGAGAAATCGCTAGCACAACTACAAACGGACATACCACACCACACACAGAATCGACAAAGCTTGCAATCTGTCCATCTTTTCTGTAGCTTGTATGGTAGTGGTTTCCCGGGTGCAGTCCAATTAAGCCACAGGCTCCACTCCTGGTGGTGCCCTTTTGGACATTCCTTTAAGGTTCAGCTTTGCAATCATACTGCCCCCGGAAACCAAAAACTTTGCCTTCAGGGACCCTGTTTGGAGGTTCGTGGGAATAACACCACCCGATCAGCAGTCGGCATATGGGTCGCCCTCCCAGGGCTCTGGGGTACTCGGTACCGGGCCGGTGTCAGTGGGATGTGTCACAGCAGCGGTGACCCGGACGGTGGCCCTGGGCGCCCATGTAAATGGCGTGGTATAATGGTAAAGAGTTTATATAGATAGTTTGACGCCACCTGTGGTGTTCGGCAACATAGATGTTAGGCCGACGCTGCATGCAGATCCTCTGGGACTGATAGTGTTGTGCAGCAAAGATGGTGAAGCTCCCCACAGGTGGAGCTGGAGTCCCAGGGAAGTGTAGATGTAGTGATGGGGGTGTAGGTGCTGGTACCCAGATGTAGCGGTGCTGGAATAACTGTAGGACACCAGAGTGTGCAGTTCCAAAGCTTTACTCACAGTCTGCAGGTTACACAGATGCCTGCCTCCGTGCTGTGTCCTCCGGGTCAGGACCTCTGCCAACCTCCGGGACCAGAATGGAAAGCTCCCTTCCAACACTCCGCCAACATGTACCTTCCTGAACGTCTCCTTTCTAGCGCTTGTGGGGGAAGCACTCACAGGACCGTGGTTCACTGAAACGCCCTCTGTCTAACAGATGATCCTCAGACTTTACTTGTATGGCAGACAGCTGTAGCCTTTTCCTTCTGCCTCGCACACGTCGATGCTGGGGCCTCCGAGCCTTAGTTGGGTACAGAGCATTTATAGCTGCTACTTCCCCCGGTTTCTGCTGCAGGAACGTCAGTGTCCCTACAAACTCGGAGACCGGAATCCGGACCATGCACTCCAGATAGGAGTGAGCCTTAACTCTGCTCATCCTCCAGCTCCCCTTCTCACGTCCACATTGCAGCTTCTGAATTCTCACAACAAATGCACTGTACACTTAGGATTCTCCCATACCGGTGGTAAGATGGCAAGAGTACATGGTCATGTCAGCACAAGCATGTGATTTATACACTTCTGGCCACATTCCAACTAGACGTGCCCGGCCTCGCTCTGTTCATTTTCACTGAGTGAGGCCACAGATGTCTAGTCAGCATGTGACCGCATGTATGTAAATTACCGGCATGAGAGAATCCTAACCGTGTTCAGTGAGCTCTGTGAGAATTCAGAAGTCTGCAGTCACATAGAATGACTGCAGACTCAGCACAAACCTGGACAACCCCTGTAATGCTCCTGACATAAATAAAAATATAAGAATTAGTCAGTATCACAAATAATATTTACATCCAGGTACCTTATAGATGACGTCGTCTCTGGAGTCGTTCTCCTTTTCTTCTTGTCCAGACCCCTTGATGAGTTTTCTCATCCACAGCCGTCTCTGCAGACTTCCGTATTCTCCGGTCTTCTGCAGCAAATCTCCACACGATTCCCTTAAAGATAGAAGTGTCATTATAATGCTCCTAAATAAAAATATCTGCAATACAGTGTATACTGTTTCATCACACTATTCCCCTCCCTCCTCATACTGTCTCCTCTAACATCCCACTGTTCACCATATTGTCTCCTCATATTATTACCCCCTCACTCTCTATACTGCCTGCTCATGCATACCCCCTGACTCCCCATACTGTGTCTGCACACATCCCATCACCCTCACTCCCCATATTGTGTCCACATAGATTTTTTCCATCGCTACTCATACTGTGTTCACATACATTTACCCGTTTGGCTCCCCATACTGTCTGCACCCATCCCCCACTCACCATACTGTGCCTGCACCCATCCCTCATACTGTTTCCTCATACATGCCCTCATACATACACTCTTCATTTGTGTCCTCAAATCTCCCCACACACATAAGTATCCCCCATCCCCATTCCAAATCCTCCCACACATTAAATATCCCTACTCCAAATCCCCCCACACATTATGTTCCCCCATCACCACTCAAAATCCCCCCACACATTATGTTCCTTTATCCCCACTTATCCCTATAATGTCCTCAGGTTTCTCCCATAATGTCCTCAGGTTCCCCCCCATAATATCCTCAGGTTTCCCCAATAATGTCCTCAGGGTCCCCCATAATATCCTCAGGTTTCCCCCATAATGTCCTCAGGTTTCCCCCATAATATCCTCAGGTTCCCCCATAATGTCCTCAGGTTTCCCCCATAATGTCCTCAGGTTTCCCCCCATAATATCCTCAGGTTTCCCCATAATGTCCTCAGGTTCCCCCATAATATCCTCAGGTTTCCCCCATAATATCCTTAGGTTTCCCCCATAATGTCCTCAGGTTTCCCCCCATATTGTCCTCAGGTTTCCCCCCATAATGTCCTCAGGTTTCCCCCCCTAATGTCCTCAGGTTTCCCCCCATAATGTCCTCAGGTTTCCCCCATAATGTCCTCAGGTTTCCCCCCATAAAATCCTCAGGTTTCCCCCATAATGTCCTCAGGTTCCCCCATAACATCATCAGGTTTCCCCCATAATATCCTCAGGTTCCCCCATTATATCCTCAGGTTTCCCTCATAATGTCCTCAGGTTCCCCCATAATATCCTCAGGTTTCCCCCATAATGTCCTCAGGTTCCCCCATAATGTCCTCAGGTTTCCCCCATAATGCCCTCAGGTTCCCCCATAATGTCCTCAGGTTCCCCCATAATGTCCTCAGGTTTCCCCCCATAATGTCCTCAGGTTTCCACCATAATGTCCTCAGGTTCCCCCCCATAAAATCCTCAGGTTTCCCCCATAATGTCCTCAGGTTCCCCCATAATATCATCAGGTTTCCCCCCTAATGTCCTCAGGTTCCCCCATAATATCCTCAGGTTTCCCCCATAATGTCCTCAGGTTCCCCCATAATATCCTCAGGTTTCCCCCATAATGTCCTCAGGTTCCCCCATAATGTCCTCAGGTTTCCCCCATAATGTCCTCAGGTTCCCCCATAATATCCTCAGGTTTCCCCTCATAATGTCCTCAGGTTCCCCGATAATGTCCTCAAGTTTCCTCAATAATATCCTCAGGTTTCCCCCATAATATCCTCAGGTTTCCCCCATAATGTCCTCAGGTTTCCCCCCATAATGTCCTCAGGTTTCCCCCCATAATGTCCTCAGGTTTCCCCCCATAATGTCCTCAAGTTTCCCCCATAATGTCCTCAGGATTCCCCCTCCACCCCATATATGTTCCTCAATCTTTCTCCACCAAATCACATTAATATGTCTGCACCCTGGGCCTGGCCTTGCTCCGAGTCCTCCTCACACACTGTCCTCAGTAAATTGACTCCCCCTGCTCCCTCCCTATCCATTCCATGGGACTCTGCAGGCAGGCATCCCCCTATCTTCCCTTGCACAGTCGTCGGTGGTGTCTTCAGCTCCATTACCCGTCTGGAGCACTTACCGCACCAACCGCAACGCTGCCTCAGCTCGCCTCTGAAGAGCCGGAGTGTGACGTCGCAGCGTGATCATGTGACCTGATCACGCCGCTGGCAGTGGCGGTGCACAGGCGCAGCGGCGCTTACACCTTCACAACAAGTGAGTCAGAGACAGAGTCTGTCAGACAGTGTGTATGTGTACTAGCGTCTGAAGATGCTAGTACACAAACGCGCAGCACTTTTTCTGCGCCAGCTGTCAGTTTGACAGCCGGCTCAGAGAACGGGAGAGTCTGAGTGTGGGGGAGGCAGAATGCCGCCGACGGGGAGTCTCCTCCTTGGACCACCGCATCAGGCTGCTCGATGGCGCCCCCTGTCGGCTACGCCCGGGGCAAATGCCCCGGTAGCCCCCCTGGATACTCCCCTGGGGCCATGGATCGGGTCACTGCCACTGTGACACATCCCTTTAAGACACCGGCCCACACCTGCCCTGGGGGTGATCCACCTGCACCCTGACTGTCAGTATCTTTTTATTTTACTCATGAAGGTAAACAATATTGTTGGATAGTCCTCCCACAAGGGGGAAGTGATGGCAGGGATCCTTGAGTAGTGGCAACCACCTCATCCGCAGATGTACTATTACAGCACGTGGATGACCTCTTGCTCTTCTGCCCGGACCAGTTGTCCTGCAAGGAAGATGCAGGTTTCTTGCTATTCTTTTTAGCAGGAAAGGGTTGCAAGGTCTCACGCGACAAATTACAGTATGGCAAACAAAATGTGACATTGTTGGGACATTGTATTGCCGAAGGTATAAGACACCTGACTGAAGACAGAAAACAGGCAATTCAAAATCTCCCTTTACACAGGTCACAGCAACATCTTCGCGCTTTCCTAGGCTTGGTGACCTACTGTAGGCCTTGGATAAGGTCTGCTTCACAAATGATGCATCCACTCTATGACTGCTTGTCATCAGACCCCTACGATCTCACTCAAGAAGCAATTGATTCCTTCCATTCTCTCAAACTGCTCATTGTGTCAGCCACGGCCTTAAGCATTCCAAGCTATGACCAGCCATTTTTCTTGTTTTGCACAGACCAGGGAGGACATGTTACCGCAGTACTGACACAACAACATGGAGGGAAACAGAGACCAATAGCTTACTACTCAGCACAATTCGACCCAGTGATCAGAGGGTCACCTACTGTCCGTGTGTCCGTGCAGTAGGAGCAGCTGCACTACTACTAGGAAAAGCATGGGGAGATCACGCTGACTTTTCCTTTGACAATTTATTCCCCACATGACATCCATTCCATACTCGTACAAGTTCAACCAAAACATCTGTCTATGGAGAGAGAGAGAGAGAGAGAATTTTTTTTTTTTCTCCGGCACCCAGAAAGAATTTCTGCACCAAAGACTGGTCTGTACTTCCCACAGGTGCTACAAATGCAACACGGTGCTCTGACAACTTATGTCCAGGCCTTGCAGAAAAGACTTATTGTGGTGCATAAGCATGTGTTCATCCCTTCCAGATCCTAATGTCAGTGCAGACCGTGCACCAGCTGAATCCATGTGTTTGGGTGGTCATACGCAGACATGTAAGAAGGAGTATAGACCCATGATTTGACGGCCCCTTCCAAGTCCAGCTGACCACATCCACCTAGGGCTGGATTTAAGAGGTGGGTGGCCCGGGGACCATTTTGGAGGGAGGCACATTTTTCAAGGTGTTGCAATATGTAATGCAAAAACACAAAATGAAACGAACGCCAGTTTATTTACAAAAATCATTTGCGCAGAGTAATTAAGGTAAAATCATTCATTTTTTACAATCCAGGCACTTTCCTTGATTTTTGTGCTGCAAAATCACTAATGATGTCACTAAAGTCCAATTCACCCAGTATATCTGACTCGATGCTCATGATAGCCAAATTTACAAGTCGTTCCTGCTTCATGGATGTACTTAATCGGTTTTCAACTAATTTGAGTTTTGAGAAGGAGCGCTCACCACTGCAGTTTGTTACCATCAAAATTAGATATATCCTTAGAGCTATCTCAACATTTGTGAAAGTGTCCTGCACACCCTTTTCTATGATAAGCTTGTACATGAAAAGTTCAGTGCTATCTTTTGGCTCCTCGTCTGTGAATAAATTGGCAAATGTTACAAACTGACACAGTTCATCGATAAATGTAATGTCCAAGTCATCTGAATAAGACCTGACTAGTTGCTCTGCTGTGGCCTTAAGCTCGTCTGAAGACACTTCTTTCAGATGGCTAAAAAAGCTAAAGTTGCTTGATATATCTTTATATGCTTGAAGACGTTGGTCAAGAGTAGCGATAAACTGATCAATGATAGGCAAGAAATTTTCTGCTCTGTATTTTTCAGATTGGCTGAGTTGTACTTCTTCCATATGGCCATATTCCAATGGATTAAGACACACGTTTCGATGCCTGTGTTGCGCCCCTGAGGTTCAGTCGCCACAGAGGTACTGCACCTTCTCCTTAGGTGTAGTGCCCCACCAACTAGGTAAGTTGGGAACTCCTTTCCACACTCCAACACCTGCATCCCACATACAGGATAGTTCAGTAGGTCCACCTAGCAGCTTCAGGCTGGGGGTAGCAGAGCACCCTTCGTGGAACCCTGCTTCGTAACACGAGATGTGCTGGGAGGTGGGTGGAGTTAGTATAAAAGAGGGGTAAAGTGAAGAATTGTAGGTCAGTCTGACGGGAGGTCAGGCGAGAGAAGAAGTTCAGTTCTGAAGTTAGTTTTAAGTTCAGTTTGAGTTTAGTTTAGAAAGAGTGCTGCAGCTGCCTCAGTGATCTGAGCCAGCTGGCACAGTAAAGAGAAGAGAAAGAGAAGAACCTAGACCTGCAACCTCAGCTTCCATAAGAGAGAGAAGGAACAGCACGGAACGAAGGAGTGGAGAACAGAGAGGAGTTGTGGGTTGGAAGAGGAACCCTGCCTATAGGTTCTCAGCGCAAGGCCGGGGCCCGGTCCCCGAGGTTGTATGGACACTTATGGTTCTGCAGCAGACACCGGTGGAGTAGTTGGCTGTAAATGCACTACTCCCATGAAAGACTTGGGACACAACAGCAACCGATTCGCCAGGACTGTTATGAACGAGTACTGTTATGAACGGGTAGCCGAGGAGGAAGTAAAAAACAACACAAGCTAAGTCTCAGAAAACCAAAGAGGTTGGTAACTATGCAGACTGCAGACCCCTGATCCTAACACGCAACTAGCAGCAGTCGTGGAGTGTTCCTACGGTGGTCCTAGACGCCTTGTCACAACCGGAGAAACTAAATAAGCCTAAAGCAGGAAAAGGGGAAAACTAACTGCCCCAGAGCAGACCCCAAAGGAGAGACAACCCCCCACATGTATTGACGGTGAAAAAAGATGAAAACACAAGCAAAGGCAGGAAAATAGGCAGAGCAAATGATGGGGCCAGGCTTACTAGAAAGGACAGGAAAGAAAAGACACTGTCTGCAGTCTGCCAAAAAACCCTATAAAATGTCCAACACAACTGATAGCAAAATTAACCCTGAAGTCTCTAGACTTCTCCCACTATATCAGCACTCTGAAATATTCTGAGACAGAGCAAAAAGAGGCCAATCTAATAAGGGATAAAAAAAGGCAATTTGGCAAATAAGAGTGGAAATTCAGCACAGTCCAGCCGGGCTGGCTGACCACACAAAAAACTGAAAAGACCAACAAGAGCAAGTGTGAACATAAGCAAAAAACCAACTTATCTTTAGAAGACTGGAGGCGTGCAGCAAATGTTCTTTTACAATGATGCAACTACTAATAGACTTAAATTCTAACTCTATTGTTTCCTTGGATTCTCTGATTGATTCATCCTTAGCAGAATTAAAGATTCAATGTCCCTCTGAAATATTTAAAAATTTTGAAGGTCAATTGGAAAAAGCATTAGATATAGTTGTCAAAAAGATTAATGAGACCCAAACATCAAAATTTAATCGTGACATAAGAGACTATCAGACCAATAATGTATTTTTCTGGAAAAAATCTACGTCCATGTTGGGATATCCTAAGCGTATTCCTTCTGTTACATCAGCTTCATCCATCAGTGATTTATCTGATTCAACTTCTATATCTATGACAACAAGGTCTGGTGTTAATTATAGACGGAAACGGGAAAGGAATTTTCATCCGTATAGGAGATATGGACGTAGGTCACCTGAGAATGTTAAAAATGATAAAAAGGTAACTATAAAAGATAATAACATCATTAATTTGAGTGACCATATTTTCTCTGATACAGATTTTACTCTATTAAGTAAGGGTTTATCTTTTTCACCGTCTACCAAGTTCGACACATTTTCTGTCATAAAAGACTTGCATATTTTTGCTCGTTCCCTATTATTTAAAACATTCTTTCATGATGGTAATGCGCATGCTCTATTTCCAACAGAGGAGGAACAATCCGCTCTGAGAATTCTGGAAGAACTATCCATTGAACATCAAAGACCAATTGAGGGTAATATACCCCCATCGATTCGACCACGCTCCAAGAGATTCCCCCCTCTGTCAACCTGTGCGAATATTGAGCTATTTGTTCAGGTCGTTACCAATGACCTGATGCAAATACCAAGAATGATTCCACATGATAATTTGACGAGTGGAGAACGGGAGCGCCTTAAAGCTCTTCAAAAGCTAAATGATGTCGTGCTGAAGCCGGCCGACAAGGGGGGGAATATTATTATCTGGCCTAAAAGCATGTATGAAAAAGAAGCTTTTCGTCAACTTAATGATAAAACATGCTACAAAAGGCTTTCTTTCAACCCCTTGTCGGCCTATACTTCACAACTTAATGCTATTATTGATAGGGCATTGAGTGAGGGCATCAATGAAAAAGAGCTTGCAGCAGCACTTAATGTTGTGGAACCTACGATCTCCACACTATATCTATTACCCAAATTACATAAAAATAAGGAATGTCCGCCGGGACGACCTATCATTTCAGGAGCGGGGAATTTCTTGGAGCATGTCAATCGGTGGATGGATTCTATTTTGCAACCTTTTGTTGAGAGTCTCCCTTCATTTTTGAAGGACACAGGGGCATTTCTTAGACTTACTGATGATTTACATATTGATCAAGACACCATCTTGGTTGTGGCGGATGTGGAATCCTTATATACCAGCATTAGGCATTCTGACGGCCTCAAAGCTGTTAAATATTATCTCAGTATGTCTAATTTCCCTTGTGCCTTCCAGAATTTTGTATTGGAGATTTTGGATTTTACTTTGACTCATAACTTTTATTTTTTATTTTTATAATTTTTTATTTTTAAGGGGTCCTTCTACCTGCAGCTCCAGGGAACAGCTATGGGGGCCTCCTTTGCGCCTGCATATGCCAATCTGTTCCTGGGGCTGTGGGAGAGGGGCCTCTCCCTGTCAGATCGTGGTTTGTCGATGGACCGCGTCCTTCTCTGGGTGCGGTACATCGACGACATTTTCATGATCTGGCAGGGGCCGGCGAATCTCCTCCAGGATTTCATGCAATCATTGAATATCAATGATATGAACATCCGCATTACTTATTATCATGACAGCGATAAGGTCAAATTTTTCGATGTCACTCTTAGACGTGGTGATGGGGATGTCCTACAAACGGATATATTTAGAAAACCAACCTCAACCAACTCTTTGTTGCACGCCTCCTCTGCACATCCGAGGCATGTGATTCAATCCGTACCCACAGGGCAATTTCTCCGTA
Source organism: Dendrobates tinctorius (assembly GCF_039654945.1). Taxonomy (NCBI): domain Eukaryota; kingdom Metazoa; phylum Chordata; class Amphibia; order Anura; family Dendrobatidae; genus Dendrobates; species Dendrobates tinctorius. Next base: position 24,469,388 of record NW_027361921.1, read on the forward strand.
GAATTTGTTCCACTGATATTGATTTTGAACTTCAAGCAGATGATCTTAAAAGAAGATTTTACGAGCGTGGTTATAGCCGCCGTATGGTGAAACGCGCCTATAATCGTGCTAAACACTCTCGGCGGCATGATTTGTTATATAAATCTGAGGTGCGACAAACCGATGACAAAGTAAGATTTGTCACGGATTACCACGCCCAATCAGCTCGGGTGAGGGATGCTCTGTTAAAATCATGGCCAATACTTAGAGCAGATCCTATTCTTATAAAATACATCTCTGAAAAACCAGCCATTTCTACCAGACGCGCAAAAAATTTGCGCGATCTTCTGGTTAGAAGCCACTATGTGAGTGATCCCAAACCAACATTTTTAGATAGTGGTGCAGGCTGTAGGGGAGGGTGTACTCCTTGTGGTCGATGTGTTGCATGTCCCAAGATAGAAAGATGTTACACCTTTCACAATGCTGATAGATCCAGGACATATGACATTAGGAAGAGGATTACGTGTAGTCCTCGTAATGTCATATATTTTGCAACGTGTCCCTGTGGATTGATCTATGTTTGTTTGACCATGCGTCCCTTCAAGGTTCGCGTGAGAGAACATGTTTTAGGTATCTTGGCTGCTGTCGACCACAAGGATGCATCCTCCTTGAAAACTATACTGAGGCACTTCTGGCTGTGTCATTCCTGTGATGCCTCCCTTCTCCGTGTTAGAGGCATTGATTGCATTGATGCCTCTCCACGGGGTGGCAGGACGTCGCAGAAGTTGGCCCAGCTAGAATACCGCTGGATCTGGACTCTTAATACACTTCACCCTCATGGGCTTAATGAACATAATAGTTTTGTTCCATTTTTGTGATTCTGTTTGTCGACTTTTGAGTCACATTCTTTTTGTGAATATTAGCTGTGTTTTTATTCTTTTCGTTCTTAATTCCCCTTTTTATTTTTAGGTGTGTTGTTCCTTATGATTCCTTATGTGTTTACCATGCGTTCTATGGAGGTCTAACATTCTGCATCATGACATTTGCGCTGACCACAATATCCTGCACGGACAATCTGGAAGATTGGCTTCAATCAAATCGTGAAATCGGAAAAATTTTTTATTTTCCTTGATTATAGGATTTGTTCAATTCATGGTTATTTTGTAGATCTCTGAAGAGCAATGGATGTCTGGGGTAGCTGGATATTTTTCTTAATAAATTTTGTAACTTATAATGCGTAGGTATTTTTGGCCATTTGATATATTTTGTGATTCTGCTATGCATATACTTTTTGTATATTTAAATAATCATTTTCTGATACAATTTATTTCAGTTTATGTAGTGTGGTAGGTTGCTGTTATTTGTCCCTTTGACATAAGAGAGGGATATATATGGTATTTACATTATATGGGTAATTGACCACTAAGATTGTTAATCAACTTATTGGTGTTAAATTAGATGTTTTCATCCACCGTTGTCTTTTTATGTAATTCTATGCCTACATATATAAAAATTCTTTGGCCATGTAGTTTTGTATCTAATATATGCCTATGTTTTGTATCTCTATAAGTACGTCACTTTCCTTATTCCTCCCCGTAATTGTTTCCCTCACCTTTGCCCTTTTTTAATATGGCCGATTATGCATCCTTTGTTCTGCGCACGCGTGCTGTCAGTCGCCTTGACGGTGCTCTCTGTCTCTTTATGACGCCGAATCACGTGAGGCCCGCGTGTTTCCGGCGTTCATTGGAGCAGTGGCGCGGTCCTGGTTAGACTGATTATAGACGCGTCTGTGGGACTTCCGGTTGGCGCGCTATATAAACTCACACAATGCGCCCTATAACCCCGCCCCCTGAGGAAGGAGCATAGCGCTCCGAAACGCGCGTCAGGGTGACGCTGGCACATTGACTGCTCTCATTTCTTCTCCCCTGCTGCCACTCTGCTAAATAGGTATGTTTACTTCAGTAACTACCCATGTATTGAGAGAAATTGAATGCCCAATTATGTTGGTGCTTACATATTACTAATGGGTTTTGTTTGTAGAATTTCACCTGATATCATGATCTATATAAAAAAGGGCATGGGGATGTTTATCTAAATGCAATATGATCCTGCTGTAATTTATTTTATATTTGAGATGTCTTGAGCATGTGTCAGCGCCTTGGCTTTTTAGCTAATTTCACATTGTGGTGTTTTGCTTTCCTCATCTGTATGCTTTTTTATAATAAAGAATTTTTGCATGGATTTTTCATAATAACTTTGGACTTGTGATCGCTTTTTCTGTTCCGTGTTTATAAAATGTCCAACACAACTGATAGCAAAATTAACCTTGAAGTCACTAGACTTCTCCCACTATATCAGCACTCTGAAATATTCTGAGACAGAGCAAAAAGAGGCCAATCTAATAAGGGACAAAAAAAAGGCAATTTGGCAAATAAGAGTGGAAATTCAGCACAGCCCAGCCGGGCTGGCTGACCACACAAAAAACTGAAAAGACCAACAAGAGCAAGTGTGAACATTAGCAAAAAACAAACTTATCTTTAGAAGACTAGAACAGAGCTGAGTCCTAGACCTGAGAAACAGACTGAATCACCAGCAACAGGATAGGGCATTGGCTGTCTTATATCCAGTCTGATACTCCAGAGATCCAATCTCTATCTTCCTCACCAGGTGGCAGATCACTACCACTCAAACCAACCTCACCACCTCCCGTCACCACCAGAGGGAGAACGGAAGGGGAACTCTCAACTGGTGTAGCAGAAAATGAGCTCATAACACAGGACTCTGAGAGGCGTCCCCGATAGAGGCTACAGCTATCTGTCATACAAGTCAGGTTCTAGGAACATCTGACAGGAGGAACTCCAGAGAACTACGGTACTGGAGTTCTTCACACTAAAAGGCGCAATAGAGGAGTCGCTCAGGAAAGGCACATGTTGGCGGAGTGTTGAAGAGGAGAACCTTGACTTGCCCGGGAGGTTGATTGAGTCTCTACTCCGGAGGACACGGCACGGAGGCAGGCACCAGTGGGTACCACGAACTGTGAGTAAAGCTTTGAAACTGCAAGCCCTGGTTTCCTCCATTCATTCGCCACTAACACCTTCAGCACCGCTACATCTGGGTACCAGCATCTATACCACTCTGCGCCTCTCCTCATCAATTGCACCTACACTGCCCTGGGACTACAGCTCCACCTGTGGGGAGCTACACCATCTTTGCTGCACTACACCATCAGTCCCAGTGGATCTGCATGCAGCGTTGGCTCAACATCTTATTTGCCAAACACCACGGGTGGCGTCACGAACTATCCATATAAACTATACTATTAACATCACTGCCATTGATATTGGGCGCCCAGGGCCACGGACCGGGTCACTGCTGCTGTAACACATCCCCCTGACACCGGCCCGGTACCGAGTACCCCGCTGCCCTGGGTGTGATGGGCGACCCAATTTTGGCGTCACGAACAGGATGACGAGACCCGATACCATCGGGTTCTGTGCGCCTGAAATTTGTGAGACTTTTTGCTTTTGAAAATGTGCAGAAGACTAAATTTAATAGACTGTGACATGAATCTCAAAAATGGCCGCTGGCACAGAGAAGAAGGGCATGAAGAGATGGGAGGTCCTAAGAAAAGACCGCGAAGAGTATTGGGCCTTCCCTGCCTGAATTACTATGTGACAGATACATGGTCCACTCCCCGAGGGGTACACATACTGGCTTGGTATGGAGGCGCTGAAAGAAGACGCCGTCCCCGGAAGGAGGGGCATAAGAAGCCAGTGGCGGGAAGGGGGCCAAGGCAGGAAGAAGAACGCCAGAACACCATTTTGGAGAGTGAGGGAAGGAGGCCTGGAGAGCGCGCGGAGGTTGAGATGGATGTCCCCGGCGCCATGGCTGAAGGCTCCGACCCGATCTCAGTGATGAACCGCCAGCAGCTGAAGGATGAGATCGCCCAGCTGACGTGCCATCTGCGACTGAGGCAGGAGGCCTTATGGAGGCTGAGCAGGCTGCACACCCAGGAGGGGCCTACACCACCGGCAGCATCCGAAGCCCCCTTGCTGCCGCCACAGGAAGACCTGTATGAGGCCCCGGAAGCCGGAGAAGAGGAAGAAGAGCTCCTGCCTGGACTGACGCGGATGCGCAGGTCCCTCCAGAGGCCCCCGCGGACCCGGAGCCACCACCCACTGCCACCGGCCTGCTTCCACCGGCACGGAGCAGAGATCACACCGCCAGGAGGCCCCAGATACGTCCGATGCCCCGACGCCTGGGAAGGCCCTGGGGTGTACCACGGTCGCAGTGGCTGGCCAGGTCTTGCTAGATCTGGTCTGGGGCCGGGATACCAGCCCCTGGAGGGGAACAGCACTAGAAACCTAAAGTAACTCTCGTTACCCAGGAGGGTTTTGTTTGCACCAGTTGTGCCTTGTTTTGCTATCATGTTTTTCCTGTAGCACTTTTGTTGCCCTGCTTTTGATTGGCAGCGTTTCTACATTTGGAACTGAGGAGATCATGAACGCTGTATGATCCAAAACTTTTATTGTAAATAGTTTGCACCTCTTTAGGTGCCCTTTCTTGGTTTTACATATAGAGACACTTTGCGAAGATAATGTTTCTGCATGGACACTTTTCGAAGATGATGTCTACCTCAAAGGACACTGCAAGAGATCCCGGCTGGGAGCGGTGTCCAGCACTTACAAGAATAATTGTTGAAAGTTTTACTGTGAAGTATTTGATAATGTGTTTTATAAGAGTATTAGTAACTGAGAAATGGCTTTTATAGAAGAATTAGGAATGTCTGATCTAGAGATGAGTGATGTGATTAAAGAATTGAAAGTAGACAGGTGACAGACCAGGTATTTGCGGTCAGCGTCTTGCGTCTAGAAGAGACAGTGAAAGTAGAAAGATAAATGTGTACTAGAGAAGGAAAATGAGAGAAAATGTGTTACAGAGAATAGCGCTTTGAATTGAGAATTGCACTTAGAATTAAAAATTTTAGATAGGATTTAAGATAGAATTGTTTGTAACGTTCAAGATGAGTACCTCCTATACTAGGAAGATTAGTATAAGAAAAGTTTGTTATGCATTACAAAATTTTTGTATGTTTCTTTGCTGTTTACTTTGCTATCTTGCAGCCCGCGGACGTGCTGTGTTTAGCGGGGGGTATGTGGCGCCCCTGAGGCTCAGTCGCCACAGAGGTACTGCACCTTCTCCTAAGGTGTAGTGCCCCACCAACTAGGTAAGTTGGGAACTCCTTTCCACACTCCAACACCTGCATCCCACACACAGGATAGTTCAGTAGGTCCGCCTAGCAGCTTCAGGCTGGGGGTAGCAGAGCACCCTTCGTGGAACCCTGCTTCGTAACCTGAGATGTGCTGGTAGGTGGGTGGAGTTAGTATAAAAGAGGGGTAAAGTGAAGAATTGTAGGTCAGTCTGACGGGAGGTCAGGCGAGAGAAGAAGTTCAGTTCTAAAGTTAGTTTTAAGTTCAGTTTGAGTTTAGTTTAGAAAGAGTGCTGCAGCTGACTCAGTGATCTGTGACAGCTGGCACGGGAAAGAGAAGAGAAAGAGAAGGACGTAGACCTGCAACCTCAGCTTCCATAAGAGAGAGAAGGAACAGCGCGGAACGAAGGAGTAGGAGAATAGAGAGGAGTTGTGGGTTGGAAGAGGAACCCTGCCAATAGGTTCTCAGCGCAAGGCCGGGGCACAGTCACCGAGGTTGTATTGACACATACGGTTCTGCAGCAGACACCGGTGGAGTAGTTGGCTGTAAATGCACTACTCCCATCAAACATTTGGGACACAACAGCAACCGATTCGCGAGCCAGGACTCTGAGAGGAGTCCCCGATAGAGGCTACAGCTGTCTGTCATACAAGTAAGGTTCTAGGAACACCTGGCAGGAGGAACTCCAGAGAACTATGGTACTGGAGTTCTTCACACTAAAAGGCGCAATAGAGGAGTCGTTCAGGAAAGGCACATGTTGGCGGAGTGTTGGAGAGGAGAACCCTGACTTGCCCGGGAGGTTGATTGAGTCTCTACCCCGGAGGACACGGCATGGAGGCAGGCACCAGTGGGTACAACACGAACTGTGAGTAAAGCTTTGAAACTGCAAGCCCTGGTGTCCTCCATTCATTCGCTGCTAACACCTTCAGCACCGCTACATCTGGGTACCAGCATCTATACCATTCTGCGCCTCTCCTCACCCATTGCACCTACACTGCCCTGGGACTACAGCTCCACCTGTGGGGAGCTACACCATCTTTGCTGCACTACACCATCAGTCCCAGTGGATCTGCATGCAGCGTTGGCTCAACATCTTATTTGCCAAACACCACGGGTGGCGTCACGAACTATACATATAAACTATACTATTAACATCACCGCCATTGATATTGGGCGCCCAGGGCCACGGACCGGGTCACCGCTGCTGTGACACATCCCCCTGACACCGGCCCGGTACCGAGTACCCCGCTGCCCTGAGTGTGAGGGGCGACCCACCTGTGTCGAGTTATCGTCTGAGCATACTCAGATGAACCAGACAGCTCTTCGTTTTGCTTCTCATACATTTTTAAGGAGTCATGCTTTGATGCAACATAGCTTTTTAAGCTAGTCAGTGACGCCACAGAGTGTTTAGATCTAGTTTTGCATGCTGTAGATTTTTACTAGTAGCATCTGTTCTTTGCAGGATATCATTCCAGAAGATGGTGTTAATACCAATTTCAAGCTGATTCATTTGTCTTAACAGTCCTTCTGCTTCACACCGTACACAGCTTTTTTCTTCAAAGTCATCAGCAATCTGTTTAAGTACATCTTTTACCTACTGATAGTCATGCTTGAGGGCCTTAGTAGTGTAAGCTCTGCAGAAGCAACGCGTTGTTGTGACACATTTGAGAGTCAATGCTGTTGCTGAGTCAATATTTTCAAAGCCTCAGTCAGGAGCTGATGCCAATGCGTTGAAACTGTGAAGAAGAGGAACAACTTTTCAAGGAAGTCAAAAATGTACAGCACTCGAGCAACTGTCTACAGCATTTTTAGCAACCAGATTTAAAGAGTGTGCCGTACATGGAATCCAGGATGCAAGATTGTTCTTCTCTCTCACTTTGGCTTGCAGGCCGTTGTATTTGCCACTCATTGCAGATGCATTGTCATAACTTTGGCCGCGGCAATTTCCCAGGTCTAGGTCATGTCTCTTCAAAAATTCCAACAAGGTGTGGTGGTGAAAGTTTATAAGTGATTCGTGACGCCACCTGTGGTGTTTGGCAATGTGGATGTAAGCTGGCGCTGCAGACAAATCCTCTGGGACAGATGGTGTGGTGCAGCAATGATGTTATAGCCCTCCACAGGCAGGGCTGTAGTCCCAGCGCAGTGTAGGTGAAGTGACACGTAGATGGTGTAGTGTCAGGCGCAGAGGATGCAGCAGTGCTGGGCAGGCTGGCGCAGGAATGAGTGGAGGACACCAGGGCATGTAGTTCCAAAGCTTTACTCACAGTCTCTTGTACAAACAGGTGCCTGCCTCCGTGCCGTGTGCTCCGGGTCAGGGACTCAGTCAACCTCCAGGCCAGATGAAGTACTCCTTTCCAACATTCCGCCAACATGTGTCTTTCTGAACGTCTCCTCTTATAGCACCTTTTAAGTGAAGTACTCCTAGTACTGAGTTACACTGGAGTGCCTCCTGTCCGATGTTCTTATGAACTCTACTTGTACGGCAGACACCTGTAGCCTGCTTCGGGGACTCCTTGCTACTAAGTCTCGGCTAACTATCCAGTTGCTGTTGTGTCCCCAAGTCTTGTGTGGGAATAAAGTGGTCACTACTTCTATTCCTCCGGGGTCTGCTGCAGGACCATTAGTATCCATACAACCTCGGGGATCGGGCCCCGGCCTTGTGCTTGGAACATCTAGGAAGGGTTCTCTCCTAACCCACGTCCTCTGTCCCCTTTTATTCCTCACGTTTCGTACTAATCTTTCCTTCTATGGAGAATCAGGCTTTCAGGCTACGTTGCTCTCTTTCTTCCTTTCCCGTGCCAGCAGACCCAGGTCACTGGGATCTGCTGCAGCACTTCCATTAATCTATCCCTCTCTCCAGGGATCTTCCTCTCTCCGACTCACTAACCAACTGACCCCTAATCCTAAACTCTTCCCGGTCCTTGTAATGTAAACTAACTCCACCCACCTCCCAGCACGTTTCGTGTTCCAAGCAGGGAGCCACCAATGGGTGCTTTGCTATACTCCAAGCAGGAAGCCGCCGAAGGTGCTTTGCTACACTACTTTGTGGTGTGGGGTGCAGGTGTTGGAGTGTAGTCAGGAGTCTCCACCTTACCTAGATGGTGGGATACCACACCTCAGGAGGAGATGCAGTACCTCTGTGGTGACTGAGCCTCAGGGGCGCCACATATGTATGTTTATATATGTATATTGTAGAAATTTGGGCTGTCTATATCAAAGACTGCCGCTGGGCTCTATATGTCAGAGGCTGCTGCTAGGCTGCATATGTATGAAAGGCTTCTGCTGGACTGTATACATATGAGGGGCTGCTGCTGGGCTGTATACATATATATATATATAAATCAAGAAAAAAGGGCAGCACTACCAAAATAATATAGTAGGTGCAAAACCTATTCAGCAGTGTCCAAACAGCCAAATTAACAAAAGGACAAAAAATAGGCAGCACTCAAATTAAATGTGAAAACAGTGGATACTTTATTGATCCTCAGGTGGCAACATTTCAACGGTGACCCGTCTTTGTCAAGCTTGACAAAGATGGGTCACCGTTGAAACGTTGCCACCTGAGGATCAGTAAAGTATCCACTGTTTTCACATTTTATTTGAGTGCTTCCTATTTTTTTTTCATTTTTTTTCCCCTTTTATATATATATATATATATATATATATATATATATATATATATATATATATATATACAGCTGTGGCCAAAAATATTGACACCCCTGAAATTCTGTCAGATAGTACTCAGTTTCTTCCTGAAAATGATTGCAAACACAAATTCTTTGGTATTATTATCTTCATTTAATTTGTCTTAAATGGAAAAACACAAAAAGAATTGTCCTAAAGCCAAATTGGATATAATTCCACACCAAACATAAAGACTGTGGACAAAAGTATTCGCACTGTTCGAAAAATCATGTGATGCTTCTCTAATTTGTGTAATTAACAGCACCTGTAACTTACCTGTGGCACCTAACAGGTGTTGGCAATAACTAAATCACATTAGCAGCCAGTTGACATGGATTAAAGTTGACTCAACCTCTGTCCTGTGTCCTTGTGTGTACCACATTGAGCATGGAGAAAAGAAAGAAGTCCAAAGAACTGTCTGAGGACTTGAGAAACCAAATTGTGAGGAAGCATGAGCAATCTCAAGGCTACAAGTCCATCTCCAAAGACCAGAATGTTCCTGTGTCTACCGTGCGCAGTGTCATCAAGAAGTTTAAAGCCCATGGTACTGTGGCTAACCTCCCTAGATGTGGACGGAAAAGAAAAATTGACAAGAGATTTCAACGCAAGATTGTGCAGATGTTGGAAAAAGAACCTCGACTAACATCCAAGCAAGTTCAAGCTGCCCTGCACTCCGAGGGTACAACAGTGTCAACCCATACTATCTGGGTACTATGTCTGAATGAAAAGGGACTGTATGGTAGGAGACCCAGGAAGACCCCACTTCTTACACCGAGACATAAAAAAGCCAGGCAGGAGTTTGCCAAAACTTACCTGAAAAAGCCTAAAACGTTTTGGAAGAATGTTCTCTGGTCAGATGAGACAAAAGTAGAGCTTTTTGGGCAAAGGCATCAACATAGAGTTTACAGGAGAAAAAAAGAGGCATTCAAAGAAAAAAACACGGTCCCTACAGTCAAACATGGCGGAGGTTCCCTGATGTTTTGGGGTTGCTTTGCTGCCTCTGGCACTGGACTGCTTGACCGTGTGCATGGCATTATGAAGTCTGAAGACTACCAACAAATTTTGCAGCATAATGTAGGGCCCAGTGTGAGAAAGCTGGGTCTCCCTCAAAGGTCATGGGTCTTCCAGCAGGACAATGACCCAAAACACACTTCAAAAAGCACTAGAAAATGGTTTGAGAGAAAGCACTGGAGACTTCTAAGGTGGCCAGCAATGTGTCCAGACCTGAATCCCATAGAATACCTGTGGTGAGATCTAAAAATGGCAGTTTGGAGAAGGCACCCTTCAAATATCCAGGACCTGGAGCAGTTTGCCAAAGAAGAATGGTCTAAAATTCCAGCAGAGCATTGTAAGAAACGCATTGATGGTTACCGGAAGCGGTTGGTCGCAGTTATTTTGGCTAAAGGTAGTGCAACCAAGTATTAGGCTGAGGGTGCCAATACTTTTGTCTGGCCCATTTTTGGAGTTTTGTGTGAAATGATCAATGTTTTGCTTTTTGCTTCATTCTCTTTTGTGTTTTTTCATTTAGCATAAATTAAATGAAGATAATAATACCAAAGAATTTGTGTTTGCAATCATTTTCAGGAAGAAACTGAGAATTATCTGACAGAATTGCAGGGGTGTCAATACTTTTGGCCACAACTGTATATGAGGGGCTGCTGCTGGGCTGTATATATTAGAAGCTGCTGCTGGGCTGTATATATATGAGGGGCTGCTGCCTGGCTGTATATATCAGAGGCTGTTTACCTGGCTGTATATATCAGAGGCTGTTGCTGTGCTGGCTGTATATAGAATAGAGGCTGAGGGGCTGTATAAAGTGTATACACAGCACTATACTGTAAGCAGGTTCACACTATATACATACAGTATACACAGACACACTGTAATGTAGGATATAGTGTGGACCTGTATATACAGTATGGTACTGTGTAGGACAGGAGCTGCAAGAAAGATACACAGATAGACACACACACACAGACAGAGATCATACTCACCCACTGTGACACTGTGAAGACTGAACCACTTCACTCTGGATATTCCGTGACTGAAGATCCAGAGTGATGTCCTGCCGCGCTCCGCGGTGGAAAAACCTCTTCTCGCGCCGATATCGTGGCTCCGCCTCCTTCCTCGAAGATAACTGAACAAACTCTCATCTGATACAATCTGAGGGAGCAATACAGTTGAATAGTAGCGCGGCGCGCCTAGAAGCTTCTGTTGGGATCAGAGAAGGCTGCCGCATGCCATAAGCTAAGCATTAGCTACAGGTACTAAGGAAGTCTGGCTAGCCAGGTCAGTGGATGCTGACGCAGGTGCCATGACTCTGCCGCTCTGCACCAGCCGCTGAGATGTACGACCGTAGCCAGGTCCCTACACTTTCAATAGTTTCTCTTTTGTTAAATGTTCCTTATCATTAGAAATGGTTCACAGCAAAGAGAGCCATGTATTTTACATGTTTTGAGATATTTATCCCTCTATTGGTGGGAGACCAGAGCTTGGTGGGTGGCCCAGGGCCCGGGCCCCTTGGGCCCCCCCTAAATCCGGGCCTGCATCCACCTTAGTAAAATTTGAGGGAAAGCCCACCTGGATCCACGCCAGTCACTGCTAGAAGGTGCTTTCACCAGCAGAATGACTGTTCTACTAATCACCTTGCTTGCAGTGACAGGATTAATGCACTCTACAGAGACACAGGATAAACTCTTAAATGTTGACTGGGACAACAAACTTATTTGACATCATGCTCTTCTTATAAGGGACTTGGAAGGACAGAAACCGAAAGACTGTTGGATCTGTGCACACAGCCCAGTATCTGCAAGGACTATGCCATACTTAGCCTTACCTCTGGAGCCATGGAAGGTATTAACCCCACACTGCATACACATTGAGACCTGGACTCAATTTAGGTTTTAGGGAAAAGATGTGCCCCGTGATATATCTGCCTCATTGGCTATAATCAGATGGGCCGCTAATCCCTGGTTTCAGTTTAATATAACGCGGCCTAAGGTACAAATGTGGTGGCAGGAGTATGTAGGTAAATGTACATTTGGTATAAACAGAAAACAAATGAATACTTGGTGTGCCCATAAGTCTATGTTGAGACTTTTGAATTCATACCAATGTATACAGACCCCTGGTCACATTTGTGTTCTCCCCGAAGGAGTATTCTTGGTTTGTGGACATCGTGCTTACAGGTGGGTGAGCCCAGTCATAAGAGGGGTCTGCACTCTTGCCAAACTGACACCAGCCACTTTCATAGTTCCTCATAGTAAAATAGACACAGCAGCAGTCCCAATTCACACCTTGTATAGAAGGGCTGCAGACAATAAGCCCCATCCAAATGGTAGGCTGCATCTAGTAGAAATGGGGATAACAAATAAAATATTCAGTAGTATGCTAATATACACAAATGTGGGATAAATTAGTGGAAGCTACCGACTACCTGGATGATGAGATTTTCCAGATTCTTGAAGTTCTTAATGAAACTAATACAATACAGAGATTATTAATCATAGTTACTAACCAACATATTATAGTACTAGATTACCTGACAGCAAAAGAAGGAGGAATGTGTCAAATAATTGGTCCCACCTGTTGCAACTATATCGACCCTGCTGGTAATCCCCAGATCAGGGCCGGTATAGACAAAATAGATGAACTTAGAGACCAATGGTTAAAACAACACAGTGCAAACAGAGACTCCTGGTGGGGTAACACATTCTCTTTTATTAAATCCAGCAAATTGGGTTAATGGCCTAGCAGGATGGATTTTTTTGGCATTGTACAGACTTGTATGCAAATTTTATTGTTTTGCTTATTGTTTTATGTAGCCGTACAAGTGCTAATATATGTATTACCTAAGCTATTGAATAATTTATGTATTGAAAAAGAGTCTAAGGCTGAACCTTCTGTAGTGTATCATAGACCCCAGATGGCCATTGCTGATGGGGAAAGTGAGTGTCTACACTGAGGGTGGATGGACGAAGCAGGTAGGAAGCCCCCTTATGGATACTAGATCCATGAGATAGTAGCTCCTTTGTGGACATCAGCTGATCCCGTGGCAAAGGTTATACCATTTACAAAAGGGGGAAATTGATATAGAAGGGTTAATGGATTGCCTTTAATTGCCTTTTGCCTCTCATTGCTACAATTTTTTTCATGACACAGCAGTCCTCAAGGAGACTATACTTCTTATCATATATGTTCTCAATAGTTAGCCACAACATGTTCTGGGTACATGGTAAATAAAGTATGACCCCAGGTAACGGTGGGGGCTACACGAGCTACATAGAGTTAAATTTGTTGTAAATGGTATAAAATATTGCCTTGTGTTTCTTTATGTCAGATAAAGTGATTTGCCTATGACCTGTGTGCAGTCTCCTTTGTCTCCAAGCGCGCTTGTAAATTAAGGGCGTAAACTCCCAATTTGGCCTCACTGGTGATCTGGCATGCCTGACTTTGGGTCAGAATGAAAACAGCTACAACACCACATACAGTACCTGCATGCCTTGTACTGATATGTATATAGCCACATATACTCCCCTGCCCACTTGGAACTGCAATCTATATACCCCGTAATTAGTTTTTAGAAGGACTGTTGGTTTAGCTGGATTTGTGGATTCTATGATGGTATACCCTCACTAACTTATAAACCCCCAAATCTGACCCTATCTCGGCAGCAACTCTCCCTACACTATCTGATTCCGGACGTGACTGTGACGAGCAGGTCAGCAGCAGGTCTCTTATAGACCTGATACTACAAGCGGATAGAATCAAGCTCAACCACTGTTAGGTGCTCAGGGGTAAAAACAATGAGACAATACAAAAGATCAAACCCTGGCATACTCCAGGAGTGTGGTGGGGTTTGATCTTATAGACCTGATGAGGCTGTGTTGCCAGCCAATCACTGTAATACCACAACAAAGATGGCTGCGGCATTACAGTGCAAGGCACACAATCCTTGCATGTTGATTGGCCCTCTAAAGAGCGCTAAACTTGCAGGGCAGAGACCCGAGCTCCCGCTGAATAATCCTGGAAATGCTCGTTGCTCGCCCAGTGCCACAAGTACAACGGTGCTCGGGCGATTAACGAGCATTACCGAGCCTCTTCGCTCATCACTAGCGTCTATATAAGGCCTAACTCTGATAATTTTATTTATTTATGTGACTACAAGTATACTGTTAATACCTAAACTGTTATGATTGGGTCACCGAGGAGGAAAGCAAGACCAAGCCAAGCCACAGAAAACCAGAGAGGTTGGTAACTAAGCGGATTGCAGACCCCTGATCCTATCCACACAACTAGCAGTAGCCATGGAGCGTACCTACGATGATCCTAGATGCCTCGACACAGCCGGAGAATTAAATAAGCCTAAAGCAAGAAAGGGGAAATCTAAACTGCCCCAGAGCAGACCCCAAAGGAATAGATAGCCCCCAAATATATATTGTCGGTGAGACAATATGAAAACACAAATGCAGGTAGGAAAATAGACAGAGCAAGCGATGGGGCCCACACTAACTAGACAGGACAGGAAAGGAAAGACTCTGTCTGCAATCACGCAAAAAACACTGCAAAAAATGCCCAACACGTCTGATAGAAAAATACTGAAGTCCCTAGACTTCGCCCACTATATCAGCACTCTGGCATATTCTGAAAGCAGAGCAAAAAGAGGCCAATCTAATAAGGGACAAAAACAACCTGGCACAAACAGTAACATAAGGATGGAAATTCAGCACAGCCCCAGCCGCGGCTAGCTGACCACACAAAACTGAAATAGACAAAACCAAATCAAATGTGAACAATAGCAAAAGAACACTTAGCTTGAACGTGCAGTGACTGAGCTGGAAACTAAGACCTCAGGAGGCAGGAAAAAATCACTAGCAGGGATAGAGGGAGTCAGCTGTCTTAAATCCAGTCAGAAACTCCAGGTCTCCAGTCATCCTCCTCATCATCAGGTGGCAGGCCTCTGTTAATTAGATCAGCTACATTACCTCCAATAACCACCAGAGGGAGCCGGAAAGAGAACCAGCTCCACTACCTTCACTAGTAACCAGAGGTAGGCCAGAAAGCGAATTCACAACACTAAACCTGTTGTTTATTTGAGGTATTAATGGATCCCTCTAAGCTGAAGAATCTGGAAATACCAAAGGGAAAACATACAAATTAGGTCAACTAGCCTAATTCCAAATATGCCTGTCTCCTGGGTGTGGTAACACTATCATTTCAAGGGCCTGTGGCTAAGTACACATTTATATGTTCAGTATTTGGTCACTACTGCACATCAGTGAATACAGTGATACCATAATTTCCCTTGGGATCTATAAAGTGTATCGTATCATATTTTATCGTATCGTATTTGTAAGTGAAAACTAGGAGAGGGTAAAAAATGCGGAAGTGGTTGTAAGAATCTGTTCAGTTTGTGACTATCCGCCATTTCCTTGTAGTGTTCTGGCTGCTGGTCTTTTTCCCCTGGTGCTGGGTTTGTCTTGGGTCTGGTGATTGTGTAGGGTTCAGACAGGTTCTCAGGATGCAGTGACGAGACACGAGACTGAGTGTGATTTGTAAAGTAAACATTTATAAATTGGTGCCGCTGGGGCTTTGCTGAACAAACCAAACAGGCAAAAACAAACTGTCCTCGCAGGGACTCAATAACATTTACAACACTTTTTCTTATATTAAATACGAATAATCCGGCTAGTCCGGGTGTTGCAGGCCACTTTTGACCGAACTAAGGGTGCTTATTTCCTACGGACAACTTATCCTTCCAGGCATCGTTCAGGATCGCAGATGCGGCCGCTTAGAGATCGTTGATGCGGCTGTCTTGACGCCTCGGTATCACGGGAAGATTTGGGCTCGACAGGCCCTGAAGAAACGATGCCGGTGGGGCGCAACAGGCCCTGAAGAAACGGTGCCGATGGGGCGCAACAGGCCCTGAAGAAACTGTGATGATGGGGCGCAACAGGCCCTGAAGAAACTGTGCTGGTGGGGTGCAACAGGCCCTGAAGAAACTGTGCCGGTGGGGCGAAACAGGCCCTGAAGAAACGGTGCCGATGGGGCGCAAAAGGCCCTGAAGAAACTGTGCCGATGGGTGCAACAGGCGTCTCCTTGCGACTCTCGTCTCACAGCGGAGTCATGACGCAGTGGGTCACCCCTCACACCCAGGGCAGCGGGGTACTCGGTACTGGGCCTGTGTCAGGGGGATGTGTCACAGCAGCAGTGACCCGGTCCGTGGCCCTGGGCGCCCAATATCAATGGCGGTGATGTTAATAGTGTTAGAATAGTTCGTGACGCCACCCGTGGTGTTTGGCAAATAAGATGTTGAGCCAACGCTGCATGCAGATCCACTGGGACTGATGGTGTAGTGCAGCAAAGATGGTGTAGCTCCCCACAGATGGAGCTGTAGTCCCAGGGCAGTGTAGGTTCAATGGATGAGGAGAGGTGCAGAGTGGTATAGATGCTGGTACCCAGATGTAGCGGTGCTGAAGGTGTTAGCAGTAGTGTTGAGCGATACCGTTCGATACCCAAAAATATCGTATCGGATGGTATCGCCCGATACGAAAAAAATATCGGGTATCGCCGATTCCGATACCGTAAGTCCCATTCAAGTCAATGGGACTTCCGGTATCGGAATTAAAAAAAGGCCTTTATTTCCTTGTTGGCTAATTCTACATAATTGAAAACAAATAAGAATCATGTAGAATGTATTGTGGGAGGTGGAGGAGACATTAAAAGCATAGTGGTTTATTCAAATCACATGGCATAGCATTAATTCCAATTTTTTTTTTCCAAGACGTTCGGAGTTAAAAAGATATTGACTATGTTAACTTTTTTATATTTAGTCAGATATGTATGTTTCACAACTTCCATGCTCTTCACCTTCTTTTGTACTTCTCCCACACTTTCTCCTTCATGATCCGCAGCAGTAGCATTTTTTTCATCAACTTTTTCTTCACCTTATTCATCTTCTTCTTCTTCACCTTCTTCCCATTAATTTTTTTTTTCCATTCTTCATATTCTTCTTATTCAGCTATTATTAATATTATTAATTTTCATATGCTATTTCTTCATCCTCTTCCTATTCTTCTTTTTCTTCATTTTCTTATGGTGACAGGCATTCCTGTAGTACTTATCTATAAAAGTTATAAGATTACACCTTACGTTCTGCCTGTCACAAAAGATTTACAACAGGATTTGTCCGCGTTCAGTTTGGCCTGCAGCAGCTGGCATTTTCCAGGGGCACCACGAGGAGGAACGGACTCACCCCCATTTACTGCTTAGTCTTCTTCTGCTTATAATTTTGATTTCTTCTATGCTGATTTTTTGTCTTATGCTTAATGTTCTTCTGCTTTCTGTTCTTCTGCTTTTGCTTCTTCTGCATCTTGTTCTTATGTCTTTTGTTCTGTATCTTGGTGGTTGTCTTCATGCGAGAACCAGCTGACAGTACTGGAACCCGTAGTGGCAGCAGAAGGAACAATAGCCAATGGCACTACTGAGGAACAGCTGACGGTGCTGGACCCCGGTTACTATGCAGGAGGTACCTGTGCTAGAAACCACTACCAAGGACCAGCTGACGGTGCTGGACCTCGGATACCGAGATGGAGGCACCTAGGCCAAAGGCTGTGGCGAGAACCAGCAGACAGTGCTGGCACCCGGATGGGTAGCAGAAGGAACAAGAGCCAATGGCACTACCGAGGACCAACTGACGGTGCTGGACAACGGTTACTAAGCAGAAGGTACCTGTGCTAAAAAGCACTACCAAGGACCAGCTGACGGTGCTGGACCTCGGATACCGAGATGGAGGCACCTAGGCCAAAGGCTGTGGCGAGAACCAGCAGACAGTGCTGGCACCCGGATGGGTAGCAGAAGGAACAAGAGCCAATGGCACTACCGAGGACCAACTGACGGTGCTGGACCACGGTTACTAAGCAGAAGGTACCTGTGCTAAAAAGCACTACCAAGGACCAGCTGACGGTGCTGGACCTCGGATACCGAGATGGAGGCACCTAGGCCAAAGACACTGCCGAGAACCAGCTGACGGTGCTGGAACCCAGATGAGTATCAAAAGCTACAAGAGCCAATGGCACTACCGAGGAACAGCTGACGGTGCTGGACCACGGTTACTAGGCAGGAGGTACCTGTGCTAGAAAGCACTACCAAGGACCAGCTGACGGTGCTGGACCTCGGATACCGAGATGGAGGCACCTAGGCCAAAGGTTCTGGCGAGAACCAGCAGACAGTGCTGGAACCCGGGTGGGTAGCAGAAGGTACCCATTGAAAGCAAAGTAGCCAGGCCGCAAGCCGGCCGCAGTTACCAAAACCCACAGTCCTACAGGGGGTCCATGTCCCATTGGCACGACGGATCCAGCCTTCAGTGCCAGTTCCCGCAGCCCACATAGGAGTCACCTAAACTGCAGGCACCGTAGAGTCGGCTAACCCGGCCGCAAGAAGACAGGACAACGGATTGGTGGCATAGTGACCTTGACACTACCCGGAAACAGCAGGCGTGCTGGAACCAGGCTGGGCAACAGGGAGTCCCCGTGCCAAAGACACTGCCGAGCACCAACTGGCGTTGTTGGAGCCCAGGGACAATCATGGTGTAGGCCGAGGCCTACTTGGTGGTAGTTTTAGATTGTTTGTAGGCTACAACAGACTGTCAACGTGCTCCAATTAGGCATCTGTCTCCACTCTGTTTCCAGGATTTCACGTGACCACCAACACCGCCAGTTTATGCGTACAGCAGCCGTCTGCCCAATCCACACGTGTTGCTGTGTTACTGGGATTCTGTAACGTCAGCAGATCCCCTGATGTGTGTCTGCCACTGTCTCCTGCTCTGTCCACCTTCCCACCGCTTGCAGTGGGAAGGTGGACAGCGCAGGAGACAGTGGCGGACACATATTGGGGGATCTGCTGATGTTACAGAACCCCAGTAACACAGGAACACGTGTGGAATGCGTGGACGGCAACTGTGAGCAGGAACTGGCGGTGTTGGAGGTCAGGGGAAATACTAGAGACGGAGTGGAGACAAAGGCCAAATCAGAGAATGTTTAAATCTGAAGTAGTTACAATTTGGAGGCAGCAGCAGTTTGCCCTCCACACAGCAGGGGATCAGCTGACGTTACTGAACCCCACTTTCACATGAACGAGTGTGTTTTTCTGTGTGGACAGCACTTCAGAGCACCAACTAGCGTTGTTGGAACCCAGGGACAATCATGGTGCAGGCCGAGGCCTACTAGGAGCGAGGTGTAAAGCAGAGGTATTTTGACTTTGGAGGGAGCAGGACACTTTGCCCTCCACACAGCAGGGGATCAGCAGACGTTACTGACCCCCACTTTCACATGAACGAGTGTGTTTTTCTGTGTGGACAGCAATTCCGAGCACCAACTAGCATTGTTGGAACCCAGGGACAATCATGGTGCAGGCCAAGGCCTACTAGGAGCGAGGTGTAAAGCAGAGGTATTTTGACTTTGGAGGGAGCAGGACACTTTGCCCTCCACACAGCAGGGGATCAGCTGACGTTACTGACCCCCACTTTCACATGAACGAGTGTGTTTTTCTGTGTGGACAGCACTTCTGAGCACCAACTAGCGTTGTTGGAGCCCAGGGAGAACCAGGGTGCAGGCCGAGGCCTACTTGGTGGCAGTTTTAGATTGTTTGTAGGCTACAACAGACTGTCAACGTGCTCCAATTAGGCATCTGTCTCCACTCTGTTTCCAGGATTTCACGTGACTACCAACACCGCCAGTTTATGCATACAGTAGCCGTCTGCCCAATCCACACGTGTTCCTGTGTTACTGGTGTTCTGTAATGTCAGCAGATCCCCTGATGTTTGTCTGCCAATGTCTCCTGCTCTGTCCACATTTCCACCACTTGCAGTGGGAAGGTGGACAGCGCAGGAGACAGTGGCGGACACACATTGGGGGATCTGCTGACGTAACAGAACTCCAGTAACACAGGAACACGTGTGGAATGCGTGGACGGCAACTGTGAGCAGGAACTGGCGGTGTTGGAGGTCAGGGGAAATACTAGAGACAGAGTGGAGACAGAGGCCAAATCAGAGAATGTTTAAATCTGAAGTAGTTACAATTTGGAGGCAGCAGCAGTTTGCCCTCCACACAGCAGGGGATCAGCTGACGTTACTGAACCCCACTTTCACATGAACGAGTGTGTTTTTCTGTGTGGACAGCACTTCAGAGCACCAACTAGTGTTGTTGGAACCCAGGGACAATCATGGTGCAGGCCGAGGCCTACTAGGAGCGAGGTGTAAAGCAGAGGTATTTTGACTTTGGAGGGAGCAGGACACTTTGCCCTCCACACAGCAGGGGATCAGCTGACCTTACTGACCCCCACTTTCACATGAACGAGTGTGTTTTTCTGTGTGGACAGCACTTCCGAGCACCAACTAGCGTTGTTGGAACCCAGGGACAATCATGGTGTAGGCCGAGGCCTACTAGGAGCGAGGTGTAAAGCAGAGGTATTTTGACTTTGGAGGGAGCAGGACACTTTGCCCTCCACACAGCAGGGGATCAACTGACGTTACTGTACCCCACTTTCACATGAACGAGTGTGTTTTTCTGTGTGGACAGCACTTCTGAGCACCAACTAGCGTTGTTGGAGCCCAGGGAGAACCAGGGTGCAGGCCGAGGCCTACTTGGTGGCAGTTTTAGATTGTTTGTAGGCTACAACAGACTGTCAACGTGCTCCAATTAGGCATCTGTCTCCACTCTGTTTCCAGGATTTTACGTGACTACCAACACCGCCAGTTTATGCGTACAGTAGCCGTCTGCCCAATCCACACGTGTTCCTGTGTTACTGGGATTCTGTAATGTCAGCAGATCCCCTGATGTGTGTCTGCCACTGTCTCCTGCTCTGTCCACATTCCCACCACTTGCAGTGGGAAGGTGGACAGCGCAGGAGACAGTGGCGGACACACATTGGGGGATCTGCTGACGTAACAGAACCCCAGTAACACAGGAACACGTGTGGAATGCGTGGACGGCAACTGTGAGCAGGAACTGGCGGTGTTGGAGGTCAGGGGAAATACTAGAGACAGAGTGGAGACAGAGGCCAAATCAGAGAATGTTTAAATCTGAAGTAGTTACAATTTGGAGGCAGCAGCAGTTTGCCCTCCACACAGCAGGGGATCAGCTGACGTTACTGAACCCCACTTTCACATGAACGAGTGTGTTTTTCTGTGTGGACAGCACTTCCGAGCACCAACTAGCATTGCTGGAGCCCAGGGAGAACCAGGGTGCAGACCGAGGCCTACTAGGAGCGAGGTGTAAAGCAGAGGTATTTTGACTTTGGAGGGAGCAGGACACTTTGCCCTCAACACAGCAGGGGATCAGCTGACGTTACTGACCCCCACTTTCACATGAACGAGTGTGTTTTTCTGTATGGACGGCACTTCCGAGCAACAACTGACGATGTTGGAGCCCAGGGATAGTCATTTTGTAGGCTGAGGCCTACTTGGAGGCAGTTTAAGATAAGACGTTGTTTGAATTTGGAGGCAGTAGCAGTTTGCCCTCCACACAGCAGGGGATCAGCTGACGTTACTGACCCCCACTTTCACATGAACGAGTGTGTTTTTCTGTGTGGACAGCACTTCTGAGCACCAACTGGCGGTGTCGGAGCCCAGGGAAAATCAGGTAGTAGGCCGAGGCCTACTTGGTGGCTGTTTGCGATTGTTTCTAGACTACTACTAACTGTCAACGTACTCCAATTAGGCCTCTGTCTTCACTCTGTTTCGAGTATTTCCGCTGGCTTCCAACCACGCCAGTTGCTGCTCTGAAATGCCGTCTGCACAACCCACACTTGTTCCTGTGCTACTGGGGTTCTGTAACAGCAGCTTCTCCCTAGAGGTGAGTCAGGCAATGTCTCCTGCTCTGTCCACATTTCCACTACAAGTAGTGGGAATGTAGACAAAGCAGGAGACATTGCCGTGCTCAACTCTGGAGATGAGCAGATGTTACAGGACCCAGGTACCACAGGAACAAGTGTGGATTGTGCAGACGGCACTTGAGAGCAGAAACAGGCGGTGTTGTAGGCCGGAGGAAATACTCAAAACAGAGTGGAGACAGAGGGCAAATCAGAGAACATATTAAATCAGAGGTAGTCAGAAGTTGTAGGCAGCAGGAGAGTTTGACGTACACACAGCAGGGGATCAGCTGACGTTACCGAACCCCACTTACACATGAGCGAGTGTTTTGTCTGTGCGGACAGCACTTCCGAGCACCAACTGGCGTTGTCGGAGCCCAGGGAAAATGAGGTAGTAGGCCGAGGCCTACTTGGAGCCAGGTGTAAATCTGAGGTTGTTTGACTGTGTAGGGAGCAGGACACTTTGCCATACACACAGCAGGGGATCAGCTGACGTTACCGAACCCCACTTACACATGAGCGAGTGTTTTGTCTGTGCGGACAGCACTTCTGAGCACCAACTGGCGGTGTCGGAGCCCAGGGAAAATCAGGTAGTAGGCCGAGGCCTACTTGGTGGCAGTTTGCGATTGTTTCTAGACTACTACTAACTGTCAACGTACTCCAATTAGGCCTCTGTCTTCACTCTGTTTCGAGTATTTCCGCTGGCTTCCAACCACGCCAGTTGCTGCTCTGAAATGCCGTCTGCACAACCCACACTTGTTCCTGTGTTACTGGGGTTCTGTAACAGCAGCTTCTCCCTAGAGGTGAGTCAGGCAATGTCTCCTGCTCTGTCCACATTTCCACTACAAGTAGTGGGAATGTAGACAAAGCAGGAGACATTGCCGTGCTCAACTCTGGAGATGAGCAGATGTTACAGGACCCAGGTACCACAGGAACAAGTGTGGATTGTGCAGACGGCACTTGAGAGCAGAAACAGGCGGTGTTGTAGGCCGGAGGAAATACTCAAAACAGAGTGGAGACAGAGGGCAAATCAGAGAACATATTAAATCAGAGGTAGTCAGAAGTTGTAGGCAGCAGGAGAGTTTGCCGTACACACAGCAGGGGATCAGCTGACGTTACCGAACCCCACTTACACATGAGCGAGTGTTTTGTCTGTGCGGACAGCACTTCTGAGCAACAACGGGCGTTGCTGTAGCCCAGGAAATAAAGTTCAGGTCATAGAAACATGAACACAACAGGAGACCTGGATCCTGTTGCCAGCCAATTATTTATTCTGGAAGAGGACTGGCAAATTCAGGTGAGATCCAGGCCTTGTTCATTTTCACAAAAGTAAGCCGGTCAACATTATCGGCGGATAGTCACGTGCGACGGTCTGTTACCACACCACCTGCAGCACTAAAGACACATTCCGATAATACACTGGCAGCAGGGCAAGCCAGCACCTCCAATGCATACTGGCTAAGCTCTGGCCATGTATCCAGCTTAGAGACCCAATACTTGAATGGGGAAGAGCCGTCTGGGAGAACACTAACAGGGCACGACAAGTAGTCTGTCACCATCTGACGGAAACGTTGCCTCCTGCTGACTGGAGCCATCTGTGATGGTGTAGCCGTTTGTGGCGGTCCCACAAAACTTTTCCACATTTGGGCCATACTGGCCTTGCCTTGTCCTGAGGCACTGCCTCTGCTACCTCTTTGTGCAGAGCTTCCTCCACTGCCTCTACCCACATGGGTGCTTTGAAAAGCACTACCAGCAACACTTGTGGGGGGAATGGAGAACATGATGGCCTGCACAAGTGTTTCTTGGTACTCCTGCATTTTTCGCTCCCGGTTCAACTGTGGTATGAGGCTTTGTAAGTTGTCCCGGTAGCGAGGATCTAGGAGGGTGTACACCCAATAATCAGCCGTGTGAAGAATGTTGGCGATGCGGCGGTCATTTAACAAGCACTGCAGCATGTAATCAACCATGTGCTGCAGACTGCCAACTGGACCGGAAACGCTGTCCCCAGCTTGAGGCAGCATCTCTGCCTGCTCAGCATCACCCCACCCTCGCTGTACACACTGACTACTAGAGCCTTGTGTACCTCCCTCCTCTGGAGAGATGTGTTCCTCCTCCTCCATTGACTCCTCGTCATCCTCCTCACTAAGTGTCCCCTGCCTGGGCCTTTGTGTGGAAGCACGTTGCGCAGACTTGCCAGAAGCAGATGGCATTTCTGACTGCTCATCCTCGACCTCTTCAAAAACCTCCTCACTTAGTGCTTGTAAGGTTTTTTGAAGCAGACAGATGAGGGGGACAGTCATGCTGATTAGTGCATCATCTGCACTGGCCATCCGCGTGGAGTCATCGAAGGCACGCAAAACTTGGCAGATGTCCCTCATAGTGGCCCACTCAGTGGTGGTGAAGTGTGTCCAGCGCACAGTGCGACTTGTTTGCGCCTGATGCAGCTGGTACTCCATTACTGCTGCCTGCTGCTCACACAACCGCTCCAACATATGTAACGTTGAATTCCACCTGGTGGGGAGGTCACATATGATGCGATGTTCTGGCAGGCGGAATCGGCGTTGCAGAGATGCAATGCGCGATCTTGCCATGCTGGAACGCCGCAAGTGAGCACACTCTAGGCGAACCTTGTGCAGCAGTGCATCAAGATCCGGATAGTCCCTCAGAAAGCTCTGCACGACCAAATTGAGCACGTGTGCCAGACATGGTATGTGAGTGAGGTTGCCTAGGCCCAGAGCTGCCACTAGATTTCGGCCATTGTCACTCACTACCAAACCTGGCTGGAGATTCGCTGGCACAAACCACACATCGCTCTCCTGCTTGATGGCATTCCAGAGCTCCTGTGCTGTGTGGCTCCGATTTCCCAAAGAAATTAATTTAAGGACGGCCTGTTGACGTTTGGCCACACCTGTGCTCATATCTGGCCTAACAGGCTCACGCAGTGCTGATTCCGAGGAACTAGAGTAGGAGGAGGACTCAATATGTACAGACTGCATTCCTGCAATCCTTGGAGTTGGCAGAATACGTACAGAGCCACTCTCCAGATCTGTACCCGGCTCCACAACATTGACCCAATGGGCAGTGAGGGAAAGGTATCGTCCCTGTCCATGGCTACTGGTCCACGCATCGGTGGTCAGGTGGACCTTGCTACTGACGGCATTTAGTAGCGCATTTTTAATTTTTCCCTCCACATGCTTTTGCAGGGCAGGGACAGCTTGCCTGCTGAAATAAAAGCGGCTGGGCACATTGTATTGTGGAACTGCCAATGACATAAAGTTCCGGAATGTGTCAGTCTCCACCAGCCTGAATGACAGCATCTCAAGGGCCAGTAGTTTGGCAATGCCGGCATTCAGAGCCAGTGCTCAGGGATGGTTTGCCGAGTATGGCCGCTTTTTCTCCCATGCCTGTGCTACCGATTGCTGGTGAGTGGCCTGGGAGGGTGCTGATGACTGCGAACGTGGTTCAGTGGGTGGAATTTCACTGGGTCTCTGGACAACAGTGGCAGTGGTTCTTCCATGGCGTTCCAGTGAGGAAGCCGAACCAGCTGTGTGTGAGCTGGAGGAAGAGGCCCCAACATGAGCTGAAGAGGTGGTAGGTGCTGCTGAAGGTTGGCCTACATCTTCAGTGTGTCTGTGTAACTCCACCTCGTGCTTGGTACGCACATGTTTCCACATATTTGTGGTATTGAGGTTGCTCACATTTTTCCCTCGTTTCACTTTCTGATGACACAGCTTGCATTTGACAAAGCAAATGTCATCTGCAACTGTGTCAAAAAAAGACCACGCACTGCAAGTCCTGGGAGCGCTCGTTTTGTGTTTTGGAAGAGGATTGCTCTTCACGGGTGCCAAAGTGGAGGCTACAGGCAACCAAGTCTGACCCCGCCCTCTCCCTCCTCTTTTGGCCGTTCGGGGAATCTCTTCCTCAGAGCTGCTCCCACCACCTTCCTGTGGCTGACGCCATGATGGGTCAAGGACCTCATCATCTCCACTCCCCTCTTCAAGCACCGGCTGGTCCTGGGTTGTCTCGCCAGCACCGTACGCACCAGAAATTGGCAATTGAGTCTCATCATCATCTGATGCATACTGAGTTGTGCTGACCATAGGCACTGGCCCACCCGCCTCTTCAGATTCAGAGGGACAAAGCAGTTGCGCATCACTGCATACTCCCTCTTCTTCACGCTCTAGAATGCTGCTTGGCTGGCCACCTCTTTCCAAGCCAACAGATTCTGAGAACAGAAGTAAAGATTGAGATGGCTCCTGTCCAGGGCTCTCAGACTGCCTGGGCAATTTGGCAGGTGGTGAAGAGACAGATGGTTGTTCTTCAGTGCTCTGGCCTTGGGAGGATGCGGAAGTCATTGAAGTGGATGCGTTAGCGGCCATCCATCTGACAACGGCTTCAATTTGTTCGTCACGCAGCAGTGGGGTACGACGAGGTCCTACAAAGCTGCGCATGAAGGACTGTTGCCTGGTAAAAGTGGGGGATGCCGGGTCACTGGTGGCCGCAGCAGATACCGAATCCCCACGTCCTCTCCCTGCTGAATCCCCCCGTCCTCTCCCTGCTGAAACTCCACGGCCACGACCACGTGCCTTACTCCCTGCCTTCTTCATCTTGGTAGATTGATAAAGATAGGCAGAAAAGTAAAAAAGGGGTGGCTTAGTGTTCTTATTCCTGAACACCTGCTAACCAGTATAAGAAACACTAATTTGGCTAAGAGTGTGTGTACTACACTTTAATATGATCTAATGTGGCCTAGACAACTGTAAAGTGGAGTGTTTGGTGAACTTTATTTCCTTTTTATTTTTTGGGTGGGGGGAAAGGAAAGGAAAGGATGTGACCAAAGTTTGAAAGCTACAGTATCACAAACTTTTTGGAGCGATTACAATGCAGGAAGCTAACCTACAATGCAATTGATGAGGCTCCAAAAAATAGGGTGATACTAGCCTGGCTGGCCCTGAAGGGCACAAGCCAGCAAAAAGGCTCCTCTATCTAATCCTATATAGTGTTTGCAACCAACCAATGACAATGGATGCAGTTGGAAGCACACTAATATAGGAGCAAAAATCTGGCTAAATTTGCTGCAAAAAAAGGACTATGTATGAGGCAGTGACGCACGCTGAGCGGACTACAGCTAGCGGTGGCTGTAGAACACACTGCAACGTGAGCTGCACTCACACACAGAGAGAACTATCAGACAGCCAAAAACAGTGCAGAGAAATGGGCTATAGCACTGAAAGGCTGCTGAAAGGCTCCGCTGTCCACTCCTTTAGTGTTTGCAACCAACGTATATGGATACGTATGGAAGCACACTATACAGGAGCTAAAAAAAGCAGCAATAAAAGAAAAATGTGTATGAGGCAGAGACACACGCTGGCCGGCCTACAAGCAGACGTGCCTGCAGGACACACTGCACAGCGTGGGTCTGCACTCACACAGCCCTTGCAGACAGCTGTGAAAACAGCGCTGCTAGGGAAAAGCAAGCTACAGTGGTGGTTTATGTAGCCTGGGTTAAGCACTATATGTTTTGTGGAATCGCTATTTCTAACTGTCCCTCACAGTCTTCAACAGCAGCCTGTCCCTAACTGAATTCACAGCAGAGTGACCAGAAATGGCGGCTGCAGCGCTTTTTATAGTGCATCATGACATCATTTCAGCAGCCAATCACAGCCATGCCAGTAGTTAACATGCCTACATGCCTAACAGGATATGCCCACACTTCTGAGGATCCCCATTGGCTGAATCAAATCGAGCGGGCTCCTAGCATTATGGGAACTTCCGATTCCGGTATTCGATATGAAAAAAGTATCGGAACTAAGTATCGGAATTCCGATACAGCTAATATCGGCCGATACCCGATACTTGCGGTATTGGAATGCTCAACACTAGTTAGCAGCGAATGAATGGAGGACACCTGGGCTTGCAGTTTCAAAGCTTTACTCACAGTTTGTGGTACCCACTGGTGCCTGCCTCCGTGCCGTGTCCTCCGGGGTAGAGACTCAATCAACCTCCCGGGTAAGTCAGGGTTCTCCTCTCCAACACTCCGCCAACATGTGCCTTTCCTGAACGACTCCTCTATTGCGCCTTTTAGTGTGAAGAACTCCAGTACCGTAGTTCTCTGGAATTCCTCCTGTCAGATGTTCCTAGAACCTTACTTGTATGACAGACAGCAGTAGCCTCTATCGGGGACTCCTCTCAGAGTCCTGGCTTGCGAATCGGTTGCTGTTGTGTCCCAAGTGTTTGATGGGAGTAGTGGATTTACAGCCAACTACTCCACCGGTGTCTGCTGCAGAACCATAAGTGTCCATACAACCTCGGTGACTGGGCCCCGGTCTTGCGCTGAGAACCTATAGGCAGGGTTCCTCTTCCAACCCACAACTCCTCTCTATTCTCCTACTCCTTCGTTCCGCGCTGTTCCTTCTCTCTCTTATGGAAGCTGAGGTTGCAGGTCTACGTCCTTCTCTTTCTCTTCTCTTTCCCGTGCCAGCTGTCACAGATCACTGAGTCAGCTGCAGCACTCTTTCTAAACTAAACTCAAACTGAACTTAAAACTAACTTCAGAACTGAACTTCTTCTCTCGCCTGACCTCCCGTCAGACTGACCTACAATTCTTCACTTTCCCCCTCTTTTATACTAACTCCACCCACCTCTCTGCACATCTCGTGTTATGAAGCAGGGTTCCACTAAGCGTGCTCTGCTACCCCCAGCCTGAAGCTGCTAGGCGGACCTACTGAACTATCCTGTGTGTGGGATGCAGGTGTTGGAGTGTGGAAAGGAGTTCCCAACTTACCTACTGTAGTTGGTGGGGCACTACACCTTAGGAGAAGGTGCAGTACCTCTGTGGCAACTGAGCCTCAGGGGCGCCACAGCAGTCTCTAAATATAACCGTTCACCAAGCTCTGCTCAGAGCCCCTCAGCAAACCGGACGGGGGCCTCTACGGCCGCCTGTAGTGAGGTGGCACCCCCTGGGGCTGGTGATGACAGGGCCGCAGCTGTGGGAGGAGGCAGGGGGGCAGTGTCCTGACCGCTGTAACCGAATGATCTGCAGTCGCAGAGGTCACTTGAGGTAGCAGACTTGTTACAACAGGGCGGGAAACAGCGGGAGTGGCTGTATGCGACCGTCTGCAGGGAGCGGCCGCCGGTGAAAGTCTCTCACGTGTCACTTGTCGGTGAGTGCGTAGCTTTCCCCTCACAGACCCCTGCCGGCCTCTCCAAAACACACCGTCCGCTCCCTCGGTCCTCTCTATCTCACACGGCTTCCTGTCTGTTGTCAGGCTCTCTGTCAACTGCCTCTTCAGCGCGCCCCCTGCTCCTTTTATCCCCGCCCCCTGTTTCCCTGACAACTTCAGTCAAGTCTCTCCCTTTACTGTCCTTCCAGTATCCGTTCCCTCAGGAACCCTGATGGCGGTCCCCTGGGTACCTGCCCGGTCACTGCCTCGAAGTCCTCCTCCCCACAATTGTATCACCCTTTATTAATCTGCCCTGACTCCCATTCCTTGCTGGACAACAGTGTTAATCTGCTTGAAGTCTGGCTTGGAGCCTTGCTTTGCCTTCTGTGTGTTTAATTAGTGCAGTGCTGGGACCTCCGGTTCTGCAAGTCTTAGTTTCTGTTTTCAGTTTCTTTCTGCAGCCCTCTGTGTTTTCTTTTAGGAGGTGACCCGTTTTTGTACCCATTCCTTATATCTTTCATGGACCCCCTTCCCCCTATCTATAGGTCTTCGCTTGAGATTAGCCTAGGATCGTCGGTGGGTCTATTCACAAGGAATGGGTCACCCACTCCATCGTAGGGCATCAGCCTAGTCGCAGTGCAGGGTCAGTTTTCCCCCTCCTACCCTAGTCCTGTGCTGCAGAACCGTAACAGTGGTGACACGTTTCTATTATACTTTCTCTCTGATTGTTCCACTCCTGGTTTTGTCTTACAAATACTGACAGCTTTAGAGTTAGCAATGGATGGGACTTGGGGTTTTGAGGTTATTTGGTGCTGTCAGGAAATGATGTTTATAGAAACAATTACTTTTTTTGCAATTATATTTAATTTAAAGAATAGAATAGTTTGTAAGTAAAAATAAAACCATTTCAGAAATCTATGCATAATTTTTAACATTAGAAAATCATTTAACTATAAACAGACAAAAAGTAAAATGTCACTGGAAAATTAGGCAAAGCTATAACTGATCGTTGAGGAGCATCTGGGTACTAAACAATGAAGATTTATATATATATTTTTTACAGAATCGTGGACTCTCTTTAGCTATTTAGCATTTACCATAACAGACAGATCACACAAAAAAGAAAATGAAAACTATATAATTAAAGAGGGATAGCATAGACTAGGCAGATAGAAATTGCTAGGAATATGTTTAGCCACAGTGGACCAACAGCAACTGCACTGTCAAGTGGCTCCAGATATTTCTCATCCATGTATTCAAACAAGGTCATCATAGCGGTCAATGTTTCTTCACAAGTAGGTTTTATCTCATCTTCTGGTAGTTCAAATCCAAATTCACCATCATCTCTTAATTCAAAGGTGTACGCAAATGAAATGTTATTGTCAGCTGCCCAGTCGGCAGAAGACCCTGAATTATAATCTGGAAGGAAGGAGGAAATAGAAATAAGAAATTTAGGAGACACAACGAAGGTCAAGGATAAGATGACAGCACTAATTCTTGTCTGTAGCTTTCTGATTATCAACAGTTAGGCTATGTGCCCACGTTAGCGTTTTTAAACGCTCAGGAAACGGGTCTCCTTTCAAAAAAAACGCGCGTTTTTTGCTGCAATTTTTGCGCAAAAGCCACTCGTTTTTGATGCGTTTTTTCCGCGCGCCTTTTGGACTATAGGAAATAGCCAAAAACGTGGCCCTAAGCGGAAATTAATGAACATGCTGCGTTTTTTACCGCTAAGCGTTTTCTTAGCAGTAAAAAACGCATCCATTGGCACAAAATGGCCAAAATACATTAAAATGAATTGGATGCTTCTGTTAAGCATTTTTGATGCGGTTTGACCCCGAAAAATGTATCAAAAACGCTTAAAAAAATGCAACGTGGGCACACAGCCTTAGGAACCATAGAATCTGTATCTTCGTCCCTTGTAAATCTCTATTTTAACATAGTGAATTAGCTACCAATTGCAGGTTATTTCCATTTAAAGGTATCTGTCACCAGGTGGCTTTCCTAATATAAAGTTAGACCACCACATTTAAGGTCTCTTTTACAGTAAGTTGTATGTAAGACCCCCAATCCCCTGTGCAAAGCACAAAAAATAGCTTTATAATGCCCTTCCTTATGGTGTAGTCCAGTTGGCATTATTTTGTCTGTTTTGCAAATTTTGAGATACGGTATCCTTTTTCCTGTGTTTTAGAGACTGTGAACAGTGAACACCACTGAGAAGAAACACAAATGTGATTGGCCCAATAAAGACATCTAAGGCTATGTTCACACTTGCGTATCGGGGCTCTGCGGATGGCAGCGTAGTTACTCCCTGAAGCTCCACTCACTTTCACACTTCCGTTTAGGTCCGCCTACTTCTACATGCATCCTGCATACCTATCTTTAACATTGGGTACGCCGTGTGCATGAGGAAATTCCTGGCCTAACCAACCCTTAAGGTCATGTGCACACATTAAGTATTTGGTGAGTTTTTTACCCCAGTATTTATAAGCCAAAACCAGGAGAGGAACGGTCAGAGGAAAAGCATAATAGAAACATTTGCACCACTTCTGCATTTTTCATCCACTCCTGGTTTTGGCTTACAAAATCCTGGGGAAAAAACTCACCAAATACTCAATGTGTGCATGTGGCCTTATAACGTTATTAAGTGAAATCAAGATGTAAAAAAGGATTTATAATGTCCCCATTTGCTATGCTAAGAAAGGCTTTGAATAGCCCATGGGGCGTTAGTTGCCCCAGACTAGTCATCCCTCTTTCTATGTTATCACAGACCCACTGTTCACTCTTGGAAAAACCAGACCATTGGAAATCGCACCGATCCGAACAATGGGGTTTTTTATCCTCTTTTTAAAATGCAGTGGCAGGTAGAATGTCTGTCTGCAGCTCCATTCATGCTCTTTGGGGCTTCCAGAAAAAGCCAAGTGTAGCCACTGAGGGAATGAATGGATCAGTGGTTGAGTCGCACATGAGCTCCATTCTAATGAGGATAAGCATCAAGCTTTTGATGCAGTGCTCAGGTTCCAAATGTAACTGCCTAGTGATACCAATGCCCTGGGGTACGGTGAGCAGAAGCAAAGTGGGGCGGCCTGGATAGGTGAGAAACACTGCTAGCATCTCACCCAGACCGGGCCCCTCCTCTTTACTTCTCCTCACCAGGACCCATACACCAGTAAGGGTAGTAATGCCCTGATGGCAGCCCTAAACATGCCCACAGGGGATCTTTTTAGTGATTTGTTGGTGTCTCAGGACTCAATCCCTCACCAACTGCGAACAATTACAGTGGCTGCAAAATATTAAAAAACTGTTGAAAGATTAGTTAAGGCTCATTCAGACATTAGTTTTTCTTGTACAGGTTCTATTCGTGATTTTCACAGATAATTAAAAATTGTATGATTATCTATGTGGCTATTCACGTGTCCGTCTATTTTTGTGGACAAAATGGTCCTGATGAGATCCATGTACCATGTGTGTGTGGTCTGTTTTTCACAAACTGTTTGATAGGTGAAGCTTAAGAACCTCAGGTTTATTTTTCATAACAGAAAAACTGGTGAAAGTGTCATGGTAAAAATCTGACACTGACCAACTTCTAATGAAAATTAGATAAAAAATACTGATGAAAATCTATTCTATTATTTCTAAATACTGTTTTTCGGTGATTTCTTTGTATCCCCATTCATACTGCACCCACAGACAAATGATACACCATTTCAAAGGTAAACTTGCTCCCTTCAGCAAGAAAATAGCCAAACAAACCACACATCCACGATTTGATCACAAAATACAGTTTAACCTCTTCCTGACATCAGACGTACTATCCCGTCCATGGGACCCGAGCCCCTATGCCCATGGACGGAATAGTACGTCTCAGCGATCAGCGGCGCCCACGTGGTGAACGCCGCTGATCGCGGCCGGGTGTCAGCTAATTATCACGGACTGCCCCGACACGTTAACCCCTTGCACACCGCGATCAAACATGATCACGGTGTACCGGGGGTTAAAGGGAAGCATCGGCAGGGAGGGGGCTCCCTCCGTGCTTCCCTGAGCCCCCCACGGCAGCGCAATGTGCAGCGCTGCTACGGGGTGTTCCTTCCCTGCAGGCCCCCGAATCCAAGATGGCGACGGGGGCCTTCGGGGGCCTGCAGGGAGCTGGCCTCCTCAGTGCCTGCAAAGCGCAGGCATGAGGAAGTCTGCAGCAGTGCCTGTGAGAAATCGCTGATCTGTCACAGTGATCTGTGATGTGACAGATCAGCGATCTGTCACAGGACAGTGATGTCCCACCTGGGACAATGTAATAAAGTTAAAAAAAAAAAAAAGTGTTAAAATAATTTAAAAAAAAAATCGCCAAATAAATTAGAAAAAAAAAAATTCCCCCAATAAATCCATTTTTTGGAAATCAAAAAAACAAAACAATAAAAGTACACATATTAGGTATCGCCGCATCCGTAACGACCTGCCCTATAAAACTGTCCCATTAGTTAACTCCTTTAGAGAACCCCTTAAAAAATAAAAATAAAAACGAAGCAAAAAATAATTATTTATTATCATACCACCAAACAAAAAGTGCAATAACGCGCGATCAAAAAGACGCATATAAATATCCATGGTACCACTGAAAACGTCATCTTGTCCCGCAAAAAACGAGCCACAGTTATAGCTCGCAGAATAAAGCGATGCAAAAATAATTATTTTTTATATAAAATAGTTTTCATTGCATAAAACCGACAAAACATAAAAAAACGACCTAAATGAGGTATCGCTGTAATCGTACTGACGTGAAGAATAAAGCCGCTTTATCAATTTTACCACACGCGGAATGGTGTAAACGCACCCCCCCAAAAGAAATTCATGAAAAGCTGGTTTTTGTTCACTCTGCGTCTCAAAAATCGTAATAAAAAGTGATCAAAAAATGTCACGTGCCCGAAAATGGTACCAATTAAAACGTCAACTCGTCCCGCAAAAAAATAAGACCTCACATGACTTGGTGGGTCAAAATGCGGAAAAATTATAGCTCTCAATATGTGGTGATGCAAAAACTATTTTTACAATAAAAAGCGTCTTTTAGCGTTTGACAGCTGCCAAATATAAAACCCGCCATAAATAGTAAATCAAACCCCCCGTTATCACCCCCTTAGTAAGGGAAAAATAATAAAATTAAAAGAAAATGCATTTATTTCCATTTTCCCATTAGGGTTAGGGTTAGGGTTAGGGCTAGGGTTAGGGCTAAGATTAGAGTTAGGGGTGTGTTGGGGTTAGGGTTGGAGTTAGAATTGGGGGTTTCCACTGTTTGGGCACATCAGGTGCTCTCCAAATGCTACATGGCATCTGATCTCAATTCCAGCCAATTCTGAGTTGAAAAAGTCAAATGGTGCTCCTTCCCTTCCAAGCTCTGCCATGCGCCCAAACGGTGTTTTACCCCCACATGTAGGGTATCAGCCTACTCAGAACAAATTGCAAAACAACTTTTGGGGTCCAATTTATCTTGTTACCGTTAGGAAAATAAAAAATTGGGGGCAAAAATATCATTTTTGTGGAAAAAAATGATTTTTTTTATTTTCACGCCCGGGCGTTATAAACTTCTGTGAAGCACTTGGGGGTTCAAAGTGCTCACCACACATCTAGATAAGTTCCGTGGGGGGTCTAGTGTCCAAAATGGGGTCACTTGTGGGGAGTTTCAATAGTTTAGGTAGATCAGGGGCTCTCCAAACGCACATGACACGCCAGACCATTCCATCAAAGTCTGCATTCCAAAACGTCACTACTTCCCTTCCGAGCCCCGATGTGTGCCCATACAATAGTTTTCTCCCACGTATGGGGTATCAGCGTACTCAGGACAAATTGGACAACAACTTTTGGGTCCAATTTCTCCTGTTACCCTTGGGAAAATAAAAAAATTGGAGACTAGTTGATCATGTTTGTGGAAAAAATACGATTTTTTTATTTTCATGCCCGGGCATTATAAACTTCTGTGAAGCCCTTGGGGGTTTAAAGTGCTCACCACACATCTAGATAAGTTCCTTAGGGGGTCTAGTTTCCAAAATGGGGTCATTTGTGGAGGGTTTCCACTGTTTAGGTACATTAGGGGCTCTCCAAAGGCAACATGACACCCGCAGACCATTCCAAAATGTCACTACTTCCCTTCCGAGCCCCGACGTGTGCCCATACAGTAGTTTTCTCCCACATATGGGGTATCAGCGTACTCAGGACAAATTGGACAACAACTTTTGGGGTCCAATTTATCCTGGTACCCTTGGGAAAATAAAAAAAATGGTGACTAAATGATCATGTTTGTGGAAAAAATACGAATTTTTTATTTTCACGCCCTGGAGGGGTCAAAGTGCTCACCACACATCTAGATAAGTTCCTTGGAGGGTCTAGTTTCCAAAATGGGGTAATTTGTGTGGGGTTTCCACTGTTTTGGTACATCAGAGGTTTTCCAATCGCAACATGGTGTCCGATCTCAATTCCAGCGAAAAACGTCAAATGGCGCTGCTTCCCTTCCGAGCTCTGCCATGTGCCAAAATAGTGGTTTACCCCCACATGTATCAGCGTACTCAGGACAATTTGCACAATAACTTTTAGAGTCCTGTTACCCTTGGGAAAATAAAAATTGGGGGTGAAAAGATCATTTTTGTGGAAAAAATATGATTTTTTAATTGTACCGCTGTACGTTATAAACTTCTGTGGAGCCCTTGTGGGTTCAAAGTTCCTTGGGGGGTCTAGTTTCCAAAATGGGGTCACTTGTGGGGGGTTTCCAGTGTTTAGGTTCATCAGGGGCTCTCCAAATGTGACATGGCGTCCGATCTGAATTCCAGCCAATTTTGCATTGAAAAAGTCAAACGGCGCTCCTTCCCCTTCTGAGCTCTGCCATGCGTCGAAACAGTGGTTCCCCCCACATATCAGGTATCAGCGTACTCAGGACAAATTGCACAATAACATTTGCAGTCAAATTTCTCCTGTTACCCTTGGTAAAATAAAAAAAATTGAACCTGAAGTATTTTTTTTGTGAAAAAAAGTTAGATGTTCATTTTTTTTTTAAATATTCAAAAAATTCCTGTGACGCACCTAAAGGGTTAATAAACTTCTTGAATGTGGTTTTGAGCACCTTAAGGGGTGCAGTTTTTAGAATGGTGTCACTTTTGGGTATTTTATATCATATAGACCCCTCAAAGTGGCTTCAAATGTGATGTGGTCCGTAAAAATAAAATGGTGTTGCAAAAATGAGAAATCGCTGGTCAATTTTTAACCCTTATAACTTCCTAACAAAAAAATTTTGGTTCCAAAATTATGCTGATGTAAACATGTGGGAAATGTTACTTATCAAGTTTTTGTGTGCGTATCTCTGTGATTTAAGGGCATAACAATTCTAAGTTGGAAAATTGCGAAATTTTCAAAATTTTCGCCAAATTTCCGTTTTTTTCACAAATAAGCGCAAGTTATTTGAATGAAATTTTACCACTATCATGAAGTACAATATGTCAGGAGAAAACAGTGTCAGAATCACCGGGATCCATGGAAGCATTTCAGAGTTATTTCCTCATAAAGGGACAGTGGTCAGAATTGTAAAAATTGGCCTGGTCATGAACGTGCAAACCACCCTTGGGGGTGAAGGGGTTAAACATTAATTTTCATAAACCTGCAGTAAGGAAAATTTTCCTGCAGGTGGCACCGCAGTACCCCAAAGCACACTGCCAACGCATTCGTAAACATTCACTGCTTTTTTGCTGATTACTTCCCCCCCCCCACACACATGATACACCATTTGAAAGGTAAACTTGCTCCCTTCAGCAAGAAAACAGCCAAACAAACCACACATTCACGATTTTATCACTGAATACAGTTTAAACATTTATTTTCATAAACCTACAGAAAAACACAATGACCTGCAGGTGGTACCTCAACCAGAAAACATTTTTTGGCCTCTAATTATCAAAGCAATTTATTGTATTACCAACCAACATATATAAAAACCTGTCTGTGTTCATCAGCTCATGAAATACATTTACATTTGACCAGTTTCCTTTTTCTGAAATTGCTTGCGCCCCCGACGACCAATGTGTGAAAATTTCGCACGGGCCAAGCTAGTAGGTAATTATCTTGTGTGTGAGAAATATCACTGAGGTCTGCATGAGTCGTCACTCTATTAAAAAAATATTCAAATTACCGACAATCTGAAACTTGATTACAAGACTGAATTGTACTTACATAAAATCACAGATGATGATCCCACTATGTAACCCTCACCATGTTTTTCTGCCATTTTGTCAGCAGCTAGATTGGCAGCGATCATCTGGTATTAAAAAATATAAACGGTTAAAGTTTTTTAGCATAACGAAAAAAAAACGTTTTAAGTACATTTCTAAGAACTAAATGTATCCAAAATGTAATGCTTAAGGCCAGAGTCACACTAGAGAGAAATACGGACGAGTGCTATGCAAAAAAAAATTGCATAGCACTTTGACCAATGTTAATCTATGGGGCATCTCCCATCATCCGTGTTTTTTCTGCCCCTATTATATGTGTGAGAGAAATCGCAGCATGCTGCGATTTGCACCGTATTAAGCCCAAGAATCGCCAATGCAAGTCTATGGGTGCGAGAAAAAAACGGATACCACATGGACCATCAGTGTGACTTGCAAGAAATATGCACCAGTGTCCTTTCGAAAAGTCAGCAATTCAGTGCGCTATACTGTAAAATCACACTGACAGGTTAAAAGAGAATAGATAGAATACATGTATACACATCGTATAGGTACATATATATACACTGTGTCATTGACACACACACACACACACACATATATGTATATATATTTCATAGAGATTTAGATAGCAGAATAGGTGATAATTCAATTGTCGGCTTGTGTAAAATCATTACAAAACCGGACAAGATATGACACATGGTTTACATACAGTAAACCATTGCATATCCGTTAGATTTATATATGTCCCTCACTAATAACGTTGGCAGTGTGTGTGTGTAAAATTTTGGAGCTGTAGGTTTTAAATTAAAGAATTGAATCACGGAAAAAACTGGCGTGGACTCCCGCACAATTTTCTCTGCCAGAGAGGGAAAGCCAGTGACTGAGGGCAGATATTAATAGCCTAGAGAGGGACCATGGTTATTTGACCCCCCTGGCTAAAAACATTTGCCCTCAGCCACCCTATAAAAGGCGCTGTGCTGACTCCCCGCCTGACCCGCGGTGAACTCGAGCATAGGAGCCCGCGCCAGTTTTTTTCCGTGATTTAATTCTTCAATTTAACATCTACAGCTCCAAAATTTTTCACACACACACACTACTAACATTATTAGTGAGGGATATGTAAATCTAAAGGATATGCAATGGTTTACTGTATGTAGACCATGTCTCATATCCTGTCGCATTATGCAATGATTTTACAGAAGCCGACAATTGAATTATCGGCTATTCTGCTATCTAGCTCTATATGAAATATAAAGATATATATACCGTATTTTTCGCTTTATAAGACGCTCCGGATTATAAGACGCACCCCAAATTTTGAGGAGAAAAATAGGAAAAAACCTTTTTTGTAATAAAATGGTGGTGCATCTTATAATGCAGGCGTCTTATTGCTTACTAGGGGTGGTGATGGAGGAGGCCGGAGTGGAACATTGCTGCTGGGATGAGGGGGTGTTTTGATGTGCAGTGTGTCGCTGCCAGTGTCTGATACTGCCGCCGCCCACTGCCCCCTGATGCTTGCCACCACCGGCACGCTCTGTCCCCCGGTGCCTGCTTGCCACCACCGCCGCACTCTGTCTCCCAGTGCTTGTCACCACTTCCGCGCTTTGTCCCCCGGTTCTTACCGCTATCGCCACGCTCTGTCCCCCGGTTCTTACCGCCACCGCTGCGCTCCTGTCCCCCGGTGTTTGCCGCCATCGCCCCGCTCTGTCCCGTTCTGAGGGTACTTGCCGTGGCACTCTGTGCCCTGATGCTGCCGCTGCGCTGTCCGCCGGTTCTTACCGCCACCGCCACGCTCCTGTTCCCCGGTGGTTTCTGCCGCCGCCGCGCTCTGTCAGCACTGAAATCTCATCTCCCGAGATTTCAGTGCCGAGATGTCCATCTGCGCATGCGCGGCGGCCATTTTCCAGGAAGAAAGCCGCAGGAAAGCAGGTATGGAGAGGCAGAGACCCCCCACGCTGAACGGGACAGAGCGCGGCGGCAGAAACCACCGGGGGACAGGAGCGTGGCGGTGGCGGTAAGAACCGGCGGACAGCGCAGCGGCAGCATTAGGGCACAGAGTGCCGCGGCAAGTACCCTCAGCGGCAGTGCAAAGGTGTATCCTCTTTGTAAGATGCACCCCCTTTTTCCCCTCAATTTTGGGGGAAAAAAAGGGCGTCTTACAAGGCGGAAAATACGGTATATATATATATATATATATATATATATATATATATATATATATATGTGTGTATGTGTGTCTCACTGATGTATATATATGTGTATATGCAGCACTATATGTATATGCAGCACTATATGTATATATATATATATATATATATATATATATATATATATATATATATATATATACACACATACACACTGCTCAAAAAAATAAAGGGAACACTAAAATACCACATCCTAGATATCTCTGAATGAAATATTCCAGTTGCAAATTTTTATTAATTTATTCATTGCATACTGGAATGTATTCAGAACTATAAAATTTTCAATGTAAATCAAAATGAATATCCTATGGAGGTCAAGATTTGG
Source organism: Dendrobates tinctorius (assembly GCF_039654945.1). Lineage (NCBI taxonomy): Eukaryota > Metazoa > Chordata > Amphibia > Anura > Dendrobatidae > Dendrobates > Dendrobates tinctorius. The sequence goes on from NW_027361921.1 coordinate 24,509,024, forward strand.
AATGATACTCAAAATCAAAGTGGAAAATCAAATTACAGGCTGATCCAACTTCAGTGGAAATGCCTCATGACAAGGAAAAGATGCTTAGTATTGTGTGTGGCCTCCACGTGCCTGTATGACCTCTCTACTGTACAACGCCTGGACATGCTCCTGATGAGGCGGCGGATGGTCTCCTGAGGGATCTCCTCCCAGACCTGGATAAAACATCCGCCAACTCCTGGACAATCTGTGGTGCAGCGTGATGTTGGCGGATGGAGCGAGACATTTATATCCCAGATGTGCTCAATCGGATTCAGGTCTGGGGAACATGCAGGCCAGTCCATAGCTTCAATGCCTTCATCTTGCAGGAACTGCTGACACACTCCAGCCACATGGGGTCTGGCATTGTCCTGCATTAGAAGGAACATAGGGATAACCGCACCAGCATATGTCTCACAAGGGGTCTGAGGATCTCATCTTGGTACCTAATGGCAGTAAGGCTACCTCTGGCGAGCAAATAGAGGGCTGTGCGGCCCTCCAAAGAAATGCCACCCTGCACCATTAATGAGTCACTGCCAAACCGGTCATGCTGAAGGATGTTGCAGGCAGCAGATCGCTCTTCACGGCGTCTCCAGACTCTGTCACGTCTGTCACATGTGCTCAGTGTCAACCTGCTTTGATTTGTGAAGAGCACAGGGTGCCAGTGGTGAATTTGCCAATCCTGGTGTTTTGTGGCAAATGCTAAGCATCCTAAACAGTGTTGGGCTGTAAGCACAATCCCAATCTGTGGATGTCAGGCCCTCAGACCATCCTCATGGAGTCGGTTTCTAACCATTTGTGCAGACACATGCACATTTGTAGCCTGCTGGACTTCATTTTACAGGGCTCTGGCAGTGCTCCTCCTGTTCCTCCTTGCACAAAGGTGGAGGTAGCGGTCCTGCTGCTGGGTTGTTGTTCTCCTACGGCCCCCTCCACATCTCCTGGTGTACTGGCTTGTCTCCTGGTAGCACCTCCAGCCTCTGGACACTAGCCTGACAGATACAGCAAACCTTCTTGCCTCAGCTCACTTTGATGTGCCATCCTGGATGAGCTGCACTACCTGAGCCACTTGTGTGGGTTGTAGAGTCTGTCTCATGCTACCACGAGTGTGAAAGCACAATCAACATTCAAAAGTGACCAAAACATCAGCCTGAAAGCATTGGTACTGAGATGTGGTCTGTGGTCCCCACCTGCAGAACCACTCCTTTATTGAGGGTGTCTTGATAATCTCTATATATAAAAGTGAATGTATGTCACTTTGACATACATTCAAACGTGACAGTCAAGGTTTTTAACTGACGTATATATACAGGAAGGAAACAGCTACAAATTCTTTGCTACATGCGCAGTCAACCCATCCTACACAGGTCATTAAATCAGTACCGACTGGACAATTTCTGAGAGTTAGACGCATCTGCTCTTCACATGAGGATTTCTGTAGAAGAGCGGCTGATTTAAAACAGAGGTTTATGGCAAGGGGTTATAGCAGGAGACAGATTAAAAAGGCACAGGATCGAGCCATGAGTCAGAGGAGACACGATTTGATCTATGCTCCAGGTGGCAATGCTAAGAATAATGATATTAACAAGGTTCGAATGATTACCACCTATCATTCTCAAAGGGAGCTAATGAGGAAAATTATGGCCAAGTATTGGCCTGTACTCCTCGCTGATAAAACACTTGGCATGTATTTATCGCCTGCTCCGAACATTACTGCACGGCGTAGTAAGAATTTGAGGGACATATTGGTTCATAGTCACTATGAGAAGAATGATCAACAACAACTTCCATTTGTCCAAACATCTAAACCTAAATGGGGATGTGCCCCATGTGGTAAATGTGTAGCATGTTCGAATATAGAACGTGCCACTACCTTTTCCTCCTCTGACAATAGTAAGCATTATAAAATAACACAATCGATCATATGCTCCACCAAGGCAGTAGTTTACTACGCTCGTTGCCCCTGCAACATGATTTATATAGGCCTCACTATGAGAGCTTTAAAAATACGGGTAAGAGAACACGTGCGTGATATTATTGCTGCCAGGGAGGAGACGTGTGGACCATCTACGCACGATACCCAGACACTTCAAATTATTTAATCAAAGTGATCCCAAGGGATTAAAGGTTAGGGGTATAGATAGAATTCTTCATGATGTTAGGGGGGGTGAAGTAAGCCGACCTCTGGCGAGACTTGAAACAAAATGGATTTGGACTCTGAGAACCATACATCCACACGGTTTGAATGAGTCTTGCAGCTTCGTTCCATTCCTCTAAACCATTCTGGTCAATTTTTATTTCACCTTGTTTGTTGTTTTTTATTGATTTTAATTCCTTTTGTCTATTTGTAGAGCGTATCTTTGTGTTCTGAGTGGACCCTTCGCTGAACTTGCTTCAGCGTAGAGCTAAACATCAAGCAACATCATGCATTTGAGATATATTGTCAATTTGCTCTAACATAGACCTGAACATCAAGCAACATTACGTATTGGGGTTACATATGTTTGGATTTGATAAGAGGGACTTCATTTCCGTAATTAATGTGTGTATTGCTATGATGTGTACATGGCGACTATCCAGTAATACCATATACTACGGCTACATAGGACTGGATTATTTGAGAAGAATTTCACTTTAGACATCAATGTTTGTATTTTTTGTGATATATATATGGTGATTATTACATTTTATTCCTTGATTTTTGTGGAATTTTGTATTTTTTTTTATATAGTACATGTTATTTATGTCATCATATATTATTGCTATTCATATATGTCATCGTGTTAATCTCTTCAGCAGGCATAATTTGCCTTTTCTGGAACTAATATACTATATTTTCAGAATGTCGTTATGCAGGATTGGGTTGCTCTTATATACATATATTATTTTCTTTGGTGATCCCTATATATATAATGTAATTCTGAGGGTCTTTTTGACTAATATCTTATAATTTTCCACCTTGTTTTTAGATCGGTGGTTTTGAGGTAGCTACGGGTGATCTTTCTCATATTTCCTTATAAGATCTCGGACTATTATTGTCGGTGCTCGTGATCACTTCCTTTATATCTAATTATACTACTAGGCTTTCATAAATATGTGCCCTCCTATATGTAGATTTATATACTTTTTTGCCTCAGGTTTTAGATGTCCCTTTAGTTGGATAGAGGTCTTTAGATTTACGTTTCTTTGATGTAAGCAGCGTATTACATGATCACTCCCTAAGCATAATTTCTAGACTGACCGGAGTGCACCCACTGCACGTGCGCCCGCCAGGTGTCTCGGGTGCATCGCTCGATGTGGCGTCTGACGCCGTGTCCCGGTCACGTGGGCCTGGTCCTCCTACGTCAGACATGGGAGGGGCCTGGCTCACGTCCCCGGGGCTCGGCGTCTTGCCGCGTCGGGCGGTTCGCCCGGGTCGCTTGTCGGTGTGACATGCGCCATTTTGGGATGGCGCTGCCGGGACACTCTAGTGATATAGGATTCTCCATTTTGGTGTAGTAGATGGGCTATCTTAGTTACATGGTGGGATGGCTTATGAGGGATGCTTTAAGCGGATTGGTGGAATTACTAAAATATGCCACCCATTCTTGTAGAATAGACATTCCCCCATTGATACCTATTGGTCCCCACATATCTGGGATTTAATATGCCCTACCCCTACTATCAGATGGCCTATGATATTTTGTGTAGGAAGATGGTGACTTGTGAGGGGATTTATGATTGGACAGGAATCAGATGGCCTATAGCATCCAGCGTGAGAAAATGGATTTTTGTGAAGGGATTCATGATTGGACAGGTTTTCACATAAAGATACACTCCTGCAGGTGTGATGTCAACCCCCGGAAGAAGGCTGAGTGCCGAAACGTACGTAGGGGCTGATATCACCACCCACAGGAGGTAAGCTTTATATCTGCACTCAGACACTGTATCTAACTTTTAGTGTGATTTAGTGCTCACCTTAATCTTGTGATCTGTGTGCTTGCCTATTAGTGCAATGTTTTGTGGCTAGATATACAGTAGCGATGTGCCTTGAATTTTTGCTTGCTTCCTAATAGAGGGTATGTGGGTGGTGGTATCTCCATTTGGGTTTGCCACCTTTTAATGTTTATGTGATGTATGTAATTTACTAAATAAAGATTTTTGTACTTTTGATTTTTTTGGGTTCATATGTGTGCTTTGTCGGTTTCTCCGTATGTTCTTGAACTCAATGATGGGTCCAATATTTAGTAAGGGGCTTAATAGTAGTATTTAATTTATGATGGGTTCGTATATGCTCCATTTTGTGACTTCAACACTTTTGTTAAAAGTGAATTTATGTATGTATGTATGTATATGTGTGTGTATCACACACACATATGGTTAATCAAGAAGATGCAGAGTGGGACACCAACCAATCACGAAGCATCAGAGTGGGACACGGATGGAGAGCGGGGCTGAGGACGGATACAGCAGCACGGTGCATGGAGAGCGAGGCTGTGGTGGAGGAAGACAGTCTTCAGGACAGGGGCCTCTTGACCAGAGAGTAAGATAGGAGAATAGTGCTGGCACCCTCCCAGCCCTGTCCCGGCTCAGTCTGTGCTCCCCGTCGCCAATCGCGCTATCCCCCCTCTCCCCTGCAGCTTCCTGGCCTAAATTTAGTCCCCGGCTTCTACTGCGGCCTACTACAGTGCTAGGCCACGCCCCCCACAGGCTGCCCAATCACGCGCGCTCTAGCTTCGCCCACTCCAGCCGAACAATCTGCGCTGCTCTCTCTTCTGGTCCCGGCATCACCGCGCTTGATGCATGGAGAGCGGGGCTGTGGAGGAAGACAGCGGGGCTGTGGAGGGAGAGAGCAGGAGAGCAGGGCTGTGAAGGAAGAGAGCGGGGCTGTGAAGGGAGAGAGCGGGAGAGCAGGCCTGTGAAGGAAGAGAGCAGGGCTGTGGAGGGAGAGAGCGGGAGAGTGGGCCTGTGGAGGAAAACAGCGGGGCTGTGGAGGGAGAGAGTGGGACAGCAAGGCAGTGGAGGAAGGCAGCGGGGCTGTGGAGGGAGAGAGCGGGAGAGCGAGGCTGTAAAGGAAGAGAGCGGGTCTGTGAAGGGAGAAAGCGGGAGAGCGGGGCTGTGAAGCAAGAGAGTGGGGCTGTGGAGGGAGAGAGTGGGAGAGCAGGGCTATGAAGGAACAGGGCGGGGCTGTGGAGGGAGAGAGCGGGACAGCAGGGCTGTGGAGGAAGACAGCGGGGCTGTGGAGGGAGAGAGCGGGGCTGTAAAGAAAGAGCGGGGCTGTTGAGGGAGAGAGCGGGAGAGCAGGGCTGTGGAGGAAGAGAGCCAGGCTGTGGAGGGAAAGCGGGACATGGATGTAGAGCACGGCTGCGGAGGGATAGAACGGGACAGCGGGTGGACAGTGGAGCTGCGGAAGGACAGAGCGTGATGGCGGGTGGAGAGCAGGGCTGTTAAGGAAGACAGCGGGACCCACAGTTAGGTACTATGCCTGGGCAACGCCGGGCTCTCCAGCTAGTTGCCAATAATTTCCATCTGTTATCTATTCCATTTGCACAACAGCATGTGAAATTGATTGTCAATCAGTGTTGCTTCCTAAATGGACAGTTTGATTTCACAGAAGTCTGATTTACTTGGAGCTATATTCTATTGTTAGGTGTTCCCTTTATTTTTTTGAGCAGTGTATATATATATATATATATATATATATATTCATATAGACTGTGTATATGTTTTCACTAATATTTGAGGCTATGGATCCATTATATGTCCATTTTGCAAGCCATACACATGTCATACGGATGTCACAGATGCATAGATGTGAGAAAATTGCATCCTCGCATTGCACACGGATGACATATGGATCACTGTTCAGGGAACATTTCAGCAATTCTCGGCCGTGTAAAACAGACCATTTTTTGCATGTTGTGTGTGACGCCGGCCTTATGATTAAGCCCTATTGTGCAAATCTGATGTACCACTTTATGAGGTAATAACTCCGGATTGCTTCTGCATATTTCAGTGATTCTGAGAATTTTTTTGTGACACATTGTACTTTATGTTACTGGTAAATTTTGGCTGATAAGTTTAGTGTTTTTTTCTGAATATATCTGAAATTTGATATCATTTTAGAAAAGTAGCAAGTTTTAGACTTTGAATACTTACATATTACCCTTGCTACAATAGAGCATACATTTATGTCCTATTGCAGCTCCCTGCTTTGATGCAGGATTACAAGCTGAACCTGCATCTTTCTTGGCTTATGATGGCTGTGATATTCGGCTATCACCTTCGTTTAACAGATGCTGGTGGAGCCATCCCACCCACAGTTGTTAACCTGTGAAATGCCACTGTTGTCATACTCTGACTGCATTTACAGAGCATTGGCAGGGAGGGCGCGCTGTTCTAATAGCATGACGCTGATGAGTTGCTATTTGTGATGAGCGATCGTGCTCGGATGTCTTATCCGAGGACACTTGGGTGTTATCCGAGCATATTGGAGTGCTCTTATATTAAGTACGAGTCCTTGCGGCTGCATGGTTTGCGGCTGTTAGACAGCCTCAACACATGTGAGAATGTCCTAAAAAACAGACAATCCCCGCATGTGTTCAGGCTGTCTAACAGCTGCAAATAATGTAGCCGGCAGGGTCTCAAACATAATATGCGAGCACTCCAATATGCTCGGCTAAGACGTTATCTGAGCATATCCGAGCATGTTCGCTCATTATGTGGCGCCCCTGAGGCTCAGTCACCACAGAGGTACTGCACCTTCTCCTAAGGTGTAGTGCCCCACCAACCAGGTAAGGTGGGAACTCCTTTCCACGCTCCAAAACTCGCACCCCACACAACAGGGGAGTTCTGCACAACCACATTGCAGCTCAGTGCTTAGAGAGTAGCAGAGCACCTCTGGTGGTTCCCTGCTTGGAACACTGGATGTGCTGGGAGGTGGGTGGAGTTGAGATATATAAAAGAGTGGGAAAGTGTAGGATTACAGGTTCAGTCTGGAAGAAGGTCAGGCGGGTAAGAAGTCACTCAGACAGGAGTGAGGATCCCTGGAAGAAGGGATGGAGGAAGGAGTGCTGCAGCTGCCTCAGTGATCTGAGCCAGCTGGCACGGGAAAGGGAAAGAAGGAGAAAGACGTAGAACTGCAACCTAAGCTTCCATAAGAGAGAGAAGGATGAGAAGGATCAGTACAGAATGAAGGAGTAGAGAGAACAGAGAGGAGACGTGGGTTGGAAGAGGAACCCTGCCGATAGATTCTCAGTGCAAGGCCGGGGCCGGTCCCCGAGGTTGAATGAACACTTTTGGTTCTGCAGCAGACACCAGTGGAGTAGTTGACTGTAAATGCACTACTCCCATCTAAGACTTGGGTCACAACAGCAACTGATTTAGAGAGCCGGGACTCAGGAGAAGGAACTCCCTGAAGCAGGCTACAGCTGTCTGCCATACGAGTAGAGTTCTTCGGAACATCTGACAGGAGGAACTCCAGAGTACTACGGTACTGGAGCTCTTCACACTTCAAGACGCAATAGAGGAGTTGTTCAGGAAAGGTACATGATGGCGGAGTGTTGGAGAGGAGCTTTCCATCTGTCCTGGAGGTTGGCTGAGTCTCAGACCCGGAGGACACGGCCCGGAGGCAGCCACCATTGTGTACCGCAGACTGGGAGTAAAGCTTTGGAACTGCAAGTCTCGGTGCCCTCCATTCATTCTTGCGCCAACCCGCTCAGCACTGCTACATCTGGGTACCATCCTTTATGCAGCCTGTGCCTTTCCACAACCATTACAACTACACTGCCCTAGGACATCAGCCCTGCCTGTCGAGGGCTATACCATCACTGCTGCACAATACCATCTGTCCCAGAGGATCTATCTGCAGCGTCGGCTTAACACCTCCCTTGCCGAGCACCACAGGTGGCGTCACAAACTATTCTATTCCACTTAAACTATAATACATTTCCCCCCATTACTTGGGCGCCCAGGGCCACGGACCGGGTCACCGCCGCTGTGACACATTCCCCTGACACCGGGCTGGTACCGAGTACCCCACGGCCCTGGGAGGGCCACCCACAACCCTTTTAATTATGCCTTTAAGGGAACCTGTCACCTCGTTTTTCAGCTATAAGCTGCGGCCACTACCTTTCTGGGCTTATCTACAGCATTCTAGACCCTGGGCCTCTCTAACCTTTCCTGGTGCCTACGCACTGCAGTACTTGGCTCTGCCCTCAACTGGGCAAATCAGTACGCCTGCGCAGGAGCCACGACATGTAGCAAGGAAGATGACAACATTGCATAAAGATGGAAGGTGCCTGACCCAGACCTGCGACGCCCATTGGATCGGACCGGCCCCAGGTGAGTATAATAAAACTTGTTTTGCTTATCTTTCAGATTAGATAAACCCCGAAAGGCAGTGGAGCTGAAAAACGAGGACAAAGGTTCCCTTTAAATAGGTCATAATAGCAAATAATACACTTCACAGTATCCAACCTGTGTGTAGATACACAGGAGGAATTTATCATATACCAGTCTTGAACCTTAATCCCACTTGAGCAAAATGTGCCAAATTTTTAAGAGTGTTTACTCTTAATAGATTTGACGAGACAATGGATTGGACTCTGTCTGTCAGAAAAGGAAATCTATGTCAGATATGATCTGGAGTACATTTCAGCAACATTGTACAGTATGTCAGTATTCTGGTGTACACTGTAGTAAGTCTAATGCATTATGGTTGGCCATGATGATTGCCCATTTTGAAAAGCCCCATCCATAAAAGTAAAAAAATAAATTTTTTTGTGTAGACGCTAGCTGTACCATACTTTGCTACTGTTTTATCCAAGAAAACTGGTGTAAAGAAAATTATAAATTTCTCTAAAGCTTTAAGAATTGTGAACTTAGATCTACTTTAACTGTTAACGGGGTGGTCCAGTACTGACAATATCCTTTCTAACCATCTATCTTTATACCCTAGCCACTTTCGTAATTGGCTTTATTATAAAATGTCCTACACTTCTCCCTATCAAATTCCTAAATATGTTTTTTCTTTTACCTCACTTACTGTTATGCTTTCTTTGAAAAGAGTCACAAACCGGCCATTACAGGAGGACAGGGTAGCACTCACTACTCTGCAGAATCTATCAACTCTCCTAGAACAGAATGTCATCAGGACTCATTTACTACAGTTTCTTGTATCACACCTCTCTGAAGATGTTCTGGTTTCACGGTGCTGATAGAAGCTGTGGGAGAGGTGAGTGGAGGAGTGGAGTGCCCGCACTCTGCTTCGATCTCTGCTTCTGTGGTTTCTAACTGTGAAAAAAGACATAGTGAGGGAGCGATGATAGAAGCAGTGAGTGACAGCAGCGTTGCCCGAAAGAAGCAGAGTGCTGGTGCTCCAGTCACCTCTCTTGCAGCTTGAAACACCATGGTTTCAAGATATCTTGAGGGAAGTGATGCAAAAACTCTAGTAAATAAATGCAGCGCTGATGATTTCCTACTCCAGGAGGGGAGATAGACAATGCAAGGAAGTGAGTACAGCCTAGCTTCCTGTGACTTCCCATTTTAGACTCCTCTCAAAGATAATTACAAAAGTGCTAAGGGTGTAAAGATAGATATTTAGAAAGGACTTTTGAAGTAATGGACCAAACTCTTTAATTTGTCTTTAAATTCATCTTGCTTTAAAGATACTTACCATTTCATTATGATTTGCAGATTGATTCTGCTGATATCCATAAGGAAGAAGAATAAGTCTTCCATAGTTGTGAACTGTAAGGTACATGAGCATGTTGGATTTCACTTTCTCAAAAAGTTTGACCACACCTTTGGTTTCAAGTTCTGAAGCAGCACTTGGACCACAAAAGACATAACTATCACAGAATTTGTCTGCTCCAACACCTAAAGATAAAAAAACAACAGCAAAAAGAATGAGGCAAAGTTGTAATAGTTTATAAACAGTAAAATCTGCAGTCTTAAAATATAATAAATGAAAATGCTAGAATCTCATAGATTTAGAAGCACATTACTCTGGATGTCAGTCCCTATCAGACCTAATCAGAAGCTAATATTTAATTCTAGATGATTATTACAGAACTAATGCAAACTACTATTAATACTTTGTTAAAAATAAGGTACAATAGATGATAACTAGAGATGAGTGGATGATTTAAAATTCAAATTTGCCTGCTTCGGAGAATATTCTGAGAGAAAAACACTTTTCAATATGATATGTACACTGAACAAAAATAGAAACGCAGCACTTTTGTTTTTGATCAAATTTTTCATGAGCTGAACTCAAAGATATAAGACTTATTCTATGTACACAAAATGCCTTTTTTTCTCCAATATTGTTCACATATTTGTCTAAATTTGTGTTAGTGAGCACTTCTCCTTTGTCGAGATAATCCATCCCCCTGACAGGTATGGCATATAAAGATGCTGATTAGACAGCATGATCATTGCACAGGTGTGCCTTAGGCTGGTGTCATGGGTGTCTCAGGTATGACAGACAGTCAACCTCGATCTGACTGTAGCAGGTCATTGCAATTAGCTTTACAAGCACCTTCTTGATTTTTGCATCTTTGTTATGGAGTGATATCCTTCTCCCTATAGGACCCAACAGTTACCTTCACATCTACTGCTAATTAACACACCTTTGCTGAAGGTTTAAATACATTCAGTGTCTTCAGCAGGATGCTGGTGTTAGCTCAATTTCCCTCTGTCTTGTTGGAAGTACTAGCAGTCGGCTAGTGTCTGCTCGGTGGTCTTCTCAAGCTAAGTGTATCCTCTCGTTTGCCCACCCTGTCTGTCTTTAGTTGTAGTGGGGGCTGACTAGTGCATACCCCATCCCCTCCTTATCCAGGGTCTATAGCTAAGGTCAGGCAGGAATTAGGTTTCTGTTCGGCGATAGGTGCGGAACCTATTTAGGGACGTGTAGGGCTGACAGGGTGTTGTTAGATCTGCCTAGGGTTCTCCACTCCTCCTGTTCCCCAGTGTTTGGGCTTCCCCCTCCCTCTCCCCATTGTTGTGCACCTTACTTCTCTCTCACCCAGTGTGACATTAACACCAGCCGTACACTTTTAAAAAATAAAAAAAAACCTGACATGTGTTTTTTGGGTGTGTGCTTTTTTTTCAGTGTGGGTTTTATTTTTCCTTTTCTGGGTTCATGGATCCCATTTGTGTGCTGGTAGAGCAGCTACAGGGTGGTCACTGGAGGTGACTGACCTTCGATCTGAGGTTTAGCAGCAACCACTGCTGCTGCAGACTCCTACTGTGGGAGACTCTGTGGGTAGGAAAGTCTAGCTAGAACCCAAAATTGCCCTCTTGGACAAGTTTTCAGGAGGTAGAGACAAGTTTTTTTGCATTTAACCCCTTCACTCCCAAGGGTGGTTTGCACGTTAATTCCCGGGCCAATTTTTACAATTCTGACCACTGTCCCTTTATGAGGTAATAACTCTGGAACGCTTCAACAGATCTAGGCGATTCTGACAAGGTTTTCTCGAAACATATTGTACTTCACTATAGTGATAAATAAACGCAAGTTATAGCGAAGAAATTTTATGAAAAAAGCTGAAATATGGCAAAAATTTAGAAAATTTTGCGATTTTCAAACTTTGAATTTTTATGCCCTTAAACCAGAGAGTTACGTGACACAAAATAGTTAATAAATAACATTTCCCACATGTCTACTTTACATCAGCACAATTTTGTAAACAAAATTTTTTTTCGTTAGGACATTATAAGGGTTAAAAGTTGACCAGCGATTTCTCATTTTTACAACAAAATTTACAAAACTGTTATGAGCTCATTTTCTCGTTCACCTTTGATGTCCGATGAACTCCCTCTGCTGGTGAAAGGAGGTGGTAAAACTGATTTGGATGGGAGAGACCTGTCACCTGAACAGGTGGATTGCGATTGGACATCCGGAATCTGAGTGGATATAAGGCAGCCGACGCCCTGTAGGGTTGCTGGTGATCTCACTGCTCTGAGCTCTGGCCTCCAGTTCAGTTCCTGTCTTCTAAAGCTAAGTTTTTGCTCTGTTATTGTTCCATGAGATTTTGTCTGATTTGCTTCGTTTTGTGTTCAGCCAGCCCCGGCTGGGGCTTTACTGAATTTCCATTTTTGTCCCTGATCGGTTAATTCTCTTTTGCTCTATCTTCAGATTATATCGGAGTGCTGATATAGGGATTTTGAAGTCTAGTGACTTCAGGGCCGTTTTTCCTATCAGACGTGTTGGGACATTTTTGGTAGGGTTTTTGCGGATTGCAGTCAGCATCTTTTCTGTCCTTTCCTATCTAGTTAGTTGGGCCCCATCATTTGCTCTGGCTGTCTTTCTGTCTGTGTTTGTGTTTTCAACTGTTTTCACCGTCAATACATGTTGGGGGCTGTCTATTGCTTTGGGGTCTGCTCTGGGGCAGTTTAGATTTCCCCTTTCTTTCTTTAGGCTTATTTAGTTCTCCGGCTGTGAAGAGGCGTCTAGGACCACCGTAGGAACGCTCCAAGGCTACTGTTAGTTGTTGTGAATAGGATCAGGGGTCTGCAATCTGCTAGCTACCAACCTCTCCGGTTTTCTGGACTTAGCTTGTATTTTTGTTTTTTCCTCCTCCGGTGACTCATTCATAATACGAAACCATTTTTTTTAGGGACCATCTCACATTTGAAGCCACTTTGAGGGGTCTATATGGCAGAAAATACCCAAAAGTGACACCATTCTAAAAACTGCACCCCTCAAGGTACTCAAAACTACATTCAAGAAGATTATTAACCATTCAGGCGCTTCACAGGAGCAGAAGCAACATGGAAGGAAAAAATTAATATTTAACTTTTTAGTCATAAAAATGATCTGTTAGCAACAATTTTTTAATTTTCCCAATGGTAACAGGAGAAATTGGACCACAAAAGTTGTTGTCAAATTTGTCCTGAGTAAGCTGATACCCTATATGTGGGGGGGACCACTGTTTGGGCACACGGCATGGCTCGGAAGGGAAGCAACGCCGTTTGACTTTTTCAACCTAATATTGGCTGGAATTGAGATTGGACGCCATGTTGCGATTGACGAGCCCCCGATGTACCCAAACAGTGGAAACCCCCCACAAGTGACCCCATTTTGGAAACTAGACCCCCTAAGGAACTTATCTAGATGTGTGATGAGCACCTTGAACCCTTTAGGGCTTCACAGGAGTTTATAACGCCCGGGCGTGAAAATAAAAAATCATATTTTTTCCACAAACATGATCGTTTAGTCCCCAATTTTTTATTCTCCCAAAGGTACCAGCAGAAATTGGACTCCAAATGTTGTTGTCCAATTTGTCCTGAGTACGCTGGTACCCCATATGTGGGAGATAACTACTGTTTGGGCACACGTCGGGGCTCAGAAGGGAAGAAGTGACGCTTTGGAATGCAGACTTTGATGGAATGGTCTGCGGGCGTCATGTTCCGTTTGCAGAGCCCCTGATGTGGTTAAACAGTAGAAACCTCCCACAAGTGACCCCATTTTGGAAACTAGACCCCCTAAGGAACTTATCTAGATATGTGGTGAGAACTTTGAACCCCCAAGTGTTTCACTAAAGTTTATACTGCCCAGGCGTGAAAATAAAAAATTCTATTTGGTGCCCACAAAAATGATCATTTAGTCCACAATTTTTAATTTTCCCAAGGGTAACAGGAGAAATTGGACTCCAAAAGTTGTTGTCCAATTTGTCCTGAGTACGCGCTGGTCCACATATGTGGGAAAAAACTGTTTAGGCACACGTCGGGGATCGGAAGGGAGTGACGTTTTGGAATGCAGACTTAGATGGAATGGTCTGCGGGCGTCATTTTCCATTTACAGAGCCCCTGATGTGCCTAAACATTTAAAAAAGCCACAAGTGACATTGTTTTGGAAACTAGACCCCCAAGGAACTTCTCTAGATGTGCCCCAACTAATCTAATGTTTACGGTAAAGTAATTTAGTAGTGCATTGAGGTGTTGTACAATTTGAAGCAATCCTTCATACATGCGTATTCCATTTTTGGAACACACTCGGCACCTTTTTTGCGATTTACCTTTTTTTCCAGTTTGCGGGACCTCCCCTGGGAAATGCTGACCTGGTACAATACGAGCACCTTCAGTTCCGGAAGTTCTGGGGCCCGCTCTTTCCAGAGTGCCAAACATCAGGGCCTTAACCACTACCTCCTGGAACTCAAGGTATGACGTATCGGTGTGGTGTGCACATTGTGACAGCAGGAATGCGTTGAGCATTGCCAATTGGACGATGTGCACGGCCAGCTTTTTGTACCACACCTTGACCTTTCTCAAAGCATTATACGGTTGGAGGAGTTGATCGCAGCGATCAACGCTCTCCATGTTTTATTGTACCCCAGCACACATTCAGGTTTGCTGACCTGTGCAGAGGTACCCCGTACAGTGCTGAGGGCGCTGCCATCACTGTGTATGGTGGTCAAGAGAAGGACATCCCTCTTGTCCTTGTACTTGACCACCAGCAGGTGGTCGCTACATTGGGCCCTGCTCTCACCTTTTTGGAGCATCTGCCCAAGTAGCGTCTTTGGGAGGCCTCTCTGATTTTTGTGGACAGTACCGAGGTGATAACCTTTATCCAGCAGCTGTGTGCATCAAATCCCACACAATTTTCCCACTCACTCCCAGGTCAGGAGGACACTCAGGGGGTTCAATCCTGGTGTCCTTTCCTTCATACACTCTAAACCTGTGGGTGTACCCTGAGGTACTCTCACACAGCTTATAGAGTTTGATTCCGTACCTGGCCCTCTTACTGGGCAGGTATTGACGGAATCCGAACCTGCCCTTAAAATGGACCAAGGACTCATCCACGCAGATGTTCCTTTGGGGCACGTACAGTTATGCAAACTTTTTGTTGAAGTGTTCGATGACCGGCCGAACTTTGAACAGACGGTCAAAGTTGTGGTCATCTCATACGGGACACTGTGCATTATCGTTATAATGCAGAAACTTGTGGATGGCCTGAAAACGTGTCTGGACCATGACCATTCGGAACACTGGAGTGTTGTATAAAATATCAACACTCCAATATTGCCAAATTTCAGGATTCTTCAGGATACCCATGTGGAGGACCAGGCCCCAAAACTGCGTCATTTCAACTGCGTCCACAGGAGACCAGTTAGTATAGGATGAACGCGGGTTTTGCTCCAAAAATTGCCGAGCGTACAAATTAGTTTGCTCCGCAATGAGATTAACAAAATCCTCAGAGAAAAAGACTTTGAAAAAGTCAATTTCTGTGAGGCCGGTAGTGTCAAACTTTATTCCTGATTCTGCCACAAAATCAGGAATCAGTGGCTCGTAATTTTCGGGGGGCGAGGTCCACACAGGGTCTGCTGAATCAGCTGCGGGCATGATGGGCGCTGCCTCATCTTCTGTCCTGGAGCGTCTGTGTGGCAGTTCCGCAGGACCCGAGGAGGAAGATGAGGAGGGGGAAGAGGAAGAGGATGAAGAATCTGAAAAATAAAGAAAAGTCGGATCGTCATCCTCGCTATCAGTGTCGGAGGCAAGTAAAGCATATGCCTCCTCCATTGAATAGCGCTGTTGGGAGGAACGTGATGGGCGGGACATTTTTTTGTGTAAATATGGTGCTTGGGTGTACTTTACCTATAACTGTGTATGTGGTGGGGGGGCTAGTGATTTGTACACACTATCCTGTACGAAAAAGCTAAAAGGAAATGGGGAGCAAAATACCTGTGAAAAAAAGTCTAAAACAGCAGGTCCTAGATATGATAAGTGACCGGCGTCACTTATCAAAATTTAGTGGCTGCTGGATGTGTGCACAGGGGTGGCTCAAGGGGGGGGTGAAAAAGAAAAATGGAAAACAGTCGGCACAAACTTTGATAAGTGAATTGCGTCACTTATCAAAATTCGGCGGTTGCTAAATGTGCACATGGAAATGGCGCAAAGGGGGGTAAAAAGAGGGGGCTGAGGGATTTGGGGTGGATGAATAGAGATCGCGCAGGGATCAACAGTTAGGGTTGTAGTTAGGTGGCACAAAAAGGGGTGAAAAAAATGAAAAACGGCAGGCACAAGCTCTGATAAGTGATGCGCGTCACTTATCAAAGTTTTGCGGCTGTGGGATGTGTAGGAGGAGGTGGCGCAAAGGGGGCTGAGTGAAAAAAAGCGAGCACGAGTGTTGATCGGTGAACTGCATCACCGATCAAGGCTCGGTGGCTGCGCACGGAGGCGGCGCAAAAGGGGGGGTGGAGGGGGGTAAAAGGGGGGTGAAGGAGGGTAAAAGGGGGGGTGGAGGGGGGATGGGGGGATGAGGATAGATTGGGGGGTGAAGATAGATTGGGCAGGGGATCAGGGATCAAGTAACACTTACAGTTGTAGTGTTCTTTCTTCTTTCTTCTGCAGGGATTGTGATGCTACAAGCTGTGGCACCACAATACCCAGCACAGGAGCTCTTGCTGCGTCCGACCTCTCTGCAGGAATCCTCAGCTAGAGTGAAGACCCCTGCAAACAGGTCAGAGGCAGGTCAGGGGCAGGTCACAGAGAGTTCACATCACTGCTGTGAACTGTCATTGGTGGGATTGAATGATTACATCGATCCCACCAATCCCTGCTCTGCCTGGTGACAATGGCAACTGCCTAGGATCGGAGCTCACAGCTCCGATTCCTAAGCAGGTCATGGCCAGGTCATCAGCAGGACACAGAGCGGTCACAGCGTGATTGCAGCTGAGCCCTGTGGCTGACGCGATCGCCGATCTAATCGATCGCGCCAACCACTTCCTGCAGGCCCTGCTGTACCTGTCCTAGGCTCCGGCCTAGGATCGGTGCTATTACAGCACCGATCCGGGCTGGTACCGGTGGACCCAGGCAACTATAGGCCGGTGAGTCTGACTTCTATACCAGGAAAGATCTTTGAACAAATTATTAAACAACATGTATGTCAGTACCTGGGTAAGAATGAAGTGATTAAACAGAGTCAGCATGGGTTTGTAACTAATAAGTCATGTCAGACTAACTTAATTTCCTTCTATGACGGAATCACTGATTGGGTGGATCAAGGAAATGCTGTAGATATAGTATATCTTGACTTCAGCAAAGCATTTGACAAAGTATCTCATACAATCCTTATTGAAAAAATGACTAAGTATGGAATGGGCAAGGCAACTGTTAGGTGGATTCATAACTGGCTTAGTGATCGGACCCAAAGAGAGGTCGTAAATGGCTGCACATCCAGTTGGAAGAATGTCTCAAGTGGGGCACCACAGGGCTCTGTCCTGGGCCATGTATTGTTCAACATCTTTATCAATGATTTAGATGAAGGAATTGCGGGTAAACTGATTAAATTTGCTGATGACACAAAGCTAGGAGGGATAGCTAATACTAGAGAAGAGAGAGAGGATTCAAAAAGATATAAATAAACTGGAGAAGTGGGCAGCAACTAACAGAATGGTTTTTAACAGGGAAAAATGCAAAGTACTACATCTGGGCAATAAAAATGAAAAAAGCATATACAGAATGGGAGGAATAGGGCTAAGCAACAGCACATGTGAAAAATACTTGGGTATACTAATAGATCACAGACTGAATATGAGTCAACAGTGTGATGCAGCAGCAAAAAAGGCAAATGCAATTCTAGGATGTATTAACAGAAGCATACAGTCTAGATCACGTGAAGTCATTATTTCCCTCTACTCCTCTTTGGTCAGACCTCATCTGGAATATTGTGTCCAGTTTTGGGCACCACATTTTAAAAAAGA
This sequence comes from Dendrobates tinctorius, assembly GCF_039654945.1. NCBI lineage: Eukaryota > Metazoa > Chordata > Amphibia > Anura > Dendrobatidae > Dendrobates > Dendrobates tinctorius. The sequence goes on from NW_027361921.1 coordinate 24,526,729, forward strand.
CATCAACAAACTGGAGCAAGTTCAGAAAAGAGCGACCAGAATGGTGACCGGTCTGCAAACCGTGTCTTATGAGGAAAGGTTGCAGGATTTGGGAATGTTTAGTTTGCAAAAGAGAAGACTGAGAGGAGACTTAATAGCTGTCTACAAATATCTAAAGGGCTGTCACATTGTAGAAGGATCAACTTTATTCTCATTTGCACAAGGAAAGACTAGAAGCAATGGGATGAAACTGAAGGGGAGGAGACACAGATTAGATATTAGAAAAAACTTTTTGACCGTTAGAGTGATCAATGAGTGGAACAAGCTGCCACGAGAAGTGGTGAGTTCTCCTTCAATGGAAGTCTTCAAACAGAGGCTGGACAGACATCTGACTGGGATGATTTAGCGAATCCTGCTTTGAGCAGGGGGTTGGACCAGATGGCCCAGGAGGTCCCTTCCAACTCTACGATTCTATGATATTGCGCCACTGTGCGCTGGGATTGGCCCGATCGATTAGATCATCGATCGCGCCAATCTGGGGGCTTTTCTCCGGTGCCTGGCGTTGCCAGGCACTGGTCCTAGGATCGAGTACATCGGTACTCGATCCTAGCCTAGGATCCTGTTGTTTCAGCCAATCTGATTGGCTGAAACAAAGAAGCGCTGTGATTGGCTGTTCTGAATTGAACAGCCAATTACAGCTCACAGAGGGGCGGGCCAGGGCGGAGACTGCCCGGGATGCCGATGCCAACTATCCTGAGGTAAGATGGCGTCGACATTTTAATGCGATCACCGCGACTTAAGTCGCGATGTCGCATTAAAGGGCATGATGTAATATTCCGTCCATGGGACTTAGGTCCCAGGTCGCATAGACGGAATATTACATCCATTGTAGGAAAGGGGTTAAAGAAGCATGAATATTGTATTTCAAACTTTGCCCTTACTCCTATGGAGATGAGGAGCAACGAGTGGAAATTGTGATTTCACTATTGAAAGGCAATCCTCAATCCTGGGCTTTTTCTTTGTCACAAGGTTCTATCTGTCTCCAGACGGTTGAGGGGTTTTTCGGGGCTTTAGCCCTTATCTGTGATGATCCTGATCACATTTCCTTGGCTGAATTCAGGCTGTGTCACCTTCAGCAGGGAATCGTTCAGTGGAGACTTATAGCTCTGAATTCCGCAGGTGGGCAACCGATACCAAATGGAATGACCCGGCTCTTAGAAGACAATATTGTTAAGACTACAGAAGGGTTAAAAGATGCTTTGGCAGTGTATGAAACCCCAGAGTCATTAGAGGCTGCCATGTCATTGGCTATACAGGTGGATAGATGCCTGAAGGATTGATGGGTAAGACCACCTTCCCTTGAGCCCTCTTTCTTAGACAATACCGCAGTGCCGCGGGAAGGTCCAGGGGTGAACTAACACTTGTGGAGATAGAGGAACCCATACAGTTAGGAAGAACTTCTGCATCATATGTCTCCGCTGATAGTTGCAATTTTTTGTGGGAATAAGGGACATTTTATTGGGGCCTGTCCTTTGATTCCTAAACAAAAATCTATTATCACTTGGGAGTCTGGAATTTGATAATGAAGGTATATATTCTGCTTCAACCTGTCATTCTCAGTTTGTCCTGACAGCAGAGGTGGTGCTAGAGAGCAGAACTGAGAGAATTTCTGTGTTTGTAGACAGTGGATCTGGAGTCAGCATGGTTGATGCTGAATTTGCTAGAACTCATGAGCTTGCTTGCTCTACCTTAGCTAAGCCCATTCCTATTTACGCCATCGACTCAGCAGCACTTGCACAGAAAGTTTTGATGCAGATTGTACATAACATAAGACTGAAGGTTGGGTCTTTGCATTATGAGGTAATTCCTTGTTACTGTATGTCCAGGAGGGTCTCCCCCCTCCAAATGTACTGGGTTTACCACAGTTGGTGAAACATAACTGATTGTGGATTGGCAATCTAGAGAAATTGTGGAGTGGGGAGATTACTGTCTTAATAACTGCCTAAATCCCTTTCTGCAGTATCTATGGGTACGTTACCTGTATTTTTGTCTGGTTTTGAGGACATATTTTCTAAGAAGTGGTGTCAGGAGATGCCCCCCCCATAGTGCATATGACAGTCCTATTAATCGGAGTCCTGGAGTTAAACTTCCCAAATCCAGACTATACAATCTGTCTGGTCCTGAGAGACAAGCCATTAATTATTTTATTGCTGAGAGTATTAAGAAGAGGCATATCAGACCTTCATCTTCGCCCGTGTTGGCAAGGTTCTTTTTTGTGAAAAAGAAAGATGACGGTCTCCGGCACTGTTTAGATTTCCGGGAATTGAATCTAATTACTATCCGAGATCAATATCCTCTTCCTCTGATTCCAGATTTACTCAACCAGGTTATGGAAGCTAAGGTTTTCTCCAAGTTGGATTTAAGGGGGCCTATAATCTGGTTAGAATCAAGGAAGGGGATGAATGGAAACCGGCATTCAATACCCCGGAGAGACATTTTGGGAGTCTGGTTATGCCTTTCGATCTGACCAAAGCACCAGCGGACCAGCGGTGTTTCAACATTCATAAATGATATTTTCCATAATTTGGTGTGCAGGTTTGTGATGGTCTATCTGGATGATATTTTGGTTTATTCACCTGATTTGGAGACACATCGGGGGCATGTTAAACAGGTGCTTCAGATATTAAGGGATAGCAAGTTTTACTCCAAACTAAAAAAATGTGTTTTTGCCATCCAGGAGGTGCAGTTTTTGGGGTACCTGTTGTCATCTTCGGGTTTTCAGATGGATCTGGAGAAGGTTTGTGCAGTACTTGATTGGGACCATCCCAAGAACCTGAAGGCACTACAGTGTTTTCTGGGTTTTACTAATTTCTCCAAAAAGTATCGCATACCCGTCCGCCTGGTCTTCTTCTTCCACTACGCATTCCTAGTAGACCGTGGCCACACCTGTCCATGAATTTTATTACTGACATACTGGTATTGGCAGGCAAGACAGTGGTTCTGGTGGTCGTAGATAGGTTTACTAAAATGGTGCATTTCATCGCTTTACCGGGACTTCCAAATGCCAGTACTCCTGCTTAGGTTTTTGTTAATGAGATTGTGAAGCTTCCTGGGGTTTCCTCCGATGTGGTGTCAGATTGGGGGACCCAATTTGTTTCTAAGTTCTAGAAAGCGTTCCATACTCAACTGGAGGTACAGCTGTCCTTTTCCTCTGCTTTCCATCCTCAGTCAAATGGACAGACCAAGCACACTAATCAGAATTTGGAGACTTACCTCAGGAATTTTGTCTCTTAAAACCAGGAGGATTGGGCATCTTTCTTACCGTTGGCTGAATTTCCTATTAATAATCATCACCATGAATCTACCGGCAGGTTACCATTCCATCCACAGTTTGGTACTTTTAGTGGGGGAGGGGCTTCAGGAGTCCCTGAGGAGGAACGTTTTGCTTCATCGTTCTCTTCAATATGGCGGGGGGGGGGGTTCAGAGTAATTTGAAGATCATGGGAGACATGTACAAACGTATGGCTGACAAAAAACGTTCGCCAGGTCCGGACCTAAGTGTGACTTTGTATGGTTGTCTATTAGAAATATCAAGTTGAAGATCCCTTCCTGAAGCTGGGACCTAGGTTAATTGGCCCTTATAAAACAACCACCGTCATTAACCCTGCATCTTTTCATCTCAATTTACCCCAGGCTCTTAAAATTTACAATGTGTTCCACTGGTCTCTGCTCAAGAAGTATGTTGAACCTCTTGAGTCTTCTCCCTTGCTTCCACCCCCAATAATTGTTGATTTGATTTTAGTCCCCCCAAATTGATGATTTGGAGTTCCAGATTTCCAGGATTGTTGATTCTCGTCTTAAGCGTCGTTCCATGCAATACTTGGTGCACTGGAAAGGTTATGGTAAGTAAGAGAGGATTTGGGTTTCAGCATCAGAGGTGAATGCCCCTAGACTGGTTCGTTAGTTCCATGCCACTCATCCTAGGAAACCCAGTCCTTGTAGAAGAGGGGTGCTGTCACGAGTGTGTCAGGTGTAATAAACAGTAATCCTGGATCTGGCTGTAGAAGGTATTTGCGATTAGCTCTACAAGAACCTTTTTTGCATCTGTTATGGAGTGATAACTTTCTCCCTGTAGGACCCGACAGTTACCTCCACTTCTACGGCTAATTAAAACACCATTGCTGAAGGTTTAAATACAGTGGGTATGGAAAGTATTCAGAACCCTTTAATTTTTTCACTCTTTGTTTCATTGTAGTCATTTGGTTAATTCAAAAAAGTTCATTTTTGTTCTCATTAATGTAAACTCTGCACCCCATCTTGACTGAAAAAAAACAAAAATGTAGAAATTTTTGCAAATGTATTAAAGAAGAAAAACTGAAATATCACATGGTCATAAGTATTCAGACCCGTTGCTCAGTATTGAGTAGAAGCACCCTTTTGAGCTAGTACAGCCATAAGCCTTCTTGGGAATCATGACACAAGTTTTTCACACCTGATTTGGGGATCCTCTGCCATTCTTCCTTGCAGATCCTCTCCAGTTTTGTCAGGTTGGATGGTGATCGTTGGTGGACAGCCATTTTCAGGTCTCTCCAGAGATGCTCAATTGGGTTTAGGTCAGGGCTCTGGCTGGGCCTGTCAAAAATGGTCACAGAGTTGTTCTGAAGCCACTGTCTTATTGGAAGGTGAACCTTTGGCAAAGTCTGTGGTCCAGAAGAGGTTTTCGTACAGGTTCTCTCTGTATTTGGCCACATTCATGTTTCCTTCAATGGCAGCCAGTTGCCTTGTCCCTGCAGGTGAAAAACACCCGCATAGCATGATGCTGCCACCACCATGTTTCACTGTTGGGATTGTATTGGGTAGGTGATGAGCCGTGCCTGGTTTTCTCCACATATACCGCTTAGAATTATCACAAAAAGGTCTATCTTCATCTCATCAGACCAGAGAATCTTATTTCTCATAGTCTGGGAGTCCTTCATGTGTTTTTTTAGAAAACTGTACGCTGGCTTTCATATGTCTTGCACTGAGGAGAGACTTCCGTCGGGCCCCTTTGCCATAAGTTTTTTATTTTGGATCTTTTTATTGCACTTTTTATCATTTTTTGCAGGATGCAGCTGGGCTCCTTTTTGATGGCTGCGTTTTCTGTGTGATGCACATATAGTGCTGAACAGCCCGCTTTCCATTATAGGCATTTTTAAATAGGTTGTCATCCAGACACTGTGCATCGCACTTTCCTGTATGACTTACAGTATGTCCTAAGCAAGTTACATCTGTGTGCTTTTTTCCACTAGGCAGCTAACACCTTCATCATCACTGTTATAGTGATAGGGTGGCTGTTTTCATCAGTGGAGGGCACCTGTGCTGCTCCAGCCTTTATCTTTGGGAGCCTGCAGCGTCCTGCTAGTGCATTAGTCATTGGACAAGGTTTGGTGAGGCAATTTTTCATGATGTGTTTTTGCTAAAATTTTACAGGATTTTTAAGTCCTTTTTTCCCTGTCTGTGAGCTCTGCCATAAAGGCCCGAATGGCGGGGGCCTGCAGTGATACATGGCTTTGTGGAACTTTCTCCCATCTCCCTACTGCATCTCTGAAGCTCAGACACAGTGATCTTTGGGATCTTCTTTACCTCTCTCACCATGGCTCTTCTTCCATGATTGCTCAGTTTGGCAGGATGGTCAGATCTAGGAAGACTTCTGGTGGTCCAAACTTCTTCCATTTACCGTATATACTCATGTATAAGCCGACCACCCTAATTTTGCCACAAAAAACTGGGAAAACTTATTGACTCGTGTATAAGCCTAGGGTGGAAAATGCAGCAGCTACTGGTAAATTTCAAAAAATAAATGCCCCCATAAAATGCTACATAGATTATGCCCCCATAAAATGCCCCATAGAATATGCCCCCGTATGCTGCTCCATAGAATAAGCCCCCATATGCTGCTCCATAGATTATGCCCCCATATGCTCCATATGCTGACCCATAGACTAAGCCCCCATATGCTGCCCCATAGACTATGCCCCCATATGCTGCCCCATAGACTATGCCCCCATATGCTGCCCCATAGACTATGCCCCCATATGCTGCCCCATAGAATATGCCCACATATGCTGCTCCATAGAATATGCCCCCATATGCTGCTCCATAGATTATGCCCCCATATGCTGTCCCATAGAATATGCCCTCATATGCTGTCCCATAGAATATGCCTCCATATGCTGCTCCATGGAATATGCCCCCATATGCTGCTCCATAGAATATGCCCCCATATGCTGCTCCATAGAATATGCCCCCATATACTGCTCCATAGAATATGCCCCCATTTGCTGCTCCATAGAATATGCCCCCATATGCTGCTCCATACAATATGCCCCCATATGCTGTTCCATAGATTATGCCCCCATATGCTTCTCCATAGACTATGCCCCCATATGCTGCTCCATAGAATATGCCCCCATATGCTGCTCCATAGAATATGCCCCCATATGCTGCTCCATAGAATATGCCCCCATATGCTGCTCCATAGAATATGCCCCCATATGCTGCTCCATAGAATATGCCCCCATATGCTGCTCCATAGTTTATGTCCCCATATGCTGCCCAATATATTATGCCCCCATATGCTGCTGCTGCAAAAAAAATGCCATACTCACCTCTCCTGCTCAGGACTCGGCACCTGTGATATTCACCTGTCCGGGATCCATCGCTGCTAACCACTGTCTGCGCGTCTTCTGTCAGTGACTGTTCAGCCAGCAGAGGGCGCGGTGCGCACTAACCACGTCACCGCGCCCCCTGCTGGCTAAACATCACGGACACAGGAAGCAGCAGATGGCGGTGAGCAGCGTGGGAATGAGGACAGGTGAATATCGCTATACTCACCGGTCCTGGAACGTCTCTGCAGCCTCGCTTCTCCACTGTCTCCCTTCCTGCCTTCAGCGGTCACGTGATACCGTTTATTACCACTCATAAATATGTGCATATTCATGAGTTTAATGAGCGGTACCATGTGACTTCTGAAGGCAGGAAGGGAGACAGTGGAGAAGCGAGGGGGCTGCAGAAAGTGCCAGGATGGGTGAGTATGATCTGTGACACCCCTGCCCCGCGCTGACCCCCAGGTATATGACTCATGTATAAGCCGAGAGGGGGACTTTCAGCCCAAAAAAATGGGCTGAAAATCTCAGCTTATACATGAGTATAGGTAATAATTATGGAGGCCACTGTGCTCTTAGGAACCTTGAGTAGTGCAGAAATTCTTTTGTAACCTTGGCCAGATCTGTGCCTTGCCACAATTCTGTCTCTGAGCTCGTTGGCTAGTTCCTTTGACCTCATGATTTTCATTTGTTCTGACATGCACTGTGAGCTGTGAGGTCTTATATAGACAGGTGTGTGCCTGTCCAAATCAAGTCCTATCAGTTTATTTAAACACAGCTGGACTCCAATCAAATGAAGGAGTAGAACCATCTCAAGGAGGATCACAAGGAAATGGACAGCATGTGACTTAAATATGAGTGTCTGAGCAAAGGGTCTGAATTAATGATGGGTGAGCACTAAAATGCTCGGGTGCTCGTTGCTCGGGTCAAGCAAATTGAAATGCTCAGGTGCTCGACCCGAGCAACGAGCCCAACGTAAATCTATCGGAAACTCGAGCACTTTTCTGGCGGCCTCCCCCGGCGGTCTGCAGAGAGACGAGAAATTGCATAAATCGATGGGAACAGTGCCCAAAGGACATGGGAACAGCATGTGGAAGACCCCTTTAAGCATTTCTGATTCCCAGGTCACTGCTGTGAACAATGCTGTCAGAGTGTTATGGCACTTTTACAGACTCACAATAAAACATACAAAAACAAAACCATCTCAAGGAGGATCACAAGGAAATGGAAAGCATGTGACTTAAATATGAGTGTCTGAGCAAAGGGTCTGAATTAATGATGGGCGGGCACTGAAATGCTCGGGTGCTCGTTGCTCAGGTCAAGCAAATTGGAATGCTCGGGTGCTCGACCCGAGCAACGAGCCCAATGTAAATCTATCGGAAACTCAAGCACTTTTATAGCGGCCTCTCCCAGCGGTCTGCAGAGAGACTAGAAATTGTGTAAATCGATGTGAACAGTGCTCAAATGACATGGGAACAGCATGTGGAAGACCCCTGGAAGCATTTCACTTTACAGACTCACAATAAAACATACAAAACCAAAATGGATTTTCCTGGGAAATATGTTAAGGCACATCCTTTCCTGGGTAATGACTTGTACACTGCTCAAAAGAATAAAGGGAACACTTAAACAACACAATATAACTCCAAGTAAATCAAACTTCTGTGAAGTCAAACTGTCCATTTAGGAAGCAACACTGACTGACAATCAATTTCACATGCTGTTGTGCAAATGGAATAGACAACAGATATAAATTATTGGCAATTATCAAGACACCCTCAATAAAGGAATGGTTCTGAAGGTGGGGATCACAGACCACATCTCAGTACAAATGCTTTCTGGCTGATGTTTTGGTCACTTTTGAATGTCGGTTGTGCTTTCACACTCGTGGTAGCATGAGATGGACTCTACAACCTACACAAGTGGCTAAGGTAGTGCAGCTCATCCAGGATGGCACATCAATGCGAGCTGTGGCAAGGTTTGCTGTGCCTGTCAGCGTAGTGTCCAGAAGCTGGAGGCGCTACCAGGAGACAGGCCAGTACACCAGGAGACGTGTAAGAGGCCGTAGGAGGGCAACAACCCAGCAGCATGACCGCTACCAATGTCTTTGTGCAAGGAGGAACAGGAGGAGCACTGCCAGAGCCCTGCAAAATGACCTCCAGCAGGCCACAAATGTGCATGTGTCTGCACAAATGGTTAGAAACCGATTCCATGAGGATGGTATGAGTGCCCGACGTCCACAGATGGGAGTTATGCTCACAGCCCAACACCGTGCGGCTCTCCAAAGAAATGCCACCCCACACCATTACTGACCCACTGCCAAACTGGTCATGCTGAAGGATGTTGCAGGCAGCAGATCGCTCTCCACGGCGTCTCTAGACTCTGTCACGTCTGTCACATGTGCTCAGTGTGAACCTGCTTTCATCTGTGAAGAGCACACTGCGCCAGTGGCGAATTTGCCAATCCTGGTGTTCTGTGGCAAATGCCAAGCATCCTTCACGGTGTTGGGGAAAGGTTTTTTACAAAGGGGCTACAGTAAAAGATGTATTAGAGGGGGCTTTCTGAGAGCTCAAAAAGCCTCTAGAGATAACTTGCTGGGGAGCAGATGTAGTGAATCAACAAGAAAAAAAGATGTGGATTTAAGATATATCTCAACTTACAATCATAGATGGGATAAGATTAGAACTATACTAAATCACCATTGGCCTATTTTGAAAACAGACCCTGTTCTGTGAAGGGCCTTCCACAATGTCCCCTTATGATGGCGCAGAGAACTAACAAACAATCTAAAAGACAAATTGGTCAAAATCCATTATGAGATTAAAACCCCGGACCCTTTTAAAGCCGGGAAACCAAAAGTAGGCTTCTATCCATGTGGTGATTGTCTGGCTTGCAAAAAATTTGCGGCGTGCCACGTCCTTCACGTCGTCGGATGGCCACAGGGAATATAAGATCAGAGATTACATCTCCTGCAGCACCACATATGTGGTTTACTATGCTGTTTGTCCCTGTGGTTTAATTTATATAGGTTTAACATCACGTGAGTTATGAATTTGTATACGTGAACATTTGAGGGACATTATGGCCACCCATGACGTGTAGGATGTGAGTACCCTTAAGCCAATTCCAAAGCATTTTCGGCTTAAACTTAATTGCAATCCAGGCAATCTACGGGCATTTGGAATTGACAGAATACGCGCTGGTTTGAGGGGAGGTGACACAAAGCGTGCATTGGCTCAAAGAGAGTGCCGTTGGATTGCGGTACTTGATACCATAGCCCCGGCAGGGCTCAATGAGCAGCTGAGTTTTGTTTCATTTCTCTGAAATTGTCTCCAGACCTAGGATCCTATGTTTTTAATGTACTGTGTTTCGTTTTTTGTTTTATGTTTACTAATTTTTTATTCTTTATTTTTACATTATCTTTAGTTTTTCTCGAATGGGAACATGTACTTGACTACCAACTTGACGGAGTGAACTGTGAAAGATCTTTGGGCCAATTTATTTAGGTTTGATAACGTCCTTTATATATGATACTTGGATCCATTTTTGATGCGAGTGAAATTATATACATTATATTTATTTTTCTTTTTGTATTGTATGTTGTATTGTCATTTTTGTTATATATTTAGAGGCACTTTCATGGGGTGGTAATTTTATGTGCTGATTGATTGTTGCAGGAAAGATGTATATCTTTGTACTGTGTTAGCCAGTAGATAGAAAAATATTCAGAATTGAGAGTCCTCAGTGGTTGATACCTTTTAATGGCTAACTGAAAAGATGGTAACGCATTGCAAGCTTTCGAGACTATTTAGGTCTCTTCATCAGGCTGAGACTAATACAAAATCTGAAGAGTCACATATTTATGCACAATACAGCACAGAAAAAATGCACTAGATGAGACAAGTGACGTGAAGCAGAAATGATTATGGGAGATTGGATCTCTGGAGTATTCGACTGGTTATAAGACAGCCGACGCTCTATCTGTTGCTGGTGATTCAGTCTTCTTCTCAGGTCTAGAACTCAGCTCTGTTCCAGTCTTCTCAAGATAAGTTTGTTTTTTGCTAATGTTCACACTTGCTCTTGTTGGTCTTTTCAGTTTTTTGTGTGGTAAGCCAGCCCGGCTGGGTTGTGCTGAATTTCCACTCTTATTTGCCAAATTGCCTTTTTTTTGTCCCTTATTAGATTGGTCTCTTTTTGCTCTGTCTCAGAATATTTCAGAGTGCTGATATAGTGGGAGAAGTCTAGTGACTTCAGGGTTAATTTTGCCATCAGTTGTGTTGGACATTTTGTAGGGTTTTTTGGCAGACTGCAGACAGTGTCTTTCCTTTCCTGTCCTTTCTAGTTAGTTTGGCCCCATCATTTGCTCAGCCTATTTTCCTGCCTTTGTTTGTGTTTTCATCTTGCTTCACCGTCAATACATGTGGGCGGCTGTCTATCCTTTGGGGTCTGCTCTGGGGCAGTTAGTTTTCCTCTTTTCCTGCTTTAGGCTTATTTAGTTCTCCTGTTGTGACAAGGCGTCTAGGGCCACCGTAGGAACGCTCCATGACTGCTGCTAGTTGCGTGTTAGGATCAGGGGTCTGCAGTCTGCATAGTTACCAACCTCTTTGGTTTTCTGAGACTTAGCTTGTTGTTTTTTATTTCCTCCTCTGCTACCCTTTCATAACAGTCCCCTCAATCCCCTTTGGGGTATGCATGGTCCCCTCACTACCCTTTAGTGGTATGCATGGTCCCCTTACCCTCCTTTTGTGGTATTCATGGTCCCCTCACCCTCCTTTTGTGATATGCATGGTCCCCTCACCCTCCTTTCGTGGTATGCATGGTCCCTTCACTCCCCTTTTGTGGTATGCATGGTCCCCTCACCCCCCTTTCGTGGTATGCATGGTCCCCTCACCCCTCTTTCATGGTATGCATGGTCCACTCACTCCCTTTTTGTGGTATGCATGGTCCCCTCACCCCCCAATACTGGTATGCATGGTCCCCTCTCCCCCCTTTCCTGGTATGTATGGTCCCCCTCACCCCTATAAAACTACACACATACAAAAAAAACATTTATACTCACCCTTCTTTCCTGTGCTCCAGCGCTGTCAAGTTCTGCTGGAGGCCGGGGGAGGAGTCTGGCTCCAGAGTACGAGCATGCCCATAGCGCTGTCCGGCGGCATATTGCTGAAGACATACTGCAAATGTGTCTTCAGTAAAATGGTGCCGGATCGCGCTATGCGCATGCGCGATTCCGGCCGCACTCCTGCCCCGGTCTCCGGCTGAAGAGAAGCGCTGCAGCAACGCTCTTCCCGGTCAGGTAAGTATGTAAGTATGGCGCCCGAGATCGCGGTATGTACGCATACCGCCATCTCCGGGCGCCACACACACTCCTCACCGCTGGATGCCTCATTCTGTCTGGAGCCAGGCTCCACTGGCGCATCGCGCTTGCACAGTCTATAAAGGCTTCAGACAGAGTGGCGCTTAGCCTGTTATATTATAGACTAGATGGTGGCCCGATTCTATCACATCAGGTATTCTAGAGTCTGTTAAAATAAAAAATAGTTATATACTCACCTTCCGATGGCCCCCGGACTCATTCTCTCCTCTCCATGCTCCTGGCATCTTCCGGTCCCAGTAATGCTTTGCGCGAAACACCGTTGATGACGTCGCGCTCACATGAGAGTGACGTCATCTCCGGCCCTTCTCGCTAAGCATTACTGGGACTGGAAGATGCCGGGAGCGTGGTGAGAGGCGGGACAGAGTCCGGGGGCCGTCGGAAGGTGAGTATATAACTATTTTTTATTTTAACAGACTCTAGAATACCCGATGCGATAGAATCGGGCCATCATTTAGTGTATTATACTCCTGTTACACCCGGAGCTGCTGTCACTGTTCTGCTGTTACCTAATGTATTGTACTCCAGTTACTCCCAGAGTTGCAGTTACTGTTCTGCTCATACCTAATGTATTGTAGTCCAGTTATACCCAGAGCTGCAGTCACCATTCTGCTCTTATCTAATGTATTATACTCCTGTTACAGCCAGAGCTGCAGTCACTGTTCAAATCTTATCAAATGTATTGTACTCAAGTTACACCCAGAGCTGCAGTCACTGTTCTGCTCTTACCTAATGTATTGTACACAAGTTACACCCAGAGCTGCAGTCACTGTTCTGCGGTTACCTAATGTACTCCTTGTCATGATCCCAGTGCAGGTTTTTGAGCTGCACATCTGGGGTTAATGTCTGGCGCTCGGTGCAGGTTTTGACCTGCACACCTGGGGTTAATAATTGTGGCCTCTTTCTGGTTCTGGGAGAGCTTCTTAAACCCCTGGGAAGCTTCAATCCCTGCCAGTTATGCTTTTGCCTTTGGCCTAGTGTGCTGACCCCTGTGTGCCTGTTTGTTGCTATAGCTTGTTTATATGGTTCTGACCCGGTTCTGTTTCCCGTTGTGAGTCTGTCTGTTGATTTTGTACTGTGTTATTATCTGTGTATGACTCATTGCCTGTGACCTGACTACTCTCTGCTCGCCCCTCTTGTACCTTTGCAGCTATCTCTGTGTGTGACTCATTGGCTACGTCTTGACTATTCTCCCTGTCTATGCCCCCTGGTAACTTTGTCTAGCTAACTAATAGCTAACTGCAGACTAAGTTCATGAAAATCTAATAGCTAACTAATAACTAATAGCTAACTGCAGACTAACTTGAGTCCGCTACTTTGTCTCGCAGTTACCCTGCTAGGAGTTATCTTGCAGCTCCTAGCTCTGTGGAGTTTAGGCCACGCCCCTAGCAGTCACGTGCTTCAGGTCCTGTGGCTCTGAAGTACGCATCTACTCGGCTGCTGCCCGCTCCACAGGTATCTTTGAGCACTGTTCGCTTTACTCAGGACACGCGCACTGGCTCAGTGAGCAAGTTCAGTGCTGTGTTCCTGACATTATAACTGGCCTACAATTTTTTTTTTTCTCTCCTCACTTCTGCAGCATGGACCCAATGTGTGCTTTATCTGAGCAGGTGAAATGCTTGACTCAGTCACTGCAGAAGCTTAGTTTGGAACACCAAGCTCTGGCCCAGTCCCAACGGCGAGTGGAGAACTCAGTTCAGGGGGTGCTTTCCGCAGGCTTCCAGCAGGTGGGGGAATAGAGATGTCATTTTAGTCCCACCCGAATCCCCGGTTAAATTGCCAGATACATTTTCTGGTAACAAGGATGATTTCAGGGCATTTAAGGAGAGCTCTCTTTGAGACCCCGCTCCTCTGGGGATGGGAAACAGAGGGTGGGGGTGCTGATGTCCCTGGTTAGGGGGTCCCCACAAGCCTGGGTATTTTCGCTTTCCTCCTCTGCCCCGGAGAGAATGTCTGTGGATGCATTTTTTGAAGCCTTAGGGCTTATTTATGATGAGCCTGATAGAGTGTGGTTGGCTGAGGACAAGGTGATGAGTGTCTGACAGGGGGAGCACTCGGCCGAATGGTTCTGTACTGAATTCAGACATTGGGCAGCTGAGATTTCCTGGAGTGATGCCGCCCTTCGGGGGCTGTTCCACAGAGGCCTGTGTGAACGTCTGAAGGATGCTTTGGCACTTCATCCTCCGCCTGACTCCCTGGAGGATGCCATGATCCAAGCGGTTCGCATGGATCGCAGGCTGTGGGCTAGAGGCATTATTCAACGGGAAACACCATTATTCTTCAGTGGAGATGAGACCCGGACTCTTCCTATGGCTATGGAGGTGAGCGCTGTCACCTGTGAGGGAAAGGAAAGAAAACGCCGCCGGGAAAAGCAGTTGTGCTTCTATTGTGGGAAATCTGGACATTGGAAGAAGGACTGCCCCTCCTGTCTGTCATCCTCCAAGATGGCGGGAAGCGACAAGGTCTGGGTAGTAGTCGAGGAGGCTACCCAGACCTTCAGGTACCATTTTCCTCATGTGGAAAAATGGTGCTGCAGGTGGAACTGGAACTTGGTTATGGTTCTGTTCAGACTACTGCTTTTATTGACTGCGGTTCTGCTGTGAACCTGATTGATACCAAGGTTATGACTCTTAATAAGATAGGGACAGTCAGGCTTCACGATCCTGCTAAACTTGTGGCAATTGACTCGTCACCTCTTACCCAAAACGGTAACTGTTGCAGGTCTGAACTCTTTTCTCTAAAAGTAGGTTCCACTCATTCAGAAAAACTAAGTTGTCTTGTGCTAGATAACTTGCCTGCAGGACTGGTACTGGGGATGCCTTGGCTTCAACGCCATAATCCTACCATTGATTGGGTTACAGGGGAAATCACTCAATGGGGATGCAATAATAAATGTGGTATCCTGGGACATCTTGTTAACGCTGTTAAATCCGTGTCTGTGTCGTCTGTCGGTCTGGAAGGTATTCCGGAGTACCTTAAGGATTTCTAAGACGTTTTTTCCGAAAGTGAGGCTGAGGCGCTGCCACCACATAGACCCTCTGATTGTGCCATTGATTTAGTACCTGGAGCCAAGTTACCTAAGGCTCGATTGTTCAATTTGTCTGGGCCTGAACGCCAAGCCATGAAGTAGTACATAGCTGAGAGTCTCTGCAAAGGGCATATCAGGCCTTCTGTGTCACCTGTGGCAGCAGGGTTCTTCTTTGTGAAGAAAAAAGATGGTGGTTTGCGGCCGTGCCTTGACTTTCGGGAACTGAACAAGATAACAGTTAGGAACTCTTACCCACTTCCCCTCATCCCAGACTTATGTAACCAGTTAGCTGGGGCCCAATGGTTCTCCAAGTTAGATCTGCGGGGGGCCTACAATCTGATAAGGGTTTGGGAAGGGGATGAGTGGAAAACTGCATTCCTCACATCAGAAGGACTCTTTGAGGACCTGATAATGCCGTTTGGGTTAACTAATGCACCCGCTATTTTCCAAAATTTCAGCAATGTTGTGTTTTCTGATCTGATAGGCCGTTTTTTTATTATTTATTTGGATGACATTTTGGTGTATTCCCCGGACAGTCAATCTCACTTGCAACATCTAAAGACAGTTCTCCATAGACTCAGGGAGAACCAGTTGTTCGCTAAATTGAAAAAATGTTCGTTTTTTGTACAGGAGCTGTCTTTTTTGGGGTTGATTGTGTCCTGTGAGGGGTTTCGTATGGATGCTAAGAAGGTTCTGGTGATCGCTGACTGGGTTCAGCCTCGAGATCTCAAGGGGCTCCAGCGCTTCTTATGATTTGCGAACTATTACCGGAGGTTCATTAATGGTTTCTCACAAGTGGTTAAACCACTCCCGGATCTTACCCAGAAGGGGGATGATGTAAAAAATTGGTCTGTACTCGCTAAGGAATCCTTCTCAGCAATTAAGAAATGTTTCATGTCTGCCCCGGTGTTGATACAACCTGACCAGTCCAAACCATTCATTGTGGAGGTGGATGCTTCTGAAGTGGGGGTGGGGGCTGTGCTGTCCCAGGGTCCGGCCACCCTTACCAATCTCAAACCCTGTGCCTTCTTCTCCTAGAAGTTCTCTTCAGCTGAGAAAAACTATGATGTAAGCAATAGGGAACTTCTTGCGGTCAAGCTGGCGTTTGAGGAATGGAGGCACTTTTTGGAAGGAGCGGCTCACCCTATCACGGTTGTCACGGATCACAAAAATTTGGCATACCTTGAATCTGCTAAGAGGCTTACTCCTAGACAAGCCTGTTGGTCACTTTTTTTTTTTTTCACGATTTCAGTTCTCCATTGCTTTTCGACCAGGGTCCAAAAATGTTAAAGCGGATGCCTTGTCCAGAAGTTTTGATCCAGTGTCTCCCCCTGAGCCGCCGTCCTCCATTCTTCCCTCAGGGGTGATAGTGGCGGGGGTCTCAACTGAGTTGGAACAAGAAATTCTAAGGGCTCCGGCCCTAGCTCCGGCAACCAGGCCAGGGGATAAACTTTTGTTCCAGATTCAATGCGGCCTAGACTTCTGCAGGAGTTTCATGAGTCTAGGCCGAGTGCTCATCCAGGTATCACGGCCACTAGAGAGGCAGTAGCCAGGGGTTTTTGGTGGCCTTCATTAAGGTCCGATGTCAAGGAACTTGTTTCTGCTTGTGACATGTGTGCCCGTTCCAATAGCTCGCATAACCGACCGGCTGGGGAACTCATACCTTTACCGGTTCCTGATAGGCCATGGACTCATCTTTCCATGGATTTTATTACTGGCCTTCCACCTTCCAGGGGCAATACCGTGATCTGGGTGGTGGTGGATAGGTTTTCTAAACAGGCCCATTTCATTCCCTTGGCAGCATTACCCTCAGCAGAACCATTGTCAAGTTTGTTTGTGCAGCATGTGGTCCGATTGCATGGGGTACCCCTGAATGTTGTGTCTGACAGAGGTGTGCAGTTTGTGGCCAAATTTTGGAGGGCGTTCTGTATGAAATTGCTCATCTCACTCTCCTTCTCGTCGGTATATCACCCGGAGAGTAATGGTCAGACAGAACGCACCAATCAATCCCTGGAACAAATTCTCAGGTGTCTGACCTCCGGCAGACAGGAGGATTGGTGTGATGCGTTACCATTGGCTGAATTCGCTTTTAACAACCGGGTGAGTCAGTCCACCAACATGTCCCCATTCCTGATTAACTATGGGTTCAATCCGCATTTTGGGGAGTTTTCTCGGGTGGATTCCGGTTGTCCAGGGGCAGAGGGGTCCGTTCAACGGTTAAAAAAACCTCTGGGCTGAAGTCCGGCATAATATCTCTCGGGCCAAGGGAGATACAAATATTTTGCTGACAAAAAGAGAGCCTCGGGAGACATGTTTCAGGTGGGAGAGAAGGTTTGGCTCTCCACACGTAGCATCAACTTAAAGGTACCATCAGCTAAGTTGGGACCAAAGTTCATTGGTACATACGAGATTATGGAGATAGTCAACCCGCCTCCTTAAAAATATCCAATGTGTTCCATAAATCTCTGTTGAAACCCGCAGGATCTGTCAAAGAGAACCCTGAGTCTGTTGTTCCTCCAGTGCTGGTGGAGGGTAAATTGGAGTATGAGGTCGGACATATTGTGGACTCTCGGCGGATGTGCCGCTCTTTGCAGTACCTGGTCCACTGGAAGGGATATGGACCAGAGGAGCGCTCATGGGTCCCTGCTCGCTCGGTACATGCAGATCGCTTGGTTCGGGCTTTCCATGCCAAGTACCCAGGGAAGCCTGGGGGTCCAGAGGCCCCCCGTTGAGAGGGGGTTACTGTCATGATCCCAGTGCAGGTTTTTGAGCTGCACACCTGGGGTTAATGTCTGGAGCTCGGTGCAGGTTTTGACCTGCACACCTGGGGTTAATGATTGTGGCCTCTTTCTGGTTCTGGGAGAGCTTCTTAAACCCCTGGGAAGCTTCAATCCATGCCAGTTATACTTTTGCCTTTGGCCAAGTGTGCTGACCCCTGTGTGCCTGTTTGTTGCTATAGCTTGTTTAAATGGTTCTGACCCGGTTCTATTTCCCGTTGTGAGTTTGCCTGTTGATTTTGTACTGCGTTATTATCTGTGTATGACTCATTGCCTGTGACCTGACTACTCTCTGCTCGCCCCTCTTGTACCTTTGCAGCTCTCTGTGTGTGACTCATTGCCTTCGTCTTGACTATTCTCCCTGTCTATGCCCCCTGGTAACTTTGTCTCGCAGTTACCCTGCTAGGAGTTATCTTGCAGCTCCTAGCTCTGTGGAGTTTAGGCCACGCCCCTAGCAGTCACGTGCTTCAGGTCCTGCGGCTCTGAAGTACGCATCTACTCGGCTGCTGCCCGCTCCACAGGTATCTTTGAGCACTGTTCGCTTTACTCAGGACACGCGCACTGGCTCAGTGAGCAAGTTCAGTGCGGTGTTCCTGACACTCCTATTACACCCAGAGCTGCAGTCACTGTTCTGCTGTTACCTTATGTATTGTACTCCAGTTACACCCAGAGCTGCTGTCACTTTTCTGCTGTTATCTAATGTATTGTACTCCTATTACACCCAGAGCTGCAGTCACTGTTCTGCTCTTACCTAATGTATTGTATGCAAGTTACACCCAGAGCTGCAGTCACTGTTCTGCTGTTACCTAATGTATTGTACTCCAGTTACACCCAGAGCTGCAGTCACTGTTCTGCTGTTACCTAATGTATTGTACTCCAGTTACTCCCAGAGCTGCAGTCACTGTTCTGCTTTTACCTAATGTATTGTAGTCCAGTTACACCCAGAGCTGCAGTCACCGTTCTGCTCTTACCAAATGTATTATACTCCAGGTACAGCCAGAGCTGCAGTCACTGTTCAGATCTTATCAAATGTATTGTACTCAAGTTAAACCCAGAGCTGCTGTCACTGTTCTGCTCTTACCTAATGTATTGTATGCAAGTTACACCCAGAGCTGCAGTCACTGTTCTGCTGTTACCTAATGTATTGTACTCCAGTTACACCCAGAGCTGCTGTCATCTAATGTATTGTACTCCAGTTACACCCAGAGCTGCAGTCACTGTTCAGATCTTACCTAATGTATTGTACGCAAGTTACACCCAGAGCTGCAGTCACTGTTCTGCTATTACCTAATGTATTGTACTCCAGAATATGTACAGGACTGTGCCTGTGTAATGAGCGACGCAGCAGTGATGCCTTTAATGGCTGTAATGTGCCTGTACAATAAGCAATGCAGCCTTGTTGCCGCGACGACTAAGCAACTGTCGCTGATTGGTCGCGGCCTAACTGCCGCGACCAATCAGCATGGCGGGATTTCCATTACGGAAAGACAGACAGACAGACAGAATTAGACAATTATATAGTAGACCAGATGGTGGCCCGATTCTATCGCATCGGGTATTCTAGAGTCTCTATTAAAATAAAAAATAGTGATATACTCACCTCCCGACGGCCCCCGGACTCTTTCTCTCCTCTCACCACGCTCCCGGCATCTTCCGGTCCCAGTAATGCTTTGCGCGAAACTCCGCTGATGACGTCACTCTCATGTGAGCTTGACGTCATCTCCGGCCCTTCTCGCTAAGCATTACTGGGACCGAAAGATGCCGGGAGCGTGGTAAGAGGCGGGACAGAGTCCAGGGGCCGTCGGAAGGTGAGAAAATAACTATTTTTTTTTTTTAGCAGAGACTCTAGAATACCCAATGCGATAGAATTGGGCCACCATCTAGTGTATTATACTCCTGTTACACCCGGAGCTGTTGTCGCTGTTTTGCTGTTACCTAATGTATTGTACTCCCGTTACACCCAGAGCTGCTGTCACTGTTCTGCTGTTATCTAATGTACTGTACTCCCGTTACACCCAGAGTTGCTGTCACTGTTCTGTTATCTGATATATTGTACTCCAGTTACACCCAGAGCTGCAGTCACTATTCAGATCTTACCTAGTGTATTGTACTCCAGTTACACCCAGAGCTGCAGTCACTTTTCTGCTGTTACCTAAAGTATTGTACGCAAGTCACACCCAGAGCTGCAGTCACAGTTCTGCTGTTACCTAATGTATTGTACTCCAGTTACACCCAGAGCTGCAGTCACTGTTCTGCTGTTGTCTAATGTGTTCCAGTTACACCCAGAGCTGCTTTCACTGTTCTGCTGTTATCTAATGTACAGTACTCTAGTTACTCCCACAGTTGCAGTCACTGTTCTGCTGTTACCTAATGTATTGTACTCCAGTTACACCCAGAGCTGCTGTCACTGTTCTGCTGTTATCTAATGTATTGTACTCCCGTTACACCCAGAGTTGCTGTCACTGTTCTGTTATCTGACATATTGTACTCCAGTTACACCCAGAGCTGCAGTCACTGTTCAGATCTTACCTAGTGTATTGTACTCCAGTTACACCCAGAGCTGCAGTCACTTTTCTG
Source organism: Dendrobates tinctorius (assembly GCF_039654945.1). Lineage (NCBI taxonomy): Eukaryota > Metazoa > Chordata > Amphibia > Anura > Dendrobatidae > Dendrobates > Dendrobates tinctorius. The sequence goes on from NW_027361921.1 coordinate 24,547,108, forward strand.
CTGTTACCTAATGTATTGTACGCAAGTTACACCCAGAGCTGCTGTCACAGTTCTGCTGTTACCTAATGTATTGTACTCCAGTTACACCCAGAGCTGCAGTCACTGTTCTGCTGTTGTCTAATGTGTTCCAGTTACACCCAGAGCTGCTGTCACTGTTCTGCTGTTATCTAATGTACTGTACTCTAGTTACTCCCACAGTTGCAGTCACTGTTCTGCTGTTACCTAATGTATTGTACTCCAGTTACACCCAGAGCTGCAGTCACTGATCTGCTGTTACCTAATGTATTCTACTCCAGTTACACCCAGAGCTGTTGTCACTGTTCTGCTCTTACCTAATATAGTGTACTCCAGTTACACCCAGATCTGCAGTCACTGTTCAGATGTTACCTAATGTATTCTACTCCAGTTACACCCAGAGCTTCTGTCACTGTTCTGCTGTTATCTAATGTATTGTACTCTATTACTCCCAGAGCTGCAGTCACTGTGCTGCTGTTACCTAATGTATTGTACTCCCGTTACACCCAGAGCTGCAGTCACGGTTCTGCTTTTACCTAATGTATTGTAGTCCAGTTACACCGAGAGTTGCAGTCACCGTTCTGCTCTTACCTAATGTATTATACTCCTGTTATAGCCAGAACTGCAGTCACTGTTCTGCTCTTACCTAATGTATTGTACGCACGTTACACCCAGAGCTGCAGTCAGGCTATGTGCCCACGTTAGCTTTTTTAAACGCTCAAGAAACTGGTCTCCTTCCCAGAAAATGCGCGTTTTCAGCCACGCGTCTTTTGGACTATAGGAAATAGCCAAAACCACGGACCTAAGCGGAAATTAATGAACAAGCTGCGTTTTTTTACCACTAAGCGTTTCCTTAGCGGTAAAAAGCGCATCCATTGGCACGAAAAGGCCAAAATGCATTAAAATCAATGGGATGCTTATTTTAAGTGTTTTGATTCGGTTTGACCCCGAAAAACGCACAAAAAATGCTTAAAAAAACGCAACGTGGGCACACAGCCTCACTGTTCTGCTGTTACCTAAAGTACTCCTGTTACACCCAGAGCTGGTCACTGTTCTGCTGTTCCCTAATGTATTGTACTCCAGTTACACCCAGAGCTGCTGTCACTGTTCTGTTATCTAATGTATTGTACTCCAGTTACTCTTAGAGCTGCAGTCACTGTTCTGCTTTTACCTAATGTATTGCAGTCCAGTTACACCCAGAGCTGCAGTCACCGTTCTGCTGTTACCTAATGTATTGTACTCCAGTTACACCTAGAGCTGCAGTCACTGTTCTGCTGTTACCTAATGTAGTGTACTCCAGTTACACCCAGATCTGCAGTCACTGTTCTGCTGTTACCTAATGTACTCCAGTTACACCCAGAGCTGCTGTCACTGTTTTGCTGTTATCTAATGTATTGTACTCTAGTTACTCCCAGAGCTGCAGTCACTGTTCTGCTGTTACATAATGTATTGTACTCCAGTTACACCCAGAGCTGCAGTCACTCTTCTGCTTTTACCTAATGTATTCTACTCCAGTTACACCCAGAGCTGCTGTCACTGTTCTGCTGTTATCTAATGTATTGTACTCCAGTTACTCGCAGAGCTGCAGTCACTGTTCTGCTGTTACCTAATATAGTGTACTCCAGTTACTCCCAGAGCTGCAGTCACTCTTCTGCTTTTACCTAATGTATTCTACTCCAGTTACACCCAGAGCTGCAGTCACTGTTCTGCTCTTACCTAATGTATTGTACTCCAGAATATGTACAGAACTGTGCCTGTGTAATGAGCGACGCAGCAGTGATGCCTTTAACAGCTGTAATGTGCCTGTACAATAAGCGATGCAGCTGTGTTGCCGCGATGACTAAGCAACTGTCGCTGATTGGTCGCGGCAGTTAGACTGCGACCAATCAGCAAGGCGGGATTTGCATTACAGATAGCCAGACAGACAGAATTAGACAATTATATAGTAGACTAGATGGTGGCCCGATTCTATTGCATCGGGTATTCTAGAGTCTCAGTTAAAATAAAAAATAGTGATATACTCACCTCCCGACGGCCCCCGGACTCTTTCCCTCCTCTCACCACGCTCCCGGCATCTTCCGGTCCCAGTAATGCTTAGTGCGAAAAACCGCTGATGACGTTGCGCTCTCGCGAGAGTGACGTCATCTCTGGCCCTTCTCATCAAGCATTACTGGGGCCGGAAGATGCCGGCAGTGTGGTGAGAGGCGGGACAGAGTCCGGGGGTCGTTGGAAGGTGAGTATATAACTATTTTTTATTTTAATAGAGACTCTAGAATACCTGATGCGATAGAATCGGGCCACCATCTAGTGTATTATACTCCTGTTACATCCGGAGCTGCAGTCACTGTTCTGCTGTTACCTAATGTATTCTACTCCAGTTACAGCCAGAGCTGCAGTCACTGTTCTGCTGTTACCTAATGTATTGTACTCCAGCTATACCCAGAGCTGCTGTCACTGTTCTGCTGTTACCTAATTTAGTGTACTCCTTTAACACCCAGAGCTGCAGTCACTGTTCTGCTCTTACTTAATGCATTATACTCCTGTTACAGCCAGAGCTGCAGTCACTGTTCAGATCTTACCAAATGTATTGTACTCAAGTTACACCCAGAGCTGCAGTTACTGTTCAGATCTTACCTAATGTATTGTACTCCAGTTACACCCAGAGCTGCATTCACTTTTCTGCTGTCACCTAATGTATTGTACGCAAGTTACACCCAGAGCTGGAGTCACTGTTCTACTGTTATCTAATTACCTAATGTATTGTACTCCAGAATATGTACAGGACTGTGCCTATGTAATGAGCAACGCAGCAGTGATGCCTTTAACAGCTGTAATGTGCCTGTGCAATAAGCAATGCGGCCGTGTTGCCTCGACGACTAAGCAACGGTCGCTGTTTGGTCGCGGCCTAACTGCCGCGACCAATCAGCGAGGTGGGATTTCCATTACAGACAGTCAGACAGAATTAGACAATTATATAGTAGACTAGATTATGGCCCGATGCTATCGCATCGGGAGGATGCGAAAGCATCACACCTCTTGCCATGTTAACCCTCAACACACACACACACTCCTCTCACCTTTCACTCCACATACGACCCCTTCTCTCACTCCGTCTCTCATACTCACGCCGTCATCGCCGCTGCTCCACGATCCCCGACATCTTCTTCCGCCGGCGCCATCCTGGATCCAGACGTCCACGCCGGCGACATGTTCTTGCGGCGACGCCATCTTGAGTATCGAGAAATCCCGCGATAGTCAAGATGGCGTCGTCGGAAGAACATGTCGCCGGTGTGGACGACGTCGGGATCCAAAATGGCGTCGGCGAAATCTTGCGAGTTTTCGCTGACGCCATTTTGGATCCCGACGTTGTCCTCGCCGGCGACATGTTCTTGCGGCGACGCCATCTTGAGTATCGCGGGATTTCGCCGATCCAAAATAGCGTCGCCGCAGGAACATGTCGCCGGCGTGGACGCCGTCGGGATCCAAAATGGCGTCGGCGAAATCTCGCGACATCTTGACTATCGCGGGATTTCGCCGATCCAAAATCGCGTCGCCGCAAGAACATGTCGCCGGCGTGGAGGACGTCTGGATCCAGGATGGCACCGGCGGAAGATGTCGGGGATCGTGGATCAGCGGCGATGACGGGTCGTATGTGGAGTGAAAGAGTGAGTGGAGATGGTGAAAGGTGAGAGGAGTGTGTGTTGAGGATTAACATGGAAAGAGGTGTGCGGTGACGTCACCGGTTACAACTGGACGGAAGTTGTTACAACCGGAAGCTGCTTAGGGCATTTATTATTATAGATAGTAATGATTTATTCTCACCTCTTTATACAGTTTATCACTTTATTTAGGTTGGATGGCTTGCCGCTATCCTTATTATATTGTTTGTGTCACATCTAGTATGTTGTTTTCTGCTATGGGTCCTTTGTGTGCATGTCCCTGGTTTACTGCGTTCTGGGGCATTGCCGATGGCACTGGTGGATGACGTATGCATGTCAGTGATGTCCAGTCTGGGTGTCCCTGGCATGCATCGCTGTTATACCTTGCTGGAAGTGATGCAAGTCCCAGGGAGTACTTCCGGATACATGCGCCATGATCATGGACATCCGTAGTTAATGGTATTTATGCTTCGGCTTGATACACAGAGCATTACCGCACCTTGATAAAGCATATACGAAATGCGTGTCGGTGCGGCACATTTATTATTTATTTTTTTTTATTTAGCGCTAACATATTCCGCAGCGCTTTACAGTTTGCACACATCATCATCACTGTCCCCGATGGGGCTCACAATCTAAATTCCCTATCAATATGTCTTTGGAATGTGGGAGGAAACCGGAGTACCCGGAGGAAACCCACGCAAACATGGGGAGAACATACAAACTCCTTGCAGATGTTGTCCTTTGTGGGATACGAACCCAGGACCCCAGCGCTGCAAGGCTGCAGCGCTAACCACTGAGCCACCGTGCCGCCCAGGCACATGTCCTGTTTGGCACTAATCATGGGTAAAAACTTATAAAAATTTTTTTATGAGTATGGGGGTTTGAGGGGATAGGAATCTTTATGTGCACATGGGCAGGGGCGTACATAAAAATTGTGGGGCCCCACAGCAAAAGTCTGAATGGGCCCCCCCCCCCCCAAAAAAAAAAAAAAAAAAAAATCAACAGGTGCTCTTAACTCCAGGCATGCATGTTATAGGTCAAACAATTAATTTTATAGCTAGTCTTTGATATTTTTCTCATTTGAGTAAAAGAAAAAGTAAAACACTTACATTCAGTTTGATATATTCCTTTTAAAAGTCAAAATGGAAGATTAAGCAGGACAACCTCGTTAAGCTGTCTACAATAAGACCAGCGATTATGGAATCTGTTGGCACAATATGACTGCTCATACCAAATATGTCCTCAGTGCACCCTTGGCAGAGCTAGATAGAAAGCAGACAGAAGGTGCCCTAGACTGGCCTCACCAAGGGTGCACTGAGCACCTGTACTTTCAGTCATTTTGTGTTCAGACTCCCTTTAAGTTTCCCCCCCCCCAGAATCAGATTGAATGACAATAGGTCACTATGTTGAGTGATACATAAAGGAATTTTAAATGGCAAGAACTACACATTGTGTCTTCCCATCACCTCCCAGGGGAGTTCTAAACAGACAAAAGGCATGATCATCATATGTAGGATGCAAGTATACGTTTTGTCAGGGAGAAGGGGTTAAAGCATTCTTGCCCACACATTAATCCTCTATATGCCTTAGTTTCTTGCAAACATCTGTAATCCTGCCCCAGGGTCATAGCGCAGCACAGTGCTTTCTCCTCTCCGGCAGCATCGCTCGTCCTCCATCCAATTAGTGTTTAATTGCCGTTGCGTTCTGCTGATTACAGCTCTTCGCTCATTACTCAGGAAAATCAGCTCATTTTCAAATTTTTTTTTCCCTTCCTGATGTTTATTTTTTCACATTTGGTCCCATATCTTGTACAGCTGGACGTACTGTAGCATTTAATGCTTAATTGCCTTCTTTATCTATGTTAGCATGTAATCTGGATCAGGATGCATCAGGATTGCTACGCATCAACGCACCGTACCAAAACACTAGTGTGAACGCAGCCCCACTCGTATAGCCCCTAACCAGGTGCCCCCATGTCATATACATGCTCCCAATACATTTTATTATCATTACCACACTGTAACACAGGGCTCAAGCTCTTCTAGTGAGGCAGGAAAGATCACTGTATGACAGAGCAGCACACAGACATAGTCTACATTATGTCTGCAGTCTGTTCCCATACAGTTTCATCACTTTCCCATAAAGCACATCCCTCGCTTCCGAGCATGCTCAGTGCCGCAAAACGGATCCGTGTTCTCCTGGATCCGTGCACCATAGAGCTCCATGTTAATTCCAGACGTGTAGCCACGGATCCGTGCGTCACCCTGTGCCTGCGTGTTTTTCAGATGACACAAAACTGTAACAAGTTGCGTTTTTGTGCATCTGAAAAAATATGCAGACACACGGATCTGTCGGAAAACTGTGACAACTGGATGACGAAAACAGATCCGTGTGCAGCCAGCTGATCTCTATATATTGACTGGAGCTGGACCTAGATCTCTTCACAGGTTTTGCCTAAAATCACTTTACATTATTTACCCTACCCTAAGGGCTCATACTCACTTGCGAGAGAGACGCGTGATTCTCGTGCGAGTCTCTCGCATGGAAACCTGGCACTGCCGCCGGCACTCGGACCGGAGGGGGCGGCTGCATAGAAGTACATGTAATCACACACTTCAGTCCCAGTTCTGGCGGCAGTGACAGGTTTCCATGCGAGAGACTCAGACGAGAAACATGCGACTCTCTCGCAAGTGAGTGTAAGCCGTTAGCAGCAACAACTGACGTCGTCTATCCTCCTCCCTGTAGTGTTGTTCTGAATCCTCCTGGCCCTGCGTTCAACGGGATCTGTTACATAGCGGCACTAATGCACCCTTTGGTCACAGTGATACTAATGCATCCAAAATCGGCATGATGCGTTACTTCATGACGCACCCTGGAACACGGTCTGCAGCATTTGGGGGTGCGCCAAGAAGTAACGCATCATGCGTTTGGATGCGTTAGTATCATTGCGGCCAATGGGTGCATTAGTGCTGCTATGTAACGATCCCGTTGAACGCAGGGCCATTAACGCAATGTGAACCTGACCTAACACTATGAGAAGATGATATACCAAACAATGTGCTGAGCCTCTCCTCCTGCACATACCATATACTGTATGTATATGCCATGGATGAGGGGACAGTGAAGTGTATCTTTATTTGGGCCTAAAGGTAACGCACAGGTCATTGCAGATGATGATGATGACAGACAATGTGCCGAGTCCCTCCTCCTACTACACATAGTCACATACCATATATGCCATGGAGGAACTGGCAGGATATATTTGGGACTGAAGGGTTAACTCACGTGCATTTATTTACAGCCCACAACTCCACATCTCCTCCTCTCCTGACCGCTCCTCCACCCAGATGAGTCAGTCAGGCTTCACTGAAGCTGTCAGGCGCCAGAAAAAAAACAAAAAACTCTGCTCTCCCTGCAGAGCCGGCTCATTTCATTCACAGCAGGGAGCCGGCTCTTTGAATAGGATCGTTCACCAACGACACATCACTACTGAAGAAGCAATGTTATGTCACAATTCACAGGGAGGAAGCCAAAGTCCTTCACACACCTCATCCACCTCCTGACAGACGGCTGGGTCTCCTCCCTCCTCCCAAGGAGCAACATCTTAACTCCTTGTGAGCTCATGTTCTGCAGGGGGAACACATAGCGATCTGCTACATCCTGACCAAGCACAGTCCACGTGCAGACAGGACCCTTCATTTTAACACATCACCTTGTACATGTAGCCCATCAGCACCAGAGACCCTTCTTCTTCCTGCAATGCAGGTGTACTGCTCCCTCTCTGGCTGCTAGTAGGCGTGGCGTTCTTATGCAAATCCAGCCAGAGACCAGCCAACTGCTGACCAGGAAACAAGGAAAGGGGTGCTTCAAGGGGCCCGGGGGCCGTCCCTTACATTTAATTAAAGGAGATAGAACTGTGTCAGCACAGCACAGCTGCCAAACCGCAGTGGCTGTCGCAGGCCCCCTCACCCATCCGGGCCCCCTCACCTCTCCGGGCCCCATAGCAGCTGCGTGGTCTGCTACTATTTACGGTACGCCACTGCACATGGGCATTTACATGGTTTATGGACTGTACTTCCCCCATTTACCCTTACCTAACAATGTCACTTTGGCACTTTATTATGAAAATGTTGTTATTTGTCAGGACACTGCAGCCTTTCTCTATCTGATCTCTAAGCTTTTTTTCTGTACTGTTACTGTACTTTGATTTACTATTCATTTTGTTTCTTATTACATTCAATAAATTTGTATTTTTATAATAATTTTATTGTTGTGAACTCTATACTCCATTTATTTTTTGTTTATTGATGTTTCAGGAGTGTCCTATGTAATGTTGCGCTATAGACCCTACCACAGGGGATTGGGTCTATTTGGCTTTTCTCCACATTTGTTCCTTGTATGGTCAATATTTGTCTCAAATAGAATGGGAACAGCATGGGGAAGACACATGTACACATCTCTGACTCCTGTTTCACTGCTAGGAACTAAATAAATTAATAATTAAAAAAAATATGTGTGGTTTCCCTTATTTTGGGCAACCAGCCAAGGTAAAGCAGACAGCTGGGGACTGATGTTATGCACAAAGGTGGTGCATGTGGTTCGTGGAGCCACTGTGCCACAGACCAGACCTGCATAGATCCAGTCAACCCCACCACTCAACATAAGAGACGCTCTCACAAATCACTTAACCATCTGCTCACTCTTTCTATCCTCCTTCTCCTAGTCACAGGAGACATTGCTCCCAACCCTGGTCCCCCATGTTATAGAAAGTCAAACCCCCCAACTGCTACACTCAGAAACCCCTCTAATCTTATTAATATTCCCTGCATGCCATCTGTCTCTCAATTGTGCACTTTGGAATTCTCGCTCAGTGTGTAACAAACTCTCCTTCACTCATCACTTTTTCCTTTCTAATTCTCTTAACCTCCTGGTTCTTACTGAAACCTGGATCCAGCAGTCAGACACTACCGCTGCTGCTGCTCTTTCATACGGGGGACTACACTTCTCTCATACCCTAGGATCAGACAATAGAGTAGGTGGAGGCGTTGGTCTGCTCCTATCACCAAAATGTACCTTTCAGGTTATCCCTCAACTACCCTCACTAGTCTTCCCTTCTTTTGAGGTCCATGCCGTCAGACTCTACACCCCCTTCTCCATGCAAGTGGCAGTGGTGTATCATCCTCCCGGCCCCTCCCATCAGTTCCTGGATCATTTTGCCACTTGGCTTCCACATTTTCTCTCCTGTGACATCCCTACCCTCATCATGGGAGATTTCAACATCCCCATAGCTCTTCCCCTCTCCCCATCTGCTACTCACCTTTTATCTCTAACCTCCTCATTTGGCCTTTCACAGCTTACTAATTCTCCAACGCATGAAGACGGAAACTCCCTCGACTTGGTCTTCTCTCGGCTTTGTACAGTGGATGATTTTGCAAACTCCCCTCTCCCGCTCTCTGACCACAATCTTCTTTCATTCTCTATCAAGAACTGCCAGGCTGCTCAGGTCACCCCCACTGTCCATATTTATAGAAACATACAGGCCATTAACACCCAGAAACTTATGAAGAACTTGCAGTCTTCATTGGCCCTATCTCCTCCCTCTCATGTCCTGATTCTGCATTGAAGCATTACAATGAAACACTTCAAAGTGCCCTGGATGAATTTGCACTCCCTATAAATAGAACACCACAACACAGACGGCGACAACCCTGGCACACCCTGCAAACACGTTTCCTGCAGCGGTGCTCCTGGTGCGCCGAACATCTGTGGAGAAAATCCAATCTACACGAAGATTTCATCCATTATAAGTTTATGCTTCGAACATATAACACTGCCCTTCACCTCTCCAAACAAACCTATTTCAACACCCTCATCATCTCACTGTCCAATAACCCGAAACGTCTCTTTGACACTTTTCATTCTCTACTCAACCCAAGAGTACAGGCTAGAGTTGAGCGAAACGGGTCGAAAAATTTCAAAAGTCGCCGACTTTTGGCAAAGTCGGGTTTCATGAAACGAAACCCGACCCTAGGATGAGGTCGGCCACGAGGTCGGCGACTTACGCACCAAAGTCGCGTTTCAAAAGTTTGTTTTGCGCCCTTTTTCAGCCAATCAGGATCCACGGACACTGTGGGCAACGTGATGACATAGACAGGGGTCACCACCATCTTTCAGAAGGGCTTGCTTTGGTGGGCGTCACAGGGGTTATAAAAGGGCGTGCACGCCGACCGCCATCTTACTTCTGCCGATCTTAGCATAGGGAGAGGTTGCTGATTCTGTAGGGAGAGCTTTAGGCAGGGAAGAAGAAAAAAAAACTGCTTCTGCTGCTAGCGATTTTGCCTGTACAACACACCAGTCACTGTGTGTGCAGTGCAAGGGGAGGCTATATTGTGGTGGATCAGCGGTGTTGGTTGTTAGGCTGCCTTCTAAGGCTTCCTGACAGCTGCATTGCTGTTTACCCACTGCTCTGCAAACTGCTTTTTTAAAAGCAATCCCAATTTTTTTTTTTTCCTGCTGAGGTACTGAGCGTGCATTTTTTCACACCATACAGCGTCAGTGGGCCTCACACAATCCAAAAGTGTCCAGTGTCCACTAGTGTCTGCAGAAATTCAAAATCTCCCTTATCCTGTAGTCACTTTTTTCACACCTGTGCCATCGAGCCTGTGACATAGCGCTCTGATATTCAGTGGGCCTCACACAATCCAAAAGTGTCCAGTGTCCACAAGTGTCTGCAGAAATTCAAAATCTCCCTTATCCTGTAGTCACTTTTTTCACACCTGTGCCATCGAGCCTGTGACATAGCGCTCTGATATACAGTGGGCCTCACACAATCCAAAAGTGTCCAGTGTCCACTAGTGTCTGCAGAAATTCAAAATCTCCCTTATCCTGTAGTCACTTTTTTCACACCTGTGCCATCGAGCCTGTGACATAGCGCTCTGATATTCAGTGGGCCTCACACAATCCAAAAGTGTCCAGTGTCCACAAGTGTCTGCAGAAGTTCAAAATCTCCCTTATTCTGTAGTCACTTTTTTCACACCTGTGCCATCGAGCCTGTGACATAGCGCTCTGATATTCAGTGGGCCTCACACAATCCAAAAGTGTCCAGTGTCCACAAGTGTCTGCAGAAATTCAAAATCTCCCTTATCCTGTAGTCACTTTTTTCACACCTGTGCCATCGAGCCTGTGACATAGCGCTCTGATATTCAGTGGGCCTCACACAATCCAAAGGTGTCCAGTGTCCACTAGTGTCTGCAGAAATTCAAAATCTACCCTGTCCGTAGGACCGAATGCAGGAGGTGTTGAGCCTGCGTCATCGTCTGGCTCCATAAGGCTTCGAAGGCTTAGTTTTCTAGGAGTTGGCAAACCGCTTTTAAAGCCAGAGCATCAGGAAAAGGTTTTGTCTTACATTGCTGACTCAGCCTCCAGCTCTATCGCCTCCTCTTCTGAAGTTGTAAAAAGTAAAAGCACTGAGTCGTCATTGGAGGCTCATGTTCATGAACCACACCTTTCCTTGTGTCCTTCACCCCAACCAAGATTGAAGGATGACGCAGGCCATACTACTGATTACTCCATGGAGCTGTTTTCACATACCATGCCTGGATTATCAAGTGAAATGGTGAATTACCCAGGCCAAGATGACTCTGACATGGAGTGCACTGATGCACAGCCGCTGATAGATGATTCTGCTGGTACATTCACTCAGAGCACTACATTGTCCTCGCAGTGTACAGAGCCAGATTCTGACCCTGATGAGACTCAGGTGCCCCTTCCCGCACACTATACCACCATACACGGTGACACAGAGGAAGGTGCACATGACATTGAAGAGGAGGTGATGGATGACCCAGTTGTTGACCCAGATTGGCATCCATTGGGGTAAGAGGGTGCTGCTTCCAATAGCTCAGATGAGGAGGAGCATCCACAGCAGACATCGACATCGCAACAGCTGTTATCTGGCAGGCCCGGAGCACTCCAAAGACAGGTTCCAAAAATCAAAAGAGTTGCTGGACAGCTTGTCCAGACGGTCAAAAGATCACAGCGTGCTAGGCCGCAAAATGTCTGCCAAAGTAGGAAGAGTGCAGTGTGGCACTTTTTTGAACAAAATCCTCATGATCAGGCCAAGGTTATCTGTAAGAAGTGCGCAAAGACCTTTAGCCGAGGGAAAAATCTGAAAAATTTGAATACCAGTTGCATGCTTAGACATTTAACCAGCATGCACTTGCAAGCGTGGACACAACACCAAACCTCAAGTGCCACATGTGCAACTGATCACAAAGAAGGTAGTCAACAATGCTACATTGTTTCCCCCACTGTAAGCCCACCGGTTAGCACAGCAGCAAATGTTGAGGTGTCGTTGCAAGGCCACAGCAGTCAGGGAATCCCACTGTTATATCAACGAAATACTGAATCTAGGCCATCAGAAAGAACACCAACTCCATCACCATCATCAACCCTCTCTCAGTCCGCCCTGTCCACTGCTACTTCCACCATATGCAGCTCTCAAGTCCAGCTCACCCTCCCAGACACTATGAGTAGGTCAAGAAAGTACTCAGTCTCTCATCCGCGTACACTGGGTTTGAACGCCCACATTGCCAAACTAATCTCGTTTGAGATGATGCCCTATCGGTTGGTGGAAAGCGCAGCTTTCCGCGAACTCATGGCCTATGCAGTACCACGCTATGACCTACCCAGTCGCCACTTCTTCTCTCGCAAAGCCATCCCAGCCCTCCACCATCATGTAAAAGACCGCATTGTCCATGCACTCAAGCAGTCAGTGAGTGGAAAGGTGCACCTCACAACTGATGCATGGTCCAGTCGGCATGGCCAGGGCCGTTACGTGTCCATCACTGCGCACTGGGTTAATGTGGTGGATGCAGGGTCCACAGGGGACAGCGGTGGTGGGATAGTGCTGCCTAGCCCACGGTATAGGAAACAGTTGGCTGTAGGCGTTCGACCCTCCTCCTCCTCCTCCAGAAGCGAAAGCTCGTCCACAGAGCGCAGTCGTACGAGCACTCCATCTGCAGCTGCCACTGTTGCACACGAGGTGTCCCCCTATCGAGCAGCTAGTGGAAAGCGTCAGCAGGCTGTGTTGCAGATGATGTGTTTGGGCAACAGACACACCGCCGAGGTGCTGGCCGAGTACTTGAAGCGACAAACTGAGTCATGGCTGGGCAGTGTACATCTTGAGGCAGGCAAGGTAGTTAGTGATAACGGCCGTAATTTTGTGGCAGCCATAGCCCTTTCAAAACTCAGCCACATACCTTGCTTGGCTCACACCTTGAACCTGGTGGTGCAGTGCTTCCTCAAAAATTATCCGGAGTTAACAGCCCTGCTCCAGAAGGTGCGAAGACTAGTACAGGGATTCCCTAGCGAGGAGACTTATTTGATTGTTTTCAATGTTGGGACAGCAATTTTTGGGGAGCACTATACTCTGGAGAATGATAGATGGGGCCCACCATACACTGGAACATTCCAAAGGTGGACATCAGACACTGGAGCAGCATTTACAGGGCCCATTATACACTAGAGCATTAGAAATGGGGCCCATTATGTTTGGAGCATTATTTGGGCCCATAAGACAGTGGAGCTTCATCCATGGGGACCAACATATACTGTAGCATTATGTGGAGCTCATCATATACTGTTTCAAACATTATATGGGACCAATGATTCTGTATGGAGAAATAGATGGGCCTCGTCATTAGATGTAAAAAGTGAAGTATTTTTCATTGTACTATACCGCTATTTCTCTGCCGTATCGGAGCATGATGAGATGTGGTATGTGTTAAAGGGGCGCTCTTTTGCCCAGGGCACATGAAAACCTGGAGCCAGCCCTACCCCCCACAACTTTAGCCAAATAACCCCCATTTTTCAGTGCGTAACTTGTATTATGAAGTTAATTAAGGTTGACAAGCTTAAGTAAGAAGAATTGATGCTTTTGGCATTCAAATGGGCACTGTAGGTGTGTTTCCTGTCCTCCTCTCACTGCCGACTTTTATTCCCCAGTGACTTACATTGGGTTTCGTGTTTCGTGACGACCCCGACTTTTCCCTATAATCGGCCGATCTTGCTCGACCCGACTTTTGGAAAAGTCGGGTTTCACGAAACGAAACTCGACCCTAAAAACCAAAAGTCGCTCAACTCTAGTACAGGCCCAACCACGGAGCTCCGAGCAGATGATCTGGGCAATTACTTCAAAGAAAAAATTGACCAGATTTGACAGAAAATTATCTCCCAAACACCTCATATCATGCACTGTCCTCCTTCCCCCACTGCATCTAGCTCACTCTCTGATTTTGAACCAGTCACAGAAGAAGAAGTAAGCAGGCTCCTTGCATCTTCTCGCCCAACCACTTGCACCAGTGACCCATTTCCATCACATCTCCTCCAGTCCCTTTCCCCTGCTGTCACCCCTCACCTAACTAAAATATTTAACCTCTCTCTCTCTTCTGGTATTTTTCCCTCCTCATTTAAGCATGCCATCATACATCCACTACTTAAAAACCATCCCTCGAGCAAAACTGTGCCGCTAACTATAGACCTGTCTCTAATCTTCCCTTCATCTCTAAACTCCTGGAACGCCTGGTCCACTCCCGTCTTATCCGCTATCTCTTTGATAACTCTCTTCTTGACCCTCTCCAATCCGGTTTCCACTCTTTACACTCTACTGACTCTGCCCTCACTAAAGTCTCTAATGATCTACTAACAGCTAAATCAAATTGTCATTACTCCATGCTAATTCTCTTGGATCTCTCTGCAGCATTCGACACTGTGGATCATCAGCTCCTCCTCACTATGCTCCATTCCATTGGCCTCAAGGACACCGTTCTCTCCTGGTTCTCCTCCTATCTCTCTGACCGCACCTTTACTGTATCTTTTGCTGGCTCCTCCTCCTCTCACCTTCCCCTTACTGTTGGGGTTCCTCAAGGATTGGTTCTAGGCCCCATCCTCTTCTCCTTGTACACTGCCCCTATTGGTCAAACAATCAGTAGATTTGGTTTCCAGTACCATCTCTATGCTGATGACACCCAATTATACGCTTCTTCTCCTGACATCATGCCAGCCTTTCTAGAAAACACCGGCGATTGTCTAAACGCTGTGTCTAACATCATTTCCTCACTATATCTGAAACTGAACCTGTCAAAGACTGAACTCCTTGTGTTTCCTCCCTCTACAAATGTACCTATACCCGACATAGCCATTTCTGTGTGTGGTTCCACTATTACTCCCCAGCAACATGCCTGCTGTCTTGGGGTCATACTTGACTCTGAGCTTTCCTTCACCCCCACATTCGATCACTGGCTCGCTCTTGTCATCTGCACCTCAAAAACATTTCTAGAATTCGACCTTTTCTTACTTTTGACTCTACAAAAACTCTTACTGTTTCTCTTATTCATTCTCGTCTCGACTATTGTAACTCTCTTCTAATCAGTCTCCCTCTTACCAAACTCTCCCCTCTCCAATCTGTCTTGAATGCTGCAGCCAGGATCATATTTCTCACCAATCGTTACACCGATGCCTCTACCTTGTGCCAGTCATTACACTGGCTACCCATCCACTCCAGAATTCAGTATAAACTTATTACCCTCACCCACAAAGCCCTCCATGGCTCAGCACCACCCTACATCTCCTCCCTTGTTTCAGTATACCACCCTACCTGTGCCCTCCGCTCTGTTGGTGACCTGAGGTTAGCATCCTCAATAATCAGAACCTCCCACTCCCGTCTCCAAGACTTTACACGTGCTGTGCCAATTCTTTGGAATGCACTTCCCAGGTCAATACGATTAGTCCCCAATCCTCACAATTTTAAGTGTGCCCTGGAAATGCATTTATTCAGACTGGCCTATCGCCTCAACACATTAACCTAATCTATCCCTGTGTGGCACAGCCAAAAGTTTTACCATAACCAGGTTCCCCGCATCATGTTCCTACATGCTTTATGCATCCATTAGCCCTCTGTGTCTGTACTGTTACACACTTAACATTATGGCTGGTCCATACAATCAGGGCAACTGTTACCACCCACCTTTCGTGTCTACCTCTTTCCTAATAGACTGTAAGGCCCTCATTCCTCTTGGTATTTGTTGTAATCTATGTGATTATTATCCTGTAATGTCTATTGTCTATACAAATCCCCTCTGAAATGTAAAGTACTGCGGAATATGTTGGCGATATAGAAATAAAATTCATTATTATTACCCTGGTTGCCACCACACCAGGGCAATCTGGAAGAGCACGGCAAAATGCTGGAATTGGTGCATCTATTGTGATGCACCAATTCAGGGGTGGCTGCGGGCTTGTATTTTTAGGATGGGAAGAGCACAATAACCAGGTACGTTCGCAGCCTGATAATATAAGTCCACAGCTGTCTTCTTAACCTTGGCTGGGGCCCCCACGTCATTTATTTTAATTATTTATTACAGTTAAACCTACACTCTCCCAACAGCAGCGGTATACATGTACTGCAAAAGCAATTAAACACTTCCTATATGCATGCTCTAATCTAACCTCTCCCTCCTAGAACAACTCTCCATGGACTGCTTCCAGAGAGCAGTGTGCCAAGCATCACAATACCGGGTCTCATATAAAACCTGATGAAGCAATGCCAATTAGAGTAATGCCAGTACCCAACATGACTACGTCATTAGCGTGTATTACAAGTAATCCCTGCATGTTAATTGTCTAACAGCCGCAAAACATGAAGGTTAGGAACTTGAGCATTTTTTTATATTGGTGCAAATGCTGCTGTTCCCCTTGAATATGGTAATGTCTTTTCTTTTTGCTGTATCTGAGACAGGGCACTCTCATCCCGCATGGCAACTGTTAACTGCCGCCAGCCAATCACAGGATGGCAGCTGACATCAGCGCTCAAGTTGCCGGTGTATGACATTGTTATGGTGTGGGAAAAGATGGAGGAACCTGGAAGTGGACCCTCTGGGTCATGGCTCCAGAGCCCCCGGGGGCGTGCTGACCAGGTGGAACCACCCCCTATACAGGGAGCGTTAGGAGCAGGCCCACGAGGGATGGAACCATAACAGCCGGAGCCAAAAGGACGACCAGGGCTAGGAATAAGAGAGTCAGTGGCGAGGAGATACAGAGCCAGATGTACGGAGGGACAGTAGGAACTAAGGAAAATAGAGGCTAGCAGGACCGGGGGCACTAGAGGCAGACAGAGGCTGGTGACTGCGAGCGAGAGAAGAAGGTGAGCATGGTACGGACAACACACAGAGCGGTCGGACAGATAGCAGAGGGTAATGGACCAGAGAGGCACAAAAGACAAGGCAGAGACGCCGGGCAAGGCAGGAGGACACCGAGCAGAGGAGCTACCGGAGGCAGCGCAGACAGGGCGGAAGGATAGCACAGAGGATATAGGGACCTGAGGGTGGCGGAAACGCTAGAGCAGGAACAGCGTCACCGCAGAAGATAATCAGGCGTCTTACCTGATAAGACAACTTGCTGAAGTAGCCGGTGGGTGCCGCCATGTTGGGGGAGGAGCCACTGCGTTACTGCTCCCAGAGGTCCAAGCGCCAAGGGGGTAGACAGGCGCAGGCGTGCAGGAACGACGACGGGGAGCCCGGACGTCTGGAGTAGGAGCGCGCCGGGAGGCGCGCAGAAGAGCAGCGGGACCGTGCTGGTAGGTATGGCAGGCAGGGGGCATGACAGTACCACCCTCTTTCTAATGCTGGAGAGAAATCTTTTCATAATACGAGGAGCATCAATATTCTCTCGGGGTTCCCAAGATCTCTCCTAGGGGACCAAAACCCCTCCAATTGACCAAAAACAAAGTTCTTCCCCTAACCGTCTTCATAGCAAGTATATCCTTCACCTCAAAAGTGTTGTCAGCACTACTTGGTAGGGGGGTGAGGGAAGGAGCTGAGTGAAAACAATTAAACACTGCTGGTTTGAGGAGTGATACAAGAAAGACGTCAGGGATACGCAGTGAGACGGGTAATTTTAATTTGTAGGCTACATTGTTGATGCGTTTTACGATTTCCAAAGGGCCAATGTAACGTGGACCTATCTTATAGGATGGGATTTTTAGCCTGATGTATCGTGAGGACAGCCAAACCTTATCTCCTGGGCGGTACGGAGGAGCGTCCAAACGTTTTTTTTCGGCATACCACTTCATTTTGCCACTGGCAGTTTCAAGAGCCTCCTTGGTCTCTCTCCAAATCTGAGAGAAGTCCGCGGACACGGAGTCCGCCGCCAGCACGCCAGAGGTGGGGGAAACTGGAAGGGGAATGCTGGGATGCTGTCCAAAGACTACGAAAAAAGGAGACTTGGAGGAGGCTTCACTGGGATGATTATTGTAGGCGAATTCGGCCCAGGGCAGCAGAGAAACCCAGTTGTCCTGGTGGGCGTTGGAAAAATGCCGGAGATAGGAAGTTAGAGTTTGGTTGACTCGTTCAACTTGCCCATTCGACTGCGAATGATAAGCCGAGGAGAAATCTAGAGTGATCATTAATCCGCAGAGAGCTCGCCAAAAGCGGGAGGTAAACTGGACTCCTCGGTCCGAGACAATATGCAGAGGAAAACCATGGAGGCGGAAGATGTGGAGCAAGAAAATCTTCGCCAACTCAGGGGCCGTAGGCAGACCAGGTAAGGGAATGAAATGGGTCATTTTGGAAAACCGATCTACGACCACCAGGATCACCGAGCACTTAGAGGAAGGAGGTAAATCGGTAATAAAGTCCATAGCAATGTGGGTCCATGGGACAGAAGGCACAGGCAACGGGTGTAGGAGACCAGAAGGACGTTGTCTAGGGACTTTGTTTCTGGAGCAGGAGGGACAGGAGGCGATGAACTCCACTATGTCTTGGTGAAGCGAGGGCCACCAATAGTGGCGGGAGATGAGTGAGAGGGTCTTCCTGGTTCCAGCATGCCCGGAAAACTTCGAGGAATGGCTCCATCATAGGACCTTCAGCCTGTCCCCACTTGGCACAAAGGTTTTACCCGGTGGTGGAGTGACTGGGCTTAGTGGGGCCACGGTAAGAATCTTGGCCGGGTTAATAATATGTGTAGGTTCATCCTCGCTGTCCATAGGCAAAAATGACCGGGATAAGGCATCAGCCTTGATGTTCTTGTCTCCCGGTCGGAAGTAGAGTTCAAAATCGAATCGCCCGAAGAACAAAGACCACCTGGCCTGCTGTAGGTTGAGTCTTTGGGCGGACTGAACATACTCCAAATTCTTGTGAGCCATGAAGATGATGAACGGATGGACTGCCCCTTTGAGGAGATGGCGCCACTCCTCGAGGGCTAGCTTAATGGCTAACAGCTCTCTATCCCCAATGGAGTAATTTCGTTCCGGAGCGGAAAAGGCTTTAGAGAAGAATCCGAAGGTGACTAAGTGGCCAGAGGAGGTTTTCTGCAGAAGAACTGCTCCTGCTCAAACTGAAGATGCGTCCACCTCGAGGACGAATGGCCTATTGGCATTAGGGCAGTGGAGCACAGGAGATTTTGCGAATTCTTGTTTCAGAGCCTCGAAGGCGACCTCAGCGTCCGCGGGCCAGTGGTTATGATTGGCCCCCTTGCGGACAAGAGCAGAAATGGGCTTAGTCAGGGTCGAGAAATGAGGGATAAATTGCCTATAATTGGCAAATCCCAAAAAACGCTGGATCGCCTTCACCCCAAGTGGACGTGGCCAATCGAGGACCGCAGAAACCTTCTCAGGATCCATCTCCAACCCGGAGCTCGAGACGATGTACCCAAGAAAGGGCAGCGAAGATTGCTCAAAAATGCATTTCTCCAATTTGGCAAAAAGGAGATTTTCCCTGAGGCGTTGGAGAACCTGGCAGACATCTCGGCGATGAGTGGACAGGTCTGGGGAGAAGATCAAGATGTCGTCTAGGTAGACTACGACACAGGAGTATAGGAGGTCTCGGAAGATATCGTTAACGAGCTCCTGGAAGACCGCTGGCGCGTTGCAGAGGCCAAAAGGCATGACTAAATATTCGTAGTGGCTGTCTCGTGTGTTGAATGCGGTCTTCCACTCATCTCCTGAACGTATGCTAACAAGGTTGTAGCCTCCTCGCAGGTCAAGCTTGGTAAAAACTCTTGCTCCCCTCAAGCGGTCAAAAAGCTCCAAGATAAGCGGCAGTTGATATTTGTTCTTCACCGTGATGCGGTTTAGGCCACGATAATCAATACACGGACGAAGAGACCAATCCTTCTTTTTCACAAAGAAGAAGCCTGCTCCAGCAGGGGACGAAGATTTCCGAATGAAGTCTCAGGCTAGGTTGTCTTGAACATATTCGGACATGGCCTGAGACTCCGCTGGAGAGAGAGAGGGTAAATCCTTCCACGAGGAGGCATGGTACCAGGAATGAGCTCAATGGGGCAATCGTAGGAACGGTGTGAAGGAAGGACTTCAGCTTCTTTCTTGTTTAAGATGTCCGAGAAGGAACTGTACGCGGACAACAGCCCGGCGAGGACAGGGAGGGGATGGGGAATACCCACTGGACGAACCAGCAGCAGGCACCGAGCCCGACAGGACTCCCCCCAGTGCAGAACATTGCCATTACGCCAATCCAAGGTGGGCTCGTGGAGCTGCAGCCAAGGAAGGCCGAAAAGGACGGGATGAGAAATACCAGCCAGAAGATAGAACGTAATTCTCTCCTTGTGCAAGGCCCCTACCTGTAACTCTACTTCCTGTGTTACCACCGTAACGGTCTCTAGCAAAGGTCTGCCATCCACAGAGGTGAGGACCTGAGGCCTCTCGAGGGTCCTAACGGGGATAGACAATTTGGTGACCTCATCGAGCCTGATAAAATTTCCAGCAGCACCCGAATCCACATAGGCCACCAAAGAAACCTGCTTACTACTGACATGCAGTAGGACAGACAAAGTAAGGGGTTGAGAGGTATCACGCCCACCTAGGGATGCCTCCCTTACCTGACCTAGGCAGAGAAGTTCTGGACGTTCCGGACAGGAGCGGAGCAAATGTGAGCCACTGCCGCAATAGAAACAGAGGCCTTGGGTACCTCTCTCCCTACGGCGCTGTTCAGAGAGCTTCACACGGACCACTTGCATCGGCTCCGGTGCGGAATTGGAGGTAGAAGCCCTGGGTCGAGAACTGGGTGGTCTGCGAGCGGTTGGCGTTGGGCGAGAAAGTCATCTCTCGCGGGACCGCTCTTGGAACCGGAGGTCAATCCGAGTGGCTAGAGAAATTAGATCCTCCAGAGCGGTAGGGTTATCGCGACCAGCGAGCTCGTCCTTTATACGACCCGAAAGTCCCCGCCAAAAGGCTCCTACCAATGCCTCATTGTTCCACCCCAAGTCGGACGACAGGGTCCGAAACTGGATGGCATACTGACCCACGGTTTGTGAACCCTGACAAAGACTGAACAGGGACTCCGTAGTGGAGGCTAGACGACCTGGTTCGTCGAACACCCGCCGAAAAGTGTCCAGAAAAAGGGCCAGCTGGGAAACTACGGGATCATCACGCTCCCAAAGGGGATTCACCCACGCCAAAGCGTCCTCCTCTAAATGAGAAATAATGAAGGCCACCTTGGCAGTGGGGTACTGTTGGGGCAACAGTTCAAAATGGAGACGACATTGGTTCAGGAAACCCCAGCATAGTTTAGCATCACCATTGTACCGGGGCGGTTTGGCCAAGCGTGGTGGAGGGTGAGAAAGCGCAACGGGAGGAGACGCTGAGGCAGCCGACTGCAAGGAGAGCAATCGAGTGTCCACAGAGGCCATGTAGCTAAGAATATCCGTTTGGGTGTCTTGCTGCTGGGCCAGCTCCTGTTGTAAACCCACCAGCTGAGAAGCATTCCCTGGATCAGCGGATTGGAGGGCAGAAAAGCGCGAGTCCATAGATTTCATTAAGGACATTATGCGTGTTTGATTCTCCTGTAAAGACACTAACTCCGTCTGAGCAGCCGCGGCTCCAGTGGGATCCATGGCCTGATTATGCTGATACGGTGTGGGAAAAGATGGAGGAACCTGGAAGTGGACCCTCTGGGTCACAGCTCCAGAGCCCCTGGGGGCGAGCTGACCAGGTGGAACCACACCCTATACAGGGAGCGTTAGGAGCAGGCCCACGAGGGATGGAACCGTAACAGCCGGAGCCAAAGGGACGACCAGGGCTAGGAATAAGAGAGTCAGTGGAGAGGAGATACAGAGCCAGATGTACGGAGGGACAGTAGGAACTAAGGAAAATAGAGGCTAGCAGGACCGGGGCACTAGAGGCAGACGGAGGCTGGTGACTGCGGGCGAGAGAGGAAGGTGAGCATGGTACGGACAACACACAGAGCGGTCGGACAGATAGCAGAGGGTAACGGACCAGAGAGGCACAAAGGACAAGGCAGGAGGACACTGAGCAGAGGAGCTACCGGAGGCAGCGCAGACAGGGCGGAAGGATAGCACAGAGAATACAGGGACCTGAGGGTGGCGGAAACGCTAGAGCAGGAACAGCGTCACCGCAGAAGATAATCAGGCGTCTTACCTGACAAGACGCCTTGCTGAAATAGCTGGTGGGCGCCGCCATGTTGGGGGCGGAGCCACTGCGTCACTGCTCCCAGAGGTCCGAGCGCCAAGGGGGTAGACAGGTGCAGGCGCGCAGGAACGACGATGGGGAGCCCGGATGTCTGGAGCGGGGACGCGACGTGGAGTAGGAGCGCGTCGGGAGGCGCGCAGAAGAGCAGCAGGACCGCGCTGGTAGGTATGGCAGGCAGGGGGCATGACAGACGTCACTATGTCTAACGTGAATCTAGCAGAGGACACATCTGGACCTCGGCCAAATACGGAGAAACATTTTTTTTGTAAAGCCTAACTATGGCATGCATTATACTACTATGGGGTGCATTATACTATGGGGGTGTATTATACTACTATGGGGTGCAACATACTGCTATGGGGGGTGCATTATACAACTATGGGGGTGCATTACACTATGGGGGTGTATTATACTACTATGGGGTGCAACATACTGCTATGGGGGTGCAATCTACTACTATGGGGGTGCATTATACTACTATGAGGGTGCATTATACTACTATGGAGGTGAAATATACTGCTATGTGGGTGCAATCTATTACTATGGTGGTGCATTATACTACTATGGGGTGCATTATACTACTATGAGGGTGCATTATACTACTATGGGGGTACATTATACTACTATGGGGGTACATTATACTATGGAGGTGCAATATACTACTATGGGGGTGTATTATACTACTATGTGGGTGCATTATACTGCTATGGGGGTGCATCATACTACTATGGGGGTGCATTATACTGCTATGGGGGTGCATCATACTGCTATGGGGGTGCATTATACTGCTATGGGGGTGCATTATACTGCTATATGAGGTGCATTATACTACTATGGGGCTGCATTATGTTGCTATGGGGGTGCATTATACTACCATGGGGATGCTTTATACTGCTATGGGGGTGCATTCTACTGCTATAGGGATGCATTACACTACTATGTGGGTGCAATATACTGCTACGGGGGTGCATTTAATACTATGGGGGTGCATTATACTACTATGGGGGTGCATTATACTACTATGGGGGTGCATTATACTACCATGGGGCTGCATTATACTACCATGGGGATGCTTTATACTGCTATGGGGGTGCAGCATACTACCATGGGGATGCATTCTACTGCTATAGGGATGCATTACACTACTATGGGGGTGCATTAAACTACTATGGGGGTGCATTATACTCCTATTGGAGTGCATTATACTGATATGGTAGTGCATTACACTGCTATGGGAGTGCATTATACTACTATGGGGGTGCATTATACTACTATGAGGGTGCAATATATTACTATGGGGTGCATTATTCTGCTATATGGTTGCATTATACTGCTATGGGAGTGCATTATACTACTATGGGAGTGCATTATACTACTATGGGAGTGCATTAGACTGCTATGGGGGTGCATTATACAACTATAGGGGGGCATTTTACTGCTATGAGAGTGCATTATACCGCTATAGGGGTGCATTATACTACTATGAGGGTGCATTACACTCCTATGGGGGTGCATTATACTGCTATATATATGACTATGGGATGCATTATACTCATTTGGGAGTATAATATATGCATCTATATATGACTATCTTTGTACCTCATATACCAGACCATACCATCAATTATGGGTGTCAGGTCCAAGCATTCCTACATGAACAGTTTCCTGGAAAGTGGATTGGTCATCGTGGGCCAGTTAAATGGCCACCAAGGTCTCCCGATTCCTGATCTGACCCCCTTAGACTTTTATCTTTGGGGTCATCTGAAGGCAATTGTCTATGCTGTGAAGATACGAGATGTGCAGCATCTGAACCAACAGATATTGGAAGCCTGTGCTAGCATTTCTTCTGCGGTGTTGCTATCAGTGTGTCAAGAGTGGGAGAGGAGGGTTGCATTGACAATCCAACACAATGGGAAGCACTTTGAATACATTTTATTAGTGGTCATAAACTTGTAAATAACTCATGAAAGAATAAAGTTATGTTAAAACCAAGCACATCATTGTTTTTCTTGTGGAATTCTCAATAAGAATGATGTGTCACATGACCCTCTCCCCATTGAAAAAAAAATAATGTTGGATCCAAAATGGCAGACTTCAAAATGGCCACCATGGTGACCACCTATCTGGAAAAGTTTCCCCTCTCCCATATACTAATGTGCCGCAAGCAGGAAGTTGATATCACCAACTATTCCAATTTTATTTAGGTGTATCCATATAAATGGCCCACCATGTACTGCTATGGGAGTGCATTACACTACTATGGGGGGTGCAATGTATGGGGTGCAATATACTGCTATGGGAGTGCATTGTACTACTATGGGGTGCATTATACAACTATGAGGGTGCATTATACTACTATGGGAGTGCACTATACTCTTATGGTGGTGCATTATACTACTATTGTGGTGCATTATACTGCTATAGGGTTTGTGATAAAACACTCCGGGATTGCCTTTGCTGGGGTCAAAGGTCACGTGCGTTCAGCATGAAACTCAGGCGCAGAGCTGGGATTCGGGTATAACTGACACTGGGTCAGGTTTATTAACGGTGAAAGCAATGCATAAAGGAAATAAAACATAAAACAAATCCTTGCCTGTCCGGCACTAACTAAACAAGGTACAACCTAACTACCAACTGGCGGGCTTCTCCCGTCCAGCCAAACCACAGTTGCAGTGGGCACTGCTTCCACTCACGTGTGTCTCTCACACAGACAGGCCCTCTGTGTCCCCAGGCTGAGACCCTCACACAACCACCTGACATCCTTTTATATCCGCCTCTCATTACACAGGTCAACGAAAAAAAATTTTTTTTCTGGTGTCCAAAATATTTTAATGAATTTGGGGTATTTTTGGGGTGCTGATTCTGAATATGTCATCAGTTTTGCCAGATTGGCTCAAGTTTTTGAGATTTTTGGTATCTTATTTATAGCACTTGTTGGTAAATGCGACGCATCATCTCATTAATTTCTTTGGATTAGTACTTGAACTGAGCAGTTCTCAATATAGTTTTGTGTTAATTAGTGTTCTAAAAGTTTGTTCATAGCTTGATTTTTGCACTAACTTTATGTTGTTGTCTGTTTTCCAGTGAAAAGCATGAACTCATCATGAAGAAGTTGTCTTAACGATCCAGACTCATTCTGTTACATTTGTGGTGAATATACACTGCCAAAACATAGAAGAAACATAACACACTTCGTAAAAAAAGTGTATTTTGCCTATTTTGGGGTTATGCTTGGGGACCAAGACAAGTTTTGGGCACCACACATAGTGTGCAAAGCATGTATCGAATTATTACGAAAATGGAGCAAAGGACAAAGAAAAAGCTTCAAATTTGGTGTTCCAATGGTGTGGAGAGAGCCAAAAAATCATCATGATGACTGTTATTTATGGTAAACACAGGTACAGGCACATCTTCACAATGAGGGACAGGCCTTCTTGCAGATTCCATGTTACTCCCATTTTCGTTTCTTATGCTTATTGAATCCTTGCACTTGCACTGCACAGAAATAACAGTCATCATGATGATTTTTTGGCTCTCTCCACACCATTGGAACACCAAATTTGAAGCTTTTTCTTTGTCCTTTGCTCCATTTTCGTAATAATTCGATACATGCTTTGCACACTATGTGTGGTGCCCAAAACTTGTCTTGGTCCCCAAGCATAACCCCAAAATAGGCAAAATACACTTTTTTTACGAAGTGTGTTATGTTTCTTCTATGTTTTGGCAGTGTATATTCACCACAAATGTAACAGAATGAGTCTGGATCGTTAAGACAACTTCTTCATGATGAGTTCATGCTTTTCACTGGAAAACAGACAACAACATAAAGTTAGTGCAAAAATCAAGCTATGAACAAACTTTTAGAACACTAATTAACACAAAACTATATTGAGAACTGCTCAGTTCAAGTACTAATCCAAAGAAATTAATGAGATGATGCGTCGCATTTACCAACAAGTGCTATAAATAAGATACCAAAAATCTCAAAAACTTGAGCCAATCTGGCAAAACTGATGACATATTCAGAATCAGCACCCCAAAAATACCCTAAATTCGATGAAATATCTTTGGCACCAAAAATGCTGTTGACCAGTGTTATTTATTAGTACCCAGGTGCGATACTGACCAGACTAGGCCACATAGGAAAGGTATCTGGGCGAGATATACCTGCCCTCATCCACTATTCCCACATGATTCTCACAGTTTACATTATACTGCTTTGGGTGTGCATTATACTATTATTGGGGTGCATTATACTGCTATGAGGGTGCATTATACTGCTATGAGGGTGCATTATGCTACCATGAGGGTGCATTATACTACTTTGAGGGTGCATTATACTACTATGGCTGTTCATTATACTGCTAAGAGGGTGCATTACACTCCTATGGGGGTGCATTATACTGCTATACATGACTATGAGATGCCTCTGGGCACTTGATAAATGGACTGCAAATGCAGGGGGCCCCCTTTGTAGGTGGGGGCCCCAGGCATCTGCTTGGTCTGCCTGGTCCAAACGCCGGCTCTGATGAAGCTACATTATACTACTATGTGAGTGCATTATACTACTATAGAGCTGCATTATACTTCTGTGTGCGTGCATTATACTACTATGGGGGTGCATTATATTGCTAAGGGGGTGCATTATACTCCTATAGGGGTGCATTATACTTCTATATATGACTATTGGGTGCATTATATTACTATGGGGGTGCATTTTACCATATATGACAATGGGTAGCTTTCTGCTACTATGAGGTTGCTTTACACTGCTATATATGACTATGGGGTGCCTTTTACTAATATATATGACTATGGGGGTGCATTATAGTTTATGTATGACTATGTGAGTGCATTATACTACTATGACTATGAGGTGCATTAATACTCCTATATACTACTATGGTGGTTGCATTATGCTAGTATGGGGGTGCTTTATACTACTATGGAGGTGCATTATACTGCTATATACAACTATGGCGTGCATTATACTACTATCAATCTGTGTTATACTGCTTTATATGACTATGGGGTGTTTTTTACTATTATATATGACTATGGGGGTGCATTATAATATTATATATAACTATAAGGGTGCATTATACTTTATATATGACTATGGGGTGCATTATACTACTATGGATGACTATAGGGTGTATTATACTGTTATATATGATAATGGGGGTGCATTATACTACTATGCATGACTATGGGATGTATTATACTATGATGCATAGGTATGCTGTGCGTTATACTACTATGGATAACTATGGGGTGCATTACGGTGTGTGCAGACACTGCGGAATCCGCTGCGGATTAATCCGCACGGATTTTGCAAAAACCGCAGATAAAACCGCAGGTCAAAAGACCTGCGGATTATCTGCGGTTTAGCCTGCGGTTTGGTCCTGCGGTTTCACCATCTCCACAATGGTGGAGATAGGAACCCGCTGCGGATTCCGCAGAAAGAATTGACATGTCAATTCTTGCTGCGGTTTCAAAACCGCAGGAAATCCGGCCGGATTATTCCGCACCGTCTACACAGCGGTTTTTGTTTACCATTCATTTGAATGGTACTGTACACCGCAGCTAAAACTGCAGCGTGTGCACATACCCTTATATTACTATGAATGACTATGGTTCCAGAATGGGAGGACACGTGGGGTCCACAATGGGAGGACACATGGGGTCCACAATGGGAGGACACGGGGGATCCAGAATTAGGGATATTATTACTGTAGGTGCTAATTAAATGATATTATTTTTGAGGATACTGTTTTCAGTGTGGGAGAAGATAGGTCCTGCGCAGGGTGACACAATTGCTTTTTTTTTTTATTCATCTGGCGTAGTGTAGAGGTTGGGGAAAAATTGGTGAATGCACTCTATATAACTGTCAGTGTTGAAATATCTATGGAAACTGTAACAAAGTTAGGATCTTATCTGAGTAAAATAGTGAGCTTTACACTCAGATTAAAGTCACCCGTTTAATCCGTAAAAACAGCATATAGTGCAAAATCAGCTGCAGCAGATCCACGGTTCAGCCAGTGACCATCAGATATCAATAGGATAGAAGGAGTTTGTGGATAGTCTTCACGCTGCTGACAGGATTTAAGACATACATCCCAGTGTATTAAAATAAGATGATGGTTTATGCTGATGCGTTTCGAAGTACAAAGTTACTTTTTCTTCAGGAAAAAACACATGTATCATGTGGTTTTTCCTGAAGAAGAAGTAACTTTGTATTTCGAAACGCGTTGAAATGAACCATCATCTTATTTTGCTAGACTGAGATATATGTTTTAAATCCTGTCGGCAGCGCGGAGACTGTCCACAAACTACGGCTGGAAGAAGTGTTGGCGGAGTGCTCTGGATGAAGATGAAAGACTTCAACTATAGACGTCACAGGTGAGTCAGAGTGTTACCTGCACACTGACACTATGCACTGTATACTATATGCAGAGGTCCTGTATATAATGTCACTGGTGATTAATGTATTATTTATACAGTCACACTATGTACAGAGCTCCTGTGTATAATGTCATTGGTGAACATTGAATTACTTGAACACTATATGCTATATACTGTATTTCTCTGGCAATTCAGATAAAACAGGTTGTCAAGCTGGCTGGGAACTATAGGGAGAGATCTGACTAGTTTGGTGTTGCCCATGGATGTTTTTTCTCCACCCCACTCCTGTTGACTAACAGGTCTCTCCCTATGTACACAGAGAAGGAAAAAAAGGGGAGAAACCAACCATGGGCTGCATGGTGTAGTCAAGGCTCTCTTTATGGTTCCCAGTCAGATTTCCAAGTGTTTTCACTTAACAGTCGCAACTTGTAGCACTGGCATCACTGCATGTGTCCCTCCTCTGGCAGGGACTCCGACGCACTCACCGTTGTGGCCCTCATCCTGCACTTCCTCCTCCTCCTGCTGCTGTCTGGGGTCTGCACACAGCTTGCAGATTCCTGGGCACTGTGCTTAGGGCACGCATGCTCCCTCTCTCTTAAAGGGACAGTGGGCACCAACCTAAAGTGTCCCCAACCAATGGCTGGGAGACACTTATGATTTAAGGCACCTCCACCTCTTAGGAGGTGCCTGAGCAATGTGTTCACTCTGCCTTGTTGCATTCTTGTGTAAGGCAGCCAGGGTGTTAGCCATGGCAATGTGCTGTACAGTTCCTTCACCCTGGCACTCCACAGAAAAATCACAAAGTCCCTTCTGCTGCACGTGCAGCATGCGCAGCAGGACACTTACGATTACTGTCAGAGTTCCTTCCAGTTCTGTCACTCCTGCTCTGTGTTTCCAAGTTCCACAAAATACTTTAGAGTCACAGTTCTTTTCCAACAGTTGAACTTTACTTATCAATGGGGCTTTTATTACATTGACAGCACAATTCACAAAAGAGCCATGTATCCTGCGCTTTCCCTGCCTTCCAGGCAGACTCTATTCTTTCTGTAATCTCTATCTCTTTCCTCCCGGCAATCTCTGCCATTTCCCTGTCAACCCCTCGTCCAGTTCCAATTGGGAAAGGTTCTGGGAAAGCCATCTCCACTGTTCCCACCCCAGTCATAGACCCCATATCCTTTCTGAGGATGATCCTATTGAGCTGGTGCCTTGCTGCACTGTTTTCCACCTGGGGCCCCTTACTCCCGTAACAGCTTTATCCCCTCGGCCGGCTGTCTGCTTCATCTGCTGCTTACTCCTTATTCTGGGCAAGCCTGCCTAGGCTCTGCTGCCTAATCAGGAAGTCTCTTCTCTAGAATCTATTGCTCTGCTCTGCACTGCTCTGACTCCTCCCCACTGAAAATCCCCTATGCTTCCTAAACTAACACTTCTATTCCCTATCTCTAATATGCCCCCTCTTTTCTAACCCCACTATTGTCCTATACTATTGCAAGTTCCTATTCTATCCCTAACCCTATACACAACGCAGAGTACATTTGCATTACAATACATAACATACATCTAATACATTCACATTAATGAACATTAGGGAACCGCACTCAATTAGTAGACCAAAGAGGGGAAAAAGCATAGGAGGGTCCCCGTGTTCTTCTTACAGTTGCATGCTTGCTAGTTTTTAGGTCTCCCATACTTGCCTGTACCTGCTAATACCTGCAAGTATCTGCCTTTTCCTTTCTGTACCTACCTCCGTTTAACTGTTGTGTGTTGCTGTATTCCCGCCATGCTTGCCAGCACCAGCCTGCCTGCATATTAGCTATGCCTGCCAGCACCTGTCTGAACTTGCCATGCCAGACTGTATACCAGCTGTACCTGCCTGTACCTGCCATGCCAGCCTATATACCAGCCGTACCTGCCATGCATGCCTATGTACCAGCCATACCTGCCTGTACCTGATGTGCCAATCTGTGTACTAGCCATACCTGTCTGCACTTGCCAAGCCTGTCTGTATACCAGCTGTACCTGACTGCACATGCCATACTGCCTGCACCTGCAGTGCCAGTCTATATTCCAGCTGCACCTGATAGTACCAGCCAAGTCTTCCCATTCCTGGCTGGTCCAACTACTTGTCCCTTTGTGGGTCAGCTGCCATGTGTCCGAGGTCTGTCCTGGAGTAGCACCTGGCATCAATCTGGAGCTAAGCCTAACCCCACCATCTGATGCTCTAGCAAAGAGTCAGGGGTTCACCTAGTCACTCCCCTCCAGGCTCTCCTTGGTCCACGGCACAGTGGTTACATCACTTCCATTACACAACTTTTCAGAGAAAAACATACTTTTTTGCAATCATGCCTAGCCCCATCTGAGGCCATAGCTTTGGGTAAATAGGTCTAATAAAGTACTTGTGACAGGAAGGAGGGCAAAATAAGGGGTGTGAACCGAATGATGGGTGGTAGAACAGGGAAGAGGTTAGATACGGTATATATTTTTTTAACCTTTTGCCTGACCCTCTGTTGTTCTTCAAAATAGTGGCCTCAGCTGATTGAATTTTACTAAAATTTGCATTCTGAAGAATACAGTTTTTTTTGCAATTTTTGCAAAGAGAATTCAATTACACTCAAATTTACTCATCACTAACTATTATCGTTTGTTTTTACCATGATATAAATAAGTTACATTTTAATATTGTTACAATTACCCTAGTCTATACTCACATTTTCAGTTAATTGCATTTGCCAGAGTGGGATTCACATCCTTTTCCTACAGTTTCAGTGGGAAGTGTGGTTTGCACTTTGAGATTGTGCATTTACACAACACACTGAGCTGAAAGCTAAATTTAAAGCTCACAAAGCCTTGAGTTGTCAAAGATGTCAAACATAATTTAATGGTTCATGCCTGTTATATTACATTTTATATATTTCTAAAAAAGAATATCAGAAAATAAAGTTTTGAAATTGAACTTACTACACCATTGTGCATCAAAATTGCGATTAAGGTCCACGCCAAAACAATCATCTGTTTGGGGTGATCTATTCTTTCTCCACAGACGTTCCTGGTTTGAAGAAGAAAAATTACTAAAAACTTCAACTTAATAACATATTTGATCCTACTCTAAAATATTACCACCCTCATATCAATTTACAAGAGATTACTCCTGCAACGTATTTTCAATATAGCAATACATACTGGATATCCTTACACTACTTACGAGATATTTTCAAATGTCAAATTTTATGTTTGGGTTAGGTAAAACCACGTCACAGTATAACACCAGGGAACAGCACTTGGTCCTCCAGTATTACATCGATGGACATCTCCAGACCTCTCATGGAGGCTGAGTCAGGTGATAAAAGTTTCCAAACCAGACTATATTCCAATTTTTCAATAGTTTGGGTGATTTTTTTTTTAGTATGCACCATACCAAACAATCATATGAAATATTTTGGGTTATTGCTGGAAAGTCATATTTCAAGCCATATTTGGATGATGTAGAACTGGGTCTTGTGGCGATAACACTACAATATAAGGATACATGGTAGTAACACAAGTGAATTTGCTCATATACTGTATCATATTATATTATATATTATTTTAGCCATGTGATGTCCAAGGTCACTCTGTGTAACTGCAAGATTGTGCGCCGGCACCAAGAATCCTCCCAGCGCACTGCACACAATGTGAGGATTCACAAGTAAGCAGTCACATAAAGTGACTGCATACTTGTACAGCAGCTTAGGACCAAACAACCTTTTGAAGCATATTCACCCCTTAGTGACCATCAATATGTGTTTTTAGTGACTTGCGTTATAACGGCTAGCATCATCCCCCAACAGGTGACAATCCTATAGCCGTCAGCTGTACAATATAGCTGACAACTTCCTGCATCATTGATGATTAATGTCATTACCGACTATAGTCTAAGGGGTAAGGTTTCTCCTTGTGGAGAGTGACATGCCAGCTCTGGCTTGTCAAGATAAGGAGGCTTATTCGCCGTGCAATGCTCCTCTTAGGCTTTTATCCTAAGTCATATTACAAGACTCGTTAAAGGGTTGATTGTGACTTTTAGGATCGCTACTACCAACAGGTGGCGCTATAGAGTTCAAGTCCTCTTTTTCTCTGAAGAGGCAATTTGCATATTACGATACCGACTGTAGTCATTTAACCCCTTAAATGCTGTTGTCAATAATGACTACAGCATCCAGATGGTTGACAGAGTGTGGGTGCTTCCTCTTTAACCCCATCGGCACACTGAAATTTGATAGTTTGATCCTGATGTTTGCCATCCCAATTCATGGACAAATAATGTCTGCCGGCTATAGTGGACTGTTCAGAAGTTATCAATATTTTGATGGTAAAAATATATTTCTTCATTCATGTCATGCCACTTTGCATTTATTCCTGGAAAACATGTGAAGGGTTAATAAACTACCTGAAAACAATTTTGAATACATTGAGGGGCGCTGTTTTTAAAATGGTATAACTTTGTGATTTTCCAGTAAATAGGACTTCTAAAGTCACTTCAAAACTTACAAGGTCCCTAGCAAAATAGGCTTTGCAAATTTCCTTGGATAAAATAAAAAAAAATTGCTACATTTTTAAACATTCTAAAATGCGAACAAAATAAAAACATTTTACAAATGGTGCTGATGTAAAGCAGACATGGGGGAAATGTTATGTATTAGTGTTTCTGTGTGGTGTGACTGTCTGGATTAAGGGGATAATCATTCAAAGTTTGAAAATTGCTATTTTATTGACAATTTTGTAAAATTTCTCATCGTTTTATAAATAAATGCAGAAAATATCAGCATAAAATAATCACATATCTGAGTTGCCCCATAGGTTAACATTTGGCTGAGTGCAATCCGATTTATCAGAGTGCACTTGTTCGATTACATCGCAAGTAGGTGCAAGCCCAAACTCTGTTTTTCAACTGTTTTTTATACACTCAGTAGCTGTCATCATTTACCATAAATCAGAATCTTACCGTTGTCCAGGTGTAAATATATCCATCAACATTTAACACAGGTATAATATAAAAATCCACTTGTTTGAGAAGTTTATTTATAAACCGGTCACTCTCTCGCTTCATTAGAATCTAAAGAAGAAAGTGAAAAAATAATGCCTTCAATGTCTGGAG
This sequence comes from Dendrobates tinctorius, assembly GCF_039654945.1. NCBI lineage: Eukaryota > Metazoa > Chordata > Amphibia > Anura > Dendrobatidae > Dendrobates > Dendrobates tinctorius. Next base: position 24,580,817 of record NW_027361921.1, read on the forward strand.
CCAACATTGTTTGGTTTTACCAATGTCCTCAAAGGCTACATTCATACATCCCTCTGACTTGTCTGTGTGCTATTTTTTAAACAGACATCACACTGACCCATAATTTCATTAATCCATACACATTCATTTTAAAACTGGATGGATGTGTCTGTAAAACTCTGAGTTTGTCCTTTTCTCAATTGTTTTGCAGATCAGAAGCAATCTCTGGGGATGTGTTTGTAGAGGATGATAAATTTTACATGTAATTTTTACTTTAGTGTTCGATCTGGGTTTCAACCAATTTTCATTGATTAATTGTTAAGGATGAATGTTAATAGATAAAATTCAGACAGCTTACCTCCTTCAGTTTTAAGGGTATGTGCACATGGTGTCTTTTTTTAAGCACTTTCCGTCTGGAATGTGCCTGAAAAAGCAATCAATTAATGTAAAAATAAGGAATATATGCACAACAATGTCATAACGAATTGTTGAGCATATGTTCCATTTTTTTAACTTTTTTTTAACACTTCAGGCTTTGAAAGCTGTAAAGCAACTGAAAAAAAGGGATCCGATAAATCTTCATGTGGCTTCCATTTGGAAACAGTCACTACTTTATATGGAAAATGTACAGTATAAACAAAAAAGACATCTGCAGCAAAACCACCACAAAAACATCAAAATGGACTTCAGAGAAGACCGTATAAAACTGTGGCGCCCCTGAGGCTCAGTCGCCACAGAGGTACTGCACCTTCTCCTAAGGTGTAGTGCCCCACCATCCAGGTAAGATGGGAACTACTTAACACACTCCAACACTCGCACCCCACACAACAGGGTAGTTCTGCACAACCACATTGCGGCTCAGTGCTTAGAGAGTAGCAGAGCACCGTTGGTGGTTTCCTGCTTGGAACACTGGATGTGCTGGGAGGTGGGTGGAGTTAAGATACATAAAAGAGTGGGAAAGTGTAGGATGACAGGTCAGTCTGACAGAAGGTCAGTCGGGTAGGAAGTCACTCAGACAGGAGTGAGGATCCCTGGAAGAAGGGATGGAGGAAGGAGTGCTGCAGCTGCCTCAGTGATCTGAGCTAGCTGACACGGGAAAGGAAAAGAAGGAGAAAGACGTAGAACTGAAACCTAAGCTTCCATAAGAGAGAGAAAGACAAGTACGGAATGAAGGAGTAAGGAGAACAGAGAGGACGTGGGTTAGAAGAGGAACCCTGCCTATAGGTTCTCAGCGCAAGGCCGGGGCCCGGTCCCTGAGGTTGTATGGACACCTATGGTTCTGCAGCAGACACCAGTGGAGTAGCTGGCTGTAAATGCACTACTCCCATCTTGGGGCACAACAGCAACTGGATAGAGAGCCGGGACTCAGGAGAAGGGAATCCCCGAAGCAGGCTACAGCTGTCTGCTGTACAAGTAGAGTTCTTGGGAACATCAGTCAGGAGGAACTCCAGTGTAGCTCAGTACTAGGAGATCTTCACACTTAAAGGCGCTATAGAGGAGTCGTTCAGAAAGGTACATGTTGGCGGAGTGTTGGAGGGAAGCGTTTCATCTTGCCTGGAGGTTGACTGAGTCTCTGACCCGGAGGACACAGTCCGGAGGCAGGCACCCTTGTGTACCGCAGACTGTGAGTAAAGTTTTGGAACTACAAGCCCCGGTGTCCTCCATTCATTCTTGCGCCAACCCACTCAACACCACTACATCTGGGTGCCATCCTTTACACTGCCTGCGCCTCTCCTCATCCATTGCAACTATGTAGGGAAGGTGACAGTGTAGGGAAGGTGACCTGACGGACAGACGGACTTGTCAGAATAGAGAAAGGAAGGTTTGCACAGTTTAGACAGGTGTCATTATTACAGTGTGGGAAACAGCTAGGAAAGTGTAGTGGACTTGCAGTACCTTGGGTTGACCATTAGAGGGCAGGGAGGAGTGTGAGCATAGGACTTGATATCAGCTTAGGGCTTAAGAAACTGTTGGTCATGTGGGGTGGAGTTAGAGGGAACCGGGAACGATATAAAGACAGGAGGGTTCCAGAAAGTTCCAGTCCCCAGGGGGAGCTCAAGTGAGGAGGAGACTGTGACAGTTGTGGCACTGTGAGGAAAACCCAACCAGGGGGACTGAGGAGAGAGAAAGTCAGGGAGGTGGTCCTGACACGAAGTACCGCAGTATAGACGAGGCTCCGGGTGTAGGACACCATGTTTGGAACGACGTGCGACCAGTAACATTACTGTTGGTGTACAGGCCTACGGCAGCCACAGTGACGGAGCTGTCAGGAGCGTCACAGAGTGAAGAGGGGGACGGTACGTATATAGACGTCCCTGGAGAAAGCACGGTGTCCCCTGGTGTATTGTAACCGGAGTGCTGTGAAGGAAGTGAGGTGTACTGTGAGGCTGTCTGGCGGATGGCGAGAGAGAATAAACTTGGACCTGTTGCACCCGAAACTTGCCTCTAGCTTGTGTCTGTACATCACTGCGCGGTATACAGAGGGACCACCCCCCAGCCTGGCCCACCAACCCTACAACTACACGGCCCTGGGGCTACAGCTTCACCTGTGGGGAGCTACACCATCTATGCTGCAACACACCACCAGCCCCAGAGGATCCGCATGCAGTGTCGGCCTAACATCTCGCTTGCCGAACACCACAGGAGGCGTCACAAACTATTCCATTCCACTTAAACCACACTACAAACTCCCTTTGATTACTTGGGCGCCCAGGGCCACGGATCGGGTCACCGCTGCTGTGACACATCCTCCTGACACCGGCCCGGTACCGAGTACCCCGCAGCCCTGGGAGGGTGACCCAAAACCACCATTTTTTTTAAGTACCTTCTGTTTAAAAAATGAAGCAGGTTGGCTGGAATCCCAATGGCACATACCCTAAAAACGAATGAAAAAAATATGCATGCACAGAGACAACATGGTCGATACATGAGACAAAAATGGTCTATTTTATGGGAATGTAAAAATAGAGATGGAAGTGTAAATGTAGTCAAAGAGTGACATAAGAATCTCATGTGACTATAGTACAACATAGCAACTACATCACAGTAATGGTGCAGGTCTGGGAGGTAAGTATATATTTTTACATACAATAGCAAATTTAGCTGATGAGAAGGGGTGGTCCAAAAGCATAATACTCCTGAACAGTTGACAGGCCTTAAAGGAATATGGAGCACAGTGCAAATATAGGTTCTTAGCTCATGGCTTTTGCCTAAGCATAAAGTGCCTATCTATGGTTCTAAGCGATGTTACACTTAAAACAGAATAGGATGCAGCAAACCCATGTAGTAAAGATGGCGGCAACACAGGTGTAAAATATTGATAATAAAACTACTCACAGCCTACCAATTCTAGGATGGGGTGATTGCTTAGTATATGATTGCACATAGAGGGAGGACATAACATTATAGAAAGCGGAAAAACAGTCACTGCTATTTTGTAGTAATGCAGTGGTGATATCTGGAGACAATGTGTATAATTGGGAGTCATCAGCATAAAGATGGTACTGAAAACCAAATCTACAGATGGTTTGTCTAATAGTGACAGTATATAAGGAGAAGAGGAGGGGACCTAGAACTGAACCCTGTGTAAAGACAACAGTAAGGGTAAGAGGAGAGGAAGATGAGCCGGTCAAAGATACAGTGAAGGACTGGTCAGAGGAGTAGGAGGAAAACCAGGAGAAAGCGGTATCTTTAAGGCCAATAGAATTGATCTTAGTGTGGAAGAGTTTGCGATCCACAGTGTAGAATGCTGCAGAGAGATCCAGGAGAAACAAAAGAGAGTAGTTACCATTATATTAAGCTGTTAGTAGATCATTAGAGACATTAGTAAGGGCAGTTTCAGGCGTGTAAGGAACAGAAATCAGTTTGTAAGAAACCAAGAAGAGAGTTTTCTGAGGGACAGCTGTGGCGCCCACAGGAGGGTCGCCACAGTGGCATTGCCTTCCTCCAGGGAGGGTGATGTCAGGCTTGGAGGCAATGAAGGGTCTCTCTAACAGTTAACCATGTCATGCAACACAGTTCCCACTCCAGGCCAGCAGAGGGAGCTCTGAACCCGAATTGGGGGAGGAGTGCTCTCTGAGGGCCAGGAAGGGAAATTAGGAGTTAGTGTGAGGAGGGCAACGTGTGTAGACGTGTGGAGAGAAGCTGGAGGTTGAGCTGAGGATAGAGAGCTCCCTCCCAGTGAGAGCGAATGATCTGGAGCCTGGTCTCCACGGTTGTATGGATACTGAAGGTCCTGCAACAGAAACCAGAGGACTAGGAAGCTGTAAATACTCTATTCCCACCTAAGACTAGGAGGCACAACAGCGATGGGTGAGCCAAGAGAGATAGAAGGCTACAGCTGTCTGCCATACGAGGTAGTTCTAAGAGAAGATAAGAAGGAGGAACTTCAGTGTAACACAGCACTGGATGTACCTCGAGCCAGTGCTAGGAAGGAGACTACACAACCCATCTGATAGATCCCTGAGTTGCTTCCAGGCTAGCCTGCTCCTATGCCATTTGTAACCAGGACCCTGGACTGCGTTTGCCAAGTAAAGGTAAAGAAACTGCACTGTTATGAGCTCATTTTCTGCTCCACCAGTTGAGAGTTCCCCTTCCGTTCTCACTCTGGTGGTGACGGGAGGTGGTGAGGTTGGTTTGAGTGGTAGTGATCTGCCACCTGGTGAGGAAGATAGAGATTGGATCTCTGGAGTATCAGACAGGATATAAGACAGCCGACGCCCTATCCTGTTGCTGGTGATTCAGTCTGTTTCTCAGGTCTAGGACTCAGCTCTGTTCCAGTCTTCTAAAGATAAGTTTGTTTTTTGCTAATGTTCACACTTGCTCTTGTTGGTCTTTTCAGTTTTTTGTGTGGTCAGCCAGCCCGGCTGGGCTGTGCTGAATTTCCACTCTTATTTGCCAAATTGCCTTTTTTTGTCCCTTATTAGATTGGCCTCTTTTTGCTCTGTCTCAGAATATTTCAGAATGCTGATATAGTGGGAGAAGTCTAGTGACTTCAGGGTTAATTTTGCTATCAGTTGTTGGACATTTTGTAGGGTTTTTTGGCAGACTGCAGAAAGTGTCTTTCCTTTCCTGTCCTTTCTAGTTAGTCTGGCCCCATCGTTTGCTCAGCCTATTTTCCTGCCTTTGTTTGTGTTTTCATCTTTTTTTCACCATCAATTACATGTGGGGGGCTGTCTCTCCTTTGGGGTCTGCTCTGGGGCAGTTAGTTTTCCCCTTTTCCTGCTTTAGGCTTATTTAGTTTCTCCGGTTGTGGCGAGGCATCTAGGACCACCATAGGAACGCTCCACGACTGCTGCTAGTTGCGTGTTAGGATCAGGGGTCTGCAGTCTGCATAGTTACCAACCTCTTTGGTTTTCTGAGACTTAACTTGTGTTGTTTTTTATTTCCTCCTCGGTTACCCGTTCATAACACTGCACCCTGTTGTGTCCTTGCCTCTTTCCTGCAACATCCTCAGCACTGTTACATCTCTGTGCCAAACACTGCACCCTCTCCCTAAACATTCAGCTACACTGCCCTGGGACCAGCAGCCCTACCTGTGGAGGGCTACAACATCATTGCTGCACTACACCATCTGTCCCAGAGGATCTGTCTGCAGTGTCGGCTTAATACCTTCATTGCCGAACACCACAGGTGGCGTCACGAATCACTTATAAACTTTATTCCCAACTCAACCCCTTTTACATGGGCGCCCAGGGCCACGGACCGGGTCACCGCTGCTGTGACAATCCCCTCAGAGACCGACCCGGTACCGAGTACCCCACAGCCCTGTGAGGGCGACCCATTTTGGAGTCACGAACAGGATTACGGAGCCCGGTATCCCCGGGTCCTGTGTGCCAGAGACTGTGTTTGGTGCTGTAGACTGCGTGCGAAATTGGCACCATTGCCTCCATTATCCCATTATCCCGCTGATTGGCGCACGTGGGAAGAAAAGGGGGCAGGCCTTCATGGGCGGAGCCAGCCGAGAAGCGTGAAAGGAGAAGAGCGCGCGGGAACTGAAAAGCTGAGGCCTGCAGTTCTGCCGACCCCTGATCCCGCCAAGGAGCAGCATCCGGTAAGCCAGCGCAACCCCGCGGCCTGGTCCACGTTAACTAGGGGGGAGAGAAAATGTCTGAGGACAATGCCAATGCAGCGCCGGACGCTCCCGCTAACCTCCCAGCGCTGCCAGATGCAGGGTCCAGCGTAGCTGCGGCTCCAACCGCGCCACTGAATCCTGCAGCCAGCGCTGCCTCCAGGGCACCACAAGAAACAGCGCCCACCGCAGCAGTCCCCATAATGCCGCTGTCTATGCCTTACATACCGGGAGCAGCCTGGCTACCGCAGTACTCGGGTGAGTCACATACCCTGAGTGAATTTAAAGAGAGACTGTGCAGTTTGTTTGAGGTGTATCCTCTATCTGAAAGCCAGAAGGTCAACATCCTGATTGGGGAGCTAACAGGTGCAGCACAGAGAGAAGTAAAAGCCTGGCAGGACACTGACAAAGAAACTGTTAAAAAGATTTTGGCCAAGCTAAGAAGCACCTTTGACACCCGCACCACAGCTGAAATCAAGATGAGATTGTTTGGATGTAAGCAGAGAGCGCAGGACAGTATATGCTCTTAACCTGCAGGAGGCGCTGCGAGCCATCAAGCAGATTGACCCTGACAGTGTGAAAGATGGAGCCGGACTGTTAAAAGAGCAATTCATTGAGGGACTCCTCTCCAGTACCCACAGAGCACAGCTGCGCATTATAGCCCTGCAGAACCCTGACCTGGATTTTGCAGACTTCAAGGACAGGGCTATCTGGCCCAGATTCCTTTCCTGTGTGGCCTAGTCTGGTCAGTATCGCACCTGCTTGCTAATGAATAATGGGAGGTGGATATAAAAGGATGCCAGGTGGTTGTGTGAGTGTCTCAGCCTGGGAACACAGAGAGCCTGTCTGTGTGAGAGACACACGTGAGTGAGAGCAGTGCCCACTGCAACTGTGGTTTGGCTGGACGGGAGAAGCCCGCCAGTTGGTAGTTAGGTTATACTTTGTTTAGTTAGTGCCGGACAGGCAAGGATTTGTTTTATGTTTTATTTCTTTATGCATTGCTTTCACCATTAATAAACCTGACCCAGTGTCAGTTATACCCGAATCCCAGCTCTGCGCCTGAGTTTCATGCTGAACGCACGTGACCTTTGACCCCAGCAAAGGCGATCCCGGAGTGTTTTATCACATTGTGGTGGAGAATGCGGGCATCACGTTGCAAGCATGAGCATGGAGGACGTGGTGAAAGCGCTGGTACAGTCCACCGCCGTCCAGCAAGAAGCTAATCGGGTGATGATGGCCCAGCTGAAGGAGTTGGTGGACATGACAGCTACCGATCGTTCGCTTCTCCAGCAGGTGGCGCAGCGCCTGGCAAGCCTACATGAGGTTAACCTGGAAGTCGAGTCGAGAGTGATTCACGTGAGTCGGTACTGGCAGAAGATGATGACCGAAGATGACGTCGAGGCATACCTGACCACGTTTGAACGGACGGCGGTACGAGAAAAATGGCCGAAGGCACGATGGGCCGGCCTGATTGCCCGGTTTCTTTCCGGTGAGGCCCAAAAGGCTTATTATGACTTAGAGCCTGAAGCTGCTCAGGACTTTGACAAACTGAAAGCCGAGATCTTGGCCCGGCTGGGAGTGACGACCGCTGTCCGTGCACATAGAGTGCATCAATGGACTTATCAACCGGATAAACCACCGCGGTCACAGATGTTCGACCTGATCCACGTAACGAAGAAGTGGCTACAACCCGAGGTGCTGACAGCGCCAGAGATAATCCAGAGAGTCATCATGGACAAGTACCTGAGAGCTCTACCGCCAGCCCTGAGGAAGTGGGTAAGCCATGGAAATCCTACGACGGCAGATCAACTGGTGGATCTGGTTGAACGTTACTCCGTGGCGGAAGGACTCCGAGACGACGTTACCCCACCTCGTTCTTCATCATCTCCACGTGGAACCGGTAAGACTGTTCCAGGGAGTAGGGGAGTTGGAAAAATCCCTAAGACAGTGGGGGAGGAAAATGGGACTGCCCGCACTGCGAGGCCGAGAGTAATGAACTATGGTCTAAGCAAGGGGCCCGTTAGGTGTTTCCGCTGCCAAGAGATGGGACATAATGCTGCGAACTGTCCGGTCACTACTGAACCCATGCAGTGCGACGTCACAGACTCTAAAAACCGCATGTCTATGGTTGCACGGGTAGTGAGTGTGAATGCCGGTCAAAGGGATGTGGAAAAACACTTGTGTGATTTAACTGTTGATGGCAAAAATGTGGTGGCATTGTTAGACTCGGGAAGTGTGGTGACTCTGGTGAAGGCCAGTCTGGTGTCAGCCCCGACTGGACCATCAGACAAATTTTCTGTAACGTGTGTGCATGGAGACACCTGTTCGTACCTTACCACGGTCATATGCATTACTACTTCCTATGGGTCTGTGCAACATAAAGTGGGACTCGTCTCGGCGTTATTGCATGATGTTATCCTGGGCCGGGATTTTCCCCACTTCTGGCAATTGTGGGAGAATCAGTTGATGCCCTTGGGTAATCGTGTACATGATTCTTCTCCCAGGGCGCGTGGGGGTCCCAAACCCCTGGAAGAGGTCTCCCCGGAAGACTCGGGGGAAGAGTCTGCGGGGAATGACCTGCAGTTCCCATTTTCAGTCATGGCGGGTGATACGGAGGAGACCGGGGAAGAGGAGGAGGCCGACAGCCGTCCACCTCCCCGTTTGCCGGATTTAGAAGTTCAGAAAGATGACTTCCAAAGCGAGCAAATAAAGGATCCTACCCTTTCTCAGGCTAGGACAAATGTAAAAGTGATAAACGGGGTACCCGTAGAACCTGGCTCTAGGCTGGCATATCCTTATATGGTTCTGGAGAATGATTTACTCTATCAGATAGAGAAAAAGGGGGAAGGTACGGTGCAACTATTAGTCGTGCCAAAACCCTACCGGCGGCAGGTGCTGGACCTGGCCCACGGACATGTGATGGGAGGTCACCTGGGAGTCCAGAAAACCACCGAAAGGATATTACACTGTTTTGTTTGGCCAGGCATGCATCACGATATTCGTGTATATTGTGAGTCTTGTCCTGACTGCCAAGCCTCTGCACCTAAGCCCCGGTTCTGTAGCCCTTTGGTACCCCTACCTATTATTGAAGTCCCGTTTGAGAGGATTGGGATGGATTTAGTTGGACCCCTTCCACGGTCTGCACGTGGACACCAACATATCCTGGTCATCTTGGATTATGCCACTCATTACCCGGAGACCATCCCTTTGCGTAACACGGCCACCAAGACGATTGCCAAGGAACTGGTGCATGTGTTTAGTCGGGTCGGTATACCAAAACAGATACTCACCGACCAGGGGACCCCCTTTATGTCCAGGGTAATGAAGGAGCTCTGCCGATTGTTACAAATCGAACCGTTACGCACATCCGTGTATCATCCTCAAACAGACGGGTTGGTCGAACGGTTCAATAAAACTCTGAAGCAGATGCTGAGAAAGGTGATAGACAAGGATGGGAAGAACTGGGACTATTTACTTCCATATTTGCTTTTTGCCATCAGGGAAGTACCCCAGTCTTCCACGGGATTCTCGCCTTTCGAGTTATTGTACGCCCGACGTCCTCGCGGACTGTTAGACGTTGCAAAAGAAACCTGGGAGGGTCAGGTCACTCCGTTTAAAACGGTGATAGATCACGTCACACAAATGCAGGACCGTATTGCGGCTGTTATGCCTATAGTCAAAGAACACATGATGCAGGCTCAAGGAGCCCAAAAAAGAATCTATGATAGGGGCGCCAAGATCCGTACGTTTGCACCCGGAGATAGGGTGTTGATCCTGGTCCCCACGGTGGACAGTAAGTTCCTGGCAAAGTGGCAGGGCCCCTTTGAGATTAAGGAAAGAGTTGGTGAAGTAAACTACAAAGTATACCAGGCAGGTAAGCGGAAACCTGAACAGATTTATCATGTAAATCTGATAAAACCCTGGAAAGATCGGTCTGCCTTGTCAGCGGAGCTGGCCCGTCCCGTCTGCTCGCATACCGTACCGGCCACAACCTGTCAACAAGAAGCAGGTGCAAGCCTTCCTGGGGATCGCCGGCTATTATCGCCGGTTCATACCCAATTTTGCAGCCATCGCTACCCCCCTGACAGATCTTACAAAACGGAAAGACTCCGTCATGATTAAATGGGGTTTAGTGGCTGAAGAAGCCTTCCATAGCCTAAAACGGGCACTTTGCTCTCAGCCCGTACTGGTGACTCCGGACTTCCGCAGCGAGTTTTTGGTACAAACGGATGCCTCTGATACCGGTATCGGGGCAGTACTCTCACAAGTGAGGGACGGAGTGGAACACCCAGTCCTCTATCTCAGCAGGAAGCTGAATAAACACGAGCAAAGGTATGCAGTCGTAGAAAAAGAGTGCCTCGCCATTAAGTGGGCTATAGAGGCCCTCAAATATTACCTGGTGGGCCGAAAGTTCAGGCTGATCACGGACCATGCCCCTCTCAAGTGGATGCACTTGAACAAGGAACGGAATAGCCGGGTGACCCGGTGGTTCCTTGCCCTGCAGGCCTACACTTTTACGGTGGAGCACCGCCCAGGGGTACAGATGGGAAATGCAGATGCCCTGTCCCGAGTGCACTGTTTGGCGGGTGTCATTGCTCGACCGGAGAGGTCTGAGCAGAGGGGGGGGATATGTGAGAATCATGTGGGAATAGTGGATGAGGGCAGGTATATCTCGCCCAGATTCCTTTCCTATGTGGCCTAGTCTGGTCAGTATCACACCTGCTTGCTAATGAATAATGGGAGGTGGATATAAAAGGATGCCAGGTGGTTGTGTGAGTGTCTCAGCCTGGGAACACAGAGAGCCTGTCTGTGTGAGAGACACACGTGAGTGAGAGCAGTGCCCACTGCAACTGTGGTTTGGCTGGACGGGAGAAGCCCGCCAGTTGGTAGTTAGGTTGTACTTTGCTTAGTTAGTGCCGGACAGGCAAGGATTTGTTTTATGTTTTATTTCTTTATGCATTGCTTTCACCATTAATAAACCTGACCCAGTGTCAGTTATACCCGAATCCCAGCTCTGCGCCTGAGTTTCATGCTGAACGCACGTGACCTTTGACCCCAGCAAAGGCGATCCCGGAGTGTTTTATCACACTGCACTTACTAAAACCGTGCAGTCCCTGCTGGTGTCCTCCAAGGAGAAGATCCAGCTTGCTTCCAGTCCAGAGGATGTCCCGTGGCTCCGGAAGAGGAGAACCCCGCCACTCCGAGGGAGGAACAACGATCGCTATGACCAGAACGGACGTCCCATCTGACGTCACTGCCACAAAGCAGGCCACCTCGCAAGATTCTGTCCTTTAAATGAGTAACCCCTGGGGCAGAGGGCCAGCCCCCAGGAGTGGGACCACAAGGCCCAAGGAACTGGTGAGCCAAGTATGTTGGTGGGAGACCGATCCTTCCAGTGGTGATTGACGGCATCCCCATGAACGCTTTGCTGGACACTGGCTCCCAGGTGACCACTATGCCCTATATCCTCTACAAGCGGTATTGGGCTGACTCTGAACTCACCCGTGGCCCAAGTGATGAACTAACAGTAGTTGCCAGTAATTGTCAGTCTTTACCACAAGTGGGATGTAAAGAAATTACTGTTAAAGTGGGGAGGGTGGAGTTAAAATCTCAAGGTCTGATAGTTGTGGATATTGATCGACAAGAATGAAATCCCATGATGACTCTTGGTACAAATGTAATTGAAAATTGTCTTTCCGAGGTTATTATCTTGTTGCAACAGGTGGCTGAGACTGCTGGTTCCAGTGAACAACGAGTCCTGCAGAAGGAGATCAAGGCCCTGATGCAAAGACAGCAGGTAGAACTCTCTGGCGGAGAAATTGGCAGCGTCAGAGTGAGTGATGCTTTCCCCATTGCAATACCCCCCAGATGTGAAATGTTAATTTGGTGTCGGGCAGCCATAGGTCTCAGAGGAAAAGATTACCAGGCAATGGTAGAACCAGTATACTTTGATAGCAGGCCCACTGTCCTGACAGCCAGAGGGATAGTTGATGTACGTAAAGGGAGAGTACCTGTACGCCTTTTGAATTGTGGAGAGGAAGAGGCCACAATACCTCGGTATGCCACAGTTGCTAAGCTGCTCACTGTCAGTAATAATGCAATGCAGGCAGCAGAGCCCTTGGTCTCATCTGACCAGGTGGAGGACGATGGCTCTGCCAAGCAGCTGGAGGAGTGGTGCCAGCAACTGCAGGTGGGGACTGACTCTACACCTTCGTACCAAAAGAATGGGGTTTACAGAGTGACCCAGGAGTATGAGCGGGTATTCATCAAACACCCTCTAGATTTTGGGAAGGCAAAAGGGGTTTAACATCATATCCCCACTGGAGATCATCCACCCATAAAAGAAAGGTACCGACCTATACCCCCAACACAATACCAATGTGCTAAAGGTATGTTGAGAGAGATGAAGGAAGCTGGGGTTATCGGAGACAGTTGTAGCCCCTGGGCAGCTCCAATAGTTTTTGTAAAGAAAAAGGATGGTACCATGAGAATGTGTGTTGATTACAGGAAAATTAACAGCATTACACATAAAGATGCCTACCCATTACCCAGAATTGAGGAATCATTAGCTGCACTTAAAACTGCTAACTATTTTTCCATCTTAGATCTCACTAGTGGGTATTGGCAGGTTCCCGTGGCAGAGGCAGACAAGGAGAAAACAGCATTTACCACCCCAATGGGTCTCTGTGAGTTCAACTATATGCCATTCGGGCTCTGCACCGCCCCAGGAACATTTCAACGGCTGATTTCAACGACTGATGGAGTGCTGCCTGGGACACAAGAACTTCGAGACGGTCCTGTTGTACCTTGATGATGTCATCGTTTTCTCCAAGACTTATGAAGACCATCTGAAGCACCTGGCTGAGGTGTTTAAAGCCTTGTCCAACTTTGGCCTGAAGGTGAAGCCTTCCAAATGCCACCTCCTGAAGCCCAAGGTACAGTACATCGGTCATGTAGTGAGTGCAGAAGGTGTGGCACCAGATCTTGACAAAGTCACGGTCATCCGGGACTGGCCGAAGTCCAGCAACCTCCATGAGGTACGCCAATTCCTCGGGTTGATAGGCTACTACCGAAGGTTCATCAAGGGCTTCACTGAAATAGTCACTCCTATGCAAAATCTTCTGGTGGGGCAGTCCAAGAAAGCAAAACAGAAAAGTTCCTCATTTGAATGGACTGAGGAGTTGGAGAGGTCCTTCACCCGACTGAAGATGACTCTCACAGGAGATGAAGTTCTGGCCTACCCAGATTATGACCAACCCTTTGTGTTGTATACTGATGCCAGCAACGTGGGACTTGGAGCAGTACTGTCACAGGTACAGAATGGCAAAGAAAGAGTGATCTCCTACGCCAGCAGGAAGCTTCGTCCCACTGAAAGGAACTCTGACAACTACAGTTCCTTCAAGCTGGAGTTCCTAGCCATAGTCTGGGCTGTGACTGAAAGATTCAAGCATTACCTAGCTTCAGCCAAGTTTACCATCTTCACGGACAACAACCCGTTGAACTAGGTGCACTGGAACAGCGACGGATGGCTCGGCTGTCTAACTATGAGTTTACCATCAAGTACCGAGTAGGGCATAAGAATGCCAATGCTGATGCGCTGTCCAGAATGCCTAATCTGCCAGGTGCAGGAGAAGACCCTGAGGCTCTTGAAGAAATATAGTTACTTCCCTTCCACCGGCCAATTGTGGCCCAACGTGCTCAAGGAGTGAGAAACAGGCAGTCTGGCTTGACAGAGGTTACCCTAAATCCATTGCCCCATCACGATTTGGCAGAAACGCAGGATAGTGACCCCGCAGTCCGCATGGTGAAGGAGCTACTGTCACAAGCTGATTCACGCCCAAAGTGGGATACTCCTGAAGAAACCCAGCAGTTGTGGAAGGAGAGAGGCCGGCTATTCGTTTCTGAAGGAAAGCTGTGTCGGAGGAGTATCAATGCCCGCACTCACGAGCTGGTCTGGCAGGTGGTAGTCCCAAAGAGAGAGGCATCAATGGTCCTGGAAGCATACCACAATGGAGCTGGCCACTTAGGATGGAAGAAGTTGGAAGCCTTGCTCTGGGAGAGATTCTAGTGGGCTGGTATGAGGAAAGCCATTGAAAAGTGGTGGCGAGAGTGTGGACAATGTAACCTGCGCAGAAAGGATCGAAACAGCCAGAGAGCTCCTCTACAGCCAATAATAACCAAACAGCCACTTGAGTTGGTCGCCCTAGACCATGTGAAGTTGGTCCCAAGCCGCTCAGGCTACATCTATGCTCTTACCATCGTGGACCACTACTTAAGATTCCTGGTAGTTGTGCCTGTCAAAGATCAAACAGCCAGGACAGCAGCCAAAGCCTTTCAACAGCACTTCTGTAGGCCACACGGTTACCCTGAGAGAGTGCTTACAGATCAAGGTCCAGCTTTCGAGGCAGAAGTGTTCCAGGAATTCTGTAACTTGTACAGTTGCAAGAAGATCAGGACAACCCCGTACCATCCACAGACCAATGGCATGTATGAAAAGATGAACCAGGTAGTGATTGACCTACTGAAGACCTTGCCCCTGGAAGAGAGGAATCTGTGGCCAGAAAAGTTGCCAGATCTGGTAGACCTCTACAGCCACATTCCTGTGAATTCCACCAACTGCACTCCAGCCTACCTAATGAGAGCGAGGCCTGGTAAATTGCCTATTGATTTGGACATGGGAGTCCTGACACCTGAAGTGACATCACCAGATGCTGACTGGGATACAGAGAGGCAGCAACAGTACAGAAGAGTACAAGAGTGTGTGGAAAAGAGTCTAGCTCAGGCAAGACAAATACAAGAGAGGAACTATAATCAGCATGCACCTGCAGTCCCCTTGTCACCAGGAGAACAAGTCCTCAAGAGGAAAAGAAGACTGCATAAATTGGATGACCAATGGGAAGCTGAACCCTACACCATTCTACCCTCAAATTTTGACAATACCAAGGTGTGCCTTATTAGTAAAGATGGAGGAGAAACCTCAACAGCAATATCAAGAGATCATTTGAAATTGTGCTCTGACCAGTTAAGAAAAAGAATGGAAGAACAAAGTAACATCCAACCCATAGAAGACGAAAAGGTCAACACTATACTTGGAGAATTCCCTGCCAATTGGACTAAAGTAAATGATGCCATAGTGGTGCCAGTTTTGACATTTCCCCAACTGGTAGTACAAGAAGAAGTGACTCATGAGAACTCTGAAAATCAGGAAGTTCAGGTAGCAGATGCCATACCAGCAGTGGAGCCAGAGAACCCTCGCCCTGCCAGTGGTGAATCTGTCATACCCCTGGTGGGACTAAGAGTCCATAGGAGAATACTACCCAGTTTACCCACACCAGAGTTACGCAGGTCTACCCATACTACACAAGGTATACCTCCCATCAGATATCGTGTATAGACAAGTTTATGTGAATGTTGAAATTGTGTATATGTAACTGTTATCAAGCTTTGTGCCTACAGATAACCTGTAAGAAGCCTTTTTGAAGTACTTGTTTCATGTTTTGATGGACATTGGACCACAGGACTTGTGTGGTCAAAACCAACTTGTAAATAGTTCACCATTTGCCCAGGTATTGACCATGGACATTGATGCTTGGACTTATCATCATAGCACTATTTTTGGAGCCTTTGGTTTTTGTAAATTTTTCATTTTTCTTAAATCTTGTAACCTTCCTATTGTTTATATGTTTTTCATGCTTTTCTTTTATCAGTCCAGGAGTACTGACTTGCACTAGGGGGGAATGTGGCGCCCCCAGGAGTATGGTCACCACAGTGGCATTGCCTTCCTCCAGGGAGGGTGATGTCAGGCTTGGAGGCAATGAAGGGTCTCTCTAACAGTTAACCATGTCATGCAACACAGTTCCCACTCCAGGCCAGCAGAGGGAGCTCTGAACCAGAATTGGGGGAGAAGTGCTCTCTGAGGGCCAGGAAGGGAAATTAGGAGTTAGTGTGAGGAGGGCAACATGTGTAGACGTGTGGAGAGAAGCTGGGGGTTGAGCTGAGGATAGAGAGCTCATCCCAGTGATAGCGCATGATCTGGAGCCTGGTCTCCACGGGTGTATGGATGCTGAAGGTCCTGCAACAGAAACCAGAGGACTAGGAAGCTGTAAATGCTCTATTCTCACCTAAGACTCGGAGGCACAACAGCGACCGGTGAGCCAAGAGAGATAGAAGGCTACAGCTGTCTGCCATACGAGGTAGTTCTAAAAAGAAGATAAGAAGGAGGAACTTCAGTGTAACACAGTACTGGATGTACCTCGAGCCAGCACTAGGAAGGAGACTACACAACCCATCTGATAGAGAGATCCCCGAGTTGCTTCCAGGCTAGCCTGCTCCTGTGCCATCTGTAACCAGGACCCTGGACTGCGTTTGCCAAGTAAAGGTAAAGAAACTGCACCCTATTGTTTCCTTGCCTCCTTCCTGCAACATCCTCAGCACTGCTACATCTCTGTGCCAAACACTGCACCCTCTCCCTAAACTTTCCGCTATACTGCCCTGGGACCAAAAGCCCTACCAGTGGAGGGCTACAACATCATTGCTGCACTACACCATTTGTCCCAGAGGATCTGTCTGCAGCGTCGGCTTAACACCTTCATTGCCGAACACCACAGGTGGCGTCACGAATCACTTATAAACTTTATTCCCAACTCAACCCCTTTTACATGGGTGCCCAGGGCCACGGACCAGGTCACTGCTGCTGTGACAATCCCCTCTGAGAGACCGGCCCAGTACCGAGTACCTCACAGCCCTGGGAGGGCGACCCACAGAGGATTAGACGGGAGCTGACCAAGCATTAACTATCATCTAATCGACCAGAGCTGTGCTTTTAACTACAGACCAAGGAAGACTAGAGACTGGTCTGTAGTTAGCAGCACAGCTCTGGTCGAGGGATGTTTAGTAATAGATGTATGCTGGTGTGTTTAAATATTTTTGTCAGGTGAGTATCAAAGAAATCGTGAAGGATTGTTGTATACTGCGGTGAAAAGGATGTTGAAGTTGGTTTGTTTGGACAGGTGAAGGGCAGAGTTGAATGTTTTAACCCCTTTCCAATCTTAGATGTATCCTTATGTCCTGGTTGGGAAAGACTTCCGACCTGGGACTTATGGATACGTCCTGGCGATAATGTAAGGGTTAATCACAGTTTTCTGTATTGTTGGATATTTGTGATGTGATATTTGATCTGGCCAGTAGAGGGCAGCGGCGAGAGTTTGGACTTGGAGTGTGGGTTTTTTTTTCGGCTGTTGGTGGGTGGTTGAGAGGAGTCAAAGGAAAGTCCATGTGGAAGTGACGCTGCGTTCTTTAGAGAAAGTGTTGATAGAGTGTTGTGACTGGATATGATGTTAGTGACTCTGGGACACATTGTTTGGCTTGACATGAGCTCACCCAGTGAAGGAAACCTCGCACACAGCATCTTGGGCTATGTCACAAGAGGCCTTATCTCTAAGGACTTAGAGAAGCCCTGCGTTGGAGAGATCGGTATTCCCCAAGAGCTTCAAGATGGTGTTTCTGTCTATTCGGGACTCAGCCCAACAAGGACCCTTCTTCAGTTCAGGATATACCAGTACCTTCTTATATCTGAATATATTGTGCATACATAAATAGCCTCATAGAGAGCAAGTTAGGAGTAAAGGCCTCTTCTGTAAGAGACATTTTGAAAACTGCCACAATTAGACGATTACTAGAGTACTGGCATAATATTGTTTTATTGATTTATGCATAGAAAGAGTTAATAGTGTTGTATTGTGCTTGCATATAACTGATAATTCTGTTTAATTGTACCTGCATATTCTCTTAGTTGGTACTATTGAGAGTAACTGCTGTTATTGTATTTGTTACTTATAAACTGTTTACCTACCATGCTTTCTTTTGTTTTATAAACTAGTTAGGGCGGCACGGTGGCTCAGTGGTTAGCGCTGGCTGGGGTCCTGGGTTCGAATCCCACCAAGGACAACATCTGCAAGGAGTTTGTATGTTCTCCCCGTGTTTGCGTGGGTTTCCTCCGGGTACTCCGGTTTCCTCCCACATTCTAAAGACATACTGATAGGGAATTTAGATTGTGAGCCCCATCGGGGACAGTGATGATAATATGTGCAAATTGTAAAGCGCTGCGGAATATGTTAGCGCTATATAAAAATAAAGATTATTAAGATTATTATTATTATTATTATTAGTTAGTAAATATTATCTAATCTTCGTGCTTGTCTGCTGATTGTTGTACCCCTCGTCCTGTGGCCGTCCCTCATTAATTTGGCGCTGCAAGCAGAGTATAGCATAACAATGCAGAACACAACCAGGGTTTGTGGCAGCACCTGTTCCAGTCACTCTGCCGCCAACTCTAAATACTCTGAGCCAGAGCTTGTCAGCAGAGTCCACACTGAGAAAACTTGCAAAATTTGACGGCAAAAAGATGTCAATCGAACAATGGGCAGATTGTATGCGAAAGAACATACAAACTGTAGAGTCTAGCTGATGAGGTTCACTTTGACATCACGCTGCATGCTAGAAATAGGAGGAAACCACTATGGTAAATAGAGCTGTAAGGGGCGCAATAAGTGACAAAAAGAAAGCATCTAGAGAATTAAAGCAAGTAGGTATTGATGAGGCATTAAATAAATACAGAAGATTAACTAAATTCTGTAAAAAGCAAAGCAAGACAGCAAAGATTGAGGCAGAGAGACTCATTGCCAGAGAAAGTAAAAATAATCCCAAAATATTCTTTAACTACATAAATAGTAAGAAACAAAAAATGATAGTGTTGGTCCCCTTAAAAATAGTCTGGGTGAAATGGTGGATGAGGATTAGGAAAAAGCCAATATGCTAAAAGACTTTTTTCAACAGTATTTGCATAAGAAAATTACATGACGGATAACATGATCTGGGATAACAAAATTTCTCCATTAAATGTCACCTGCTTAACCCAGCAGGAAGCACAGTGGCGTCTAAAAATTGCTAAAATTGACAAATCCCCGGGCCCAGATGGGATACACCCCCGAGTATTGCAGGAATTAAGTACAGGCAAAGATAGACCATTATTTTTAATCTATAAAGATTCCTTAATAACAGGGTCTGTACCACAGGACTAGCGTATAGCAAATGTGATGCCAATATTCAAAAGGGGACAAAAACTGAACTTGGAAATTATAGGACAGTAAGCTCAACCTCAACTGTGGGTAAAATCCTGGAGGGTTTTCTAAGAGATACTATAGTGGAGTATCTGCAGAAGAATAACCTCATGACTAGTGTTGAGCGACTTTTGTTTTTTTAGGGTCGAGTTTTGTTTCATGAAACCCGACTTTTCCAAAAGTCGAGTAGAGCAAAATCGGCCGACTGTAGGGAAAAGTTGGGGTCGCCCGAAACCCAATGTAAGTCAATGGAGAATTAAAGTCGGCAGTGAGAGGACAGGAAACACACCAACAGTGCCCATTTGAATGCCAAAAGCATAAATTCTTGTTACTGAAGCTTGTCAACCTTAATTAACTTCATAATACTAGTTACGCACTGAAAAATGGGGGTTATTTGGCTACAGTTGTGGGGGGGGAGGGCTGGCTCCAGGTTTTCGTGGGCCCAGGGCCAAAGAGCACCCCTTTAACACATACCACAACTCATGATGCTCCGATACGGCAGAGAAATAGCAGTATAGTACAATGAAAAATACTTCACTTCTTACATCTCATGACTGATATCCATTTTAAATTCTCCAATACCTCCAAAAACGGACAGTATATAACTCCATACAATATTATGGCCAGCGCTTAGTGCGCTATACAGAGTAATGAGGCCAATATATTTCTCAATACGGAATCATTATTCCCATATAATGTTTCAAACCGTATATGATGAGCTCCACATAATGCTACAGTATATGTTGGTCCCAATGGTTGAAGCTCCACTGTCTTATGGGCCCAAATAATGCTCCATATATAATGGGCCCCATTTCTACTGCTCTAGTGTATAATGGGCCCTGTAAATGCTGCTCCAGTGTCTGATGTCCACCTTTGGAATGCTCCAGTGTATGGTGGGCCCCATATATCATTCAACAGAGTATAGTGCTCCCCAAAAATTGCTGTCCCAACATTGAAAACAATTACATAAGTCTCCTTGCTAGGGAATCCCTGCACTACTCTGAACTCCTTGTCGTCCCCATCTTCCATCTCACTGCTATTGGCTGTTTAGGCCCTCCCACCGGCAGAGAAACTTTTGCGTACTATGCGGTGCCCTGTGCCAGTGCCATCGCCCATGAGGATGCCCCCCCACCTGCTCAAGGAACCTGCACTTTCATCTGCACCTTCCTCTTTGTCACCGTGTAAGGTGGTATAGTATGCGGGAAGGGGAACCTGAGTTTCCTCTGGGTCAGATTCTGGCTGTGTAGAGTGCGAGGGGAATGTAGTGGTCTGGGTCAATGTACCAGCAGCATCATCCAGCAGTGGCTGGGCCTCAGTGCACTTGTGGCGACCCCAAGAGTACGGTCGCCACTGTGGCATTGTCTTCCTCCTAGGGAGTGTGTTGTCAAGCTTGGGAGCAACGAAGGATCTCTCTAGCAGTGAAACCAACACACAACACATTTCCCACTCCAGGCCAGCAGGGAGACCTCTGAACCTAACTGCTGAGGAGCTGCTCTCTGTGGTCGGGAGGAGGTAAGTTAGGGCACTCTGTGCAGGGAAGGGGAAGTGTGTGGACATGAGAAGGGGAGCTGGAGGATGAGCAGAGTTAAGGCTCACTCCTAGCTGGAGCGCATGGTCTGGATTCTGGTCTCCGAGTTTGTAGGGACACTGACGTTCCTGCAGCTATAAATGCTCTGTACCCAACTAAGGCTCGGAGGCCCCAGCATCGACGTGTGCGAGGCAGAAGGAAAAGGCTACAGCTATCTGCCATACAAGTAAAGTCTGAGGAACATCTGTTAGACAGGAGGCGTTTCAGTGAACCACGGTCCTGTGAGTGCTTCCCCCACAAGCGCTAGAAAGGAGACGTTCAGGAAGGTACATGTTGGCGGAGTATTGGAAGGGAGCTTTCCATTCTGGTCCCGGAGGTTGGCGGAGGTCCTGACCCGGAGGACACAGCACGGAGGCAGGCATCTGTGTAACCTGCAGATTGTGAGTAAAGCTTTGGAACTGCACGCTCTGGTGTCCTACAGTTATTCCAGCACCGCTACATCTGGGTACCAGCACCTACACCACCTGTGCCTTTCCCCCATCACTACATCTACACTTCCCTGGGACTCCAGCTCCACCTGTGGGGAGCTTCACCATCTTTGCTGCACAACACCATCAGTCCCAGAGGATCTGCATGCAGCGTCGGCCTAACATCTATGTTGCCGAACACCACAGGTGGCGTCAAACTATCTATATAAACTCTTTACCATTATACCACGCCATTTACATGGGCGCCCAGGGCCACCGTCCGGGTCACCGCTGCTGTGACACATCCCACTGACACCGGCCTGGTACCGAGTACCCCACAGCCCTGGGAGGGCGACCCATATGCCGACTGCTGATCGGGTGGCGTTATTCCCACGATCCTCCAAACAGCGTCCCTGAAGGCAAAGTTTTGGTTTCCGGGGGCAGTATGATTGCAAAGCTGAACCTTAAAGGAATGTCCAAAAGGGCACCACCAGGAGTGGAGCCTGTGGCTTAATTGGACTGCACCCGGGAAACCACTACCATACAAGCTACAGAAAAGATGGACAGATTGCAAGCTTTGTCGATTCTGTGTGTGGTGTGGTATGTCCGTTTGTAGTTGTGCTAGCGATTTCTCAGCTTTATTCCGTTAACGACCGAGACTCCGGCATGGCCCCGTGGTACGCGTCAAGCTTACTAGAGGGATACGCGAGGCTGTGGCACGTGAGATCGAGCAATAACAGGTCTAGCATTCCAGTACATGTCCGGGGCTGCATGCACGCTACACTGAAAGGACCAGCTTTTGTCGCTTACACGTGCAGATAACCTGCTGAACTCCGTTAGTGATGGGGATCTGGGATTCAGATTATTCCCCGCGAACGATGATTTCCCAGTAAGTTCAGGTCAACCGCAATTCCGGAGTTAGGCCTAACCGTCATTCCTGAAAAAATTACGTGTCCAAACCACAGGTTCTGTAGCTTGCTTAACAGCTCGGCAGCCGTTCTCAGGCCCAGTATGGATTCAACAACATTGTAGAAAGTTGATAAAGGGTACAGTTTCACCGGATAACACGTATATATGTAGCCTAGTTTACACATTAAAAATATATGTCTATAAATCAGGAGGCAGACTCAGATGTTCTCAGGCCCAGTATGGATTTGACCAGAGTGTACAAAGTTGAGAAAGGGTACTTTATCACTGGATAGCAGGTATATATAGCATAGTTTAAACATGTAAAATCTCCGTGTTCTCAGTATGGATTACACAGCAATCTAAAAAGTGGAAAAAAGGAAATGCATTTGAGGCGTACACAACTATATACTTTTGGTGCTATTTTTAAATCTTCATATATATTTCTGTCTCAGTAATACAGTCCAGCCTCTCCGCAATAGGAAATGAGATGCATACAATTAGTGACATAAAGGCTATTGATTGCAGAAATCTAGGAATTATTATTCACAGGAAAAACTTCCGAAACAATTCTCATAGGCGATGCTGACCCTCAATTCATTTGTGTGTTGAGACAGTGAAAACATTTTTTTGTGAATAAAGTCTTGCTGTATCGCACTTCCGTTGATTCCATCACTGTTACTCATCTCAATCCAATTTTTATCACAGGGAGCGATGTAAACATGGTGCTCACTGGCTATCATGATCTGTCACGTAACTTTGGAGTGCAAAAGACAGAAGCCACAGGCCGTAGGCGATTCTATTTGATTGGCATGAGAGGGCACATTTTGAAATGTGCGCCGGAATGTCACTCGTTTGTGAGTAGGAAAACTGTGAAAGCTGATGATAAACCACCACTGCATGTAATTGTGAGTCGACGTCCATAAGAAATGGAAGCCACTGATCATGTGGAGCTAGAGCCCGGCCAGCAGGACAGGGCATAGCTACATCTTAACCATCATCTTTCAGTTCAATCAATTTGTAGTGGCAGTCCCAGTGAAGGATTTGACAGCCCAGACTACACAGCGGAGGAGCAGGGAGAGGTAAACATTGCAAATGCTATGGCCCTGCCCAAGGAAGGGGGGCACACTCGTGGGCGTCGGTACTGGCACTGGGCCCCTCATAGTACGGTGGTGTGTCTGACGGCGGGTGTGCACCACCACTGTCAGAGACACTTGATTGCACTATGAGGGACCCTATGCCAGTGCCGCGCCCAAGAGCCGGCCTACCCACCTGTCCAGGGCAACGGCACTCGCACGGTTTTGTGCGCTAGGTGGTGACCCCGGCCATGGGGGGGGCCGCCCACTTAGGGAGGTTTACAAAGTGGCATATGTAGATGTGGGTCATTCAGCTGCTTCAAAAGGCGAAATAGGTCAAGTTCGTGGAATAGGAGGAGGACCAAAGCAAGCCATTTTTCTGGCAACCTATGTGTCATCAAGGGAAGGTGGGACAAAATCCTTGGAAACCCATGCATGGTTCATTTTAATGAAGGTTAGATCATCCACATTTTGGGTTGACAGACGGGTCCTTTTTTCTGTCAGGATTGATCCAGCTGCACTGAAGACTCTTTCCGATAGCACACTTGCAGCTGAGCAAGCGAGCTCCTGTAAGGCATATTGTGCCAATTCAGGCCAGGTGTCCAGTTTAGCGGCCCAATAGTCAAAGGGGAATGACCTGTGCGGGAGAACATCGATATGGGAGGAAAAGTAGTTGTTAACCATAGTTGACAACTGCTGTCTCCTGTCACTTTCCATTGATGCAGTATTACCAGTTGTGTGAGCGGTCCGTGAAAAATCAGTCCACAACATTGTCATGAAACCCCTGTCTCCAACGCCACTTCTGCTGTGTGCACCACGAACACCTCTGCCAAGCTGCCCCTGGCCCGTACGGCTCGTGTGAGAACCACCACCGCTGCTGTGTGCTGTGAATGCCTCAACCAACCGGTTAACCAGAGTTGCTTGTTTAGTAGCCAATATTAGGTCAAGGTTCTCCTGTGGCATGATGTTTTGTAATTTGCCTTTATAGCGTGGATCCAGGATGCTGGCCAACCAGTAATCGTCATCGTTCATCATTTTGGCAATGCGGGGGTCCCTTTTTAGGATTTGCAAGGCATAATATGACATGTGGGCCAATGTTCCCGGTGTCAATGATGCACTGCGAGTGCTGGGTGGAGGAGCACTTTCTGGCAAATCCACATCCCTCCAGTCACACACAAACCCTGAACCAGACCTTGCAACGCCAACATTTTCACTTGCCCCACGAGATACATCCTCCTCCCCTAAGTAATCATCCCCATCATCATCCTCCTCCTCCTCTTCTTCCTCCACCTCGTCCAGGAGAGGTCCCTGAGCAGACGATGGCTGAATGTCATCAAGGATTTCCTCCACCTCTTCCTCCTCGTCAACATTGGCTGCAGACGCCTGCTCCTTAAGGTGCGTCAAAGTTTGCATGAGCAGACGCATAAGTGGGATGTTCATGCTTAGGATGGCGTCGTCTGCGCTTACCAGCCGTGTGCATTCCTCAAAACACTGAAGGACTTTACAGAGGTCTTTCAGCTTCGACCACTGCACACCTGTCAACTCCATGTCTGCTCTCAAAGTGCCTGGCCGTGTATCCTCCCACAAATGCATTATGGCCTGCCTCTGCTCGCACAGCCGCTCAACCATGTGCAGGGTGGAGTTCCACCTTGTTGAAATGTCGATAATGAGGCGGTGGTTGGGAAGGTGGAGCAATCGCTGCAGCTTCTGCATACGAATGGAGTGTACAGGCGACCGGCGGATGTGCGCGCACAGTCTTCGCACCTTCTGGAGCAGGGCTGTTAACTCCGGATAATTATTGAGGAAGCACTGCACCACCAGGTTCAAGGTGTGAGCCAAGCAAGGTATGTGGCTGAGTTTTGAAAGGGCTATGGCTGCCACAAAATTATGGCCGTTATCACTAACTACCTTGCCTGCCTCAAGATGTACACTGCCCAGCCATGACTCAGTTTGTCACTGAAAGTACTCGGCCAGCACCTTGGCGGTGTGTCTGTCGCCCAAACACATCATCTGCAACACAGCCTGCTGACGCTTTCCACTAGCTGCTCGATAGGGGGACACCTCGTGTGCAACAGTGGCAGCTGCAGATGGAGTGCTCGTACGACTGCGCTCTGTGGACGAGCTTTCGCTTCTGGAGGAGGAGGAGGGTCGAACGCCTACAGCCAACTGTTTCCTATACCGTGGGCTAGGCAGCACTGTCCCACCACCGCTGTCCCCTGTGGACCCTGCATCCACCATATTAACCCAGTGCGCAGTGATGGACACGTAATGGCCCTGGCCATGCCGACTGGACCATGCATCAGTTGTGAGGTGCACCTTTCCACTCACTGACTGCTTGAGTGCATGGACAATGCTGTCTTTCACATGATGGTGGAGGGCTGGGATGGCTTTGCGAGAGAAGAAGTGGCGACTGGGTAGGTCATAGCGTGGTACTGCATAGGCCATGAGTTCGCAGAAAGCTGCGCTTTCCACCAACCGATAGGGCATCATCTCTAACGAGATTAGTTTGGCAATGTGGGCGTTCAAACCCAGTGTACGCGGATGAGAGACTGAGTACTTTCTTGACCTATTCATAGTGTCTGGGAGGGTGAGCTGGACTTGAGAGCTGCATATGGTGGAAGTAGCGGTGGACAGGGCGGACTGAGAGAGGGTTGATGAGATTGATGGAGTTGGTGTTCTTTCTGATGGCCTAGATTCAGTCTTTCGTTGAAATAACAGTGGGATTCCCTGACTGCTGTGGCCTTGCAACGACACCTCAACATTTGCTGCTGTGCTAAGCGGTGGGCTTACAGTGGGGGAAACAATGTAGCGTTGCTGACTACCTTCTTTGTGATCAGTTGCACATGTGGTACTTGAGGTTTGGTGTTGTGTCCACGCTTGCAAGTGCATGCTGGTTAAATGTGTAAGCATGCAACTGGTATTCAAATTTTTCTGATTTTTCCCTCGGCTAAAGGTCTTTGCGCACTTCTTACAGATAACCTTGGCCTGATCATGAGGATTTTGTTCAAAAAAGTGCCACACTGCACTCTTCCTACTTTGGCAGACATTTTGCGGCCTAGCACGCTGTGATATTTTGACCCTCTGGACAAGCTGTCCAGCAACTCTTTTGATTTTTGGAACCTGTCTTTGGAGTGCTCCGGGCCTGCCAGATAACAGCTGTTGCGATGTCGATGTCTGCTGTGGATGCTCCTCCTCCTCATCTGAGCTATTGGAAGCAGCACCCTCTTCCCACAATGGATGCCAATCTGGGTCAACAACTGGGTCATCCATCACCTCCTCTTCAATGTCATGTGCACCTTCCTCTGTGTCACCGTGTATGGTGGTATAGTGTGCGGGAAGGGGCACCTGAGTCTCATCAGGGTCAGAATCTGGCTCTGTACACTGCGAGGACAATGTAGTGCACTGAGTGAATGTACCAGCAGAATCATCTATCAGTGGCTGTGCATCAGTGCACTCCATGTCAGATTCATCTTGGCCTGGGTAATTCACCATTTCACTTGATAATCCAGGCATGGTATGTGAAAACAGCTCCATGGAGTAATCAGTAGTATGGCCTGCATCATCCTTCAATCTTGGTTGGGGTGAAGGACACAAGGAAAGGTGTGGTTCATGAACATGAGCCTCCAATGACGACTCAGTGCTTTTATTTTTTACAACTTCAGAAGAGGAGGCGATAGAGCTGGAGACTGAGTCAGCAATGTAAGACAAAATTTTTTTCTGAAGCTCTGGCTTTAAAAGCGGTTTGCCAACTCCTAGAAAACTAAGCCTTCGAGGCCTTGTGGAGCCAGACGATGACGCAGGCTCAACACCTCCTGCATTCGGTCCTATTTTGCTTTTGCCACTACCATCAGATCCACCACCAACACCATCATTACCAGCTGCCAACCCCCGCCCAATTCCACGGCCTCTTCCACCAGTCTTCCTCATTTTTTGTAGAAATGTAGACAAAATCCAACAAACTATATAGTAATGTAAAACAAGGTACAAGGTGTCTATAGGACAGGGGAGATTTTGAATTTCTGCACACACTTGTGGACACTGGACACTTTTGGATTGTGTGAGGCCCACTGAATATCACAGCGCTATGTCACAGGCTCGATGTCGCAGGTGTGAAAAATGTCACTAGAGGATAACAGAGATTTTGAATTTCTGCACACACTTGTGGACACTGGACACTTTTGGATTGTGTGAGGCCCACTGAATATCACAGCGCTATGTCACAGGCTCGATGTCGCAGGTGTGAAAAATGTCACTAGAGGATAACAGAGATTTTGAATATCTGCACACACTTGTGGACACTGGACACTTTTGGATTGTGTGAGGCCCACTGAATATCACAGCGCTATGTCACAGGCTCGATGTCGCAGGTGTGAAAAATGTCACTAGAGGATAACGGAGATTTTGAATTTCTGAACACACTTGTGAACACTGGACACTTTTGGATTGTGTGAGGCCCACTGAATAGCACAGCGCTATGTCACAGGCTCGATGTCGCAGGTGTGAAAAATGTCACTAGAGGATAGCGGAGATTTTGAATTTCTGCACAGAATTGTGGAAACTGGACACTTTTGGATTGTGTGAGGCCCAGTGAATATCACAGCGCTATGTCACAGGCAGAAATTGGCTAGTGTATGACAAACTACAAGGTGTATATTAGAATTGGGCAGAATAGGAATCTCCCTAGAGTGTAGGTCTGTAAGAACGGAACAAGTCCTCGACTTATCCTTACAGAGCGACACACAGATAGCTTCACTGTGGCCGTGATAACAGCCCTTACACGGTACTGAGAGAGGAGCGTGCACGTACACGGCTGTCCGGTGTACGTAAAATTGTCAAGCTCTGTGTTTTTTAAGTGTACGGACTGACACACGCTGTCTCTCTATAGTTTTGAATGTGATCAAACAGCAAATATATTCAACTGTTTGAAAACTAGACAAAACTAGAAGGTGCAGGTCTGTAAGAACGGAACATGTCCTCGACTTATCCTTACCGAGCGACACACAGATAGCTTCACTGTCGCCGTGATAACAGCCGTTACATGGTACTGAGAGAGGAGCGTGCACGTACACAGCTGTCCGGTGTACGTAAAATTGTCAAGCTCCGTGTTTTTTAAGTATACGGACTGACACACGCTGTCTCTCTATAGTTTTGAATGTGATCATACAGCAAATATATTTAACCGTTTGAAAGCTAGACAAAACTAGAAGGTGCAGTTCTGTAAGAACGGAACATGTCCTCGACTTATCCTTACAGAGTGACACAGAGATAGCTTCACTGTGGCTGTGATAACAGCTGTTACACGGTACTGTGTGAGGAGTGTGCACCGCTGTATGGTGTGAAAAAATGCACGCTCAGTACCTCACCAGGACAAAAAAAAAAATTGGGATTGCTTTTAAAAAAGCAGTTTGCAGAGCAGTGGGTAAACAGCAATGCAGCCGTCAGGAAGCCTTAGAAGGCAGCCTAACAACCGACACCGCTGATCCAGCAAAATATAGCCTCCACTTGCACTGCACACACAGTGACTGGTGTGTTGTACAGGCAAAATCGCTAGCAGCAGAAGCAGTTTTTGGTGTCTTCTTCCCTGCCTAACGCTCTCCCTACAAAATCAGCAGCAGCAGCAGCTCTCCCTATTCTGAGATCAGCGTGAGTAACATGGCGGTCGGCGTGCACGCCCTTTTATACCCCCTGTGACGCCCACCAAAGCAAGCAAATCACTTGCATGCCCTTCTGAAAGATGGTGGTGACCCCTGCCTATGTCATCACGTTGCCCACAGTGTCCGTGGATCCTGATTGGCTGAAAAAGAGCGCAAAACAAACTTTTGAAACGCGACTTTGGCGCTTAAGTCGCCGACCTCGTGGCCGACGTCATCCTAGGGTCGGGTTTCGTTTCATGAAACCCGACTTTGCCAAAAGTCGGCGACTTTTGAAATTTTTCGACCTGTTTCGCTCAACTCTACTCATGACCCAATATCAACATGGGTTTACAATGGACCGTTCCTGTCAGACTAATCTGATAAGCTTTTATGAAGAGGTAAGTTCCGGACTGGACCAAGGAAATGCAGTGGATGTGGTGTACATGGACTTTTCAAAAGCTTTTGATACAGTGCCACACAAAAGGTTGATACATAAAATGAGAACAATGGGGATAGGGGAAAATATGTGTAAGTGGGTTAAGAGCTGGCTCAGGGATAGGAAACAAAGGGTGGTTATTAATGGAGTACACTCGGACTGGGTCACAGTTAATAGTGGGGCAGAGGCGTATCCAGGGGGGGCGCCGGGGCAGTTGCCCCAGGCGCATCCAGCAGGGGGGCGCAGTCGGGCCGCCTAAAGCAGCGGTCCGCAGTGTCTCCCCCCAGCGGCTGCGTTCTGCCGCTCCCTGTCTTTTGAGTCAGCTGTTCTCTCTGACAGCAGAGAAGGAGGCCGCACCGGCTCCCAGGCAGCAATTGTTCTGGCGTCTACACAGACGTCATTACATTTGAAGCTCTGACCGCCGGGTCAGAGTGACGTCAGCAGCGTGATCAGGTCATGTGATCACGCTGCTGACGTCACTCCCCGGCGCCCAGAGCAAACGCTGGTGGAGGTGGTAAGCATGCTCCACTGTGGAGCTGAAGAACCACCGAAGATGGGAGATGGGGAGGGAGTTAATGAGTGGAGATGGGGGTTATTGTGGGGATGGGGGTTAATGTGTGGGGGTTAATGAGTGGAGATGGGGTTAATGAGTGGAGGGGTTAATGAGTGGAGATGGGGGTTAATGTGTGGGGGGTTAATGAGTGGGGATGGGGGTTAATGTGTGGGGGTTAATGAGTGGAGATTGGGGTTAATGTGTTGGGGTTAATGAGTGGAGATGGGGGTTAATGAGTGGAGGGGTTAATGAGTGGAAATGGGGGTTAATGTGTGGGGGTTAATGAGTGGAGATGGGGGTTAATGTGTGGGGGGTTAATGAGTGGGGATGGGGGTTAATGTGTGGGGGTTAATGAGTGGGGATGGGGTTTAATTTGTGGGGTTAATGAGTGGGGATGGGGGTTAATGTGTGGGGGGTTAATGAGTGGGGATGGGGTTTAATTTGTGGGGGTTAATGAGTGGGGATGGGGGTTAATGAGTGGGGGGGTTAATGAGTGGAGATGGGGGTTAATGTTTGGGGGGTTAATGAGTGGAGATGGGGGTTAATGTGGGGATGGGGGTTAATGAGTGGAGGGGTTAATCAGTGGAGATGAGGGTTAATGTGTGGGGGTTAATGAGTGGAGATGGGGGTTAATGTGTGGAGGTTAATGAGTGGAGATGGGGGTTAATGTGTGGGGGTTAATGAGTGGAGATGGGGGTTAATGAGTACTTTCTTTGTATCAGCATATATGTATTGAAATAACTTTATCAGAATTGCTTTAGTCTTATGAAGTTGAGCATTATATTTAATAAATTTTGTGTGCCGAGGCATGTATGAGGAAATAGTTTGTGGGATGGGTGCAGACAGTAAGGGATGCGAACGGGTAAATGTATGTGGCCACAGTATGAGTAGCGATGGGAAAAATGTATGTGGACACAGTATGGGGAGAGAGGGTGATGGGATGTGTGCAGACACATTATGGGGAGTCAGGCGAATGTGTGAGCAGGCAGTATAGAGAGTGAGGGGGTAAATATATGAGGAGACAGTATGGTGAACAAGTGGGATGTTAGAGGAGACAGTATAAGGAGGGAGGGGAATAGTGTGAGGTGACAGTATATTGCAGATATTTTTATTTAGGAGCATTATAATGACATTTCTGTCTTTAAGGCATCGTGTGGAGAATTGGTGCAGAAGACTGTAGAAGATGGAAGTCTACAGAGACGAGATGTGGTTGAGAAAACTCATCATGGGGTCTGGACAAGAAGAAGTAAAGAAGGAGAATGACTCCAGAGACGACGTCATCTATAAGGTACCTGGATGTAAATAATATTTGTGATACTGACTTATTCTCATGTTTTTATTTATGTTAGGAACATTAAAGGGGTTGTCCAGGTTTGTGCGGAGTCTGCTGTCATTCTATGTGACTGCAGACTTCTGAATTCCCACAGTGCTCACTGAACGCTGTAGGATTCTCTCGTGGCGGTAATTTACATACATGCAGTTACATGCTGACTAGACATGCGTGGCCTCACTCAATGAAAATGAACGGAGCGAGGCCGGGCACGTCTAGTCAGAATGTGGCCAGAAGTATATAAATCACATGCTTGTGCTGTGCTGACTGTACATCGGCAAGGGAGAATCCTAAAAGTGTGCAGTGCATTCGTTGCGAGAATTCAGTCATCACATGAACACATCACTCATATGCGATTTTCACAGTTATGGTCTTGTGACAGCAAGCCTCTCATCCTGCTTTCAGTTTTTTACTGAACATTGAGAGGATTAGGGAAAGCAGCTTGTGGGTACTTGCAAGTCGCATATGTACTTGGGGGTGGGGGTCGCCGAACCAAATTCTTGCCCCGGGTGCCAGAAAGCCTAGATACACCTCTGCAGTGGGGTACCACAGGGGTCGGTGTTGGGCCCGCTTCGTTTTAACATATTTATTAATGACCTTGTAGGGGGCATAGAGAGTAGAATTTCAATATTTGCAGATGACACTAAACTCTGCAGGGTAATCAATACAGAGGAGGACAATTTTATATTACAGGAGGATTTATGTAAATTAGAAGCTTGGGCTGATAAATGGCAAATGAGCTTTAATGGGGATAAATGTAAGGTCATGCACTTGGGTAGGACAAAAAAGATGTATAATTACGTGCTTAATTGTAAAACACTGGGCAAAACTGTCACTGAAAAAGACCTGGGTGTATGGGTGGACGACAAACTCACATTTAGTGGACAGTGTCAGACAGCTGCTGCAAAGGCAAATAAAATAATGGGATACATTAAAAGAGGCATAGATGCTCATGAGGAGAACATAATTTTACCTCTATATAAGTCACTAGTGCGACCACACTTAGAATACTGTGTACAGTTCTGGTCTCTGGTGTATAAGAAAGACATAACTGAACTGGAGCGGGTTCAGAGAAGAGCGACCAAGGTTATTAGAGAAGTGGGGGGTCTGCAATACCAAGACAGGTTATTACACTTGGGGTTATTTAGTTTGGAAAAACGAAGGCTTAGGGATGATCTCATTACAATGTATAAATATATGCGGGGACAGTACAAAGACCTTTCTAATGATATTTTTACTCTTAGACCTGTGACGGGGACAAGGGGGCATCCTCTACGTCTGGAGGAAAGAAGGTTTAAGCATACTCACAGACGCGGATTCTTTACTGTAAGAGCAGTGGGACTATGGAACTCTCTGCCATATGATGTTGTAATGAGTGATTCCCTACTAAAATTTAAGAAGGGACTGGATGCCTTTCTTGAAAAGTATAATATTACAGGGTATATACACTAGTTTCCTTGATATTGCGTTGATCTAGAAAGCTAGTCTGTTTGCCGTATGTTGAGTCGGGAATGAATTTTTTTCCCCAATGTGAAGCCTACTGTTTGCCACATGGTTTTTTTTGCCTTCCTCTGGATCAACATGTTAGGGCAAGTTAGGATAGGATATGGGTTGCACTAGATGGACTTAAAGTTTTCCTTCAACCTTAATAACTATGTTACTATGTGTGACGTCTGCCTGCGGGTCTGGGCTGCAGCCAGGCAACACCCCGAGAAACACTGATACCCTTTACCCCTATACAGGGATCTGGATTTATAGCAGAGCCCAGGAGGCGCTGTCTGAATAGGAGCAGTGACCAGAGCAGGACGGTCGCCAGAAAGGTGTTCCAATACAGGACACAAACGTGGAGATATGCAAGTCTAAACCAGTCGGACAGCAATGGTACAAAAACGGTAGACAGAAGCAGAGTCAGATTCAGGCCGAGAGTCATAAACCAGGAGAGTAGCAGAGGTACAGAATCGTTAGGCAGAGGCAGAGTCAGATTCAGGCCGAAAGTCATAAACCAGAAGAGTAGCAGAGGTACAGAATCGTTAGGCAGAAGGAGAGTCAGAAGTCCAGGTCAAAGTCAGAGTCAGTCAGAAAGTAATTCACACAGTAACACACGGGGGGAACCAAGAATATATCCGGCGGCTTGCAAGTCCAGTCCCAAGGTATTTCAGGGATCAGGTCACCCCTCATAGGTTCCTGAACTGATGATGTCATCAGTACCGCCCCCAGGACCAGGCCAGATGGAGATGCAGTAACCTCTTGATGACTGACAGAGTGGCGGAGCCTGCGTCCACCAGATGCCTGCGCAGGTGCCCTTACTCTGTCAGCACCATAACTCCCGGGCGAGCCATAGCGCCTCCTAGTGACCACGACAGGAGCAGCAGACCCAGAATTTAACGGCGATGTGACAGACCGGCGCCTCCTAGAGGCTAAAGGCGGGACAGTAGGCTCTGAGCCTGACGTGACAGAACCACGGCCCCTTCCAGTGGCCGAGGCAGGAACAGCCGTCCCTGAGTCTGACGATAAAGTGGCGGTACGGCGCCTCCTAGTGGCCGCGACCGGAACAGCAGGCCCTAAGTCTGGCGGAAACGTGACACTATGTTACTATGTTACATGGAGTTCCACGTCAACACAAAATACTCCAGAAGACATTTTGCCATATTTGAGGAGGTTTATGGAGAGAGAGGCTCAGCAGCTAGTTTCCGGACACGCTTCTTTAATCGCTGTCAGCAAGAAAGCATCTCCCAATATATAAATGCTTTACAGCGAATGTTATAAACCTGTCAAAGAAAATGCAAGGCTGGAGCCTCTATTTTCACTCCTGACACCATCTTGAAAGAATAGTTTATTCAGGGATTGATGGATTCATCGCTGAGACGGACATTACAGGATCAGATTCTGTTGAATGAGACAATTCAGTTTGCCCAGGTTGCTGAAGAAGCTTTAGCTGGCTAAGGTGAGGATACAGCACTGTGCAGATGTATGGCCCCAGAGGGCAGAGAGTCCAGGCTGAAAATCAGCAGTTCCATTCCTTGGCTGAGATGAGGGCTGCAATCCAGGAACTGACCCGTCAAGTGGATCAGCTAAGAAGAAAAACGCCTCATCGCCCTGTCAGGTGGGGTGGGGGAAGCTGGTAAATTCAACATATTACCCGCCGCCACGACAGATGCAGTGAGAAAAATTGAGACATCCGACAAATGTTCATTTGTATAGGTCAGCAGAAGAAACCTGGACCCAGACAGCCACAGTGCGACCAGAACCACCCCTTTGGACAACCTCGTGCAAACGAGGACCAATCCCAAGAACACTTTCTTGGCACCCAATATGCTAAAAAAGAGGGCATGTGTCCTGTGACTGCCCCTCGCTCAGACAACGGATGGTAAAAGTCCAAGCCAGAACATTTAAACAAGGATCGACTCCAGTGGAAGGGCAAAATGAAGGAAATGCCCAATGTAAGCAAGGCCTGAAATGCCCTAAGAACCTGGTGTCCCGAAATCTAGTGATGGACGTACTGACTCAAGAAAAGACCATGCGCGGCCTAGTAGATACAGGAGCCAAAGTCTCCACAATGGTGCTGGAGTACTTTCACACCCTTTTTGGTCACTTTATTAAAGCCGAGCAAGGAAAACTGATTAAGCTTACAGCCATATCCAAACGAAGATTCCATTCTATAGGATAGTGTGGATGAATGTGAAAATTGTAGACTTGAATGAGTCAAAAAGGGGTCACGCTGGTGGATGGACATTCACGGCCAGGAACCTCGTTTATATTAGGAATTAATATCATGCGTGATCTAGACCGGTTGATGTTCTACAAAGATGGCCTGGGATACTGGCAGTGAGTCCTCAAACATCGGCCTACACAGGAGGTATTCCGGAGACTGAGCCAGGTATGTGGAATTTGCTACAGTTTTCAAAGAGATGAAGTGGTGGGGATTGCAAACGGCCCACCAGAGCATCAAAATAATCTCTCGCCTCATTAGTAGATCGTACATATGCATGTGGAAAGCCACCAAAGACTCAACGGAGTAGAGGTGACTATTGAGACCCAGAAACCAACAGGAACAGGACAAGGCCTGATGATCGCACATACTATGGCGACAGTGGTGGCCATCCGGTGTGCCAATGTACAATTATTCTACTGTTGGGCTTCGTGCAGGTGAAAAAGTTTTGGATTTGTATATGTATGGAGGAGAGACAGACCCCAAAGTCCAACTGGCCCTGATTGCTGAGGAACAGGAACCAGGAATTGTAGCTGGATGGAGATAATTTGCATATTACTGGTGTAATCTGGGATGACTGAACAGTCGCCGCGAGTCTGAGGATCTTTGGGTGTCGCTGGATAGAGCTGCTTGGAGGAAATCATCAAATTAGGAAATGAAGCTTGAGGAAGATAATTTGCATATTCCTGGAGCATTCTGGGAAGGGTCAAGAATCGCCGCGAGTCTCAGGATCTTTGGGCGAATATTTACTTTAATTCCATAGAAATTTGTTTTGTTCAACATGGAGGAGATTACCCATATGGTGTGCTGCTGTGTGTGCTATATATTTACAGACTTCCTAGAGGAAAAGACAAAGTTTACGCATAGCTCCCAAGTGTCCCGATTCCCGCGGGACAGTCCCGTTTTTGACACCCCCCTCCCGCGTCCAGCCCAGCACGGTATTTTTCCCGCATTGCACTGAGCCGCCACGCCACGCCCCCCTATCCACCGATGCCATGCTCCCCCCATCCACCGACGCCATGCTCGCCGTCCCAGATAGACGCACCGCAGCCTGCAATGATGTGGCTGGGCTGTGTGTGTTCAGTCTGTGCGCAGAGGACCTGTGAGAGGGGAGGAGTCAGGGGTCACATGATCAGGGCCCTCCTGTCTATGTGGCTGGGCTGTGTGTGTTCTGTGCGCACAGGACCTGTGAGAGGGGAGGAGTCAGGGGTCAAATGATCAGGGGCTGTGTCTGCCTCCATGTCTGTCTGCACTCTGCAGGAGTCTGGTGTGCTGTGCTGGTTGCTATGCTGTATGAGGTAAAGTTCCTGTGTGGGGTCAGGAGAGGCTTACAGTGTGGCTGTAGCAGAGCCATGTGTGTACGAGGTGTACGGAGCAGAGCCACGTGTATGAGGTGTAGGAGCAGAGCCACACGTGTACAAGGTGTACGGAGTGGAGCCGAGAGTGTACGAGGTGTACGGAGCGGAGCCCCGTGTGTATGTGGTGTACAGAGCGGAGACGCGGGTGTACAAGGTGTACGGAGCACGTGTGTACAAGGTGTGGGGAGTGGCGCCGCATATGTACGAGGTGTACGGAGCAGAGCCGCATGTGTACGAGGTGTACAGAATGGAGCCTCATGTGTACAAGGTGTACAGAGCGGAACAGCGCATGTATGGGGCGTATGGAGCGGAGCCGCGTGTGTACAGGGCGTACGGAGCAGAGTTGCGTGTGTATGGAGCGGAGCCGCGCATGTACGAGGTGTATGGAGCAGAGCCAAGTGTTCAAGTGTGTACGAGGCATGCAAAGTGGGTGTTTCCCCACGGACACAGGAGTACGCGGCGGAGCCCCAAGGAGCACTTTAAAACTCACACATGACGTTCCACCGGAAGTGATGTGCTGGAAGCTGACCGGAAATGAGGTAATTTCATGAGGAGATTGTGACGGAACCAGGAATGCTTCAGATCCATCACCGTGTCCTCCTCTGACAGCGCGGACAGCAGGATCACCTTGGAATCAGGGATGCTGGCCATGTGAGCGGATCATGATATGTCCTGCACCGGGAGGCTCAGGTGGGCACTTCAATGGGAGTCGGGCTGCTATAGTATCTTTATAGAATCTTTCTTTCTTTCTTTCTCCCTGTTTCTTTATTTCTCTGTTTCTTTCTCATTCTCTGTTCTGTCTTTCCCTCTTTTTTCTTTCTCTCTCTCTGTTCTTTCTTTCTCTCTCTGATCTTTCTTTTTTTCTTCCTCTCTCTTTTCTTTTTTTCTTTCTTTCTTTCTTTCTTTCTTTCTGTCTTTCCTCTCTTTCTTTCTCTCTGTACTTTCTTTCTTTACTTCTTTCTTTCTCTCCCTCTGTTCTTTCTCACAATCTGTCAGTGTTCTTTCTTTCCCATCTTTCTTTCTTTCTTTCTTTCTCTCTGTTCATTCTTTAATTTTTTTCTGTTTCTTTCTTTCTATTTCTTTCTCTCTCTCTCTGTTCTTTGTTCTCCTCTTTCTTTCTCTACATCGCTCTGTTCTTTCTTTCCCCCTCTTTCTTTCTCTCTATTCTTTCTTTCCCCTCTTTCTTTCGCTCTCCCTCTGTTCTTTTTTTTCTGTGCCCTCTTTCTCTGTTCTTTCTTTCCCCTCTTTCTTTCTGTCTATCTGTTCTCTCTCTGTACTTTCTTTTTTTCTTTCCCCTCTTTCTTTCTCTCTGTTCTTTCTTTCTCTCTCTCTGTTCTTTTTTCTGTCCCCGCTTTTTTTTCTCTCTGCGTTCTTTCTTTGTCTCTCTTTTTCTCTGTTCTTTCTTTCTTTCTCCTTTCTTTCTCTCTCTCTGTTCTTTCTTTTGCTCTCTGTTCTTTCTTTCTCTCTGTTCTTTCTTTCCCCTCTTTCTTTCACTCTGTTCTTTCTTCTTTCTCTCTCTGTTCTTTAGTACTCTCTCGCTCTCCTTTCTTTCTCTCTATTGTCTTTTTTTTCTGTTTTCTTTCTTTCTTTTCCTTAGTACCAGTGTGCCCACAGTACCAAGCACTGTGCCCATAATGCCAGCCACTATGCCCCTAATAGCAGTCAGTGTGATCAGCAGTGCTAAATGGGTGCAACTGGGAGTCGACATGGGTGTGACTAGTCGTGAAATGGGTGTGTGGCGCCCCTGAGACTTCAGTCGCCACAGAGGTACTGTATCTTCTCCTAAGGTGTAGTGCCCCACCATCCAGGTAGGGTGGGAACTCCCTTCCACGTTCCAACACCTGCACCCCACACACAGGATAGTTCAGCAGGGACCCATCCATGCTTTAGGCTGGAAAGGTCATAGGGTGCCTTTTGTGGTCCCTGGCTTCGTAACACGAGAGGTGCTGGGGAGGCGGGTGGAGTTAGATATAAAAGATAGGGAAGGTGTAGGATTTCAAGTCAGTCCGCAGAAGAGGGCAGGCGGAGTAGGAGAGGACAGCCATTCGGTGAGGAGTGGGGATCCCTAGAAGAAGGGATGAAGGAAGGAGTGCTGCAGCTGCCCCAGTGAACTGGGCCAGCTGGCACGGGAAGGAAGAGAAGGAGAAAGAGACATAGACTTGAGACTACAGATTCTATAAGAGAGATAGAACAGATCGGAACGAAGGAGAATAGAAGGACGGTGGGAAGCAGGTTGAGAAAGAGAGAGAACCCTTCCAGTCCAGAGTGCAAAGGCCGGGGCCCGGTCCCCGAGGTTGATTGGATCTTTATGTCCGGCAACAGACACCGGAGGAGTAGTGAACCACTAACGCCTTACTCCCATCATAGACTTTGGACAGAACAGCAACTGGATAGTGAGCCGGGACGCAGAGAGGAGTCCCCGAAGCAGGCTACAGCTGTCTGTCATACAAGTAGAGACTAGGAACACCTAGAGAGAGGCATTCCAGGGTAACTAAGTACTGGAGTGCTTCGCACCTAAAGGCGCATTGGAGGAGTCGTTCAGTAAGGTACATATTGGCGTAGTGTGGAGGGGAGAATCCTATCCTGCCTGGAGGTTGGCTGGGGCCCTGACCTGAAGAACACAGTGCGGAGGCAGGTAGTTGTGTGAACCGCAAACAGTGAGTAAAGCTTTGGAACCGCATACTCTGGTGTCCTCCAGTTATTCCAGCACCGCTAAACCTGGGTACCTGCACCTACACCAACTGCGCCTCCCTGCCATTACTTCATCTACACTGCCCTGGGACTACAGCTCCGCCTGTGGGGAGCTTTACCATCTAAGCTGCGCATACCATCAGTCCCAGAGGATCTGCCCGCAGCGTCGGCCTAACCACACTTGCCGAGCACCACAGGTGGCGTCACGAACTATTCCAATAAACTTTAACACCATTAACATCACCGCCATTGATATTGGGCGCCCAGGGCCACGGACCGGGTCACCGCTGCTGTGACACATTCCCCCTGACACCGGCCCGATACAGAGTATCCCGCTGCCCTGGGTGTGAGGGCGACCCAGGTGTGGTCAGGGCATGGCCTAACATTTGCATGGGTGTGCTGCACGCGCCGTGACCTTTGTCCCTCTTTCCCTTCTTCAAAAGTTGGGAGGTATGGTTTACACGCCAGAAATGTCAACTTGTGACTTTGTTAGAGGAAAAGGTGCAAATTCTTCAGGTGAGAATATGTGGCACCCCAGAGTCCAGTGACCACTGTGACAATGCCTCCCTCTGGGGGGGGTGATGTCATGCCTGGAGGCAGGGGGGTCCCCATGTCAGGTAACAGTGTACATGACAATTCATGCTGTAGGCCAAAAAGGGGAGCTTTCTTATCAATTCTGGCCAGCAGGTGGGGTTAGTGAGTCAGTAAGAACACAGCTGAGAGAGTAAACAAAAGAGTTGTCATGGAAATGGAAGCAGTTGGAACTCATGACAAGACAGTTAGAGTTGGTCTGTGGAGAGGGAAGGGACATGAGCAGAGACAAGGGCTCTGGAGAACTGACCCCAGAGCGAAGCGCTGGTAAAAAAGGGATGCCAGAGTTCTTGGTTGGGTATGAGCTGTACGCCCTGACAGCCGAATCTGGAGTGCAGGGGACTGCAAGCTCCTTAGCCTCACTGAACACCTGAAGACACGGCAGTAGACTAAGAGCCCGGGGCTGACCATGAACAAGACAGTGCCCATGATATAGGCTCACGCTGTCAGCCATACAGGTTAGCAATCATCATGCAGTAGAGGGCCACAGCTTAGCTACAAGCAGCAGGGACCCAAAAAGAGAGTGCAGAAGGAAGGTCCCCAACCTCACCTGGCAGGGTGGATCCCCTGAATGCCTACAGGCGAGCCGGACTCAATCCATCATCTGTTTGTGGTACCCCAGATTGCATTTACTTTCAAATAAAAGGTAAAGAAAACTGCACCTCTCAGTGTCCTTGACTTACTTTATTCTCTGCACCCCAATGTTCACCACCATCTGAACAACCAAATATATTTGCCCTTGGGCCCCGCTCTACCTGTGGGGAGCTGAACCATCTTTGCTGCATCACCATCAGCCCCAGTGGAACAAAACCGCAGCGTCGGCCACCCATTGCCGAACACCACGTGTGGCATCACAATTAAACTCCACATAACTCTTCTCTATTTTTCTTACTGGCCGCCCAGAGCCACAGACCGGGTCACTGCCACCATGACACATCCCCCTTTAAAGAACCTGACCGGCCCGGTACCGAGTAACCTAAGGCCCTGTGGGGGCGCTTCAACTGGAGTCATGAACAGGATTATCGAGCCTAGTAAAGCTGGATACTAGTTCGGAGCTCGGCAAAGCTGGGTACTAGGAGCCCGGCAAAGCTGGGTACTGTGTGCCAGAGATTTTATTAAATTGTGTGCT
This sequence comes from Dendrobates tinctorius, assembly GCF_039654945.1. NCBI lineage: Eukaryota > Metazoa > Chordata > Amphibia > Anura > Dendrobatidae > Dendrobates > Dendrobates tinctorius. Next base: position 24,621,391 of record NW_027361921.1, read on the forward strand.
AGAGACTTTAATGAGCATTCAAATCACCGCCATAACTGCGTCACACAGTGCGTGCGAGCAGAGAGGGGCGTGCCATCATGGGCGGAGCCAGAAAGAGAGCACGACGTGAAGCCCTGCCCTCGCTCTGACTTCAGTGGGTGAAGTGAAGCTGGAGCTGCGCTCTATTGTGAGCGATTGAAAAGCAGGAAGATCCGATTTGGAGACCAGGAGGAGCTCAATCAAGCCCGTCAGAGAGCAACTGTTGACAACGATAAAGGTAAATGGAGCTTGGCTGAGGTTCACTGAGGGAGGAAGAAAGTACCCAACTCGGGGGGAGATTCAGCGGCAGTCGCAGCCGCAGCCTCCATAATGCCGCTATCAATGCCATACATACCAGGAGCAGCCTGGTTACCGCAGTACTCAGGGGAGTCGCACACCCTGAGCGATTTTAAGGAAAGACTATGTAGTTTGTTCAAAGTGTACCCACTGTCTGAAAGTCAAAAAGTCAGTATCCTCATTGGCCAGTTAACTGGTGCGGCCCAGAGGGAAGTAAAGTCCTGGCCGGACAATGATAAAGGAACTGTCAAACAAATCTTGGCCAGACTGAAGGACACTTTTGACACCTGCACTTCAGCAGAGATAAAAATGAGATTCTTTGGGTGCAAACAAAGGGTGCAGGACAGTACACGGGACTATGCTCTTAATCTTCAGGAGGCGCTACGTGCCATAAAGCAGGTTGACCCTGAGAGCGTGCAAGATGAAGATAGATTACTTACAGAGCAGTTTATAGAGGGACTCCAGTCTAATAATCAAAGGACACAGCTGCGCATAATGGCCCTACAAAATCCTGAATTGGACTTTGCACAATTAAGGATAGAACCCTCCGGGTGCTGCGTGAACCAAGTCCTAGCGGCACAGAGCCCTCTAGGCTTCCAGCATTTACATACCAGCAGGAGGCAGCATCTTTTCCCCAGACTCCTATTGAGACCGACACGCCAGCCCAAGATGATGACTCTGCTGCCGACCTACGTCTCCAGGTCAAGGAATGGACTAAAAGTGTGGCTGCACTCACAAAAACTGTGCAGTCCATACAAATGGCTCAAAAGAAGAAAATCCAGAGGAGAATCCCACCGACCAGAGGGAGAGATAGCGATCGTTACGACGAGGAAGGACGGACCATCTGCCGCCGCTGCAACAAGGCACATAGCAAGATTCTGTTATTTAAAAAGCAACCCCTGGGGCAAAGGGCCAACCCCCAGGAGTAAAACAACCAGGCCCACCAAGTTGGAGAGACAAGTACATAGGAGGATGGCCGTTCCTGTCCGTCGTGATTGATGGCTTCCCGATGAACGCTTTACTGGACACCGGCTCCCAGGTGAAAACGATGCCATACTCTTTAAGCAGTACTGAGCTGATTCAGACATTACTCACAGCCCGGATAAAGACCTTGCCATCCTTGCCAGCAATGGTCAGCCCTTGCCTCAGATGAGATATAAAAAGGTGACCATCAAAATTGGCCGAGTAGAATTGCAGTCACAAGGTTTGATTATAGTTGATATTGACAAACGAGAATGCCATCCTATGATCACTTTAGCCACTAATATAATTGAAAATTGTATACAGGTAGCCAAGATCACCAGCTCCAGTCAGCAACGGGTCCTGCAAAAGGAGATCAGAGCCCTGACGCAGAGACAACAAGTAGAGGTGTCTGGTGGAGAAGTCGGCAGTGTCAGAGTAAGTGATCCTTTCCCCATTACAGTACCTCCCAGAAGGGAAATGTTATTTTGGTGCCGGGCAGCAATAGGCCACAGGGGTCAAGATTACCAAGCCCTGGTAGAACCCATGTACTCTGATAGTAGGCCCACTATTCTGACAGCCAGAGGGGTAGTTGATGTCCTCAAGGGGAGAGTACCAATACACATCTTAAACTGTGGGAAGAGAGAGGTCCATTTACACCGGTATGCAACCCTTGCTAAGCCGTTCACTGTTAGTAACAATGCAATAGAGGCAGCAGAACCCTTGCTTCCATCCCACAGGGTGGAAGACAATGGCTCTGAAGGGCAGCAGGAGGATTGGTGTCAGCAGCTACACGTAGGCACTGACTCCACCCCTTCGCACCTAAAGCATGGGGCTTACCAGGTGGCTCGAGAATTTGAACGGGTCTTCAGCAAACATCCTCTAGACTTTGGGCAGGCAAAAGGGGTCCAACACCATATCCCCACTGGAGATCATCCACCCATTAAAGAGAGGCACTGGCCTGTACCCCCAGCACACTATCAATGTGCCAAGGGTATGTTACGGGAGATGAAGGAGGCTGGGGTAATCAGAGATAGTTGTAGTCCTTGGGCAGCTCCATTAGTCCTTGTAAAAAGAAAGATGGTACTATGGGAATGTGTGTAGATTACAGGCGGATTAACAGCATTACACATAAGGATGCTTATCCATTACCTAGAACTGAGGAGTCACTAGCTGCACTGAGAACCGCTAACTATTTCTCTACCATAGATCTCACCAGTGGGTATTGGCAGGTTCCCGTGGCAGAGGCAGACAAAGAAAAGACAGCATTTACAACACCAATGGGCCTCTGCGAGTTTAACTACATGCCGTTCAGGCTCAGTAATGCGCCAGGAACATTTCAGCGGTTAATGGAATGCTGCCTTGGACATAAAAACTTTGAAACCGTTCTTCGGAACCTGGATGACATCATCGTCTTCTCCAAAACCTACGAAGACCATTTGAAGCACCTAGCCAAGATATTCAAAGCCCTGTCCAACTTTGGCTTGAAAGTAAAGCCATCGAAATGTCACCTTTTGAAGCCCAAGGTGCAGTACCTAGGCCACATGGTAAGTCACCTTTATCCGGGACTGGCAAAGACCCAACACTATTCATGAAGTAAGGCAGTTTCTTGGCTTAGTAGGCTACTACCAAAGATTTATAAAGGAATTAGCCAAAATAGCTGCACCCCTTCAAGATCTTCTAGTGGGTCAATCCAAGAAGGCCAAGAACAAGAGTCTTCCGTTTGAGCGAAAAAAAAGGATAGAAGAGTCCTTCATCATGTTGAAATTGGCCCTCACGGGAGATGAGATCCTTCCCTACCCTGACTATGACCAACCATTTGTACTTTACACTGATGCCAGCAACGTGGGATTGGGAGCAGTGCTGTCACAAGTGCAGAAAGGCAGAGAAAGAGTGATTGCCTACGCCAGCAGAAAACTTCGTCCCAATGAGAGGAACCCAACAACTACAATTCCTTTAAATTGGAGTTCCTCGCCATAGTCTGGGCTGTAACGGAGCGCTTCAAGCACTACTTGCCTTCAGCAAAGTTCACCATCTACATGGACAAAAATCCGCTAACCCACCTTGAAATGGCAAAGCTAGGGGCACTTGAGCAGCGATGGATGGCCCGGCTGTCCAACTATGAGTTTACCATCAAGTACCGAGTGGGACATAAGAACGCTAATGCTGATGTGCTGTCCAGGATGCCCAATTCACCTGACGGGCGAGAAGATCCAGAAGAACTTGAAGAAATCGAGTTACCAGCCTTCCACCATCCAATTGCAGCCCAACGCTCCCAAGGGGTGAGGAATAAGCACTATATTGTATGAGAAGCAACGTTGAACCCAAAACCCCATCATGAGTGGGCAGAGATAATGACCCAGCTGTTCACCAAGTAAAGGAGTTGCTGAAACAAGCTGATTCACACCCTGGTCCAGATGACCCACAGGAAGCACAGCAGTTATGGAAGGAGAAAGGCAAGCTGTTCATGTACGAGGGTAAGCTCTGTAGGAGGAACATCTACTCGCGCACTCATGAACTCGTCTGGCAGGTGGTAGTCCTGAAGCGGGATGCACCAATGGTCTTGTAGGCGTATCACGATGGAGCAGGACACTTCGGGTGGAAGAAGTTGGAGATTCTACTTCATGAAAGATTCTACTGGGTTGGCATAAGGAAAGCCATTGAGAAGTGGTGCCGAGAATGTGGCCCATGCAACCTGCACAGGAAAGACCGTAACAACCAGCGAGCCCCATTACAGCCAATCATCACGAAGCAGCCACTTGAACTGGTAGCCTTGGATCACGTGAAGTTAACTCCGAGTAGGAATGGCTACACCTACGCTCTGACCATTGTTGACCATTACTCAAGGTTCTTGGTAGTCGTGCCTGTCAAAGACCAAACAGCATTTCAGCAACACTTTTGTCGACCGCACGGATACCCTGAACAAATGCTCACCGACCAAGTTCCAGCCTTCGAGGCAGAAGTGTTCCAGGAGTTCTGTAACATGTACGGTTGCAAGAAAATGAGGATGACGCCGTACCATCCACAGACAAATGGCATGTATGAGAAGATGAACCAGGTGGTAATTAACTTATTGAAGACCTTACCTCTGGAAGAACGAAACCAGTGGCCAGAGAAGTTGCCAGATCTGGTAGATGTATATAATTATATACCGGTAAATTCCACCAATTGCACTCCGGCCTACCTGATGAGGGCAAGACCTGGTAAGTTACCCATTAATTTGGATATAGGAGTCTTACCACCTGACACGACATCACCAGATGCAGACTGGGATACAGAGTGGCAGCAACAATACGCAAAGTGCAAGAATGTGTGTAGAAAAGTTTGTCCCATGCAAGACAGAGACAAGAAAGGAATTACAATCAACAGGCCCCAGCAATTCCCTTGACACCAGGAGAATAAAGGTACTGTCACACTTAGCGATGCACCAGCGATCCCGACCAGCGATATGACACGGTCAGGATCGCTGGTGCATCGCTAAGTGGTCGCTAGTGAGCTGCCACACAGGCAGATCTCACCAGCGACATCGCTGGGGACGGGGGTCGCTACTTACCTGTCACACTAGGCGATCCTGCGTCCTCCCGCCCGGCTCCACGCTCGTCGCTCGTCTCTCCACAGGAAGCGCCGATGGAAGCTGACGACGAGAAACGGTCCTGCCTGATCTCGCGCGATCAGCGATAACTAGCGGGGGAGCGGGTCGTAGGTAAGTATCACACACAGCGATATCGCTAGCAATATCGCTATAACGTCACAAGTTATAGCGATATTGCTAGAGATATCGCTTAGTGTGACAGGTCCTTTAGTGCTCAAAAGAAAGAGACGAGTTCACAAACTAGATGACCAGTGGCAGGCACAGCCATAAACCATTGTACCTTCAGACTTTAATAACACCAAGGTATGCCTCATCAGCAAGGATGGAGGAGAAACCTCAGAGGCAGTCTCAAGAGATCATATGAAAGTGTGCCCCGATCAACTGATCAACTGAAAAACAAAGAGAAAGTCCAAAACACCCCACGGTACACAGTAGAAGTGGAAGAGAAGATCCATACAATCCTTGGAGAATTTCCTCGGTCGTGGACACAAGTAAATCAGGCTATCGTAGCACCAGTCCTAACTTTTCAACAGTCTACGGCACCGGATGAAGCAGAGACTCTTAATGAAACGACTCCAGTAACAGATGCCACATCTGCAGTGGAATGCAGAAATCTGTTCCCTGCTAGCAGTGAATCTGTCAGTCTCATGGTGAGTCTAAGAGGCAGGAGAAGGTAGTCTAGAATACCAATACTACACAGGTCCACTTATAGCGTAGTGACTAGTGCACTCGCTGCACTAGCAGTAGACACTAGAGAACAGGTCAGGTCATCAGAGATACCTGTACTGCGTAGATCCACTCGTAGATCCACTAATAGACCATACGAGTCAACAATGTGATGCAGCAGAAAAAAGGCAAACACAGTTCTAGGATGTATTAAGTAAACCGTAGAGTCTAGATGACATGAAGTAATTATCCCCCTCTCCTCCTCCTCCTCGGTTAGGCTGCATATGGAATACTGTGTCCAGTTCTGGGCACCACATTTTAAATACATGTGAAGCAATGGAATTAAACTGAAAGGGAGAAGAAACAAATTAGATATTAGAAAAAACATTTTGACAGTGAGGGTGGTCAATGAGTGGAACAGGTTTCCATGAGAGGTGGTATGTTCTCCTTCAATGGAAGCCTTCAAACAGAGGGTAGACAGACATCTGTTTGAGATGGTTTAGTGAATCCTGAGCTAAAATGAGCAGAGGGTTGTACACGATGTTCCTTGAGATTCCTTCTAACTCTAGCAATATGTGATTCTATGACTCCGAGGACAGACCTGACTCTGGAGTGGAATAACCAAATGGTCCTCAAAGTAATTCAACTGGACACTAGTCAGTTCTCCCTCAAGCAAATTCAGACCTGATAGAAGACCTGTTATGGGTTATGGGTTTCAAGCTGCTTTCTCCAGAAATGAAGATGGTTTTGCATGTACAACACGAGATTCTGACGGATGACACACCTTGGATCCATGATCAATATCAACAAATTCCCTCTAACCTTTATCAGAAAGTAAAATCAATGCTATCACAGATGTAGAGTAGTGGAGTCAGAATCCATGGGCTGCAACGATAGTGCTCATCTGAAAGAAAGACAGGAGCTTGAGATTCTGTGTTGACTATCGCAAGTTTAATAGTGTCACCGTACGAGACGCTTACTCTTTGCCTACAGTGGAAGAGTCCCTGACGGCGATTCAACAAACTACGCATTTGTAGACCCTTGATCTGGCAAGTGGCTTCTGGCAGATTCTGGTGGCTGAAAGAAACAAGCCCAAGACAGCTTTCATTTTACCAGTGGTCCTGTACGAATTCAATAAAATGTCTTTTAGACTCACCAATGCAGCTGTGATGCTTCAGAGGTTATTAGAGCACTGTTTGTGAGAGCTGAATTTTCAATCCATCTAGATATATCTAGATGAAGTCATCGTTCATACACCCACCTTCGAGCAACATCTATGAAGACTACGGCAAGTGCAGACCCATCTACAGGCCCACAGTTTGAAGTTGAAGCCCAGAAAGTGTAATTTGTTTCAGACAGAAATCAAATATCTATTGCATGTGGTGTCTTCGTGTGGAGTCAGCCCAGCTGGAAGCAAAGCGAAAAGGATTTGGCGTCTGCCATGGATTCTTCAAGAGCTGTGAGCCTTCCTGCAACAAACAGGATACTACCTCCATTTTATCTCAAACTTTGTTAAGATCGACAAAACTCTTGACAAATTTCTGAAGAGGACCACAAAAGGCCCAAATAATCAGCTCATTGCCTGGGGATCATCACAACACCAAATCTTGGATCAGTTGAAAGAAGCCTTGACCAATGCCTCAGTGTTGGAATATGCTCAATATGGTTATCCACTCATTGTATATATGGACAGAAGTCTTCACAGATTGGGAGCGATGTTGTCCCAGGAGCACAGGAGCCAGGAATGAATAATAACATTGGGTTATCGATCTTTGAGAAACTCTGAAAGAAACCCAGATAACTACAGTTTCTTTAAGCTGGAGTTCTTGGCGCTCTTCTGATCCATGATCAAGTAGTTTGCCAAATACCTTACTGGAGCACAGGTCTTGATCTAGACTGACAATAATCCATTGACTCATCAGCAAAGTGCAAAACTGGGGGCCCTGAAACCGAGGTGGCTTGCGCAAATGGTGAAATTTAATTACTCCATTAAATACCATTTCAGCAAAGAGAATGCAAATGCTGACGCTTTGCCTTGAATCACCCTTTCCATTTCCTCGAGAGAGGTGGATGAAGAAGAAGTGACACAGGTACCGGACTTAGGTGAAACCCTTGGCCTCCCTAGCCAAGACTAATGGAGTAATAGCACGAGAGATGGTGTTACTCAGCAGGACACCGGCCATATGGGTCCAGACCCAAGATGATGATTTTGCAATCCAGATGTTCAAGTGATGGCTCAGGCTGAATTGTCCTCAGATGGCTTGAAGCATTGAGTATTCCTGGCAGCTGCCCTTCAGCTCCCATGATGTCTCTGCCATGTGCTGCTTACAAGCATTAAGCAGCTGCTGGCATCGGGGCAGGGAGCACCGGGAAAGTAAGTGTAATAGTTTGCTTTTTTAATGTTTTCTGATGGAGCCATGCATACCAGGAACAGGATGGGGGCCCAGAATACCGGGATGCCATTAAAGAGAGAAGAATATATCCCCATGGGTGTGGAATGCAGGGAATATTCATTTCTCTTTAGCAGCGGGCACAGAAGTTAGCATAATAGCAGCCAGCTCCTGCCTCTATGACCCGCTGCTCCACCAAAACCGTTCCCCCACCTTCCTACCTCCCCACCACAGCCGATACATCTGGACTATAAGATGCACCTCCCATTTTCTTCCACATTTTTGAAGGAAAAAATTGCATCTTATAGTCCGAAAAATATGAAAACATTATCTAGTCCTGCTAAAAAACAAGTCGCCATGCAGCTCCATTAGCATAAAAATAAAAAAGTTATAGCTCTGAGAATACACCGATGCAAAAATAAATATTTTTTCTACTGTATAAAATAGATTTTATTGTGTAAAAGTGACAAAACATAAAAAATTATATTAATGAGCTATTGCTGTAATCATACTGTCCCGAAGAATAAAGTCGCCTTATCAATTTTACCACATGGGCTCAGATTAGAGGAAGATTCACGTATAGTAGAAAAACGAAAAGCAGCACTCACCGAATCCTTTTTACTAAATCGAAAAAGTCCTTTAATATATTAAAAGGAACATCATTGCAGTGAGCAGGTTTTCAGGGATACATGTGGGGGACAGAGTGGACAACACATTTAACACCCCTGCAAACCTGCTAACCGCAATTATGTCTCATTTAATGGATTAAAGGAAAATTTTGAGAGTTAGGATTCATTGAGTGTTGACTTTCCTTTTTCTACAATATGTGAAAAAATGTGACATGCTCAAAAATGGTACCAATGAAAATATCAATTCATCCTTCAAAAAACAAGCCCTCACATGACTCTGTTGGTAGAAATATGGAAAAATTATAGCTCTCAAAAATGGTGATGCGCAAAAAAAGCGTCTTTTAGTGTGTGACAGCAGCCAAACATAAAAAGTTATATAAATCTAAAATTGCTGTAATCGCACCAAATAAAGTCATTTAATCACTTGTACTGCATGAGGGACACCGTAAAAAAAAAATAAAACCAACTATTGATTTGTTCATTCTGTCTACCATAGATCATAGTAAGGTTCGGCTCAAATTTATCCTGCGCTCTACGCTAAGTGATTCTAAATATCAAATAAAGGGATATTTGTGGATGGTTTCATACCTGCTAGGTGAACTTGAGATGTATACTCCAGTATTATAAGTGAAAAGGTAGTGATTTATTTGACGGGTTTTGAAGTATAAAATTACTTCTTCCTCAGGATTGACCACATGCCTCATGTGGTCAATCCTGAGGAAGAAGTACGATAATTTTGTACTTCGAAACACGTCGAATAAACCACTACCTTTTCACTTATAATACTGGAGTATACATCTCAAGTTCATCTAGCAGCACAAAACCATCCACAAATATCCCTTTATTTGTTATTTAGAATGGTGTCATATTGAGGTAGTTTCTGTCATATAAGCCTGCCAAAGTCACTTTAAATATGACGTGGTCCCTAAAAAAAAGGTTTTGAAATTTTGTTGAAAAAATGAGAAATTGCTGTTCAACTTTTAACCCTGCTAACTTCCTAAGAAAAAAATTATTTTTAAAAAATGATGCAGATGGATGTAAAGTAGACATGTGGTAAATGTTATTTATTAACTATTTTCTGGTACATAACTCTCTGGTTTAAGGGCATAAGAAATAAAAGTTTGAGAATTGTAAAATTTTCTACATTTTCACCAAATTTCCAATATTTTCACAAATAAATGCAAGTCATATGAAACAAAGTTTGCCACTATCATGAAATACAATGTCACGAGAAAACAATCTCAGAATCTCTGGCATTCCTTACAGCATTCCAGAGACATTACAACATAAAATGACACTGTTTAGAATTGTAAAATTTGGCCTGGTCATGAATGTGAAAACTGGTTTGGGGTGTTTGAAGGGACTAAGCATGAACTTATAATGGAAGAAATCTCCGGCTAGATTGGGTTTTCTCCATAGATGTTTGGTGCATCTGAAGCACTACTGGGGAAAACATGTTTGCAGCATGTCCCAGGGTTGTCACTATCTGTGCCGAGTTGTTCTATGTATAGGAGGTACAGCTTCAGCCAGAGCACTTTGCAATGTTTCATTATAATTAGAGATGAGCGAATATTTCAAGGTTTGCTTTGGCTCACGAACGCCGAATCTGCAATATTCGCTGATTTAATCGTCGATTAATCGCCCAACATAGCCGAACATACATAGCACAAAAGTCGGTGTTTCACAAACTGCCTGACAGCATGGGAAACACCGTTGTAGTGCTTCTGATTGGCGGTGAAATAATCCCTGCCGGTCAGAGAGCCGCGGTTCCCATGCTGTCAAAAGACAGAGTGAGTGCTCAGCTGTGATCGGAGGTATAAAGTTTACCTCCAGTCACTGGTGCGGGCTGATGGGACTACAGCTCCCATCAGCAGACTCTTGCTGTCCCTAATAACAATGCGAGCAGGAGCGACATATGAGAGTATTCCTCAGCCGTTCCTGCACTGTAAATAAATAACTAAAAAAAAATGTCTGTGTGGGTTCCCCTGTGTTTTTGATAACCAGCCAGTTGAAACTCACAGCTCGGGGCTGCAACCCTCAGCTGTCAGCTTCAGCAAGGTTGGTTATCATGAATAGAAGGGTCCTCACGCCATATTTTTTCATTATTTAAATAAGTCATTTAAAAAAACAGAGTGGGGTCCCCCTATATTTGACAGCCAGCCTTGCTAAAGCAGACAGCTGGGGGGCCGGTATTTTCAGGCTGGTAAGGGCCATTAATATTGGGGGATCTCATGTCATTTTTTAAAATTATTTATTTAAATATTTAAAAAATAGCGCATGTGGACTCCTCTATTCTTGATAACCAGCCTTGCTGAAACTAACAGCTGAGGGTTGCAGCCCACAGCTGTGAGTTTTGCCTGGCTGGTTATCAAAAATATAGGGAAACCCACGTGCAGGTTTTATTAAATTATTTATTTACAGCGCATGAGTGGCATCATACTATCATAGAATACAGGTGAGTGCATAGCATTCTGCCCAGTGAGTAAATTCACACTGGGCGTTTTTGATGCTAATCTTCAGCTGCTTTTCACAGTACCAGAAATCTCATGCACACACATTGTTTTTTGTGTCATCAGGATTTTGTGCTTTTGCAAGGTTTTTTTTTTACATACAGCATGTCACTTCTTTTAGCTTTTTCTCGGCATTTTTGCAGCGTTTTTCACTCAGTGACTTGAATGGATGGTGAAAAAATTCTGCAAATACCCAGGTTGACTTTTCTTGCAGCATATATGCTGCAGAATAGTCAAGGACAACAGGATGTGACCTCACAGTCAGCTCTGCTGCATCCAGATGGCAGGCTGCATGATGTGTACACGCAGCCTGTCAATCAGCAGAGTGGACCCCAACCCCATTCACTTGAATGGGCGACCCCATAATATAGTGTTTGACATGCTGTCATATGCATGATCGGTGGTAAAATCATCCCTGCCGTTCGGTTCCCATGCTGTCAAAAGACAGCGTGAGCGCTCAGCTGTGATTGGACGTATACATTTATAAATTCTTACCTGTCACACTGTGATTTTACTAAACGTGGCACATGAATTGCTGGATTTTACTCTATCTTTTACCGAATGTTACCTGTTGTGAGTTCATTTTCCCTTTCACTGTTGATGTCTGATGAACTCCCTCTGCTGGTGAAGAGAGGTAGTGAAATTGATTGGGTTGAGAAGAACCTGTCATCTGAACAGGTGGAGCCTGATTGGACACCCGGAATCACTGAGCGGATATAAGGCTGCCGACGCCCAACAGGGGGGTTGGTGATCCTTTCTGCTCTGAGCTCTTGCAACCAGTTAGTCCTGTCTACTGAAAGCTAAGTTTTTGCTCTCTTATCTTTCCATGCGATTTTGTCTGTTTGCTTCGTGTTTTGTGTTCAGCCTGCCTTTGTTGGGATGGGCTGAGCTCCATTTTTGTCTCTCATCAGTTTATCTCTTTGCTCTGTTTTCAGAATATACCTGAGTGCTGATATAGTGATTTTGAAGTCCTAGCGACTTCAGGGCCTTTTTCCCTATCAGACGGTTGGGACATTTTTGGTAGGGTTTTTTGCGGATTGCAGCCAGCATCTTTTCTGTCCTTTCCTATTTAGTTAGTTGGGCCCCATCGTTTGCTCAACCTGTCTTTCTGTCTGTGTTTGTGTTTTCATCTGCTTTTCACCAACAATACATGTTGGGGGCTGTCTATTGCTTTGGGGTCTGCTCTGGGGCAGTTTAGATTTCCCCTTCCTTTCTTTAGGCTTATTTAGTTCTCCGGCTGTGAACGAGGGGTCTAGGGCATCGTAGGAACCCCCCACGGCTACTGTTAGTTGTGGTGAATAGGATCAGGGGTCTGCAATCCGATAGCTACCAACCTCTCCGGTTTTCTGGACTTAGCTTGTATTTTTGTTTTTTCCTCCTCCGGTGACTCATTCATAACAGTTACCGACTTTTCCCGAGTTTAAGTAAAATGCTTGTGTTACCTATCATGAATCTGAATGTACCATATTCGTGCCAAATTTATGTTTGGCGATCGTATTCGCTCATCTCTAATTATAATATTTCAGAGCAGAGTCAGTACATCAAAGAGAGGAGAATGGGGTCAATGATGACTGCAAATTCCTCATAAGTTTCTGAGTATTGACATGTATTTTTCTATAAGTGTGATAATTAAGACTCTCCCAAACATTAAGATAATATTTGGAAAAGTCTCAAAATAAGGCCGGGGTCACACTTGCGAGAAACTCGCATGAGTCTCGCGTCTCAATACCTGGCACTGCCGCCGGCACTCGGACTGGAGCGCTCAGCTGCATAGAAATACATACAGCCGCACACTCCAGTCCCAAGTGCCGGCGACAGTGCCGGGTATTGAGACGCGAGACTCATGTGAGTTTCTCGCAAGTGTAACCCTGGACTTAGCATCACTGTGGGACTGTGAAGATACACATATATAAAACCATATACTGCAGTATAACAGCCTCATATATTTAAAACAGAAATAGCAATGCAAATATAAAAGTATATTTATATAGGAGGATAAGTAGGGTTTTAAGGGTTCTTGCCTTTCAGCCCCTCACATAGGGAAAGAGATATTTAAAAATTTTGGGGGGGAGATTATTATGAAATGTACTGCAACATATGTTTTTATGCAGTTGGTGGGCACGCCAAAACGACACATCCGCATACATCCACATACATCCACATACATCCGCATGTCCTGTGTAGCCAATGTTAAAGATAGGTATGCAGGACGCATGCAGAAGTAGGCGGAGCTAAACAGAAGTGCAGAAATAGGCGGAGCTTAACGGAGGAAGTACGCAGCCCTCCGCAGCTCAGCCAAACGCTAATGTGAACCTAGCCTTACATAGCTGCACAGCACAGCCCTGTCAATTGCATAGTGGCAGTGGCTGAGTACTACACATCTGCCTCCTATTTCAATAAATAAGGGGGTAGAAATGCAGTACCCAGCCTTGGCCACTATGCAATTGACAGAGCTGTGCTGTGCAGCTCTGCAAGTCTCCACATCAGGCTACCACCAGTAATAAGTCATCAATAAAAACGTCCCGAACAAGCTTTTAAGTGATGAATTTTCATTGGATTGTTTTTTTAATTTACTGAGATATGCCCCTTTAACTTTTTTTTTAATAATCTATATAAGGAATGTACCTCTATCATAAACCACTGGCAATAAGCTACAGCAATCCATTCTCGAGCATGAATTCCACAGTCCATAAATATCGCTTTCTTTGTCTTTGCGGATGGCCATCCCACCTGTAAAATATAAAATGTTAGTGTGTGCAAATACATAAACACAAAGATGCCACAAAATGTACAGTTGTTGTGTGCAGAATTTCTTTTGGACTTGCTGATGATTTTACCCTTTACATTGTCAGTCCATTGCAAATCCTAATCTGAATCAGCCCGCAACACATGCAGATATTACAATGGATTAACTGCAGCCAAATCCTATAGCATACCTCTCATGATTCTCATTGTATGGACAGGGCCACATTAGTGAATCACGAGAGCAGCTAATGACACAGCTTCTGAGGAGGAGACAGGAATCACACTGCACTCTGGTGATATCTAAGTGCAGTGCAATGTTTCACATGCACCCTTAGACTTATATATGGGTGTATGTGATCCGAATTTGGTATGCAATCGCAGCAATCTGCTTTTTTTTCCTATCCGATCGTAATCTGATTGGAGCAGGAAAAAAAAGTCATTGAGAACAGAAGCATAGGATTAAATTGGTACGAATGTAAGATGTGTGTCGGCCAAAATGCAATTGGGTCCAAACCCCATTGATGGCAATGGTATAGAGTTCCAGTTTTCTTAGAGATTTAAAGGTGACTGGGCAACTGGTACTGAGGGACTGCCATCAACATTTGGAAATCGTCTGTATCCACTAGGTGTGAAATGTTGTGGAGATGTTATGGTGGATTGAGAAAGATGTGTTGTGCTAGGTGACACAAAAACAGCAGGCAAGTCCACTTCCATAACAGCTGGCAGGCTCTCACTCACACTAACTGTAGGGGGTAAATAAGTGGAGTTTCTGCGGATGGAGACCTGTGTGAGAATACTTGGCACGGTGACAGAGGAGGAAGAAGCAGCAGATGTGGTTGATGGGATGGTTGGCGAGGTCTGCTGGTCAGCATTTTAGCGCAGTGAGATTCCCACACTAAGGCATGTTGATGGCGCATGTACCGGTTCATGCATGAAGTCGTGCAATTGTTGCAATTTTTGCCTTTACTAAGCTCTATTTTTTTGCAAATTTGGCAGATAATGTGAGTTGGGTCATCTTTTGTGGTCTTAATAAACACCCAGGCTAGGCAACCCTTGCTGCTGCTGTGAACTGCTCACTTGTGAATGGTGCTGTCACAGTCAGAGTTGGGGCTGCAGTGCTTGTAGTGGTTGCATCACATTCTGTATGTGAGGGAAGCCGCAACATAACTTCCTCATCTTCCTCCTCCTCCACCTCCTCAGCTGAGCTACTCAGCTGCATAGCTCTGAGTTCACACCAAGTCGGATCTACAACCTCATCGTCATCCTCTCTGTTTTCACACTCCTCATCCTGAGATTCACCCTCATCCTCTTCCTGCCCTAACACCACAGTACAGTCCACGTGCGCCTCTGGTATCTGAGTCACATCAGGATCAACTCCACCCCCCAATGGTTAATGTCTGGTGACAAGGGTCTGGATTCTGCTTGGACCCTCCTTTGTTTGGTCCTGGATCCAACATGAAAAAATTTTAGACATCGGTGCAAATCCTTTCCTCTTCTGGATTCTGTGAATCTTTAGAGCAGACCTCTGATTCCACCATCACCTCGCTTTTTTCACTCATGTTCTATGTAGCCTTTCCACCTTCAACTCTTTTAACCTGCTGTTTTACAAACTTTGGCATACAGATTTCAGTCACCTGTCACTTTATGAACATTCACTATTTTTCTTCTTAGATAGTGTGCTTGAACAACACTGTTATACCTAATGATTTTTAGTGGAAATCTGATTTAACACTGAAACACAGTTTTATCACAAATGATTTGGATTAGCTAATTGGGCCTTGTGGCTGCACCCCAATATTAGGCCTAATGATTTTTAAGTGGGAATCTGTCCTTCTGATTTGTATCTGAAACACAGTTTTATCACAAACGATTTGGATTAGCTAATTGGGCCTCGTGACTGCACCCCAATATTAGGCCTAATGATTTTTAAGTGGGAATCTATCCTTCTGATTCGTATCTGAACACAGTTTTATCACAAAGGATTTGGAGTAGCAAATGGGGCTTCCGGAGACTGCCACACAGTTTTTGCACAATCTAGTTAGGTGCTGTAAGATTGATGTCACACAGGACAGGATCCTATCTAGCTAACTGACAAGTTCACTTGTAGCACTATCAGCAGCGTCTTATCTTCTCTGCGCCACTGAGAAAATGGCACCAGCAAAGCAAGATGTCCACATTTTATATGGTCTGGGACATATGACTTCAGCATCCAATGACAGAAGACCTTCTGTCATGATGTTGTGGATGGTTTCAGTGCCCTGATTCAACACACATAAAGTTAAGGGGAAAAAAAGCGTGCCACTCCTCTAATCTCTACACACACCCTCCCTTCATAAAACACATCCTCCCGCCCATCTCACTCATCATACAGCAAAACTATCCTAGCCAAAGTAATAATAAAAGCATTAGTGAAATTGCGATGATTTACTGAATTTTACCGACTTTGAGTAAAAATGCTCGTGAAATCGAACATGAATCTGAATGTCCTATGTCCATGCCAAATGTGAGATAGGTGAACTTTTTCTCAACAAGCTTGCTCATCTTCAGTCTCTTTTACAATGTAAGCAAATGGAGCTCGTTCTGACATTTCACAATTTTACATTGTAAAAGTCACTTCTGGATTGCAAAGAGCACAGTGTGATGCAGAAAGTCTGAATCACTGCCATGTGACTCAAAAGAGGAGTGGAACAGCATTGGGTACCGGTAAAGATTGCAATAAGCTAGTATGCAAATATGGTTTATTAGTAATTGTGGCGCCCTGCGTCTTTATCGCCACAAAAGGGGTTAAATATGTACTGTTTTGTATGTGTTTTATGAGCAATGGGAGTTATGCTTTCTCTGCTAGAGACCACAACACACACCCACAAATCACCTCACTCCCTCACTTGTCTGAAGTTTAGAGCTTTGCAAGCACACCCTAACTGGGAGGGGGAGGGGCCGAGTTGTTGTTTTCAGGGTGAAGAAGAACTGACAGCCTGAGGCCACGGACCGGGTCACTGCCACTGTGACATTTCCCATTGAAGTTAACGGGCCCGATGCCGAGTATCCCACGGCCTCTGGGGCGCGTCATAATATTTACAAGCTTTCTACTGTTTGCAATAAACCAATCAAACAAAAACATGTCAAATACCTCAACACAACTATTATAATAAGTATTTTCTCCAAATTCAACACAAAATGCCACTACTAATAACTACCGTTCTCTCTGAATTATTCATTTCCTTCATAAGAAGCATCTTTAGTGCTTAGTAAAGCATTCTTTGACAGATCATCTCTAAACATAATGCACAACTAGCCACTAGATTCTTTCAATCTTCTTGTAGTATAGAAATCTGTAGGCAATGGCCTTAAGTTCCCTAACATTGTCAATGCTGCAGTGCCAGTGTCTCCAGTGATGTCTGTGCCTTATTGTTTGTGATTACCGATGCCAAAGTGGTAAAAGGTTTTGGCTTATATTTGTGTTTTTCCATAAGGTTCACAGCTATATATAATACACCTCTCACCCAAGGTGTGTTGAAGTATAGCACTAAAGCGTTGTCTCTGCTTGTCTGGACATTGCACTTTGGGTTCATTTCATTTTCTTTTCTTGAATCTCAAGACCAGCAATTTTCATCTGCCGTTTTAGTATTGTTCGTGGGTATATCTTGGTTGGATATATTGTACAATGGAACCCTGAGCGTTACAACAAATGCATGTCTATAAATATGAACTCGTTAACTATGGATTGTGTATTATACTTTATGGAGGATTATGGGCTGTGCATTATATTATATGAATGATATGGGCTGTGCATTATAATAATAATAATCTTTATTTTTATAATAATAATCTTTATTTTTATATAGCGCTAACATATTCCGCAGCGCTTTACAGTTTGCACACATTTTCATCACTGTCCCCGATGGGGCTCACAATCTAAATTCCCTATCAGTATGTCTTTGGAGTGTGGGAGGAAACCGGAGTGCCCGGAGGAAACCCACGCAAACACGGGGAGAACATACAAACTCCTTGCAGATGTTGTCCTAGGTGGGATTCGAACCCAGGACTCGCTAACCACTGAGCCACCGTGCTGCCATATTTGCATTATACAAATATGGAGGTGCATTATACTATATGGAGGACTATGTAGAGTGCCTTATATTATATGGAGGACTATGAGATCCATATTTCTATATGGAGGACCATGGGTGGTGCATTATACAAAAGGAAGGACTATGGACTGTGTATTATATTATATGATGGATATGGGCAGTGCATTATACTAATATAGAGAACTATGGGCTGTGCATTATATATGGAGGTACATTATACTATATGGAGGAATATGGGGGTGCATTATAAATGGAGGATTATGAAGGATGCATTACACTATATGGAGGATTATGGGCTCCATTATATATCGAGGACTATGAAGGGTGCATTGTATTATATGGAAGACTATGTGGTGCATTATACTATATGGAGGATTATGGACTATGCATTATACTAATGGAGGACTATGGGCTGTGGATTATATATGAAGAACTATGGAGGGTGCATTAAATTATATGGAGGGCACATTATACTATATTGAGGACCATGAAAGGTGCATTATATTATATGGATGACTATGAGGGGTGGATTATACTATATGCTGGACTATGGTGGTGCATTATACTGTATGGAGAACTATGTGGGTGAAATATACTATTTAAAGCACTATGGGAGGTGCATTATACTATACGGCAGATTATGCCCTGTGCATTATACTATATGGAGGACTATGGGGAGTGCATTATACTACTGCTATGGGACCCCATGACTTCTATGTACGCCCTTGGTGAGTACAATGGTTTATTTATTTTATACATTAAAAAACTGTGGAAAATGGGGGACATACACAGGGATGAGGGGTACATATATCAAGACGGGACCCAGGATAAGGGACATATACACCAGGATAGGGGATATATATCAGGATGAGAACCAGGATAAAGAATGCTGTAGATAAGCCCCTGATGGCAGTGCCGGCAGCTGATACTCAAAAAATGGGGTGACAGATTCCCTTCAAGCTGGCGCCGGAGGTGGGAGATCCCTTTTGGCGTTGATGTCATGGCCGGATGCGCCGACATCTCCAGTGCATTTACATACATGCGCCGTGATTAGTAGGTGTAATAAAACACCAAGCACAGTGTCACTTTGGGGGTCACGTGGGGCATCAGGTACAGGTGTTTTGATTGGTTCACAGTAGTTATTAGGAGGAGGAAGTAATACTTTTGAGTGCTGCGGTATCATTGGAGGTCACGTGGGGCATATGGCTCAAGCCTTTTTATTGGTCAATAGGTACTTAAATAGACATCTAGTCTCTCCCATGATATACACCCCCGAAAGAAGATTGCTCAAAACGTGCGTTGGGGTGGGAGACATGGCACTTCCCTGCTTGCCACTAAGGAAAAAATGGTGTTTACTTTTTCTGGTTCTTTTACCGCTACCTCAGACTGCTGATTTTTGTCATTAGCACACTAAGAGCACTTTGAGATTTACTCATGTGTGTGTTAGTAAAGTTTCATGTTCATTCCGCCTATCTTAGGCTGGTTTCACATTTGCACTTTATAGCGCTGTGACGGCCTGTGCACCGCCGCCGCTAAGCCCCGCCCCCTGCTGGCTCCCTGCCCGTCCCATCCGGTCATCGGCGCCTACTAGCGCACATGGACGCTTGCGATCTGCGCACCCTATCTTTAGCATAGGGTGCGCAGATCGTGCGCTGGCCGTGCGCTAGAAGGATTTTAGTGTGCGCTGCGCACTTTTGAAGGTGCGCCGTGCGCGCCAAAATGCAACATGCTGCGTTCGGCGCACATCGGCGCACCTTCAAAAGTGCGCAGCGCACGCTAAAATCCTACTAGCGCATGGCCAGCGCACGGTCTGCGCACCCTATGCTAAAGATAGGGTGCGCAGATCGCAAGGGTCCATGTGTGCTAGTAGGCGCCGATGACCGGATGGGGCGGGCAGGGAGCCGGGAGGGGGCGGGGCTTAGTGGTGCCATGCGCTGCAGGAAATAAACGCTAGTGTGAAACTAGCCTTAGACTGTTGGCTCAGGATATTAGCGCACTGAGAGCACTTTGATATTTATTTATATGCGCTGCTAAAGTATTTTGCTAACTTGGTCCTGGTTAGGCACAAAGGATCATAAGTTATTTACTAGGTCCCAACCCCATTTATAAGGCAAGAAATCCCACTTATTAAACCTGACAGGGCACACCTGTGAAGTGAAAACCATTTCCGGTGACTACCTCTTGAAGCTCATCAAGAGAATGCCAAGAGTGTGCAAAGCAGTAATCAAAGCAAAAGGTGGCTACTTTGAGGAACTTAGAATATAAGACATATTTTCAGTTGTTTCACACTTTTTTGGTTAATTATATAAAGTAATTCCACATGTGTTAATTCATAGTTTTGATGCCTTCAGAGTGAATCTACAATTTTCATAGTCAAGAAAATAAAGAAAACTCTTTGAATGAGGTGTTCCCAAACTTTTGGTTTGTACTGTATATATACATACTGTATATATATATATATATGTATTATTTATAATATATATATACTGTATATAGTGACAGGGTCACTGGCACAGTGTACGAGGGGAGATATGTGTCACTGCGCATGTTGGTGATGGATCGCCCTCACCCAGGGCAGCGGGGTACTCGGAGCCGGGCCCAGTGGATTTCAATGGGAGATGTCACGGCAGCTGTGACCCGGTCCGTGGCTCTGGGCGTCCATTGTAAAAGGGGGTTAAGTGATGTTGGAATAAAGTTTATGAGTGAATGATTCGTGACGCCACCTGTGGTGTTCGGCAATGAAGATGTTAAGCCGACGCTGCAGACAGATTCTCTGGGACAGATGGTGTGGTGCAGAAATGATGGTGTAGCCCTCCACAGGTAGGGCTGTAGTCCCAGGGCAGAGTAGATGGAGAAGATAGGTGTTAAGGGAGAGAGTGTAGTGTCCGGCACCAAGATGTAGCAGGGCTGAGTGGGTTGGCGCAGTAATAAATGGAGGACACCAGGGCATGTAGTTCCAAAGCTTTACTCACAGTCTGTTGAGCATACAGGTGCCCGCCTCGGTGCCGTGTCCTCCGGGTCAGGGGCTCAGCCAACTTCCAGGAAAGATGAAGTACTCCCTTCCAACACTCCGCCAACATATGTGCCTTTTCTGAACGTCTCCCTTTTGCGCCTATAGTGAAGTACTCACAGTACTGAGTTACACTGGAGTTCCTCCTGTCAGATGTTCCTATGAACTCTACTTGTACGGCAGACAGCTGTAGCCAGCTTCGGGGAATCATAGAATCATAGAATCGTAGAGTTGGGAGGGACCTCCTGGGCCATCTGGTCCAACCCCCTGCTCAAAGCAGGAGTCGCTAAATCATCCCAGTCATCTGACTGGGATGATTTAGCGACTCCTGCTTTGAGCAGGGGGTTGGACCAGATGGCCCAGGAGGTCCCTCCCAACTCTACGATTCTATGATTCCCCGAAGCAGGCTACAGCTGTCTGCCGTACAAGTAGAGTGGAAGTCTGTCCTGCCTCTGTTTGAAGACTTCCATTGAAGGAGAACTCACCACTTCTCGTGACAGCTTGTTCCACTCATTGATCACTCTAACTGTCAAAAAGTTTTTTCTAATATCTAATCTGTGTCTCCTCCCATTCAGTTTCATCCCATTGCTTCTAGTCTTTCCTTGTGCAAATGAGAATAAGTCCCGGCTCCCTATCATTGCTGTTGTGCCCCCAAGTCTTGTGTGGGAATAAAGTGGTGACAACTTCTATTCCTCCGATGTCTGCTGCAGGACCATTAGAATCCATACAACCTCGGGGACCGGACCCCGGCCTTGCGCTGTGAACTTGGGAAGGGTTCTCCTCTAACCCTAATCCTTAGTCCTCCTCTCCATACATTCCGTACTAATCCTTCCTTCTTATGGAGAGAGTCAGGCTTTCCATCAATGTCTCTTTCCTGTGCCAGCGAACCCAGGTCACTGAGGTCGGCTGCAGCACTTCCTTCATCCATCCCACTCAGGGGATCTTCACTCTTCCACTGACTCTGTCAGACTGACTAAATCCTAAACTCTTCCCGCTCTTTTGGTGCCAACTAACTCCACCCGCCTCCCAGCACGCTTCGTGTTCCAAGCAGGGAGCCACCAAAGGGTGCTTTGCTACACTACTATGTTGTGTGGGATGCAGGTGTTGGAGTGTGGACAGGAGTCTCCACCTAACCTGAATGGTGGAGTACCACACCTCAGGAGGAGGTGCAGTACCTCTGTGGCGACTGAACCCTCAGGGGTGCCACATACCCCCCGTTAAACACAGCACGTCCGCGGGCTGCAAGTGAAACAAAGTTAGACAAACAAAGGAACATACAAAAATTTTTGAATGCTGATAAACAATTCTTATCTAAACTTCCCAATGTGGGAGGCACACACTCTTGAACGTTGCAAACAATTTAGTTAGCTATCTATACTTAATATATATTAAAAGCTATATTACCTAATTTAAAGTGCTATGGTACCAGTTCAAGGCAAGTATCATCATTAACACATTTTCTATTACTTCTAAACTTCTAAACCCTAGGTGACAACCGCTGATGCCTGGTTCGTCACCTGCATTTTCAATCTTCATTCAAATTTTCATCTTTATTCAAATCCTTCATCTCTTTATTAAAACGTTCCAAATTGTTATTACTATCATTTAGATTCTATATAAAAGCTGTTCTATAACTATTAATACTTTCATAAGGCACATTATAAAATACTTCACATCAAAACTTCAATAATTCTTGTAAGTGCTGGACACCGCTCCCAGCCGGGATTTCTTGCAGTGTCGTTGGGTTGGAGCAATGCTCCAGGTGAGGTAGTCCTTATCCATAAAAGACTTACGTAAAACCAAGAAAGGCCACCTAAAGAGGTGGAACTATGTACAGGTCAGTTCTGGATCATTCATTGTCCATGATCTCATAGTTCAAGTATAAAAGGCTGCCAAGGAAACTAGGCAAACTAGAGGAACATGATAAACCAAAACCAAAAAAAAATGAACAAGTAAAAAAGGCATAACAGAGCCTATACCCTCCTGGGTAACAGTTTAGTTAGTTGTTATTAATGCTGGTCCCCTCCTGGGGTGGTGGAAGCGGGTCGCTTGGGCTGCTTCTAGGGGAGAACTGCAGGGCATCCTCTTCTTGCGGATTGTCCACAAATTGCATGTATTCCCTCTCCCAGGAAGTGAGGTTGGTATCTGCCTGTGTAGATGGAATGGCAATGGGAGTAACTGCTGCCTGTGAGGGTAGCATTTCAGCTGCTGCTGGTGGTATCTCTGCAGCCAATGATTCTGCAGGAGTTGCAGCTGGTACCAGTGGATGTTGTTCCCCAGTTTCAGGTGGTACCACAGTTAGCAGTGCCGTTGCTGTGGTTTCTGGTCTAACGTCTGGTGGCACCAATATCTGTGGCCGCTCGTAAGGTGAAAGGCGTGGGTTCAGAATCTGCGGCAAAGGGAACCCGTGATGCATATTAATACCCGTCTGCTGTTCAGACTCTTCCACCAAACCCACAAGATGCCGAATGGGATGTGCCTGCTCCAGCCTCACTCTTCTCAGCAGGGATTTCTTCCACTTCCCCATCGCAGTCAGCTTAGTGCCTCTAAATTGAGAGCATAGCTCTTCCATTTGTCCCATGTGGAATTTGAGCATGCCGGCCGCAGTGCATGAAAACTTAAGGGGTAACCCGTTGGCAGGGTTGGCGGTCATACCTGGAGCTTCCCGGCGGTGCACGATGCTCACTAGAGTTGCCCGTCCCAAGATTGGAGTCGATGGTGGGGCAGATGGCGGCTCTGGGTCTGCAGGGGTCTTCGGTGGGACCTGCGCAGCCGCATCAGGTCCAGGCACGAGTTTAACTTCCTCCGCTTCAGCCTCCAGGCCCCCAGGGAACTCCTCCTGACAGGCCGTGCTCTGCGGTGGTTGCAGCGTGGAGACAGAGACAGGCGTCGCCGGTGATAGGTCAGCGGCCGTGGGTTCCACAGGTGCTGCCTGGGGGAAATCTTGTGTAGCAGCGACGGGTACCGCGGGTGAAGGTACCGGCGAAAGAGCAGCAGCGGCGGGTACCGATGGTGAGGGTACCGGTAATGGAGGTACCGATGGTTTAGGCCCCTCCCGGGTGTGCTGCCAGTTCATAATCCAGAGCGCCTCCTGTCTCAACTGCAGAGACAGCTGAGCTATCTCATCCTCCAACTGCTGGCGGTTCATGGTGGAAGTCGGATCGGAGCCTTCAGCCGATGTGCCAGGGAGGTTCAGCTCAACCCAGGGCAGCGGGGTACTCGGAGCCGGGCCCAGTGGATTTCAATGGGAGATGTCACTGCAGCTGTGACCCGGTCCGTGGCCCTGGGCGTCCATTGTAAGAGGGGGTTAAGTGATGTTGGAATAAAGTTTATGAGTGAATGATTCGTGACGCCACCTGTGGTGTTCGGCAATGAAGATGTTAAGTCGACGCTGCAGACAGATACTCTGGGACAGATGGTGTGGTGCAGCAATGATGGTGTAGCCCTCCATAGCTAGGGCTGTAGTCCCAGGGCAGAGTAGATGGAGAAGATAGGTGTTAAGGGAGAGAGCGTAGTGTCCGGCACCAAGATGTAGCAAGGCTGAGTGGGTTGGCGCAGTAATAAACGGAGGATACCAGGGCATGTAGTTCCAAAGCTTTACTCACAGTCTGTTGAGCATACAGGTGCCCGCCTTGGTACCGTGTCCTCCGGGTCAGGGGCTCAGCCAACTTCCAGGCAAGGTGACGTACTCCCTTCCAGCACTCCGCCAACATATGTGCCTTTTCTGAACGTCTCCTTTTTGTGCCTATAGTGAAGTACTCACAGTACTGAGTTACACTGGAGTTCCTCCTGTCAGATGTTCCTATGAACTCTAATTGTACGGCAGACAGCTGTAGCCTGCTTCGGGGACTCCTTGCTACCAAGTCCCAGCTCCCTATCGTTGCTGTTGTTGCCCCCAAGTCTTGTGTGGGAATAAAGTGGTGACAACTTCTATTCCTCCGGTGTCTGCTGCAGGACCATTAGTATCCATACAACCTCGGGGATGGGACCCCGGCCTTGCGCTGTGAACTTGGGAAGGGTTCTGCTCTAACCCTAATCCTTAGTCCTCCTCTCCATACGTTCCGTACTACTCCTTCCTTCTTATGGAGAGAGTCAGGCTTTCCATCAATGTCTCTTTCCTGTGCCAGCGGACCCAGGTCACTGAGGTCGGCTGCAGCACTTCCTTCATCCATCCCACTCAGGGGATCTTCACTCTTCCACTGACTCTGTCAGACTGACTAAATCCTAAACTCTTCCCACTCTTTTGGTGCCAACTAACTCCACCCGCCTCCCAGCACGCTTCGTGTTCCAAGCAGGGAGCCACCAAAGGGAGCTTTGCTACACTACTATGTTGTGTGGGATGCAGGTGTTGGAGTGTGGTCAGGAGTCTCCACCTTACCTGAATGGTGGGGTACCACACCTCAGGAGGAGGTGCAGTACCTCTGTGGCGACTGAACCCTCAGGGGTGCCACATAGGCATCAGTGGTATGAAACCAGGATATTTTTCCTCCAGCACACTAAGTGTTGTGAGGGATAAAGAAAGATATAGACATGGGCTGGTTTTATGTGAGCACTCAGAGTGGGAGGGAGAGTACTCACCATATCTCTTCCTCCAGCCGACACTGGCATGTGTACTAGCAGGACCTGAGGTGATGTCACAATCATGTGATCATCACATGTTCCAGGTTCAATACCTGGACATGTGAGATAGTCGGAGTGTCTTGGGAGAGGAAGTACACCCACGTAGCTCCTTAGAGGAGCGGAGGACATTGCCTGGTGCCTGCAGGTTGAGACCTGCATAGGAAAGGACTCAGATTCCCTTCATTTGTTTTGTTTTCCATTAAGCCAGAAAGGCTCTATTTTGTGAACCCTGCCTTGGTGTATTCTGACTCCAATACACCAGCAGGTGCTTCACCACCAAAGTGTTCCTGTGTCTACCTGAGGAAGCAGCTAAGCATGTCAACCCCTCACTATATATATAGTGGCAGGGATTGGTGCACTGGGTGAAAGGCTAGGTGAGTGGGTGGATGCACATCTTCAACCACTAGTTTCACTGACTCCCAGCTACATATGTGACACGAAAGCAGTGGTTACCATGATGCAAGCTTTCAAATGGGAGGCTAATTTCACATTGTTTTCATGTGATGTAATTGGTCTGTATCCATCTATTCCCCATAATATAGCTCTTAAATGTTTATCTTTCTATTTCAGGAAATATAGCAACTATTCGGAGGTTCTATGTAATGTTTTACTTGAAGCAACGAAATTTCTCTTGAGACATAATTATTGCATGTTTGACAATAGGTATTTTTTGCAGATCAAGCAGTGTGAGTATGGAATCACAATTTTCCCCTTCACTCGCTAATATTGTAATGGCAACCAGGGAAGAGAACTTTATATATACATCTTCAAACCCATTCGGAGTGAATCTGGTGTGGTTGGGAAGATATACTGATGATCTGGTCTTTGTTTTGAAAGATATGGAGGATGATGCCCAGTTTTTCTTTGAATATTAAACAAAAATGATTATAATCTCCAATTTACTGGCTTTTCTGAGAAGTCACACATTGATTTTTTAGATGTATCATTTATTGCTAATATTGAGGAAAATAGGGTATTGGTACTTCCTTACCGAAAATCAACTGCTTCAAACAGTATAGTGGCAGCTACATCTTGCCATCCCCCACAAGTCATCAGAAACTTACCTGTTGGTGAGCTCATCAGGATTAAACACAATAGTTCTGATGACTCTACATATATAAGTGAGAGTAAAAATGTTTGTAGCAAATTACAAAACTATGGTTACCCCAAGTGGTGTTTGGAAAGAGCCCAATCTATTGCTGGTAACATCAGCAGAGATTCTTTACTTCAACATAAATGTAAGGAAAATAAAACCAAAAATAACATTACGCTCACCATGGGGTATAGTTCACAATTCAATCAGATCACTAATATCATACAGAAATATTTACCTATATTACAACAAGATACAATTCTCATAAAGATCTTGGACAATCAACAGTCCGATTTGTGCCAAAAAGAGCGACTACACTAAAAAACCTTTTGTCTCCTAGCTTATTTGTAGACTTAGAACGAGACCAAAAGAAAAACTGGCTCACTACTTTTGGTTTCCACAGATGTGGAGCTAATGTGTGCAAATGTTGCCAATATGTCACAAAAGATAAAAAAATTTGTCTCCTTTAAAAAGAAAAGAGTTTCCAATGCGCAGTTTTATAAATTGTAATACGGATAATGTCATTTATCTAATTCAATGTAATATTTGTCAACTTCAGTATGTAGGTTGTACTATGAACCCTCTGAAAAAAACGTATCCGTAAACGCTTGTCCGATGCGGTTAACTTACCGCTGGCAGGTTACTCTGCAGTTTCACGGCATTTTGCTAACAAACATAATGGAGATCTAAAATCTTTCTCCTTCAAAGGAATAGAGAAAGTGTCCAAGCCCACTGGGGGGGCAATTTACATTAAAAAATCCTGGCAAGGGAAAGTAAGTGGATTTTTTTTACTGGAAACTCGAATGCCGTGCAGTTTGAATAGCGGCATGGACATGATAACGCAATATTAACCCCTTTATCCCCAAGGGCGGTTTGCACATTCATGACCGGGCCAATTTTTACTATTCTGACCACTGTCCCTTTATGAGGTAATATGAGGTAATAACTCTGGAACGCTTCCATGTATCCTGGTGATTCTGACATTGTTTTCTTGTGACATATTGTACTTCATGTTAGTGGTAAAATTTAATTCATATAACTTGCATGTAATTGTGAGAAAAATGGAAATTTGGAGAAAATTTAGAAAATTTCACAATTTTCCAAATTTGAATTTTTATGCCCTAAAATCACAGAGATATGGCACACAAAATTCTTAATAAATAACAATTCCCACATGTTTACTTTACATCAGCACAATTTGGGAACCAAAATTTTTTTTTGTTAGGAAGTTATAAGGGTTAAAAGTTGACCAGCGATTTCTCATTTTTGCAACACCATTTTATTTTTAGGGACCACATCACATTTGAAGTCACTTAGAGGGATCTATATGATAGAAAGTACCCAAAAGTGACAACATTATAAAAACTGCACCCCTCAAGGTGCTCAAAGCCACATTCATGAAGTTTATTAACCCTTCAGGTGCTTCACTGGAGTTTTTTGAATGTTTAAAAAAAAATGAACATTTAACTTTTTTTCACAAAAAATTTACTTCAGGTCCAATTTTTTTTATTTTACCAAGGGTAACAGGAGAAATTGGACTGCAAAAATTATTGTGCAAATACCTGATATGTGGGGGGGAACCACTGTTTCGGCGCATGGTAGAGCTCAGAAAGGAAGGAGCGTCGTTTGACTTTTTCAATGTAAAATTAGCTGGAATTCAGATTGGACGCCATGTCACGTTTGAAGAGCCCCTAAACCAGTGTTTCTCAACTCCAGTCCTCAAGACCCACCAACAGGTCAAGTTTTCAGGATATCCTTAGCATTGCACAGGTGATTTCATTACCTGCTCAAGCATTAATTCCATCACCTGTGCAATACTAAGGAAATCCTGAAAACATGACCTGTTGGTGGGTCTTGAGGACTGTAGTTGAGAAACACTGCCCTAAACAGTGGAAACCCCAATTCACAGAAGTTTATAGCGTACAGCCGAACAATTAAAAAATCACATTTTTTCCACAAAAATGATCTTTTCACCCCCAACTTTTATTTTCCCAAGGGTAAAAGGACCCCAAAAGTTATTGTGCAATTTGTCCTGAGTACGCTGAAACCCTATAAGTGGGGGTAAATGACTATTTGGGCGCATGGCAGAGCTCGGAAGTGAAGCAGCACCATTTGACTTTTTTAGCTGGAATTGAGATCAGATGCCATGTTGCGTTTGGAAAGCCCCTAATGTGCCTAAACAGTGGAAACCCCCACAAATGACACCATTTTGGAAACTAGACCCCCCAAGGAACTTATCTAGATGTGTGGTGAGAACTTTGAACCCCCAAGGGCTTCACAGAAGTTTATAACGCACAGTCGTGAAATTAAAAAATCATATTTTTTCCACAAAAATGATCTTTTCACCCCCAACTGTAATTTTTCCAAGGGTAACAGGACCACAAAAGTTATTGTGCAATTTGTCCTGAGTACGCTAAAACCCAAAATGTGGGGGTAAACCACTATTTGGGAGCATGGCAGAGCTCGGAAGGAAAGCGGCGCCATTTGACTTTTTTGGCTAGAATTGAGATCTGACGCCATGCCGCTTTTGGAAAGCATCACCAAACACACAATAACAAAACCACCTCAAATCAATCAGGGGCTTGTTTGAGGAAGCCGGTTAGGCGAAACAGTGCTGTCGGGGTACGTCCGGGTGGTCTGGTTAACCAGGAACTTTTCACTGTGAGTAGTACATTTGGATCAGTTTGGGATATATAATGATTGTGGGATCATACATTTTTTGGCTTGTAGCTTTCAGGAGCAGTGCACGGTGCACCTTATTTTTTATCTTGCCATATTCAGTATGATGCATTTTGGTCAGAAAATACTAGGAATGGTATACTATACACTGCATTTCATTAACTGGCCCTCGTGTAGCGCATTTGCATGGTGAACTTTATACTATATATTTTGATTGTATAAATTTATGTACATTTTTTTATATTTTTTGTATTGATTATTATGTGGCACAACTGCACGGCACACTTTGATTGCTCTGTTAGTTACATAATATATTTTTCTGTATATTTTTCTGTACACTTCTTATTTGCTATGTGTGCAACTACCGTATTTTCCGCTTTGTAAGACGCACTTTTTTCCCCCAAATTTGAGGGGAAAATGGGGGTGCGTCTTACAAAGAGGATATACCTTTCTGTGCTGCCGCTGAGAGCGTCCAGTACTTGCCGCGGCGCTGTCCCCCGGTTCCTACCACCACCGCCGCGCTCTGTCCCCCGGTGGTTGCCGCCGCCGCCACCACCGCGCTCTGTCCCGTTCAGCATGGGGGGTCTCTGCCGCTCCATGCCTGCTTTCCTGTGGATTTCTTCCTGGAAAATGGCCGCCATGCATGCGCAGATGGAGATCTCGGCACGGAAATCTCGGGCAAGCACCAGGGACAGAGCACCGCGGCAGCAAGCACTGGGGGACAGAGAACGGCGGTGGTGGCAGGCACCGTGGGACAGAGCGCGGCGGTGGTGGCAAGCACCGAGGGACAGCGCCGGGGCAGCAAGCATCAGGGGACAGAGGGCGGCGGCAGTATCAGACACCGGCAGCGGCACGCTGCACATCAAAACACCCCTTCATCCCCGCACCAATGTTCCACTCCAGCCTCCTCCATCACCATCCCTGGTTAGCAATAAGACGCATGGATTATAAGATGCACCACCATTTTATTAAAAAAAAGGTTTTTTTCCTATTTTTCTCCTCAAAATTTGGGGTGCGTCTTATAATCCGGAGCGTCTTATAAAGCGAAAAATACGGTATGTATCTCATGACATTATAGTATTCCAGGTTTTTCTATACCTCTGGTTTTTTTTTACCTATGAGGATTCCTTGTTTGGGAGTCATTATTTTAACATGCTTGAATAAAATTATTTTAATAAATACTGTGTCAATGCCTCTATATCCCTGTTCATGTGTGGGGATGTTGTTTAAATAGCTTTTGGAAAGCCCCTGATGTGCCTAAACAGTGGAAACCCCCGACAAATGACCCCATTTTGGAAACTAGATCCCCCATGGAACTTATGTAGATGTGTGGTGAGCACTTTGAACCCCCAAGTGCTTCACAGAAGTTCATAACGCCCGGGCGTGAAAATAAAAAAATCATATTTTTTCCACAAACATGATCTTTTAGTCCTCAATTTTTTTTATTTTCCCAAGGGTAAGAGGAGAAATTGGACCCCAAAAGTTGTTGTCCAATTTGTCCTGAGTACGCTGATATCCCTTATGTGGGAGAAAACTACTGTATGGGTACACGTCGGGGTTCGGAAGGGAAGTAGTGACGTTTTGGAATGCAGACTTTGATGGAATGGTCTGCGGGTGTCATGTTGCCTTTGGAGAGCCCCTGAACAGTGGAAACTTAGTGGAAACAGAGGAACTTATCAAGATGTGTGGTGAGCACTTTTAACCCCCAAGTGCTTCACGGAAGTTTATAACTCCCTGGCGTGAAAATAAAAAAAATCATATTTTTTCCACAAACATGATCTATTAGTCCCAAATTTGTTTGATCGCAGTGTGCCAGGGGTTAACGTGCCGGGGGCGATCCTTGACCACCCCTGACACATAGTGCCTGGTGTCAGCTGTGATAATCAGATCGCTTAGACGTACTATCCCGTCCCCGGTGATACGGGCCCGGGTACCGTGGACGGGATAGTACGTCTGATGTCAGAAAGGGGTTAACCATAAATGGTGATACTACAATAATGGTTTCACGGTTACAGTAATTGAACCAGTATTAAATAATTCCAATATTATCTATTCTTGTGCTGTGGAATATCTGAATGTTTCATATAAATTTCTGCATCTTATAGGTATCGTTTGATTTTATTTGTTTTTAATATTGATTTTAATCATTTGTTTTTTTCATTTTGGTGAAGTCATTGGGGATTGAACAACATTGCAAAGGGTTACTGCTGGTTATAGAGTTAACTTGGCTGAACTGAATCGACTTGGAATCTTCTATACACACCAGCTAGTTTCAAGAAAGGGTGACACCCAGAAATTCACTGGTGTTTTTCCTGGCTTCATACTATATATGCGGCTTTGATTCATTCCTCACTTGGACCTGGAGGAAGACACATGTAGTGTTGAAACATGTCGTCCAAAAGGGATTGACTATATGCAAAATTGTTATTGAAGAAACATGGAACCTTTTTAACGAAAAAATAAAAGTTATATTTAACCCTACCATTTGACTGATCGCTGGAGAAACAATACTATTTCCTTTACATGTAAGGATGTATGCCAATCTGATTTCTGTGTGAACTGCAACCACAGGCTGGACTTAGTCTTGGTTTTCTTCAAAGCGGTGAGCTGGCTATGCCAAAAAATCTCTTTTTTTCCATATATATATAGATATATACATATATTGCTCAAAAAATAAAGAGAACCCTAGGCACTCTTACTGAGCAGACACATGGATGTTAGTGACCCTCCTATCATTTCTACCTGTTGTTTAATCCATTTGCACAAGAGCAGGAGAAATTGAATCACAATCAGTGCTGATTTCACAGAAGTGTGACTGACTTGGAGTTACATTTTGGTGTTTAAGTGTTCCCTTTATTTTTTTGAGCAGTATATACTGTATACAGCTCTGGAAAAAAATAAGAGACCACCACATCAAAACCCTGTTATGGGCAGCCCATTCTCCAGACCTAAACTCTATTGAAAACCTCTGGAATGTAATCAAGATGATAATGGATAGTCACAAGTCATCAAACAAAGAACTGCTTAAATTTTTGCGCCAGAAGCAGTGTGAAAGACTGGTGGAAAGCATGCCAAGACACATGAAAGCTGTTTTTAAAAATCATGGTGATTCCACAAAATATTGATTTCTGAACTCTTCCTGAGTTAAAACATTAGTATTATTGTTTCTAAATGATTATGATCTTGTTTTATTTGCATTATTTGAGGTCTGAAAGCACTGGGGTTTTTTTCTTAAATTTTGACCATTTCTCCTTTTCAGAAAAAAGACGCATGAAAGCTGTGATTAAAAATCATAGCTATGCAATAAAATATTGATTCCTGAACTCTTCCTGAGTTAAAACATTAAAAGAAAGAAAAATTCAGTCTGATGCCAGCGCTCCCAAAAAAAGTGAAATATGAGAATTTGGTTTACTTGAAAATTTTTTTTAAAAGATTTCTATTCTGAAGTGTAGCAGTAAAAGCAACAATGTGTTTCGGCTTTAAAAAAGCCTTCATCAGGTAAAATATACTTATACATACTTAAATACACTTCATCAGGTAATATATATTTAACCTGGTGAAGCCTTTTTTTAAGCCGAAACGCGTTGTTTTTTTTTTACTGTTACACTTCAGAATAAAAATCTTTTACTTTTTTTTCCAGTAAACCGATCTCTCACATTTCATTTTTTTTCCAGCATCAGACTGGATTTTTTTTCTTTTATCTTGTACCTGTGGACGACTGAGGATCACCCCGTTGACCAGGAGCCATGCTTTAAGCCGATTAACTAGGACCTTGGTTTGGGACATTCCCCCGGGGCCAGTATGCTGTTCCTTCCACCTCAATTTGATCCTACGCGGTGCTGTCCATTTTATATTCCCTATCCTCAGGGTACTATATGAAATGAGTAGAGATGAACGACTTTGCCTTTTTTCGGGTCGAGTCGGGATTCATGAAACCCGACTTTCGCAAAAGTCGGGTCGAACGAAATCGGCCGACTATAGGGAAAAGTCGGAGGCCGACTGAAACACAAAACCCAATGCAAGTCAATGGGGAAGCAAAGTCGGCAGGAAGTGGAAGACAGTAAACACACCTACAGTGCCCATTTCAATGCCAAAACATCAATTCTTATAACTGAAGCTTGCCAACCTTAATTTACTTCCTAATAATAGTTACGCATTGAAAACTGGGGGTTATTTGGCTAAAGTTGTGGGGGGGGTTGGGCTGGCTCCAGGTTTTCGTGTGCCCTTGGCCAAAGAGTGTCAGTGCGCCCCTTTAACACATACCACAACTCATGATGCTCCGATACGCCACAGAAATAGAGGTATAGTACAATGACACATACTTCACTGTTTACATGACATGACTGATCTATTTTAAATTGTACAATAGCTCAAAAACAGGACAGTATATTACTCCATACAGTGTTATGGCCACCACATTGTGCGCCATACAGAATAATGAGCCCCATATATTTCTCCATACCAAATAATTAGTCACATATAATGTTCCATACAGTATATGATGAGCTCCACATAATGCTCCATATATAATGGGCCCCAATTGTAATGCTCCAGTGTATAATGGGCCCCTTAGATGCTGCTCCAGTGTCTGATCTGCCCCATTTACAATGCTCCAGTACATGATGGGCCTCATGGATGATGCTCCATTGTATGATGGGCCCTAATAATGCTCCATATATAATGGGCCCCATTTGTAATGCTCCTTAGATGCTGCTTCAGTGTCTGATCTGCCCCATTTACATTGCTCCAGTACATGATGGGCCCTATTTTTAATTAACCCAGGCATGGTATATGAAAAGAGCTCCATGGAGTAATCTGAGGTGTGTGCTTCCACATCCTTCACTTTTGGTGTGGGTGAAGGACACAAGGAAAGGGGTTGCTCCTGACCAGAAGCCTGCAGTTACGACTCAGTGCTTGCATTTTTTACAACTTCAGAAGAGGAGGCGATAGAGCTGGAGGCTGTTTCAGCAATGTAAGCCACAAACAGTTCCTTATACTCTGGCTTTAAAAGCAGTCTACCTACTCCCAGAAAAGGGAGCCTTACAGGCCTCCCAGAGCTACACCATAACGTTGGCTCAACACCTCCTGCCTTAGCTGCTATTGTGTTTTTGGCACTACCAGCAGATGCACCACCACCATCATTAGTACCAGGTGGCCCTCCACGCCCACATCTGCGTCCTCTTCCACCATACTTCCTCATGTTTTGGAAAATGGACCCAAAATACTAGCAGATTATATGGTACTGTATCAGAAGCGTACTGCTCTATACAGTCTATGGATAATAGTAAATCTCCGTATATATTTCATGAGTCATACACAGATGCTCACAGGCTCATTATGGATTACCCAATAAAATAACAAGTTGAAAAAGGGTACAGTATCACCAGATACAAGGTATATATAGTATAGTGTAAACATTCTGATTCTCCGTGTACATTTCAGGAAGCAGACACAAATGCTCTCAGGCCCAGTATGGATTACACAAGAATATGAAAAGCTGTGAATGGGTTATGTAACACAAGTGTACAGCTGTATACAGTGTTGGGGTAATCTTAAAGTTCCAAATATATTGCCGGAGTAACAGACAGACGTTTACAGGCTCATTATGGATTACACCAGAATCTAAATAGCTAAAAGGGTTACTGTATCAGAAACATTCTGCTGTATACAGTGTTGGCCAAATTGAAAATATATTTCCGTAGTCACCCTCAGACGCTCACTCAGTTTGGTTTTGACCATAATAAAAAGTGTTGTAAAAAAGGTCCTGGATAACAAGATAGCAAGTATATATTTTTTAGGGTACAAATGAAATCTCCGTATAAATAGTCCCATAGTCACTCTCAGACACTTACACAGTATGGATTTGACCGTAATGCTAAATGTCGAACAAAGGTACTGTATAACAAGATACAAGCTGTATTGAGTATAGTGTAAAAATTTGTTTCTCCGGTTCACCGTATATATAGAAGGCATAACCCACACATGCTCACTCACTATGGATGATGTAGGGAAGGTGGACTGATAGACAAACCAGCCTGTAGTGAGAAGCAGAGGTGTAGCGAAGTGTAGGTGTGAAACCGCTAAGATAAAGAGAAAGGGTGCAGTGTTTTAACTTTCCCATTGGAGGGCAGTGGAGAGTGTAGGAGTGGGACTGAATAACTGCCATTGGTCAGAGAAACTGTTAGGTGATAATGGGCGGAGTTACCAGAACTGGAAGTATAAAAGGCTGAGGGAAGATTTTGGGAGAGTCAGTCAGCGAAGGGAGCACATTAAAGAGGAAGTTCTGCTGAGGAAATAGAGACAGTGGAAAGGCTCCAGAGAGGACTGACAGTTGAGGCAGTCACGGGGGGGTGGCCCAGAGGACGGTAGCCGCAGATGAAGACGGCCTGGGGCTATCATACGAACAGTGTGCTCAGACTGGTGCAGCACTGTGGTGGTTGGGCCTAGGCCAGCCACAGTGGAAGAGCCACAGAGGACGCCATGATTATAGTTACAAAGGAAGTGAGGGTACCGGGTCCTGTGTACAGAGAAATGTGAAACGGCTGTGGTGAATTGCTGTTGTCGACAGAAGGATGGGCACTAAAAACGGACCTCTTCAATACAAACTCTGTCTCAGTCTCGTGTTTGTCTGAGGCAAGAAGAGGGTCCCCCCTCAGTTGGTTTTCCTACAGATGATACCTTAATACAAAATTTTGAAACAAGGTACTGTATCAGCACATACCAGGTGTGTCCAGTCTAGGGTTAAATTTCCATCTATACTTCCAGAGTAAGACACAGACACTCACAGGCTCACTATGTATTACACCAGAATTAAAAAAGTATAAAAAGGGAAAGGTATTCATAGCGTACACCAGTATACAGTGTTGTGGTACTTTTAAATCTTCGTATATATTTCAATCTCAGTAAGCCAGTCCAGAATCTCCGCTACTGGAAACTACATGGATACAAGTATAGACGCAAAGTCGAGTGTTAGCAGAAATTTTGGAATTACTCATGGCGGGAAAACCTCCCGGTAGATGTTGCAGAGGCGATGCAGACCCTCAATTACTGTGTCTGTGGAGAAAGCTAAAAAGGTTCTTTGTGAAGAAAGGATTGCTTTATCGCAGTAGCGTGGATCACATCACTGTTACTCGCCTCCATCAAATTGTGATCACAGTGAGAGATGCACCCATGGTCCTCACTGCCTATCATGATGTGTCTGGTCATTTTGGAGTGCAAAAGACAGAAGCCATAGGCCGTAGGTGATTCTATTGGATTGGCATGAGAGGAGACATTGAAAAATGATGGCAGGAATGTCACACATCTGAGACTATCACAACTGTGAAAGGTGATCATAAACCACCACTGCATCCGCTTGTAAGTTGACATCCTTTTCAAATGGTAGCCATTGATGATCTGAAGGTAGAGGCCAGCAGGACAGGCCAGAGCTACATCTTAACCATCATTGATCAATACACCAAATTTCTAGTGGCCGTCCCTGTGAAGGATTTAACTGCCCAGACTACACAGTGGTGGTGCAGGGAGAGGTAAGTATTGCAACTTGCAAGTGCTGTGGCCATGACCAAGCAGGGGGGAGCACAATCGTGGTCATTGGTACTGGCACAGGGCTCCTCATAGTAGTGGTGTGTCTGATGGCGAGTGGGCCCTCCCATCGTCTGAGACAATGTACTGTACTATGAGGGGCCCTGTGCCATTGCTGTCGGCCATCAGTGGGCCCATCCACCTGTTCAGAGCAATGGCACTTGCCCGGGTGCGCCAGCTCTTGACCCCAGCCATTGGGGGAGGGGTGGGCAGCCCAATTAGGGAGGTTTAAAAATTGGCATATGTTGATGTGTTGGCTGGACATTCAGCTGCTGGAAAGGGCGTAATTGGGCAAGTCCGAGGAAGAGGAGGAAAAAACCGAGGCACTTTTCTGGTAACCTATGTGTCATCATGGGAAGGTGGGACAAAATCCTTTGAAACCCATGCATGGTTCATTTTAATGACGGTTAGATCATCAACATTTTGGGTTGACAGATGGGTCCTTTTTTCTGTCAGGATTGATCCAGCAGCACTGAAGACTCTTTCAGATAACACACTAGCAGCAGGGCAAGCGAGCTCCTGTAAGGCATATTGTGCCAATTCAGGCCAGGCGTCCAGTTTAGAGGCCCAATAGTCAAAGGGGAATGACCTGTGAGGGAGAACATCGATATGCGAAGAAAAGTAGTTTGTAACCATAGTTGACAGCTGCTGCCTCCTGTCACTTTTAATCGATGCAGTATTAGCAGTCGTGTGAGCGGTACTTGAGAAATCATTCCACAACATGGTCATTAAACCCCTGTCTCTAACGCCACTTCTGCTGTGTGCGCCACGAACACCTCTTCCATTGTGCCCACTACAGCTCGTGGGAGAACCAGCACCGCTGCTGTGTGCTGGGAAAGCCTCAAACAAACGCTTTACCAGAGTTGCTTGTTTGTTTGCCAATATTATCTCTAGGTTCTCCTGTGGCATGATGTTGTGTAATTTGCCTTTGTAGCGTGGATCGAGGATGCTTGCCAGCCAGTTGTCATCATCCCTCATCATTTTGGCAATGCGGGGGTCCCTTTTTAGGATCCGCAAGGCATAATCGCACATGTGGGCCAATGTTCCAGGTGTCAATGATGCACTGCCTGTGGTGGGTGGAGGAGCAGTTTCTGGCAAATCCACATCCCTACAGTCACGCACAAACACTGTACCTGACCTTGGAATGCCAACATTTTCTCTTGTCACCTGAGAGACATCCTCCTGCCCAAAATAATTATCCCCCTCATCCTCATCCTCTTCCTCTTCTTCCTCCACCTCGTCCAGGACAGTTCAATGACCAGACAATGGCTGACAGTCATCAAGGCTTCCCTCCTCCTCCTCCGCTGCAGACACCTGATCCTTAATGTGCGTCAAACTTTGCATGGGCAGACGCATAAGTGGGATGCTCATGCTTATGATGGCGTCGTCTGCGCTTACCAGCCGTGTGCATTCCTCACACACTGAAGGACTTTACAGAGGTCTTTCGGCATTGACCACTGCACACCCGACAATTCCATGTCTTCCCTCAAACTGCCTGCCCGTGTATCCTCCCACAAATGCATTACAACCTGCCTCTGTTCGCACAGCCTCTCAACCATGTGCAGGGTGGAGTTCCACCTTGTTGCAACGTCTATGATTAGGCGGTGCTTGGGGAGGTGGAGCAATCGCTGCAGTTTCTGCATACGACTGGAGTGTACGGCGGAGCGACGGATGTGCGACCACAGTCTTTGCACCTTATGGAGCAGGGATGTTAACTCTGGATAATTATTAAGGAAGAACTGCACCAGCAGGTTCAAAGTGTGAGCCAGGCAAGGTATGTGTGTGAGTTTTGCACGGGCTATGGCTGCCACAAAATTACGGCCGTTATCACTGACTAACTTGTCTGCCTCAAGATGTAGACTGCCCAGCCATGATGTTTGTCGCTGCAAGTAGTCGGCCAGTACCTCCGCGGTGTGTCTGTTGTCACCCAAAGACATCATCTTTAACACAGCCTGCTGATGCTTACCACAAGCTGTTCGATAGTGGGTCACCTCATGTGCAACACTGCCAGCTGCGGATGTAGTGCTTGTGCAACTGCACTCTGGATGAGCTTTCACTAATAGACGAGGAGTAGGAGGAGCGAAAGCCTACAGCCAACTGTTTCCTATACCGTGGGCTAGGCAGCACTGTTCCACTGCCGCTGTCCCCAGTGGAGCCTGCATCCACCACATTAACCCAGTGCGCAGTGATGGACACGTAATGGCCCTGGCCATGCCTACTGGTCCATGCATCTGTTGTGAGGTGCACCTTTCCACTCACTCACTGTTTTAGTGCATGGACAATGCGGTCTTTCACATGCCGGTGGAGGGCAGGGATGGTTTTTCGAGGAAAGAAGTGCCGACTGGGTAGGTCATAGCGTGGGACAGCGTAGGCCATGAGTTCGCGGAAAGCTTCGCTATCAACCAAACGGTAGGGCATCATCTCTAATGAGATTAGTTTGGCAATGTAGGCGTTCAAAAACAGTGTACGCGGATGAGAGGATGAGTACTTTCTTGTCCTACTCAGAGTGTCTGGCAGGGTGAGCTGGACTGCAGAGCTGCATATGGGGGAAGTAGCGGTGGACCGGATGGAGTGAGAGGGGGTTGGTGATGGTATTGGTGGCGATGGCATAGATTCAGTGTTGTGTTGCAAAACCATTGTGATTCCTTGAGTGCTTTGGCCTTACGACGACACCTCCACATTTAGTGCTGGTGGTGTGCTTAATGGTGGCGGTGGTCTTACAATGGGGGTAGTGATGGAGCGTTGTTGGCTACCTTCAGTCGGAGCAGGTGCACATGTGCTACCTGAGGTTTTGTAGTCCGTCCACGCTTGCAAGTGCATGTTGATTAAATGTCTAAGCATGCAACTGGTATTCAAATTTCTGAGTTGTTTACCTCAGCTAAAGGTCCTTCCACACTTCTTACAGGTAACCTTTGCCTCATCAGTAGGATTTTGGACAAAGAAGTGCCACACTGCACTCTTCCTACTATGGTAAACATTTTCTGGCCTTGCACGCTGTGCTAAGTTGACCGTCTGGCCAAGCTGTCCTGCAACTATTTTAGTTTTTGTTCCATGTTTTAGGACAGCTACGGGCCTGCTAGATAACCGCTGCTGCGATGTCAATGCCTGCTGCGGATCCTTCTCCTTATCTTAACTATTGCCAGCGCCACCCTCCTCCCCCAATGGATGCCAATCCGGGTCCAGAACTGGGTCATCCATCACCCTCTCTTCAAAGTCATCTGCACCTTCCTCTTTACCTTCCTCTGTGTCACCGTGTAAGGTGGTATAGCATGCGGGAAGGGGCACCTGGGTTTCATCAGGGTCAGATTCTGGCTCAATAGACTGCGAGGGCAATGTAGTGCTGTGCGTCAATGTACCAGCAGAATCATCTAGCAGTGGCTGTGCATCAGTGCACTCCATGTAAGAGTCATCTTGGACAGGGGAATTCAGGATTTGAGTGGATAACCCAGGCATGGTATGTGAAAAGTATCCCACTCTCCAGGTAAGATGGTAACACCTGACCTGCTTCCAACACCTGCATCCCACACAACATAGTAGTGTAGCAAAGCACCTTTGGTGGCTCCCTGCTTGGAACACGAAGAGTGCTTGGAGGTGGGTGGAGCTTAGACTACACAAGAGAGCGGGAGAATATTAGGACAAGGTCAGTCTGTGAGAGAAGATCCCCTGAGAGGGATGGAGTGAAGGAGGTGCTGCAGCAGACTTCAGGGGTGTCCTGAAGCTGCTGGCATGGGAAAGAGAAAAAGAAAGCCTGATTCTCCAGAAGGAAGAAAGATTAGTGCGGAACATAAGGAGAAGAAGAGAACTAAGGGCTAGAGTCGGAGTGGAGCCCTTCGTCAAGTTCTAAGCGCATGGTCAGGGTCCGGTCCCCGAGGTTGTATGGATACTGATGGTCCTGCAGTAGACACCGGAGGAATAGAAGTTGTCACCTCTTTATTCCCACCTAAGACTTGGGGGTACAACAGCAACGTAAGTGAGCCGGGACTTGATAGTAAGGAGTCCCCGAAGCAGGCTACAGCTGTCTGCTGTACAAGTAGAGTTCTAAGGTATATCTAAGAGGAGGAACTTCAGTGTAACTCAGTACTGTGAGTACCTCAAATAAGCGCTAGGGTGGAGACGTTCAGAACAGGCACACGAAAGGGAGAGCTGGAAAGGTTAATTCCATCTGCCTAGGAGTTGGCTGGGCCCGTTATCTGCAGACCGCAGTATTGAAGCGGGCACCTATCTGCCAAGAACGTGAGTAAAAGAACTGGAACTGCATTCATCTGTCTCATTGCCTTCTTCCTGCGCCAACTCACTCCGCACTGCTACATCTCTGTGCCAGACACTGCACCATCTACTTCTCCTCACTATCTCCTCATTTGCCAACCTCATCTACTCTGCACTTGGACTACAGCCCTACCTGTGGAGGGCTACAGCATCATTGCTGCACCACACCATCTGTCCCAGAGAAGCAACACTGCAGCGCTGGTCAAATTGACCAGAAACCACAGGTGGCGTCACGAATCATCTCTATGACTTTATCCCCCTCACTCTACCCCTGTTACATGGACGCCCAGGGCCATTGACTGGGTCACCGCTACTGTGACACTTCCCTCTGAAATACCGGCCCGGTACCGAGTACCCCACTGCCCTGGCGGGCGATCCATTAGTCACAGACGCTCTCACAGTATGTATTGGACCGTAATTCAACAATCAGATATACGGAACTGTATCAGAAGTGTACAGCTGTGTACGATTTTTGTGCAACTAACAATCTCCGTATAGGTATTTACGGAGTGTCACACACATACGCTGACTAGGTATAAAAGTGACTGTAATGCGAATGACAGATATACAATACTGTTGGAGAATCGGACAGCTCTATACGATGTGTATATGTAAACTTGTCAAGCTCCGTGTATTTGTATACGGACTGACACACGCTGTCTTTGTCTAGTTTTGACCATCATCAAACAGCAGATATACGAAACTGTTTGAAAAATGGACAGGACTCTAAGGTGTAGGTCTGGAAAAATGGAAAAACTCCTCGGCTTTTTTTTTCCAGAGTCACACACAGGTACAGTAGCTTCTATTTGTCCATGCTAGAAGGCGGTTCACGGTAGTGTGTGAGGAGCGTACAACGCTGTACGGTGTGTGTATGTAAAATTGTCAAGCTCCGTGTATTTGTATACGGACTGACACACGCTGTCTCTGTCTAGTTTTGACCATCATCAAGCAGCAGATGTATGAAACTGTTTGAAAACGGACACGACTCTAAGGTGTTGGTCTGGAAAAAAGGAAAAACTCCTCGGCTTTTTTTTCCCAGAGTCACACACAGGTAGCTTCTATTTGTCCGTGCTAGAAGGCGGTTCATGGTAGTGTGTGAGGAGCGTACAACGCTGTACGGTGTGTATGTAAAATTGTCAAGCTCCGTGTATTTGTGTACGGACTGGCACACGCTGTCTCTGTCTAGTTTTGACCGTCATCAAACAGCAGATGTATGAAACTGTTTGAAAACGGACACGACTCTAAGGTGTTGGTCTGGAAAAACGGACAAACTCCTCAGCTTTTTCTTCCAGAGTCACACCCAGATAGCTTCTATTTGTCCATTGTACCAGCGGGTACACGGTAGTGTGTGAGGAGCGTACACCGCTAGATGGTGTGTGAAAAAATGAATGCTCAGTAACTCACCAGGACAAAATAATAAAATTTGGAGTGCTTTGAAAAAAGCAGTTTGAACAGCAGTGTGCACACAGCAATGCAGGTAGCCTTAAAAGGCAGCCTGATCACCACCAGCGCTGCTGCACACAACAAAAATCCTCCCCTTTCACTGCACACTAACTGTACAGTGAAAAGCGCTATCAGCAGAAGCTATTTTTTTTTCTTCTTCCCTGCCTAATGCTCTCCCTGTTCAGAATCAGCAACAGCACCTCTCCCTATTGTAAGATCGGCAGAAGTAAGATGGCAGTCGGCGTTCACAGCCTTTTATACCCACTGTGACGCTACACAAAGCCAGTCAATCACTTCAATGCCCTTCTATAAGATGGTGGTGGTCGCTAAGCATGTCATCGCGTTGCCCACAGTGTGCGTCCTCCATCATTGGGTGAGAAAAGGCGCTGAAAGCATCTTTTGAAACGCGACTTTGGCGTGCTGATCGGCGACCTCATGGCCGACCTCACGCTAGAGTTGGTGCTGTGAACTCATTTTCTGGTTTACCTCTGGCTTCAGGTGAGGGTGGTGGAGCTGGCTGTGTTGACAGAGGAGTCGTGAGTTCTCCATCCAGGCTCCCTCTAGTGGTGACAGTAGGTAATGAAGCTGATCTAAATGACAGAGACCTACCACCTGAGGAGGAGGACTGTGAGTGGACATCAGGAGTCTCTGACTGGATTTAAGACAGCCGACTCCCTAATTTTGTGCTGGTGATTATCCTGCCCTTAGGTTCTGGTTTCCAGTTCTGTTCCTGCCTTCTCAAGCTAAGTGTGCTCTGCTATTTTTTCACATGAGATTTGGTCTGGTTTACTCAGTTTTTGTGGTCAGCCAGCCCCTGCTGGGGCTGTGCTGAATTTCCATTCTTATGTCTCTGTTTATGCCAGTTTGCTTTTTGTCCCTGATCAGATTGGTCTCTTTTTGCTCTGTCTTCAGAATATACCAGAGAGCTGATATAGGGAATTGAAGTCTAGCGACTTCAGGGTTTTTGTTATCAGAAAGTGTTGGCCATTTTTTGGCAGGGTTTTTGTGCGTGATTGCAGACAGCATCTTTCCTTTCCTGTCCTTTCTAGTTAGTGTGGGCCCCATCGATTGCTCAGCCTATTTTTCTATCTGTGTTTGTATTTTCATCTTGTCTCACTGTCAATACATGTTTTGGGGCTGTCTATTGCTTTGGGGTCTGCTCTGGGGCAGTTTGTTTAGATTTCACCTTTTCTTGCTTTAGGCTTATTTGGTTCTCTGGCTGTGACAAAGCGTCTAGGATCATCGTAGGTATGCTCCACGGCTACTGCTAGTTGTGTGGATAGGATCAGGGGTCTGCAATCCGCTTAGTTACCAACCTTTCTGTTTTTCTGTGGCTTAGCTTGTTTT
This sequence comes from Dendrobates tinctorius, assembly GCF_039654945.1. Lineage (NCBI taxonomy): Eukaryota > Metazoa > Chordata > Amphibia > Anura > Dendrobatidae > Dendrobates > Dendrobates tinctorius. The sequence goes on from NW_027361921.1 coordinate 24,665,328, forward strand.
TGTTTTTCCTCCTCGGTGACTCATTCATAACAGAATCACCAGCCATACCGCAGATTCTAGGGTGCTCAAAAGCAGGAAAAAAAATTGTAAAAAAAAGTGTCAGAATTTTTTTTTTTTTCATATATGTATTTTTTTCTCTTTTTCTCTGGGGCCATAGGAGGATTTTTTCCTTAATGGAGATTAAGCAATTGTCTGATCGTGTGGAGCAGCTCGCTGCTGAAGTGCGGGGAATTTCCACCTATCTCGTTCAATCACATGCTGTTGAACCAAAAATCCCTACTGCTGATGTGTTTTCTGGGGATCAGTCTAAATTTTTGAATCTTAAGAATAATTGTAAATTATTTCTTGCCTTGAAGCCTAACTCATAGAATCATAGAATCGTAGAGTTGGAAGGGACCTCCTGGGCCATCTGGTCCAACCCCCTGCTCAAAGCAGGATTCGCTAATTCATCCCAGTCAGATGTCTGTCCAGCCTCTGTTTGAAGACTTCCATTGAAGGAGAACTCATCACTTCTTGTGGCAGCTTGTTCCACTCATTGATCAATCTAACTGTCAAAAAGTTTTTTCTAATATTTAATCTGTCTCCTCCCAGTCAGTTTCATCCCATTGCTTCTAGTCTTTCCTTGTGCCAATGAGAATAAAGTTGATCCTTCTACAATGTGACAGCCCTTTAGATATTTGTAGACAGCTATTAAGTCTCCTCTCAGTCTTCTCTTTTGCAAACTAAACAATCCCAAATCCTGCAACCTTTCCTCATAAGACAGGGTTTGCAGACCGGTCACCATTCTGGTTGCTCTTTTCTGAACTTGCTCCAGTTTGTTGATGTCTTTTTTAAAATGTGGTGCCCAAAACTGGACACAATATTCCAGATGAGGGCTGACCAAAGAGGAGTAGAGGGCAATAATGACTTCACGCGATCTAGACTGTATGCTTCTGTTAATACATCCTAGAATTGCATTTGCCTTTTTTGCTGCTGCATCACACTGTTGACTCATATTCAGTCTGTGATCTATTAGTATACCCAAGTCTTTTTCACATGTGCTGTTGCTTACGCCTATTCCTCCCATTCTGTATATGCTTTTTTCATTTTTATTGCCCAGATGTAGCACTTTGCATTTTTCCCTGTTAAAAACCATTCTGTTAGTTGCTGCCCACTTCTCCAGTTTATTTATATCTTTTTGAATCCTCTCTCTCTCTTCTCTAGTATTAGCTATCCCTCCTAGCTTTGTGTCATCAGCAAATTTAATCGGTTTACCCTCAATTCCTTCATCTAAATCATTGATACAGATGTTGAACAATACAGGGCCCAGAACAGAGCCCTGTGGTACCCCACTTGAGACATTCTTCCAACTGGATGTGCAGCCATTTACGACCACTCTTTGGGTCCGATCACTAAGCCAGTTATGAACCCACCTAACAGTTGCCTTGTCCATTCCATACTTATTCATTTTCTCAATAAGGATTGTATGAGATACTTTGTCAAATGCTTTGCTGAAGTCAAGATATACTATATCTACAGCATTTCCTTGATCCACCCAATCAGTGATTCCGTCATAGAAGGAAATTAAGTTAGTCTGACATGACTTATTAGTTACAAACCCATGCTGACTCTGTTTAATCACTTCATTCTTATCCAGGTACTGACATACATGTTGTTTAATAATTTGTTCAAAGATCTTTCCTGGTAGAGAAGTCAGACTCACCGGCCTATAGTTGCCTGGGTCCACCTTCTTCCCCTTTTTGAAGATAGGAGCAACATTTGCTCTTCTCCAGTCTTCTGGGACTTCTCCTGTTCACCAAGAATTTTCAAAGATTATGGAGAGGGGTTCAAAAATTTCTTCTGCTATCTCCTTCAGTACTCTGGGGTGTAATTCATCTGGACCTGGAGACTTGAATTCATTTAGGTTAGCTAAGTGTTTCCTCACTATCTTTCTGTTTATAGATATCCTGGATTCTTCTATTCCCTTAATAGGACAATGAAGAACAGTTGATGTTACATTTCCTTTCTGAGAAAAAGCAGATGCAAAATAGGAATTTAAAAGTTCGGCCTTCTCAACATGCTGTCTTACCATTTCATAATTTTCATCCTGTAAAAATCCTATAGCATCTTTGACTTTTCTTTTACTTTTGAAATATCCCCAAAATCCTTTATTATTGCTTTTGACATCTCTTGCAAGCCTCAATTCATTGTCAGCTTTAGATAATCTGATTTGTGCCCTGCAGGTTCTGCAGACAGCATTATATTCTTCTTTAGATATGCCTCCCTCTTTCCATTTTATAAACATTTTTTTCTTCCTTTTTAGCATGTGCTTAAGTTCTGTGCTCATCCATCCTGGCTTCCTTAAATGCTTCCTATTATTCCCTCTTTTCGGAATTGTTAACAATTGTGCTTTGAGAATTTCATTTTTCAAGATTTCCCATCCTTCCTGGACATTTTTGTCTTTAAGGATATCATCAGGGAGCTCTGCGCAGCAGGTTAAAATTGTCATCTCCTTGTTGCACGGCGATCCCCTGGATTGGGCGTTTTCTTTGACACCTGAAAATCCTATTCTGACTAATGTGGATGCATTTTTTCAAGCCTTGGGGTTGTTGTATGATGAACCTAATGCTACTGATCAAGCTGAGAAAGCCCTATTGGCATTGAACCAGGGTCAGGATTCTGCAGAGTTATACTGTCAAAAATTCCGAAAGTGGGTGGTCGTTACTACATGGAATGATGGTGCCTTGGCAACTCTCTTTCGCAAGGGTTTATCAGAAACCGTAAAAGATATTATGGTGGGATTTCCTGTTCCCTCTGGTCTTGACGATTCTATGTCATTCGCCATTCAAGTTGATCGGCGTTTACGTGAACGTTAAACTACACGAGAGGTGTTGCCACCTTTTCAACAAATGTCTTAACCTATGCAATGTGATAGAGTTTTGTCTAGGGAGCAACGTCAGGAGTATAGAAGGCGTAATAAGCTGTGTTTTTTCTGTGGAGATTCCTCTCATATTATTTCTGTCTGCCCTAAACATGAGAAACGTTTTGCACACACATTTGCTGTGGGTGGCGTACAACCTAAGTTTCTTTTGGCAATTACTCTGATCTGCTCCTTATCCACATTTTCCACCAAGGCTTTTGTGGATTCAGGAGCGGCTTTGAATCTGATGGATTTGGATTTTGCTAAACGTTGTGGTTTTCCCATGATACCTCTGCGGACGCCTATTCCTTTGAGGGGTATTGATGCTACTCCTTTGGCGGAGAATAAACCTCAGTTTTGGACCCAGGTGATAATGCAGGTCGCCCCAGACCACCAAGAAAATTGTAGATTTGTGGTACTGCATAATTTGCATGATACTATTGTTCTGGATTTCCCCTGGTTGCAAATCCATAATCCAGTTTTGGATTGGAAATCTGTGTCTGTAGTGAGTTGGGGCTGTCGGTGTGCTCCTGGTGACACTCCTGTTTTCTCCGCCTCTCCCCAGTCTCATGATGTTCCTGACTATTTGGCTGATTTTTATGATGTATTTAGTGAGAGTAAGTCTGCATCCCTTCCTCCTCATAGGAGTTATGACTGTGCAATTGAGTTGAGGCCTGGGTGTAAATTTCCCAAGGGTCGGCTTTTCAACTTATCTGTACCTGAACATGAGGCTATGCGATGTTATATTAAGGAGTCGTTGGAGAAGGGTCATATTAGACCATCCTCTTCACCCTTAGGTGCTGTTTTTTTTTCGTGGCTAAGAAAGATGGTTCATTAAGGCCTTGTATTGACTATCGTTCCCTTAACAAGATTATGGTTAAATATCAGTATCCGTTACCCCTGATTTCTGATTTATTCTCCAGAGTTAAAGGTGCCTGCTGGTTTACTGAGCTTGACCTCAGGGGGCGTATAATCTTATTCGCATCAAGCATGGGGATGAATGGAAGACGGCGTTTAATACTCCAGAGGGACATTTTGAGTACCTGGTGATGCCTTTTGGGCTCACTAATGCCCCTTCTGTCTTCCAATCCTTCATGAATGATATTTTCCGGGACTTTGTGGATAAGTTTTTGATCATCTATTTGGATGATATTCTGATCTTTTCCAGTGATTGGGATTCTCATGTGGAACATGTTCGGACTGTGTTCCGGATTTTGAGGGAGAATTTTCTGTATGTTAAGGGATCGAAATGCCTTTTTGGTGTACAGAGGATTTCATTTTTGGGATTTATTTTGTCTCCGTCATCTATTGAAATGGACCCATCCAAGGTACAGGCCATTTATGATTGGGTTCAGCCCACTTCTTTGAAGGCTCTCCAGAAGTTTTTGGGTTTTGCTAATTTTTATTGTAAATTTATAGCTAATTTTTCTGGTATTGCCAAACCACTGACTGATCTGACCAAGAAGGGCGCTGATGTGCTGAATTGGTCTCCAGAGGCTGTTTTGGCATTTCAGCAGCTAAAGCGGAGGTTCACTTCTGCTCCAGTTTTACGGCAACCTGATGTCTCACTTCCATTTCAGGTAGAGGTAGATGTTTCGGAGATTGGTGCAGGAGCTATTTTGTCCCCAAAAGATCCAGTGACTTCTAAAATGAATCCCTGTGCCTTCTTTTCCCGAAAGTTCAGAGCGCAACTATGATGTGGGGAATCAGGAATTGTTGGCCATGAAGTGGGCATTCGAGGAGTGGAGACATTGGTTGGAGGGAGCTAGACATCAAGTTGTGGTCCTCACTGACCACAAGAATTTGATTTACCTGGAGTTGGCCAAATGCTTGAATCCTAGACAGGCTAGGTGGGCCTTGTTTTTCATGCGTTTTGATCTTGTGGTCTCCTTTCTTCCGGGCACTAAGAATGTTAAGGCAGACGCCCTTTCTAGGAGTTTCTTTGCTGATTCTCCTATTGTGACCAAACCTACTACCATCCTAGGTGAGGGGTAGTTCTTTCTGCCATCTCGCCCGATTTGAGACGTGCCCTGGAAGAATTTCAGGAGGACAAACCTGAGCGTTGTCCTATGGGAAAATTGTATGTTCCTGTCCAGTGGAGGAAGAGAGTGATGTCTGAAGTTCATTGCTCCACGTTGGCTGGTCATCCAGGTATTTTTGGTGCCAGAGATTTGGTGAGTCAGTCTTTTTGGTGGCCCGCCTTATCTCGTGATGTCAGGAATTTTGTGCAGTCTTGTGGGACTTGCTCCTGGTCTAAACCCTGTTCTCGTTCTAGTGGGTTGTTGATGCCCTTTCCTTTGCCCAAGAGGCCATGGACCCATATCTCAATGGATTTTATTTCTTATCTACCTGTCTCTCAGAGAATGACTGCTATCTGGGTGATTTGTAATAGATTTTCTAAGATGGTCCATCTTGTACCACTCCCAAAGCTGCCATCTTCCTCAGAGTTGGTGCCCTTGTTTTTACAACAGTTGGTTCGGTTGCATGGGATTCCTGAGAACATTGTGTCAGACAGAGGAGTCCAGTTTGTCTCCAGATTTTGGAAAGCTTTTTGTTCCAAGCTGGGAATTCAGTTATCCTTCTCTGCGTTTCACCCACAGACCAATGGGCAGACTGAGAGAACAAACCAGACTTTGTAGTCCTTTTTGAGATGTTTTATATCTGCTGATCAGGATGATTGGGTCTCATTTTTGCCCTTGGCCGAATTCGCCCTAAATAATAGAGCTAGTTCTGCCACATTGATGTCCCCCTTTTTCTGTAACTTTGGGTTTCATCCTCGATTTTCTTCAGGGCAGGTGGAATCTTCAGCCTGCCCAGGTGTTGACACTGTGGTAGAGAGAATGCAGCAGATTTGGGACCAAGTGGTGGATAAGTTGTCCCTCTCTCAAGAAAAGGCCCAGCGGTTTTCCAACCGGCATAGGACCATTTGTTCCCGGGTTAAAGTGGGTGATATGGTTTGGTTGTCGTCAAAAAATATCTCTATGAAGGTTGCATCTCCAAAGTTCAAGCCAAGATTTATTGGACCTTATAGGATTTTGGAGATTCTTAACCCGGTCTCTTTTCGATTGGCTCTTCCAGTTACGTTTAAGATCCATAACGTGTTTCATAAGTCTCTGTTGAAGAGGTTTGTTGAGCCAGTGGTTCCTATGGCGGCACCTCCTGACCCTGTGTTGGTTGAAGGTAATGTGGAATATGAGGTAGAGAAAATACTGGATTCTCATCTGGCTAGATGGAGACTCCAGTATTTGGTCAAGTGGAAGGGTTATGGCCAGGAGGACAATTCTTGGGTCTCTGCCTCTGATATTCATGCCGATAGATTGGTTCGTGCTTTTCACCGGGCCCATCCTGATTGGCCTGGTGGCGTGGATGTGGGTTTGGTGACCTCTCCTCAAGGGGGGAGTACTGTTGTGAACTCATTTTCTGGTTTACCTCTGGCTTCTGGTGAGGGTGGTGGAGCTGGCTGTGTTGACAGAAGAGTCGTGAGTTCTCCATCCGGGCTCCCTCTAGTGGTGACAGTAGGTAATGAAGCTGATCTAAATGGCAGTGACCTGCCACCTGAGGAGGAGGACTGTGAGTGGACATCAGGAGCCTCTGACTGGATTTAAGACAGCCGACTCCCTAATTTTGTGCTGGTGATTTTCCTGCCCTGAGGTTCTGGTTTCCAGTTCTGCTCCTGCCTTCTCAAGCTAAGTGTGGTCTGCTACTTTTTCACATGAGATTTGGTCTGGTTTACTCAGTTTTTGTGGTCAGCCAGGGGAAGAGTCTTGAGGAGATCATTTGCATATTCCCAGTGCCTTCTGGGATAAGTGAAGAGTCTCCGCGAGCTCAACGATCACTGGGTTTTGGCCGTTGCAGCTGAAAAAAGGAAATCGGAAAACCATTCTTATGTCTCTGTTTATGCCAGTTTGCTTTTTGTCCCTGATCAGATTGGTCTCTTTTTGCTCTGTCTTCAGAATATACCAGAGTGCAGACATAGGGAATTAAAGTCTAGCGACTTCAGGGTTTTTGTTATCAGAAAGTGTTGGCCATTTTTGGCAGGGTTTTTATGCATGATTGCAGACAGCATCTTTCCTTTCCTGTCCTTTCTAGTTAGTGTGGGCCCCATTGTTTGCTCAGCCTATTTTTCTATCTGTGTTTGTGTTTTCATCTTGTATCACCATCAATACATGTTTGGGGGCTGTCTATTGCTTTGGGGTCTGCTCTGGGGCAGTTTAGATTTCCCCTTTTCTTGCTTTTATTCTTATTTAGTTCTCTGGCTGTGACGAGGCGTCTAGGCTCATCGTAGGTACGCTCCACGGCTACTGCTAGTTGTGTGGATAGGATCAGGGGTCTGCAATCCACTTAGTTTCCAACCTCTCTGGTTTTCTGTGGCTTAGCTTGTTTTTGTTTTTCCTCCTCGGTGACTCATTCATAACATGTTGGGTTTCGATCGGCGAAACCCGACTTTGGCGAAAGTCGGCGATTTTTTAATCTGACCGACCTGTTTCGCTCAACTCTAGAATTGAGTTAAAACATTAGTATTGTTATTTCTAAATGATTATGAACTTGTTTTCTTAGCATTATTTGAGGTCTGAAAGCACAGTTTTTTTATTCTGCATTATACTAGTTTTATTCTGCATTTTCTAAATAAATGATTATATTTGGTATTCACAAGAATCTTGTGACGGAAGCGCCGACAATCTTCTGGATGTTTCTTTGATTACACTGACTTGGCAGCGCATTCATGTCACACAGAACACTTTCCGTTAGATAGTCTATGTGGTTTATTGAACGGCATAAACCATATAAGGCAGCACAAATAAAACAGTCTTGTATCAGATAGATTAGTGTTCACATTAGAGCTCCGCTCTCTCAGTTCTGTGGCCACACAGATTGTGCCATGTCCAGTAACAGGCTCTATAGCCTCAACACAATTATTTCCCCCCGGTCTGGGGTTACCCCTGAGGAGCTCCTGCTCCAGACGCCGACTCTTGGTTGGTCCTTTCTTTTGGGGATGCGGCCACACTGGGCTCACTGATCCGGACAGTGCCTTATTCACTAGGCCGCCCCACGGTTCCAGAACCACAGCCGGGCAGTGGCTTCCCCAAATACAGGCCGTCACAGACTCTGCTCACACACGTGGCCTGTCCGGGTGCTATTCAGGGATCCGACCCTACTCCCTGGTTCTCCCAACACACCAGCCTCACCAGGTCCAGGGCCTCAGCGGGTGCTATTCAGGATGTCTGTACCCTCCTGAGACCATCCAACAGTCACACTTCACAGGGTGCTATTCAGGGATCCGTCCCTACTCCCAGGGACTCCCAACACACCGGCCTCACCAGGTTCAAGGTCGCAGCAGGTGCTATTCAGGAAGGCAGCACACCTTCCAACACCTAGACCTTCCAGGACTTTCCATCCTGAACCATTCAGGTACACACTCTCTTCCCATGTGACCAGACCTCAGGCACATTATATGGTCCATAACCACACCCACCGATGAGGTATGGATCACATGGTATGACCTCACTAAAGGTCCTATTTCACACAGCCACACCCACACACACAGTCTTTATCCTGGGTGTTCAGACACACACCCCTGGGTGGCTTTGTAGGTGACTGGTCCCACCCATCTCACCAAGTCATCTAGAAGCTTTCCCAATACACAGCAACAAACCCTCAGCAGTATTATCTGCTGATCAACACACATTCAAGCTTCCACCACAAGGCACCCACCCTTGTGATACGTATCGGCCATTCACAACCCTGACGCCCATCATTTCCCCATCACAATAAAGGAAACACCTGCATGCATGTCCTGGGAAGGCCATAAAGCGCCCCCTAGCTGTCACAGGGGTCACTGCATAAATATATATATATGTATATATATATATTTGAATGTGTGTGTGTCACCAACCAATCATGAAGCATCTTTCATTTCACCAGCGCTGCTTAAAAGAAGCTGAGCTGTATTTGGTTGCTATGAACAACAGTTTTCCCAACTCGACAACACCTCAGCAGACACTGACATGGTGGGAAAAATCTAGCATCCCTGGAAACATAAGCTCCCAGCCATTGTCTGCCCCCCAGAAAGCAGCAGAGAGCACACACCCCCTCCTGTGCCCATATCCCATCACACATCCTCCATCCCCATAGGTACATCTTCTCTCTTAAAGGGATCATTGCTATGGAAATCAGGGCAAATCCATCCAGCACTTTGGTTTGACCCCAGGCCTCTCTCTTAAAGGGATCCCCGGTATGGAACTAGGACCGTTCCACTCAGAGCTATGGTTCTGACCCCAGGGTCTCTTAAAGGGATCATTGGTATGGAAGTTAGGGCAATTCCACTAAGCACTCTGGTTCTGACCCCAGGCCCCTCTTAAAGGGATCCCCGGTATGGAACTTAGGGCAGTTCCACTCAGCGCTGTGGTTCTGACCCCAGGCCCCTCTTAAAGGGATCCCCGGTATGGAAGTGAGGGCAAATCCACTCTGCACTTTGGTACTGACCACAGGCCTCTCTTAAAGGGATCTCCGATATGGAAGTTAGGGCCATTCCACTCAGCGCTCTGGTTCTGACCCCAGGTTGACAGGATGATGTGGGTTATTAGGGGTAGTAGTCCGGTGGCTCTGGCTGACGGGATGATGTGGGATATTAGGGGGAGTAGTCTGGTGGCTCTGGATGATGGGATGATGTGGGATATTAGGGGTAGTAGTCCGGTGGCTCTGGCTGACAGGATGATGTGGGATATTAGTGGTAGTTGTCTGGTGGCTATGGCTAACGGGATGATGTGGGATATTAGTGGGTGTAGTCCAGTGGCTCTGGCTGATGTAATGATGTGGGATATTAGGAGTAGCAGTCCGATGGCTCTGGCTGACGGGATGATGTGGGATATTAGGGGTAGTAGTCCGGTGGCTCTGGCTGATGGGATGATGTGGGATACTAGGGGTAGTAGTCCGGTGGCTGTGACGGGATGATGTGGGATATTAGTGGTAGTTGTCTGGTGGCTCTGGCTGATGGGATGATGTGGGATATTAGAGGTAGTAGTCTGGTGGCTTTGACGGGATGATGTTGGATATTAGTAGTCCAGTGGCTTTGGCTGATGTGACGATGTGGGATATTAGGGGTAGATATTCGAGGTAGTAGTCCAGTGTCTCTGGCTGATGGGATAATCTGGGATATTAGGAGTAGTAGTCCGGTGGCTCTGGATGACGGGATGATGTGGGATATTATAGTGAATGTCGCTATGCAGAGTGGGCGGGGCTATACACTCAGCTTTGTATATATAGATATAATCATTATAATTTGTTATAACTAACCGTAGTTAGTTACTATGCCCGGGCAGTGCCGGGCTCTTCAGCTAGTATTATATACAGTGGGGCAAAAAAGTATTTAGTCAGTCAGCAATAGTGCAAGTTCCACCACTTAAAAAGATGAGAGGCGTCTGTAATTTACATCATAGGTAGACCTCAACTATGGGAGACAAACTGAGAAGAAAAAATCCCGAAAATCACATTGTCTGTTTTTTTTTCATTTTATTTGCATATTATGGTGGAAAATAAGTATTTGGTCAGAAACAAGCAATCAAGATTTCTGGCTCTCACAGACCTGTAACTTCTTCTTTAAGAGTCTCCTCTTTCCTCCACTCATTACCTGTAGTAATGGCACCTGTTTAAACTTGTTATCAGTATAAAAAGACACCTGTGCACACCCTCAAACAGTCTGACTCCAAACTCCACTATGGTGAAGACCAAAGAGCTGTCAAAGGACACCAGAAACAAAATTGTAGCCCTGCACCAGGCTGGGAAGACTGAATCTGCAATAGCCAACCAGCTTGGAGTGAAGAAATCAACTGTGGGAGCAATAATTAGAAAATGGAAGACATACAAGACCACTGATAATCTCCCTCGATCTGGTGCTCCACGCAAAATCCCACCCCGTGGGGTCAGAATGATCACAAGAACGGTGAGCAAAAATCCCAGAACCACGCGGGGGGACCTAGTGAATGAACTGCAGAGAGCTGGGACCAATGTAACAAGGCCTACCATAAGTAACACACTACGCCACCATGGACTCAGATCCTGCAGTGCCAGACGTGTCCCACTGCTTAAGCCTGTACATGTCCGGGCCCGTCTGAAGTTTGCTAGAGAGCATTTGGATGATCCAGAGGAGTTTTGGGAGAATGTCCTATGGTCTGATGAAACCAAACTGGAACTGTTTGGTAGAAACACAACTTGTCGTGTTTGGAGGAAAAAGAATACTGAGTTGCATCCATCAAACACCATACCTACTGTAAAGCATGGTGGTGGAAACATCATGCTTTGGGGCTGTTTCTCTGCAAAGGGGCCAGGACGACTGATCCGGGTACATGAAAGAATGAATGGGGCCATGTATCATGAGATTTTGAGTGCAAACCTCCTTCCATCAGCAAGGGCATTGATGAAGAAACATGGCTGGGTCTTTCAACATGACAATGATCCAAAGCACACCGCCAGGGCAACGAAGGAGTGGCTTCGTAAGAAGCATTTCAAGGTCCTGGAGTGGCCTAGCCAGTCTCCAGATCTCAACCCTATAGAAAACCTTTGGAGGGAGTTGAAAGTCCGTGTTGCCAAGCGAAAAGCCAAAATCATCACTGCTCTAGAGGAGATCTGCATGGAGGAATGGGCCAACATACCAACAACAGTGTGTGGCAACCTTGTGAAGACTTACAGAAAACGTTTGACCTCTGTCATTGCCAACAAAGGATATATCACAAAGTATTGAGATGAAATTTTGTTTCTGACCAAATACTTATTTTCCACCATAATATGCAAATAAAAGGAAAAAAAAACAGACAATGTGATTTTCTGGATTTTTTTTTCTCAGTTTGTCTCCCATAGTTGAGGTCTACCTATGATGTAAATTACAGACGCCTCTCATCTTTTTAAGTGGTGGAACTTGCACTATTGCTGACTGACTAAATACTTTTTTGCCCCACTGTATATATATATATATATATATATATATATATATATATATATATATATATCAGTGCCTACAAGTAGTATTCAACCCCCTGCAGATTTAGCAGGTTTGATAAGATGCAAATAAGTTAGAGCCTTCAAACTTCACACAAGAGCAGGATTTATTAACAGATGCATAAATCTTACAAACCAAAAAGTTATGTTGCTCAGTTAAATTTTAATAAATTTTAAACATAAAAGTGTGGGTCAATTATTATTCAACCCCTAGGTTTAATATTTTGTGGAATAACCCTTGTTTGCAATTACAGCTAATAATCGTGTTTTATAAGACCTGATCAGGCCGGCACAGGTCTCTGGAGTTATCTTGGCCCACTCCTCCATGCAGATCTTCTCCAAGTTATCTAGGTTCTTTGGGTGTCTCATGTGGACTTTAATCTTGAGCTCCTTCCACAAGTTTTCAATTGGGTTAAGGTCAGGAGACTGACTAGGCCACTCCAACACCTTGATTTTTTGCCTCTTGAACCAGGCTTTGGTTTTGTTGGCTGTGTGCTTTGGGTCGTTGTCTTGTTGGAAGATGAAATGACGACCCATCTTAAGATCCTCGATGGAGGAGCGGAGGTTCTTGGCCAAAATCTCCAGGTAGGCCGTGCTATCCATCTTCCCATGGATGCGGACCAGATGGCCAGGCCCCTTGGCTGAGAAACAGCCCCACAGCATGATGCTGCCACCACCATGCTTGACTGTAGGGATGGTATTCTTGGGGTTGTATGCAGTGCCATCCAGTCTCCAAACGTCACGTGTGTGGTTGGCACCAAAGATCTCGATCTTGGTCTCATCAGACCAGAGAACCTTGAACCAGTCTGTCTCAGAGTCCTCCAAGTGATCATGAGCAAACTGTAGACGAGCCTTGACATGACGCTTTGAAAGTAAAGGTACCTTACGGGCTCGTCTGGAACGGAGACCATTGCGGTGGAGTACGTTACTTATGGTATTGACTGAAACCAATGTCCCCACTGCCATGAGATCTTCCCGGAGCTCCTTCCTTGTTGTCCTTGGGTTAGCCTTGACTCTTCGGACAAGCCTGGCCTCGGCACGGGAGGAAACTTTCAAAGGCTGTCCAGGCCGTGGAAGACTAACAGTAGTTCCATAAGCCTTCCACTTCCGGATGATGCTCCCAACAGTGGAGACAGGTAGGCCCAACTCCTTGGAAAGGGTTTTGTACCCCTTGCCAGCCTTGTGACCCTCCACGATCTTGTCTCTGATGGCCTTGGAATGCTCCTTTGTCTTTCCCATGTTGACCATGTATGAGTGCTGTTCACAAGTTTGGGGAGGGTCTTAAATAGTCAGAAAAGGCTGGAAAAAGAGATAATTAATCCAAACATGTGAAGCTCATTGTTCTTTGTGCCTGAAATACTTCTTAATACTTTAGGGGAACCAAACAGAATTCTGGTGGTTTGAGGGGTTGAATAATAAATGACCCTCTGAATAAACTTTTCACAATTTAAAAAAAAATTAAACAAAGAAATAACATTCTTTTTTGCTGCAGTGCATTTCACACTTCCAGGCTGATCTACAGTCCAAATGTCACAATGCCAAGTTAATTCCGAATGTGTAAACCTGCTAAATCTGCAGGGGGTTGAATACTACTTGTAGGCACTGTATATATATCAAAAGTTTACATACCCCGGCAGAATTTTTGCTTTCTCGGCCTTTTTTCAGAGAATATGAATGATATCACCGAAACTTTTTCTCCACTCACGGTTAGTGGTAGGGTGAAGCCATTTATTGTCAAACTGCTGTGTTTTCTCTTTCTAAATCATAAAGACAACCCAAAACATCCAAATGACCTTGGTCGAAAGTTCACATACCCCATTTCTTAATACTGTGTATTGCACCCTCTAACATCAATGACAGCTTGAAGTTTATTTTGGTAGTTGTGGATGATGTTCTATATTTTCTCAGATGGTAAAGCTGTCCATTCTTCTTGGCAAAAAGGCTCCAGTTCCTGTAAATTCCTGGGCTGTCTAGCATGAACTGCATGTTTGAGATCTCCTCAGAGTGGCTCAATGATATTGAGGTCAGGAGACTGAGATGGCCACTCCAGAACCTTCACTTTGTTCTGCTGTAGCCAATGACAGGTTGACTTGGCCTTGTGCTTTGGATCATTGTCATGTTGGAATGTCCAAGTACGTCCCATGCGCAGCTTACGGGCTGATGTTTGCAAATTTGCCTCCAGTATTTGCTGATAATTTGCTGCATTCATCTTTCCTTCAACTTTGACCAAATTTCCTGTGCCTTTGTAGCTCACACATCCCCAAAACATCAGCGATCCACCTCCATGCTTTACAGTAGGAATGGTGTTCCTTTCATCATAGGCCTTGTTGACCTCTCTCCAAATGTAACATTTTTCTTCAAGTGCCTCCTTATTGTGCATTTTGAAACAGCCACACTGCTAGTTTTCAGAGAATCCAGTATTTCAGCTGATGTTATTTGTGGGTTTTTCTTTGCATCCTGAACAATTTTCCTGGCAGTTGTGGACACAATTTTCGTTGGTCTACATGACCATGGTTTTTTTTTACAGAGCCCCTGATTTTCCATTTGTTAATCCCAGTTTGAACACTGCTAAATGGCATTATCAATTCCTTGGATATCTTTTTTGTATCCCTTTCCTGTTTTATACAGTTCAACTACCTTTTCCCATAGATCCATTGACAATTCTTTTGCTTTCCCCATGACTCACCATCCAGAAATGCCAGTGGCTGGATGAAAGATGCAACAGTCTGCCTGGATCCCAGAAACTCACTCAGCTTTTATGCACACACACTGATTAGACCTGTTTCATACTTCAGTTTTTTGACGTCAGCCAAAATCCGCCTTTTTTTAAAAAAAAAGTGGCTCTGCCTTTTTTTGCGGATCCGCCTTTTTTTTCCCCATAGACTTACATTGTGGTGGATTGTGGCGGATGGTCGTCCATTACATCTGCCATTCGGCGGATCCGCCATATTTTTGGTGGATCTTGTCTGAGGTGGACAGACTTTGTAATGTTTTTTGTCTGCGCCAAAATGGCGGATCATGGCGGATCCCTCAGTCCGCCATCTGCTAGAATGGCTGCCTATGGGCGGCGGATCCGCATTGATCCGCCATTTTGTGGAATCCACTGGCGGAATCCGCTTTTTCGAACTGAGCATGCTCAAAAGAATTGATACTTTTCCAGACAGCCCCAACTCTATATATAAACCTACAAGGTGGGCTTCATTCCCCATTGTGCCAGCCATCAAGCTGGGCTTCATTCCTCATTGTGCCAGCCATCAAGCAACAATAGACAGCATTCCAGCACCAAGCCAGCACCAAGAGGCCTGCCAGCGCCAAGACAGCAACAAGAGACCTGCCAGCACCAAGAGACCTGCCAGCACCAAGTCAGCACCAAGAGGCCTTGCAGCACCAAGACAGCACCAAGAGGCCTGCCAGTACCAGCACAAAGAAACAGCCTGCCAGCATTAAGAGGCCTGCAAGTGTGAGTATTGCCTGTGTGTGTGTGGCCTGCCTACCTGTGTGTGTGTGGCCTGCCTGTGTGTATGTGTGTCAGTGTTTGTGTGACCTGCTAGTGTGAGTATTGGCTGTGTATGTGTGGTCTGCCTGTGTGTGTGTTGCCTGCCTGTGTGTATGTGTGCCAGCCTGTGTGTGTGTGGCCTGCCAGTGTGACTTGCATGTGTGTGTGTGTGTGTTTGTATTCTGCCTTTTTTTTCATACTTGTTTTTCCAACTGTGGTGTGGTGTGTGTCCTGCATTTTTTTTTTCATACTACTGTACTTGTATTTCAATATTTCCATCTGTGCTGTGACTGTGTGGTGTGTATGTGATTGTATGTGTGTATTGCATTTCTTTTTTTCATCATACTGTACTTATATTTCCAACTGTATGTGGTGTGTGTATGACTGTAGCATGTGTTCAGCCACTTTTTTTGTTTTTCATTTACTGTACTTGTATTTAAAATAAAGAGCAGAGTAGCTCCTACTTGTCAAAAAAAGTAAAAACCAAAAAAAAATAAAGAAATAAAAACTGTCTCCAAAAACTGTCCGTAGTATCATTTAAAAATAAGGTCACTTTTAAAAGTGTGGGTATACATGCAATACAAAGGTGTCTGAGTTTTTTTTTTTTAAAGCTTATACAAATAGGGAAAGCAGAACTTTGGTATTTTATCTTGGTATTTCAAAAATTGACTATAGAGTAAATGGAGTTCTAAGTGGGGGTTTAGGTATTTAACATTGGGAGAAAGGTGGGTTTTTTTAAGGTGTGTGTTATATACAGTATATATATATATATATATATATATATATATTTTATTTTTTTCATTTGGGGGTTTAATACAGGTGGTGTGGAGGGTTTGCAAAGTTGTGCATAGCGCATATCACATCAAGTTGGGAGGTGTTTTCAAGGTGTTTTTTTTGGAGGGGAACAGGAGGTGTAGGGTTGGGAAGGTTGCGCATTGTGCATATCAACATTGAATGATATTAACAGTTAAATTAAAGCGGAGGGGAACCATTCTAGTGCTTAGAATTTTTTTGTTATTTTTGTGGTTGTTTGGAAATCCAAATATGTCTTAACATACCTTTTGCTTTTCCTAACAGTGGATAACACATAAATAATCATTTATACTTTCATATCCTTACAGTGACCCAGACAGACTGCAGCAAACACCACCAGGCCCATCAAACACCGCCAAGCCGCATTAGTCACCGCCAGGCTACTAGTTCAAGTTTTGCTGTAAGTATAAAGACCTGAAAGTTTCTTATAATCCTTTGTATAGTAACTTACAAGTGTTTTTATACTTGCAGATCCTTTGAGGAACCCCGCCAGGCCACAGCAGACACCGCCAGGTCGCAGCAGACACCGCCAGGCTACTAGTTCAAGTTTTGCTGTAAGTATAAAGACCTGAAAGCTTTTTATGATCCTTTGTATAGTAGCTTACAAGTGTTTTTATACTTGCAGATTCTTTGAGGAATCCCGACAGGCCGCATCAGATACCGCCAGGCCGCATCAGACACCGCCAGGCCGCATCAGACACCCCCAGGCTACTAGTTTTGCTGTAAGTATAAAGGCCTGAAAGCTTTTTATGATCCTTTGTATAGTAGCTTGCAAGTGTCTTTATACTTGCAGATCCTTCGGGGAACCCCGCCACAGTTCGGTACAAATGTCTTCTTCTGGGAGCCCCCCCTCACAGCATCAGCGAACTGAGGTAATAAATTTTTTTTCTTTTTTCTCATATTTATAACAGTTTTTTTAACCCTATATGCATGTATTCTGTTTTCACAGGAAGCTGAATCAGAGGTGCTTCCAGAAGGGGACATGCAGGGTGGAAAAATGCAAGGAGAGGGCGTGCAGAGTGTAAGTTTTGCAGATACAGATACTCGCAAACATCACACTACACCCAACACAAACATTCATCACAGCACACACAATAACTATGTCTCCATCCAAGCACATAATCATGTTTTTATTTTTTATAGTCTTCACAATCCGGTGCCCGCACTAGAGCAACTCCCAGGACATCCCAGAAACACGTCGAGGTGATGCTCGCGGCGGTTAGCGAAGAGTGAGTAAAAATTTATTTGGGTGTTTGATTAATGAACTGCATGTGCATGAATTTATTATTAATGTTTTTTTATTTTTCACAGGTTTCACAGCGTGCTCCTGACACAGAGTCTGACGAGGGCATTATTGATGTGCACACCCTCATCAATGAGGTGCGAGAGCGGGAGCCGCTGTGGAACATGGCAGACCGCCGCCATGCTGACCATCCAACCACCCGACGGCATTGGGATGAAGTCTGCTTCGTCGTTCTAGAGAACTGGGAGGATCTCGATGAGAGGGCCCAGGATAAAGCACGTAAGTATTCAGATTTCAGTAAGTTATGTTACAGTTAGTGTTGAGCATTCCGATACCGCAAGTATCGGGTATCGGCCGATACTTGCTGTATCGGAATTCCGATACCGACTTCCGATATTTTTTCAATATCGGAAGTCGGCATCGGAATCGGAAGTTCAAAGTTGATTGACAGCCTGACGTCATCATGATGCGCGGTGTGTGCGCATCATGATGCGCCGTCATTTCGGGCCTTCCGGGGGTCTCTGCCGGCCTGCTGGGGGGCTGTGCCGGCCTGCCGGGGGGCTGTGTGGACTGCCCGGGGTCTGTACCGGCCTGCCGGGGGGCTGTGCCGGCCTGCCGGTGGTCTGTGCACCCTGTGGGGGTCTGTACCGGCCTGCCGGGGGGCTGTGCCGGCCTGCCGGTGGTCTGTGCACCCTGTGGGGGTCTGTACCGGCCTGCCGGGGGGCTGTGCCGGCCTGCCGGGGGGCTGTGCCGGCCTGCCGGGGGGCTGTGCTGATGTCCGGGGGTCTGTGCAAGCATCGTCCGATGGGACTATAAGTCCCATCTGGCGATGCCTGCTACCATGACAGTGATTGACACATTAGCCAATGATGGGACAGTAGTAGTCCCATCATCCGGCTAATGTGTTAAATGTTAAAAAAAAAAAAAAAAAAAATACTGCATACATACTACATACATGCTACATACATACTACATGCTACATACATACTACATACATACTACATGCATGCTACATACATACTACATACATACTACATACATACATACTACATACATACTACATACATACCACATATATACTACATGCATGCTACATGCATGCTACATACATAACACATATATACTACATGCATGCTACATACATACTACATACATACTACATATATACTACATACATACTACATGCATGCTACATACATACTACATGCTACATACATACTACATATATACTACATGCATGCTACATACATACTACATGCTACATACATACTACATATATACTACATACATACTACATGCATGCTACATACATACCACATACATACCACATACATACTACATACATACTACATACATACTACATGCATGCTACATACATAACACATATATACTACATGCATGCTACATACATACTACATGCTACATACATACCACATACATACTACATACATACTACATGCTACATACATACTGCCGGGGGGCTGTGCCGGCCTGCCGGTGGTCTGTGCACCCTGTGGGGGTCTGTACCGGCCTGCCGGGGGGCTGTGCCGGCCTGCCGGTGGTCTGTGCACCCTGTGGGGGTCTGTATCGGCCTGCCGGGGGGCTGTGCCGGCCTGCCGGGGGGCTGTGCTGATGTCCGGGGGTCTGTGCAAGCATCGTCCGATGGGACTACAAGTCCTATCTGGCGATGCCTGCTACCATGACAGTGATTGACACATTAGCCAATGATGGGACAGTAGTAGTCCCATCATCCGGCTAATGTGTTAAATGTTAAAAAAAAAAAAAAAAATACTACATACATACTACATACATACTACATGCTACATACATACTACATACATACTACATGCTACATACATACTACATACATACTACATGCATGCTACATACATACTACATACATACTACATACATACTACATACATACATACCACATATATACTACATACATACTACATGCATGCTACATGCATGCTACATACATAACACATATATACTACATGCATGCTACATACATACTACATGCTACATACATACTACATATATACTACATACATACTACATACTACATACATAACACATATATACTACATGCATGCTACATACATACTACATGCTACATACATACTACATATATACTACATGCATGCTACATACATACTACATGCTACATACATACTACATACATACTACATACTTACCAATACTTGTCACATTGTTCCCCGAAGTCATTGTCTTTTATGGAATAAATATTAACATAACAAACCACAAAAATACTCACCCACGATCCGAAGCAGTCCACGAGTGTGTCCCACGACGATCTTGGGTAGAGAACTGCAGCATCAGCTGTTGCTGCCGTTCTCTACGGGCTGCAGGAATCCAATGACGGAAGGTAGGTATCCTTCCGCACTGTATTCCTCCGCCACTTAAAAAAAAAAAAAAGTCCCTAGTCTCACTTTATGCCATTGCTGCGTGGGAAATTCCCACACAGCAATGGCATAAAGTGAGACTAGGGACTTTTTTTTTTTTTATATGTACTGTATGTCTATGTATGTATTGTATGAATGTATTGTATGTAGTATGTATGTAGTATATATGTGGTATGTATGTAGCATGTAGTATGTATGTAGTATGTATGTAGCATGCATGTAGCATGCAGTATGTATGTAGCATGCATGTAGTATATATGTAGTATGTATGTGGTATGTATGTAGCATGTAGTATGTATGTAGCATGCATGTAGTATGTATGTAGTATGTATGTAGCATGCATGTAGTATATATGTAGTATGTATGTAGCATGTAGTATGTATGTAGCATGTATGTAGTATATATGTAGTATGTATGTAGCATGTAGTATGTATGTAGCATGCATGTAGTATATATGTAGTATGTATGTAGCATATATGTAGTATGTATGTAGCATGTAGTATGTATGTAGCATGTAGTATGTATGTAGCATGCATGTAGTATATATGTAGTATGTATGTAGTATATATGTGGTATGTATGTAGCATGTAGTATATATGTAGTATGTATGTTGCATGTAGTATATATGTAGTATGAATGTAGCATGTATGTAGTATGCATGTTGTATGTATGTAGCATGTAATTTTTTTCTTCTTTTTTTTTTTACATTTAACACATTAGCCGGATGATGGGACTACTACTGTCCCATCATTGGCTAATGTGTCAATCACTGTCATGGTAGCAGGCATCGCCCGATGGGACTTGTAGTCCCATCGGACGATGCCTGCACAGACCCCCGGAGCCTGCACAGACCACCGGCAGGCCGGCACAGCCCCCCGGCAGGCCGGCACAGCCCACCGGAGCCTGCACAGACCACCGGCAGGCCGGCACAGCCCCCCGGCAGGCCGGCACAGCCCACCGGAGCCGGCACAGCCCACCGGCAGGCCGGCACAGCCCCCCGGCA
Organism: Dendrobates tinctorius; assembly: GCF_039654945.1. Classification (NCBI taxonomy): domain Eukaryota; kingdom Metazoa; phylum Chordata; class Amphibia; order Anura; family Dendrobatidae; genus Dendrobates; species Dendrobates tinctorius. The sequence goes on from NW_027361921.1 coordinate 24,686,202, forward strand.
GGCCGGCACAGCCCCCCGGCAGGCCGGCACAGCCCCCCGGCAGGCCGGCACAGCCCCCCGGCGCCTGCACAGCCCCACCGGCAGGCCGGCACAGCCCCCGGCAGGCCGGCACAGACCACCGGAGCCTGCACAGACCCCCTGGCAGGCCGGCACAGCCCCCCAAAAGGCCCGTACAGACCCCAGAGAGGCTGTACAAGGCAAAAACAGGGTTTTTCTTATTCCGATACCGGAAGTCCCATAGACTTGAATGGGACTTCCGGTATCGGAATCGGCGATACCGATACTTTTTTTTAAGATCGGCCGATCCATTCCGATCCGATACTTTGAAATATCGGACGGTATCGCTCAACTCTAGTTACAGCATGTAAAGTGTTGAATACTAACCATTTTGTGTTTTCGCTTTACAGGTGACAGGGTTATCACGTGGTGGTGTTCACTCAGGGATCGCTTCAAGAGGGAGTTCAACAAGGAAATGCAGGCCCCAAGTGGATCGGGAGGACGCAGGAGCAGTCGGTATAAACACTACAGAGCCCTGTCGTTCCTCCGGTCGACGATGGTCGAGCAGAAGGTAAATATTCCACACACCATTTCTGAAGTACAAATATTAACATGTTTAACCTTATTTTTTTTCTTTCAGCAAGGGCAATGTACTATCAATATATTAATATATATTTTTTCTCCCTCACCCATGACAGCACCACGGAGAGAGGGGGTCCGCACATCAAGGACAGGAACCTACAGACAAAAGAGCGGCACCTCTCCTCCGCCCCCAGTTGGGTTCCTGTCCTTGACGGGTGAACCACGGCAGCAGGAGCGCAGCACTTACCGGGGTGAAGAACCGGGACCGTCCCGTCCGCGGTCAGATAGCGGGGAGGCCCCTGTCGTGGCGGGGTCGGTTGCCAAAGCCGCCACCGCTGCAGCTGAGGGGCTGTCCAGGGTGAGCGGGCGGGGAGGACCGGGCCGCCTCTCCGGGAGGAGTAGGGGCCGGGGGACGCCGGTATAGGGGCAGCGCCGGGTACAGAGGTGTACCAAGATGGCGCTGCCCCGGAAATACAAGGAGGAACTTCCGGGTCCCGGTGGTCGGCGCATGCGCAGTGCGCACTCCCCGGGGAGGCAGCGGTGCAGGCCGGGAAAACAGGTGACGCCAGGGCGGCCCATTCAAATTTGCAACGCTGAAGCAGCCTCAGGGCTGGAAGCGTTCAGGCGTGATGGATAGCGACCAGCATGAGGAGCTACAGCAGCCTAAGCAGCAGCAGCAGCAACATAGGCAGCATCACCAGCACCGCCAAAAGGATAAAGACGGACGGGAGAGCCGGTCCAGTAGTCACTCCACGCAGCAATCAACTGCAAGGAGCAAGTCACCTGCCGTGGATCGCCCAGTGAGGGATTTGGATCCACTTCCAGAACCGGTACCTGCAACCGCGCATGGGGGGTAAGTGGATCTTCGTGAATGTTCCCCATTGTAATAGACTTCTTTCCCTTATCAGGGAAAGAAGAGAGAAAAAACCAAGAACAGGGAATGCCCCACCTGTAGGAAGCCATTACCAACGCCCTGGGAGAAAAAAATTATGTGACTCGTGTATACAGGAGGTCCTCGGCGGTGAAACCCTGGATCATGCCGCAGACCTAAGGGCGGTAATCCACGCAGAAATTCAGAGTGCCCTTTCATCCAAAAAACGGGAAAGGAAAGGAAGGAAGGGGGACGTGGTAATAGAGTCCCAATCAGAGAGCTTATCGTCAGGGGAAGTCACCTCCCATACTGTAAACACCGACTCGTCATCCTCCGAAGAGGAGATGGAAGGTCGTCATTGTTTCCACCTGGACGAAGTGGATGCCTTAGTAAAAGCGGTAAGATCCACTATGGGGGTGGAAGACCCCCGGACTGATAGATCAGTCCAGGACATTATGTTCGGAGGACTGGGTCAAAAGAAACGGAGGGTATTTCCGTTAAATAAGAACGTCCAAGGCCTCATAGATAAAGAATGGGAAAAACCGGATAGGAAAAACTCTACGGTTCCTTCCATCAAAAGAAAGTACCCATTTGATGAGGAGGCATCCACATCGTGGGATAAAGCCCCCAAACTAGACGTGGCAGTAGCCAAAGCTTCAAGAAGGTTTGCGCTCCCCTTTGAAGATATGGGTACCCTGAAAGACCCATTAGATAAAAAAGCGGATACCCTACTTAAGGGCACCTGGGAATCAGCAGGGGGAAACATCAGGCCGGCGGTAGCGGCAACCTGTACCTCCAGAGCTCTTATGGTATGGATAGACCAATTGGAGAGACAGATAAGGGAAGGGGTTCCCAGAGATAAAATCCTGGAATCCATGCCAATGATAAGAGGGGCGACAGCCTTCTTGGCCGACTCTTCGGCTGATTCGATAAGATTGTCATCCAAAACGGCAGCCTTGTCGAATGCAGCTAGAAGAGCTTTGTGGTTAAAATGTTGGCCTGGGGATCTCCAGACAAAAATGAAGTTATGCGCAATTCCCTGTGAAGGAAAATTCCTCTTCGGGGAAACTGGATGACATCCTCGAAAAGGCAGGCGACAAAAAGAAAGGCTTCCCAAACCTAGGACCAGTGAGCGCCACGGGCTTTAAACGGTCCTTTCGGAACAAAAAGTTCTTTCAGAGGAGACCCCCGAGAGACCATAAATGGGAAGACAAAAGAAGGGACAGGGGGTTCATCTTCGGTAACTCGTCCCGGGATAAGAAACCCGCCAAGTGACTGTGGGCCCAGGGTGGGAGGGAGACTAAGTTTTTTCCTCCCAGCCTGGGAGAAAATATCCAACAATCCCTGGCTGATAAATCTTATAAGATCAGGATTAAGGATAAGCTTTTATTCTCTCCCGCTGCAAAAATATATAATTACCCCGATAAGGTCGTCAAAAAACGAACAAGACACCCTCGAAAAGGAGGTCCTGAGTATGTTGGACAAAAAAGTCCTACAGGAGGTTCCCCCACAGGAGAGAGGCAGGGGGTTCTACTCGTCTCTCTTCCTAGTAACCAAACCAGACGGCACCTTCCGCACCATCATAAATTTAAAAAGACCGAATTGCTATATCAAGAACGAAAAATTCAAGATGGAGTCGATCAAATCGACCATCAAAATTCTCTTTCCACAATGCTTTATGGTGGTCTTAGACCTCAGCGATGCCTACTACCATGTCCCCATTCACAAAGAATCCAGGCAATACCTCAGGCTAGCGGTCTCGATAGCAGGAGAAATAAGAGAATTCCAATACAGGGCCCTGCCATTTGGGATCTCAGTGGCTCCACGGGTCTTTACGAAATTGGTGGCAGAGATGATGGCTCACATAAGAGAACAGGATGTTCTGATAGTGCCATATTTGGACGACTTTTTAATAGCGAGCAACTCAGGCCAGAAATGCACAGAACAGAGGGACAGAGTGATGAGCACTCTAAAAAACCTCGGGTGGCTTCTGAACCTGAAAAAGTCAAGGCTGGAACCAAGGAGAGTCCAGGAGTTCCTAGGCCTGACACTGGATTCAAACATCCCAGTGTGTTACTTGCCAAATCACAAAAGGGACAGAATCATTCATATGGTACAAAAAGCGAGGCAAAACCCTTCTATGACACTAAGACGAGCAATGTCTCTGTTAGGGTCCCTCTCTGCATGCTTGCTGGCGGTCCAGTGGGCACAAATACACATGAGGGATCTGCAGTGGGATGTCCTGACCAACCAGTGGGCTTTAGGAGACCACTTGGAACATCATATTACGCTAGATTCAAAACCTATTCATTCCCTAGCCTGGTGGGAGGACAAAAACAACTTGTCCAAAGGGATTCCCTGGGAGGCCAAGATCACACATGTAATTACCACCGATGCCAGTCCTGTGGGATGGGGAGCACACATGGGCATCAGTGTGGCTCAAGGAGGATGGAGAGGTCAAGAACTAAAAGCCTCCTCGAATCAAAAAGAACTGCTAGCAGTAAATTATGCCTTGAGTCACTTTTTTCCAGCATTAAAGGGCCATCATGTCCGGATATTCTCGGACAACCGAGTAACAGTGGCCTATATAAACCACCAGGGGGGAACCAGGTCCAGAACGCTAATGGAGGCATCCTCCGAGATATTCAGGTTAGCCGAGGAAAACTTACTGTCCCTATCGGCGCTACACATACGGGGAGTAGAGAACCAGACAGCAGACTTTCTGAGCCGTACCCAACTACATCAAGGGGAGTGGGCTCTAAATCAGTCCGCTTTTCAGAAGATTGGGGAAATGTGGGGAACCCCAGACATAGACTTATTTGCAGACCACAAAAACAAAAAAGTGGAAGCATTCTGTTCTCTAAATCCCAAAGGGAATCCTCGGACCCTGGATGCATTTATGCTCCCATGGACACGGGGACTACTGTATGCCTTCCCACCGACCATTCTCCTCCCGGCGGTGATAAGGAAAGTCAGGGAAGAGGGGGCTTGGGTAATACTTATAGCCGCTTTCTGGCCAAAAAGAACATGGTTTTCATGGCTCAGAATAATGTCAGTAACCGACCCCTGGGTTCTACCAGATCTCCCCGACCTTCTATCGCAGGGTCCTGTGCTACACCCCCAAGCAGTGAACCTCCATTTAACAGCATGGAATTTGAAAGGTCACTGCTGAGGGGGAAAGGATTTTCAGAAAATCTAATTTCCACATTGCAAAAAAGTAGAAAACCAATTACAACCAGAGCCTATGGTAGAACCTGGAGGAAATTCCTATCCAGTTCGGGGGCAAAGGTTCAGGATGGAATACAAATGAATAAAATCCTGGAATTCCTCCAAAGGGGGTTAGAACAGGGACTAGCGACTAACACACTGAGGGTACAGGTAGCGGCCCTAGGCGCGCTCTATAATCAGGAGGTGGCGAGCGACCCTTGGGTATCACGGTTTATGAGGGCCGCAGCCAGGTCTAGACCAATAACTACCCAGAAAGTACCATCATGGGATCTGAACTTAGTGTTGTCAGCCCTAACAGGACCCCCATTCGAGCCTATCCAGTCAGCTCCACTAAAGACCCTATCATTAAAAACGATACTGCTAGTGGCCCTAACATCTGCTCGCAGAGTGAGTGACATTCAAGCCTTATCGGCAATACCCCCATTCATTAAAATTATGGGAGGATAGAATTATATTGAAACCTGACCCTGCATATTTGCCTAAGGTAGCAACACACTTCCATAGATCACAGGAGGTAGTCCTTCCTTCTGCCCAAACCCTACGAATAGAGGAGAGGAGAAATTTCACACATTAGATGTGAGGAGGTGCTTAGTGCACTACCTAGAGGCCACCAAGGGATGTAGGAAGGAAGGATCTCTCTTTGTGTGTTTCCAGGGACCTCGGAAGGGGCTTGGGGAGTCCAAAAGTACCCTGGCAAGATGGATAAGGGATGCGATTGCCCTGGCATACTCATGCAGTGGGAATACCATCCCGGAGGGTCTAAAAGCCCACTCTACGAGAGCAATGGCGACCTCATGGGCAGAAAGATCAGAGGTATCAATAGAGCAGATCTGTAAGGCGGCCACCTGGTCAACACCTTCTACCTTTTTCAAACACTATCGCCTAGATCTAGCCTCTGCGTCTGACCTGACCTTCGGGAGAAGGGTCCTTCAGGCGGTGGTCCCTCCCTAAGCTACCAATCTCTGAAATTCTCTCCGTGGTGCTGTCATGGGTGAGGGAGAATAGCTTAGTTACTCACCGATAACGGTGTTTCTCAGAACCCATGACAGCACCCGCTTAATTCCCCCCCTTTTTCACGTTTGCGGTGAGCACGATTTAATGTGTGTAGAGTGTGTTCTTAGACACGAGGCTTCTCTATAAGTATACAAATTATAATGTTATGTATATACTTTTGTTGTTAACTAACCGGGAGACCCTCTGATGCTCTGTAACCAACTGGGGGCGGAGGAGAGGTGCCGCTCTTTTGTCTGTAGGTTCCTGTCCTTGATGGGCGGACCCCCTCTCTCCGTGGTGCTGTCATGGGTTCCGAGAAACACCGTTATCGGTGAGTAACTAAGCTATTTCTCTTTTACAGCACCATCTGCAGCACTCGAGAGCCTGCTTCTGAGTTGGCTCCCTCTGGAGGGATCCCTTCGGAGACTACCACCAGGGACCATGTCGAGGTACCCGACCCCTCTGTACCTTCCCTCTTGTCTGGTCCCTCTCTACCATCCACCAGCATTGGAGCAGCAGGGCAGTCTTCATCACATGAAGCTGCAGGTGACGATTTCGAGTACCCTTTACCCCACCCCTCTGACACTGCCGCAACATCTATACCAACTTTTGGTTCTGGACGGTAACATCTGAGAGGTCAGGAAAGGCTGTTATTTTCTGAGTTTTTGTATCTGAATGCGTCCTTCCAGAATGCCATCAAACTTTTAGGGAAACAAATAAGTTCTGGGTTGAACATGATAAATTAAAATATCATGGAACTCGGAAGTTATATGGAAAGGATGCATTCAGAGGCAAACCAGATGCCGAGACATATTTTTTTTCAATCAGTAGTCCAGCACATGGTAAATCTAAATCCTCACCTACAGATGCTTGTGATGGAAGGCTGTCACAATGATCTAGTGCAATATCACAGGCCTCCCAACCTACCCATCACCTACCTATTCCATCACCTTCTCATTCCACTGCCCATCCTCCTAGTGTCCATCCACCTAGCGTCCATCCTCCTACCACTCCTTCTCCCTTACAGGTTTCCCCATTCCATTCTTCCCAGTACCTTCCTTCCCCATTGCATTTTACACCAATGACTTCACTGTATCCTAACCCACACACACCTTCAATGTTCCCACAAACCACCTCTGTCCATCAACTCCCGTCCCAACCTCTTGTTTTCCACCCCCTCTTCTACTTCTGATCCTCACCAACCTTGTTCCCAGTCCACGCCCCCCTCGACGTGGTCATCCCTGTTAACCCCTCCGATGATATCTCCACCCAACAGTATCGTCAGTTGTAACACATTGTACAAAATTGTTAATAAAAGTTTTTTTGTTCAAAAGAACTTTATTGTCTTTCCTTTTTTGTATTGTTAAGATAAAAAACTTTTAAAAGTTAAAAACATACACAACTTTTTGGTAAAGGTCCACAAGGGGACAAAGTACACATGTGGTGTACAGGTAACAAACAACTCTTTGGTAAAGGTACAAAAAGGTTCAAAGTACACAGGAGGTGTACAGGTAACAAACAACTTTTTGGTAAAGGTATAAAAAGGTTCATAGTACACAGGAGGTGTACAGGTCACATACACAACTTTTTGCTTTAGGTACAAAAAGGTTCAAAGTACACATGTAGTGTACAGGTAACAAACAACTTTTTGGTAAAGGAACAAAAAGGTTCAAAGTACACAGGTGGTGTACAGGTCACATACACAACTTTTGGCAAAGGTACAAACATGCTCAAGGTACACAGTGTTGTACATGGAAAAAACACACAACTTTTGGTAAACAAAATTGGTGTAAAGGTACCAAAAATAAGAAACAAAAAGGGAAAAATTCCAAAGTTTTTAAAAATGGAACCTTGGTATAATCTTAAAAAAATGTCTATGCTTGCTTATTGGTGTTTCATAAACCAGGCACAAGGAAAGGAAAAACAAATGGTCTTTCAGTGCAGGCAAAAAAAATAAACATTTCTGGGCAAAGTCTCTTTAGAGCCAGTACTGGTCACACAGGTTGCATATCATCCAGTATATGCCATGTGGCTGCATGGTGGCTCAGTGGTTAGTATTGCAGCACTGAGGTCCATAGTTCAAATCCCACCAAGGACAACATTTGCAAGGAGTTTGTATGTTCTCCCCGTGTTTGCATGGGTTTCCTCTGGGTTCTCCGGTTTCCTCCCGTATAATGATAGGGAATTTAGATTTTGTGAGCCCCGTTTGGGACAGTGATAATAATGTATGTAAAGCTCTGCAGAATATGATAGCGCTAAACGTATAAGCAAAGCATAGTAATAAGTATACCAGTTCAGTCTGAAGAAAACACACAGGAGGCCTTCTTCCTCCACACAGACCATGTGTCATTCTCCATTTTAACATGTGAACCACACCCAGAGGATGGGTATGTGGGCAGCCAGACCCACCCATCTCTCAGGCTGCACATAAAACAAGCCTTTTTTTTAACTATGTGCACTAGAAAAATACTGCATGTTAACATCCCAGACAAGAACCATCTCTGTGATACATACCTCCCAATCAACTATGTGTCCGGTAGCCACCTTATACTCTTCACCTATGCAGTCTTTTTTCCATTTTTTCGTTTTAGTTTTTTCCTACTCTTTTTCCAAGAGAAATATTTTTTTTTATTTTCCCATCAATATAACCATATGAGGACATGTTTTTTTATGGGACAAGTTGTACTTTTGAATGACACCATTGATTTTACCACATAGTGTTCAGGAAAACAGGAATTAATTCCAAGTTCACTGAAATTGCAATATGGTAAAACTGACTTGACATTATGATTCTTCAAGTCAGTGCGAATACGCAGATACCAAAATCTGCATGAGAGAAAGTTTTTCCGAGACATGGAGCGTTTCCATTTTTTGGGATCCGGGCCTGGGTGATGGCTTATTTTTTGCAGCTTGAATTGATGCTTTTTTATACCATTTTGAGGTATATACAATGCTTTGATCACATCTTATTGGATTTATTGCAGTATTTTGGCCACCAATAAAATGTAATTCTGGCATTCTAATTTTTTTTCCTCGTTACACTGTTTACAGATGAGATTAATTTTCTTTATATTTTAATAGAGAGCACTTAACAGGGACGCCCATGGATGGACTTGTGATGTACTTCCAGTGATTGACAGAGGCATTTAACTGGTTAACAGCCACGATGCAATGTTATAAAATTCTGTGAAACACATGGGGGTTCAAGGTGCTCACCACACATCTAGATACATTCCCTGAGGGGTTTAGTTTCCAAAATGGTGTCACTTGTGGGGTGTTTCCACTGTTTAGGCACATCAGTAGCTCTCCAAACGCGACATGGTGTCCTCTAATTATTCCAGCAAATTTTGGATTCAAAAAGTCAAATGGCACTCCTTCCCATCCAAGCCCTGCAGTGCGCTGAAACAATAGTTTTACTCCATATATTGGGCATCAGCATACTCTGGAGAACTTGCACAACAAATTGTAAGGTGCAATTTCTCCTGTTACCCTTGTGAAAATGCTAAATCTGGGGTGATAAAAAAACTTTTTTTGTGGGAAAAATGTGATTTTTTTAATTTTCATGCCTCAATGTTATAAAATTCTGTAAAGCACCTGGGGGTTCAAGGTGCTCACCACACATGTAGATAAGTTCCCTGAGGGGTTTAGTTTGAAAAATTGTGTCATTTGTGGGCAGTTTCCACTATTTAGGCACATCAGGGGCTCTTCAAATGCAACATGGCATACGCTAATTATTGCAGCAAATTTTGCATTCAAAAAGTCAAATGATGCTCCTTCCATTCTGAGCCCTGCCATGCGCCCAAACAGTGTTTTTTTTCCCTCATATGGGACATCAGCGTACTCTGGATGAATTTAAGAACAAATTTTGTGGTCCATTTTTTCCTGTTACCCCTGTGAAAATCAAAAAAACTTGTACCAAGATTAAAATTTTTATGAAAAAAGTTAAATATTAATTTCTTTCCTTCCACCAATAGCCCGACACACCGTGTCTGCAAATTGAGATTCTGATTTGACTTTAATCCTAAGTCATATTGCAAGACTCGTTAAAGGGTTGATTGTGACTTGTAGGATCGCTACTTTCAACAGGTGGCGCTATAGAGTTCAAGTCCTCTTTCTCTGAAGAAGTAATTTGCATATTAAACCTCCACATTCCAAAAATTCTTGTAACGTCCCTAAAGGGTTAATAAACTTCTTCAATGTGGTTTTGAGCACCTCCAGTGGTGCAGTTTTTAGAATGGTGTCATTTTGGGGTATTTTCTGTCATATCAACCCCTCAAAGTCTGTTCAAATGTGAGGTGGTCCCTAAAAAAAATTGTAAATTTTCTAGAAAAAATGAGAAATCGCTGGTCAACTTTTAACCCTTCTAACGTCCTAGCAAAAATAAATTATGTTTCAAAAATTGTGTTGATGTAAAGTAGAAATGTGGAAATTTTAATTATCTTATTTTGTGTGAGAATTCTGATTTGAGGGCATACAAATTAAGAGCTTGAAAATTGCAAAATTTTCAAAATTTTCGCCAAATTTCCAAATTTTACCACTATCATGAAGTACAATATGTCTCAAAAAAACATTCTCAGAATCAGTGTGATCCATTGAAGCATTTCAGAGTTATTACCACATAAAGTGACAGTGGTCAGAATTGTAAAATTGTAAAATTTGGAATGGGCATTAAGATCAAAATTGGCTCGGTCACTAAGGGGTAAAACAACAGAAAATTACTAAATATTTACTGAATGACCATTGTTTAGTGCTGGGAGTTGGGCTGTGTAAATGAACCATTAGCCAATCATATTCATATTTTGTGGAGCTGACTCCCATTTCTTTATACCATCTTATCAGGGAAATACCATCCATATCAGCACCTCATGCGGTCACAGTGGGACCTCTGAGTCAAAGGGGCATTGGGCCTCCTCTCTTTACCCTGTCATCACAATTTCAACGGTATCCTATATCCCCAGAGGCTCCCTGATCCACCATTCAGCCTATGTCGGGTAGCCTGAGACTCTGTAAACAGCTGGAGCGATAATGTCACTACTTTGCACATGCTGTGCTGAAACCTCAGTACTCACACTACACAGACCAGAACAGCATACAGGGGGAACGGGGTGAGATAAGGTTTTTTTTAATGTAATTAATTATGGGGGCCATGAAACTAAATGCAATGGGGTGGGGATTGTGGGGGTCAATCATACTGCATGAGGGGCGTATGGGTGCCAATTATATTGCATGGGGGATGATGGGGCAATTAAACTCATTTGGGAGCTGGTGGGTTAAATTATACTGAGTAGGAGCTGCTGGGGGCCATAATATTAAGTAGGTTGGCTCTGCACAGCTGTTAATGATACTGAGTGGCTGAGTCAGCATCGCTATATTTTTCCTCCTTCATGTACCTTTCAAGAATAGGAATAAAAGAAGTACACATGAAAGAGTAGGTGGAAAGCAGCATAGCGGCAGTTCATGGTATTGCACCAGTCCGGCCCTGGTGCAATACCGTGCGATGTGAAACCTATAAAGCATTATGGGGATGCCTGGCTGTACCCGAGATCATTTGATCCTGGCTAATGAAATGCTCTGCAATAACTAAAATGATTTAGACAATTCATGTGAAGTATATCGCAGCTTATTGAAATTTGCCAGCTTCAGGGAATTATTAATGATTAGACTCAATTTTAATTAAATTAGAATTGATTCACTCATGTGCAAACCGCCCCATTACTGTGCTCCAATAAACATAATACACAAAAATGGAGCCATGTGTTGCATCTGAAAGTCTTGCACTTACTTTGAAGTAGTAGATTGTCTTGTTTTCATATGTGTTTTCCAGAGTGTGTTGTGATACTAAATCCTTATACTCATCTTTAATCAGTGTCATCCAGGTGTAAATCTAATAAAGATATTTACAAGAATTGTAATTATCACCCATATAGTCAAGAAACTGCAACACAGCAAACATTCTGAATGCAAAATTGTTTTAGTTTTTTAGATTTATCCCTAATACTTATACACTCTCTGCATCATTTACAGTATGCGTGATTTTAGATCTTAATGAGTTACATATAAATCCGCAGACACAGAACTAGAAACGGTACTGTGCAAGACACCTTGTACATTTGTTTAATGCAAAAAATGCTAAGACATGTATATTTGAAGAACTCTGTTGTTTTCTGTGGTCTTTCCTTGAACTTGGTTAAACATATTTTTCCCCATACAAATTAAATTTTGCGTTATGCTTGAAGAACTTCTGTGCAAGTCACAACCATTAGGTAGCCACACAGGAACATACAGCATAAGCATCTTGTGATGTGAAACCATGTTTTTTCCAAACTGGACATCTTGGAATAAGTTAAAGGATACCCGTCATATCAAAAACCCTTCTAATCTGTAGATATGGGGTTGATCTGCAGGTTAATGCCATTCTAAAGACATGTGACTGCTGCACTAGAATCCCGGCTAAGGGAAGAAATTAACTTTATTCCCCTCAGCAGCATCTGACTCTCAGTTACAGAGGTGATGGACGTTGCAGCTTCAGTCACCACTCTGTAGATAGCAGGCCTGGACTGCTAATCTGCCCTTCCGGGCACTTGCATGCTGGGCCATGGTGTGGCACTGTTTGGGGGCTGCCAGCCCATTTTTACAGCTGCCAGCCCCTTTAATATTCCATGCGCCTATATCATGGGGGGCGGGGCGTGCGCACTCAGAGTTCATTAGCTGAATGCTGCAACGCACATGTGGCTGGAGCCAGGAATGCACTAACACTGTCATATGTCAGCGCGTTCTGTGGGTAGAGCACTGCACTCCTGCAGCCGCGGCTCGGCTGGAGTGGCAAGAAATAAAGATAAGTGAGTATTTTTATTTGTTTTTGTTGTTTTTCTTTTAATTAATCAGTACTTTGGGTTATATATGTGGGGCATCACACTATATGGGGGTATATATGTGAGGCTATCATACTGTATGGGGTATATATGTGTTGCCATCATAGTATATTATGGAGGTATATACACTCACTGGCCACTTTATTAGGTACACCATGCTAGTAACGGGTTGGACCCCCTTTTGCCTTCAGAACTGCCTCAATTCTTCGTGGCAGAGATTCAACAAGGTGCTGGAAGCATTCCTCAGAGATTTTGGACCATATTGACATGATGGCATCACACAGTTGGCGCAGATTTGTCGGCTGCACATCCCTGATGCGAATCTCCCGTTCCACCACATCCCAAAGATGCTCTATTGGATTGAGATCTGGTGACTGAGGAGGCCATTTGAGTACAGTGAACTCATTGTCATGTTCAAGAAACCAATCTGAGATGAATCGAGCTTTATGACATGGCGCATTATCCTGCTGAAAGTAGCCATCAGATGCTTGTTCTTAGCTGAGAGGAGTGGTACCCAGTGTGGTCTTCTGCTGCTGTAGCCCATCTGCCTCAAAGTTCGACGCACTGTGCGTTCAGAGATGCTCTTCTGCCTACCTTGGTTGTAACGGGTGGCAATTTGAGTCACTGTTGCCTTTCTATCAGCTCGAACCAGTATGCCCATTCTCCTCTGACCTCTGGCATCAACAAGGCATTTCCGGCCACAGAACTGCCGCTCACTGGATTTTTTTTCTTTTTCGGACCATTCTCTGTAAACCCTAGAGATGGTTGTGCGTGAAAATCCCAGTAGATCAGCAGTTTCTGAAATACTCAGACCAGCCCTTCTGGCACCAACAATCATGCCACGTTCAAAGGCACTCAAATCACCTTTCTTCCCCATACTGATGCTCGGTTTGAACTGCAGGAGATTGTCTTGACCATGTCTACATGCCTAAATGCACTGAGTTGCCGCCATGTGATTGGCTGATTAGAAATTAAGTCTTAACACACAGTTGGACAGGTGTACCTAATAAAGTGGCCAGTGAGTGTATGTGGGGCCATCATACTATATGGGGTATATACAGCTCTGGCAAAAATTAAGAGACCACTGTACAGTTTTTAAAAAATTAGCTTCTCTACATGTCTGACTGCCATTCCATTCCAGTGTTAGTTGAATTCCAACCTGAGTACACCTCATTCTACTTAATGTGCTTCTGATTAGGTGATCTCCTGAACCAATTCTTATTTAATGAAGGAAAGTTCAGCCTATTTTTAGTGCAGCTGTTCTGCATTGTTGATCCTGGGGAGGCAAAAAACCCACAGAGTAGCAGCCAATTTTCTCCATAGGGAAAAAAGTTCCTTCCCCTAAGCTGGGTCAACCATCTACCTATAATATTATGTTATGCGTAACCTTCTATACTGTTACTCACAAGAAAAGCATCCATTCCTTTCTTAAATTCATTCAGTGAGTTGGTCATTGCCACTTCCTCAGGAAGAGAATTCCAGAGTCTCACTGCTCTTACCGTGAAGAACCCTCTTCTATTCTGGTGCAGAAATTGCCTTTCCTCCAAACGAAGAGAATGCCATCTTGTTCTTGTCACAGTCCTTGGTACAAACAGTTCATTGGAGAGATCTCTGTATTGCCCTCGGATATACTTGTACATATATATTAGGTCTCTGTGCATGACCCCTTGGCTACGTCCTGACAACCCTCTGTCTGCCCCATCTGTACTGCGCTGCCATCTCTGTGTATAACCCCTTGGCTACGTCCTGACAATGCTCCACCTGCCCCTTCTGTACTGTGCCGCTCTCCCCATATACGACCCTCTGCTTTGTCCGACCTGAGCTTGCCCTCCTGAGCCACTGCTGCATATCCCTGGGATAGCCGTCTCCCAGCAGCTCCCCGCGGTAACCCCGCCCCCTCCTGTGACGCTCAGTCATATGATCGCAGGTCCTGCTGCTAGCAGAACATGCAAAACAGAAGCCGCGGAGACACCATCACATGGATGTTGATCTCCATGAGGTCAATCATCCTCATTTTTCACACTGCTGCTAGCAGAGACCTCAGCATCCCGGCTCACCAGGTCTCGTCTGCCTGAGCTCCTACGCTGTGCCAGACCTCAGGCTCCATCGTAGCGGCGGGTGAGTTACCCTGTTCAGCCATGGCAAGTCGCCGGCGCTGACAGGGTTGTGACATTATAAGCGACCGTTTCAGTTTTTTCTCTTTCTCTGAAGATAAAAAAAGAAAAGGATGTTATCCTCATGGATCCCATGCAAGCTTTGGCCGATCAGGTCAAACACCTCACACAAATGTTCCAGAAGCTCAATGTGGAACATCACACGATGGCCCATACCCAACAACAGTTGGTGGATATGGTGCAGGGGGCTGTCGCCGTAAAGGCTCCTAGTTCTGGGGGTAGGGATGTGTCTCTGGTGTCACCTGAATCCCAGGTCAAATTACCAGACCCCATTTCAGGGGATAAAAAGGAGTTTATGTCCTTCAGGGAAGGATGCAAGCTTTTTTTTTCTTTAAGGCCCCGTTCCTCCAGGGACGAGTTCCAGAGGGTGGGGGTCGCTATTTCGCTACATCGGGGTGCCCCGCAAGCATGAGTTTTTTCTCTGTCTCCTTCTGCCCCTGAGAGAATGACATTCAAAGCATTTTTGGGGCCCTGGGCAGCATATATGATGAACCGGAAAGTGTTTGTATGGCTGAAGATATGGTTATGAGTGTGCGCCAGGGTAAACGCTCGTCCAAGTGGTTTTATGCGGAGTTCCGATGCTGGGCAACGGGGGTCTCATGGGATGATGCCGCCCTTAGGGGCTTATTCTGCAAAGGCCTATCCAAACACCTCCAGGACGCTCTAGCCCTTCACCCTCCACCTGACACTTTGGAGGAGGCCATAACACAGTAATTACAGTACGTATGGACCGCTGGCTATGGGCTAGGGGTGTCATGCAGACCGAAACATCCCTATTCTCTGGCAGCAAAGAGACCGGTGTCACTCCTGAACCCAAGGAGATTGGCATCACCTCTGTCAAAGAAAAAGAGAGGAAACGCCGCTGGGAAAAACAGCTCTGTTTTTACTGTGGAGAGTCCGGTCATAGGAGAAAGGATTGCCCCTCGTGCTCGTCATCCTCCAAGGTGACGGGAAACGACTAGGTCTGGGTAGTGGTCGAGGAGGCTGCCCAGACCTTCAGGTACTTTCTTCCTCATGTCCTAAGGTTTTGCTTAAGGTTGAACTGTTGGTAGACAATATTCCTTTTTTTTCTACAGCACTGGTGGACAGTGGTTCATCACTCAACCTGGTCAGCTCTGATGTAATTTCCCAACACCAGAGAGATACAGTCAGGCTTCATACCCCACTTAAAGTTGTGGCCATCGACTCATCTCTTCTCACCTGAACGGGGATTCTTTCTGTTTCCAAAAAATTTATGTTGAAAATTGGTTCTTCCCACATGGATGAAATTGAATATTTTGTCATGGACAAATTGCCCACTTGCCTGGTTCTGGGCATGCCGTGGATTCAACACCACAATCGGGTGATCGACTGGGAATTTGGGGAGATTGTCAAGTGGGGAGTCTAAATGTGTTCACTGTTACCATAAATCTGTTGGTTGTGTGAAAATTGCAAAACCTGTCTCTGTGTCTTCTATCAGTCTGGAGGGTATTCTGGAGTACCTGAGAGACTTTGAGGACGTGTTTTCTGAAAGTGAGGTTGAGGCAATACCCCCTCATAGGCCATTTGACTGTGCCATCAATCTGATTCCTGTAGCCAAATTACCCAAAGCTCATTTGTTCAATCAGTCGGGCCCTGAGCGCCTGGCTATGAAACAATATATTGCTGAGAGTCTCCGTAAGGGGCACATAAGACCTTCAGTTTCTCTGGTAGCAGCGGGGTTATTCTTTGTTAAGAAAAAAGATGGCTGCCTACGTCCTTGCCTTGACTTTCGATAACTAAATAAAATTACGATCAGGAACACATATCCCCTGCCGTTGATTCCTGATCTCTGTAATCAGTTCTCTGGGTCCAGATGGTTTTCAAAACTGGACCTGAGGGGGGCCTATAACTTGATAAGAATACGTGAGGGGGATGAGTGGAAAACTGCTTTCCTTACTTCTGAGGGGTTATTTGAGAATCTAGTGATGCCGTTTGGTCTCATCAACGCACCTGAAGTTTTCCAAAATGTTATCAATGTTGTGTTTTCAGACCTTATTGGCCGCTTTGTGGTAGTATACCTAGATGATATCCTGATATATTCTGCCGACAGACATTCCCATTTGTTACATGTTAAAATGGTACTCCAAAGGCTTAGAGAAAACCAATTACTCATCAAATTCGAGAAATGTTCATTTTTTGTTCAGGAATTGTCATTTCTAGGGCTGATAATCCCTTAGGGATTTCGCATGGATCCCAAGAAAGTGCAAGCTATTGTGGAGTGGGTCCAGCCTCGGCACCTTAAGGGACTCCAGCGCTTCTTGGGATTATTACTGCAAGTTTAATAAAGGTTTTTCTCAGTTAACTAAGCCACTCATGGATCTCACTTGTAAAGGTGCAGATGTCAGGAACTGGTCCCCGTTAGCTAAACAGTCCTTTTTAATGTTAAAAAACTGTTTCAGATCTGCTCATATCCTGGTTCGAGGTTGATGCTTCTGAGGTGGGGGTGGGGGTGGTTTTGTCACAAGGATCAGCTTCTCTGACAAACCTCAGGCCCTGTGCTTATTTTTCTAAGAAATTTTCTCCTGCTGAAAAAAATTATGACGTAGGCAACAGGGAGCTCTTGGCTATTAAAATTGGCATTCGAAGAATGGAGGCACTTTTTGGAAGGGGCGGCTGACCCTATTACAGTTATCACGGACCACATATATTTATAGTACATCAAATCTGCTAAAAGATTGACTTCTAGGCAAGCCCACTGGTCACTTTTTTTTTCCGGATTTCAGTTTTATATTACTTTCAGCAGAGACTCTCTCTAGACATTTCCTGTCCCATGTGGTACGTTTACACGGGATGCCCATGAATATTGTGCCTGATAGAGGTACCCAATTTGTATCTAACTTTTGGCGGGCATTTTGCTGCAAAAATTGGGGATATCTTTATCTTTTTCCTCAGCGCATCACCCAGAAAGCAACGGACAAACAGAGCGCACCAACCAGTCACTTGAACAAATTCTTCGGTGCCTGACTTCTACCCTGCAAAGCGACTGGTCTGTTGCCTTACCGTTAGCGGAGTTCACCTTCAATAAGAGGCAGAGGACGGGGCCAATCGTCTCAAGGATCTGTGGTCAAAGGTTTGATTAAATATTTCCAGGGCTCAGGAGAAATATAAACATTTTGCGGATAGAAAAAGGGACTCTGTTCAGATGCTGCTATGTGGAGATAAGGTGTGGCTCTCCACATGAAACATAAGTCTTCGATTGCCCTCCGCCAAAATAGGACCTAAATTTATCGGCCCCTATGGGGTCATCGAAGTGGCAAACTCGGTAGCATAGGCTACTTTCACATTAGCGTTTTTTAGCGCAGCGCTTCGTGCGCACTAGAAACGCATGCAAAAAATGCATCATGTGTTTTGCATGTGTTTGCATTTTAACCAGTTTCTAGCCGTGTTATCTCTTAAAACACATGTGTTTTCAAACGCAGGCGTACGCATGTCCATGCGCTCGCCTGTGTTCCCATAGACTGTAATGTGTTATTTTGTCGCATTCCGTGCGAACGCGTGCGCTTGCGTTTTTTTTTTCTCCATTGGACGGACCCAAAAATGCAACAGGTTGCGTCTGGCGTGCCTAGGCGTACACCTTAAAAAACGCATGCGCACAAAAACGCATATGAACGCATGCCAACACTAGACCATGCGCACATCATGTTAACATAGGTGCGCATGACGCATGTGCATCGATGCACACGATGCGCTGCGCAAAAAAATGCTAAGGTGAAACCAGCCTAACCGCCTCCATCTTCCACCCTCTTTAAAGCTCCATAATGTGAGGGAAGATATGGACACCACTCCTTCTCCAGTCTTGGTTGAGGGACATATGGAGTTCGAGGTAAAATATATTGTGGACTCCAGGCGGGTTTGGGGGGGTCTCTGCAGTACTTGGTGCATTGGAAGGGGTATGGTCCGGAGGATCGGTCTTGGGTACCAGCCAGGACATGCTGACTGTCTGGTTCATGCATTCCATGCCTGGCATCATGAGAAACCTGGGGGGTCCAAAGGCCCCCGTTAAGAGGGGGTGTACTGTCATGGTTTACTGAGCTTGCAGGATTGGGTAATTTGGGGGTTAATCTGGATGGCCTCACACTGGGATTCTGGGAGGCTTTTTATAGCTTCATTGTGCTAGCAGAGACCTCAGCATCCCGGCTCTCTACAGCTCTCAGGTCTCGTCTGCCTGAGCTCCTACGCTGCACCAAACCTTGGGCTCCCTTGTAGCGGCAGGTAAGTTACCCTGTTCAGCCGTGGCAAGTCGCCGGCGCTGACAGGGTTGTGACAAGGACAAGCTGAATGGCAAAACAAGTGCTAGTAATGTCCCAAAAGTAATAGGAATAAAAAAATAGCTTTTAACCATGCCAAAGGAGTTGAAAAGAAAAGTCTTGAGTGAGTAAAAGAAGGGATCAATTCTTGATTTACTGGCAGAGGGATACAGTAAGCATCAAGTTGCCTCCATCCTTAAAATTTCTAAGACGGCAGTCCATTACAACAAGGTCCAGCAGCAGACATTGGGGACAACAAAGCTACAGACCGGCAGAGGTGGAAAACGACTCTCCACTGACTGGGATGACTGTCATCTTATTTGAATGTTACTCAGCAACCGCAGGATGACATCAAGTGACGTACAAAAGGAATAGCAAATGTCAGCTGGGGTGAAGTGCATGGCAAGAACAGTTTATAACAGGCTCCTAGAGGCAGGGCTCAAGTCATGTAAAGCTAGAAAAATGCCTTTCATCAATGAGAAGTGTTATGAATGAGTCATGGTAGGAGGCAAAAACAGAAATACTAGCTAAGTCCAGAAAACCAGAGAAGTTGGCAGCTATCGCATTGCAGACCCCTGAACCTAACAACAACTAGCAGTAGCCGTGGCGGGTTCGTATGGTGCCCTAGACCCCTCGATCACAGCCGGAGAACTACATACCCTAAAGACAGAAAGGGAAATCTAAACTGCCCCAGAGCAGACCCCAAAGCAATAGGCAGCCTCCAACATATAATGACGGTGAAGCAAGATGAAAAAACACTCACACAGATAGAAAGATAGGCTGAGCAAATGATGGGGCCCAAGCTAACTAAATAGGAGAGAATAGAAAAGCTGCTGTCTGCAATCCGCCAAAACCCTCTCAAAAACAAGAGCCAACAGACTGATAGGGAAAAAAGCCCTGAAGACACTAGGCTTCAAAAAGACTATATCAGTACTCAGGTATTTTCTGAAGACAGAGCAAAAAGGAATTCAGCTCACCCAGCAGGGAAAGGCAGAAATCCAGAAAAACAAGGCAAAACAAAACCAAAACACAAATGCAAAAAGTAGAGCAGAAAACTTAGCTTTTGAGGAGCAGGAATCAGACTGGTCTCCAAGAATCCCTCAGAGTAATCACCCGCAATGCAGAAGGGCGTCGGCTGCCTTATATCCAGTCAGCAATTCCAGTCACCCAGTCATCATCATTCTGCTCAGGTGCTTTGTAATCAGCCTCACTACCTTCCTTCACCAGAAGAGGGAGTTCATCAGACCTCAATGGTGAAGGGGAAAATGAACTCACAACAGAGAAGCATAGGAGAGCTAGGTTGAAGCTTGCCAAAGACCATAAGGATTGCACCATAGAGGACTGGAGTAAGGTAATCTTCTCTGATGAGTCTAATTTTTAGCTTAACCCAACACCTGGTCATCTAATGGTTAGACGGAGACCTGCAGAGGTGTATAAGCCATAGTGTCTTGCACCCACTGTGAAATTTTGTGGAGGATCAGTAATGATCTGGGGATGTTTCAGCAAGGCTGGAATTGGGCAGGTTAGTCTTTGCTAAGGACATATGAATCAAGCCGCATACAAAGTTATCCTGGAAAAACAGTTGATTCCTTCTGCTCAGGCAGTGTTCCCCAACTCTGAGGACTGTTTTTTTCCAGCAGGACAATGCGTCATGCCACACAGCTAGGTCAATCAATGTGTGGATGAAGGACCACCACATCAAAACCCTGTCATGGCCAGCCCAATCTCCAGACCTGAACCCCACAGAAAAACTCTAGAATGTATTCAAGAAGAAGATGGATAGTCACAAGCCATCAAACAAAGAAGAACTGCTTAAATGTTTGTACGAGGAGTGGCATAAGGTCACCCAAAGGCAGTGTGAAAGACTCGTGTAAAGCATGCCAAGATGCATGAAAGCTGTGATTAAAAATCATGGTTATTCTACAAAATATTGATTTCTGAACTCTACCTGAGTTAAAACATTAGTATTATTGTTTCTAAATTATTATGAACTTGTTTTCTCAGCATTATTTGAGGTCTGCAAGCATTGCACTTTTTTGCTATTTTGACCACTTCTCATTTTCTGAAAATATATACAAAATTTAGTGCTTGGAAATTCGAAGACGTCAGCAGTTTATAGAATAAAAGAGCAATTTACATTTTACTCAAAAATATACCTATAAGGAGAAAAATGAGACAAACTGAAAATTTTGTAGTGGTCTCTTAATTTTTGCCAGAGCTGTATGTGTGGCCATCATACTATATGGAGGTATATATGTGGGGCCATCATACTATATGGGGATATACTGTATATGTGGGGCCATCATACTATATGTGGGACCATTCTATTATGTGCAGGATTATATGTGGGGCCATTATATTATATGTGCAGGACTATATGTAGGGTCATTATATTATGTGCAGGACTATATGTGTTTCCATTATAATTTGTGCAGGACTATATTTGGGGCCATTATGTTATGTGCAGGACTATACAGTATGTGTTCCCATTATATTATGTGCGGGACTGTATGGGTCATTATATTATGCGGAGGACTATATGTGTGCCATTTTATTATGTGCTGGACTATATGTGGAGCCATTATATTATGTGCAGGACTATGTTATGGGGATCATATAGTTGTCAAGTATGTTGGTAATATCTAGGATTAACTAACTGCATTTTTTCTTTCTGTATTGAAAGATTTTTTTTTTAAAAAATGTATTTTCTTTTTCACAGATGAATCACTTCTATAAGAATGTCACGCTGAGGAAATCTACTCATCCGGGCAACTGCAAGTGATGAGGTCACTGTGACAGAGCTTGAACTGCCGTGACCTCATCACTTGCATTTTCCCACAGTCCTGAGGTCACAGGATTTCAGGCCGGCAGCGAGCACAGACTCAGTGACGTCACCGCTAGTCACTGAGCCTGCAGCTTCTTATTCATTCACCAGTAGTTTACAGCTTGGACGGTCGCATTTAGCACCGCTCCAGTTGCAAACTGATTATTCCACAGATATGGATTACGGTGTGGAACAGAGTGACAGACAGGTATGGTATATTGTTGGTTTATTATTTTATCTTTATTACAGGAGATCGAAGGTGCTGCTTATATTAGAAGGACAATAAAGATGGCAGAACTGTGTGGTGTATGATTTCATTAACCCCTTTACCAGGCAAATTTTTATAATTCTGACCACTGTCCCTTTATGAGGTAATAACTCTGGAATGCTTCCATGGATCCTGGTGATTCTAACACTGTTTTCTCGTGACATATTGTACTTCATGGTAGTGGTAAAATTTCATTGCTATAACTTGTGTTTATTTGTGGGAAAAAACGGAAATTTGGCGAAAATTTTGAAAATTTTGCAATTTTCCAAATTTGAATTTTTATGCCCTTAAATCACAGAGATATGGTACACAAAAAACTTAATAAATAACATTTCTCACATGTTTACTTTACATCATCACAATTTTGGAACCAAATTTTTTTTGTTAGGAAGTTATAAGGGTTAAAAGTTGACCAGCGATTTCTCATTTTTGCAACACCATTTTATTTTTGTGGACCACATCACATTTCAAGTCACTTTGAGGGGTCTATATGATAGAAAATACCTAAAAGTGACACCATTCTAAAAGCTGCACCCCTCAAGAAGTTTATTAACGCTTCAGATGCTTCACAGTAATTTTTTGAATGTTTAAAAAAATTTTGAACATTTAACTTTTTTTCACAAAAAAATTACTTCAGGTACAATTTTTTTATTTTACCAAGGGTAACAGGAGAAATTGGACTGCAAAAGTTATTGTGCAATTTTGTCCTGAGTACGCTGATACCTGATATGTGGGGGGAACAAATGTTTCGGCGCATGGCAGAGCTCAGAAGGGAGGGAGCGCCGTTTGACTTTTTCAATGCAAAATTGGCTGGAATTCCGATCGGACGCCATGTCACGTTTGGAGAGCCCCTGATGTGCCTAAACAGTGGAAACCCCCCACAAGTGACCCCATTTTGGAAACTAGACCCCCCAAGGAACTTATCTAGATATCTGGTGAGAACTTTGAACCCCAAAGGGCTTCACAGAAGTTTATAATGTACAGCTGTACAATTAAAAAATCATATTTTTTCCACAAAAATGATGTTTTCACCCCCAATTTTTATTTTCCCAAGGGTAACAGGACCCAGAAAAGTTATTGTGCAATTTGTCTTGAGTACGCTAATACCCCACATGTGGGTGTAAACAACTATTTAAGTGCTTCACAGAAGTTCATAAAGCCCGGGCGTGAAAATAAAATATCATATTTTTTCCACAAACATGATCTTTTAGTCCCCAATTTTTATATTTTTCCATGGGTAAAAGGAGAAATTGAACCCCAAAAGTTGTTGTCCAATTTGTCTTGAGTACGCTGATACCCCATATGTGGGAGAAAACTACTGTATGGGCACACGTCGGGGCTTGAAAGGGAAGTAGTGACGTTTTGGAATGCAGACTTTGATGGAATGGTCTGCGCCTGTCATGTCGCATTTGGAGAGCTTGTGATGCGCCTAAACTGTTGAAACCCCCCACAAATGTGGTGAGCACTTTGAACCCCCGCAAGTGCTTCACAGAATATTATAACGACCGGGCGTGAATATAAAAAAATCATATTTTTTTAAACAAAAAAAATCATATTTTTGCCTCCAATTTTTTATTTTCCTAAGGGTAACAGGAGAAATTGGACCCCAAAAATTGTTTTGCAATTTGTCCTGAGTAGGCTGACACCCCATATGTGGGGGTAAAACACTGTTTGGTGGCATGGCAGAGCTTAGAAGGGAAGGAGCATCGTTTGACTTTTTCAACGCAGGAATTAAGATCAGACGCCATGTTGCGTTTGGAGAGCACCTGATGTCCCTAAACAGTGGAAATCCCCCAATTCTAACTCCAACCCTAACCCCAAGACACCCCTAACCCTAATCTCAGCCCTAACCCTAGCCCTAACCCTAACCCTAACTCTAGCCCTAATGGGAAAATGGAAATAAATACATTTTTTTTTTATTTTATTATTTTTCCATAACTAAGGGGGTGATAAAGGGGGGTTTGATTTACTATTTATGGCGGGTTTTTATGTTTGGCAGCTGTCACACGCTGAAAGACGCTTTTTACTGTAAAAATAGTTTTTGCATCACCACATTTTGAGAGCTGTAATTTTTCCATATTTTGACCCACCGAGTCATTTGCTGTCTTAATTTTTGCGGGACAAGTTGATGTTTTTTTTGGTAACATTTTCGGGCACGTGACATTGTTTGATCGCTTTTTATTCCGATTTTTGGGACGTGGAAAGAACAAAAACCAGCATTTCATGAACTTCTTTTGGGGGTTGCATTTACACCGTTCCGCGTATGGTAAAATTGATGAAGCGGTTTTATTTTTTGGGTCAGTACGATTACAGCGATACCTCATTTATGTTGTTTTTTTGTTTTGGCGCTTTTATACAATGAAAACAATTTTATATAAAAAATAATTATTTTTGCATCGCTTTATTCTGCGAGCTATAACTTTTTTATTTTTTCACTGATGATGCTGTATGGCAGCTCCTTTTTTGCGGGACAAGATGACGTTTTCAGCAGTACCATGGTTATTTATAGCTGTCTTTTTGATTGCGCCTTATTGCTCTTTTTGTTCAGCGGTATGATGAAAAAGCATTGTTTTTGCTTTGTTTTTTATTTTTATTTTTTAAGGGGTTCGCTAAAGGGGTTAACTAATGGGACAGTTTTATAGGGCGGGTTGTTACGGACGTGGCAATACTAAATATGTGCACTTTTATTGTTTTTTTATTTACAAAAAATGAATTTATCAGGGAATATTTTTTTTTAATTTACCGTAGTTAGCGATTTTTAATAAATTATTTTTACACTTTTATTTTACTTTTTTACATTGTTCCAGGGGGGACATCACTGTTGTGTGTCAGATCGCTGATTTGACACTTCACACAGCACTGTGTCAGATCAGCGATCTGACAGGCGCTGATACAGGCTTTCTCGTCCTGCTCTCTACAGGCACTGAGGAAACCGCCTCCCTGTAGGCCCCTGAAGGCCCCCGTGGCCATATTGGATCTGGGGACCTGCAGGGAAGAAGGCTCCCAGAGCAGCGCAGCACATCGCGCTGCTGTGGGGGTCTCAGGGAAGCACAGAGGGAGCCCCCTCCCTGCCAATGCTTCTCTAAACCCCCGGTACACTGCGATCATGTTTGATCGCAGTGTGCCAGGGGTTAATGGGCCAGGGGCGGTCTGTGACCACCCCTGACACATAGTGCCGGGTGCCAGCTGTGATAATCAGCTGGCACCCGGCCGTGTTCAGCGGCGCTCCCCCCAGGATCGCCGCTGATTGCGTTGATGTACTATCCCGCCCCCGGTCATAGGGTCCCAGGTACTGTGGACGGGATAGTATGTCAGATGTCAGAAAGGGGTTAAAATACTTTATTCTGGCTGTGTGTTTATTTAACCCATTAACAACTATAAGATTATTAATGTATTGGTGTCTTATTGACACCTCTCCATTACTAAGCCATGGGCTTGATGTCACCTTACAATAGAAAGGTGACATTAACCCCACAAACATTAACCTCACATGCCACCGCTACAGGGCAAGTGGGAAGACCCAGGCAAAGCTTCAGAATTGGCGCATCCAATAGATGCACCTTTTCTGGGCAGCTGCGAGCAGCTGTTTTTAGCCTGGGGGGCCCATATCCATGGCCCCTTACCAGCCTGAGAATAGCAACCTGCACCTGTGAGTTTTGCCAGGTTTGTTCAAAAACATAGATGGAACCCACGTCGGGGTTTTCATTCATTAATTCTCATCTGCTCGCGCCGATCCCTGGCAGAGCAGTGGAGAATGAGAGCCACGTTCAGTACCTGCCACCGGGGAACAGCGCTTACAGTAGCATTTCTTTCTCTGTGGTTGTCCGTGTGGTACCGATGTAGGACACGGTTGCCACATGTGTGCCGCACGTATTACACACACGGACACTGATATCTCTGGTACCGGTTTTTCCAGTACCGGAAATATCAGGAAATGTGAAAGGGGCTCTATAAAAATATGGCACTTAAATGGTAGCACAATATGTTTTATAAAAACCTTTTCTCTAAATGAGCATTTATTTCCTTATATTTTGAGTGCCTCCGTATTAACATTGCCAGATGCTATGGTAACAAAGTCCCAGCTATGCATAAATGCGCATCAGATGCTATAGTAATGAACTTCAAGCTATGCATAAACACGCAGCAGATGCTACAGTAACGAAGTCTCAGCTATGCATGAACGCAGTAGCGGGACGCTACGCATGCGCAATAATATTAATGGAATATGCCATACTAAACATGGTGCCGATTGAGCACCGGACCTTCTTTAGTACGCATGCCTGGGGAATATCCCGCTGTTAGATCTTTTTGATTGGCTTAGCAGCTAGTGACAGGAAGATTATGCGCAGTACATGCGCAGATACATCTCAAACATGGTATGTTAGCAAAGAAAATAGCGATTATGGTATTGCACTCCTGAGGTGTTCCATCTTACCTGGGGAGTGGGATACTACATCTCAGGAGGAGGTGCAGTACCTCTGTGGCGACTGAACCCTCAGGGGCGCCACACCTGTATATCTGGCAAGTATATGGATTAGTTGCTGGGAGGACCGTGCACCCACTTGATTGCATGTGCTGTTCCATTTTTTCTATCTATCTATCTATCTATCTATCTATCTACCTAGATATGGCAGTTGCTACTGATGAGAGTCTGTCTACGAGGAGGAGAGAAGAGGGAAGGGCTAGAAGAAGAGCTCCTCATTTCTCCTCCACACTTACCCTCTTCCAACTACATACAATCTCAACAGTGGCAGCCGTCATCTCCTATCTCCATAATGTAAAAATCTGCCTTCACTGAAAATAAATTTTACCCAAGAATTGAGAGTTTTAAGAATAAATGCTTGGAGAGAAAGAAGCAGATTTCTCTGGTAGCATACTGTATATTACAAAGTAGCTTATTTTCAGGTGTGCTATTGATTTATGAAATAAAGATTAAAACGACGGACATAACTTGGTGTACCGATATGTCATTTTGTGTCCAGTGTAATACATCCAGGATACCATTTTAGCAAATATTTTAATAATAATTACTTTAATTGCAATATATATATAGCTTTTTTACACTTTAGCATATGCAAATAATTCTTAGAATTTAGCAAGGTCGTTACCATTTGAATACAACCCTCTATTAATAAAGAACTTGCTAAGGGAAAGTCTATTTTTTATCAAATGTTCGCCAATATAGCCTATATGTTTGCATATGCTACAAATTGGGATCACTTCTGCCATTAGGCGAAGGGTGTTATTGTCCGGCCGCTGTGTGTAGGACTTTGAAGTGAATGGGGCTGTAGTGTAGTTTCCTGCACAGCTGCTTGGCCAGGAGCTGAAAAAAATGTATAAGGGAATGTAGCCCCTTTATTCTTGGAATTAATGGGGACTCAGAAATCAGACTTTCACCAATCAGAAAGAGATGGCATAGCCTACTACTATGCTAGTTTTTCATAACATGAATATGTCCTTATAAGATTATATATAATAGCCTGACATTTCACGTTACAGGAAGCAAAGTGGAGTTTACATTTACTGCAGATCTATAGATCTATAGATGAAGAGGCAATTTGCATATTATTTTCCCAGAGGAGCATAGCACGGCGAATAAGTCTCCTTACCTTGACAAGCCACAGCTGGCATGTCACTCTCCGCAAGGAGAAACCTTACTTCTTAGACCCTAGTCCAGAGCCTCTCACCTTGCCAAATCAGATCTCATACTTTGCACTGACGAGAGCCAACAGCTCGAAACACCGTGTCTGCAAATTGAGATTCTGATTTGGCTTGTATCCTAAGTCATACTACAAGACTCGTTAAAGGGTTGATTGTGACTTGTAGGATCGCTACTACCAATAGGTGGCGCTGTAGAGTAAAAGTCCTCTTTCTTTCTGAAGAGGCAATTTGCAGATCTATAGGTTTTTTATTATTGTATTTCGTTACCAAGAAGTAGCCCTTTACTCAGAAATTCTTACGTAGATCTCAGTCCCATACTTGCCTCATCCATTGGGTGATATATTGTATAACTATAGTTCTCCAGAGTTATTGGCGCACTCCTTTTCGGTCTCACACTTGAGCGATCTATTTGCTTCTGCACATCTTCAATCATGATCCTGCAAGCATTTTACAGCATTAAACAAAAATATATTTTCTATTTATTTATTTCAGCCAAACACAATAATCAGCTCTTCATATTTCTGCTTGTAGAACAACTTTTCATAAACATAGTGTGTTCAACATTTAGGAGCAGTCATTTTTATTAATTAGTGATTGTTGTGATTCTGGTAAAATGTTAAGTGACCATTGATAAAGATTCCTGTATGGTCTGTTTATTTTTCATATTGAGTCTGGATATTGCATTTCTTCGAAGTTACACATCACTATGCTCTGTGTGAGCTGGAAGTCGCTTTTATAATGTAAGTCTATGGAGCCTGTGAAGAATATGGGGGCTATAGTTTCTTGCCAATCAACTATGATAACCTGTTAAAAATTATAGTCCTCTTACAAAGTCTGAAGCTAAGAAAGCAAACCATTCTCAGTAGGCGGCCAAGCGAAATTCAATCCTATAGCAGATAGACTGTAAGGCCACATGCACACATCCAGTATTTGGTGAGTTTTCTACCCCAGTATTTGTAAGCCAAAACCAGGAGTGGGTAATAAATGCAGAAGTGGTGCAAATGTTTCTATTATGCTTTTCCTCTGAATGTTTCACTCTTGGTTTTGGCTTACAAATACTGGGGTAAAAAACTCACCAAATACTCAATGTGAGCACATGGCTTAAGGGCTCATATCCATATGCAAGGAAAAAAAGGTCTGATTTCCGGACCAAAAAGGGACGGCTGCCATATGAGTGTCATGCCAGTGTCATGCGAATGTCATGCACTTTCTTTGCCATTTTTAAACAAAATATTCAAAATATTTTTCAAAACACACATATATATATAATATATAAATATATATATATATAATATATATATATACATAATCAATAATAAATCAATGCAGGAGCCAACACGATAGAAGACATGGATTACATACACTAAATAGTTGCAGAATAGTTAGAGATGTAGATGTCAGTGACCAATACAATTAGTAGTGTGTGTGTGCAAATTGGGGACATGTATTTAATAAATGATTATTTCACAGAAAAAAAATGGCGTGAGGTCCCCTTATAATTAATAGCCAGCAATGGCTATGCAGACAGCTGAGGG
The DNA here is from genome assembly GCF_039654945.1 of Dendrobates tinctorius. Classification (NCBI taxonomy): domain Eukaryota; kingdom Metazoa; phylum Chordata; class Amphibia; order Anura; family Dendrobatidae; genus Dendrobates; species Dendrobates tinctorius. The sequence continues at coordinate 24,715,475 of NW_027361921.1, forward strand.
CTAATGTTAATAGCCTAGCAATGGGCCATGGATAGTGGCCCCCCAGCTAAAAACATCAGCTCTCAGCAGCCCCAGAAAAGGCGCATCTCACATACACTCAGCTTGAATTAGCGTGACCTCATCACAGACATTTTCCTACGGTCCTGAGGTCACAGCAGTTCATGCTGGCTGCGAGAACAGCTTCTGTGAATAGCAGTGATGTCACTTATGCTGCGCTCCTTGACAGTCTGACCTGTGGCGAACTCTGGAGCGTGGGAAAATCAACTGGCATTTTCCCACGCTCAAGAGGTCATCGCAGTTCAGACTGTGAGGGAGCTCAGACTTAGTGACGTCAGCGCTAGTCACTGAGTATGTGCTGGCAGCATCTCATTCATTTACCAGTAGTTTGCAGCCAGGGCGGTGGCATCTTAGCACCTTCCTGGTTGCAAACTGAATATATCCCCCAGATATGGATTACGTCGTGGGACAAAACAACGGACAGGTATGGTATATTTTTGCTTATTATTTTATATTTATTACAGGAGAACGAGGTCTTCGGGGAATTAGCAGAGGTTGTAAGTATAGTTTAACTAAGAACAATAAAGGAGTCTGTGTGTTTATTTCAAATAAAGGATTTTTCAATAGGTGTCTGTATTTTCTTTACAATTTGACTATATGGGGTTAGTAATAGGGGTGTCTTATTGACGCCTCTCCATTACTAACCTTGGGGCTTGATGTCACCTGAAAGGTGACATCAACCCTCCAACTATAACCCCATATGCCACCGCTACAGGGCAGTTGGATGAGCAAGGCTATGTGCCAGAATTGGCGCATCTTATCTTTTCTGGGGCTTCTGAGAGCTGATGTTTTTAGCAAGGGGGGCCACTATCCATGGTCCCTTCTTTGGCTATTAACAGCAGCCCTCAGCTGTCTGCATAGCCATTGCTGGCTATTAATCATAGAGGGACCCCACACCATTTTTTGTCCGTGAAATAATAATTTATTAATTAAATACATGTCCTCTAATTTGCACACACACACAACTAATTGTATTGGTCGTTGACGTCTATATATCTAACTATTCTACATCTATCTAGTGTATGTAATCCATGTCTTCTATCCTGTCGACTCCTGCATTGATTTTACAGAAGCTGACAATTGAATTACCGGCTAATCTTCTATCTATCTCTCTATGAAATAGAAATACATATATATATATATATATATATATATATATATATATATATATATATATATATATATATATATATGTGTATGTGACACTGACATGTGTGTGTATATATATATACAGTCATATGTAAAAGTTTGGGCACCCCTATTAATGTGAACCTTTTTTCTTTATAACAATTTTGGTTTTTGCAACAGGTATTTCAGTTTCATATATCTAATAACTGATGGACTCAGTTATATTTCTGGATTCAAATGAGGTTTATTGTGCTAACAGAAAATGTGCAATCTGCATTTAAACAAAATTTGACTGCTGCAAAAGTATGGGCACCCTTATCATTTTCTTGATTTGAACACTCCTAACTACTTTTTACTGACTTCCTGAAGAACTAAATTGGTTTTGTAACCTCATTGAGCTTTGAACTTCATAGCCAGGTGTATCAAATCATGAGAAAAGGTTTTTAAAGTGGCCACTTGCAAGTAGTTCTCCTATTTGATTCTCCTATGAAGAGTGGCATCATGGGCTCCTCAAAACAACTCTCAAATGATCTGAAAACAAAGATTATTCAACATAGCTTTTCAGGGGAAGGATACAAAAAGTTGTCTCAGAGATTTAACCTGTCAGTTTCCACTGTGAGGAACATAGTAAGGAAATGGAAGAACACAGGTACAGTTCTTGTTAAGCCCAGAAGTGGCAGGCCAAGAAAAATATCCGAAAGGCAGAGAAGAAGAATGGTGAGAACAGTCAAGGACAATCCACAGACCACCTCCAAAGACCTGCTGCATCATCTTGCTGCAGATGGTGTCACTGTGCATCGGTCAACAATACAGCGCATGCATAACGCCTTTTTGTATGACCAAACAACTCAATCTTTGTTTCATCAGTCCACAGGACCTTCTTCCAAAATGTAACTGGCTTGTCCCAATGTGCTTTTGCATACCTCAGGCGGCTCTGTTTGTGGCGTGCTTGCAGAAACGGCTTCTTTCGCATCACTCTCCCATACAGCTTCTCCTTGTGCAAAGTGTGCTGTATTGTTGACCGATGCACAGTGACACCATCTGCAGCAAGATGATGCTGCAGGTCTTTGGAGGTGGTCTGTGGATTGTCCTTGACTGTTCTCACTATTCTTCTTCTCTGCCTTTCTGATATTTTTCTTGGTCTGCCACTTCTGGGCTTAACAAGAACTGTACCTGTGTTCTTCCATTTCCTTACTATGTTCTTCACAGTGGAAACTGACAGGTTAAATCTCTGAGACAACTTTTTGTATCCTTCCCCTGAAAAGCTATGTTGAATAATCTTTGTTTTCAGATCATTTGAGAGTTGTTTTGAGGAGCCCATGATGCCACTCTTCATAGGAGAATCAAATAGGAGAACTACTTGCAAGTGGCCACCTTAAATACCTTTTCTCATGATTTGATACACCTGGCTATGAAGTTCAAAGCTCAATGAGGTTACAAAACCAATTTAGTGCTTCAGGAAGTCAGTAAAAAGTAGTTAGGAGTGTTCAAATCAAGAAAATGATAAGGGTGCCCATACTTTTGCACCGGTCAAATTTTGTTTAAATGCAGATTGCACATTTTCTGTTAGTACAATAAACCTCATTTGAATCCAGAAATATAACTGAGTCCATCAGTTATTAGATATATGAAACTGAAATAGCTGTTGCAAAAACCAAAATTGTTATAAAGAAAAAAGGTTAACATTAATAGGGGTGCCCAAACTTTTACATATGACTGTATATATATATATATATATATATATATATATATATATATACACACCTATTCTATGTGTATATATGTATTCTATCTTTTCTATTCTAACCTGTCAGTGTGATTTTACAGTAGCCGCAGATGAATTGCTGGCTTTTCAAAGGACACCGGTGTGTAAATATCGGACAACATGCAAGCATGGTACGAGTGCTGTGCAATTTTTTTCTCGCACCCATTGACTTACATTGGCGAGTCTCGTCCGAGATACAAAGCAATATGCAGCATGCTGAGATTTTTTTTCTCAGACCGATTTCAGCTGTGAAAAAAAATCGCAGATGAAATGTCACCCAGTGAATAACATTTCTGACATCGTCCTATGACCTTCCATAGAGAAGCTATGATCCATCATAGGTTATAGAGTTTCAACTGACAGAGCTAGTGAGAGGAAGACTAGGACCATCCCAGGGGGCGGGGAAGAGAGTGACTGATCAAAGGGTTAAGTGCATGTACGGCAATGTGGACTTTCTACCAAGGGAGGTCACACCATGCAGTGTTGGAAGAAGCCGGAAATAGCTGGCTCACACACCTCTGATGTTTTTGCCAGCGTTCAACAGCTGAACATCTAGCCGGTAACTGATTTTTGTATCATCTGTGTAACGTGCTGCTGCAGTGTAGTACAGCGCAACCTCCACCAGGGGTGATGGTGAGGGAAGAGAGGTTGCACACCCACACACACAGCGTAGTAACACAGAGCAACAACACAGGTGTCACAGGTAATGAAAGAGTGGTCAGGCTAGCCGAAGTCAGCAACTGTCAGGAGCAGAAGTACCAAGGGAGACAGCAAGTGTATAGTCAGGGACGAGCGAGAAGTCAGGACCTACGAGGAACGTGGTATCAGAAACATAAGACAAAAGCTGTTGTCAGGGTACAAGCAAGAGGGTCAGAAGCCAATCGGAAAGCGTGGTATCAGAAACGGAAAAACCAGAAGCAGAGTCCAGAGATGAAGCTGAGTCATACACAGGTCCAAGTAATCAGAGTCAGAAGGAACACTAAAGGAATACAGGTCAGAGGCACTAGCTTGGAAGCTTGCAGTATAGCTGATGCTGGCCCGCAGGCTGCAGAGGACTGAAATAGCCCAGCTAGCTCTAGAACTAGGCAGAGAGGATTAACCCCTGCATGACCAGTCCAAAGAGAAGGCAGCAGAAAACAAACTCTGGACTGGATTATGACAATCTGCTTATACATTTGTACTACCATCTGCATTTGCATATCTGAGCATTGTATATGTATAACCATTGTGTCACGATTAGTGATGAGCAGTACTCACCTGAGCATCTCACTGCTCGAGATGCTCGGAGCTCGCCGCATATTAAAGGGGTTGCTCGACTGGAGATCAGGTCCCTGCCCTGCATGTTTGGAGCTCTTTCAAGACCCAATAACCATGCAGGGATTGTCTGCCACACACTGTAATGCTGCAGTCATGTTGGTTGTGGCATTACAACAATTGGCTGGCTGCACAGCGTCATCAGGTTTATATCGGACCTGGCGCGGCGCCACCATGCTCGTCACATGCTGTGTGTGTGTTTGCAGCTTGTGCGGGTGTCTGCGTGTGTGTGCAGCTGTGTATGGGTGTCTGAGTGTGCTTGTGTCTGCGGGTGTGTGAGGGAGTATGTGTGTGCGGCTGTGTGCGGTAATGCTAACGCCGGTGCCGCCGAGATGACCTGCGGTAAAACAGCATGCTTGGCCCGATGACACTACTGCTCCCATCAGGCTATGTCTGGTGTCACTGATAACAGTGACAGCAGTGCCGCTGATGGGAGAGTTGTATTATCTGTGCTCACAGTTAAAAAAAGTAAAATTACATACATATTCGCATTAATATAAAAAATACTTTACACTCACCACACACCAAATCCCTGATGCCCTCGCCTCCCAGAAATAACGTAAAATAATAAATCAACATAAACTCCCTGTCCCCCGCAGTCCAAGGTAATCCAGATTGTCCCACGGCGATCTCATGTGTAGAACAGTCACATTGGGAGATGCGACCGCTCTACCTGGCCACCGGTGATACAATGACAGGAGATTATCGCTTCCACAGTGTATCAACTGATCTGCTCTGGTGCTGTCACTTACGGCACTGCTGCGGGGGAAAGTTCTTACACAGCGGTACTGCCGTAAGTGAGAGCTCATGAACTCCAATGAACTCTCACGACAGTGCAGTGATACTTTCCGTATCCACTGTATGTGACACAACTAATCTCCTTAGGAGACTAGAAGTTCATTTGACTATACTGTTAACAAGTATTGATGATGAGACTCTGTACTAATCTATTCCTCATACCAGGGTCATGGATACTGTGAAGTATTTCCTGGGTGCAGGGGCTGTCAATAACATGTTCACAATTAATTTCTTTTCAAAATGTTGCTGCTTTACATCACTCAGGAATACTTTCTTATTTAATGGTAAGTTCTAACACCGATTCAAATGCACCTCAATAAGGTGTTCTTGTTCCCCTACTTATGCCGAACTGCTCCTTTGCTGATGGGAGGAAATAGTGTTTTTTTCGGGCTGATCATAAACCGACCATAAGACTGACCAGGAGACTTCTCTCCCTTCCCTGAGGAGTCATCACTTTCCCGCATGAGCAGGCCCTTCATCGAGCTGGGTAGAAAAGGCAAAACTGTTTTAAATGATCAAAACAAAAATTAATAGAAATCCTTAAGTGATATTTTCTTAAAAATATTTTAGGGTAGGTGAACTGGCATATTAAGAGAATAATATGTGTTACCATCTTAGTGAAGCATTTGCACAGTGCATAGTTGCCAACCGTATGTCTGACCAGGAGACCATTATTCACTCCCTTCACAAATACTGTATTTGCTACTTTGTGTTGGTATATTACATAAAATCTTAAAAAAATACATTTATTTTTGAGACTATAACATTGAAAAATGTGGAAATACTTTTTCAAGGCACTGTGTTTAATATTTCCTTTTTTCAAGCCTATGAAGGTCTTTAGGGTAATCTTTTTAGTCCATCATATTTATTCCTATTCTTATCAGTATTCCACCTTTCCTCCCCTCACCCTTTTTCCCTACCTTCCCTTATAATACTGCTACTAATAATAATAATTTTATTTATACAGTGCCTGCATATTCTGCAGCCCCTAACAATTAAGCGGGGACATGTACAAACTATAAACATCACAAAGAAACACATACTGTAGTTTAACAATTACAGGAGGAGTGAAGACCCTGCTTGCAAAACCTTTCCCTTTTGTCCTCCCCCATCTTCCTTCCTTTATAGATAATATTTGATAAAACTCATATCAATTATTTTTTATAATAACTAGTCATATAAGACATATATAAAGTGTGACAAAGTCACTGGCAAAGTGCTAGACGGGAGATATGTTTTAATGAGGCTATTTGCTTCAGTGATTTGAAACCCAAATGTTTGCTCCAGAACACTGTTTGTTGAGAGGGGTTAATTGGCCATTTTAAGGGCTGGGTTATTGTGGTCAACCATAGGTGGGAGGTTTTTAACCTTATCTCCACCACAGGGTGTGGTCTGTGATTTAAATAGTCTACAAATGAACAGTATCCTGGAGAGGTTCAACAAGACCTTGAAATTCATGATGAAGAAGGTCATGGAGAAGGATGGTAGAGACTGTGATTTCCAACTACTGTACCCACTGTTCTACATAAGGGAAGTCCCACAGGCTTCTATAGGGGTCTCACCATTCAATCTGATATACGAAGGGCACCCTTGGGGACGTTTGGACATTGCAAAGGAGACCTGGGAAGCAGAGGTAACACCCCACCAAATCAATAATGAACATGTGGCCCAGATTTAGGACAGGATCGCGAAGGTGATGACAATTGTGAGGGAGAATCTCCTTCAAGCACAAGAGGCCCAGGCAAGGGTCTACAATTGGTTGGTGAAACTGAGACATTTCACCCTGGAGACTGGGTGTTGGTGTTGATCCCCAAGGTAGAAAGTAAATTCCTGGTCAAATGGAAAGAGCCATACGAGGAGGTCAAAAAGTTAAGAGGTGTAAACTACAAGGTCCACCAGCCACGGTGAAGAAAGATGTACCAAGTGTACCACATTAACCTGCTCAAACTATGGTGGGACAGGGAACCAGTGGAAGCAATGTGCCTGGGGATCAATCTTGAAGCTATGGCTGAGGATGTCACAGTGGCAGAGACACTGTCATTGTCCCAGAAGCAACAGTGCTGAGAGTTGCTTGAGTGGAACCGAGACCTGTTTTCAGAGTTGCCAGGATGTGCGCAGGTTGTGGAGCATGAAAACCTAAAGTAATGGCATGTGAGGGTGAACCACAAGCTGTATCAGTATCCAGAAACCCGCCACAAGATGATCTTTAAGGAGGTGAGGAGAATGTTGAGACTGGGCGCAATTGAGGAATCAAAGTGCGGCTTCTCCAGCCCCGTTGTCATGGTACCAAAGCCTGATGGAGAATGGTGTTTTTTCAATGATTACAGGAAGCTAAATGAGGTTTCCAAATTTGACACGTAATTCTCCTGTCCCCAAGTGCCAAGGAGAAGGCGGCTTTCTCTACACCTGATGGTTGCTTTCAATACACCAGGATGCTGTTCAGTCTGCAGGGAGCCCCAGCTACCTTCCAGAGGGCCACTGACCAGATCCTAGCCTCTCAAAAAAAATATGCAGCAGTTTATCTGGACGACATCATGATCTGCAGCCTGGATTGAGGAAGTCACCTACAGAAGGTCCAGGCAGTACTGGATACACTGAGGAAAGCATTGATGGAAGGAGCGAAATAAAGCTGCAATAAACAAGGAGGAGGCAATCCAAAATAAACCATCATCGGTCTCCAAGAAACAAGTTTAGGTGTTTCTGGGAATTATGGGATACTATTAGAGATTTATTAGTGACACTCCTGTGCTATGTGTCCTGACAAGGAAACTGAACTAGTGCATGTTGTCAGTGATGAGGTCACCACAGTTCAGCTCAGTGAGCTCACAGAAGATCAGAGTGAGAATTTCTCACGGTGATCTGCGGTTAACTCACTGAGCTGAACTGTGGTGAACTTAGTGACTTTTCCCACAATGCTGAGGTCACCGCAGTTCAGCCTGGCTGGGAGCACAGCCTTACTGACCGGCGGTACCCTCGAAGAAGTCACCGCCGGTTACTTATGCTGCGCTTGCAGCAGCTCATTCACCAGTGTTTCTCAGCCTGGACAGTCGCATCTTGGCACCGTCCAGGTTGAAAATTATTTATCCCACAGACATAGATTACAGCGTGGGAAAGAATGACAGACAGGTGAGGGATAGTGTTGTTTTTTTTATTTTTGCTTTATTACAGAAGATGAGGGATTCAGTGGAATTAGGTATTAGGTGAGTATAACAGTGTTTATTATTTATAAATAAAAATGAAAAAGTATGTTTTGTTTTATTTCAAATAAAAGACATTATACTGTCTGAGTCTTTATTTACCATGTAACTATAGGATTAATAATGGATAGGTATCTCTCCCGAACCTGTAATGGCACTCCTGCTAAATTTTTGGGAGAGAATGACCAGTTTAGGGTATTCATGATGAGCTGTAGGTTATTTTTTTACACTTCACCTATGGTTGTCATGGGTGGAGTTCCAGCGGTTGGGAATAATCATGTCCCTATTGTGAGGGGTCCTCAGACCTGGGCATTTTCTTGGTCCCCATAAGCCCCAGAACGGTTTTCTGTTAAAGCCATTCATGACAGTTTAGGTCTGATATATGAAAAACCTGACAGGATAGAAGTCGCTGAGACTAAGCTCATGATCCTGTCACAGGGGGGTCGCACAACTGAGGGCTACTGTACTAAGTTCCGCCAGGGGTCCACTGAAGTCCTGTGGAATGATGCAGCTCTCAGGTGACAGTTCCACAAATGTCTTTCCAAAACCCTTAAGGATGCTCTGGTCCTTTATAACGCCCTTTGTTCTCTAGCAGATGCCATGACCCAGAAAGTATGAATAGACCGCAGAATTCCTGAGAGACACGATGAACAGCAGGCTGCCCATTATTCTTCCATGGGGCATATCCATTTGTAAGGGGGTGAAGCACAGGAAGAGACGAAGGTGCGTTGCCTCCTCTGCTCCGTGTCCGGAACCATTGAGCTGTACAGCAGGTTCCCCGGTGAGGGGAGACTTTCGGTGCGGGACAGGAAACAGTACGGACTGAGCGCGGGAAAGATGTTCGTGCAGAGGACAGAGCAGGACGCAGCTGCACGTCGGAGAGGAGAGACAGCTCACGGCCAGAGATTTTAGACAGGAGGACTGGACATGGATATTGCCATCCGTGAGTACGTGGAAGTGGAGTCCTCAGTGAGTAGCGAAGTGCATACTACAGACCGTGCAAAGACAGTTACCCACCCGCGCAGCCCCCAGTACCCGTGGTGGTAGCACAGAGCCCCTGATTCCTGCTGAGAGACGTATAGAGACACAGAGCACCATACCTAAGGAGAGACTGATAGTTTTGAAGCATAGACTCAGAGTAAGGCTGGTTTCACATTTGCGTTTTTTTGCGCTGGAAAAAAACGCATACGTGCGCATGCGTTTTTCCCCTATATTTAACATGGGTGCGCATACCTGCGCGCTGGCATGCACACGTATGCGATTTTCATGCGCTGCGTTTTTTTGGGGTGTGCGTTGGTATTTTCCAGACGCAGCATGTTGCATTTTTTGGCCCTGCAAAAAAGCGCATGCGCACGTATGCGCACGTTTTGCGCTAAAAATGGCCATTAAAGCCTATGGGTGCGCATATGTGCGCATTGGCATGCTTATGTATGCGTTTTTTTGCACATGCGTTTTTTTTTGTTAACCATGGAATTTAGGGGTTTGGGTTAGAGTTAGGGTTAGTTAAAGGGGTTTAGGGTTAGGGTTAGGGTCAGGGTTAGGGTTGGGGTTAGGGTCAGGGTTAGGGTTAAGTATGGTTTGGTTAAGGGTTAGGGTCAGGGTTAGGGTTAGGGTTAGAATTAGGGTCAGGGTTAGGGTTAAGTATGGTTTGGTTAAGGGTTAGGGTCAGGGTTAGGGTTAGGGTTAGTTAGGGTTTAGGGTTTGGGTTAGGGTTAAGTATGGTTTGGTTAAGGGTTAGGGTCAGGGTTAGGGTTAGGGTTAAGTATGGTTTGGTTAAGGGTTAGGGTCAGGGTTAGGGTTAGGGTTAGGGTCAGGGTTAGGGTCAGGGTTAGGGTTAGTTAGGGTTTAGGGTTTGGGCTAGGGTTAAGTATGGTTTGGTTAAGGGTTAGGGTCAGGGTTAGGGTTAGGGTTAGGGTCAGGGTTAGGGTTAGGGTCAGGGTTAGGGTTAGTAAAGTCATGGTTTGGGTTAGTGTGAGGGGCTAAAAATGGCCATTATAGCCTATGGGTGCGCATATGTGCGCATTGGCATGCTTATGTATGCGTTTTTTTGCACATGCGTTTTTTTTTGTTAACCATGGAATTTAGGGGTTTGGATTAGAGTTAGGGTTAGTTAAAGGGGTTTAGGTTTAGGGTTAGGGTCAGGGTCAGGGTTAGGGTTGGGGTTAGGGTCAGGGTTAGGGTTAAGTATGGTTTGGTTAAGGGTTAGGGTCAGGGTTAGGGTTAGGGTTAGAATTAGGGTCAGGGTTAGGGTTAAGTATGGTTTGGTTAAGGGTTAGGGTCAGGGTTAGGGTTAGGGTTAGGGTTAGTTAGGGTTTAGGGTTTGGGTTAGGGTTAAGTATGGTTTGGTTAAGGGTTAGGGTCAGGGTTAGGGTTAAGTATGGTTTGGTTAAGGGTTAGGGTCAGGGTTAGGGTTAGGGTTAGGGTTAGTTAGGGTTTAGGCTAGGGTTAAGTATGGTTTGGTTAAGGGTTAGGGTCAGGGTTAGGGTTAGGGTCAGGGTTAGGGTCAGGGTTAGGGTTAGTAAAGTCATGGTTTGGGTTAGTGTGAGGGGCCACCTAATGTTGGAAAAAAACGCAAACGCGGTAAAAACGCACTAAAAACGCATACAAACGCATAAAAACGCTGCGTTTTTTTCATGCATGCTCATAAAAATGCTTGAAAAAAACGCAGCAGTTGTATGCTTTTGTATGCGTTTTTTCAATGCGTTTTTTTGCGGGAAAAACGCGCTGCAAAAAAAAGCAAGTGTGAAACTAGCCTAAGGGAGACCCGGAATGCCTTGTATTCCCCCTGCCTTTTCTCATTAACTCCCGAGACCCCTGTTGTAGGTCCATAGAGACTGCAGAGCCTACAGCGACTAGAGAGATGAAAAGTGCCGCTGCTGACGGCGCCGACACTGGAGAAGACGACCCCACAAGAAAGTTCTCATCAGACTGATAAGTTCCAAGAACCCTTTTTCCTAACTGTTATTCTTTTTGACTGTTTGATATACTGCTTTAAAACCAGTTTAACCCCAACTGCTTTCTCCCTGCGAGGAGTATTATATCCCTGTAAATAAAACCCTTTAACTTTTGATCTGTCTCGGTTCCGTCGTGACATACTCAGTACCTGCACATTTATTACACTTGGCGCAGTCGGCAGGAAGCCACATGGCAGCGTGGACTGGGCAGACCAAGAAGTTGGGGGAGGCCCCAGGTCACACATTTCCCTGGGAGCCATGTTGAATAATCTGCCAAAGTTTACTGGGAGTAATGTGATGTTGTGGAGTTGGACGGAGCATATACGGGGACTGATGCAGAAGCATCCCATGATACCGGCCCTGGAGGCAGAGATTGCATTAATGGCCCTGGAAGGGGAGGCATGGGATTCTGTTATGCTTTGTCCCCCCCGAGAAAAAGATACCCTGGACAAAGTGCTGCACACACTTGAGGAGACGCATGGGGATCCCACTGACGTAGGAGAACTGCGCATGCGACCGTTTCACTGGGTTCAAAGAGAGGGGGAGACTGTGACACAATTTATGAACGCCCTGCAAGAGCTCCATATTGCCATCAAACGGAAGGATGGCTTAGGTGTAGGGTCAGTTGACGTTGTGCTCTGGTGATGGGTTTGTGCGACATAATGATGAAACAGGCCCTGCAAGAGCGCATGCAGGCAAAGCCAGAAATAGCTTTCTCTGAAATTGGCAGTGAGGCACATGCGCAAGAGCAAGAGTAGGGAGTGACAGGGCCCGTGGGGAAGGTACGGAGCGGAGAGGTAACAACTCCACGGACACTATGCCTCAATGGGTGGAAGACCTGAAGACAGAGATTAGACAGGTCCGTGAACAAATGGCGGCCTCAAGAAGAACTCGGGAGATAGAGCCCGTCCCTATGGAACGGGACAGAGAAGCTGCCCCTGATGTGAGATTGATACTACCCAGAGGAGAATCCCTCTTACGTGTTATACCTGTGGAGAGTCCGGCCACATCGCTCGGTGGTGTCCTCGGTGGAGCCGACCATCCCCGTGCCATCCGTTAAACTAGGTGGCTCCGAGCCCAAGGGACGCCGCCCGGAGCGTGAAAATTGGAGGACGAGTAGCAGAAGTCCCACCAGCCTTGTTTCCACATGCCCCCTGGTCTGGGCAGAAATCAATGGAAAAGCAGTGCGGTGCCTGGTATATACTGGTTCACAAGTGACTACCATGCCTGAAAGATATTTCATTTCCGCCGTCACTTCACGGAGGCACTACGGCCAGAATGGGGCCCAGTGATCAAACTTATGACGGCTAACCACTTACCAATCCCAGTCGCAGGGGTGGTATGGATGAACATAGGAGTCTGCGGTAAAGATGTAAGGAAGAAGAGGCATAGTACTGGTGGATGGAGAAGCAGCTAAGGACCATACCGTGACCCTGGGCATGAATGTACTTAAAGATCTCAGGAGCCTTCTGTTTAACAAGTCCCCAGAGCAGTTCCTGCAGCAATGGAATGATCAAACCCCTCAGTGGAGGGTCTTTCAGCAATTGATACAGACAGCTCAGCGCCGGGAAGCATATGGTGACGGGAAGGAACTCGGCAAAGTCATCGCACCCACCTCCGTTAATCGTGTGTTGCCTCCTGGACAGACTGTACTGTCCATACCTGTCCAAGCTGGTATTCCCCTGGAGGGGGTGGAGGTTTAAATTGAACCCAGCGGAGTCGACCAGTTGCCGTTGGGAGTAATGGTCGCATGGACCCTGGCTACCATTCGGGATGGCACTGTCCTCGAACGATATTTAAATTTGGGGGAAACTCATGTAACTTTACCCCCCAAGAGTGAAGTAACCCACATCCTGGGTCCCCCAGATGAGCTGATACTGACTGAGGCAGCACAGCTGACTGCAAGGTCAGAAGATCTGTGGCTAGTGACCGTCAAGGCGTAGGCAGCCCCAGACCCCAGATTGCTGCAGGAGGGGCGACAGATACTGGAACACATGAGGGCAGAGCTCACAGAACTGACCCCAGCAGGTGCCCCAGGTGGAAGCCTTTTTGGGAAAATACCAGGAAGTGTTCACGAAGAATGAAGATGACTTTGGGCGTACCACGGCCATCACCCATGAGATACCCACCAGGGATGCGGCACCAATCCGGGAGCGGTACTGCCAGAAACCTCTACAGATGTACCAAGAAGTAAAGGGGATGCTGTCGCAGATGTTGAAGAAGGGGGTTATACGTGAGAATCAGAGCCCATGGGCTGCCTCCATAGTCTTGGTGAGGAAGAAGGACGGGTCCCTACGCTTCTGTGTGGACTACCGCCAGCTCAATGCTTGCACAGTGCGAGACTCATATCCACTGCCGAGGATAGAGGAGTCCCTGTCTGCGCTAGGAAATGCCAGGTACTTTTCCACATTAGATCTGGCCAGCGGTTACTGGCAAGTACCAATATCCGAACGAGATTGAGCCAAGACAGCTTTCATCCTTCTGATGGGATTGTATGAGTTCGACCGCATGCCCTTTGGCCTAGCCAATGCCCCAGGAACGTTTCAACGCCTCATAGCGAGATGTCTGAGAGACCTGAACTTTGAAGCCACTTTGATTTACTTGGACAATATCATCATCTTTGCCCCCACCTTTTAAGAACATCTGCAGAGGCTGGAGCAGGTTCTGAGTCGGCTACAGAGGTACGGGTTGAAAGTGAAACCTCAGAAGTGTCATCTCTTCTGGACTGAGATTTAATACTTGGGGCACGTTGTTTCCACTGAGGGAGTGAGGCCTTCTCATGAGAAGATTGCTGCGGTACAAGAGTGGCCAATCCCCAAAACTGTGAAAGATGTGAATGCATTCTTGGGACTCACCGGATACTTTCGACGCTTCGTAAAAGACTTTACCCGCATTGCAAATCCCCTTCTGGAGCTGTTGAGGGGAGTACCCTCGTGTGCCAAAAACAGGAACATACAGTGGGGAAAGCATCAGGAAGAAGCATTCCTATCCCTGAAGAAGGCTTTGATGGAGGCCTGTTGTGAGTTCATTTTCCCCTTCACCGTTGATGTCTGATGAACTACCTCTGCTGGTGAAGAGAGTTAGTGAAATTGATTGGGTTGAGAAGAACATGTCATCTGAACAGGTGGAGCCTGATTGGACACCCAGAATCACTGAGTGGATATAAGGCAGCCGACACCCTACAGGGGTGCTGGTGATCCTTTCTGCTCTGAGCTCTTGCAACCGGTTAGTCCTGTCTACTGAAAGCTAAGTTTTTGCCCTCTTATTTTTCCATGAGATTTTGTCTGTTTGCTTCGTGTTTTGTGTTCAGTCTGCCTTTGTTGGGACGGGCTGAGCTCCATTTTTGTCTCTGATCAGTTTATCGCTTTGCTCTGTTTTCAGAATATACCCGAGTGCTGATATAGTGATTTTGAAGTCCTAGCGACTTCAGGGCCTTTTTCCCTATCAGACGGTTGGGACATTTTTGGTAGGGTTTTTTGCGGATTGCAGCCAGCATCTTTTCTGTCCTTTCTGTTATGATTGAGTCACCGTAGGAGGCAAAAACAGAAATGCTAGCTAAGTCCAGAAAACCAGAGAAGTTGGCAGCTATCGGATTGCAGACCCCTGAACCTATCAACACAACTAGCAGTAGCCGTGGGGGGTTCCTACGATGCCCTAGACCCCTCGATCACAGCCGGAGAATTAAATAGGCCTAAAGAAAGAAAAGGGAAATCTAAACTGCCCCAGAGCAGACCCCCAAAGCAATAGGCAGCCCCCAACATATAATGACGGTGAAGCAAGATGAAAACACTAACACAGACAGAAAGATAGACTGAGCAAAGACGGGGCCCAAGCTAACTAGATAGAAAAGGACAGGAAGGCTGCTGTCTGCAATCCGAGAAAAACCCTATGAAAATAAGAGCCAACAAACTGACAGTGGAAAAAGCCCTGAAGACGCTAGGCTTCAAAAAAGCTATGTCAGTACTCAGGAATATTCTGAAGACAGAGCTACAGGCAAAAGGAGATTCAGCTCACCCCAGCAGGGAATGGCAGAATACAGAAAAGCAAGGAAAACAACAACCAAACACAAATGCTAACAGGCAAAGCAGAAAACTTAGCTTTAGGGGAGCAGGAATCAGACTGGTGTCCTAGAGGTCCACAGAGAAATCACCCACAGGGCAGAAGGGCGTCGGCAGCCTTATATCCAGTCCGTGACTCCACTCAGCCAGTCATCCTCATTAGGCTCAGGTGCCTGATAATCAGGCTCATTACCTTCCTTTACCAGAATAGGGAGTTCACCAGACCTCAGTGACGAAGGGGAAAATGAACTCACAACACCTTTCCTATTTAGTTAGTTGGGCCCCATCGTTTGCTCAACCTGTCTTTCTGTCTGTGTTTGTGTTTTCATCTGCTTTTCACCGACAATACATGTTGGGAGCTGTCTATTGCTTTGGGGTCTGCTCTGGGGCAGTTTAGATTTCCCCTTTCTTTCTTTAGGCTTATTTAGTTCTCCGGCTGTGAACGAGGGGTCTAGGGCACCGTAGGAACCCCCCACGGCTACTGTTAGTTGTGGTGAATAGGATCAGGGGTCTGCAATCCGATAGCTACCAACCTCTCCGGTTTTCTTGACTTAGCTTGTATTTTTGTTTTTTCCTCTTTCGGTGACTCATTCATAACAGAGGCCCCTGTGCTGGCTTATGCTAACTTCTCGCAGCCGTTCATCTTACACACTGATGGGAGTTTACAGGGGCTCAGAGCAGTGCTATCCCAGATGAAGGACAGAAAAGAGCGTGTCATAGCCTACACCAGTCGGGCTTTACATGACTCGGAGAAAAATCCAGAAAATTACAGTTCATTCAAGCTGGAGCTGTTGGCGCTGGTGTGGGCAATGACTGAGAAGTTTGTGGAGTATCTGGCTGGCTCAGAAGGTCATGTACTTACGGATAACAATCCGTTGGCTCATCTAGAGACCGCCAAGTTAGGGGCTCTAGAACAACGTTGTGTAGCCCGGATGGCCAAGTTCCAATACAGAATCTCCTACAAGGGAGGATCAGAGAATGTTCATGCTGATGCCCTTTAACGAGTGAATTATCGCCAACCAGCACTGTTATGATTGAGTCACCGTAGGAGGCAAAAACAGAAATGCTAGCTAAGTCCAGAAAACCAGAGAAGTTGGCAGCTATCGGATTGCAGACCCCTGAACCTATCAACATAACTAGCAGTAGCCGTGGGGGGTTCCTACGATGCCCTAGACCCCTCAATCACAGCCGGAGAATTAAATAGGCCTAAAGAAAGAAAGGGGAAATCTAAACTGCCCCAGAGCAGACCCCAAAGCAATAGGCAGCCCCCAACATATAATGACGGTGAAGCAAGATGAAAATACTAACACAGACAGAAAGATAGACTGAGCAAAGAGGGGCCCAAGCTAACTAGATAGAAAAGGACAGGAAGGCTGCTGTCTGCAATCCGTGAAAAACCCTATGAAAATAAGAGCCAACAGACTGACAGTGAAAAAGGCCCTGAAGACGCTAGGCTTCAAAAAAGCTATGTCAGTACTCAGGAATATACTGAAGACAGAGCTACAGGCAAAAGGAGATTCAGCTCACCCCAGCAGGGAATGGCAGAATACTGAAAAGCAAGGAAAACAAAAAACAAAACAAAAAGCTAACAGGCAAAACAGAAAACTTAGCTTTAGGGGAGCAGGAATCAGACTGGTGTCCTAGAGGTCCACAGAGAAATCACCCACAGGGCAGAAGGGCGTCGGCAGCCTTATATCCAGTCCGTGACTCCACTCAGCCAGTCATCCTCATTAGGCTCAGGTGCCTGATAATCAGGCTCATTACCTTCCTTTACCAGAATAGGGAGTTCACCAGACCTCAGTGACGAAGGGGAAAATGAACTCACAACAGTACCTCCCCCTTGAGGACGGGTCACCGAACCCTCAACCACGCCACCAGGGCGATCAGGGTGAGCCCGATGAAATGCACGCACCAATCTTTTGGCATGAATATCAGAGGCAGAGACCCAGGAATTATCCTCCTGACCATAACCCTTCCACTTAACCAAATACTGGAGTCTCCGTCTAGCCAGACGGGAATCCAGTATTTTCTCTACCTCATATTCCATGTTATCTTAAACCAATACAGGGTCTGGAGGTGCCACCCCAGGAACAACTGGTTCAACAAACCTCTTCAACAAAGATTTATGGAACACATTATGGATTTTAAATGTGACAGGAAGAGCCAAACGAAAAGAGACTGGATTAATAATCTCCAACATCTTGTAAGGTCCAATAAATCTAGGCTTAAACTTAGGAGAAGCCACCTTCATAGCAATATTTTTTTATGATAACCACACCATATCACCAACCTTAAATTGGGGACCAATGGTCCTATGTCGGTTGGAAAACCGCTGGGCCTTTTCCTGGGAGAGAGATAACTTATCCACCACTTGGTCCCAGATATGGTGCATTCTCTCCACCACAGTGTCAACCCCTGGGCAGGCAGAAGGCTCCACCTGCCCTGAAGAAAATCGAGGATGAAACCCAAAGTTACAAAAAAAAGGAGACATCAAAGTGGCAGAACTAGCTCTATTATTTAAAGCAAATTCGGCCAAGGGCAAAAATGAAACCCAATCATCCTGATCAGCAGAAATAAAACATTTCAAATATGACTCCAAGGTCTGGTTTGTTCTCTCTGTCTGCCCATTGGTCTGAGGGTGAAAAGCAGAGGAGAAGGACAACTGAATTCCCAGCTTGGAACAGAAAGTTCTCCAAAATCTAGACACACACTGGACTCCTCTGTCAGATACAATGTTCTCAGGAATCCCGTGCAAGCGAACCACCTGTTGTAAAAACAGGGGCACCAATTCAGAGGAAGACGGCAACTTAGGGAGTGGTACAAGATGAACCATCTTAGAGAACCTATCACAAATCAATCACCCAAATAACAGTCATCCTTTGAGAGACAGGCATATCAGAGATGAAATCCATTGAAATATGGGTCCATGGCCTCTTGGGGACAGGCAAAGGCATCAACAACCCACTAGAGCGAGAACACGATTTAGACCGGGAGCACGTCCCACAGGACTGTACAAAATTCCTGACATCACGAGACAAGGAGGGCCACCAAAAAGACCGACTCACCCGATCTCTAGTACCAAAAATACCTGGATGACCAGCCAAAGCAGAGCAATGAACTTCAGACATCACTCTCTTCTTCCACTGGTCAGGAACATACAACTTTCCACTGGGACAACGCTCAGGTTTGTCCTCCTGGAATTCTTCCAGAGCACATCTCAAATCGGGCGAGATGGCAGAAAGAACTACCCCTTCACCTAAGATGGTAGCAGGCTTGGTCACCACAGGAGAATCAGCAAAGAAGCTCCTAGAGAGGGCGTCAGCCTTGACATTCTTAGTTCCAGGAAGAAAAGAAACCACAAAATCAAAACGTGTAAAAAACAAGGCCCACCTAGCCTGTCTAGGGTTCAAGCGCTTAGCCGACTCTAGGTAAATCAAATTCTTGTGGTCAGTGAGGACCACGACTTGATGCTTAGCTCCCTCCAACCAATGTCTCCACTCCTCAAATGCCCATTTCATGGCTAACAGTTCCTGATTCCCCACATCATAGTTACGTTCAGATGGAGAGAACTTTCAGGAAAAGAAAGCACAGGGATTCATTTTAGATGTTACAGGATCCTTTTGGGACAAAACAGCTCCTGCACCAATCTCAGAAGCATCCACCTCTACCTGGAATGGAAGTGAGACATCAGGTTGCCGCAAAACCGGGGCGGAGGTGAATCTTCGCTTCAGCTCCTGAAAGGAAGAAACAGCCTCCGGAGACCAATTTAACACATCAGCACCCTTCTTAGTCAAATCAGTCAATGGTTTGGCAATACTAGAAAATTTTGCTATAAATTTCCGATAAAAATTAGCAAAACCCAAAAACTTCTGGAGGGCCTTCAAAGAAGTGGGCTGAACCCAATCGTAAATGGCCTGTACCTTGGCCGGGTCCATTTCAATAGTTGACGGGGACAAAATAAATCCCAAAAAAGAAATCCTCTGTACTCCAAAAAGGCATTTAGATCCTTTGACATACAGGGAATTCTCCCTCAAGATCCGGAACACAGTCCGAATATGTTCCACATGAGAATCCCAATCCTTGGAGAAGATCAAAATATCATCCAGATAGATAAACAAAAATTTATCGACAAAATCTCG
The DNA here is from genome assembly GCF_039654945.1 of Dendrobates tinctorius. NCBI lineage: Eukaryota > Metazoa > Chordata > Amphibia > Anura > Dendrobatidae > Dendrobates > Dendrobates tinctorius. Next base: position 24,734,885 of record NW_027361921.1, read on the forward strand.
GAAAATATCGTTCATGAAGCACTGGAAGACAGAAGGGGCATTAGTGAGCCCAAAAGGCATCACCAGGTACTCAAAATGTCCCTCCGGAGTATTAAACGCCGTCTTCCATTCATCCCCATGCTTAATGCGAATAAGATTATACGCCCCCCTGAGGTCAAGCTTGGTAAACCAGCAAGCACCTTTAACTCCGGAGAATAGATCAGAAATCAGGGGTAACGGATACTGATATTTAACAGTAATTTTGTTGAGAGCACGATAATCAATACAAGGTCTTAATGATCCATCCTTTTTGGCTACAAAAAAAAAACGGCACCTAAGGGTGACGAGGATGGTCTAATATGACCCTTCTCCAATGCCTCCTTAATATAGGACCGCATAGCCTCGTGCTCGGGTACAGATAAATTGAAGAGCCGACCCTTGGGAAATTTACACCCCGGGCTTAGTTCAATTGCACAGTCATAACTCCTATGAGGAGGCAAGGACGCAGACTCATTCTCACTAAATACATCATAAAAGTCCGCCAAATAGTCAGGAACATCATGCGACTGAGGAGAGGTGGAAAAAACCGGAGCCTCACTAAAGGCACACCGACAACCCCAACTCACCACAGACACAGATTTCCAATCCAAAACTGGATTATGAATTTGTAACCAGGGAAACCCCAGAACAATAGTATCATGCAGATTATGTAACACCAAAAACCTGCAATTTTCTTGATAGTCTGGGGCGACCCGCATGACCACCTGGGTCCAAAACTGAGGTTTATTTTTAGCCAAAGGAGTAGCATCAATCCCCCTCAAAGGGATAGGCGTCTGCAGAGGTGTCATCGGAAATCCACAACGTTTAGCAAAATCCAAGTCCATTAGGTTTAGCGCTGCACCCGAATCCACAAAAGCCTTGGCGGAAAATGTGGACAGGGAGCAGATCAGAGTAATTGCCAGAAGAAACTTAGGTTGAACACCACCAACAGAAAACGTGTGTGCAAAGCGTTTCTCTCGTTTAGGACAAACAGAAATAATATGCGAGGCATCTCCACAGAAAAAACACACCTTATTACGCCTTCTGAACTCCTGACGTTGCGCCTTAGACAAAACTCTATCACATTGCATAGGTTCAGACGTCTGTTCAACCGGTGGCAACTCCTCTCGTGCAAACCTGCGTTCACGTAAACGCCGATCAACCTGAATGGCTAATGACATAGAATCGTCCAGACCAGAGGGAACAGGAAATCCCACCATAGTATCTTTTACGGCTTCTGACAAACCCTTCCGAAAGAGAGCAGCCAAGGCATTATCATTCCAGGTAGTAAGGACCGCCCACTTTCGGAACTTTTGACAGTATAACTCTGCAGAATCTCGACCTTGGTTCAATGCCAACAGGGTCTTTTCAGCCTGATCAATAGCATTAGGTTCGTCATACAACAACCCCAAAGCTTGAAAGAATGCATTCACATTAGTCAGAATAGGATCATCTGGTTTCAAAGAAAACGCCCAATCCTGGGGATCGCCACGCGACAAAGAGATGACAATTTTAACCTGCTGCGCGGAGCTCCCTGACGAGTTAGGCTTCAAGGCAAAAAATAATTTACAATTATTTTTGAAACTCAAAAATTTAGATCGATTCCCAAGAAATACATCAGGTGTAGGGATCTTTGGTTCAACAGCATGCGAACGAGCAAGGTAGGCGGAAATTCCCCGCACTTCCGCAGCGAGCTGCTCCACACGATCAGACAATTGCTTTATCTCCATTGAGAGAAAAAAAAATTCCCCCTATGGCCTCAGAGATATAGAGGAAGGAATATACACACACCTTTTTTTTTTTTTTTAAACACAATTCTTTCCTGGTATTGAGTATCCTAGGATCTGCGGTATGCCGGGTGATTCTGTTATGATTGAGTCACCGTAGGAGGCAAAAATAGAAATGCTAGCTAAGTCCAGAAAACCAGAGAAGTTGGCAGCTATCGGATTGCAGACCCTTGAACCTATCAACACAACTAGCAGTAGCCGTGGGGGGCTCCTACGATGCCCTAGGCCCCTCGATCACAGCCGGAGGACTACATAGCCTAAAGACAGAAAGGGAAATCTAAACTGCCCCAGAGCAGACCCCAAAGCAAAAGGCAGCCCCCCACATATAATGACGGTGAAGCAAGATGAAAATACTAACACAGACAAAAAGATAGACTGAGCAAAGAGGGGCCCAAGCTAACTAGATAGAAAAGGACAGGAAGGCTGCTGTCTGCAATCCGTGAAAAACCCTATGAAAATAAGAGCCAACAGAGTGACAGTGAAAAAGGCCCTGAAGACGCTAGGCTTCAAAAAAGCTATGTCAGTACTCAGGAATATACTGAAGACAGAGCTACAGGCAAAAAGGAGATTCAGCTCACCCCAGCAGGGAATGGCAGAATACTGAAAAGCAAGGAAAACAAAAAACAAAACAAAAAGCTAACAGGCAAAACAGAAAACTTAGCTTTAGGGGAGCAGGAATCAGACTGGTTTCCTAGAAGTCTACAGAAAAATCACCCGCAGGCCAGAAGGGCGTCGGCAGCCTTATATCCAGTCATTAACTCCACTCAGCCAGTCATCATCATCAGCCCCAGGTGTTTGACAATCAGGCTCACTACCTTTCTTCACCAGAAGAGGGAGTTCCTCGGGCCTCAGTAGTGAAGGGGAAAATGAACTCACAACACTAGACACAAACTGAACTCCTCTGTCAGATACAATGTTCTCAGGAATCCCGTGCAAGTGAACCACCTGTTGTAAAAACAGGGGCACCAATTCAGAGGAAGACGGCAACTTAGGGAGTGGTACAAGATGAACCATCTTAGAGAACCTATCACAAATCACCCAAATAACAGTCATCCTTTGAGAGACAGGCATATCAGAGATGAAATCCATTGAAATATGGGTCCATGGCCTCTTGGGGACAGGCAAAGGCATCAACAACCCACTAGAGCGAGAACACGATTTAGACCGGGAGCACGTCCCACAGGACTGTACAAAATTCCTGACATCACGAGACAAGGAGGGCCACCAAAAAGACCGACTCACCCGATCTCTAGTACCAAAAATACCTGGATGACCAGCCAAAGCAGAGCAATGAACTTCAGACATCACTCTCTTCTTCCACTGGTCAGGAACATACAACTTTCCACTGGGATAACGCTCAGGTTTGTCCTCCTGGAATTCTTCCAGAGCACATCTCAAATCGGGCGAGATGGCAGAAAGAACTACCCCTTCGCCTAAGATGGTAGCAGGCTTGGCCACCACAGGAGAATCAGCAAAGAAGCTCCTAGAGAGGGCGTCAGCCTTGACATTCTTAGTTCCAGGAAGAAAAGAAACCACAAAATCAAAACGTGTAAAAAAACAAGGCCCACCTAGCCTGTCTAGGGTTCAAGCGCTTAGCCGACTCTAGGTAAATCAAATTCTTGTTGTCAGTGAGGACCACGACTTGATGCTTAGCTCCCTCCAACCAATGTCTCCACTCCTCAAATGCCCATTTCATGGCTAACAGTTCCCGATTCCCCACATCATAGTTACGTTCAGATGGAGAGAACTTTCGGGAAAAGAAAGCACAGGGATTCATTTTAGATGTTACAGGATCCTTTTGGGACAAAACAGCTCCTGCACCAATCTCAGAAGCACCCACCTCTACCTGGAACGGAAGTGAGACATCAGGTTGCCGCAAAACCGGGGCGGAGGTGAATCTTCGCTTCAGCTCCTGAAAGGAAGAAACAGCCTCCGAAGACCAATTTAACACATCAGCACCCTTCTTAGTCAAATCAGTCAATGGTTTGGCAATACTAGAAAATTTTGCTATAAATTTCCGATAAAAATTAGCAAAACCCAAAAACTTCTGGAGGGCCTTCAAAGAAGTGGGCTGAACCCAATCGTAAATGGCCTGTACCTTGGCCGGGTCCATTTCAATAGTTGACGGAGACAAAATAAATCCCAAAAATGAAATCCTCTGTACTCCAAAAATATTGCAAAAAAAGGGGGAGACAAAAAAGCGCAATAGGGTCTTATCCACGTTACAAAAGACAGTATATCATGAAATATGCTCACCTGGTTAGGATGAGATAAGAGCGTGTAGGTAGCGGCTGCTGCAGATCCACAGGTCTTCAGTGACCAAAGAAATGATGAATCCAAAGGGAGTTTGTAGCTATATTCCGCGCTGCCGCTTTAGACAAATTCCAGGAGAATGCTGTATGATTGCAGTGGTTTTATTCTACGCGTTTCAGGGGTCTCATGCCCCCTTCATCAGGTATTTCCAAAGCAACAGGCAAAAGGAGATTCAGCTCACCCCAGCAGGGAATGGCAGAATCCAGAAAAGCAAGGAAAACAAAACACTAATGCAAAAAGGCAAAGCAGAAATCTTAGCTTTAGATGAGCAGGAATCAGACTGGTTTCCTAGAAGTCCACAGAGAAATCACCCGCAGGGCAGAAGGGCGTCGGCAGCCTTATATCCAGTCCGTGACTCCACTCAGCCAGTCATCCTCATTAGACTCAGGTGCCTGATAATCAGGCTCATTACCTTCCTTTACCAGAATAGGGAGTTCACCAGACCCCAGTGACGAAGGGGAAAATGAACTCACAACACAGCACCCAGTGAAGAGCTGGAGGCTGTGGAAGTCCAGGATTTTGGAGAGACTGCCAAGACGGTGGCACGGGAGACAGGTCAGGAAGAGGCCCATGTGAATTTGCAGGAACAGCTCCACGATGAGTGTGTCCGAATATAGCAGGAGGAACAGGAGATAGCCCAGTTGAGACGGTGGGTTGTGTCTAGACAGGGGCCTAGCCAAAGTGAAGGGAGGTCTGCCTCACCTGAGATGCTGAAGATGCTGCATCAGTGGGAAAGAGTACGGTTGCGGGATGATATCCTGTATAGAAAAATGTTCCTCCAATCAGAACTCGGCCTTGCCTGACAGACAATTATTCCCTCGTCCCTGGTAGACCATGTGGCTACAGAAGCGCATGAAAAAGGAGCGCACTTTGGGCCCGAAAAAACCTTCCAGTGGTTGCAGCGCCTGTTTTATCATCCCAATCTGAGGAACGCTGTAGAAAGGGTCTGCCAACAATGGCGGAGTTGTGAACTGGTCAAACCACCAGAACAACGGGCCCCCTCTGGCCCTGTGGACCTGTTGGCCATAGATTACCTGACAATTGGACCTGCGCACCAAGGCTATGAGCACTGTTTAGTGATGATAGACCATTTTACCAAGTTTGCAGTAGTGACAACTACACGCGACCAGACCGCCAAGTCTGCTGCTCACGCAATCTGAAACCCAAAAGGGAGACCAAAAATAAATTGTCAAACTTCCAAAAGGAAATATAGAAACCCAAAAAAGGGAAGTATCAGACAAGATAAAATGTAGAAAATTTTATTAAACATATTAAAATTAATGAATCATGTTTACTAAATTACATAGAACAAGGCAGAGTGTAATCCATGCAACCAAAAAGGGGGGTTAGATCAAGTGAAAAGGTACACAATGTAGCAAGAACGCACAAATGATGCTAATAGGTAGGACCCAAGCTATTATTTTCACAAAAATAAATCCATGTGGAAATATAAATACATAGGTAGAAGCAGTGTGAGACAATTCATGTACATAAAGTTACAATATATCATATAAAGTGCATAGTGCCAAAATATAAAGTACCAAAAAATAAAAAATACATACATCCCTACAAAATTTGTAGAAAGTGCATCAAGCTACAAGGTAGTAATTATAATACCTCTAGTGTTAACACATAAGCACAAGGAATTTCCTTATTTCAATAATCCCAGTTATACTCAGCAGCAGTGCTATAAGGTGCATGCATAAAAGCAATCATTTAAAGGCTAGTTGTGCCAAGCAACAATGCTGTAAAGTGCTTTAATAAGGGTACTTAAATATAAGCTAGACAGAGGGCTTAAATTATGAATATTATGTATACCTGTCAAATGGTGGCAAGGAGATGAAACCCCTATAGGTCGTACCTATTAGCATCATTTGTGCATTCCTGCTACATTGTGTACCTTTACACTTGATCTAACCCCCTTTTTGGTTGCATGGAGTACACTCTGCCTTGTTCTATGTAATTTAGAAAACATGATTCATTAATTTTAAGATGTTTAATAAAATTTTCTAAATTTTATCTTGTCTGATACTTCCCTTTTTTGGGTTTCTGCTCGCGCAATCTGCAAAAACTTCATTCAGGTGTACGGGTGCACCAAACGCATCCACTCTGAGGGGGCCTGCTTTCTCGGAAAGGTGATGGAGGAGTTGCACCAGCTGTACAAGATCAATACGTCCCGGACAACTCCTTATCATCCACAGGGAAACTTAGCTTGTGAGAGATTTAACTGCACCCTGATCCAAATGCTGAGGACTCTGGAAGAGAAACAGAAGGCCCGTTGGACTGAGTACGTCCCTGGTGTGGGTATATAACAATCGGAAACACAGCACCACTGGCTTCACACCCTACTCTCTGTTCTTTGGGCGGTCCGGGAAGGAGTTGGCAGCGTTGGAGTTGGAGCCCGAGGAGGAATACCCAAGGACGGGGGTATACTCCTGGGTTCAAGAACACCGTCGTCAGCTACGAACTATCCATCGGCTAGTGCAGAATCGGCTGCGGGAGTTGAAACATTCTCAAGTCACTACTCAAAGAAGGACAGCTCTGCGGCCTGGAGATTGAGTCCTGGTGAGGGAAAAGCGCCCACACAACAAATTGGAGTGCCGGTGGGAGAAAAGACGGTACAAGGTGAGGCGGCGACTTGGCAACAAGGGTCCCGTCTACGAGGTCCGGCCGGAAACAGATGAAGAGGCCCCCATTCGCACGCTGCATCGGAATATGCTGCATCCTTGTTTTTCTCGAGATCCTGAACCAGTTTCATTGGCCCCAGTGCCTCCACCAGCCATACCAGTGGTTAATGTCGATGTTAAAGGCGAGGAAGATATCTAATTTCCCCAGGGAACCAGGAAACAGAGCTGGTGCCTGAAACTACCAATGTGCCGAGAGTGGTCCCGGCTCCCGTTCCTCTCACAGCAGCTGACACCACGGCCCCTGCTGAACTGAGACGCTCTGAATGTTCAATGGCTGGTGTACCCCCCATTCAATACAATCAGGATGAGTCAGGATTGTCAACAGGAACTTCAGAAATTCTCGCCCGTGGAATGGCGAGCGAAAAGAGAGGAGGAATGTAAGGGGGTGAAGCACAGGAAGAGTCGGAGGGGGGTTGCCTCCTCTGCTCCGCATCCGGAACCATTGAGCTGTACAGAAGGATCCCCAGGGGGGAGACTTTCGGTGTGGGACAGGAAACAGTATGGGCTGAGGGCGGAAAAGATGGAAGCACAGGGCTCAGATCAGGATGTGCAGGGGAAAGAGCAGGACGCAACTGCACGCCAGAGAGGAGAGAGAGCTCACTGCCAGAGATCTAAGACAGGAGGATGGGACATAGATATTGCCATCTGTGAGTACATGGAAGCGAAGTCCTCAGTGAGTAATGAAGTGCGCACTACAGACCGTGCAGAGACACTTACCTGCCTGCTCAGCCCCAGTACCCGCGGGGGTAGCACAGAGCCCCTGATTCCTGCTGAGAGACTTATAGAGACACAGGGCACCATACCTGAGGAGAGACTGTTAGTTTTGAAGCATAGACTCAGAGCAGGGGAGACCCAGAATGTCTTGTGTTCCCCTTGCCTTTCCGCATTAACCACCGAGACCCCTGTTGTGGGTCCATAGAGACTGCAGAGCCTACAGCGACTAGAGAGACGACAAGTACCGATCGTGTTGAGCAGCTCACTGCTGAAGTGCGGGGAATTTCTGCCTATCTCGCTCAATCATCTGTTGTAGAACCAAAGATCGCTACACCTGATGTGTTTTCTGGGGATCGGTCAAAATATTTGAATTTTAAGAATAATTGTAAACTATTTCTTGCTTGAAACCTAACTAATCGGGGAGCTCTGTGCAGCAGGTTAAAATTGTCATCTCCCTGCTGCGCGTCGATCCCCAGGACTGGGCTTTTTCTCTGACCTCTAGAGATCCTATTATGGCTAATGTGGATGCATTTTTTCAAGCCCTGGGGTTGTTGTATGATGAACCTAATGCTATTGATCAAGCTGAGAAAACCTTATTGGCATTGAACCAGGGTCAGGATTCTGCAGAGTTATATTGTCAAAAATTCCAAAACTAACATAGTAACATAGTTTTGAAGGCTGAAGGAAGACCTTATGTCCATCTAGTTCAGCCTATTGTTAGTGCAATTAAGACACTAAAGTGTCCTTTCAAAATATACTATATTGGCACTTCTATCACAATAATACACACTTAAGGGCAATAAGATGTATCTAATAGCCCAAGAAAATGAAGCGATCCAATCAACATTATGTAATAAAATCACACAATTTTTATTTAATAAGACAAAAATTAAAAAGACTACATATCATTTTACATAATATACCCCAAGGGGGAATTGCACAGCCCAAGATACTATAATCCAAATAATAAGTGTACATATAAGACAATCAATAACCATCAAATACCTCATACAATTGCTATAATCCTCATTACCCATGCTATAAAGACCTATCAAGGGTTAACATTACTGAATACAATTATATCAGTGCCAAAAATGACCCAAAAGGTCTATACAAAGCATCTATAATATCAGTTGCTGGCCCAAAGATAATAGCAACATATCCAAAAAAATGATCATAGCTAAAACGCATGATCATTCTGCCCCCGGAAGAAGCAAGAAGGCGAAACGCACGTCAGGGTGCGGGGGATTTTTGCATAATACCACGATTACCGGGAGGAGGACTGCCAGACAGCTAAAACACATGAAATAATATAAATGTATATAAATAGCTTGCTACCAGGTCTTCATAGCTGAGCAACCGTTACCACATAAAAATAATGTCGGTATAAATCCTAGTTACCTTAGCTGAGGTATGACGGTGTAGGGTTCTAGCAGGTTCGCAGGATGCAGTGACGAGACACGAGATTGAGAGTGGTTTGTGGAATAAACTTTTATAAAACTGTAGCCGCTGGGGCTATATTGAGCAAACCAAAGGTGTAAACAATAACCAGCCCACGCAGGGACTCAACAATCCTAACAACACTCTCTTATATAAATGCAAATAACCCAGTTTGGCCGGGTGCTAAAGGCCACGTATGACCAAACTACGGGTCCTTATCTCCTATAATAAACTTATCCTTCCAGGGGTCTGTTAGAATCACAAGCGTGGCCGTGTAGGGGTCGCTGATGCGGCTGCCTTGATGCCTCGATATTCTGGGGAGGAACTGGGCTCGGCAGGCCCTGAAGAGATGATGCCGATGGGGCGCAACAGGCCCTGAAGGAACGATGCCAGTGGGGCGCAACAGGCCCTGAAGAAATTATGCAGGTGGGGCGCAACAGGCCCTGAAGAAACGGTGCCGGTGGGGCGCAACAGGCCCTGAAGAAATGATGACGGTGGGGCGCAACAGGCGTCTCCTTGCGGCTCTTGTCTCACCGCGGAGTTATGACGCAGTCTCTAAATATAACCGTTCACCAAACTCTGCTCAGGGTCCCTTAGCAAACCGGACGGGGGCCTCTACTGCCGCCTGTAACGAGGTGGCGCTCCCTGGGGCCGGTGATGACCAGGCCGCAGCTGTGGGAGAAGGCAGGGGAGCAGTGTCCTGACCGCTGTAAAGGAATGGTCTGTTGTCGCAGCCGTCAGTGAAGGTCGTGGACTTGTCACAACAGAGCGGGGAACAGCGGGGGCAGCTGTATGCGACCGTATGAGGGAAGCGGCCGCCGGTGACAAACTCTCACGTGTCACTTGTCGGTGAGTCCCCAGCTTTCCTTTCACAGGCCCCTGTCGGTCTCTCCACAACATGTCGTCAGCTCCCTCGGTCCTCTCTGTCTCACACGGCTTCCTGTCTGTTGTCCTGCTCTCTGTCAACTGCCACTTCAGCGCGCCCCCTGCTCCTTTTAAGCTTGCCAAGCCCTCTGTTTCTCTGACAACTTCAGTCAAGTCTTTTCTTTTACTGTCTTCCCAGTATCGTTCCCTCAGGAACCCTGATGGCGATCCCCTGGGTACCTGTCCCTTCACTGTCTGGGAGTCCTCCTCCCCACACTCCTCCACCCTGTAAGCTCGCCAGTCCTTGGGCGAGGGCCTTAGTCTATTGAGATCGGTCTGTAGAGGTTTCAATGTTCGTTGCCATATGAATTGATCTTGGTCATATCGATCAGGGGGTTTGCCGGCTGTTGACCGCTCGGAGCGTCTAAGTTCAACTGAGGTAGAGTTGTCTGGGGTGGTGGACATCGGTGGGCTGGTTGGTGCGGACGGGATAATTGTGTCAGATGATTCATTACTGAGTGAAGGGCCTCCGGGTCCTGGGAGACAATCCTTGTCATTGTCCGGGTCCCAACATACGGAAGACTGTTCAGATGTCGACGGGATAGGCTCAGGTTGCTTCGGGTCGGAGGAAGTACATGGGCGTAACATATTACGATGCACAACACGAGTGGGCAGTGTTTCATCCTCCTCGGGTCGTATTTCATACACCGGTCCGTCCGGATGGATACGGCGTAAGACCCGATAAGGACTTTTTTCCCAACGCGGCTCCAGTTTGTTCTGGGGCGTTGATCTAGTACAAGCACCCGGTCCCCGCTTTGGAGGTGAGGAGGCGGGGTTGCATTCTTCCCTGGGTGCTCCCAGTCTTGGAGCTTGGTGTGTACAATTCGGTGAATAGTTTGCAGCCGATGGCGATGATTTCGGACCCAAGATGATACTCCAGTCCAGGGCTGAGGCTCTTCAGGGTCTAACTCCACCTCCGTGATCCCTTTACCTTCTCGCCCAAACAACAGGGAATAGGGGGTATAGCCAGTCACTCGATGTACCCTATTGTTATAGACCCAAACTAATTCGGAAACATATTCGGGCCAACGGGCCTTCTTGTCACTCTCCAGAGTGCGCAACATCTGAATCAATGTCCGATTAAATCGTTCACAAGCCCCATTCCCTTGCGGGTGATACGGTGTGGTCCTGGATTTGTCAATTCCATAGAGGTGATGTAGTTCTTCCATGACTTTCCCCAAAAAACATGCTCCCTGATCAGAATGTATTCGTTGAGGACAGCCATATACTTGTATAAAGTTTCTACAAATGGCGGAGGCAGCTGACTCTGCGGTCTGATCCCGAGTGGGGGTGACCACAGCGAACTTGGTGAAATGATCTACCATAACGAGACAGTGTTCGTATCCCTGAAATGCAGGCCCAATGGTCAGATAATCCACCGTCAGGAGCTCAAGGGGCGATGAGGTCACAATAGTCTGTGTTGCGGCTCGTTGAGCGGGTGGTTTGGCTAGTTCACACAAGCGGCACATCCGGCAAATTTCGTCCACAACAGCCGACAAGCGCGGGTGGTAAGCTTTCTGTCGCAGCCATTGCAAAGTTTTTTTTGTTCCGAAATCGGCCCCTTTTTCGTGAGCCTCCCGAGCCAGTACGTGAAGTTGGGCTCCTGGCATAACCACCTGCCAAACCGTCATTGAGGTTGTTTGTGATGTTATTTTATGATACAATAATCCCTTTCGGATAACCAACCTCTCCCGTTGTCGCAGCATAAGCAACAGGTCTTGAGTAAAATTTTGCCGTTGAGAGTCAGGGGGTAATTGCCCAGCGGCATCCCATGTCCTGAGAAGGCCAACCTCTTCGTCTTCTTGTTGCTGTTGTATCCACTTATCCCGGGATTGTTCTAATATGCCCCTTGGGGTCTCAGAGGAAGATATTTTTTTATTGTCAGTTGTGAGTACGGCAGCAGTGAGAGCGAACGGTATTTCCTCTCCTTCTAATTCTTCGTCTCGATTCCATCCTGGAGTTCTAAGCCGAATCCTGGAGAGGGCGTCTGCATGGACATTCTCGGCCCCTCTTTTGTAGATAATCTTATAATTGAACTTCGCCATCCAGGCCACCCATCGCTGTTCCAGAGCCCCCAATTTGGCATTTTCCAAATGATCCAGCGGGTTGTTGTCAGTTCGCACTACCACCTCGGAGCCCGCTAGGTACTCTGCGAATCTCTCCGTCATAGCCCACACCACTGCGAGGAGCTTGAGCTTAAATGAACTGTAATTGTCAAAGTTACGCTCGGAGTCATGGAGTGAGCGACTTCCATATGCGATCACTCGCTCCCGGCCATCCTGAACCTGTGACAACACAGCCCCCAGCCCGTGAAGACTCCCGTCAGTGTGCAGAATGAACGGTTGGGAGAAATCCGCATAAGCCAACACTGGGGCATCCGTGAGTGCAGCTTTGAGGTCTCGGAAGGCCTCTTCCTGAGGGTGTTGCCACTGGATTTTTCGCCCATTGGCCCCAGCGGGAGCCCCCTCCAGCAGGTCGTGCAGGGCTCGAGCTCGACATGCAAAATTCTTTACGAAGAGACGGTAATATCCGGCTAACCCCAGAAAAGCCCGCACATCTTTCACCGTCTCGGGGGTAGGCCATTCCTGGATAGCAGCAACCTTCTCCCGGGATGGCCTCACACCCTCTGCCGAAACGACATGACCCAGATACTCAATCTGAGAGCGAAATAGGTGGCATTTCTGAGGCTTCACCTTCAACCCATACTTTTGCAACCGACTGAGTAACTGTCCCAACCGCTTCAGGTGGTCCTCAAAGGTGGCGGCATAGACGATGATGTCTTCCAGATAGATCAACGTAGCCTCAAAATTGTGATTTCCCAGACACCGCTCCATCAATCGCTGAAAGGTCCCGGGGGCGTTGGCCAGCCCAAACGGCATCCGATTAAACTCAAACAGTCCCATGGGCAATATGAATGCCGTCTTGGCTCTATCTTCTTCTGACATGGGCACCTGCCAGTACCCACTGGCCAAGTCCAGGGTTGAAAAATATGTAGCTTTCCCCAAGGCGGACAGGGATTCTTCTATGCGGGGCAGTGGATATGAGTCTTTAATAGCGCAAGCATTCAGTTTACGATAATCCACACAAAATCGTAGTGTACCATCTTTCTTCCGGACCAACATGATTGGGGCTGCCCAGGGGCTTTGACTTTCCCATATCACCCCTTTTCGCAGCATTTGGGCCAGCAAAGTTTTCACCTCTTGATAGAGTTGTGGCGGAATCTGTCGATATCGTTCCCGGATAGAGGCCGCTCCTGCTGTGGGGATTTCATGAGTGATGGCGGTGGTACACCCAAAATCGTCCTCATGACTAGCAAATACTTCATGGTACTGTCCCAGCAATGATTGTATCTGTGAGAGTTGGGCTGCAGTTAATCCAGAAAGCTTGGCCCACATCTGCTCCAAAATCTTTCGGCCCTTCTCTTGTGCCAAGACTTTGTGGGCCTGTAAGGTTTGTATTGTTACTTCCCAAGGATCCTCGGGGTGTACTTGTAATTGAACCACAGGAGCTGGCAGCACTTCTTCTAAAGGCCTTACTAATTTGGCCAGCACAGTCCGTGCTTTCAGAACGGTGTCTTGGTCTTCAAGGTTAACGCAGCACACCAGGACGGCTCCTTTTTGCATGGTAGCCAGGGAACGGGCCACCAGTATGCCAGGATGTAAGTGCTCCAAGTGACATGGAGCTCCACGCCCTCCAAGGGTATCGAGGCTCGAATGGGCAGGGCCACCACAGTCTGTCCAGGAGGTAACACAAGCAGGGGAGTCGCTGGTGTGATGACCTTACCCAGAGCCTCACCTTTCTGGCGGTCCTGACGTACCCATGCTCCCCACACCAGCTGCTGAAATACCTGTCCCTGGGCTGTGCGAGAACCCCTCTGCTTCAGAATCCTCTGTGTAGGGTCATTGAGCAGTAGGTTGCCGAACTCTCGTAGAACATTCATGCCTAGGGTGACGGGGTGTTGCTTATCAGCTTCTCCTTGAGTCAGTACCACCCCTCTGCGACCAAGGGATTTGCCGCACAGCGTCACCTGCACCCACACCACCCCGGCAACTGGGACCGGCAGTTGGTTCGCAGCTACTAGTCTGATCATGGGCCCCCACTGAGGCCTTGCTGCTTCCGGGAAGTTCTGTTGAAAATACATTGCGGGCATAGTGGTTACTTGTGACCCCGTGTCCACCAGGCAATGGACGGCCCGGCCCTCCACTTCTGCCCAAACCCCCGGGCATTTTGCTACCAAATCTTCGGGACTTTCACCACCCCTAGTTGTGGTTTTCGGCTCCGAGCGGCGTCCCCCCAGCCCGGAGCCCTTTAGTTTAATGGCGGCCGGGGTGGGTATCTCCCACGCCGCAGACACTCTCGGGCAAAGTGGCCTGGTTCTCCACACTCAAAACACTGGGCCTGTGTAGGCTGACCACCCCGTGGGGAGCGTGATCCCCAGAAGCCGGGGTTAAAGCCAGGTCGTCCAGTCCCGGTCTCGGTTCTTCTCTTTACTTCGGCCAACTCGCCCTTAATACTTTTCAGCTCTTGCTTCATCTCTTCCACCCTCTGAGGCTCCTTGACTACATTCGCGGCGGCCTCCACACCTCGGACTTTCCCCACGGGGACCGCCATCCCCTGCTCCTGCTCTCGAGCACGTGCCTGACTTCCCACCTCTGAAAAATCTATTCGGGGATTCATCCTGATCTGTTCCCGCAGTGCCTGTTTGACTAATGGATCTCGCAAACCAGTCACAAGTAGGTCACGTAGGGTAATGTCAACAGGTCCTGCCCCTATCCCGTCCTTTCTTTCTATAGCCGTATGCAATTCTTGGAGGACATTCATATACTCTGTGATCGTCTCCCCCTCTACTTGCATCTGACTAAACAAATGGGTTCTTAACTCTCCCACATCAGTAGGGTCCCCATGGGTCTGTTCTACTATTTGTAACACTTTTTCAAAAGTGTTGCAGTGACCCGGAGGTTTCAACATCACTGACCTCTGCGCCTTCCCGTCCAGTGCCATGAGTGCCACCTCAGCCTCCAGATCAGGGGTCATTGGGTGCATCCAAAAGAGCCCCCGCATTCACTCTGTCCAGCTCCATAACATAGTATTGGAGCCGGAAAATCTAGGCAGGTTGCTCAGCATGGCCCCCAATGATATGCTGGTACGGGGACCCTCATCATTTGTAGAGTTTACAGCTCTACCCTGATCTGGGGCACCACTGTCTGTGCTCAGAGACTGCATCCTGCCGACTACGCCAAGTGTAGGGTTCTAGCAGGTTCGCAGGATGCAGTGACGAGACACGAGACTGAGAGTGGTTTGTGGAATAAACTTTTATAAAACTGTAGCCGCTGGGGCCATATTGAGCAAACCAAAAGAGTAAACAATAACCAGCCTGCGCAGGGACTCAACAATCCTAACAACACTCTCTTATATAAATGCAAATAACCCGGTTTGGCCGGGTCCTAAAGGCCACGTATGACCAAACTATGGGTCCTTATCTCCTATAATAAACTTATCCTTCCAGGGGTCTGTTAGGATCACAAGCGTGGCCGCGTAGAGGTCGCTGATGCGGCTGCCTTGACGCCTCGATATTCCGGGGAGGAACTGGGATCGACAGGCTCTGAAGAGATGATGCCGGTGGGGCGCAACAGGCCCTGAAGAAACGGTGCCGGTGGGGCACAATGGGCCCTGAAGAAATGATTCTGGTGGGGTGCAACAGGCCCTGACGAAATTATGCCGGTGGGGCACAACAGGCCCTGAAGAACCGGTGCCGGTGGGGCGCAACAGGCCTTGAAGTAATGATGTCGGTGGGGCGCAACAGGCGCTGAAGAAATGATGCCGGTGGGGCGCAACAGGCCCTGAAGAAATGATGCCGGTGGGGCGCAACAGGCGTCTCCTTGCGGCTCTCGTCTCACCGCGGAGTTATGACGCAGTCTCTAAATATAACCATTCACCAACCTCTGCTCAGGGTCCCTTAGCAAACCGGAGGGGGAGCCTCTACTGCAGCCTGTAACGAGGTGGCGCCCCCTGGTTCCGGTGATGACCAGGCCGCAGCTGTGGGAGAAGGCAGGGGGGCAGTGTCCTGACCGCTGTAAAGGAATAGTCTGTCGTTGCAGCCATCAGTGGAGGTCGTGGACTTGTCACAACAGAGCGGGGAACAGCGGGGGCGGCTGTATGCGACCGAATGAGGGAAGCGGCCGTCGGTGACAAACTCTCACGTGTCACTTGTCGGTGAGTCCCCAGCTTTCCTTTCACAGGCCCCTGTCGGTCTCTCCACAACACAATATATGGTACTGTATCAGAAGCGTACAGCTCTATACAGTCTATGGATAACAGTAAATCTCTGTATATATTTCATGAGGCATACACAAATGCTCACAGGCTCAGTATGGATTACCCAATAAAATAACAAGTTGAAAAAGGGTACAGTATCACCAGATACAAGGTATATATAGTATAGTGTAAACATTCTGATTCTCCGTATACATTTCAGGAGGCAGACACAAACGCTCTCAGGCCCAGTATGGATTATACAAGAATATGAAAAGCTGTAAATGGGTTATGTAACACAAGCGTACAGCTGTATACAGTGTTGGGGTAATCTTAAAGTTCCAAATATATTGCCAGAGTAACAGACAGACGTTTACAGGCTCATTATGGATTACACCAGAATCTAAATAGCTCAAAAGGTTACTGTATCAGAAGCATTCTGCTGTATACAGTGTTGGCCAAACTGAAAATATCGGTATATATTTCTGTATTCACCCTCAGACGCTCACTCAGTTTGGTTTTGACCATAATACAAAATGTTGTAAAAAAGGTCCTGGATAACAAGATAGCAAGTATATATTTTTTAGGGTACAATTGAAATCTCTGTATAAATAGTCCTGTAGTCATTCTCAGATGCTTACACAGTATGGATTTGACCGTAATGCTAAATGTCGAACAAAGGTACCGTATAACAAGATACAAGCTGTATCGAGTATAGTGTAAAAATTTGTTTCTCCGATTCACCGTATATATAGAAGGCGTAACCCACACATGCTCACTCACTATGGATGATGTAGGGAAGGTGGACTGACAGACAAACCACCCTGTAGTGAGAAGCAGAGGTGTTGAGCAGTGTAGGTGTGAAACCGCTAAGATAAAGATAAAAGGTGCAGTGTTTTAGCTTGCCAATTGGAGAGCAGTGGACAGTGTAGGAGTGGGACTGAATAACTGCCATTGGTCAGAGAAACTGTTAGGTGATGGTGGGCGGAGTTACCAGAACTGGAAGTATAAAAGGCTGAGGGAAGGTTCTGGAAGAGTCAGTCAGCAAAGGGAGCACAGTAAGGAGAAAGTTCTGCTGATGAAATAGAGACAGTGGAAAGGCTCCAGAGAGGACTGACAGTTGAGGCGGTCATGGGGGAGCGACCCAGAGGATGGTATCCGCAGAGGAAGACGGCCTGGGGCTATCATATGGACGGTGTGCTCAGACTGGTGCAGCGTTGTGGTGGTTGGGCCTAGGCCAGCCACAGTGGAAGAGCCACAGAGGACGCAACGATTATAGTTACAAAGGAAGTGAGGGTACCGGGGCCTGTGTACAGAGAAATGTGAAATGGCTGTGGTGAATTGCTGTTGTCGACAGAAGGATGGGCACTAAAAACGGACCTGTTCAATACAAACTCTGTCTCAGTCTCATGTTTGTCTGCGGCAAGAAGAGGGTCCCCCCCCCCACAGTTGGTTATCCTACAGATGATACCTTAATACAAAATTTTGAAACAAGGTACTGTATCAGCACATACCAGGTGTGTCCAGTTAAGGGTTAAATTTCCGTCTATACTTCCGGAGTCAGACACAGACACTCACAGGCTCACTATGTATTACACTAGAATTAAAAAAGTAGAAAAAGAAAAGTTATTCATAGCGTACACCAGTGTACAGTGTTGTGGTACTTTTAAATCTTCGTATATATTTCAATCTCAGTAAGCCAGTCCAGAATCTCCCCTACTGGAAACTACATGGATACAAGTATAGACGCAAAGTCGAGTGTTAGCAGAAATTTTGGAATTACTCATCGCGGGGAAACCTCCCAGTAGATGTTGCAGAGGCAATGCAGACCCTCAATTACTGTGTCTGTGGAGGAAGCAAAAAAGGTTGTTTGTGAAAAAAGGATTGCTTTTCGCAGTAGCGTGGATCACATCACCGTTACTTGTATCCATCAAATTGTGATCACAGGGAGAGATGTACCCATGGTCCTCACAGCCACAGGCCGTAGGCGATTCTATTGGATTGGCATGAGAGGAGACATTGAAAAATGGTGGCAGGAAAGTCACACATCTGTGACTATCACAACTGTGAAAGGTGATCATAAACCACCACTGCATCCGCATGACCCCAGCCGTTGGGGGAGGGGTGGGCAGCCCAGTTGGGGAGGTTTAAAAATTGGCATATGTTGATGTGTTGGCTGGCCATTCAGCTGCTGGAAAGGGCGTAATTGGGCAAGTCCGAGGAAGAGGAGGAAAAATCCGAGGCACTTTTCTGGTAAGCTATGTGTCATCAGGGACAAAATCCTTTGAAACCCATGCATGGTTCATTTTAATGAAGGTTAGATCATCAACATTTTGGGTCGACAGACGGGTCCTTTTTTCTGTCACGATTGATCCAGCAGCACTGAAGACTCTTTCAGATAACACACTAGCAGCAGAGCAAGCGAGCTCTTGTAAGGCATATTGTGCCAATTCAGGCCAGGCGTCCAGTTTAGAGGCCCAATAGTCAAAGGGGAATGACCTGTGATGGAGAACATCGATATGGGAGGAAAAGTAGTTTGTAACCATAGTTGACAACTGCTGCCTCCTGTCACTTTTAATCGATGCAGTATTAGCAGTTGTGTGAGCGGTAGTGATGGGCGAGTCCTAAATTACTCGGAATCGCTTGACTCTAGCGAGTCCGAGCCCGGGACTCGCTACTCGTTGCGAGTCTAGCGAGTCCAATGTTAATGAATGGGGAAGCGAGTCTTAGCGAGTAATGTGCGATTTACAAATTACAAAGGAACATAACAGATTCTATATTTGCGAGTCCCGAATCCAGTATACAGGACTCGGGATTCGTAGACTCGCTCAGACTCGCTCACAATCGCTGTGTGTTGACATAGGCTGTCTTGGAAACTTGTAGGAACATAACAGATTCTGTATAAGCGAGTCCCGAATCCAGTATACAGGACTCGGAATCGTAGACTCGCTCAGACTCGCTGTTGACAGCGATGTGATATAGCGAGTCTAGCGAGTGAGAAAAAAAAACTCTGACAAAACTAGGATTGCCATTGACTTACATTGGACTCGTTACTGTGCAAGTAATCACTGGGAGACTCGCCGAGAGTAACGAGTCCAGCGAGTCCCTTACTATTCGCCGAGTAACGAGTCCTAGCGAGTAGACTCGCCCATCCCTAGTGAGCTGTATTTGAGAAATCATTCCACAACATGGTCATTAAACCCGTCTCCAATGCCACTTCTGCTGTGTGCACCACAAACACCTCTTCCATTGTGCCCACTACAGCTCGTGGGAGAACCAGCACCGCTGCTGTGTGCTGGGAAAGCCTCAAACAAACGCTTTACCAGAGTTGCTTGTTTGTTTGACAATATTATCTCTAGGTTCTCCTGTGGCATGAAGTTGTGTAATTTGCCTTTGTAGCGTGGATCGAGGATGCTGGCCAGCCAGTAGTCGTCATCCCTCATCATTTTGGCAATGTGGGGTCCCTTTTAAGGATCCACAAGGCATAATCGCACATGTGGGCCAATGTTCCAGGTGTCAATGATTCACTGCCCGTGGTGGGTGGAGGAGCAGTTTCTGGCAAATCCACATCCCTACAGTCATGCACAAACACTGAACCTGATCGGCGACCTCATGGCCGACCTCACGCTAGGGTTGGGTTTCGATCGGCGAACCACGACTTTGGCGAAAGTCAGCGATTTTTGGAATCTGACCGACCTTTTTCGCTCAACTCTAGTAGTGGTATCTCCCTTTCAGCTCATATCTGTGTGCACTCAAAGTTTGGCCAGTTTACGGTGGTTTTCTTTTTTTGGCCTGGCTGTCACTATACTTACAGCAGTATTTAGCAAAAAAAAATTAAAAAATACAGGCCACACATTTTTTGGTGTGGTATCTCCGTGGCAGTTCCTATCTGTGTGTGCTCAAAGTTTGGCCAGTTTAAGGTGTTTTTCTTTTTTTGTCCTGGGTGAAACTGTACTTATATACAGCACTGTGTTGCATTATTTTAAAAAACTGGCCACATTTTACAGTCTCTGACACACCTCATACATCCGTGTGCCAAAAATTGAGTCATTTTAGGCCTAAATTCCCTTTTTTGGCCAGTCTGTCACTCTCGTTATATCCAGCACTCTTTTGCATCCACCAAAAAAAAACAAAAACATATTTTACAGTGTGGTATATCTGTGACACGCCTCATACATCCGTGTGATAAAAATTTGTGGATTTTAGGCCGGTACTCCAGTGTTTTCCTGTCTGGTACTCAAATTATATATAGCACTATGTTGAATTATTTTAAGAAACAGGCCACATTTTACAGTGCGGTCTATCCCTGACATGCCTCATACATCCGTGTGCCAAAAATTGAGGCATTCTGTCACTCTCGTTACATCCAGCACTCTTTTTTAGTCAAAAAAATTATTTTCCACCAAAAATTTTAAGTATGAGACTAGTGTCATCTTGTAGAATGTTATGAGCCACAAAGTCCTTCAAATTGAAACTGTACAATTTTCTCTAGAAAATTGGAAGTACATGCCTTCTATGCTGCTTGCATTAAAGAACTGATTTGTCAGATATGTAAGGAGTCAGGATGACCGGGCTGCGGGTACCTGTGCTGCGTTGTTTCCGGAACTGTCAAGACTGTGTCCCATGTTTCCCAGCGGAAGGAATAGGGTAACTGACAGGCCCCATTATACAGAAAGAAGGTTCATGTTTAGACAGGGAACCTGGCCGGAAGCTGAGGGAAAAAATAAGCAAAGCAGGAGTGTCTCCAGCTGTGACCATGTGAGCATCAAGGGGGGCAGTGCACTATGCACCCAAAGCGCTGACCCTGCGGCAAAATGCAGCAGACAGACCTGGTGACCTAGAGGCATGGGGCCAGCTTAAGAGAAATAGGGCAAGACATCAAAGATTTTTGGCATGGACAAGCAGTGCATAGGAGGCTGAGTAGCTTGCTCTGTCCTTAGAGCAGTGGCCCTGCAAAGGACAGTTCCCATTGTCTCCCACCACTAAAAGCGGTACTGCCATTTACCAAGGCGCCAATTAACCAGTAACCACCAGAGAGCGAGGCATCCGTGCACTCCTTGACCATGAGTACAGCGCACATGCATAGTAGAGAGAGCCAGTTCATGCCACTTGTTCAGTGTGGATAACCAATAATTAGAAGGCACAGAGGAATGACAGAGGTCATTGGTACGGTCAGCAAGGGACTCCCTCAGCATTTTCAAAAGCTTGCACTCAATCTGAGAGTCCCCTGTGCCTCAGGGACAGGGCGATGGGAGGGTCTGAGAAAACTCTCTCCAAACTTTGCCAGTGTTCCACTGCCTTTGCTGGCTTGGACTTGTGTCTCTCTCAAGGGGAGAGAAGGGGAGAAGGGGTATCGTATTCACCATTCATGGGGTTGGAAGCATACCTGATTAGAATCCCGCAATTTGGTGAGACCGTTCTTTTTGCATACATGCTATGAGATTTTTGTGTCATGGAAAATATCTCAAATAGAAAGATGAGGTGTGCAATGATATAATGAGGTTTTATGCATATATTTGTAAAAAAACAACTCCTCAAACTGAGGTGATATGCTCTGATATGTTAAATGTAATACCTCAAATGTGACACGAATGAAGCATCATGAGGTCATGAACACACGTGCATTTATGTGTATAAGTAAAGCCTGCAGTGAATACATAACTGAGGTCTATAAAGCTGGTTTGTGGTAATATTCCACTAATATATGTCAGTGGGCTAGCAGGGGTTTGTTAAAATGGGATGTGGTTATACCCTATATGCCTGAAAAAAATTCAATGAGATGAGTATATTTGGATATGCCAGATGTGAGCCTGATTTAGTAGGCATTTTGTTTGTTCATTAGACACTCATTCTCATTGGATATCACTGACTGATGGCCTGGTGGGGAAACTGCAATAGTTATTAATAGGGTATTATTTTTTTGGGCTACGCCCGTCTACTATGCCCAATGATTTGAGGCAGCTATTTTACACAGGGCCATATATATAGTGTCCGTTTGCATATAGGATTGAAGGACACTTTCAATCAAGGAATTGTTGATTGATGTTGTATATACCAGTTTTTCTTGTTGCATGTTGTCTATTTGAGCACCTTGCACTTTTTTAGATTTTATAAATTTTGAAATAAAAGTTATATTTTATTCCTATCCAATTGCTGATGTACTATTAAGAGGAGTGGATATACCAGTGCTATTTGTTTTGGTAGTAAGGCTGGTAGTTTTACTACCCCTGCTGATGCAGCCATGGCTGGTGTTGCAAATGTCCTTTTGGGGTTATGAGCAGAGTCTTTAAAAAAAACAACACTGGTAGGGGGACATTAATTGTCTCCCTCTCCCACACCACCTCCTCACCTCAACAACTTTCCTTTGGTGTTCCTCAAGGCTCTGTTCTAGGACCCCTACTCATCTCTATCTACACCTTCGGCCTGGGACAGCTGATGTAATGGTACGGTTTGCAATATTATCACTACACCAATGACATGTTGATCTACCTATCTGTACCTGACATCACCTCCTTACTGACCAAAATCACACGTCTTCCCGCTATAGCATCCTTCTTTTCTGCTTTCAAAAAGTGGACATGGACAAATCAGAATACTTCATCTTTCAAGCATCTCACAATGAGTACACCTGAGAGCTGTGTATGCCTCATTCTGCACCACTTTATTAAGAGGTAAACTTTGCCCTAGAGAACATTATTTTCCAGACATTCACTGCCTTTTTTGCACATTTTTTGCAGCTGTGATCTTCATCTTATTGGTGTGGATGAGGTAAATTTTAAAGTCGTCATCAATACCATCATCGTCCATATATTGTAAAGAGGAAATCAGGTGTTTCCAAGGCTCATGGTTATGTACGTTTTGTGCCATTCCTTTAACAGTGTTCATTACACTAGGACTATTAATTTTAGACTGGAACATTAGGATATTATTGGTTATATGTATGGGTGAAGATGAAGAAGCCTGTGCCACGGGTATGTGTTTATAGTTATGGACGGTGCACTCCTCTTTAAACTTAGTTTTTCTCGAGCATCCATTAGTTTGTTTGGTTTTCCTCCAACACTGATCTGCTTTCTCTATATCAGCATCTCACGAACATGTTGCACTTTGACTTTTATACAGGCACGTGCATTTGGCAACATATTTTGGATGGGCATTTATTAGGCTGATTCTCACACGCGCATCTGTTACACAGATCTTCAAACGGGCATGAAACCGATTCTGGTAATTTTTGGTGGCTAAACGACGAATCATTGTTGGCTGTATCCTGGATCTCATACCTACCATAGCCACTGCTGTTATTAATCATATACTTTCCTATTCCTGTCATCACCATGCCCCTTTTCCAGACAACTTCATCCAACGATTCGTCCGCCATATTGTTACTAAAAACATGCACCTTCTCAGCAGCAACTGTGTAGGAAACCACGTTACAGTTTTGCAAGGTGTTTATAATGCCCCTAAAAAAATGTACACACTATGTTGATATCTACACCCCAAGGTTGAGGTGTATCCCACAGGGGAAAATGTTTGCCAGCCAACACACTTAGTGTATGGGCATTCCAAGAGTAGGAGACCCGCTCCTTTAAATTGGGCATAATTTTTAATCAGGCCTTCCTCCACGTCTCATGATCCTCTGCCACTAGATCACCAGCGTTATTGTGTTCCTTGCTGCTACAGCCATTGTCAAAATCCTAACATGGGTGGGTGTTTTTGGTGGGCGTTAAATACTTGTTACGGAAAAGGTTGAGGTGTACCCCACAGGGGAAAATGTTTGCCAGCCAACACACTTAATGTATTGCATTACAAGTCTAGGAGACATGCTCATTTTTAATAGGACATTTTTTGTTAAGAGGCCCTCTTCCATGTTTCTTTCAAGGGCGATTGGGGTTATTGGGGTGCATATGACTTGGTAGCAGGGCAGGCCTTGCAGTCAATGCATAAGAAAACAAAAAGGGAGTACAAAATGAATAATGTGAAGTGGATTTTCCTGTGCCCATCCAGTATGTGGGTTCAAAAGCTTATTGGGGTGCATATGACTTGGTAGCAGGGCAGGCCTTGCATTCAATTCAACATTTTTTCTGGAAGCCCTCCTGTACCTCTCGAGAAAGGGGTATTGGGGTGTGTCATAATTCTTGGCAGCCCATCCACTCACTGCATAGGCTATAACAGTTTAGGGGACCCACTGTTTAATAATGGCCCTTTAAGCAGATTAATGCTGCCTGATGCCCCTGTAAAAATATGCACTGTGATTTAAGAGTCCCTCCTTCAAAAATGAAACAAGATACAGTTGTGGCCAAAAGTATTGACACCCTTGCAATTCTGTCAGATAATACTCAGTTTCTTCCTGAAAATGATTGCAATCACAAATTCTTTGGTATTATTATCTTCATTTAATTTGTCTTAAATGAAAAAGCACAAAAGAGAATGAAGCAAAAAGCAAAACATTGATCATTTCACACAAAACTCCAAAAATGGGCCAGACAAAAGTATTGGTACCCTCAGCCTAATACTTGGTTGCACAACCTTTAGCCAAAATAACTGCGACCAACCGCTTCTGGTAACCATCAAGGAGTTTCTTACAATGCTCTGCTGGAATTTTACACCATTCTTCTTTGGCAAACTGCTCCAGGTCCCTGATATTTGAAGGGTGCCTTCTCCAAACTGCCATTTTTAGATCTCTCCACAGATGTTCTATGGGATTCAGGTCTGGACTCATTGCTGGCCACCTTAGAAGTCTCCAGTGCTTTCTCTCAAACCATTTTCTAGTGCTTTTTGAAGTGTGTTTTGGGTCATTGTCCTGCTGGCAGACCTATGACCTCTGAGGGAGACCCAGCTTTCTCACACTGGGCCCTACATTATGCTGCAAAATTTGTTGGTAGTCTTCAGACTTCATAATGCCATGCACACGGTCAAGCAGTCCAATGCCAGAGGCAGCAAAGCAACCCCAAAACATCAGGGAACCTCCACCATGTTTGACTGTAGGGACCGTGTTTTTTTCTTTGAATGCCTCTTTTTTTCTCCTGTAAACTCCATGTTGAAGCCTTTGCCCAAAAAGCTCTACTTTTGCCTCATCTGACCAGAGAACATTCTTCCAAAACATTTTAGGCTTTTTCAGGTAAGTTTTGGCAAACTCCAGCCTGGCTTTTTTATGTCTCGGGGTAAGAAGTGGGGTCTTCCTGGGTCTCCTACCATACAGTCCCTTTTCATTCAGACACCGACAGATAGTACGGGTTGACACTGTTGTACCCTCGAAGTGCAGGGCAGCTTGAACTTGTTTGGATGTTAGTCGAGGTTCTTTATCCAACATCCGCACAATCTTGCGTTGAAATCTCTTGTCAATTTTTCTTTTCCGTCCACATCTAGGGAGGTTAGCCTCAGTGACATGGGCTTTAAACTTCTTGATGACACTGCGCACGGTAGACACAGGAACATTCAGGTCTTTGGAGATGGACTTGTAGCCTTGAGATTGCTCATGCTTCCTCACAATTTGGTTTCTCAAGTCCTCAGACAGTTCTTTGGTCTTCTTTCTTTTCTCCATGCTCAATGTGGTACACACAAGGACACAGGACAGAGGTTGAGTCAACTTTAATCCATGTCAACTGGCTGCAAGTGTGATTTAGTTATTGCCAACACCTGTTAGGTGCCACAGGTAAGTTACAGGTGCTGTTAATTACACAAATTAGAGAAGCATCACATGATTTTTTGAACAGTGCCAATACTTTTGTCCACCCTCTTTTTTTATGTTTGGTGTGGAATTATATCCAATTTGGCTTTAGGACAATTCTTTTTGTGTTTTTTCATTTAACACAAATTAAATGAAGATAATAATAACAAAGAATTTGTGTTTGTAATCATTTTCAGGAAGAAACTGAGTATTATCTGACAGAATTGCAGGGGTGTCAATACTTTTGGCCACAACTGTATGTCTGCTTATGTGTACACACCACATGGCCAGCTAGGGTTGGTAAATGTTACAATGACATTTCCCAGTGAATGCATTTGTTTTCGTTGAAAGCAATGTTAAAGTTGAAAAATGCTTCAAAAATGCTGTGTCTGAACATAGACCAAGTGCTGGAGGAACATTTCGGTCTGGGGTTAATTATTTTGCCTTATATACAAGTCATTAACCTGGAAAGGATGTACCTTAACATATTTCCCAGCAAAATCTGTTTTGGTTTTGTTTTGGTATGTTTTTTGATGCACCGGTAAAAGTGGCATGACAATATTGTTTAAAGCTGTGAACTAGGAGTCAGGAATGCTTCCTGGGGCAATCACCATGATGTTTCTGTGATATTTGAGCAGTGTTTCCATCATTTTCTGACGTTTTTAGACCTTAAAAGGACCCCCGGGGGTTCGCGGTAAAAATGCTCGGGTCTCCCATAGACTTACATTGGGCTCGTTGTTCTGTCCGAGTACCCGAGTATTCCAATTTGCTCGACCCGAGCAACGAGCACCAGAGCTCTTTAGTGCTCGCCCATCACTAAAGTCTTCATATTTTGGAGAAAAGACGTAGACAATTTCTCAGACTCTGTCTGTACTCTTATCTGTGGTTTCTCTGGGCATTTTCTCAAGAATTTCCCAACTCGTCCTCAGGCTAGCAAACCATAGGGAAAAAGTCTGAGTCGGGTTGATGACCGAGAAGGTCACCCAGACTCTCAGGCACCTTATTCTTACTCTGATAAAGTGCTGATAATTACAGTGTGATCCTTCAAGAACCAGTTGTTATCAACATTGTAGTTCATTAACAGTAGGTCTGCTGCTAACAAGAGATGAGCGAACTTGTTCGGAAAACAGTCACCAATCTCAAATTCAGTCCAAAAGTAGCACATTCGAATTCACGTTCGATTTCCCCAGCATTTTTCCTCAAAGTTGGCAAAATTCAATCACAGATCGGTAAATGATTGCATTTCCTCTAATGCTTTTGGTTTGTCTTTGTCTAGGATAGTGGTCCTGTATGATGAGTGGGGGGACGTGTTTTATGAGGGTAGGGTTTGTGTATATAATTTTGTTTTCCTTTAATAACTTAATGCGTGCACATTCTGACAGCCAATCAGGGCCCAGAAACCATACTCAATGTTATGACACAAGGGCTTCTGTGATTGGCTGCCAAAGTCACATGACCCTCTCCATATTAAAAGGGACATGTTGTTTTGCTGGCACCATTTACTCAGTGTAATAGCGCAGAGAGGCCGCTCGTGCTGCTGGAAGTAAACTTGTCATTTAGTTAGATTGGATCCTGTCCTGTGTGAAATCTATCTTCTAGCATCTAACTAGTTTGTGCTAGTAGTGCTGTGAAGGTAGGAGTATACATTTCCTACTCAAAATAATTTGGGCTAAAACTGTGTTGCAGTCAGGAATCAGGAGACTGCAGCAGTTTCCACACTTAAAATAACCACAGGGTTTTCTATACAGCCAGCTACCAGATTTGGTTAGCTTCTGGTATAAACTATTTATCAGCAGATTCACAATTGATGTACCCATTCTGTATATAATTCTGGGCATAGGGGATATAAGCCCATTTAGATTTGGATCTGCTAGTAAGATGTTCCAATATTTTTTGAAAATTTGATGTAACCTCTCAGCCTGGTTGTCTAAAGTGATGATCATTCTAGATATTTTCAGATCCTGCTTGGCTTTGTGGCTGGTTTAGAGGGATCGTCTATATCTTCTCAGAGAGATAGAATATGGCTTATCTAATAACTGGCACTGATAGCCCCTGTCTTGAAACCACTGATAAAGATACTTGCTTTGTTTTTTGAAAATACCCTTTTTTTTAGGGGGATGAGATGGTGGCTATCCCATTTTAATAAGCTATTCATGGTTGTGAATTTTTGGTAAGTACATATCCCAATGCTCCCATCTCTCTCCTTTGTAATTGCCAAGTCCAAAAAGTTTATACTCTAGCTATGAAACTTGGACGTGAACCTTATAACAATTGTATTCATCTTTAGATCCTCCACAAAGTGAAAAAATTCCATCCCTGGGCGAGACCAAAGAATGAGAATGTCATCAATGTATAGGGGTACCAACACCTGTCATCCTCCTCAAAGACAATATTTTTCTCCCACCAGCCCTGGAACATATTGGCATACGTGGGGGGCACAGGAGCTCCCCATTGCCATGCCCCTGAGCTGGTGGAAGTATCTCCCGTCAAAGATTAAGTAATTTTGAATTTTGTGTTAAAGGGAACCTGTCACCAGGTTTGGCCGATACGAGTTACGGCCACTGCCTTTCTGGGCTCATATACAGCATTCTATAATGCTGTAGATAAGCCCCCAAACCAACCTGTAAGAGATGAAAAATAACTTTCATTATACTCACCTGCGGGGCGATCCGGTTTGAGGGGTGTCATTGTTCTTGGTCCGGCGCCTCCCATTTTCTTATGATTGCCTCCCATCTTCTCATGAACCTTCTTGGATCATGTGGATGACGCGTCCCTGCATCATCCACACAATCTACTTGGCATTGCGCTCCTGCTCAGGCACACTTAACTGCCATGTGAGGGCAGAGCAAAGTCCTGCAGTGAGCAGACGCTGGGCCTCTCTGACCTAACAGGGCAGATAAGTACGCCTGCGCAGGATCGCAATACCCAAGCAGACTGTGTGGATGATGCAGGGATGTGTCATCCACATGAAGCAAGCAGGAGGATGGCAATCATAAGAAAATGGGTTGGCGCCGGACCAAGAAGAGCGACACCTCTCGGACCAGACTGCCCCTCAGGTGAGTATACTCAAAGTTATTTTTCAGTCCTTCCAGGTCAGGTTGGGGGCAGATATACAGCATGTTAGAATGCTGCATATAAGCCCTGAAAGGCGGTGGCCGCATCTCATATCAGCCTAACTGGTGACAGCTTCCCTTTAAGTTAAAATGGAGAAGCTCCTTAATAAACTTGTGTTCTCCAGATTCCACTGCCCTTGTCTTCAGAAAGTGTCTTATTGCAAAAAGGCCAGAGTCATGTGAAAAACTGCTGTAGAGTGCCTGCACATCAATTGAGGCCGAGATGTTATCATTCTCTACTGTGATGCCCTCAAGTAGGGTGAGGACTGGAGATAAGATTTATCATGGACATATGAAGGAAGTGATGTAACAAAGGAACGCAGCACCTTATCAATGTAAATACCAACATTCTGTGATAGAGTCTATGCCTGCCACTATCGGATAGCCCTTGAAAGGTATTAAACTCTTATGGCTCTTAGGTAGGACGTAGAACGTGCATACAGTTGGTGTTTATGGTGTCATAAAACTCCATTCATTGTTAGAAATAAGGCTTTTCTCTTTTGCTGGGTCCAAAATATTCATAAGCTCTTTTTTATA
This sequence comes from Dendrobates tinctorius, assembly GCF_039654945.1. NCBI lineage: Eukaryota > Metazoa > Chordata > Amphibia > Anura > Dendrobatidae > Dendrobates > Dendrobates tinctorius. The sequence continues at coordinate 24,764,334 of NW_027361921.1, forward strand.
CGTGGTGGTAGGATCACCCGGCAAAAACTTATAAGTCCCAGTAAGGAATGGCATATCCCAAGATACCTAGGATCATCCATAATCACAATGTTGCCACCATTGTGTGATGATTTAACTACAATTGACTTATTTTTCTCCAATCTCATTAATGTCGCCGATTCATATGCTGACAAATTGGCACTACAATGTGGATTTTTATCTGAGACTTTACAGACGTCCCCTTCCACAAGTTTGACCCCTTTCCTACATTAGACATACTATTCCATCTATGTGACCTGGGACCTAAGTCCCAAGGACGGAATAGTACGTCTAACAAAATCAGCGGCACTCACGGTGGGAGCGCCGCTGATCGCGGCTGTATGTCAGCTGATTATCACATCTGACACACGGCACTATGTGTCAGGGGCGGTCATGGACCTTCGCCGGCACATTAACCCCTGGCACACTGCGATCAAACCTGATCGCAGTGTACTAGGGGCATAAGAGATAAGCGCGCAGGGAGGGGGATCCCTTCGTGCTTCCCTGAGACCCCCGGAGCGACACGATGTGCTGCATCGCTTCAAGGGTCCTTCTCCCTGCAGGCCCCCGGATCCAATATGACCGCTGGGGCCTTCGGGGTCCTGCAGGGAGGCGGCTTCCTCTGTGCCTGCAGAGTGCAGGCACGGAGGAAGCCTGCAGCAGTGCCTGTCAGATCGCTGTACAACCTGTCATATCAGTGATCTGACATATGAGAGTGATGTCCCCACCTAGGACAATGTAATAAAGTAAAAAAAAAGTGTAAAAATAATTTATAAAAAAATCGATAAATTAAAAAAAAAAATTCCCTAATAAATTCATTTTTTGTAAATAAAAAAACAAACAATAAAAGTACACATATTTAGTATCGCTTCGTAACGACCCGCCCTATAAAACTGTCCCCTTTAGTAAACCCCTTAAAAAAAAAAACCAAAGTAAACACCAATGCTTTATCATCATACCGCCGAACAAAAAGTGCAATAACGCGCGATCAAAAAGACAGATATAAATAACCATGGTACCACTGAAAATGTCATCTTTTCCCACAAAAAAGAGCTGCCAAACAGCGTCATCAGTGAAAGAATAAAAAAGTTATAGCTCGCAGAATAAAGCAATGTAAAAATAATTATTTTTTATATAAAATTGGTTTTATTTTATAAAAGCACCAAAACATAAAAAAACTACATAAATGAGGTATCGCTGTAATTGTACTGACCAGAAGAATAAAACCGCTTTATCAATTTTGCCACACGTGGAACGGTGTAAACGTACCCCCCAAAAGAAATTCATGAATTGCTGGTTTTTGTTCATTCTGCATCCCAAAAATTGGAATAAAAAGCGATAAAAAAGTCACGTGCCCGAACATAGTACCAATAAAAACGTCAACTCGTCCTGCAAAAAATAAGACCTCACATGACTCTGTGGGTTAAAATATGCAATAATTATAGCTTTCAAAATGTGGTGATGCACAAACTATTTTTACAATAAAAAGCATCTTTTAGCGTTTAACAGCTGCCAAACATAAAAACCCGCTATAAATAGTTAATCAAATCCCCCCTTTATCACCCCATTAGTTGCAGAAAACTAATAAAATTAAAAAAATGTACTTATTTCCATTTTCCCATTAGGGTTAGTGCGAGGGTTAGGGCTAGGGCTGAGATTAGGGTTAGGGGTGTGTTGGGGTTAGGGTTGGAGTTAGAATTGGGGGGTTTCCACTGTTTAGGCACATCAGGGACTCTCCAAATGCGACCTGACAAACTTCTGTGAAGCACTTGGCCGTTCAAAGTGCTCACCACACATCTAGATAAGTTCCTTGGGGGGTCTAGTTTCCAAAATGTGGTCACTTGTGGGGGGTTTCTACAGTTTATGCAAATCAGGAACTCTTCAAATGCGACAAGAGACCCGCAGACCATTCCATCAAAGTCTGTATTCCAAAACATCACTACTTCACTTCCAAGCCCCAACATGTGCCCATACAGTAGTTTTCTCCCACATATGGGGTATCAGCGTACTCAGGACAAATGACTTTTGGGGTCCAATTTATCCTGTTACTGTTGGGAAAATAAAAAAATTGGGGACTACAAGGTCATGTTTGTGGAAAAAATATGTTTTTTTATTTTCACGCCTGGGCGTTATAAACTTCTGTGAAGCACTTGGTGGTTCAAAGTGCTCACCACACATATAGATATGTGACATGGCGCCCGATCCCATTTCCAGCCAATTTTGCGTTGAAAATGTCAAAAGGCGCTCGTTCCCTTCCAAGCTCTGCCATGCACCGAAACAGTGGTTCCGCCCCACATATCAGGTATCAGCGTACTCAGGACACATTGCACAATAACTTTTGCAGTCCAATTTCTCCTGTTTCCCTTGGTAAAATAAAAAAAATTGGACCTGAAGTAATTTTTTTTGTGAAAAAAAGTCAAATGTTCATTTTTTTTTTAAACATTCAAAAAATTCCTGTGAAGCACCTGAAGGGTTAATAAACTTCTTGAATGTGGTTTTGAACACCTTGAAAGGTGAGGTTTTTAGAATGGTGTCACTTTTGGGTATTTTCTATCATATAGACCCCTCAAAGTGACTTCAAATGTGATGTGCTCCCTAAAAATAAAATGGTGTTGTAAAAATGAGAAATCGCTCGTCAACTTTTAACCCTTATAACTTCCTAACAAAAAAAAATGTTGGTTCCAAAATTGTGCTGATGTAAAGTAAACCTGTGGGAAATGTTAAATAAGTTTTTTGTGTACCATAACTCTGTGATTTAAGGGCATAAAAATTCAAGTTGGAAAATTGCAAAATTTTCTCATTTTTTGCCAAATTTCCGTTTTTTCGTAAATAAATGCAAGTTATATGAATGAAATTTTACCACTAACATGAAGTACAATATGTCACGAGAAAACATTGTCAGAATCACCGGGATCTATGGAAGCGTTCCAGAGTTAATACCTTATAAATGTACAGTGGTCAGAATTGTAAAAATTTGCCTGGGCATTAACATGCAAACCACCCTTGGGAGTAAAGGGGTTCATGAAAATATCAATGCTCGTGAGCTCATTAATTGGTGGCATCCTAGTATTTTTTTTTTTTTAAGATTTATAAATGGATCCAGGCCTCTATCCTTCTTGTTCTCCTATAACAGCCTGACCAAAACTTGATAGTTTCTATCTCATCCTCTGTCAATCCTAGCTATTGGCACTGCTATCAAGGTGTTGAAAAAAGAGTTTCCGCTTAAGATTGCGTCTAAATAAATTTACTTCTTTTACCCAATTGAAACAGTTAAATGAGTTTTTGGGTACAAAATGTAAACCCTTCTGAATCACAGAATATCCTTCCCTTGAATGTGCATATGATGTCAGTGTCCTTGATCTGTTATGGCCTTTTCCTTAGATTGTACCCCATCATCGGACTTTTGTCTAAAAAAGACAAGTGTGATGTTGAGGATAAGATGGATGTAGTAGTCCTTTGATTTCTCGATGTCTCCCTTCCTGTGCCCCTTTGTCTGAATTGATTCCTTGATGTCCGCCATCTGTTTTTTTAATCGTCTACCCCATCCCCAATAATTACGAAAGCTACTCTCTGTACATTCAGTATCTGTGGTATCAATGTCAGTTGATGATGCTTCTACTGTGCTTTTAACCTGAAAGTCATACACTTCATTCTCTTTAAATTCACCCAAATCCAATGTCATTTGTGTATGCTTCCTTTCTTACAATGTTGTTTGAAATTTTTCAACCGATGTCTGCAATATATTTTTTGCATCTATTGAAATTCGGGTCAGATTTGTATTTATGGGCTCTTTATATTAGGCTATTATGTTTTTTGGTTGACTCCTCAAAAAGTCTCTGTTCCTCAGTTAATAACATTTACATAAACCTGACTGAGGACTTGATTGACTTCCTGGTCAAAACTGCAAACAATTTGGGGCTTGCAGTTCGGGGTGATGGTTGGATTGTGATTCAAAGGTCTCTGGGTACAATTTTATTTTTTTATATAATTTTCGAGTCCTTTCATCTTCCACCAGGCTTTTATGTTCTCTTAAAAGCCAGGTATATGTCCTTAAAGAGGGTTTTTAAAGATGGATTTTCTGCACTTTCAAGGGGGCTCCACTAGTTGGAAATACTTGATTAGCATACACCTACCCATAGTTAAGTGTTAATGGAGCCTGATAGAAAACTTGTCAAACATCGGCTATTATGCCTATATTTCACACGCTATGAACACGTTCTACGCCCAGGTGGTGAACAATTATATTGTGATTATATCTGCCGTAATCCTGCGCCTCAACCCACCATCACCTGACAACATTGCGAGACCCCACATCAATACCAGATCATGACGTTGTTGGGCGGTGATTTCTGAGAGGGCGCGTTGTGGTGCCGAACTCGGCGCTTGTGCAGTTCTCGCTGTCTGCCGCCATTTTCTGGAAGACACACTGCACATGGGCTGATTCCGGTGCTATAACCTGGCCTGTCCAGACATCACCTGAAGACGCAAGACCCCGCCAGCAACAGCAACACCGGATTCGTTAAGGTGTTGCGGAGATCGCAGTATGCGTTCAGTGCTTACGCATACCACGATCTCCTGGGGGATGTATATTTGGGGTCTTCTGACATGTGTTAACCATTATAGGTTTGCTTTATCTACCTATTTCACCTGACCTCCCATTAATTATTACTGCCTATGGCTAAAAGGCAAAGACAGGGAGAGCTGTTGATGAGTGGGGGCACCACATCTTGTAACCTAATAGGGTGACAACCTCCGCTGTCAGGCAGTATCAGCTTTAGGTTAAGAAAAAGAGACATATAGCTATCTGAAGGTCCATTATCAAATTATTTAATTATCTACATAACCGGTATAGCAAATACCTACAAGAGATGGAATATATATTGGTATTATCATCTCCCTGATCATCTAGTATTCCTTTTTTGTTAGGCTATCATGCCTTTACTTAGGTCCCAAAAAAAATGAGAAAGCTATTCAAGGAGTGATACCTTTATTGGCTAACCAGAAATATTATATTTGCAAGCTTTCAGGGCTCAGAAGGCCCCTTCATCAGGCTAGTTTACAAGTGAATTACTGAGAAGAGATGGCAACATTTAAATAGGAATTACAACAGGACATGAGGTGATACAGGCCAAGGAAATCAAATTAAGGTTTTTGTTACATATGCAGATGAGGTCCAAGTGTTCTATTAGAGATCTGAAGACCTTCTTGCAGAGGTGTGAACTGTGTCCATGTAATGAGTCGTGAATCTGTGGCGCCCTGCATCTTTACCACCACAAAAGGGGTAAATGTGTACTGTTTTGTATGTGTTTTGTGAGCAATGGGAGTTATGCTTTCTCTGCTAGAGACCACAACACACACACACAATTTACCTCACTCTCTTACTTGTCTGAAGGTTAGAGCTTTGCAAACATACCCTAACTGGGAGGGGTTGGAGTCGAGAGTTGTTGCTTCAGTGAAGAAGAAGGAGGAAAAGAACGCTCCTGGCAGCCATGATGACATGAGCTCCATTCAGGAGTAAAGCTAAGAAGCATCAGGGATTCAGCCCCTAGGCCATCCATGCTTTCAGAGTAGGGTGGTAGGCTGAGAGGCTGTGTGAGTTTATACAATCAGCAGCAGAGTGTTTTCCCCGGGAAGACTGCAGTGAATTAGGATCAGTGAAGGATTGTGCAAGAAGGAACTTGAACTTTCACACAGGATTCAAGCCGCCGCAAGTTGCTGAGGAGGAAAACACAGTGAGTAGTGGCTATACTGGAAAGTTCCAAACTCTGGGAAGCCTTGGTCCCTGATGGGATTGGAATGGCAGGAAGCTTACACTGAGTCACAGCAGAGGGAAGGATAACTCCCATTTTGCAAAGCAGACTGTAACCTGGTGAGAGTTGCAATATCTCCTCTGAACTGCACCCGAACTACAGTAAATGATAAAGTGACTTTCCTTGTCTCCTGCCTTATTACTCCGTGCCTTCTACTTGCATCACAATCTCTGGGGGTCAGAAGAGATGGCAACATTAAAATAGGAATTACCACAGGACATGAAGTGATACAGGCCAAGGAAATCAAATTAAGGTTTTTGATACATATGCAGATGAGGTTCAAGTGTTCTATTAGAGATCTGAAGACCTTCTTGTGGAGCTTTGAACTGTGTCCATGTAATGAGTCATGAATCTGTGGCACCCTGCGTCTTTACTGCCACAAAAGGGTTAAATATGTACTGTTTTGTATGTGTTTTGTGAGCAATGGGAGTTATGCTTTCTCTGCTAGAGACCACAACACACACACACAATTTACCTCACTCCCTTACTTGTCTGAAGCTTAGAGCTTTGCAGACATACCCTAACCGGGAGGGGGAGGAGTCAAGAGTTGTTGTTTCAGTGAAGAAGAAGGAGGTAAAGAACATTCCTGGCAGCCATGATTACATGAGCTCCATTCAGGAGTAAAGCTAAGAAGCATCAGGGAATCAGCCCCTAGGCCATCCATGCTTTCAGAGCAGGTTGGTAAGCTGAGAGGCTGTGTGTGTTTATACAACCAACAGCAGAGTGTTTTCCCCGGGAAGACTGCAGTGAACTAGGATCAGTGAAGGATTGTGCAAGAAGGAACTTGAACTTTCACACAGGATCCAAGCTGCAAGTTGCTGAGGAGGAAAACACAGTGAGTAGTGGCTATACTGTGGAAAGTTCCAAACTCTGGGAAGCCTTTGACCCTGAAGGGATTAGAATAGCAGGAAGCTTACACTGTGTCACAGCAAAGGGAAGGATAACTCACATTTTGTAAAGCAGACTGTAACCTGGTGAGAGTTGTAATATCTCCTCTGAACTGCACCTGAACTAGAGTAAATGATAAAGTGGCTTTCCTTGTCTCCTGCTTTATTACTCCGTGCCTCCATCACAATCTCTGGGGGTCAGCCCTGGTTGGAGAGAGTTAAATATCTGCACTGCCATCACCATCTACTCCCCCCAGGGATCATCTGCAGTGCCGGCTATACTACAGTGGAACACTCCAACTGGCGTCACAAATCACTACATAAACTTTATTCCTATTCAATTCTACCCCTTTTACATAACCGCCTGGGGCCACGGACCGGGTCACTGCCACTGTGACACATCCCTTTAAGACGACTGGCCCTGTACCGAGTATTCCACGGCCTCTGGGGCACATCATTTTGGCGTCGCAAACAGGATTTGAACAGGATACTGTGCGTGCCTAAAGTCCTACAGGAGCAATGACCTGCAGCAACTGAAGAGGTGAGTCGCACCCCTGCAAGGATTAACTGGGGGGAAGATGTCTAATTCCGGCAACGCTCAGGGTGCAGCAGCTACAGCTCCCATATTGCCTCTCACCATGCTTTATATACCGGATGCGAAATGGCTGCCACAGTACACTACTTACAAGTCACCTCAGTGGTGCTGCTCACAGAGAAGTTAAATCTTGGCCAGCGACTGATAAAAAGACTGTAAAACACATTTTTGCTAATCTAAGGGATACTTTTGACACCCGTACTTCTTCAGAAGTAAAGATGCAATTTTTCAGCTGCCGACAGAAACCACAGGATACTGTCAGAGACTATGCCCTTATCCTGCAGGAAGCACTGTGGGCCATTAAACAAATTGATCCAGACAGTGTAAGAGATGAGAACAAAATGCTGAAAGAGCAATTCATTGAAGGTCTTTTGTCTGATTCCAGTAAGGCACAACTGCGCATGATGTCATTGCAGAACCCTGACATGGACTTTTTTCAGTTTAAGGACAGATCCATCCATATCTTAAGAGAATCTACCTAGGTCTGCACTGAGCCAGATAAACATCCAGCAGTTACAAACCACCAGGCGGCAGTATCCTCACCCCAGGTGCCTGCAGTACAGCATGTGCAGATTCCAGTTGATAACTCTAATGCAGATTTACGGCTGCAAGTACAGGAACTGAGTAAAAATATGGCTGCTCTATGTAAAACTCTCCAGACTTGTTCCCCAGAGGATCCAGCTAGCATCAAGCCCGGATGATCTCCCATGGCGACGGCCAAAGAGGATGCCACAACATCAGCGACGACTGACTCGCACTGGCAGGAGAACAACAGACCAATTTGACTCTTCTTGGAGACCCATCTGCAGATGGTGCCATAAGGTTGATCATATTGAAAGGGAGTGTCCTTTAAATGTGCGACTCCTGGGGCCGAGGACCATCCCCCAGGAGTAAGACAATCTGGTCCAACTAACTGGAGAAACAGGTATGTTGGAGGACGTCCACTTATACCCGTGGTAGTGGATGATATCCCCTTTACCGCCCTCATGGACACTGGATCACAAGTAATCACAATGCCTCACACACTGTACCAGAGATATTGGACTGATGCTGATTTCACCCAACTTTTTGATGGTAACTTGTCATTAATAGCAAGTAATGGTCAACCTCTGACACAGGTGGGGTACAAAGAGTTTGTCATCAAAGTGGGGAAAGTGGAGCTCAAAGCTCAAGGTCTTGTGGTGGTAGAGGTGGACAGAGCAGAGTGTCAACCTATCATAACATTGGGCACAAATGCAATTGAAAATTGTTTAAGTGAGGTCATCACCATTTTGAAAGACATAGCCGAGTCGACCCCATACAAAGAACAGCATGCCCTCAATAAAGAAATCAAGGCCCTTGTGCAGCAACAGGAGGTGGTGGTAACTGGTGGAGAGATTGGTATCTTAAGGGTGAGTCATCCCCACTCCATTTTGCTTTCCCCTAGGAGTGAGACCCTCATCTGGTGCAGAGCAGACATAGGTATCAGAGGACGGGACTACCAAGCTCTCCTTGAACCAGTCTACTCAGATAGCAGACCTATTGTGCTGATGGCAAGGGGAATTGTTGATGTTAAAAGGGGTAGGGTTCCGGTACGTGTTCTGAACTGTGGAGAGGAGGAAACTTGCTTGCCCCGTTATGCAAACGTAGCCAAACTATTCACAGTCAGCAACGACATTCAGGCTGTAGGACCCTTGGATCCGTCAGAAGCGACGGATGCAATGGCTCTTCTGTTAAGATGGAGGAATGGTTCCAAAAGATACATGCTGGCACCAACTCCACTCCTGTATGTCATGGTTTGAACAGGGTTCTTGCCCTGCACTCACAGGGTTAAGTGTTTGTGGCCTCTTTCTGTATCTGGGAGGGGTATTTATACTCACTCTTTACCAGGGTTCTCTGTCAGCTATACTGTTGTTCTGGTGTGTCTGACCCCTGGTGTGCATGTATTCTGCGTTGCTTGTTTGCTTCCCATGTATGACCCGGTCCGTTTCCTCACTCTGTACTCCGTCTCTCATTTTGGTACCACTGTCTTTTCTGATTCTGACCTCCTGGCTTGGCTATCGTTACTCTGTTACAGTTTGTCCCTATTGTAACGTCTATTGCCCGTTCTGGTTTTCTGATCTATTGCTACGTCCTGACTATCCATTCTGTCTAACCCTTTGGTACTGTATTGCTATCTCGTGCTTTGACCCGGCTTGATCTGGTTTCTGTCTCTGTCTATGCCCCTTGGTAACATTGCCCTGTAGTTACCTTTCTAGGAGTTTCCCTGCAGCTCCTGGCTCTGTGGAGCTGAGGCCACGCCCCCAGCAGTCACGTGCTCCAGGTCCTGTGAGCTTGGAGCATGCATCGTCACCACTGAGACCCCGCTCCGCAGGTATCTTTATGCGCAGTCTTTGTACTCAGGACACACGCACTGGCTCAGTGAGCAAGTGCAGTGCGGTGTTCCTGACATTATACCTGACCATTTCAGTTTTTTTTCAGAGAAAAAAAAAAAAGTGTGTTATCCTCATGGATCCCATACAAGCTTTGGCTGATCAGGTCAAGCACCTGACCCAAATGTTCCACAAACTTAATGTGGAACAGCGCACGATGGCCCATAACCAGCAACAGTTGGTGGATACTGTGCAGGGGGCTGTCGCTGCAGGGGCTCCTAGTGCTGGGGATAGAGATGTGTCATTGGCAACCCCTGAATCTCCGGTCAAATTGCCAGACCCTTTCTCAGGGGATAAAAGGGAGTTCAGGTCATTCAGAGAAGGATGCAAGCTTTTTTTTTCTCTAAGGCTCCGCTCCTCTGGGGATGAGTTCCAGAGGGTGGGGGTCGTCATTTCCCTACTTCGGGGGGCTCCACAGGCATGGGCTTTCTATATCTCTTCCTCTGCTCCTGAACATATGTGAATTTGTTCTTTGAGGCTCTGGGGCACATTTATGATGAGCCTGATAGAGTGCGTCTGGCAGAGGATATGTTGATGAGTGTGACACAGAGGAGGCACTCTGCTGAATGGTTCTGCTCTGAGTTAAGACGCTGGGCAGCGGAGGTCTCTTGGGATGATGCTGCCCTCCAGGGTTTGTTCTATAGAGGCCTGTCCGAACGTTTGAAAGATGCCCTAGCACTTCATCCTCCACCGGATTCTTTGGAGGACGCTATGATCCAGGCTGTCCACATGGACCATAGGCTGCGGGCAAGAGGGGTCATGCTGCAGGAGACCCCTTTATTATCCAATCTGAGAGACGCTGCATCTAGTCCTGAGCCCATGGAGGTTGGTGCCACGTCATTGGAGGAAAAAGAGAGGAGACGCCGTAGAAACAGCCAATTGTGCTTTTACTGTGGATCCGCTGGACATTGGAGAAGGAACTGTCCTTCTTGCCCTTCTTCAGTGAAGCCGTCAGGAAAACGACTGAGTCTGGGTAACAATCGAGGAGGTTGCCCAGACTCCCAGGTACCTTTTTCCTCACTTACTAAAATTCTGCTTCCGGTGGAACTAGAACTTACAGGCGGTCCAGTAGGGACTACCGCCTTTGTTGACTGTGGTTCTTCTATTAATCTGATCGATGCCAAAGTTGTGACTTTTCATAAGATAGGGACAGTCAGGTTAAAAGATTCTGTTAAAATTGTGGCAATTGATTCTTCTCCTATCACCCAGGAGGGAATTTGTTTCATGACTGATAATTTTTCCACGTGAGTGGAACCCACTTTCAGCGAAAAGGTAAGGTGTTTTGTTCTAAATAATCTGCCGGCTGGACTGGTACTGGGTATGCCTTGGCTTCAATGTCACAATCCTACTATTGACTGGGTCACGGGGGAGATCATTCAGTGGGGTTGTATGGCTAACGGTCTATGTTGTAACTTGACAACTCTTGTCACGCCAGTAAAATCCGTGTCAGTGTCATCTGTCAATCTGGAAGGTATTCTGGAGTACCTGAAAGATTTTGAAGACGTATTTTCTAAAAATGAGGCTGAGGCGCTATCACCACATAGACCCTTTGATTGTGCCATTAATCTAGTCCCTGGAGCCAAGTTACCCAAGGCTCACCTGTTCAATTTGTCCGGGCCCGAACATCTAGCCATGAAGGAGTACATTACCGAGAGTCTCCGCGAAGGGCATATTAGGCCTTCTGTTTCTCATGTGGCAGTGGGCTTCTTTTTTGTTAAGAAAAAGATGATGGTTTGCGGCCGTGCCTTGACTTTCGGGAATTAAACAAAATTACTGTGAAAAATACATACCCTCTCCCCTCAATTCCTGATCTATGTAACCAACTCACAGGGGCCAAGTGGTTCTCTAAACTGGATTTATGTGGGGCATACAACCTTATAAGAGTCCGGGAAGGGAACGAATGGAAAACAGCATTCCTGACGACTGAAGGGCTGTTCGAAAACTTGGTTATGCCCTTTGGTCTCACCAACGCTCCTGCTGTTTTTCAGAATTTTATTAATGTAATTTTCTGTGATTTAATTGGTCTTTTTGTGGTCATCTATTTGGATGACATTCTGGTGTACTCGGTGGACAGTCAATCTCACTTGCACCATTTGCGGATGGTTCTCCTGAGACTGAGGGAGAATCATTTGTATGCCAAGTTGGAAAAATGCTCATTTTTCATGCAAGGAATATCCTTTCTGGGGTTGATTGTGTCAGGGGAGGGGTTCCGCATGGATCCTAAGAAGGTCCAGACTGTTACAGATTGGGTGCAGCCACATGACTTGAAAGTGTTGCAGCGATTTTTAGGCTTTGCTAACTTTTATAGGAAATTTATTAAGGGCTTCTTGCAGGTGGTAAAGCCTCTAACGGACCTCACTCTCAAGGGAGCTGATGTAAAAAATTGGTCTGTAGTTGCAAAAAATTATTTCATGACATTAAAAAAGTGCTTTTCTTTAGCCCCTGTATTGGTACAACCCGACCCGTCAAGACCTTTTATCGTGGAGGTTGACGCCTCGGAAGTAGGGGTGGGGGCAGTTTTGTCTCAGGGCCCTCCTACCCTTACTAATCTGAGGTCTTGCGCCTTCTTCTCTAAAAAATTTTCCTCTGCCGAGAGAAATTACAATGTCAGCAATAGAGAGTTGTTGGCGGTAAAGTTGGCTTTTGAAGAATGGAGGCATTTGCTGGAGGGGGCTATTCATCCCATTACTGTCATTACTGATCACAAAAATTTGGCCTATATCGAGTCCGCCAAGAGATTGACCCCCAGACAGGCTCTGTGGGCGCTTTTTTTTTCTCGATTTCAGTTTACCATCACATTCCGCCCGGGATCTAAAAACATCAAGCCTGATGTCTTATCCCGAAGCTTTGATTCGGTGTCCCCTCCAGAACCTCCCTCCTCCATTCTTCAGCCAGGAGTATTGGTGGCCGAAATCTCATCTGAGTTACAGAGAGAGATTTTGGAGGCCCAGGCTCGGGCTCCGGGTGGTAAACCCACGGATAAATTGTTTGTACCGGAACGTTTCCGTCTCAGACATATGCAGGAATTTCACGATTCTGTGTTGAGTGCTCACCCTGGGATTGCAGCTACCCGGTAACAGATATTAAAAAGTTTGTGACTGCATGTGGGGTGTGCGCTCATTCTAAAAGTTCTCAGGTCCGGCCGGCCGGGGAGTTGGTGCCTTTGCCAATTCCGGATAGAAATGGACACATTTGTCCATGGATTTTATCACAAATCTTCCTCCTTCCACGGGCAACTCAGTGATATGGGTGGTGGTGGATAGGTCTTCAAAACAAGCCCAGTTTGTACCTCTCCCCACGATACCATCTGCTGAAACCCTGGCCCGCTTATTTAAGCAGCATATAATTCGGTTGCATGGAGTGCCTATGAATGAGGTGTCAGACAGAGGGGTACAGTTTGTAGCCAGGTTCTGGAGGGCTTTTCGCAAAAAGCTGGGGATCTCGTTGTCCTTCTCCTCTGCCTACCACCCAGAGTCGAATGGACAGACTGAGCGCATGAACCAATCGTTGGAGCAGATTCTGAGATGCTTGGCCTCTTCCAGGCAGGAGGACCGGTGTGAGGTATTGCCCATGGCAGAGTTTGCATTCAACGGTCGTGTGAATCAATCTACTGGGAAGTCTCACTTTCAGATCAACTAAGGGTTTAACCCACATTTTGGAGAGTTTTCCCGCATGGATTCAGGTTGTCTTGGAGCTGAGAGTGCGACACAGCGTCTTAGAATTCTTTGGAGGGAGGTTCAGAGGAATATTTTCAAGGCCCAGGAAAACTATAAGCGGTTTGCTGACAGAAGGAGGGGGTCAGGTCCAGCATTTGCAGTAGGGGAGAAGGTGTGGCTATCCACCTGCAATATCAAGCTTAAGATGCCATCTATAAAGCTGGGCCCCAAGTTTATTGGCCCATACAAAGTTGTGGAGGTTGTTAACCCAGTAGCCTACCGACTGCAGCTGCCCACCTCCTTTAAAATTTCTGATGTCTTCCACAGGTCCCTGTTAAAGCCTGTGGGGACAGTGAGAAGGATCCCTCATCAAATGCTCCGCCAGTGCTGATAGAGGGGCAGCTGGAGTATGAAGTAGGGAGCATTGTCGACTCCCGGTGGGTGCGCCGGAGACTCCAGTATCTGATACACTGGAAGGGGTACTCTCTGGAGGATCGGTCATGGGTTCCGGCCAGTTCAGTGCATGCTGATCGTCTGGTGCGAGCTTTCCACGCCAGATACCCAGACAAGCCTGGGGGTCCAGTGGCCCCCCGTTAAGAGGGGGGTACTGTCATAGTTTGAACAAGGTTCTTGCCCTACACTCACAGGGTTAAGTGTTCATGGCCTCTTTCTGGATCTGGGAGGGGTATTTATACTCACTCTTTACCAGGGTTCTCTGTCAGCTAGACTGTTGTTCTGGTGTGTCTGACCCCTGGTGTGCATGTATTCTGCGTTGCTTGTTTGCTTCCCGTGTATGACCTGGTCCGATCCTTCACTCTGTACTCCGTCTCTCGTTTTGGTACTATTGTCTTTTCTGGTTCTGACCTCCTGGCTTGGCTATCGTTACTCTGTTACAGTTTGTCCCTATTGTACCGTCTATTGCACGTTCTGGTTTTCTGATCTATTGCTACGTCCTGACTATCCATTCTGTCTAACCCTTTGGTACTGTATTGCTATCTCGTGCTTTGACCCGGCTTGATCTGGTTTCTGTCTCTGTCTATGCCCCTTGGTAACATTGCCCTGTAGTTACCTTTCTAGGAGTTTCCCTGCAGCTCCTGACTCAGTGGAGCTGAGGCCACGCCCCCAGCAGTCTCATGCTCCAGGTCCTGTGAGCTTGGAGCATGCATCGTCACCACTGAGACCCCGCTCCGCAGGTATCTTTGTGCACAGTCTTTGTACTCAGGACACGCGAACTGGCTCAGTGAGCAAGTGCTGTGCGGTGTTCCTGACACTGTACATCAGAAAAATGAGTGCAGCGGGTGGTACAAGAATATGAGAGGGTTTTCAGTAAGCATCCCTTGGATTTTGGGCAGGTAAAAGGGATTCAACATAACATCTCCACAGGAGATCACTCACCTATCAATGAGAGGTATCATCCCGTGCCTACTGCTCATTATCAGTTTGCAAAAGGTATGCTAAGAGAAATGAAACAAGCAGGGGTAATCAGGGATAGCTACAGTCCTTGGGAAGCTGCTCTGGTGTTAGTCAAAAAGAAAGATGGTACAATGCGCAGGTGTGCAGATTACAGACACCTTAACAAAATTACTCACAAAGATGCATACAACTTACCGCGCATAGAGGAGTCTTTAGCAGTGTTAAAATCAGCTAGGTACTTCTCCACTTTGGACTTAACCAGCAAGTACTGGCAGGTTCCTGTTGCTGAGGCAGACAAAGAAAAAACTGCGTTCACTACTCCTATGGGGCTATGTGAGTTTAATTACATGCCATTCAGATTGAGCAGTGCTCTTGGGACCTTGCAGAGAATTGTGGAATGTTGCCTGGGCCATATGGACTTTGAGACTGTGCTATTGTACTTAGATGATGTGATTGTATATTCCAGGACCTATGAGGAACACCTGCAACACCTGGCAGAGGTCTTTTAGGCATTGTCCAACTTCAGCTTAAAGGTAAAACCATCTAAATGTCATCTCCTAAAACCCAAAGTGCAGTATTTATGCCATGTCGTGAGTTCAGAAGGAGTAGCACCCGACCCAGACAAAGTGACTGTCATCAGAGACTGGTACCCACCAACATCCAAGAGGTCAGACAATTCCTAGGCCTAGTGGGATACTACAGACGCTTTATCAAAGACTTTGCTAAATTGGCAGCCCCCCCTTCAACATCTCCTAGTTGGCCAACCCAAAAAGGCCAGAGGCGAGAGCCCCCTGATTGAGTGGAATGCTAGGTTGGATGAGTCATTCAACAGCCTTAAGCAAGCACTTACTGGAGAAGAGATCTTAGGGTACCCAGACTATGATCAGCCGTTTATCCTGCACACCGATGCCAGCAATGTTGGGTTAGGAGCTGTCCTATCTCAAGTGCAGCAGGGTAAGGAGAAAGTCATTGCTTATACCAATCGGAAGCTTCATCCTACTGAGAGAAACGCTACCAATTATAGCTCCTTCAAGCTAGAATTCTTGACTATCGTTTGGGCAGTGACCAAGAGGTTCAAACACTATTTGGCCTCATCCAAATTTACCATCTATACCGATAACAATCCGTTAACCCATCTGGAGACCACCAGGCTCAGCACCTTGGAACAAAGATGGATGGCTGAGTTGTCCAATTATGAGTTTGTCATTAAATACCGAGCTGGCACTAAAAATGCCAATACTGATGATTTGTCCCGTATTACAAATGCTCCTGATCCAGCAGAAGCTCTAGAGGACATGGAAGAAATAGAGATGCCGGCATTCCACCACCACGGTGCCTCCCAAGACTCTAGCCACGTGACAGGGAGAAGTCTTGCCATTCATGAAGTTTCCCTTAATCCACTACCTCACCATGGTTGGGCAGAGACGCAGAGCAGTGACCCGGCAATATGTATGGTCAAAGAGCTCCTTGGTGAAGTAGATTCATCTCCAGCTCCTGATGCGCCTGCAGAAGTCCAACAGTTGCGGAAAGAGAGAAAGAAGCTGTTCCTTTTTGAAGGCAAGTTGATCTGAAGAGCTATTAACCCACGTACGCATGAACTGGTCTGGCAGATCGTGGTCCCCAAAAAGGACATGACCATGGTCTTGGAAACTTACCACAATCAAGCAGGACACTTTGGTTGGAAAAAGCTGGAAGTAGTCATCTACGACCGCTTCTTCTGGACAGGTATGAGACGGTCTATTGAACAGTGGTGTAGGCAATGCGGCCCATGTAATTTCAGAAGAAAGAATTCTGCCAATCAAAGGGCCCCCTTGAAGCCCATCATCACTAAACAACCTTTGGAACTGGTTGCCCTAGACCACGTGCAACTAACCCCAAGCTGATCAGGGCATACCTATGCCTTAGCAATAGTGGATCACTATTCCCGTTTCCTAGTGGTCATTCCGGTGAAAGACCAAACAGCAAGAACAGCTGAAAAGGCATTCCAGGAATATTTCTGCAGACCCCATGGCTACCCAGATCAAGTGCTGACAGACAGAGGTCCAGCCTTCCAAGCAGAAGTCTTTCAAGAATTTTGCTCCCTCTATGGATGTAAAAAGATCAGAACTACACCATACCATCTGCAAGGCAATGGTCTTTGCGAAAAACTAAATCATCTTGTAATCAATTTATTGCAGATCCTACCACTGGAAGAAAGGAATCAATGGCTTGAGAAATTACCTGATTTGATTGAAATGTACAACCATATCCCAACCAGCGCCACAGGATATGCCCCAGCTTACATGATACGTGCACATCCAGGTAAACTCCCCATCGACCTGGAAATGGGAGTCCTAACTCCTGAAACCATATCCAGCCAATTGGACACTGATTGGAATACTGAAAGACAACTGCAGTTCAGCAATGTGTAGAGTAAAGTCTTGCTCAAGCTAGGCAAAAACAAGAAAGGAACTTTAATAGACATGCTGTGGCAACCCCCTTACCAACAGATGAACAAGTGTTGAAGAAAAAGAGAAGAAACCACAAGTTAGATGACCAATGGGAGGCTCAGCCTTACACTATTCATCCATCTAGCTATGACAACAGCAAAGTGTGTACCATCTCCAAAAACGGCGGAAAAACGTGTACTATCGTATCCAGAGACAGTTGATAATAAAGAAGATCCTCAGCTAAAAGAAAAGACTGATACAAAGATTTGCACTGTTCTAGGTGAATTCCCTAGTTCTTGGCTACAAGTTAGCAAAGCAGTGGTAGTTCCAGTGATGGTGTTCCCACAAAGGTCTTTACCAGAGACACCAAGTTGTTCTGGAAGCGACGAGTCGCTAATGCCAGCCACTAACACTGTTCTCGTGGAAGAATCAGAAAACTTGCCGACAGTCAGCAGTAAACCTATTGTACCCATGGTAGGTTCAAAGATTCGTAGGAAGTCATCTAGTATGCATTCCTATCTTGCGCAGATCACAGCGTAGCACACAGAGCCAAACCCCTTCTCGCTATAGAAATGATTTGTAAAATAGTCTAAGATTAATAATTTAGTTTTGACTTGTACTTACATTGAACTTTGCCTTAGGTAACATTATTAAAAATGTTAAAGAAATTGTACCCATATGGACTGTGAGATTTCAGTAGTTGCTATGCCTTTTTCTACTACAAGAACTCTTGTAAGGACTCATAAACTTGAGAAGAAAAACCGCTCATCATGCCTTGGCAGGAAGCCATCTAAAATAGCCAGTGCAGTGAATTTCATATTATGGTCTGTGTGCCCTGCAGCTGCACTCAGGGACAATCCAACCAATCAGAAGTGGTTTTGGGCTGTAATCCACGACTCAACTTAGGCTAAGTGTTGTCATTTTGTTATATGCTTATGTTCTATGTGTAGCCTGAGGATGTGCTGCCTTTAGCTAGGGGGGAATGTGGCACCCTGCACCTTTACCGCCACATTAGGGTTAAATATGTACTGTTTTGTATGTGTTTTGTGAGCAATGGGAGATATGCTTTCTCTGCTAGAGACCACAACACACACAATTTACCTCACTCCCTTACTTGTCTGAAGCTTAGAGCTTTGCAGACATACCCTAACTGGGAGGGGGAGGAGTCAAGAGTTGTTGTTTCAGTGAAGAAGAAGGAGGAAAAGAACACTCCTGGCAGCCATGATGACTTGAGTTCCATTCAGGAGTAAAGCTAAGAAGCATCAGGGAATCAGCCCCTAGGTCATCCATGCTTTCATAGCAGGGTGGTAAGCTGAGAGACTGTGTGGGTTTATACAACCAACAGCAGAGTGTTTTCCCCAGGAAGACTGCAGTGAACTAGGGTCAGTGAAGGATTGTGCAAGAAGGAACTTGAACTTTCACACAGGATCCAAGCTGCCACAAGTTGCCGAGGAGGAAAACACAGTGAGTAGTGGCTATACTGGAAAGTTCCAAACTCTGGGAAGCCTTTGTCCCTGAAGGGATTAGAATAGCAGGAAGCTTACACTGAGTCACAGCAGAGGGAAGGATAACTCCCATTTTGGAAAGCAGACTGTAACCTGGTGAGAGTTGTAATATCTCCTCTGAACTGCACCTGAACTACAGTAAATGATAAAGTGACTTTCCCTGTCTCCTGCCTTATTACTCCGTGCCTTCTATTTCCATCACAATCTCTGGGGGTCAGCCCTGGTTGGAGAGGGTTAAATATCTGCACTGCCATCACCATCTACTCCCCCAGGGATTATCTGCAGTGCCGGCTATACTACAGTCGAACACTCCAACTGGCATCACGAATCACTACATAAACTTTATTCCCATTCAATTCTACCCCTTTTACATGACTGCCTGGGGCCACAGACCGGGTCACTGCCATTGTGACACATCCCTTTAAGACAACCAGCCCGGTTCTGAGTATCCCACGGCCTCTGGGGCGCATCAAATCCAGGTGTCAGATTGAGTCCTATTGTTAGAGATTGCAACATATTTATAAATTTGAACTCCCAGATTTTTCTTTCTCTGTCACTATTAAAGTGACCTTTCAATATTAGGACTTTTAGATCTGCCAAGCTGTGTCCAGGTCTAGAGAAGTGTATCCCTACAGGTGTGTCAAGCTCATTTTTAAGTGTGTCTATGCAGATTCATCTTTGTTTATAGTTTTTGCTTAGTTTCCACCATGTATGTCCCTGCATTGCACCTTGTACACTGTATCATGTACACTACATTGGAGGATGTACATGAAAAAAAGTCCATGATCTTATAGTCCTGATTTGTGTTGGGTATGGGGACTTTATCTGTTGCTGATATGTGGTTGCAGGTTTTGCATTTCTTACTGTTACAGGGGACTGTGACTGTCTCTGATGGTGATGCAAGGGCACCTCTGACAAAAATATTCCTTAGGTTGGGAGGCTGTTTGAAAGCAATATTCCCAGAACTGCCACTGCTCTACTACAGTCTGTGATCTCTGTCGAATATGGGTTGGAGGTCAGCACCAATTTTCCTTAAAATGCTCATGTGAGGGTTGTAAGTGACCACAAGGGGCCCCCTGATGTTGTCCTCCTTCTGTTTGTAATCCAGGAGGTTGCTTCTTGGTATCCTTGTAGCTCTGTGGATATGTTCATCAATTATAAGTGGATGATGCCCTTGTTGTAGGAATGTTTTCCTAAGTGATAGTAGGTGTAGTTTTCTATCCTCATTGTCTGAACAGATCCGAATGTACCTTAGAGCTTGACTGTAGATTATTGATTTTTTTTGTGTGTCTTACCTTAATTTGATTTCCTTGGCCTGCATCATCTCATGTCCTGTTGTAATTCCTGTTTAAATGTTGCCGTCTCTTCACAGTAATTCAGTTGTAATGTAGCCTGATGAAGGGGCCTTCTGAGCCCTGAAAGCTTGCAAATATAATTTTTCTCGTTAGCAAATAAAGGTATCACTCCTTGAATACCTTTCTCATTTTTTTGGGACCTAAGTATTTACATCGCTTTTTCTGGCTAACACGATACCTCAATATTATTTTGTATTGTACATCGTAATGCCTTTACCATATACTCATTTTGGACAAAGTCTACTACATTCAATACATTTATTTTCATCTCTAATTACAGACTGGTCTTTTCTCGTCTGCTTATAACAGGGACATCTAGATAAGACAGGAGCAGCCACTGACAAGTGGGGGCACCACATCTTGTATCTTTTAGGGTGCCAATCTCCGCAGTTAGGTAGAATCAGCTTAGGACATAAGTAAGGGTGGTTTCACATTAGCGTTTAAGGCCGCAGCGTCAGCCTGCGCACGGCCGCCGCTAAGCCCCGCCCCCTGCCGCACCTCTGCCGGTAGCTCCGCCTATGGGCGCATGACGCTGCATGCGTCCTGCATCCCCTATCTTTAGCATTGGGGACACAGGCCGTGCGCAGGTATGCATTTGGTGGCGCATGCATCCTTTTGACGGTTGCGTTTGGCGCTGGTCGGCGCACCGTTGCAATTTGGTGCGCCGCATACCTGGAAACTATAGTCATTTTGCTATCAGGTCAGATTAATATTGAGGATCTGAGAGGCCAGTAGTACCTTTTTAACAACCACCTTTTCTGTTCATTGGTTATAGGGCACTTCCTTCACTGTATTACCCCTTTGTTTTTGTTGTTTGACTAATTTGGCTTTTAACAATTTTACCTAAAAAAGGTTAAATTTTAATATCCACCTTGCTCCACAGATAATTCCTTAATTATCCCCTAAGGTATATCCTGGCCCCCGTGTGTCAAATTCCTGGCTCCAGCCATATGTTCTCCCATCCTGCCCTCATGGATATCCATTCTGGCCCCATGTGATGTCCCATGATCCTGCCCTATCTGTCTCCATCATATCCAACCTGCCCCATGATCCTGCCCCATCGGGCTCCAATCCTGCCCCATCTGTCTCCATCCTGCCATCTGCTCTAATCTGCCCCCCGTGCTCCATTCTGCCCCTCTGTGTGCCATTGTGCCCCCTCCATGCTCCATTCTGCCCCCTCCATGCTCCATTCTGCCCCCGTGCTCCATTCTGCTGCCCCATGCTCCATTCTGGCCCTCGTGCTCCATTTAGCATTTAGCACTGCTGATCACACTGACTGGTACTGAGGGCATAGTAGCTGGTACTATGGGCACACTGACTGGTACTGAGGAAAAGAAAGAAAGAAATAACAGAGAGAGAGAAAAAAGAAAGAACAGAGAGAGAAAGAAAGAAAGAGAGAAAGAAAGGAAGAACAGAGAGAGAAAGAAAGAAAGAGGGGAAAGAAAGAACAGAGAGAGAAAGAACACAGAGAGAGAAAGGAAGAACAGAGAGAGAAAAAAAGAGAGGAAACAAAGAACAGAGAGCAAAATAAAGAACAGAGAGAGAAAGAAAGAACAGATAGAGATAAAGGAGGAACAGAGAGAGAAAAAGAAAGAGAGGAAAGAAAGAACAGAGAGAAAGAAAGAGGGCAAAGAAAGAAAGAACAGAGAGAAAGAAAGAGAACAGAGAGGGAGAAAGAGAACAGAGAGGGAGAAAGAGGGGAAAAAGAAAGAACAGTGAGAAACAAAGAACAGAGAGAAAGAAAGAAAAAGGGGAAAGAAAGAACAGAGAGAAAGAAAGAAACAGAGAGAGAGAAAGAAACAGAGAGAGAAAGAAAGAACAGAAAGAGAAAGAGATTCTATAAAGATACTATAGCAGCCTGGCTCCCATTGTAATGCCCACTTAAGCCTCTCAATGCCGGACATAACATGATTCGCTCACATGGCCAGCATCCTCAATTCCAGGGAGATCCCGCTGTCCGCTCTGTCAGAGGACACGGTGATGGATCTGAAGCATTCCCTGAAGTGCCTCCAAGGTTCCGTCACAATCTTCTCCTGAAATTACCTTATTTCCGGTCAGCTTCCAGCACGTCACTTCTGGTGGAGCGTCACGTGCGAGTTTTAAAGTGCTCCTCGGGGCTTCGCCGTGTACTCCTGTGTCCGCGGGAAAGGTAAACTTCCAGACGGGACAGCGGAGCAGACTCTCAAATTCGGGACTGTCCCACTGGATCTGGTATGGTTAGGAGGTATGAATGCTCCCAACCATACACCGACCTAGTACACGCACGGCTCCGCACACCTCATACACACACGGTTCCACTTTGTATGCCTCATACACACACAGCTCCGCACACACTTGGCTTCACTCTGTAAACCTTGTACACATGCAGATCTGCTCTGTACACCCCGTACACACACGGCTCAGCTCCGTACACATCGCACACACATGGCTCCGCTCCGTACATTTCATACACATGGGGCTCTTCTCCGCTCTGTACACACACGGTTCAGCTCTGCACACCTCGCATACATGTGGCTCCGCTCCACACACCTCGTACACATGTGGCTCCGCTCACCTCGTACTCATGCGGCTCTGCTCCGTACACCCCGTACACACGTAGCTTTGCTCTGCTCCGTACAAACACGGCTCAGCTCTGTACACCTCGTACACACATGGCTCCGCTCCGTACACTTCATACACGCATGGCTCTGCTCCACTCCGTACACACATGGCTCAGCTCCACCTCGTACACACGTGGCTCTGCTGCACTCACTTCGTACACATGCGGCTCCGCTCCGCACACCTCGTACTCAAGCGGCTCTGCTCCGTACACCCTGTACACACACGGCTCAGCTCCGCACACCTCGTACACACACGGCTCAGCTCCACACACCTCGTACACGCACGGCTCAGCTCCGCACACCTTGTACACGCATGGCTCAGCTCCGCACACCTCTTACACACACGGCTCCACTCCGCACACCTCGCACACACAGGGCTCCGCTCTGTACACCTCGTACACACACAGCTCTGCTGCATCTACTCTGTAAACCCCTCCTGACCCCACACATAAACTTCCCCTCATCCAGCACCTTGACAACCAGCACAGCAGAGTCCTGCAGACACCGAGGCCCGTGATCATGTGACCCCTGACACCTCCCCTCCTGTGACCTCATCACAGGTCCTGTGCACACAGAGCAGCCATATATGTGGTGTGCGGCTCTGCAGGTTGTGGTGGGTCTCTCTGGATGGGCTAGGATGGGGTGCATTTGGGGGGTGTGGCGGTGTATCAGTGCAGTGCAGGAAAGGCAGGTATAGCTCCCGAACCCGCAAGGCAATAGAGTAGGAACTGAACCTGCGTCTCCGAAGCAAGTTCAGTTCCTATATCGGCAGAATCTGCCACCCCCTATCTTCTGGGATGCACGCCGCCTGAGGCAGAGTGCTCAACTTGCCTCATGGCAGGTGTGCCCCTGGGTGCAGTCCATATCTGTGTGACTGGCCCCTAATACAAGCCTCCTCTGTATTTAAAATATTAAGCATCCACCCCTACTCATGGATGGTGGGTGTGCAAGTGGTTGTCCATCAGCATTTTACCCCTTTGCTACTTCCATTCTATACCATTAGGGCCTGCAGTAAACTGGCATTTTCGGCTGGTTTCACATTTGCGTTTTTTAGCGCTGAAAAAAACGCATATGTGCGCATGCGTTTTTTCCCCTATATTTAACATGGGTGCGCATACCTGCGCGCTTGTAAGCGCATGTATGCGATTTTCATGCGCTGCGTTTTTTTGGGGTGTGCGTTTGTATTTTCCAGACGCAGCATGTTGCATTTTTTGGCCCTGCAAAAAAGCGCATGCGCACATATGCGCACGTTTTGCGCTAAAAATGGCCATTATAGCCTATGGATGCGCATATGTGCGCACTGGCATGCTCATGTATGCGTTTTTTTGCATATGCGTTTTTTTTTTTTAACCATGGAATTTAGG
The DNA here is from genome assembly GCF_039654945.1 of Dendrobates tinctorius. NCBI lineage: Eukaryota > Metazoa > Chordata > Amphibia > Anura > Dendrobatidae > Dendrobates > Dendrobates tinctorius. The sequence goes on from NW_027361921.1 coordinate 24,788,377, forward strand.
GGTTTGGGTTAGTTAAGGGGGTTTAGGGTTAGGGTTAGGGTCAGGGTCAGGGTTAGGGTTGGGGTTTGGGTCAGGGTTAGGGTTAAGTATGGTTTGGTTAAGGGTTAGGGTCAGGGTTAGGGTTAGGGTTAGGGTCAGGGTTAGGGTTAAGTATGGTTTTGTTAAGGGTTAGGGTCAGGGTTAGGGTCAGGATTAGGGTTAAGTATGGTTTGGTTAAGGGTTAGGGTCAGGGTTAGGGTTAGGGTTAGGGTTATGGTCAGGGTTAGGGTTAGGGTCAGGGTCAAGTATGGTTTTGTTAAGGGTTAGGGTCAGGGTTAGGGTTAGGGTTAGGGTCAGGGTTAGGGTTAGGGTTAGGGTTAGGGTCAGGGTCAGGGTCAGGGTTAGTTAGGGTTTAGGGTTTGGGTTAGGGTTAAGTATGATTTGGTTAAGGGTTAGGGTCAGGGTCAGGGTTAGGGTTAGGGTCAGGGTTAGGGTTAGGGTTAGGGTTAGTAAAGTCATGGTTTGGGTTAGTGTGAGGGGCCACCTAATGTTGGAAAAAAACGCAAACGCGGTAAAAACGCACTAAAAACGCATACAAACGCATAAAAACGCTGCGTTTTTTTCATGCATGCTCATAAAAATGCTTGAAAAAAACGCAGCAGTTGTATGCTTTTGTATGCGTTTTTTCAATGCGTTTTTTTGCGGGAAAAACTCGCTGCAAAAAAAAGCAAGTGTGAAACTAGCCTTCGACATGTATTGGTAAGGCCTTCTTCACATGTTTGTTTTTTGTGTCTGTATGTAGTCCACACACACACCCATTGTAATCAATAGTGGTCAGGTTTTTCCTGTACAGGAATCACCATGATGTGTGAAGGAGGCTTAAGTATGTTTCTTTTCAGCAATGTGTCCATTTTCCAAACTGAGACTTAACAGTCAGTTCCCAAGATGGTCCACAACACAGGAAACTTTGCATAACTGCTAATCAACTTTCAGCATCTCCTTTACCAGGTAAGTGCATCATTCTTCCATTATCTTGAAAACACTATTCTAGGGAAAGAGGGTTTTGTTTTTTCATGCCCCATCCAACAGGTGTTTAATATTGCAAAGCTGATGTGGCAAATGGAAATGTTTCTAGTGAGCAAAATACATTTTTTATACCATGAAATTATGAAGAGAAAGAATCCTCTCTTCATAACTGACATGACAATCTGTTATGTCATTAGTACTTTGTCATCATGAGTTCAAGTTGAAAATCGCAGTAAAAATACACAGTAATTTAAGAAACTTACTTAAATGGTATGTCTTGTTGCACAAGGTTTTCTTTCATCTGCTGCAAATAGGAACTTTTGACATGAACATGTACTTCTCTTCCAGGATATATCTCTTCTACAATGTCTGGTTTCCACAAGTCCAGCTATGTAAAAGGAGCATTTGGAAATAAATAACACTTTTTTTGTTAATGTATTTATTCTGTCTAAATTATGTATAGACATTTAATACAGTATACAGGACTTGAAGTATTACATGAGGCATGTGTACGACACCTTGTGTAAGCTATTTCAGTAACATTAAAGAAGAACTCCCATGTATATTTTTTATTAAATGAGTGTATATGTGTATGTAATGTAGTGTGTGTATTAATATAGTCCTCTGCTGCCGCTTTCTCCAGTGTCCGATGCTGCTCTGCTCCTCTTCCCAATGACGCCACCGCAATTGCGACTAGCTGGGTCATGCTATGCTCTATTTGTGAGTCAAAAGTCTCTTTGAGGGCTCATGCACATGACCATATTTTTAGTTCTAGTGCTATCTGATAAACAAAGAGATAACATGCGGACCAATGTTATTCAGTGGGTCAGTACAGATGAGCAAGTTTTTTTCCACTGACAATCTGCATGTGAAAAAAAAATTGCATAATGCATGATTTTCTTCCAAAAATCAGATGAGACTCAATCATTCAAGTCTATGGGTATGAGAAAAAAATTGAATGAAATATGAAGCCTGAAAAAAGAAGTGTGGCTCCAGCTGCATGGAATTCTTCTTTATTAACTGAAGTAAAATTGACACATCATAAGACTTTCCATATAACCACACCAGAACAGGACAAGAGGCTACGCGTTTCGACCTACATGGTCTTTATCAAAGCCATACTCAACAAACATCACAAATCGGAGATATATATATATATATATATATATATATATATATATGCGACCAACCAATGAAATTACTTGTATAAATCACATGACATTTCCGACAGGTCCTTTGCATGAACAAAACATGACATATGAAAAATACATCCGACAACACATATGCTAAAACATTTAACAATAGTGCAACATTAAATCATGTCTTTTATTTAAGCCATTTGGATATCTGGTATTTAAATGGTAAATCCAAAATGCCTCTCGGGTGAGAAGGCATCGTCTGATGTTTCCCCCCTAGATGACAGGTTCACACGCTCAATTCTGTGTACCCTAAAATGTAATGTACTTCTAGCATGACAATCAATGAAATGCTTTGAAGCTGCTGAAATATTTCTTTCAAAATTATTTGTATTGACTATGTCATGCAAGTGCTCCCTAATCCGTATTTTTAGTTGTCTGGATGTACATCAGACATAAGCTACATTGCACTGATCACAATTAATTTTATATACTATATTGTATGAGTTGCAATTAATGTAATTTTTAATTTTAAAAACTGAAGTGTGATCACAATTGCTGAATTCTTTGGATACCTGCGCATGTTTGCACGTTTTACATATATTTGCGCCACATTTGTAAAAACCTTTAATAGTGAGCCAATTTTCTTTACATTTTTTGCGATCCAATGAAAACATGCTTGGAGATAATTTGTTCCCCAATGAAGGAGCTCTCCTGGACACCACATTTACACCGGATGCCAAAATCTGCACTAATTTCTCATCCTCATATAAACCAGGTAAAAATTTATGGACTATTTTTTTAATGCACAAAAATTGTGGACTAAATTGAAAACAGATGTATGGTTTGTTTCCTATATCCTTATTTTTATTCCTCATTAAAGATGGCATAATTAATTCCTCTCGTGTCTTTTTTTGCACTATTTGTTGCACTCTATTTAGAGTCCAATTCGGATACCTGCAGTTCTTCAATTTGTTAGTGACATGTCTGAACTCTTCCTTCAAAACCTCATCAGAACTGCAATTTCGTTTAACCCAGGTATACTCTCCTACTGGGATTGATTTTATTGTATGTTTATTGTGACTACTTGTTGCATGTAAAACAGTGTTCCCACTAAAGGGTTCGTGGTGCATTTTTGTGTGAATAATGGCACCTGCCTCACCCATCAAATCCAAATTCAGGAATTAAATTTTCTTGGAATCACATTTATACGTAAATTGGATATTATATTTATTAGAATTCAAATATGTCACAAAATCTGGTATGGCAGATACATTCCCCCCAGATAATTAGGGTATCATCGATGTATCTGCCATACCAGACTAATTGCTCCAGAAAAGGATTTGAAACAGAGTATATGAACTCCATTTCTCAAAAGGACATTACCAGGTTAGCAAGGGAAGGTGAGAATTTACCCCACATTGCCACTCCTTTTAATTGCAGAAAAAACTCTCCATTGAACATGAAAAAATTATGTGACATTAGAAACGAAACAACTTGTAAAATATAATTTTGCAGATTGACCGAAAAATTGCTATACTTGGAAAAATGAAACTGCAAAGCTCGTATTGCCACATCATGAAAAATACAGGTATATAAAGAAATTACATCACAGGTTAGCCACGTATATTTTGATGACCAAATTTTTTTTGAAAAAATGCCCAAAACCTGTTTAGAATCCTTGATGTATCCAGGGGTTCGTTGAACCAAGGGTTGGAGCAATGAATCAACCCATTGGCACAAGTGATCATTATTTGACCCAATCTCTGATACTATTGGTCGCATTGGTGGAATGCCAACAGATTTATGCATTTTAGGAACCCAGTGTATAATCGGGAGAACAGGGTTTTTTATTTCCAAAAAAATCAGCCTGATTGGTTGTCAGTACTCCCAGACTGAGACCCTCCTTAATTAAAGCACTGCTTTTTTCTTTAAATTCCTGAGCAGGGTTGTGTCTTAAATTTTATGTAGGTGGTGTTATCAGACAGTAATTCCATCATTTTTTCATGATAATCTATGGAATCTAACACCACTACCACTCCACCTTTGTCGGACATCTTTATGACCAAGCTAGAATTATCCTTTAATTCCTTTAATATCATATGTTGATGAATAGATAAATTTCTATTTGGTTTATTTAAAGACCTAGTTTGGTTATAAAGAATGAGCAAATCCCTCTCAACCATCTCTTGAAATCACTCCATACAGTTAGGTCTTGCCTGTACTGGGTAAAAATAAAGATTCTTAGTGACAAAAGAAAAAGACTGATCGCATTCTCCCTTTTTAGGTGGGGACTGCGATTCCAAGTCTTGTAAATTAATGAGCGCTAATTGCTCTTTGAAATTCATATCAGTATATTCATTACAAATACCATGAGAATAATTATGTTGTATTTGAGAAGAATGCTCATCTGAATTAATGTCACTAAAAAAATCCTTTTTAACCGTTAAGTTGCGCATAAATTTATTCACATCCAAGATGGTGGAAAAGAGATCAAAGTCCTGGTCTGGGACAAAATTGAGACCTAACGAAAGGATTTGGATTTGTTTTTCTGTAAGGCTACTTTCACACATCAGTTTTTTGCCGTCAGGCAGGATCCGGCTTTTTTTAGAAAAAACGGATCCGGCATAAATTTTGGAGAACTGTAGAAACGGATCCGTTTTTTTGCTGGATCCGTCTCTGTTCCTGGCGGCTGGCCAATTGGATCTGAGCATGCGCAGACTTAAAAAAACCGGATCCGGTTGCTGGATCCGTCTTTTTCTGGATCCGGCGCATTCCAGCGCCCATAGACTTTCATTGTAGCAAAAAGCTGGAAGCGCCGGATCCGGCGCTTCCGGCTTTTTCGCCGGAGACAAAAAACGTTACAGTAGACGTTTTTTCAAGACGCCGGAATGAGACAAGTTGCCGGATCCGGCAAAAAACGGATGAAACGCAATGCCATCCGGCGCGATCTGGCGCTAATGCAAGTCAATGGGGAAAAAACGGATCCGGCATTGCATTTTGCCGGATCCGTTTTTTCCAAAAAAAGCCGGATCGCGCCTGAAGGCAAAAAACTGATGTGTGAAAGAGGCCTAAGATTGACTGAGGATAAATTAAGAACTTTATTATAGTCCTGTGTTAATACTGGTACTTCTTCCTTCGGGTAATTACCCCTTGACCTCCTGCGATGCTTTCTGCCCCCTCGCCTTTGGCGTTTTTTGAGCGCCGATAATCTTGTTTCGATGGACCTGGAGTGTTCTCATTAATAGAAACATCTGAGGCACTTAGAGGATTATCCGAAGAATCCAAATCCGATGAGGTGAATGACACATGTGATTTAAATGTCCTTTTGAGATTTCTGCGTTTACTGTGAGTCTGGCTATATTTCAAGATGGATTTGGGAGTTTTATTAGTATTATCCCAATTGCCCCATTCATAAACCTTATTTGTGGAGTGGTCATTTAAGTCTCTGGCAAGCTTCCTTTTCTTTCGATCCATAATCTCTTCCTCCAACATGGAAACCTTATGATTCATGGAAGCTGCAAGAGAGTCAAATTGTGTCAATGATTTACACTCCACCATTGAGGCATTTAATTTCATGTTGAACTTCCTTGAGTTTCAAGTCCTCATGTTTAATTATTAATTTCATCAGGTTTAATGAACAATTGCTTAAGGCCATATTCCATTCATTTTTAAATTCTTCTGAGTAGAGAGTGGTCGGCAATTTTTTTATACGTAGACCTCTTGGTATCATATCTTTAGCCACATAGTTGTTTAAAGTGGCATGGTCCCACCATATTTTGGTCTCTTGTATTAATAGCTTTTCCAGCTTACTGAGACGCTCATCAAAATCCACCGCACCTCGATCAGGCTGATATCATGATCTCAGTGCGGGTTTGACTCGCACATGTGGGGTTAATGTCTGGAACCAGTGCTGGTGACTGGCATTTCTGGGGTTAAAGGTTTTGATCCCAGTGCAGGCTTACCTGCACACCTGGGGCTTATGATTGTGGCCTCTCCCTGGTTCTGGGATAGCTTCTTATAGCCTCAGGACGCTCCCATTCCCGTCAGTTATACTTTCGCCCTTGGCATAGTGTGGTGACCCCTGAGTGTGTTTGTGCTGTATTCTTGTTTATCTGATACTCTGTGTATGACTCGGTCTGTTCTCTGGATACTGCTTGTTGGATTCTGCTTGGTACCTTCTATGTCTGTTTGGTTTTGATCTCTGCTTGGCCCCGACTCTCCGTTCTGTCTCATCCCTGGTACTTAACTCTGTGTATGACCCGGTTTGTCTGACTTTGAGAATTCCTGTATTAGTGTTCTGCCTATCTCTGATAGCAGGACGCTAAGCCCCGCCCTCTTGTGGTCACATGACCGTAGGTCCTTCACTGCTCACTGACTCCAGATTCTCCAGGTCCTGTTTCCTTGAACTATCTGGCCATGTCTGACCCCGGGCCCCTCTGCAGTGTGGGTAAGTCCTTGCTCAGTGGTGGCTGCACGCCGACATTAACAGGACCGTGACATTATAACTGACCGTTAAGTTTTTTTTTTTTTTCTCTGTTGAGAAATATGGATCCCATACAATCTTTGGCTGAACAAATGAAAAATCTTAGTCAGATGTTTCAGGGTTTATCTCTGGAGCAGCAAGCTCTGGCTCATTCTCAGCAGCAGGTTTCTGAGACAGTGCGAGGGGCTTTAGCTGCTGGGTCTCAGGAGGCTGGGGCGAGTGATGTTGTTTTGGTGTCCCTGGTACCACCTGTTAAACTGCCTGATTTCTGGGAACAAAAAGGAGTTCAGGGTCTTCATGGAGGGTTGCAAACTCTTCTTTAGTTTGAGGCCACGTTCCTCTGGGGATGAAAGTCAGAAGGTTGGGGTCATTATGTCTTTATTAAGAGGGTCCCCACAAGCTTGGGCTTTCTCCCTTCCTCCCACTGCCCCTGGGAGAGTGTCTGTGAATGCGTTTTTTGAGGCCCTTGGGCACATATACAATGAGCCGGACCGAGTGCGATTGGCAGAGGACATGGTGATGAGTGTCTGTCAGGGGAAACACTCGGCTGAGTGGTTTTGCACAGAATTCTGCCGCTGGGCCGCAGAGGTCTCTTGGGACGACGCCGCATTTCGAGAACTCTTTCACAGAGACTTGTCAGAGCGGTTACAGGATGCATTGGCATTACATCCCCCACCTAACTCACTCGAGGACGCCATGACCCAGGCCGTCCGGATGGACCGCAGGCTGCGAGCCAAGGGGGTGATGCAGGCAGAGACTCCATTGATCCCTAGTGGAAAAGAGACTGTGTTTCTGTGCCCATGGATGTAGGGGCTCTCTCCCTGAAGGAAAAGGAGAGACAATGCCGGAGAGAAAAGCAGTTATGCTTCTACTTTGGTAAAACGGGACATTGGAAAAGGGAGTGTCCTGATTGTCCATCCTCAACCCGGTCGACGGGAAGCGACTAGGTCTGGGTAGTCAGCGGGGAGACTACTCAGACCCTCAGGTACCCTTTTTCTCATTTTCTAAGGTGTTGCTTCATGTAGAACTGTTAGTGGACGGTTGTTTTTTTCCCTCTACAGCTTTCGTGGACTGCGGATCATCCATCAATCTTATTGACTCCCAATTGGTCACATGCTGTAAGATAGGGACAGTTAGACTTAAGGTTCCAATCAAAGTGGTGGCCATTGACTCCTCCCCCTCACTAAAGAGGGAATTCTCTTTATGTCTGACTTGCTTTCGCTCAAAGTGGGCGCTACCCATGTGGAAAACTTAAGTTGCTTGGTTCTGGACAATCTACCTGCAGGATTGGTGTTGGGCATGCCCTGGTTACAACGCCATAACCCAGTCATTAATTGGAAAATGGGGGAGATTGTTCAGTGGGGGTTTAATGATTCGATGTTATGTGATAAGTCTGCACTATTGGTTGAACCTGTTAAATCTGTATCTGTGTCATCTGTCGAGCTGGAAGGTATTCCGGAGTACCTGAAAGAATTCGAAGATGTCTTCTCTGAAAGCGAGGCCGAGACGTTGCCGCCACATCGACCCTTTGACTGTGCTATCGAGTTAGTCCCGGGGGCTAAATTGCCTAAAGCCCATCTGTTTAATTTGTCTGGCCCTGAGTGCTTGGCCATGAAAGATTACATTGCTGAGAGTCTTCACAAAGGACACATATGTCCCTCAGTCTCACCTGTGGCGGCAGGGGTTTTTTTTGTAAAGAAAAAAGATGGCGGTTTACGTCCCTGCCTCGATTTTCGTGAGCTCACCAAGATTACTGTACAAAATACATACCCCCTTCCGTTGATTCCCGATTTGTGCAACCAACTTTCAGGGGCAAAATGGTTCTCCAAACTGGATCTTCGAGGGGCATATAATTTGATAAGGGTCCAGGAGGGGGATGAATGGAAAACCGCGCTCCTCACGACCAAGGGACTGTTTGAAAATTTAGTCATGCTGTTTGGTCTTACCAATGCCCCAGCCATATTTCAGAATTTCATCAAAGTGGTATTCTCGGATCTCATTGGTCGTTTTGTTCTCATTTACTTAGACGATATTCTGATTTACTCTCCCGACAGCCAATCTCATCTGAATCATGTACGAACCGTTCTCCAAAGACTGAGGGAAAATCATCTGTATGCCAAATTAGAGAAATGTGTGTTTTTTGTTCAAGAATTGTTTTTTTTGGGATTAATTGTGTCCTGTGAGGGTTTTTGCATGGACCCTAAGAAGGTGCAGGCCATTACTGATTGGGTGCAACCCCGAAACCTTAAGGGCCTTCAGCGCTTCTTGGGGTTCTCCAATTATTACCGCAAATTTATTCGAGGGTTTTCACAGGTGGTCAAACCACTCACAGATCTTACATGTAAAGGTGCGGAGGTGAGAAACTGGTTCTCGTTCGCGAAAGAGGCCTTTGTGACCCTGAAAAGAAGCTTTATGCCTGCTCCCGTGTTAGTACAGCCAGATCCATCCAAACCATTCGTCGTGGAAGTGGACACCTGTGAGGTGGGGGAGGGCGGTAATGTCCCAAGGGCCTGCCACTCTAACCAACCTCAGGCCATGTGCTTTCTTTTCCAAGAAGTTCTCTGCTGTGGAAAGAAATTACGACGTAGGCAATAGAGAGCTTCTTGCAGTCAAATTGGCGTTTGAAAAAATGGAGGCACTTTTTGGAGGGGGCCAGTCACCTGGTTACGGTGATCACGGATCACAAAAATTTGTCATACATTGAGTCTGCTGAAAGACAGGCCCGTTAGTCACTTTTTTCCCCCGCATTCAGTTTACGATTACATTTCGTCCAGGGTCTAAGAATGTCAAGGCTGATGCCTTATCGCGCTGTTTTCAGCCGGTGTCTCCCCCTGAGCCACCATCCTCCATTCTTCACCTTGGGGTTGTGATAGCAGAGGTCTCGTCTGAATTGGAACGGGAGATTCAGGGGGCCCAGTCGCGGGCCCCGGTGGCCAAGCCGGAGGGGAAGTTGTTTGTCCCAGAGCAACTTCGCCTGAAACTCTTGCAGGAGTTCCATGAATCCAAGCTGAGTGCTCACCCTGGTATTTCAGCCACGCGTCTGGCGGTGGCTAGGATCTTTTGGTGGCCTACCCTTGGTTCGGACATAAAAAAATTCATTGCTGGTTGTGGGGTCTGTGCTCGTTCTAAAAGCTCTCATAGCTGGCCGGCAGGGGAGCTGATGCCCTTGGCAGTGCCTGAAAGACCATGGACTCACTTATCCATGGATTTTGTTACCAATCTCCCTCCATCTAAGGGTAATACAGTGGTATGGGTAGTGGTGGACAGGTTTTCTAAGCAGGCTCATTTTGTACCCCTGTCCGCACTACCGTCAGCTGAGACGTTGTCCAGGTTGTTTGTGCAGCATGTGATCCGGTTGCATGGGGTACCCCTGAATGTGGTGTCTAATCGTGGTGTGCAGTTTGTGGCTAAGTTTTGGCATGCTTTCTGCAAAAAATTAGGGATGTCTCTGCCCTTTTCGTCTGCGTCTTCGTCTGAGAGCAATGGTCAGACGGAGCGCACTAACCAGTCTCTGGAACAGATCCTCAGGTGTCTAACCTCTGCTAGACAGAATGACTGGTGCGATGCACTGCCATTGGCTGAATGTGCCTTCAATAGTCGGGTGAGTCAATCCACGGGTATGACTCCTTTTTTGATCAATTATGGGTTCAGTCCTCATTTTGGTTTGTTTTCTTGTCTGGACTCGGGGTGTCTCGGGGCTGAGGGCTCTGTTCAGCGATTACAGAATACGTGGGCAGAAGTTCAGCAGATTATATCTAGGTCTCAGGGCAGGTATAAGTTTTTCGCGGACAGGAAACAAACACCAGGGCCCACGTTTCAGGTTGGAGACCAGGTTTGGCTCTCCACGTGAAAAATTTAAAGTTGAAGGTTATTTCAGCCAAGTTGGGGCCCAAATTCATTGGCCCATACAAGATTGTGAAAAAAATCTCAATCCAGTGGCGTATAGGCTGTGCCTTCCACCCTCTTTCAAGATCCCTAACGTCTTCCACAAATCTCTACTGAAACCTTTTGAAGCAGTCCGGGGAGACTCCGAGTTCGTTGCTCCTCCTGTTTTGGTCGAGGGGCAGGTGGAGTACGAGGTTGGTCATATCGTAGATTCCAGGTTGGTACGGTGGTCGGTACAGTACCTGGTTCATTGGAAGGGGTATGGACTGGAAGACAGGTCCTGGGTACCGGCCCGGTTGATGCATGCTGATCGCCTGGTGCGGGCTTTCCATGCTAAATACCCAGGCAAGCCTAGGGGGTCCAGAGGCCCCCCGTTGAGAGGGGGGTACTGTCATGATCTCAGTGCGGGTTTGACTTGCACACGTGGGTTTAATGTCTGGAACCAGTGCTGATGACTGGCATTTCTGGGGTTAAAGGTTGTGATCCCAGTGCAGGCTTACCTGCACACCTGGGGCTTATGAATGTGGCCTCTCCCTGGTTCTGGAATAGCTTCTTATAGCCTCAGGATGCTCCCATCCCCATCAGTTATACTTTCGCCCTTGGCATAGTGTGGTGACCCCTGAGTGTGTTTGTGAGGTGTTCTTGTTTATCTGATACTCTGTGTATGACTCGGTCTGTTCTCTGGATACTGCTTGTTGGATTCTGCTTGGTACCTTCTATGTCTGTTTGGTTTGGATCTCTGCTTGGCCCCGACTCTCCGTTCTGTCTCATCCCTGGTACTTTACTGTTATCTCTGTGTATGAACCGGTTTGTCTGACTTTGAGAATTCCTGTATTAGTGTTCTGCCTATCTCTGATAGCAGGACGCTAAGCCCCGCCCACTTGTGGTCACATGACCGTAGGTCCTTCACTGCTCACTGACTCTAGCTTCTCCAGGTCCTGTTTCCTTGAACTATCCGGCCATGTCTGACCCCGGGCCCCTCTGCAGTGTGGGTCAGTCCTTGCTCAGTGGTGGCTGCACGCCGACCTTAACAGGACCGTGACAGCTGACTTGAGAACACCTGTGCGGCTTTTTTGGATCGATCTTTCATGATATCCGTGGCCATGTTGCACCTTTTAATACATAACAAAGTTCCAAGACTGGTGGGTTGTGCAATGCAATAATACTCATTTTGGATGGAGAGAAAAACTGGGGGCACGGCAATCAGACTGTGCAATGGTAGAAAATAACGGAAGAAGTCAGCTCACCAGTAAGCAGAAGCAGTATCACAGAGCTCCGTATAGACCAACGTCAGGAAATCAGAAAAAAGAAGTGTGGCTCCAGCTGCATGGAATTCTTCTTTATTAAATGAAGTAAAATTGACACATCATATGGAGCGTCTTATGATGTGTCCATTTTACTTCATTTAATAAAGAAAAATTCCATGCAGCTGGAGCCACACTTCTTTTTTCTGATTTCCTGACGTTGGTCTGTACGGAACTCCGTGATACTGCTTCTGCTTACTGGTGAGCTGGCTTCTTCTGTTTTTTTCTACCATGACATATGAAGCCACATCTAATTTTTACATATACATTACATTTCTGTAACATAGGAAACTGTGAATGATCTTGTATATGATTAATAGCTGCTACATAGGCTTGCATTGTACAAGTCACTTTCGAGATATGAAGAGCATTGTGTGACCATCAGATTTTGTAGAAAGACGATGTCACACAGAAGAGAAGAACGCATTGGACACTAGAGAAAGCAGCTGTAGATTAGATACACTCACACTACATCACATGCAAATACAGTATACAGACACATTTTATTAAAAGAAAATACATGGGAGATCTTCTATCTTACTGCATGGTTTATGATTAGAGAGGAGCAGATCGTTTGAAATTCCAACTTGACATCTTTGCTGAATTTTCCCCAAAAATTCAATTTGCAGCAAATAAATTTGTGCAATACTCAAAGAGACTGAAATTTCAATATTGTATGCATATGTCATCTACCCATGGTAACATGGAGATGGAAACCAAATCCCAGTCTCGCACCCGACTGGGACCCACTGATCTGTGAGGGCCGAGATACTGACCACCAATGTACTAGGTATGATAATCTGCTAGATATCACAGCTGCATGTTATTTTATTGGGAAGCCAGCATTACCATGCAAAACATCATTAGTCTGCTCTCTGATGCTTTAGCAGTGTGGAGAATGGTATCGGCAAGTAATTTTTAATGTTTGCAAATTGCAAATTGAATCGCTAAATTTTTGAAGTTGTGTGGAACCATGAAATTTAGGAAATGTGACTCAAACTCAGTTCTCTGCAAATCAATATTCTTATTGATACTCAAAATACATTTTTATGTATAAAATAATTTTTTTAAATATGGAAAATTTAGGAAATTAAGATTCACAAATAGACACAATGGGCCCAATTCACGCCAGTCTTAATGATGGGTCATGCTAAAGTCAGAATCTCCTGATTCATGCCTCTTCATATATTTGGAGTGTCTGACAAGTGAGGTGCACCACCGTGCCCTACACCTGAAATCTCCCTTCAGCTTGAAACTGGAGTGAGATTTGTAGCATAGCATTGCCACAGCTTGTCATGAATTGGATGAGATGTGGCATCACTCCCCCCACCATGCCCCCATCCAAACCCAGTTCTGCCTCTGTCAGAAAAGGGAGAAACTGATGAGAACATGCCAAATATTGCAAAAACTCTGAGTTATGCCTAAATTTTGAGACTTTTCAAAGCTTTTACGCTAGAATTCTGGAGTAAAAGCTTTGGTGAATTGGGCCCAATATGTATATTATGAAGTTACCCATTATTTCTGCACCAATTAAGTAATATAGGTTGCATTTTATCAAAATTGTGCACCATAAAAAAAATTGCCAAAAACCCATGAGAATGTAGCTTTAGATGACAGAAAAATAATTTTCTGCAACAAATCTGGTTGCTGTGAATCTACCATTATTTCTGTGTAACTGCAGGAAATACAAATATAATATATTCTTACCCGCCATTGTATTAATACATCCTGTAGATGCTGCACTTGCTGGTCTGTCCGAGGTGTTACTTTTAGCACTTGATCACTAAAATAATCAAAATTTGCCATAATCATGAGTATGTCATTCTATCTCTAGTTACTTTTATTATACAGCTAGGTTTGACTATAAGACTACCTTGATGAATTCCTGTGTCCCTTCCCCCCCAAAAAAATTCTAGCTACTTTATTTATAAGATCTAACACGTTTAAAAGGTTTATTTTCAAATAACATATTTTGTACATTGAACACATTGAAAATATCTAGATAATATTAACCCCTTCAACCCCAAGGGTGGTTTGCACGTTCATGACCGGGCCAATTTTTACAATTCTGACCACTGTCCCTTTATGAGGTCATAACTCTGGAACGCTTCCATGGATCCCGGTGATTCTGACATTGTTTTCTCGTGACATATTGTAATTCATGATAGAGGTAAAATGTCATTCAAATAACTTGTGTTTATTGTGAAAAAAATGGAAATTTGGTGAAAATTTCGCAATTTTCCAACTTTGAATTTTTATGCCCTTAAATCACAGAGATACGGCACACAAAAAACTTGATAAGTAACACTTCCCACATGTTTACTTTACATCAGCACAATTTTGGAACCAAAAGTTTTTTTTGTTAGGAAGTTATAAAGGTTAAAAATTGACCAGCGATTTCTCATTTTTGCAACACCATTTTATTTTTACGGACCACATCACATTTGAAGCCACTTATAGGGGTCTATATGATAGAAAATACCCAAAAGTGACACCATTCTAAAAACTTCACCCCTCAAGGTGTTCAAAACTACATTTAAGAAGTTTATTAACCCTTTAGGTGCGTCACAGGAATTTTGTGAATATTTAAAAAAAATGAACATCTAACTTTTTTTCACAAAAAAAAAATATTTCAGGTTCAATTTTTTTATTTTACCAAGGGTAACAGGAGAAATTGGACTGCAAAAGTTATTGTGCTATTTGTTCTGAGTACGCTGATACCTGATATGTGGGGGGGAACCACTGTTTCGGTGCATGGCAGAGCTCAGAAGGGAAGGAGCGCCGTTTGACTTTTTCAATGCAAAATTGGCTGGAATTCAGATCGGACGCCATGTCACGTTTGGAGAGCCCCTGATGTACCTAAACAGTGGAAACCCCCTACAAGTGACCCCATTTTGGAAACTAGACCCCCCAAGGAACTTATCTAGATATGTGGTGAGAACTTTGAACCCACAAGGGCTTTACAGAAGTTTATAACGTACAGAGGTACAATTAAAAAAATCATATTTTTTCCACAAAAATGATCTTTTCACCCCCAATTTTTATTTTCCCAAGGGTAACAGGACCCTAAGAGTTATTGTGCAATTTGTCCTGAGTATGCTGATACCCCACATGTGGGGGTAAACCACTATTTGGGCGCATGGCAGAGCTCGGAAGGGAAGCAGCGCCATTTGACGTTTTTGGCTGGAATTGAGATCGGACACCATGTCGCGATTGGAAAACCCCTGATGTACCAAAACAGTGGAAACCCCCACAAATGACACCATTTTGGAAACTAGACCCCCCAAGGAACTTATCTAGATGTGTGGTGAGCTCTTTGAACCCCCCAGTGCTTCACAGAAGCTTATAACGCCCGGGTGTGAAAATAAAAAACATGATCTTTTAGTCACCAATTTTCTTTATTTTCCCAAGGGTACCAGGAGAAATTGGACCCCAAAAGTTGTCCAATTTGTCCTGAGTACGCTGATATCCCATATGTGGGAGAAAACTACTGTATGTGCACACGTCGGGGCTCGGAAGGGAAGTAGTGACGTTTTGGAATGCAGACTTAGATGGAATGGTCTGCGGGTGTCATGTTGTCTTTGGAGAGTCTCTAATGTACTTAAACAGTGGAAACCCCCCACAAATGACCCCATTTTGGAAAATAGACCCCCTAAGGAACTTATCTAAATGTGTGGTGAGCATTTTGAACCCCTAAGGGCTTCACAGAAGTTTATAATGCCCGGGCATGAAAATAAAAAAAATCGTATTTTTTCCACAAACGTGATCAATTAGTCCCCAATTTTTTTATTTTCCCAAGGGTAACAGGAGAAATTGGACCCCAAAAGTTGTTGTCCAATTTGTCCTGAGTACGCTGATACCCCATATGTGGGAGAAAACTATTGTGTTGGCACACGTCGGGGCTCGGAAGGGAAGTAGTGACGTTTTGGAATGCAGACTTTGATGGAATGGTCTGCGGGTGTCGTGCGTTTGGAGAGCCCCTGATGTACCTAAGGCCGGTTTCACATTTGCGCTTTATAGCGCAGCGACGGCCTGCGCACGGCGGCCGCTAAGCCCCACCCCCTGCCAGCTCCCTGCCCACCCCTTCCGGTCATCGCCGCTTACTAGTGCACATGGACGCTTGCGAACTGCGCACCCTATCTTTAGCATAGGGTGCGCAGATCGTGCGCTGGCCGTGTGCTAGCAGGATTTTGCCATGCGCTGCGCACTTTTGAAGGTGCGCCGTGTGCACCGAAATGCAACATGCTGCGTTTGGTGCATACGGGCGCACCTTCAAAAGTGTGCAGCGCACGGCAAAATCCTGCTAGCGCACGGCCAGCCCACGATCTGCGCACCCTATGCTAACGATAGGGTGTGCAGATTGCAAGCGTCCATGTGCGCTAGTAGGCGGCGATGACCGTAAGGGGCGGGCAGGGAGCCAGCAGGGGGCGGGGCTTAGCGGCGGCCATGCGCAGGCCGTCGCTGCGCTATAAAGTGCAAATGTGAAACCAGCCTAAACTATTGAAACTCCCCACAAATGACCCCATTTTGGACACTAGACCCCCCACGGAACTTATCTAGATGTGTGGTGAGCACTTTGAACCCCCAAGGGCTTCACAGAAGTTTATAATGCCCGGGCATGAAAATAAAAAAAATTGTATTTTTTCCACAAACATGATCAATTAGTCCCCAATTTTTTTATTTTCCCAAGGGTAACAGGAGAAATTGAACCCCAAAAGTTGTTGTCCAATTTGTCCTGAGTACGCTGACACCCCATATGTGGGAGAAAACTACTGTATGGACACACGTCGGGGCTCGAAAGGGAAGTAGTGACGTTTTGGAATGCAGACTTTGATGGAATGGTCTGCGGGTGTCATGTGTGTTTGGAGAGCCCCTGATGTACCTAAACTATTGAAACTCCCCACAAGTGTCCCCATTTTGGACACTAGACCCCCCATGGAACTTATCTAGATGGTGGTGAGCACTTTGAACCCCCAAGTGCTTCACAGAAGTTTATAACGCCCGGGCGTGAAAATAAAAAAATCATTTTTTTCCACAAAAATGATATTTTTGCCCCCAATTTTTTATTTTCCTAAGGGTAACAGGAGAAATTGGACAACAAAAGTTGTTTTGCAATTTGTCCTGAGTAGGCTGATACCCTACATGTGGGGGTAAAACACTGTTTGGGCGCATGGCAGAGCTTGAAAGGGAAGGAGCACCATTTGACTTTTTCAACTCAGAATTGGCTGGAATTGAGATCAGACGCCATGTTGCATTTGGAGAGCACCTGATGTGCCCAAACAGTGGAAACCCCCAATTCTAACGCCAACCCGAACCCCAACACACCCCTAACCCTAATCTCAGCCCTAACCCTAATGGGAAAATGGAAATAAATACAATTTTCTTTTAATTTTATTATTTTTCCCTAACTAAGGGCGTGATAACGGGGGTTTGATTTACTATTAATGGTGGGTTTTTATGTTTGGCGGCTGTCACATGCTAAAAGACGCTTTTTATTGTAAAAATAGTTTTTGCATCACCACATATTGAGAGCTATAATTTTTCCGTATCTTGACCCACCAAGTCATTTGAAGTCTTATTTTTTGCGGGACGAGTTGATGTTTTTATTGCTACTATTTTCAGGCACATGACATTTTTTGATCGCTTTTTATTCTGATTTTTGGTACGCAGAATGAACAAAAACCAGCATTTCATGAATTTCTTTTGGGGGTGCGTTTACACCGTTCCGCGTGCGGTAAAATTGATAAAGCGGTTTTATTCTTCGGGTCAGTACGGTTACAGCGATACCTCATTTAGGTTTTTTTTATGTTTTGGCGCTTTTATGCAATGAAAACTATTTTATATAAAAAATAATTATTTTTGCATCGCTTTATTCTGCAAGCTATAACTTTTTTATTTTTTTGCTGATGATGCTGTGTGGTGGCTCATTTTTTGTGGGACAAGATGACATTTTCAGCGGTACCATGGATATTTATATGCGTCTTTTTGATCGCGTGTTATTGCACTTTTTGTTTGGTATGATAACAAATCATTATTTTTTGCTTCGTTTTTTATTTTTATTTTTTAAGGGGTTCGATAAAGGGGTTAACTAATGGGACAGTTTTATAGAGCAGGTCGTTACGGACACAGCGATACCTAATATGTGTACTTTTATTGTTTTGTTTTTTTTTATTTCCAAAAAATGGATTTATTGGGGGAATATTTTTTTTTCTAATTTATTTGGATATTTTTTTTTAAATTATTTTAACACTTTTTTTTTAACTTTATTACATAGTCCCAGGTGGGACATCACTGTCCTGTGACAGATCAGCGATCTGTCACAGGCACTGCTGCAGACTTCCTCATGCCTGCGCTTTGCAGGCACTGAGGAAGTCGGATTCGGGGGCCTGCAGGATAGGAGCCCCCCGCAGCAGCGCTGCACATTGCGCTGCTGTGGGGGGGCTCAGGGAAGCACGAAGGGAGCCCCCTCCCTGCCGATGCTTCCCTTTAACCCCCGGTACACTGCGATCATGTTTGATCACGGTGTGCAAGGGGTTAACATGTCAGAGGCGGTCCGTGACCACCCCTGACACATTATGCCGGGTGTCAGCTGTGATAATCAGCTGACACCCGGCCGCGATCAGCGGCGCTCACCACGTGGGCGCCGCTGATTGCGCTTGACGTACTATCCCGTCCATGGGCATAGGGGCCCGGGTCCCATGGACGGGATAGTACGTCTGATGTCAGAAAGGGGTTAAAGCTTTACAATCACTGCAATCTGAATGAAGATTTCACACACTTCTGCATTTTGTGTTCTCTCACACACCTCTGTATCTTTTTAGCACTTGAAAAATGACATGAAGTTTAAGAAAATTTTAATGTGTTTTTTTACATGCATTTTTTGCTTCATTTGTAACTAGGATGTTTGCCATTTTTGAAGTCCTATAAAGAAACTGATGGGGACAAAACACCAGAAAAACTGTACACAGAGCATGCTGATTTTGAAAAAGGAATACTGACTTATAATGGCAACAAAATGGCGCAAAGCATTATGTCCTTGTAGTGCATTTCATTTTACAGTATAAACAATGTAAAATTATAAAACAGCTAACCTCTTCCACCATTAAAACACTATGCCCCCCAAAAAAACGTTTTATTCTCAGAAGAGTCCCTGTGTGTGAAACTAGTCTTAGGAATAATTCAATTTCGTTTCAAAAAACGTATTAAAATGCACAAATAGCTTGTGCGCTCTCCACAGGTGCCATAACAGACAGAGGCTACGCGTTTCGACCTTGTCGGTCTTTAACCAAGCCATACTAGTACATATACAGCTTATCTCTATATAGAAAATTGTAACCAATCACAACACAATAGTATATCACATTACAGATAAGCAGGTCCTATACAAAATTTAAAAGCATTAACCATGATATTTATGGTATAAAACAAACAGAAAAATGAATGAATAAAAAAAATGGAAAAATAAACAAAAACAAAAAAAATTAATTAAAAAATGATGAATGAATGAGAAAAAAACAAAAAAAAAACCATGGTAAATTAACAATAATGTAGCATTAAATAATTTCTTTTGTTGAGACGACCAGGGATTCTAGTGTTTAAGTGGTAGATCTAATAAGCTTCTTTGGTAAGGAGATGCCGTCTGGCATCCCCTCCCCGAAAAGGTATGGTGACTAGTGTTGAGCATTCCGATACCGCAAGTATCGGGTATCGGCCGATATTAGCTGTATCGGAATTCCGATACTGACTTCCGATACTTTTTTCATATCGGATACCGGAATCGGAAGTTTCCATAATGCTATGAACTCCGGTCGCTTTGATTCAGCCAATGGGAATCCTGAGAAGTGTGGGCACATCCTGTTAGGCATGTAGGCATGTTAACTATTGGCATGGCTGTGATTGGCTGCTGAAATTATGTCATGATGCACTATAAAAGCCGCCGCCGCAGCCATTTCTGGTCACTCTGCTGTGAATTCAGTTAGGGACAGGCTGCTGTTGAAGACTGTGAGGGACAGTTAGAAATAGCGATACTACAAAACATATTGTGCTTTAACCAGGCTACATAAACCACCACTGTAGCTTTCTTTTCCCTAGCAGCAGTGTTCACAGCTGTCTGCAAGGGCTGTGTGAGTGCAGCTCGCGCTGTGGAGTGGGTCCTGCAGCCACGTCTGGTTGTAGGCCGCCCAGCGTGCATCACTGCTGCCTCATACATATTTTTCTTTTTGAGCTGCTTATTTTTCAAAAATTCTATCTAGTGTGCTTCCATCCGTATCCATATACGTTGGTTGCAAACACTAGTAGTAGACAGCGGAGCCTTTCTGCAGCCTTTCAGTGCTAGTGCCCACTTAGCTGCACTGTTCACGGCTGTCTGAGAGGTCTCTGACTGTGTGTGAGTGCAGCTCATGCTGAGTACTGTGTCCTGCAGCTACGTCTGGATGTAGGCCGCTCAGCGTGCGTCACTGCCTCACACATTTTTCTTTTATTGCAGCTCATTTTTTCTTCTCCTATTAGTGTGCATCCATCCGTATCCATATACGGTGGTTGCAAACACTCTAGGAGTAGACAGCGGAGCCTTTCTGCAGCCTTTCAGTGCTAGTGCCCACTTAGCTGCACTGTTCACGGCTGTCTGAGAGGTCTCTGACTGTGTGTGAGTGCAGCTCACGCTGAGTAGTGTGTCCTGCAGCTACGGCTGGTTGTAGGCCGCTCAGCGTGCGTCACTGCCTCACACATATTTTTCTTTAATTGCAGCTCATTTTTTCTTCTATTAGTGTGCATCCATCTGTATCCATCTACATTGGTTGGTTGCAAACACTATATAGGAGTAGATAGAGGAATCTTTTTTTCTGGCTTGTGCCCTTCATCTGCAGCCAGATTAGTATTACCCAATTTTTTTGGAGCCTCATCTTTTGCATTATAGGTTACCTGCCTGCATTGTAATAGCTCCAAAAAGTTGGTGATACTATCACTTTCAAATCTTTGGTCACATCCTTTTAGTTATTTTTCACAAAAAAAAAACAATAAAGTTCACAAAACACTACATTTGAAAGTTGTGTAGGCCACATTAGCTCCTATTAAAGTGTAGTCAACACACACACTTCATAAAATTAGTGTTTCTTCTACCTGTAACCAGCTGTTCAGGAATAAGCACACTAAGCCCCCCTTTGTACTTTTCTGCCTATCTTTATTAGTCTAGCAAGATGAAGAAGGCAGGGAGTAAGGCACGTGGGCATAGGCGTGGAGTTTCAGCAGGGAGAGGACGTGGGGATTCTGCAGGGAGAGGACGTGGGGATTCTGCAGGGAGAGGACGTGGGGATTCTGCAGGGAGAGGACGTGGGGATTCTGCAGGGAGAAGACGTGGGGATTCTGTGCCTGCTGCGGGCACCAGTGAGTCTGCATTCCTCAGTTTTAGCAGGCAACAGTCCTTTATGCGCAGCTTTGTAGGACCTCACCGTACCCCACTGCTGCGGGAGGAACAAATTGAAGCCGTTGTCAGATGGATGGCAGCTAACGCATTGACTTCAATTACTTCCACATCCTCTCAGGGCCAGAGCACCGAAGAACAACCATCTGTCTCTTCACCACCTTCCAAAGTGCCCAGGCAGTCAGAGAGCCCTGGACAGGAGCCATCACAGTCTCTACTTCTGTTCTCTGAATCTGTTGGCTTGGAATGAGGGGGCCAGCTAAGCAGCATTCCAGAATGTGAAGAAGAGGGAGTATGCAGTGATGCGCAACTTCTTTTTCCCTCTGAATCTGAAGAGGCGGGTGGGCCAGTGCCTATGGTCAGCACACCTCAGTACGCATCAGATGATGACGAGACTCAGTTACCACTTTCTGGTGCGTACGGTGCTGGTGAGACAACCCAGGAGAAGCAGGTGTTTGAGGAGGGGAGTGTAGATGATGAGGTCCTTGACCCATCATGGCGTGAGGAACAGGAAGGTGGTGGGAGCAGCTCTGAAGAAGAGATTCCCCGAATGTCCAAAACAGGAGGGAGAGGGAGGGGGCAGACTTGGTTGCCTGTAGCCTCCACTTCGGCACCCGGTAGGAGCAATCCTCTTTCAAAAGGCAAAACGGGCGCTCCCAAGACTTGCAGTGTGTGGTCCTTTTATGACACAGTTGCAGATGACATTTGCTTTGTCAAATGCAAGCTGTGTCATCAGAAAGTCAAAAGAGGGGAAAATGTCAGCAACCTCAATATCACAAATATGTGGAAACATGTGCGGACCAAGCACGTGGTGGAGTTACAGAGACACACTGAAGACGTAGGCCAACCTACAGCACCTCCTACCACCTCTTCAGCTCGTGTTGTAGCTTCTTCCTCCAGCTCACACACAGCTGGTTTGGCTTCCTCACAGGATTGCCATGGAAGAACCTCTGGCACTGTTGTCCAGAGACCCAGTGAACTTCCACCCACAGAACCACATTCCCAGTCCTCCTCACACTCCCAGGCCACTCTACAGCCATCGGTAGCACAGGCATGGGATAAAAGGGAGCCATACTCGGCAAACCATCCCCGAGCACAAGCTCTGAATGCTGGCATTGCCAAGCTACTGGCACTTGAAATGCTGTCATTCAGGCTGGTGGAGACAGACACCTTCCGGGACTTGATGGCATTGGCAGTCCCACAATACACTGTGCCGAGCCGCTTTTATTTCAGCAGGCGAGCTGTCCCTGCCCTGCAAAAACATGTGGAGGGAAAAATACAACATGCGCTACTAAATGCCGTCAGTAGCAAGGTCCACCTGACCACTGATGCGTGGACCAGTAACCATGGACAGGGACGATACCTTTCCCTCACTGCCCATTGGGTCAATGTTGTGGAGCCGGGTACAGATCTGGAGAGTGGCGCTGTACGTGTTCTGCCAACTCCTCGGATTGCAGGAATCCAGTCTGTACACATTGACTCCTCCTCCTACTCAAGTTCCTCAGAAACAGCGCAGCAGGAGCCTGTTACGACCAATATGAGCACAGCCATGGCCAAACGTCAACAGGCCGTACTCAAATTAATTTCTTTGGGTAATCAAAGCCACACAGCGCAGGAGCTCTGGAATGCCATCAAGCAGGACAGCGACGTGTGGTTTCTGCCAGCGAATCTCCAGCCGGGCTTGGTAGTGTGTGACAATGGCCGAAATCTGGTGGCAGCTCTTGGCCTAGGCAACCTCACTCACATCCCATGTCTGGCACATGTGCTGAACTTCGTCGTGCAGAGCTTTCTGAGGGACTATCCGGATCTTGATGCACTGCTGCACAAGGTCCGCATAGAGTGCACTCACTTGCAGCATTCCAGCACGGCAAGATCACGCCTTGCTGCTCTGCAGCGCCGATTACGCCTTCCGGAACATCGCATCATATGTGACCTACCCACCAGGTGGAATTCAATGTTACATATGTTGGAGCGGTTGTGTGAGCAGCAGGCAGCAGTCATGGAGTACCAGCTGCATCAGGCGCAAACAAGTCGCACTGTGCGCCGGTCACACTTCAGCACCACTGAGTGGGCCTCTATGAAGGACATCTGCCTCGTTTTGCGTGCCTTCGATGATTCCACGCTGATGGCGAGTGCAGATGATGCACTAGTCAGCATAACTGTCCCCCTTATCTGCCTGCTTCCAAAAACACTGCAAGCACTAAGGGAGGAGGTTTTGGAAGAGGTGGAGGATGAGGAGTCCTAAATGCCATCTGCTTCTGGACAGTCTGAGCTACGGGGTTCCTCACAAAGGCCTAGGCAGGGGACACTTTGTGAGGAGGATGAGGAGGAGTCGATGGAGGAGGAAGACATCTCTCCAGAGGAGGGAGGTACACAATCCTCTAGTCAGTATGTACAGCAAGGGTGGGGTGATGCAGAGCAGGCAGAAATGACGCCTCAAGCAGGGGACAGTGTTTATTTGGCAGTTGGGAGTCTGCAGCACATGGTTGATTTCATGCTGCAATGCCTGAGAAATGACCGCCGCATCGCCCACATTCTCAACACGACTGATTATTGGGTGTACACCCTCCTAGATCCTCGCTACCGGGACAACTTACAAAGCCTCATACCACCATTGAACCGGGGGCGTAAACTGCGGGAGTACCAAGACACACTGGTGCAGTCCATCATGTTTTCCATTCCACCCGACAGCAGTGGTGCTAGTGCTTTACAAAGCAGCTCTGTGTGTCGAGGCAGTGGAGGAAACTCAGCACAAAGAGGGAGCAGAGGCAGCGCCTCACCACAAGGCAAGACCACTATGGCCCAAATGTGGCAAAGTTTTGTGTGTCCGCCACAATTGTCTACACCATCACAGACGGCTCCAGTCAGCAGGAGGCAACGTTTTTGTCAGATGGTGACAGACTACATGTCTTGCCCTGTTAGTGTACTCCCAGATGGCTCTCCCCCCTTCAAGTTTTGGGTCACTAAGCTGGATACATGGCCAGAGCTTAGCCAGCATGCATTGGAGGTGCTGGCTTGCCCTGCTGCCAGTGTATTATCGGAATGCGTCTTTAGTGCCGCAGGTGGTGTACTAACAGACCGTCGCACACGACTATCTTCCGATAACGTTGACCGGCTTACTTTTCTGAAAATGAACAAGGCCTGGATCTCACCAGATTTTGCCAATCCTCTTCCCGAATAAATTATTGGTTGGCAACAGTATCCAGGTCTCCTGTTGTGTTCATGTTTCTACCACCTGACCTATAATCCCTGGGCTTCAACACAGCCAGTTGTAGCTCAGAAGTGTCGTCTGCACAGAGATAAACACTAGCTCCTGTGTTACTGGGGTTCAGTAATGCCAGCTGCTCCCCTGCTGTGTGGACGGCAAAGTCTCCTGCTCCATCCACATTCAAACTACTACTGATTTTTAACCGTGCTCCACTTAGACCTGTGGCTCCACTATCTCTAGTTTTCGCCTGGCCTCCAACCCCGCCAGTTGCTGCTCAGAAGTGGTGTCTGCACAATCCACACTTGTTCTTGTGTTACTGGGGCTCAGTCACGTCAGTTGATCCCTTGATGTGTGTCCGGCAAGGTCTCCTGCTCTGTCCACATTCCCATTACTAGTACTGTGAATGAGGACAGAGCAGGAGACCTTGCCGGACACACATCAGGGGATCAACTGATGTGACTGAGCCCCAGTTACACAGGAACAAGTGTGGATTGTGTAGACGCCACTTCTGAGCTGTAACTGGCGGGGTTGGAGGCCTGGGGAAATACTAGAGACAGTGGAGCCAGATGCCATAGTGGAGCACGGTTACAATCAGTAGTAGTCTACAACCTATATAAAACCTGCTGCAAGTTCGCCTCCGCCTGCTGCATGATTGAACCTGTGCTCCAACAACGCCTGTTGGTGTTCAGAAGTGCCGTCCTCACAGAGAAATACACACTAGCTCCTGTGTTAGTGGGGTTCAGTAACATCAGCTGTTCCCCTGCTGTGTAGACGGCAATGTCTCCTGCTGCCTCCACATGCCAAAAACATCAGGCGTCAGCCTGCTCCATGGTTGATCCTGGGCTCCAACGCCAGTTGGTGTTCAGAAGTGCCGTCTTCACAGAAAAAAACACACTAGCTCCTGTGTTAGTGGGGTTCAGTAACGTCATCTGTTCCCCTGCTGTGTAGACGGCAAAGTCTCCTGCTGCCTCCACATGCCAACAACATCAGGCCTCAGCCTGCTCCATGCCTCATCCTGGGCTCCAACAATGCCAGTTGGTGTTCAGAAGTGCCGTCTTCACAGAGAAAAACACACTAGCTCCTGTGTTAGTGGGGTTCAGTAATGCCAGCTGTTCCCCTGCTGTGTAGACGGCAAAGTCTCCTGCTGCCTCCACATACCAACAACATCAGCCCTCAGCCTGCTCCATGCCTCATCCTGGGCTCCAACAACGCCAGTTGGTGTTCAGAAGTGCCGTCTTCACAGAGAAAAACACACTAGCTGCTGTGTTAGTGGGGTTCAGTAATGCCAGGTGTTCCCCTGCTGTGTAGATGGCAAAGTCTCCTGCTGCCTCCACATGCCAACATCAGCCCTCAGCCTGCTCCATGCCTCAACCTGGGCTCTAACAACACCAGTTGGTGTTCAGAAGTGTCGTCTTCCCAGAGAAAAACACACTAGCTCCTGTGTTAGTGGGGTTCAGAAACGCCAGCTGTTCCCCTGCTGTGTAGACGGCAAAGTCTCCTGCTCCATCCACATTCAAACTACTACTGATATTTAACCGTGCTCCACTTATGCCTCTGGCTCTACTGTCTCCAGTATTTCCCCTGGCCTCCAACCCCACCAGTTGCTGCTCTGAAGTGGTGTCTGCACAATCCACACTTGTTCCTGGGTTACAGGGGCTCTGTCACTTCAGTGGATTCCCTGGGGTGTGTCCGGCAAGATCTCCTGCTCTGTCCAGTGGGAATGTGGACAGAGCAGGAGACCTTGCCGGACACACATCAGGGAATCCACTGATGTGACAGAGCCCCTGTAACCCAGGAAAAAGTGTGGATTGTGCAGATGCCACTTCAGAGCAGCAACTGGCGGGGTTGGAGGCCAGGGGAAATACTGGAGACAGTAGAGCCAGAGGCATAAGTGGAGCATGGTTACAATCAGTAGTGGTGTACAACCGATATAAAACTTGCCTCAAGTAGGCCTCAGCCTGCTCCATGATTGATCCTGGGCTTCAACACAGCCAACTGTTGCTTGGAAGTGCCATCCGCACAGATAGAAACACTCGCTCCTGTGTCAGTGGGGTTCAGTAGCTGTCATGGTATGCCTAGGTTACTTTAGGCTAAAACCCCGGGAGCCCTGCGGTGTCCCTCAGACTAGGGAAAACCCTGTCTGTCCCTCAACCCAGGGTTTACACTGAAGGTGTGCCTGCCTGGGCCTCCACCCTGTCCCTGTCTCCTGTCCAGCCCTAAGCTGAACCCACCACCCTCCACCCAGTGAGGGGACCAGACACCAGACCCCACAAATACGTATGGACAGGGGTAAAAGAAACACCACACCGTTAATACACAAGGGAATACAATAATGTGCAAGGGCAACCAAATATATATATATAACAGATAGGAGAAAGAACAACTGAGAGATATACTGCACCAGATATCAGACGCTCCTAAACCACCACTGCTGACCGGTATTGCTAGCACTAGGCAAAAGCTATAGTCGGCGACGCCCATAGTCAGGACGGACTATTTAAAGACCAAGGGCGTGGGCCAGCCCTCAGCCAGCATGACAACCTGGTTAACCCTATCCCGACTGGATCAGAATACCCAACAAAGTCCCTGAGCATACTGTAGTGGAATAGGGTATTACCGCTGTCTGCCGGACACCCTGGTGTGAACAGTGTCCGACATGACAGTACCCCGCCTTCTATGAGGGACCTCCAGAACCTCACCATGTCGAGGACCTGGCTTGTCCGGATCGACGATGGAACATAGTAACCAGTTGATCAGCATGAATGTCTGAGGCCGGCACCCATGTCCTCTCCTCAGGACCATAGCCACGCCAGTGGACCAGGTACTGAAGAGTGCGACGCACAACCCTAGAGTCCACCACTTTGGACACCTCAAATTCCAACGCGCCATCCACCAAGACGGGAGGTGGTGGCCCGGGAGAACCATTCGCCAAACCCACGACCTTTTTTAGCAATGCTTTGTGAAACACATTATGAATCTTATACACAGCCGGCAACTCCAAACGAAATGCCACGGGGTTGATCACTGCGGAGATCCTAAATGGGCCAATGAACCTGGGACCCAACTTAAGTGACGGTATTTTGAGCTTGATGTTCCTTGTAGATAACCATACCCAATCACCCACACACAGGTCCGGACCTGGCACATGTCTGCAGTCAGCCACCCGTTTGTACCTGGAACCCACCTTCAACAAGCGCTGCTTAACTCTCCTCCAAACAGATGACAATTGAGCTCCCAACTGGTCCTCCTCAGGGACACCAACCGAGCACCCCTGACGCAAGGTACAAAATTGAGGATGTTGACCATACACAAAAAAAGGAGATTCCCCAGACGATTCCTGGCAATGGTTGTTTATTGCGAATTCTGCCAGAGGAAGAAACGCTGACCACTCTTCCTGATTGTCGGAAAAAAAGCAGCGCAAGTATTGCTCCAGGTCTTGGTTCATCCGCTCAGTCTGCCCATTCGACTGAGGGTGGAAAGCCGATGAATGACATAATTTGATCCCAAGGCGAGAACAAAAAGCTCTCCAAAACTTTGCCACAAACTGCGTACCTCGATCAGACACAATGTCAGACGGGACACCATGAAGTGTGACCACCTCGCGAATAAATATCTGAGCAAGAGTCTTAGCATTGGGCAAAGATGGTAAAGCAACGAAATGTGACATTTTGGAGAACCTATCAACAATTACCAAAATGACCGAGTTCCCCGCCGAGGCGGGCAAGTCTGTAATAAAATCCATGGAAATCTCAGTCCATGGCTTACTGGGCACCCCGAGAGGCTGCAACCTACCAGCGGGAAGGGAACGAGGAGTCTTGGCCCGTGTGCACGTGGTACAGGCAGACACATATGAGGCCACATCCTGCCGGATTTTAGGCCACCAAAAACGACGCGATACCAGTTCCAGAGTGCTCTTAACCCCTGGATGACCTGCCAGTACCGTGTCGTGATGTTCGCCTAACACTCTAGAGCGTAGATGTAGTGGCACAAAAGATTTATTAGCAGGCAAACCCGGCGGTACCTCCTCCTGAGACTCCACAATCTCTGCCTCAATTTCTGTCATGATGGCAGATACCACCACACCCTTTTGGAGAATAGGCACCGGCTCTTCACATAACTCTCCACCAGGAAAACACCTGGATAAAGCGTCTGCCTTAATATTCTTCGAACCAGGTCGATAGGTAACAATGAAGTTGAACCGGGTGAAGAATAATGCCCAGCGAGCCTGTCTGGAGGACAGGCGCTTAGCAGATTCTAAATAAAGCAAATTCTTATGGTCGGTTATCACAGTAATCTGATGAACAGCCCCCTCCAAGAAGTGTCGCCACTCCTCAAATGCCAATTTGATGGCAAACAATTCCCTGTTGCCAATATCATAATTACGCTCCGCAGGCGACAGCTTCTTGGAGAAGTAGGCACACGGATGCAACTTGGCCCAAGATGGGCCCTGAGACAGTACAGCCCCCACTCCAACCTCCGACGCATCCACCTCCACGACAAACGCTAAGGAGACATCGGGCTGCACCAGAATGGGTGCTGAGGCAAAACTATTCTTGAGAAATTCAAACGCCTGTACCGCAGGCTCAGACCAGTCAGAAAAGTCGGTACCCTTTTCAGTCATGTCAGTAAGTGGTTTGGCAATCATAGAGAAATTCTTAATAAATTTCCTATAGTAATTGGAGAAGCCAAGAAATCGCTGAAGCGCCTTAAGATTATCAGGCCGATCCCAATGTAGTACCGCCTGCACCTTTGCGGTGTCCATCTTAAACCCTGAGGCGGAGATTATATAACCCAAGAACGGTAGCTCCTGTACGACAAACACACATTTTTCAAGCTTGACATAGAGCCTGTTCTCTCTGAGCAACTGCAGGACCTGTCTAACATGCTCTATATGTGTATCATGGTCGCGAGAGAAAATGAGGATGTCATCTAGATAAATTATAACAAATCTCCCCAACAAATGAGAGAAGACATCATTTATGAAATGTTGAAAGACCGCCGGTGCCATAGTCAACCCAAACAGCATTACCAAACTCTCAAAGTGACCCTCAGGGGTATTGAATGCCGTCTTCCACTCATCCCCCTGACGGACTCTTATAAGATTGTATGCCCCCCTGAGGTCCAGTTTGGAGAACCACTTGGCACCAACCACTTGGTTGAACAAATCGGGTATAAGTGGCATAGGGTAAGGATCACGAACCGTAATCTGGTTGAGTTCTCTGAAATCCAGACACGGGCGTAAACCGCCATCCTTCTTTTTAACAAAGAAGAAGCCAGCAGCCAGAGGAGAAGAGGAAGGTCTAATATGACCCTTGCTCAGACTATCCGCAATGTACTCCTTGAGAGCTAGCCTCTCGGGACCTGAGATATTAAACATTCTAGCTTTAGGTAACTTGGCCCCTGGTTTCAACCTAATAGCACAGTCATAGGGGCGATGTGGTGGTAGTTCTGAACAACCCTTCTCAGAAAATACATCCGCATAGTCCAGCAACGGCTCCGGGATACTGGGAGTCAAAGCGTAAATACATGTAGCCAGGCACCTCTCCTGACACTCCTTGCTCCACTGAATTATGTCCTGGGTCTTCCAATCAATAACAGGATTATGCATTGACAACCATGGAAAGCCCAGAACCATCTGAGCCGGTAAGTTACTAAGCACCTTACAAGTTACCCGCTCTGAGTGTAATACTCCAATGTGGAGTTGTATATCCAACACACACTCTGTGATCTCCCCTTGAGACAACGGGGAAGCATTGATGGTAACCACCCGGATTGGGTTCGGCAATTTCTCCACCGGAAATCCCGCTGTATGCACGAACCTCTCATCAATGAGATTGGCAGCTGAGCCACTATCAACAAACACTGTAATAGAGAGCATTTGCCCCCCAAGTGCTACCCTAGCAGGGAGCATACACTGGGAAACCATGACGGAGGATACACAAAGGCTCAGACTAGACTCCTCCAAACCCTCTGAGCCTATCAGTTTTCCGCCGGCGCGCCCTTCTTAGGTACCAGGGGGCAAGCGTTAATAAAATGTCCTCCTTTGCCACAAAAAAACAAACCCCCTGCCTTCTGTGCCAAGGACGTTTAGGCTTGTTACTCGGTGACTGTGCTATACCAGCGATCTGCATGGGTTCCACGGATTCACCCGAGGCAACCTCACCTACAACTCCCCCACCTCCCGAAGGCAACGAAACCAGCGCCCCCTGACGGAGACGGCAGTCTATGCGTACTACAAGTGCCATCGCAGCCTCCAGAGAGGCGGGAGTCTCGTACATTAGGAGAGTCTGTTTAACCCTTCCAGAAACCCCATGCAAAAATTGACTTCTAAGCGCAGGGTCATTCCACTGCGTGTCCACCGCCCAGCGCCGGAATTCCGTGCAGTAATCCTCAGCTGGTCGCTCACCCTGTAGTAGTGAGCGTATCTTAGACTCTGCTAAGTTTAATCTATCCGGATCGTCATAGATCGAACCCAGAGCAGAGAAAAAAAAATCTACAGACTCAAATGCCGGTGAGTCAGACGGGAGTGAAAAGGCCCAAGCCTGTGGATCACCACTCAGCAAAGAAATCACCAAGCCCACGCGTTGAGCCTCATTACCTGAGGAATGTGGACGCATACGGAAATACAATTTGCATGATTCACGAAAAACCGTGAACTTACCACGATCACCAGCAAATCGTTCAGGAAGGGGAAACTTGGGTTCAGCTGCCCTGGCTGCAGCCTCAGCAGGTACTGCAGGAGCTGACAGGCCTTGTTGCTGGACCGCCCCCCTAAGTTCAGTGACCTGTATGGATAGAGCCTCCAGCTGCTTGGTTAGGGAAAGTATAGGATCCATAGTAAGTAACCCCTATATCCCCTATCTTATACTTTTTTTTTTTTTTTTTTTTTCTTACTTTAGTATTTGGGCCGACTATAATGTCATGGTATGCCTAGGTTACTTTAGGCTAAAACCCCGGGAGCCCTGCGGTGTCCCTCAGACTAGTACTAGTAGTGGGAATGTGGACAGAGCAGGAGACCTTGCCGGACACACATCAGGGGATCCACTGACGTGATAGAGCCCCTGTAACCCAGGAAAAAGTGTGGATTGTGCAGATGCCACTTCAGAGCAGCAACTGGCGGGGTTGGAGGCCAGGGGAAATACTGGAGACAGTAGAGCCAGAGGCATAAGTGGAGCATGGTTACAATCAGTAGTGGTGTACAACCGATATAAAACTTGCCTCAAGTAGGCCTCAGCCTGCTCCATGATTGATCCTGGGCTTCAACACAGCCAATTGTTGCTTGGAAGTGCCGTCCGCACAGATAGAAACACTCGCTCCTGTGTCAGTGGGGTTCAGTAGCTGTCATGGTATGCCTAGGTTACTTTAGGCTAAAACCCCGGGAGCCCTGCGGTGTCCCTCAGACTAGGGAAAACCCTGTCTGTCCCTCAACCCAGGGTTTACACTGAAGGTGTGCCTGCCTGGGCCTCCACCCTGTCCCTGTCTCCTGTCCAGCCCTAAGCTGAACCCACCACCCTCCACCCAGTGAGGGGACCAGACACCAGACCCCACAAATACGTATGGACAGGGGTAAAAGAAACACCACACCGTTAATACACAAGGGAATACAATAATGTGCAAGGGCAACCAAATATATATATATAACAGATAGGAGAAAGAACAACTGAGAGATATACTGCACCAGATATCAGACGCTCCAAAACCACCACTGCTGACCGGTATTGCTAGCACTAGGCAAAAGCTATAGTCGGCGACGCCTATAGTCAGGACGGACTATTTAAAGACCAAGGGCGTGGGCCAGCCCTCAGCCAGCATGACAACCTGGTTAACCCTATCCCGACTGGAACAGAATACCCAACAAAGTCCCTGAGCATACTGTAGTGGAATAGGGTATTACCGCTGTCTGCCGGACACCCTGGTTTGAACAGTGTCCGACATGACAATACTGTAGTGGAACAGGGTATTACCGCTGTCTGCCGGACACCCTGGTGTGAACAGTGTCTGACATGACAGTAGCGCCAGCTGCTCCCCTGCTGTGTGGACGGCAACGTCTCCTGCTGACTCCACATGCCCAAAACATCAGGCCTCAGCCTGCTCCATGGCTCAACCTGGGCTACAACAATGCTAGTTGGTGTTTAGAAGTGTCGTCTGAGAAAAACACACAAGCTCCTGTGTTAGTGGGGTTCAGTAACGCCAGCTGTTCCCCTGCTGTGTAGACGGCAATGTCTCCTGCTACCTCCACATGCCAACATCAGGCCTCAGCCTGCTCCATGCCTCATCCTGGGCTCCAACAACGCCAGTTGGTGTTCAGAAGTGCCGTCTTCCCAGAGAAAAACACACAAGCTCCTGTGTTAGTGGGGTTCAGTAACACCAGCTGTTCCCCTGCTGTGTAGACGGCAAAGTCTCCTGCTGCCTCCACATTCCAACAACATCAGCCCTCAGCCTGCTCCATGCCTCAACCTGGGCTCCAACAACGCCAGTTGGTGTTCAGAAGTGTCGTCTTCCCAGAGAAAAACACGCTAGCTCCTGTGTTAGTGGGGTTCAGAAACGCCAGCTGTTCCCCTGCTGTGTAGACGGCAAAGTCTCCTGCTCCATCCTCATTCAAACTACTACTGATTTTTAACTGTGCTCCACTTAGGCCTCTGGCTCCACTGTCTCTAGTTTTTCCCCTGGCCTCCAACCCCGCCAGTTGCTGCTCTGAAGTGGCGTCTGCACAATCCACACTTGTTCCTGAGTTACTTGGGCTCAGTCACGTCAGTTGATCCCCTGATGTGTGTCTGGCAATGTCTCCTGCTCTGTCCACATTCCCATTACTAGTAGTGTGAATGAGGACTGAGCAGGAGACCTTGCCAGACACACATCTGGGGATCAACTGACGTGACTGAGCCACAGTAACACAGGAACAAGTGTGGATTGTGCAGACGCCACTTCAGAGCTGTAACTGGCGGAGTTGGAGGCCAGGGGAAATACTAGAGACAGTGGAGCCGGAGGCCATAGTGGAGCAAGGTTACAATCAGTAGTAGTCTACAACCTCTATAAAACCAGCTGCAAGTTGGCCTCCGCCTGTTGCATGCTTCATCCTGGGCTCCAACACAGCCAGTTGTAGCTTGGAAGTGCCGTCCGCACAGATAGAAACACTCGCTCCTGTGTCTGTGGGGTTCAGTAACGCCAGCTGTTCCCCTGCTGTGCGGATGGCAAAGTCTCCTGCTGCCTCCAAAATCACGCAACATCTTATTTTCTACTTGCTCCAAGTAGGCCTCAGCCTGCTCGGAGCATTGATCCTGAGCTCCAACACAGCCAGTTGTAGCTTGGAAGTGCCGTCCGCACAGATAGAAACACTCGCTCCTGTGTCTGTGGGGTTCAGTAACGCCAACTGCTCCCCTGATGTG
Source organism: Dendrobates tinctorius (assembly GCF_039654945.1). Classification (NCBI taxonomy): domain Eukaryota; kingdom Metazoa; phylum Chordata; class Amphibia; order Anura; family Dendrobatidae; genus Dendrobates; species Dendrobates tinctorius. Next base: position 24,822,205 of record NW_027361921.1, read on the forward strand.
TGAATGGCAAAGTCTCCTGCTGCCTACATCGTCACACTACTACTGATTTTTAACCGTTGTCCACTTCGGCCTCTGGCTCTACTGTCTCTAGAATTTCCCCTGGCCTCCAACCCCGCCAGTCGCTGCTCTGAAGTGTCGTCTGCACAATCCACACTTGTTCCTGTGTTACTGGGGCTCAGTCATGTCAGATTATCCCCTGATGTGTGTCCGGCAATGTCTCCTGCTCTGTCCCCATTCCCATTACTAGTAGTGGGAATGTGGACAGAGCAGGAGACCTTACCGGACACACATCATGGGATCAACTGACGTGACTGAACCCCTGTAACCCAAGAACAAGTGTGGATTGTGCAGACGACACTTCAGAGCAGCAACTGGCGGGGTTGGAGGACAGGGTAAATACTAGAGACAGTGGAGCCAGAGGCCTAATTGGAGCACGGTTAAAATCAGTAGTAGTCTACAACAGATATAAAACTTGATGAAATTAGGCCTCAGCCTACACCCAGATTGACCCTGGGCTCCAACATCACCAGTTGCTGCTCAGAAGTGTCTTTGGCACGGGTACTCCCTCCTGCCCAGCCTGGTTCCAGCACGCCTGCTGTTTCTGGGTAGTGTCAACGTCACTTTGCCACCGATACGTTGTCCTTTCGTGTTGCGGTCGAGTTAGCCGAGTCTATCATGCCTGCAGTTTCGGTGCTTATTATGTGGGCTGCGGGTTCTGGTACTAAAGGCTGGTTCCGTAGTGCCTAGAGTTGAGCGACTTTTGGTTTTTTAGGGTCGCGTTTCGTTTCGTGAAACCCGACTTTTCCAAAAGTCAGGTCGAGCAAGATCGTCCGATTATAGGGAAAAGTCGGGGTCGTCCGAAACACGAAACCCAATGTAAGTCAATGGGGAATAAAAGTCGGCAGTGAGAGGAGGACAGGAAACACACCTACAGTGCCCATTTGAATGCCAAAAGCATCAATTCTTCTTACTTAAGCTTGTCAACCTTAATTAACTTCATAATACAAGTTACGCACTGAAAAATGGGGGTTATTTGGCTAAAGTTGTGGGGGGGGAGGGCTGGCTGCAGGTTTTCATGTGCCCTGGGCGAAAGAGCGCCCCTTTAACACATACCACAACTCATCAATGATCATGCTCCGATACGGCAGAGAAATAGCGGTATAGTACAATGAAAAATACTTCACTTTTTACATCTCATGACGAGGCCCATCTATTTCTCCATACAGAATCATTGGTCCCATATAATGTTTGAAACAGTATATGATGAGCTCCACATAATGCTACAGTATATGTTGGTCCCCATGGATGAAGCTCCACTGTCTTATGGGCCCAAATAATGCTCCAAACATAATGGGCCCCATTTCTAATGCTCTAGTGTATAATGGGCCCTGTAAATGCTGCTCCAGTGTCTGATGTCCACCTTTGGAATGTTCCAGTGTATGGTGGGCCCCATCTATCATTCTCAGACGGTGTTAGGCCCAGTATGGATTGCACGTGATTGCACAAAGGTTAGAAAGGGTACCGTATCCCCGGATAACATGTATGGATAGCGTACATATTCAAAATATATGTCTCAGGAGGCAGGCTCAGACGGTGTCAGGCCCAGTATGGATTGCACGTGATTGCACAAAGGTTAGAAAGGGTACCGTATCCCCGGATAACATGTATGGATAGCGTACACATTCAAAATATATGTCTCAGGAGGCAGGCTCAGACGGTGTTAGGCCCAGTATGGATTGCACAAAGGTTAGAAAGGGTACCGTATCCCCGGATAACATGTATGGATAGCGTACACATTCAAAATATATGTCTCAGGAGGCAGGCTCAGACGGTGTTAGGCCCAGTATGGATTGCACGTGATTGCACAAAGGATAGAAAGGGTACCGTATCCCCGGATAACATGTATGGATAGCGTACACATTCAAAATATATGTCTCAGGAGGCAGGCTCAGACGGTGTTAGGCCCAGTATGGATTGCACGTGATTGCACAAAGGTTAGAAAGGGTACCGTATCCCCGGATAACATGTATGGATAGCGTACACATTCAAAATATATGTCTCAGGAGGCAGGCTCAGACGGTGTCAGGCCCAGTATGGATTGCACGTGATTGCACAAAGGTTAGAAAGGGTACCGTATCCCCGGATAACATGTATGGATAGCGTACACATTCAAAATATATGTCTCAGGAGGCAGGCTCAGACGGTGTCAGGCACAGTATGGATTTGACGGCCCAGATTACACAGCGGAGGAGCAGGGAGAAGTAAAGATTGCAAATGCTGGGGCCCTGCCCAAGCAAGGGGGGCCCACTCGTGGGCGTCGGTACTGGCACTGGGCCCCTCATAGTACAGCGTGTCATCAGGGGAAGGTGGGACAAAATCCTTGGAAACCCATGCGTGGTTCATTTTAATGAAGGTTAGATCATCCACATTTTGGGTTGACAGACGGGTCCTTTTTTCTGTCAGGATTGATCCAGCTGCACTGAAGACTCTTTCCGATAGCACACTTGCAGCTGGGCAAGCGAGCTCCTGTAAGGCATATTGTGCCAATTCAGGCCAGGTGTCCAGTTTAGCGGCCCAATAGTCAAAGGGGAATGACCTGTGTGGGAGAACATCGATATGGGAGGAAAAGTAGTTTGTAACCATGGTTGACAACTGCTGTCTCCTGTCACTTTCCATCGATGCAGTATTACCAGTTGTGTGAGCGGTATTTGAAAAATCAGTCCACAACATTGTCATGAAACCCCTGTCTCCAACGCCACTTCTGCTGTGTGCACCACGAACACCTCTGCCAAGCTGCCCCCGGCCCGTACGGCTCGTGTGAGAACCATCACCGCTGCTGTGTGCTGGGAATGCCTCAAGCAACCGATTTACCAGAGTTGCTTGTTTATTAGCCAATATTAGGTCAAGGTTCTCCTGTGGCATGATGTTTTGTAATTTGCCTTTATAGCGTGGATCCAGGATGCTGGCCAACCATTAGTCGTCATCGTTCATCATTTTGGCAATGCGGGGGTCCCTTTTTAGGATCCGCAAGGCATAATCTGACATGTGGGCCAATGTTCCCGGTGTCAATGATGCACTGCGAGTGCTGGTTGGAGGAGCACTTTCTGGCAAATCCACATCCCTCCAGTCACGCACAAACCCTGTACCAGACCTTGCCACGCCAACATTTTCACTTGCCCCACGAGATGCATCCTCCTCCCCTAAGTAATCATCCCCATCATCATCCTCCTCCTCCTCTTCTTCCTCCACCTCGTCCAGGAGAGGTCCCTGAGCAGACAATGGCTGAATGTCATCAAGGATTCCCTCCTCCTCTTCCTCCTCATCAACATTGGCTGCAGACGCCTGCTCCTTAAGGTGCGTCAAAGTTTGCATGAGCAGACGCATAAGTGGGATGCTCATGCTTAGGATGGCGTCGTCTGCGCTTACCAGCCGTGTGCATTCCTCAAAACACTGAAGGACTTTACAGAGGTCTTTCAGCTTCAACCACTGCACACCTGTCAACTCCATGTCTGCTCTCAAAGTGCCTGGCCGTGTATCCTCCCACAAATGCATTATGGCCTGCCTCTGCTCGCACAGCCGCTCCACCATGTGCAGGGTGGAGTTCCACCTTGTTGCAATGTCGATAATGAGGCGGTGGTTGGGAAGGTGGAGCAATCGCTGCAGCTTCTGCATACGAACGGAGTGTACAGGCGACCGGCGGATGTGCGCGCACAGTCTTCGCACCTTCTGGAGCAGGGCTGTTAACTCCGGATAATTTTTGAGGAAGCACTGCACCACCAGGTTCAAGGTGTGAGCCAAGCAAGGTATGTGGCTGAGTTTTGAAAGGGCTATGGCTGCCACAAAATTACGGCCGTTATCACTAACTACCTTGCCTGCCTCAAGATGTACACTGCCCAGCCATGACTCAGTTTGTCGCTTCAAGTACTCGGCCAGCACCTCGGCGGTATGTCTGTCGCCCAAACACATCATCTGCAACACAGCCTGCTGACGCTTTCCACTAGCTGCTCGATAGGGGGACACATCGTGTGCAACAGTGGCAGCTGCAGATGGAGTGCTCGTACGACTGCGCTCTGTGGACGAGCTTTCGCTTCTGGAGGAGGAGGAGGAGGAGGAGGAGGAGGGTGGAATGCCTACAGCCAACTGTTTCCTATACCGTGGGCTAGGCAGCACTGTCCCACCACCGCTGTCCCCTGTGGACCCTGCATCCACCACATTAACCCAGTGCGCAGTGATGGACACGTAACGGCCCTGGCCATGCCGACTGGACCATGCATCAGTTGTGAGGTGCACCTTTCCGCTCACTGACTGCTTGAGTGCATGGACAATGCGGTCTTTCACATGATGGTGGAGGGCTGGGATGGCTCTGCGAGAGAAGTAGTGGCGACTGGGTAGGTCATAGCGTGGTACTGCATAGGCCATGAGTTCGCGGAAAGCTGTGCTTTCCACCAACCGAAAGGGCATCATCTCAAACGAGATTAGTTTGGCAATGTGGGCGTTCAAACCCAGTGTAGGCGGATGAGAGACTGAGTACTTTCTTGACCTACTCATAGTGTCTGGGAGGGTGAGCTGGACTTGAGAGCTGCATATGGTGGAAGTAGCGGTGGACAGGGCGGACTGAGAGGGTTGATGATGGTGATGGAGTTGGTGTTCTTTCTGAAGGCCTAGAATCAGTCTTTCGTTGATTTAACAGTGGGATTCCCTGACTGCTGTGGCCTTGCAACGACACCTCAACATTTGCTGCTGTGCTAACCGATGGGCTTACAGTGGGGGAAACAATGTAGCGTTGATGACTACCTTCGTTGTGATCAGTTGCACATGTGGCACTTGAGGTTTGGTGTTGTGTCCACGCTTGCAAGTGCATGCTGGTTAAATGTCTAAGCATGCAACTGGTATTCAAATTTTTCAGATTTTTCCCTCGGCTAAAGGTCTTTGCGCACTTCTTACAGATAACCTTGGCCTGATCATGAGGATTTTGTTCAAAAAAGTGCCACACCGCACTCTTCCTACTTTGGCAGACATTTTGCGGCCTAGCACGCTGTGATCTTTTGACCCTCTGGACAAGCTGTCCAGCAACTCTTTTGATGTTTGGAACCTGTCTTTGGAGTGCTCCGGGCCTGCCAGATAACAGCTGTTGCGATGTCGATGTCTGCTGTGGATGCTCCTCATCTGAGCTATTGGAAGCAGCACCCTCTTCCCCCAATGGATGCCAATCTGGGTCAACAACTGGGTCATCCATCACCTCCTCTTCTATGTCATGTGCACCTTCCTCTGTGTCACCGTGTATGGTGGTATAGTGTGCGGGAAGGGGCACCTGAGTCTCATCAGGGTCAGAATCTGGCTCTGTACACTGCGAGGACAATGTAGTGCTCTGAGTGAATGTACCAGCAGAATCATCCATCAGCGGCTGTGCATCAGTGCACTCCATGTCAGATTCATCTTGGCCTGGGTAATTCACCATTTCACTTGATAATCCAGGCATGGTATGTGAAAACAGCTCCATGGAGTAATCAGTAGTATGGCCTGCGTCATCCTTCAATCTTGGTTGGGGTGAAAGACACAAGGAAAGGTGTGGTTCATGAACATGAGCCTCCAATGACGACTCAGTGCTTTTACTTTTTACAACTGAAGAAGAGGAGGCGATAGAGCTGGAGGCTGAGTCAGCAATGTAAGACAAAACTTTTTCCTGATGCTCTGCCTTTAAAAGCGGTTTGCCAACTCCTAGAAAACTAAGCGTTCGAGGCCTTATGTAGCCAGACGATGACGCAGGCTCAACACCTCCTGCATTCGGTCCTATTTTGCTCTTGCCACTACCATCAGATCCACCACCAACACCATCATTACCAGCTGCCAACCCCCGCCCAATTCCACGGCCTCTTCCACCAGCCTTCCTCATTTTTGGTAGAAATGTAGACAAAATCCAACAAACTATATAGTATGTAAAACAAGGTGTCTATAGGACAGGGGAGATTTTGAATTTCTGCACACACTTTTGGACACTGGACACTTTTGGATTGTGTGAGGCCCAATGAATATCTGAGCGCTATGTGACAGGCTCGATGGCACAGCTGTGACCTAAGTGACTAGAGGATAAGTGAGAGTTTAAATCTCTGCACACACTTTTGGACACTGGACACTTTTGAATTGTGTGAGGCCCAATGAATAACTGAGCGCTATGTGACAGGCTCGATGGCACAGCTGTGACCTAAGTGACTAGAGGATAAGTGAGAGTTTGAATCTCTGCACACACTTTTGGACACTGGACACTTTTGGATTGTGTGAGGTCCAATGAATATCTGAGCGCTATGTGACAGGCTCGATGGCACAGCTGTGACCTAAGTGACTAGAGGATAAGTGAGAGTTTGAATCTCTGCACACACTTTTGGACACTGGACACTTTTGGATTGTGTGAGGCCCAATGAATATCTGAGCGCTATGTGACAGGCTCGATGGCACAGCTGTGACCTAAGTGACTAGAGGATAAGGGAGATTGGATTGCTTTTAAAAAAGCAGTTTGCGGAGCAGTGGGTAAACAGCAATGCAGGAATGTCAGGAAGCCTTAGAAGGCAGCCCAACAACCAACACCACTGATACACCACTATATAGCCTCCCCTTTGTCTGCACACACAGTGACTGGTGTGTTGTGCAGGCCAAATCGCTAGCAGCAGAAGCAGTTTTTTGGTCTTCTTCCCTGCCTAACGCTCTCCCTACAGAATCAGCAGCAACCTCTCCCTATGCTAAGATCGGCAGAAGTAAGATGGCGGTCGGCGTGCACGCCCTTTTATACCCCCTGTGACGCCCACCAAAGCAAGCCAATCACTTGCATGCCCTTCTGAAAGATGGTGGTGACCCGTGCCTATGTCATCACGTTGCCCACAGTGTCCGTGGATCCTGATTGGCTGAAGAGCGCAAAACAAACTTTTGAAACGCGACTTTGGCGCGTAAGTCGCCGACCTCGTGGCCGACCTCATCCTAGGGTCGGGTTTCGTTTCATGAAACCCGACTTTGCCAAAAGTCGGTGACTTTTGAATTTTTTCGACCCGTTTCGCTCAACTCTAGTAGTGCCAATAGGACAAGCACCCCCTGTTGGACTGTGGGATTCGGTAACTGCGTCCTGCTCGCGGCCTTGCAACTTTGTTGATTATGGGTACCTTCTGCTACCCATCCGGGTTCCAGCACCGTCAGCTGGTTCTCGGCAGTGTCTTTGGCACGGGTACTCCCTCCTGCCCAGCCGGGTTCCAGCACCGTCAGCTGGTTCTCGGCAGTGTCTTTGGCACGGGCACTCCCTCTTGCCCAGCCTGGTTCCAGCACGCCTGCTGTTTCCGGGTAGTGTCAACGTCACTTTGCCACCAATACGTTGTCCTGTCGTGTTGCGGTCGTGTTAGCCGAGTCTATGGTGCCTGCAGTTTCGGTGCTTCCTATGTGGGCTGCGGGTTCTGGTAATAAAGGCTGGTTCCGTAGTGCCAATAGGACAAGCACCCCCTGTTGGACGGTGGGTTTCGGTAACTGCGTCCTGCTCGCGGCCTTGCAACTTTGTTGATTATGGGTACCTTGTGCTACCCATCCGGGTTCCAGCACTGTCAGCTGGTTCTCGGCAGAGCCTTTGGCCTAGTTGCCTCCTTCTCGGTATCCAAGTTCCAGCAACGTCTGCTTGTCCTTGGTAGTGCTTTGTAGCACAGGTACCTCCTGCTTAGTAACCGTGTTCCAGCACCGTCAACTGGTCCACGGTTGTGTCATTGGCTCTTGTTCCTTCTGCTGCCCCTCCGAGTTCCAGCACTGTCAGCAGGTCCTCGCTACTTTCATTTGCTCTTGCAGCTTCTGCTACCCATCCGGGTTCCAGCACCGTCAGCTGGTTCTCGGCAGTGCCTTTGGCCTAGGTGCCTCCTTCTTGGTATCAGAGTTCCAGCAACGTCTGCTGGTCCTTGGTAGTGCGTTGGAGCACAGGTACCTCCTGCTTAGTAACCGTGTTCCAGCACCGTCAGCTGGTCCACGGTTGTGCCATTGGCTCTTGTTCCTTCTGCTGCCATTCTGGCCAGGTTCCAGCACCGTCAGCTGTTTCTCGTTAGTTCCATTGACTCTTGTAGCTTCTGCTACCCATCCGGGTTCCAGCACCGTCAGTTGGTTCTCGGCAGTGTCTTTGGCATGGGCACTTCTTCCTGCCCAGCCTGGTTCCAGCACACCTGCTATTTCCAGGTAGTGTCAACGTCACTTTGCCACCAATACATTGTCCTGTCGTGTTGCAGTCGGGTTAGCCGAGTCTATGGTGCCTGCAGTTTCAGTGCTTCTTATGTAGGCTGCGGCTTCTAGTACTAAAGGCTGGTTCCATAGTGCCAATAGGACAAGCACCCCCTGTTGGACTGTGGGATTCGGTAACTGCGTCCTGCTCGTGGCCTTGCAACTTTGTTGATTTTGGGTACCTTCTGCTACCCATCCGGGTTCCAGCACCGTCAGCTTGTTCTCAGCAGAGCCTTGGGCCTAGGTGCCTCCTTCTCGGTATCCAAGTTCCAGCAACATCTGCTGGTCCTTGGTAGTGCTTTGTAGCACCGGTACCTCCTGCTTAGTAACCGTGTTCCAGCACCGTCAGCTGGTCCACGGTTGTCCCATTGGCTAATCTTCCTTCTGCTGCCCCTCCGGGTTCCAGCACCGTCAGGTGGTCCTTGCTAGTTTCATTTGCTCTTGCAGCTTCTGCTACCCATCCAGGTTCCAGCACCGTCAGCTGGTTCTCGGCAGAGCCTTTGGCCTAGGTGCCTCCTTCTTGGTATCCAAGTGCAAGCAACGTCTGCTGGTCCTTGGTAGTGCTTTGGAGCACAGGTACCTCCTGCTTAGTAACCGTGTTCCAGCACCGTCAGCTGGTCCACGGTTGTGCCATTGGCTCTTGTTCCTTCTGCTGCCCCTCCGGGTTCCAGCACCGTCAGCTGGTCCTCGCTAGTTTCATTTGCTATTGTTCCTTCTGCTACCCATCTGGATTCCAGTACCGTCAGCTGGTTCTCGGCAGTTCCTCAGCCTTCTTGTACCTTCTGCTACTTTTCCAAGTTCAAGCTTGTGGAAATGGTTTTTGATTCTCATTCTGGATCTCCCTGACAATGACCCTGAAGACGACGACCACACAGAAGAACACCTAAAAGATGACCCTGAAGAAGATGACCAAGAGGACAAAGAACATGAAGACAACCACCAAGTTGCCAAACAACAAGAGACAGAAGAACAAGAAGCATAAAAACCAAAAGCAGAAGAACATTAAGCATAAGACTAAAAATCTGAGCAAATGATATTATCTAATTTATAAGCAGAAGAAGACTAAGCAGTGTATGGGGGTGAGTCCGTTCCTCCTCGTGGTGCCCCTGGAAAAGGCCTGCTACTGCAGGCCAAACTGAACGCGGACAATTCCTGTTGTAAATCTTTTGTGACAGGCTGAACGGAATGTGTAATCTTCAAACTTTTATAGATTACAACTACAGGAATGCCTGACACAAATAAGAATATGATGAAGAAGAGTAGGAAGAAGATGAAGAAGTAGAATATGAAGAAGAATAATAGTTGAATAAGAAGAATGAAAAAAAAAAAAAAAAGAAGAAGAAGAAGAAGAAGAAGAAGAAGAAGAAGAAGAAGAAGAAGAAGAAGAAGAAGAAGAAGAAGAAGAAGAAGAAGAAGAAGAAGAAGAAGAAGAAGAAGAAGAAGAAGAAGAAGAAGAAGAAGAAGAAGAAGAAGAAGAAGAAGAAGAAGAAGAAGAAGAAGAAGAAGAAGAAGAAGAAGAAGAAGAAGAAGAAGCTGTTGAGGATGATGAAGGAGAAAGTGTGGGAGAAGTAAAAAAAAAGGTGAAGAGCATGGAAGTAGTGAAACATACATATCTGACAAAATATTAAAGACTTTAACATAGTCAATATCTTTGTAACTACGAACGTCTTTAAAAAAAAAAAAAAATTACTGCTATTCCATTTGATTGGGCTAAACCTCTATGGCTTTAATGTCTCCTACACCTCCCACAATACATTCTACATTATTATTAGTTGTTTTTCTTCATGTAGAATTAACCTACAGGGAAAAAAAGGTTTTTTTTAATTCCGATATTTCTGTTCCATTGACTTGAATGGGACTTCCGGGATCGGAATCGGCGATACCCGATACTTTTTTTAGATCGGCCGATCCATTCCAATCCGATATTTTTCAGTATCGGGTGGTATCGCTCAACACTAATGGTGACACGTTCTATTCCCTGTACCCGAAAATGTGCTGTATTGCGAGCATGCTGTGGTATGAAATGGTAAAATGCTGCTGATACATTACGATCTGTATTGTTGGTATTATTAATATCACTAAGATGTTCTCTAATTTGTGTTTTTAGTGTCCTAGAAGTACAACCTATATATGATAAATTACAAGCTTTGCAGTTTATTTTGTATACAACATTGGTCGAATTGCAATTAATATAATTTTTTATTTTAAAATTGACCGTGTTGTCCGTATTTGAGAAATTTTTTTAAAACGTCTTACAATTATTAGACCCGCATTTAAAAAATCCAGTGCAGTTCAACCAATTTTTTTGGGATTTTTTATCCAGAAAGAATAAACTTGGAGATAATTTGTTCCCCAATGTAGGAGCCCTTCTTGATACCACATTAATACCAGGGGTTAAAATACTGGCTAATTTGTCGTCTTCAAATAGAATTGGGAGATATTTATCTACAATTTTTCTGATCTGTGTGAACTGAGGACTATATTGAAAACACATATATGGTTTGTTTCTAAAAGTTTCATCTTGTTTTTTGGTTGATGATTTGATTAGATCAGTGAGTTTTTTTGCTGCACAATCCTTTGTGCTCTGTTTAGTGCTCAGCATGGATAGTTGCGATTTTTTAATTTTTCTGTAACAAAATCAAGTTCCTTCTTTAGATCCCCATCCACATTACAATTACGTTTTACTCTGGTGAGTTCTCCCACCGGAAATAGATTTAATTGTGTGGAAAGAAGAAAAGGATTTTATACGCAGCTGGAACCAATTCTTCCTTTGCCTTGTTCGTTTCCACGTTTGTCTGTACGAGGTTCCGAGGATCTGCGCAGGTGGCTGGTGAGCTGGCTTACTTTTCATTTTGTCTTTTACAACTTATGTGCCCAACTGGGAATTTCTTTTTAATTACCCTTGATGTACCATTTACATGTGAAGCCAATAGTCATGGATGACTTTACAAACTTTGCACACGTCTTTATGGGGTCATAGAGGAAAAAAATATTTAAGCACAATATTTGAAGATTGACTTAAATATGGCCATAAAAGTATCATTTGATTACGGAAGAATATTTATTAGACAGACATCAGTTACTTCTGACATAGGCTCCTCCTTTTTTATGAGTGTCTATTAGCCTGAAAATGTCACAAGGTTCATGCAAGAGCAAATTTATTTCCTTGAATTTGAGAGGTTGATCTTGGCCTTGTTTGTCAGAAGGACTTGTTTCAAGGGAATAAACATTTATATATCCTTTAATCTAGTTATTCTATAAAAGATTAGAATACATAAGACAGTGTGTCATGTACTCAAAGCTTTATTCACTGAGATCCAAAATAAAGAATTAAAGTTTTTTTTTAAGCCAAAGTAAACTTTTATACCATTTTTAGTACATGTATTGATATCTCTTTATAGCATTTTTTGGGAGAAAGGCAGCATTTGAAAAGACGCAAATCTGATGTTTTGATTTTTTTTTCTTTTTGGTGCCCGCACCTCTCCCAATACTTTAACCTGCTAAATGCTGTAATTTATATCCTTCATCAAATGGTCACCCAAGCTAGCAAAGTTGCTACACCATGCTCAGATCATGGTGTAGCAAGTTTGTCTGTCAGTGCATCACTGACAGTTTACAAAGCATTGACATGCTGCTGCTTTGCTATGCTTTATAAGCGATCAGACTATAAAAAGTGAAAGCCCCATAGTGGGACAAAATTGAAAAGTAAAAAAAGTGAAAAAAAAAATATGTAATATATGAAAAAATAGCAACACCATAAAAAAAATTAAATTGTACCCATGAAAAAATATTTTTATGAAAAAAGCAAAAAAAAAAAAAAAAAAAAGTTATATTTGGTATCACTCCGTCCAGAATGACCAACCTATAAAACTGTCCTACTATTTATCCCCTTTAGTGAACACAGTAAAAATAAATAAATAAAAAACTAGGCAAGAAACAATGCTTTATCATCATACCGCCAAACAATAAGAGGAATAAAATGTGATAAAAATTACGAATATAAACAAATATGGTATTTCTGAAAACATCATCTTGTCCCTCTAAAAGCAAGCCGCCAAACAGCTCCATCAGCGGAAAAATAAAAGAGTTATGGCTCTCAGAATAAAGCAATGCAAAAATAATTATTTTTTCTATAAAACACAACTTGCCCTGCAAAAAGCAAGTCTTCTAAACATTGCAGATAGGTTTGGCTCACATTTATCCTGCGCTTACACCATCGTTTCTGTGCAAATCTCTGAAATACTTGATTTAGACGAAACCCCCGGCAGAAGATTCCCTATCATTGGACAGATGAAGGCACTGTGGATGCCATCTGACCTGTGATCCGGCAGTGTCCATCTATTTAGTGCCATCAGCCACAGTTTTATGCACCTCTGAAAAAAAGGATGATGCTGAACAGAGGCCAGAATGAGTGCAGAGTAACTCTGCAGCCTCGTTATAGTGATTGGATCCCTCTGCAGTTTCATCTGAATCATGTAACTCGGGGATTTAGATGGAAACCCCAATGTAGGTGCTGTTAGGAATCTGTGTCCTGCCATACTAATGCAGAGATCCAGATCCTCACATTCATCTCCAGAGGCTAAGTCCTTTCTGCCAGCTTGTGAGCATGCTCCTGGAATGAGCTCCCATTGGAGTTCAGGAGTCAGGTGCTCAGGTCCTGCTCCTGATTCCATTGGTTCAGCTCAGGTCTCTGGAGATTTCTGGAAGGTCCCGGTCACTATAAAAAGTGCGCATGGCCGTTATGCCATGCGCTAGTATTTTCTGATACTTGCTGCTGTATGTTTGTTGATGGATGCTTGGTCTGGTGTCTGGACTTATTATGAAACCCCTTCCCTCGATTATTACGAGTGTGTGAGTGATTGGGTCAGCCAGTAGCAGCGCTAGCGCCAGCGTGCTCAAGTTTCGGCCATCACAGCAGCAAAACGTCCTGCATCACGCTTGCGTTATTTCGGTTGCAGACTTCTGTGGCGTTCGCAGTTGCGACAATGTGCACACGCTCATTCATGGTAAGTCCGTTTGGTTGTAGTGCTACTTTAACTACTCCTGTGCTCGGCTACCGTACGTGTGCCGCCGTGTCCGTGTGCGTTTAACAGGCTCAGCATTATCTTTTCTTTATTATTTTTCTGTGCAGCTCTGTGTCCCATAACAGAGACTGCCTCTTTTGCACTTGGGTGATTTAGAACCCTGTGCACACTACCGCTGTAGTGCACTGCCTCTCTTAGCAGCGGTTTTGCCATTTGCCGCATGGTGGACCCCGAGTGGCGAAGGCACTTTAATTATTTTTTTAGTGCCTTCCGCCACTCATAACAGGTGCTCAGCATAGAGTGCAGGATAAATGTGATCCCAAAAGTTATATAAAATGTTCCCAACAAAATCTTCAACTCAATCCACAAAAAAGCAAGCCCCCACTCAGGTAGTCATCTGTTAATGGCAATATAGGTGTCTGCCATGTTACTAGTAGTTCAAAGGCTCTGGAAAAACAAAATGGTTCCTCGCCTTACCAAACAAATTCTATAAATTCTGCGCTCCCTAGTCCACATGCCCCACTCCATTCTGAATACCACAGTGTGCCTAAGCAGCAGCTAGCATTTCACATGTTTGGCATTTCTGCAGTGATCAGAGCCTGCCTAATTTACAGGTGCATGACCTGGGCACAATGTACAGGCACTACAACATGCTAGTCACCACAACTTACTGGTCACCACAATGGCAGTTTGTAATTTTAAGTCATTAACATCCACTGCTGCTTGTTTCTGGAAAACACTCATGGAGTCAAAGTCATCACTACACCTGTAGATAAATTCCCAGAGGTATAATTTTCAAAATGGGGTCATTTGGGGGGGGAGATTCGGCTCTTCTAGCACATAGGGGCTCTGTAAATGGAGTCTGCATACTATTCCAGGAAAATTTGTGTTCCAGGAGGCAAGTAACGCTCTGTCCCTCCTGAGTCTTCCTGCGTTGTTAAGCAGTACTGCACAGCTACATATGGGGTATTTCTACATTCAGCAGAGGGACAAATTTTGGAGCCATTTTTACCCATTTCTCAGTGTGAAAGTGTAAAATCTGGGGCTAAAAGAAAGTTTTGATGGTAAAAATGTAATTATTTATGTCTTCACTGTCCAATGGTATAAAATTCTGTGACACATCTGTTGCGACAATATGATCACTGCACCTTTAGATGAATTGATTGAGTGTTGTAATTTACAAATGGGGTCTTTTAGGGGGTTTCTGCCGTCCTGGCTCCTCAGGGGCTCTGTCAATGTAACATGGCACCCTCAAACCATTCTAGCAAAATCTGCATTGTAATATGGCGATTCTTCCCTTCTGTGCTGTGCACTGTGCTTCAAAAGTACTTTTCGACCTCTTATGAGGTATTGGCGTATTCAGGAGAAATTGCACAATAAATTTTAGTGTCCATTTTCTCATGTTACCCTTGTGAAAATAAAACATTTTTTGTCTAAAATAATTTTTTTGTGAAAAAAAGTTAAATGTTCTTTTTTTCCTTCCACATTCCATTAATTTCTGTGAAGCATCTGAAATGTTAATAAACTTCTTGAATGTGGTTTAAAGCCCCATGAGGGGTGACATTTTTAGAATAGTGTCACTTTGGGGTATTTTATGTCATATAGACCCCTCAAAGTCACTTCAAATGGGATGTGGTCCCTAAAAAAATGGTTTTGTAAATTTTGTGGGAAAAATGAGAAATCACTACTCAAATTTTAACCTCTATAATTCCCCCCCCCCCCAAAAAAAAAAAAATTATGCTTCAAAAATTGTGCTGATGTAAAGTAGACATGTGGGAAATGTTATGTATTAACTATGTTGTGTGATATAACTCTCTGATTTAAGGACATAAAAATTAAAAGTTTGAAAATTGCAAAATTTTTTAAATTTTCAACATATTTTCATTTTTTTCACAAATAAATGCAATTCATATCACACCAATGTTACCGCTCTCATGAAGTACAATATCTCAATGAAAAACATTCTCAGAATCAGTGGGATACGTTGAAGCATTCCAGAGTTATTACTTTATTAAGTGACACAGATCAGAATTGTAAAATTTAACCTGGTCATGAAAGTGAAAACAGACTAGGGGGTGAAAGGGGTTAAATAATAGGTGCAGCAATAGTACAGAAATTATGCAATGTCAAAAAAATCACCAAAAACTTATTGTGGGCACACAGACCTGCCATCTAAAGTGTTTATTGCCTCTAAAATCTCCCCCATTATACATGGAAAGATAGATCAGGCAGTTTAAAATTAAATATTAAAAAATTTTGTTCTTCCCAAAATATAAGCCGCCTCTTAGGGTAGGTTTACATTGCGTTAGGGCATCCGTTTAACAGATCCATTAAACGGATGCGCTAACGCTGATGTCATTTTTGACATCTTAAATGACCTAGTGCTAACGGTATGCGTTAATGCTAGGTAGCGCTCAGGTACCATGCGCTACCTAGCGTTAGTTCATATAGTTCTATGCACAGCGAATGGGTCCGTTCGCTGTGCATTACTGCCAACGCAACCAAAAACGCTGCAAGCAGCGTTCGAGGGTGCGTCATGAATTAACGCATCCTTGCTAACGCATGCCGATTTTGGCATGTGTTAGTAAGCGCTACATTCATTGCAGGCAATGGCGGCGTTAACTGATCCGTTACATAGCGTTAGTGCTGCTATGTAACGGATCCGTCAGCACATTGCCCCCTAACGCAATGTGAATCCAGCCTTAGAATTGTTGTTAGTATTATTATGATTTGTTAATGGAATAGTTTCTATGTCTATTTTTATGTGCTGTTCTGCATAATTGCTCCGAAATTCTATGGGGACATTATTTCTGTGCACTATGATTTTTAATAGAGTTGTTATCATGCTCACAGTAAGGCTATGTCCACACAGTCAGTAACCGGCAGCGCTTTGAATGCAGCACATGTCCGCTGCGTCCAAAGCACTGACGACTATTGAATGCAGGTGATTCTGCGTGTGTTCACTGAACCATGCAGAATCACCGCGTCCTATACATTGGACTGGTAAAATTTTTCTTGTGGAGACTCGCATCTCTGCAAGATAAATAGACATGCTGTGGTCTGGAAAGATGCGCCACATGTATATCTCCGCAGGAAAGCCGCGGGTGTCGGAGCACGCATAGTGGATTTGGGGGTTCTTGAAATCACATCCACTATGCTGTAACATCAGGACGCTGTGGGTTGGACGCTGCAGATGTATGTAGCATCAAACCAGCAGCGTTTACTGACCGTGGAAACATATCCTAAATCCTGATAATAATCATGAGCCTCAGATGGATAATAGCATTTTGTACTTTAGGCTGAAAGCACTACAAATGCCTAGAATCATATAGTGCTCCCAAATACAGTAAATTGGCCATTCCTATTATAAGCTACAACCTACTACCAGCTGACAATACAAACAGTAAATCTACACAAAGTTCAATTTGAGCAATTTGCGCCCTACTGATAAAATAAACCGCAGTGGGTACATTTTGGTTGCTTAGGTTAGTGATTACATGCATGTGATGGCTTTCTGAAGAGGGTGCAGCTCCACCACAAGTGCGTTATTTTAGTAGGTATGACCAGGTACTCCAAGTAAGTATAAAGGCTCAAACAAACACATTATCTTGGGGAAACAAAGGCGCAGACATATTCAAGTTTAATCTGATGTTCATTGCTTTTTTGCTTAAGTGATGTTAAAAAAGGGAATTAATGACGAGAAAAGCAGTGCAATGGTCACATATAAAAAGATACAGCGATACATTTTCACTCCTGTGTTAAAGGTTTTAGCTGGAGCCTTTGTTACAGAATTTGCTCACAATACTAGAAAAAGCTATGACAAAATTATTTCCTTATTAAGTACATTATAGTAAGGAATGTACTGAACCCTGGCCAGTGTAGTTTTGATTATCTATGCAATTAACATTTCAATGTAATTAAATAAATTAAATTGACCTAATAATAATATTTTACTTACAGTTTAAAAATCTGCAAAATAATAATAGTAACATAATATATTTCCATACTTACCCATCATACCGAACCTTAACACATGTCCCTTTATTTAGAAGAAATCCCAGCAAACATATGGTCCAGGAAAAGTGTCTCATCCTTCCTCTTCAGGACTTGGCACCGAATCTGCTTGTTATGTGCCCTGAATTCAGGTATAAATGTGTAACCTGGTTGACCCATGCCATAAAGATATTATCCGCACAATCTGCACTATCTCTGTGCCAATTAGTTTTATGAGAGTGTCGTAAAACCTCTGCATTCCATCTTATAGGAGTTATCTTCAGTATCTATATCTATATCTGTAGATCTGTCACTTACTGCCTGTTATATCTACACAATAATAGATAACACATTTTAAGTTTTCACTATTAATAAACTATCATTCTTTGGTTTTAGACATTGTTAGATTTGAACTGTTTCTAAATTTCACAGTAACACAGTCCACAAACATGATAATATGACTCTAAGGCCTGTTTCACACTTCAGTCTTTTTGCCATCAGTCAAAATCTGTCAAAGTGTCAAATAACCGATCCGTTTTTTTCTGCTAACTACGGATTTTGACTGATGCCAGAAAACAGAAGTGTGAAACAGGCCTAAACTACAGCCGTATAGAAAGCTCACATGCAAACTCCCTAATATTGACAGCTGCATTATATAGTCACCACTGATTTAGATATTCAATACAGTAGCTCAAACTTATAATCCAAAATTCTGCCCACAGCATTATCATTAAGGTCCAAATTGCAGGTAGTCAAAGATATAGTCTAGATCTTGGCATAAGATAGTTCAAGGTTCGCAGTGTCGCCTTAGGAGGAAGGCAAATAGTCAGTGATCAAAGCATTGTCCTGGCACCAAATCGTCACAGAGTCCAGGGATTCCACATTACTTGCTTTACTATGTGTACACAGTAACTAAAACCAGTTAATAGTGTAAAGCTTACAGTTAATATTCCAACCAAGTGTAATGGTAGTAGATACAGGAAAGATGTATATCTTTGTACCGTGTTAGCCTACTAGCCTACTATTTTTCTATCTACTGATAGAAAAATATTCAGAATTGAGAGTCCTCAGTGGTTGATACCTTTTAATGGCTAACTGAAAAGATGGTAACACATTGCAAGCTTTCGAGACTACTCAGGTCTCTTCTTCAGGCTAGACTAATACAAAATCTGAAGAGTCACATATTTATGCACAATACAACACAGAAAAAATGCAATGGATAAGACAAGTGACGTGAAGCAGAACTATCAATATGGGAGAGGGAGAAACATAAATATTGGACCAGTACATAGATAAGGAGTCCGGATGTTTTATAGTCCTCTGATTGGGGTCTCATAATGTGTTGTGATGCCCCATCACAACACTTTATGAGACCCCAGTCAGAGGACTATAAAACATCCGGACTCCTTATCTATGTACTGGTCCAATATTTATGTTTCTCCCTCTCCCATATTGATAGTTCTGCTTCACGTCACTTGTCTTAGCCATTGCATTTTTTCTGTGTTGTATTGTGCATAAATATGTGACTCTTCAGATTTTGTATTAGTCTAGCCTGAAGAAGAGACCTGAGTAGTCTCGAAAGCTTGCAATGTGTTACCATCTTTTCAGTTAGCCATTAAAAGGTATCAACCACTGAGGACTCTCAATTCTGAATATTTTGGTAGTAGATAGGATTTTTCACAAGTTTTAGCATGCTAAACTGACACTATGATGGAATAGTGTCTGCAAAGCTGAGTACAATGTAGTTTCTACTTTTTAATTTCTATCCCTATCAGCAGTGATATTAGCATATACATTTTAGGTTATCATTTATGATTAGCCCAAGTGGGAATTACCAGAAATTCTTTTATGTAGGCATGAACGTTGTCTCCTGTATAATGTTGACCAATCATAAGCAGACCACAACATACAGAGTAAAAAACAGACTCCCACAATAGGTTAGAATTGTTTTTTTCCTGGGAGAGATATGTAAAGACAAACAATCTGCCATCTCACTGATCTTACTGCAGAGCTGTGTGTGATTGCAAAGTGCTTGGAGTTTAACATGGATGGGTGTGATAACAAAAACCTTTTAGCTTTCACTGCAGTCAGTGTGAGAGGAGGTGGACATATCAGATATGTGTTACACCGCTCCGTCATACTCACCCGGCCTCTGCTCCCTCGCCGCAGCCGGTCTCCGCTCCCACGCCGCAGCCTCTTCCCGCCTGACGGCCGCGACGTTCACCTCTGACGGGCTCGCGCCTCCCTTCTGCTTCTTGTGCTCCGGCTGTGCCCTGACCTGGAAGCACCTTTGGACCAATGGAAGACCAGACAGGGACATATCAGGCCGCTTCCCCCTGAGGGAGGTGCCTGATCGTTGTGTTACCTTGCACACTGGGCCCTGTTTCCTCCTGTGCTCTCTGCAGTCTCTCGGCTCCGTCCGTGGTGTTTCCTGCAGCAGCCTCACAGCCCTGTCTCCTGTGTTCCAGTTCCATTATACTCCGGTCCTGCTCCAGTGTTCCTGTTCCTTCCTACTTCGGTCCTGTTCCTGTGTTCCATTCCATCCTACTCCAGTCCTGCTCCAGCGTTCCTCTTCCATCCTACTCCAGTCCGGTTCCTGTGTTCCTGTTCCATCCTACTCCAGTCCTGTTCCTGTGTTCCAGTTCCATCCTACTCCAATCCTGCACCAGCATTCCTGTTCCTTCCTATTCCAGTCCTGCCTCCAGTGTTCCTGCTCCATCCAGTTATCCATACTCCTACAGTTATACTTCAGTCCTGTCTCCTATGTTCCGCTCCAGCCATCTATCCATATTCCAGCCTTACAGTCTACGCTTCAGTTCCGCACTCCTACTCCAGTCCATTCTGAGCCGCCCCTCTCGGTACCAGCTACCATGGTACTTGAACCCCTGGGCCTGCTCCTAACGGTCCCTGTATAGGGGTTGGTTCCACCTGGCAGCTCGACCGGGGCCCATCGGTGCCACGGTCCAGAGGGTCCACTCCTGGAGATTCCGGCTCCTGACCACCCATGCTAACAATATGACAGCACTGTTAGAGGACAGCTGCAGCTATAAATGAGTTTACAATGAGGCAAAGCTCAATTCTACTGTCCTGCCCCACTTGCCACAATAACTTCTGTGAGATAACAGCTGAAAGATGACTGTAATCACACTCATCTCTTCTGTTCTTCCCTTTGTAATCAAAATTGAAAGGAAAAATACAGGGCGCATCCACTGTGTGAAATCCGTATCAAAAAACACATTAACAGAGATAAAAGGAAGGTGCTCACCTATTGGGGTTGTGAAGAAGTCACAACGCCCATAAACGCATGAGAAGCAGCAGCAAGTCTGCACAGGGTCCTAGGACAAATTTGCAAAAAGCGGCGTGAAAGTGCAATGAGGACTGCGCTTGCTTCTGGTGGAGTACAAAGTTCTTTATTTAGCCAACGCGTTTCCTGAGCCTACTGGCTCACTTCATCAGGGCAGATTACATTGAAAGATAGTGAGACATTCTTATAGGAGGAAAGGAAAAAAAAAATTGGCGCCAAAACAAGGTTAAATGACATCAGCAAAGGTCAAAGGAAAAAAAAAAAAAAACAAACTCAAAAACAATGAAATTTTATTACAAACATAAAAACACTACAATAAAAGTGTATTAAAATGAGAAAAAATATATAAAATTATGCAAAAATAAAAATAGAACAGAGTGCCATGGATCACGGGGTAAAAAGTGGCTAAGGTTAATGAAAAAAAAAAAAAAGGGGGGGAGGGGTGAGACCTCAAGGAGTATTAGAACCTGGCTCATGAAGTGCAGATGTATGCTATAAAGTGCAAGTACCAGGTATTAGTCCACTAAACCATTAGATTTAGCTGAAGTGTTTTAAGAAAAATTTTTTAGAAATTATTTGTTTTATAGAAATCGAAATTCAGCAAAATAACTTCAAGTGTTATTAGAACCTGACTAATAAAGTGCAAGTGCAGATTGAAAAGTAAGAGGTATTAGTCCACTGAACCATTTAGAATAAACAGAAGTGGTTTGAAGAATATTAGAGGAACTGTTTGTCAATTTATTATATAGAAATCAAAATTAAAAAAAAAAAAAAAAAAAAAAAAAAAAAAAAACTTCAAATGGTATTAGAACCTGGCTTATAGCAGGCTATAAGGTGCAATTACAAGGTATTAGTCCACTCGACTATAAGACTGTAATGATGTTTTTTGTATGTATTAGTCCATTATACCATTAGACTTTAATGATGTTTTTTTGTGAAAAAAAAAAAAAAAGGAGGGGCATGAAATTGGGTAAAATGTAATAAAAATGTATGAAAATCACAATAAGGAAAAAATCAAATAAAAGCATCATTAATAATATTGAGGCCATAGGAACCAATTGTCTTCAATTTATAAATCCAATAGACCTCTTTTCTGTTTAATGCTTGGGTTCTATTGGAAACGTGTTCAGGGATGTGTTCTATAGGAAAAATGATGGCTTTAGAGAAATCTCTTTGGTGAAATGAATCAAAGTGGCGTGACAGACCATGTTGTTGATATCCAATTTTAGTGTTGTGTCTATGTGAGTTCATTCTACAATGAAGGGGTTGTGTGGTTCTCCCAACATACAATTTAGGACAAGGACACAGGATAACATAGATCACAAAGGCAGACACACAGGACAGGTGATTAGTGATGGTGAATTTTTCTGAAGTGAATGGATGTGAAAAGATGAAAGTATTATGGGCAATATTACTGCAAAGGCTACACCTGGGCCTCTGGCATCTAAAAATGCCTGGTGTCAAGCCGGTATGATTGTCGGGAGTGTATTGGCTCAATCTGCTAGGGGCCAGATGATTTTTTAGTGATCTGGCCTTCCTAAATGTAACCGTAGGTTTGTCAGGAAGAACTTTATTAAGTACAGGATCTTTTTGGATAATGTACCATAGGTCCCCTAGTATATTTTTAATCTCCTTATGTTGGGAGTTGTAGGTAGTGATAAAATTGGCCTGATAGTTAGCATGTGTATCTTTTTCTTTAGATCTCCCACTTAAAAGAATTTGCTGGTTAAAATTTTTTGAAACATTATTAAAAGTAGAATGAACCAATTGGGAAGGGTATTTTTGAGCCAGGAATCTTCCCTTGAGGACCTCAGCCTGATTATTAAAATCCTCATCTTCTGTACAGTTCTTTCGGATTCTCTGAAATTGATTATGAGGAATGTTAAAAAGCCATTTAGAATAATGGCTACTCTTAAAATGGACATAACTATTGGAGTCTACCTTCTTAAAAAAGGTTTTGGTATAGATTTTGGAGTTTTTTATATAGAAGGTGATATCAAGGAAGTCCATCTGGGTATTACTAATGTGGGGGGTGAACTCCAAACCCCATGTGGTGTTCTGTATAGAAGAAGTAAAGACATCAACTGGAATAAAACTGGTATCAAGGATTAAGAATAAATCATAAATGTATCTTTTATATAAAACCACGCCCTCTAAAAATGAATCAATGGTAATAAAAGTATTCTCAAAGACCCCCATAAAAAGATTAGCATAAGTTGGCGCGATCCTCAAAAGGATTTTATTTTTAATGGGATGGATTTTATTTTACATAATAACTTTTTTACTTTTCTGGGGGATTTTTATCATCAGATCAGAGGCACCGCTATGGGATCACGGGTCGTGCCAACTTATGTTAATCTTTTTATGGGGGTCTTTGAGAATACTTTTATTACCATTGATTCATTTTTAGAGGGCGTGGTTTTATATAAAAGATACATTGATGATTTATTCTTAATCCTTGATACCAGTTTTATTCCAGTTGATGTCTTTACTTCTTCTATACAGAACAACACATGGGGTTTGGAGTTCACCCCCCACATTAGTAATACCCAGATGGACTTCCTTGATATCACCTTCTATATAAAAAACTCCAAAATCTATACCAAAACCTTTTTTAAGAAGGTAGACTCCAATAGTTATGTCCATTTTAAGAGCAGCCATTATTCTAAATTATGCTTTTTAACATTCCTCATAATCAATTTCAGAGAATCCGAAAGAACTGTACAGAAGATGAGGATTTTAATAATCAGGCTGAGGTCCTCAAGGGAAGATTCCTGGCTCAAAAATACCCTTCCCAATTGGTTCATTCTACTTTTAATAATGTTTCAAAAAATTTTAACCAGCAAATTCTTTTAAGTGGGAGATCTAAAGAAAAAGATACACATGCTAACTATCAGGCCAATTTTATCACTACCTACAACTCCCAACATAAGGAGATTAAAAATATACTAGGGGACCTATGGTACATTATCCAAAAAGATCCTGTACTTAATAAAGTTCTTCCTGACAAACCTATGGTTACCTTTAGGAAGGCCAGATCACTAAAAAAATCATCTGGCCCCTAGCAGATTGAGCCAATACACTCCCGACAATCATACCGGCTTGACATCAGGCATTTTTAGATGCCAGAGGCCCAGGTGTAGCCTTTGCAGTAATATTGCCCATAATACTTTCATCTTTTCACATCCATTCACTTCAGAAAAATTCACCATCACTAATCACCTGTCCTGTATGTCTGCCTTTGTGATCTATGTTATCCTGTGTCCTTGTCCTAAATTGTATGTTGGGAGAACCACACAACCCCTTCATTGTAGAATGAACTCACATAGACACAACACTAAAATTGGATATCAACAACATGGTCTGTCACGCCACTTTGATTCATTTCACCAAAGAGATTTCTCTAAAGCCATCATTTTTCCTATAGAACACATCCCTGAACACGTTTCCAATAGAACCCAAGCATTAAACAGAAAAGAGGTCTATTGGATTTATAAATTGAAGATAATTGGCTCCTATGGCCTCAATATTATTAATGATGCTTTTATTTGATTTTTTCCTTATTGTGATTTTCATACATTTTTATTACATTTTACCCAATTTCATGCCCCTCCTTTTTTTTTTTTTTTTTTTTTTACAAAAAACATCATTAAAGTCTAATGGTATAATGGACTAATACATACAAAAAACATCATTACAGTCTTATAGTCGAATGGACAAATACATTGTAATTGCACCTTATAGCCTGCTATAAGCCAGGTTCTAATACCATTTGAAGTTGTTGTTTTTTTTTTTTGTTTTTTTTTTATTTTGATTTCTATATAATAAATTGACAAACAGTTCCTCTAATATTCTTCAAACCACTTCTGTTTATTCTAAATGGTTCAGTGGACTAATACCTCGTACTTTTCAATCTGCACTTGCACTTTATTAGTCAGGTTCTAATACCACTTCAAGTTATTTTGCTGAATTTCGATTTCTATAAAACAAATAATTTCTAAAAAAAATTTCTTAAAACACTTCAGCTAAATCTAATGGTTTAGTGGACTAATACCTGGTACTTGCACTTTATAGCATACATCTGCACTTCATGAGCCAGGTTCTAATACTCCTTGAGGTTTCGCCCCTTCCCCTTCCCCCCCCCCCTTTTTTTTTCATTAACCTTAGCCACTTTTTACCCCGTGATCCATGGCACTCTGTTCTATTTTAATTTTTGCATAATTTTATATATTTTTTCTCATTTTAATACACTTTTATTGTAGTGTTTTTATGTTTGTAATAAAATTTCATTGTTTTTGATTTTTTTTTTTTTTTCTTTGACCTTTGCTGATGTCATTTAACCTTGTTTTGGCGCCAATTTTTTTTTCCTTTCCTCTATAAGAATGTCTCACTATCTTTCAATGTAATCTGCCCTGATGAAGTGAGCCAGTAGGCTCAGGAAACGCGTTGGCTAAATAAAGAACTTTGTACTCCACCAGAAGCAAGCGCAGTCCTCATTGCACTTTCACGCCGCTTTTTGTCCCTTTGTAATCAAGCACAGCTCAGCAGTGAGACCATTGAGGAGCAGGGTCTGCGTTTTGGGCAGGCAGACTAGGCAGCTGCCTGGGGCCCCCGCTTCCCTAGCAGCCCCAGCCAGGGGCGGACATCCCGCCGGTGCCACTGCTCTGGGTCCCAGAGGTGGAGGGGGGCCCCTGCAAGCAGGCCCGGTATCGTGCAGCACCAGGCCCCTCTCACTCCCTCTTGAAATCATGCCAACACTCAGACCCAAGGAGAGAGTAGCACGGAGTGCAGGAGTTCAAAAGGGGGGAGTGTCATGCAGAGAGAGATGCTGGTCAATGAACGCTTTCCTCACCAGACTGAGGAGAGTGCTCACTGGTTGCTATCTCTGTTCTCCTGCATGGTGCATCCTAATGGTGAGTGCTCACCTGTAGTCAGGGGCAGCAGTGGAGGAAGAGCAGGACTTACAGGGGGTCTTCTGCTCCCTCCAATTTTCTGTTTCCAGCAGACTGCAGCATCTCCTCACAGAGAAGAGATGGGGAGGAGGCTGACTGCATGGGACAGCATGGCAGCACCAGGGGCTAATATCAGTCCTATCTCCTCTGTATCCCCATCCCCCACAGTGGGTTCTGCAGTCCTCTCCAGCTGAACTATGCGGCCGACCTCCTCCAAGGCTCATCTGATCACCTGATATCACAGTTTAGTATGTGTGTATGTATGTGCTTGTATATGTATGTATGCATCTGTGTATGTACAGTATGTGCATGCATCTATGGGTATACTTCTATCTCTGTGTGTATCTGTGTATGTATGTATGGTATATGTGTGTGTATGTATGGTATATTTGAATGTGTGTATGCATGTACAGTATATGTATATTTCTATGTGTGTATCATATATGTGTGTATCTATGTATGTGCGATATACAGTATTTGTATGTAGAAGTAGTATACATGTATATGTGCATGCATGTACAGTATGTGTATATGTGTGTAGGGTATGTGTATTCTGTATGTGTATATAACTATGTGTGTATGCATGTACGGTATATGTATGTGTATCTGTGTGTATTTACATGTATGTATGTGTATTTGTGTGTATCTATGGTATATTGGTGTGTTTGCATATACGATATACAGTATGTATGTGTATCTATGTGTCTGTACAGTGTATGTTTGTATGGTATGTGTATGTATGACGGTATATGTATGTGTGTCTGTGTGTATGTATAGTATATGTGTGTGCATATACGTTATATGTATGTGTATCTGTGTGTATGTATGGTATATGTGTGTGCTTGCATATACTGTATATGTATGTGTATTTGTGTGTATGTAGGATATATGTATGTACGGTATTTGTTTGTATGTATGGTATATGCCTGTTTGTATGTACGGTATGTGTATGTATGATGGTATATGAATGTGTATCTATGTGGATGTATGGTATATGTGTGTGTTTGCATATATAGTATATGCATGTGCATCTGTGTATATGTATGGTGTATGTATGTACGGTATATGTATGACGGTATATGTATGTGTATCTGTGTGTGTATGGTATATGGGTGTGTTTGCATATACGGTATATGTATGAGCATCTATGTGTAAGTATGGTGTATGTATGTATGGTATGTGTGCATGTATGTACATCTGTCTGTGTATGTACAGTATATATATGTACGGTATATGTGTGTATGTATGTATGGTATATAGAGAGCAGATACCAGATGATACAGCTACCTGACATATAATGTAATATAATACATACATGGTCAGGCTCTGCCGGTTCCAGCAGATAACCACGAGGAGGCACTCTGCACATTTGCTGTCATGTGCCAACTAGAGTGTCAGCCATATCTGTAGTGTTCTATTCACTGACATAGCGGACACTAGTTGTCACTTGACTGCAAGTTTGACTGCTCTGGAGCCAGCAGAACCGAATGCTAATGGATATATCTATTATATAAGGCTCAAAGTGTGTATGTATGTGTGTATGTATATGTGTGTGTGTGTGTATGTCCGGGATAGGCATCCGCACAGTCGCAGCTACAGCCACAAAATTTGGCACAGTCACACGTCTGGACCCCGAGAGCGTCCTAAGCTATGTTGTGAGGCGAAATTTTAACCCCGCGCGTTCCAATTCACCAAACAATTTTGCCCCTATCTACATACTGGGGGAAAAAGTGTGTGCGTGTCAAGCCCCGCCCCTCATTAGGATGTCATAATGCCCCTATTTGTATAATGGGGAAACAGTGTGTGCGAATCAAGCCCCACCCCTCATTATGATGTCACAATGGTTGCCATGGCAACGCTGATTCATCATAGGTTGCAAGCCCCGCCGCTCATTATGATGTCATAATGGTTGACTATGGAATGGAGGATGTGTGATGGGTATATGGACACGGGACTATGGGATGGAGGATGTGTGATGGGTAGTGTTGAGCATTCCGATACCGCAAGTATCGGGTATCGGCCGATACTTGCTGTATCGGAATTCCGATACCGACTTCCGATATTTTTTCAATATCGGAATTCGGCATCGGAATCGGAAGTTCAGTTGATTGACGGCCTGACGTCATCATGATGCGCGGTGTGTGCGCATCATGATGCGCCGTCATTTCGGGCCTTCTGGGGGTCTCTGCCGGCCTGCCGGGGGGCTGTGCCGGCCTGCCGGGGGGCTGTGTGGACTGCCCGGGGTCTGTACCGGCCTGCCGGGGGGCTGTGCCGGCCTGCCGGGGTCTGTACCGGCCTGCCGGGGGGCTGTGCCGGCCTGCCGGGGGGCTGTGCTGATGTCCGGGGGTCTGTGCAAGCATCGTCCGATGGGACTACAAGTGAATTTCCCACACAGCAATGGCATAAAGTGAGACTAGGGACTTTTTTTTTTTTTTAAGTGGCGGAGGAATACAGTGCGGAAGGATACCTACCTTCCGTCATTGGATTCCTGCAGCCCGTAGAGAACGGCAGCAACAGCTGATGCTGCAGTTCTCTACCCAAGATCGTCGTGGGACACACTCGTGGACTGCTTCGGATCGTGGGTGAGTATTTTTGTGGTTTGTTATGTTAATATTTATTCCGGAAAAGACAATGGCTTCGGGGAACAATGTGACAAGTATTGGTAAGTATGTTACTCTATGTTATATGTACTGTATGTCTATGTATGTATTGTATGAATGTATTGTATGTATGTAGTATATATGTGGTATGTATCTGGCATGTAGTATGTATGTAGTATGTATGTAGCATGCATGTAGCATGCAGTATGTATGTAGCATGCATGTAGTATATATGTAGTATGTATGTGGTATGTATGTAGCATGTAGTATGTATGTAGCATGCATGTAGTATGTATGTAGCATGCATGTAGTATATGTAGTATGTATGTAGCATGTAGTATGTAGCATGCATGTAGTATATATGTAGTATGTATGTAGCATGTAGTATGTATGTAGCATGCATGTAGTATATATGTAGTATGTATGTAGCATGTAGTATGTATGTAGCATGCATGTAGTATGTATGTAGTATGTATGTAGCATGTAGTATGTATGTAGCATGCATGTAGTATGTATATGGTATGTATGTAGCATGTAGTATGTATGTAGCATGCATGTAGTATATATGTGTTATGTATGTGGTATGTATGTAGCATGCATGTAGCATGCATGTAGTATGTATGTAGTATGTATGTAGTATATATGTAGTATGTATGTAGCATGTATGTAGCATGCATGTAGCATGCAGTATGTATGTAGCATGCATGTAGTATATATGTAGTATGTATGTAGCATGTAGTATGTAGCATGCATGTAGTATATATGTAGTATGTAGCATGTAGTATGTATGTAGCATGCATGTAGTATATATGTGTTATGTATGTAGCATGTATGTAGCATGCATGTAGTATATATGTGGTATGTATGTAGCATGCATGTAGTATATATGTAGTATGTATGTTGCATGTAGTATTTATGTAGTATGAATGTAGCATGTATGTAGTATGCATGTTGTATGTATGTAGCATGTAATTTTTTTTTTTTTTACATTTAACACATTAGCCGGATGATGGGACTACTACTGTCCCATCATTGGCTAATGTGTCAATCACTGTCATGGTAGCAGGCATCGCCCGATGGGACTTGTAGTCCCATCGGACGATGCCTGCACAGACCCCCGGAGCCTGCACAGACCACCGGCAGGCCGGCAGAGCCCCCCGGCAGGCCGGCACAGCCCCCCGGCAGGCCGGCACAGCCCCCCGGAGCCTGCACAGCCCCCCGGCAGGCCGGCACAGCCCCCCGGCAGGCCGGCACAGCCCCCCGGAGCCTGCACAGACCACCGGCAGGCCGGCACAGCCCCCCGGAGCCTGCACAGACCCCCTGGCAGGCCGGCACAGCCCCCCGAAAGGCCCGTACAGACCCCAGAGAGGCTGTACAAGGGCAGGAAAGGGTTTTTCTTATTCCGATACCGGAAGTCCCATAGACTTGAATGGGACTTCCGGTATCGGAATCGGCGATACCGATACTTTTTTTAAAGATCGGCCGATACCATCCGATACGATACTTTGAAGTATCGGACGGTATCGCTCAACTCTAGTGATGGGTATATGGGCACACCACTATGGGATGGAGGATATGTATGACGGGTATATGGGCACGGGACTATGGGATGGTGGATATGTATGATGGGTATATGGGCACGGGACTATGGGATGGCGGATATGTATGATGGGTATATGGGCACGGGACTATGGGATGGAGGATATGTATGATGGGTATATAGGCACGGGACTATGGGATGGAGGATATGTATGATGGGTATATGGGCACGGGACTAGGGGATGGCGGATATGTATGATGGGTGTATGGGCATGGGACTATGAGATGAAGGATGTTTGATGAGTATATGGACACTTGACTATGGGATGGTGGATAGGTATGATGGGTATATGGGCACGGGACTATGGGATGGAGGATAATTATAATTTGTTATAGCTAACCACGGTTAGTTACTATGCCCGGGCAGCGCCGGGCTCTTCAGCTAATATATATATATATACTAGCTATGAACTCGTTCTATGCCCGGGTGGCGAGCATTTTTATTGGTACATGGTCTCCTATCCTGGTATGTGCTGCCCCCTCCTATCTTGGCATGCATGGTCCCCTCACCCCCAATCCTGGTATGTATGGTCCCCTCACCCCCCAATCCTGGTATGTATGGTCCCCTCACCACCCTATTCTGGTATGCATGGTCCTCTCACCCCCATCCTGGTATGCATGGTCCCCTCACCACCCTATCCTGGTATGCATGGTCCCCTCACCCCCCTATCCTGGTATGCATGTTCCTCTCACCACGGCATCCTGGTATGCATGGTTCCCGTACCCCCCTATCTTGGTATGCATGGTCCTCTCACCCCCCTTTCCTGGTATGCATGGTCCTCTCCCCCCCATCCTGGTATGCATGGTCCTCTCACCCCCCATCCTGCTATGCATGGTCCTCTCGCCCCCCTATCCTGGTATGCATGGTCCTCTGGCCCCCCTATCCTGGTATGCATGGTCCTCTGGCCCCCCTATCCTGGTATGCATGGTCCCCTGACCCCCTATCCTGGTATGCATGGTCCACTCACCCCCCTATCCTGGTATGCATGGTTCCCGAACCCCCTATTCTGGAATGCATGGTCCCCTCACCCCCCTATCCTGATAGAATCATAGAGTTGGAAGAGACCTCCTGGGCCATCTGGTCCAACCCCCTGCTCAAAGCAGGATTCGCTAACTCATCCCACACAGATGTCTGTCCAGCCTTTGTTTGAAGACTTCTATTGAAGTCTATTTTTAAAATGTGGCACCCACAACTGGACACAGTATTCCAGATGAAGTCTGACCAAAGAGGAGTAGAGGGCAATATTGACTTCACGTGATCTAGACTGTATACTTCTGTTAATTCATCCTAGAATTGCATTTGCCTTTTTTGCTGCTGCATCACACTGTTGACTCATATTCAGTCTGTGATCTATTAGTATACCCGTCTTTTTCACATGTGCTGTTGCTTAGCCCTACTCCTCCCATTCTGTATATGCTTTTTTCATTTTTAATGTCCATATGTAGTACTTTGCATTTTTCCTGTTAAAAACCATTCTGTTAGTTGCTGCCCACTGCTCCAGTTTATTTATACCTTTTAGAATCCTCTCTCTCTTCTATAATATTAGCTATCCCTCCTAGCTTTGTGTCATCAGCAAATTTAATCAGCTTACCCTCAAATCCTTCATCTAAATCATTGATAAAGATGTTGAACAATACAGGGCCCAGGACAGAGCCCTGTGGTACCCCACTTGAGACATTCTTCCAACTGGATGTGCAGCCATTTACGACCACTCTTGGGTCCGATCACTAAGCCAGTTATGAATCCACCTAACAGTTGCCTTGTCCATTTCACACTTATCCATTTTTTCAATAAGGATTGTATGAGATACTTTGTCAAATGCTTTGCTGAAGTCAAGATATACTATATTTACAGCATTTCCCTGATCCACCCAATCAGTGATTCTGTCATAGAAGGAAATTAAGATAGCCTGACATGACTTATTAGTTACAAACCCATGCGGACTCTGTTTAATCACTTCATTCTTATCCAGGTACTTACATACATGTTGTTTAATAATTTGTTCAAAGATCTTTCCTGGTATAGAAGTCAGATTCACCGTCCTATAGCTGCCTGGGTCCACCGTCTTCCCCTTTTTGAAGATAGGAACAACATTTGCTCTTCTCCAGTCTTCTGGGACTTCTCCGGTTCTCCAAGAATTTTCAAAGATTATGGAGAGGGGTTCAAAAATTTCTCCTGCTATCTCCTTCAGTACTCTGGGGTGTAATTCATCTGGACCTGGTGACTTGAATTCATTTAGGTTAGCTAAGTGTTTCCTAACTATCTTTCTGTTTATAGATATCCTGGATTCTTCTATTCCCTTAATAGGGCAGAGAAGAACAGTTGATGTTACATTTCCTTTCTGAGAGAAAACAGATGCAAAATAGGAATTTAAAAGTTCAGCCTTTTCAACATCCTATCTTACCATTTCATCATTTTCATCCTGTAAAAATCCTATAGCATCTTTGACTTTTCTTTTACTTTTGACATATCCCCAAAATCCTATACTATTGCTTTTGACGTCTCTTGCAAGCCTCAATTCATTGTCAGCTTTAGTAATCTGATTTGTGCCCTGAAAGTTCTGCAGACTGCATTATATTCTTCTTTAGATATGCCTCCCTCTTTCCATTTTATAAACATTTCTTTCTTCCTTTTTAGCATGTGCTTAAGTTCTGTGTTTATCCATCCTAGTTTCCTTAGGCCTCTTTCACACTTCAGTTTTTTGCATCAGTCAAAATCCGCCAAAAGGACGGATGGCGGATCCGTTTTATTACTGATGAAAAGTCTGGAAAAGGAGAGAGCGAGAGAGAGCGAGAATTTTTTTTTTTTTGTCCGGCACCCAGAAAGAATTTCTCTGGAGGATCCGCCAGAGAAAAAAACGTTGCAAGCTCTGTTTTGAAATCTTTGAGGATGGTGACGGACAGCAACTTTTGGCGGATCCGCAAAAAAACGGATGCAACGGACGGCAATCCGTCACAATCTGCCAATAATGCAAGTCAATGGGGAAAAAAAACGGATCCTCAAAAGAAAATTGAGGATCAGTTTTTTTCAAAACCTGGCAGATTGTGACTGATTGTAAAAAACTGAAGTGTGAAAGCGGCCTTAAATGCTTCCTATTCTAACCTCTTTACAGAATTAACAATTGTGCTTTGAGAATTTCATTTTTCAAGATTTCCCATCCTTCCTGGACATTTTTGTCCTAAAGGATATCCAGCCATTTGATCCCTCCAATTCTCTTTCTGAATCCCATAAAGTCTGCCTTTCTGAAATCTAACGTTGACATCTGAGTCTTCACATGTCTTCCTCCTCTAGTTATCCAAAATGCTAAAATAGCATGGTCGCTACCTCCTAGGGTCCCAGCCACTTTTACCTCCTCAACCTCCCTGTTTATAAGGATTAGATCTAAGGTAGCAGATCCCCTTGTTTTCTCTCCTACCTTTTGGAAGATAAAGTTGTCAGCAAGAGAGGATAAGAATATCCTTGACCTGTTAGTTTTGCCTGAGAGAAATTCCCAACAAATGTCAGGATAGTTGAAATCTCCCATGACAACTATGTCATATTTTTTGGAGTACTTGGCCATTTGATGCATAAAGAGTTCATCCATATCTTCAGCTTGCACAGGCGGCCTGTAGTAAATGCCCACAATGGTGTCCTTTCCATTGTTCTGTCCTTTATTCTTACCCAAACAGTTTCCACAGAACTCCCAGTCTCTGAAGCTTCAATCTCTGTGCAGATATATGCGTTTCTAACATACAATGCGACACCTCCTCCTCGTTTATCAAGTCTGTTTCTAGCAAATAAGTTGTATCCTTCTAGCCTTGTATTCCAATTATGTGTATTGTCCCACTAAGTTTCAGTGATTCCAATAGGAAAAAACACCGTGTGCACAATTACTGGAACACAGCATCCAGGAGGACCAGGCTTGCACTTTCCCTGCCAGACAGATAAGACTTAACTGCGCTACAGCGGCACACTGACATTTGGCTTTACAGGGACATACAAAAAGCGCCCTCCAATCTAAGTACAGACAATCTTTGAGCACGTAACTGATGAAGGTCTGCACTGACCGAAACGTTTTGTTTGGTACTACAAATAAACTGTTCCATTTAAGCATTTAAGTTGAGTGCCAGGTTTTCATGATACTCAGTGATTCCAATGACATCATATTCCTTTTCCTGCATTAGTAGCTCCAATTCTCCTTGTTTGTTGCCCATGCTTTGTGCATTAGTATAGAAACATTTTAGTTTGTGATTGCTTTCTCTTTCTCAAATATTTTTATTATTTAGATTCTTTTGTCTTTGTTCTTCCTTTCCACTTCTAATAGCAGAGTTCTCAATAGCATTTGTCAGGTGTGTGGCTTTTTCTCACCTTTTGCTTCCCTTCCCACATTGTTCTAGTTTAAAGCTCTCCTGATGAGTGTAGCAAGGCAACTTCCAAATACATGTTTTCCAGTCTTCGTAAGATGCACCCCATCTCTAGCAAGTAGTCCATCGTATAGGTAATTCACTCCATGATCCAGAAGTCCAAATCCTTGCTGACGGCACCATCATCGTAGCCAGTTGTTCACCTGCAGAATCTTATTCCACCTCCTTGTTCCATGGCCATCCACTGGGAGGATGGAAGAGAAGACCACCTGCGCTCCCAGTTCTTTCACTTTCTTACCTGTTTTCAAAGTCACTGCAGATGTTTTCCAGGTCGTTTCTTGCTGTGTCATTTGTTCCCACATGTATTAGCAGGAATGGGTAGTCATCTGTAGGTCTGAAGAGTCCTGACATCCTGTCAGACACATCTTTAATTTTAGCACCTGGAAGACAGCACATTTCTCTTGAGGTTATATCCGGTCTGCAGATAGCGGCCTCTGTTCCTCTCAACAGGGAATCCCCCATGACCAACACTCTCCGTTTCTTCTTCACAACAAATGTCTTTCTCCATCCAGGAGGATTCTGAAGGCGTACAAGGTTGCAGTTTGTGGGCAAAGTCTGATCCTGATGTATTTCTTCATCGTTCTCCTGTGTAAGAGCCTGGTACTGGTTCTTTAGCAGTATGGGTGCTGACTGCCTCCCGATCCTCCTGCTTCTCTGGGTCACATGTTTCCATTCCTCTGTTTCTTCAGGTGCACTTTGAATTTCTTCTCTTTCTGTAACATGAAGAGATAATTCTGCTCTGTCTAAGAACTCTTCACCTTCCTTAATGATCTTCAATGTAGCTAACCTCTCTTTGAGATTTTGCAACTTTTCCTCCAACAGGGACACAAGCTTGCATTTGTGGCATGTGAAGTTTGGCTTTTCCACTGGTACTTCTGTGAACATGTAGCAAGAAATGCAGCTCAACAAATGGCTTGTGGCCTCTTCCATATTGTTATTGTTAAAGAAAATTCTAAAGCGATGAAAAATGAGCCAAAATTCGGCGTGCGGTTTACCGATTTCCTCTTTTCAGCTGCAATGGCCAAAATCCAGTGATCGTTGAGCTCGCGGAGACTTTTCACTTATCCCAGAAGGCACTGGGAATATGCAAATTCTCTCCTCAGGACTCTTCCCCTGGTGATATGCATGGTTTTCTCACCCCCCTGTCCTGGTATGCATGGCCCCAGAACCCCCCTATCCTTGTATGCATGGTCCCCTCACCCCCTATCCTGGTATGCATGGTCTCCTCACCCCCCTATCCTGGAATGCATGGTCCCCTCACCCCCTATCCTGGTATGCATGGTCCTCTCACGCCGCCATCCTGGTATGCATTGTCCCCATACCCCCCTATCCTGACATGCATGGTCCTCTCCCCCCCCATCCTGGGTATGCATGGTCCTCTCGCCCCCCATCCTGGTATGCATGGTCCTCTCGCCCCCCATCCTGGTATGCCTGGTCCTCTCACCCCCCCTTTCCTGGTATGCATGGTCCCCTCGCCCCCCTCGCCCCTATTAAACAGCACACATACAAAAAAAATTATACTCACCTTTCCTCCCTGTGTTCCAGTGCTGTCACATTCTGCTGGAGGCCAGGGGAGGGGTGCGGCGCCGAAGTACGCGCATGCCCATACAGCGCGATCTGCGCCATACTGCTGAAGACACACTGCAAATATGTCTTCAGTAAAATGGCGCCGGATAGCGCTATGCGCATTCGCAATACTCACGTGCACTCCGGCCCCGTTCTCCGGCCAAAGAGAAACGCCACGGCAACGCTCCTCCCGGTCAGGTAAGTATGCAAGTATGGCGCTGGAAATCGCGGTATGCAGGGTGTACGGTACCGCCATCTCCGGCGCCATACACACTCCTCACTGCTGGATGCCTCATTATGTCTGGAGCCAGACTGCGCAGGCGCGCCGTGCTTGTGCAGTCTATAAAGGCTTCAGACACAGTGACGCTCCCACGGTTAAATTATAGATTTATTACACACAGTATATATATATCCATCTCAGTGAAAAAATATAAATATATATATTTTGAGAGGTGTGGGGGCCCAAATAGAACTTTTGCTATGGGGCTCTGTGACTGCTATGTACGTCCCTGCTTGCAGGGCAGTAATAATGAGGGCAATCTGCCTTGTTCCTTGGATCCCGAGGCTCCAGGGTCCCATTTCCAGATTGCCTTCATCATAAGCAGCGCACCGAGCAGGGAGGGGAGCCCAGAAACATTTTTGGAACAGAGGCCTCAATCTTATTATTGTCTGTCCCTGCCCTCAGCCAGTGGTGTGTGACTACATAAATAAGCAATAATAATAGCTGCACACCATGCAGCTGCTATGGGGCTCATGAGTCAGGGGGGCCCACCTGGTGCCGGCAGAGCAGCGGGTGACAGGAGGCAGGAGCCGGCTGCTGAGGCTAAAGCCTTTGCCCGCTGCTAAAGAGAAATTCAAATTCACTGCTACCCATGCTCATAGTCGCTCCCACTGCTATACACTGAAGTCGGTGCCGAGAGATTAGTGGGACTATAGGAGTGGAGAGTGGTGAATATTCATTTCACTTTAATAGTGGGCACAGTAGCCACAGCTGCAGGCTTTCCTGCTGCTAGGCGATCACATGTGTCCGCTATTAAAGGGAATGAAATTCACTGCTCTCCACGCCCATAAATACGGTTTATATCGGTGAGCAAGTGAGTACGTGGTGGCCATAATACTGTATGACTGCATTATATTCTATGGGGGACTGCATTATATTCTATGGGGGGGCTGCATTATATTCTATGTGGAGATTGGATTATACTCTATGATGTTAGAATTATATTCTATATGGGGACTGCATTATACTCCATGGAGGACTATGGGGAGTGTACTATACTCCAAGGAAGACTATGAGAAGTCTATTATACTATATAGAGGACTATGGGGAGTGTATTATACTATATGGAGGACTAGGGGGAGTACATTATCATATATGGAGGACTGTTGTGAATTCCCTGACTCGGATTTATGAGCCGAAGCTCCCTCTGCTCCCTCTGGTGGTTACTTGGAGTAGTGGAGCTGGCCATGTTGATGGAAGTTTCCCACCTGTTGATGATAATTGGGAACCTGGGATTACTGGCTGGGATCATATAACTGAGCTGGCTGCTCTTGGTAGTTGCTGGTGATTTCCTCCTTGTGCATTTGGAGTTCTTTTGTCTCGTGCCTGATCTGCATGGTTCAGTTAAGTCATTCTTTTGCTAATCCTTTGCATCTAATCTGGCTGTGCCTTTTTTTGCTTTCTGCTTTGTTGCTAGGGTTCAGCGTACTCCCTGCTGGGGCAACGCTGGATCCCGCTCCATATGTTACAGATTGTTCAGTCCCCTGTTTTAGTATCTTTTGCTTTGCTTCCAGTCCATACCAGAGTGCTGATCTAGCGGGGGTGAGGTCGTGTGGCCTCAGGTTTTTTGTATATCAGATGTGTTGGATTTTTTTAAGGGTTTTGGCAATGATTGCAGAATGTATCTTTTCTATCCTGTCCTGTCTAGACAGCTTGGGCCCCACCATTTTTTCTGCCTGTGTTTGTGTCTCATCTTGTCTCACCAACAATATATGTTTGGGGGCTGCTTATTCCTTTGGGGATCTGCTCCAGGGCAGTTTAGATTTCACCTTTCTCACTTTAGGCTCAGTTAGTTCTCCGGCTGTGCCAAAGCGTATAGTGCATCGTAGGCATGCTCCACGGCTACTGCTAGTTGCGTTGATAGGACCAGGGGTCTGCAATCCACGTAGTTACCAATCTCTCTGGTTTTCTGTTGGCTTAGCCTGTTCCTGCCATCCTCCTTGGTGACCCATTCATAGCAGAGGACTACGGGGAGTCTATAAAACTATGTAAAGGACCATGGGGAGTGTATTATACTATATGGAGGACTAGGGGGAGTACATTATCCTACATGGAGGACTATGGGGAGTCTATTGTACTATATGAAGGACTATGGGGAGTGTACTATACTATATGGAAGACTAGACCTAACGGTAAGCTGATAATTTACCTATATATGGGTTAAGGGGGATACCATTATTTAATGGACATGTTTAGGTATTGTCACGATGACCCGTCCTGTCTGACGTGACCCACAGGCCGGTAACTAAAACAACAAGACACGGGGAAAGGGGAAAAAGTTACAACGGTGGGCCCTACGATAGGGAAAGGGGATGTGGAGACCTCCTGCACTCCCCTGAGTAAGTGTCCCTAACGCTCTTAACATTCCCTATGCTGGTTCCGCATCGGGCGCCGATCAGGAACCTGTCGCCCTAGCACACCCTACACCTATCCCTTGCTAGGGAGCTGGGTGGCGCAGGCACTGGCCCCACCGCTGTACTAATACACACTAAGGAAAAACACAAACAGGGAAACACCACTTAGCTTTACTCCACCACCAGAATGCAGCTCTCCTGAATTGCTGCCACCAAGCTCTGCCAGAGCTACAAGGAAATCCCCTATGACTCCTTCCACACCAGAACTAAGACAGTGCTGCAAGGAACGCTCTCCAGCTCCTTCCTCCACCAAGGATGGTTGAAATGAACACTATCACCAACCCTGATTGCAACACCTGTGACTCTTTTATAGCCGAGCCAGAGCAATCACACCTTCATTATAATCATGTGCATTTAACTAAAGAAACCAGAGTGCAATGATGCTCACCACCACCGAGGGCAAACTTAGAACAAACGACACCACAGTGCAATAATCCTAATTGCCACCAGGGGCAAAAACCAAACTTAAGCACAGCTTAAGAAAAAAAAAGGTTATCTGTGCTTTTTATCAGTCCTGATCTAGCATGGATCATGACAGTACCCTCCCCTTAATGAGGGGCCTCTGGACCCTCAAAGCCGCTCCTCATCAGGGAACCACCTACAGCGGGGACCCCCAGACCCAGAGTTCACCCCAGCAACTACCTGCACATCAGGTTGATGACCAACGAGCCCGCTGGTATTGGCAACGTTTCTGGAGGCACCACACATCTCCGAAGTGCTGACCTGGGGAATGAGTTGTGTATGTGTATGTTTGGTATGAGCTGGTAACACTCCACAACACACTTCCACTGGATGTTTTTTGGTGGCCACCCATACTCGCTTGTTCACACACAGGTCCGGACCTGAACATTTATTGCCACTCGTTCGTTTGTCACCATTTGGAGATCTTTTTCTGGGATTGACAACAGAGGCGTCCCCCTGTGTCACCACACTCACACCCCCGCACTTCACCAAGGGGTACACCACCCTCCAACCCCTTCCACCACGAGGTCTGCACCTCCCATGGCTGGCCAATGATGAGGTTTGAGCCTTGCCCCTACTCTCCTGCTGCAGCACATCTGCTGCTCTCACCAGAGAGGAAGGGGTCCGTTGAAGAGAGATGGCAGAGACAGTAGTTCCTAGGCAGCAGCCCTCACACGAGTGCCCCCAGCTGACCACTTCCCTTGCCCGCCAATCTATTACCGGGTTGTGTCTTTTCGGCCAAGGGAGGCCTAAAACAATAGGTACTGGCATTCTCTCCAAGACGTAGCATGACAAGGACTCCTCATGATGTCCCATACGCAGATGGATATTCTCTACGACTTGAGTCAAGCTCCCCTGGCTCAGTGGAACAGAATTTATGGCCTGGAAGCTAGTAGGTTGGGCTAGCGTCCTACACCTCAGACCATTAGTCTGGACAAAGCGAGCATCCCCCCAGACTGACTCCTGCTCCGCTGTCCACAAGCACCGGTATCACCTCCGGTACCCCGTCAGCCAAGACCTCTGTTGACATGGTACCTTGGGAGGGCAAAATGGAGGAAATGTATACTCCCTGGTCGCCTCCCTCCAAGCGACCAGGGGAATGCGGCTTCTCACATGGCACAGATAATTTGGCGCGCAATGGGCAAGCCTTCAGGACATGACCAGGCTGCCCACAGTACAAACATGCCGACACCACTCCCCGAACCGTAGGCAGCTCTGAATACAAACTAGCTCCTCCTACTTGCATAGGTTCGCCAGGAGACTTGGCATGAACTGGGCAGGCTCTCATAAATTGGCCACGCTTCCCACAGGAAAAGCATACCCCCCACCACAACGAGCCGCAGACACCCCCTTTTTTTTTTTATCAACAACAACGGGCTGTCTGGGTTCCTCCGTCCGCACAGGTGGGTCCTCCTCCCTAGCGAGGACATCAGGGGGCACTTTTTGTATATGTCTTTCCCTGAGGCGTCTATCCACCCGGATGGCAAGGGACATGGCGGACTCCAGCGACCTGGGGGCGGCGTACTGCACCAGAGTATCCTGCAACTTTGGAGACAAACCCTGTACAAATTGACTCCTAAGTGCAGGGTCATTCCACTGAGTGTTAGTGGCCCATCTCCTAAACTCTGAGCAGTACTCCTCAGCAACCCGGGCTCCCTGTTTACACCTACAGATTCAGGATTCCACCAGGGTGACGCCATAGGATCCCCATACACAAGCGCCAAAGCCGCAAAAAACTCGTCCACGGACACCAATGATGGAGAATCGTCCAGTAGGAAGAAGGCCCAGGATTGGGGATCCCCTTTAAGAAGGGACATAATGATTCCCACCTGTTGCTCTTCACTCCCTGATGAACGAGGGCGCAGCCTGAAATATAATTTGCAGGCTTGTTGAAACACCAAGAATTGATCTCTTCCTCCAGAAAATCTGTCAGGGAGGGATATCTTGGGTTCTGGCTGAGCCTGTTCCTGAACCAAGCCCCCAGAGCCCACCAACAGCTGCAGCTGCCGCACCAACCCTCCGCGCAGCCCCCTAATCTCATTAGTAAGGATCTGCAGCATTTGGGCAAAGGGCT
Source organism: Dendrobates tinctorius (assembly GCF_039654945.1). NCBI lineage: Eukaryota > Metazoa > Chordata > Amphibia > Anura > Dendrobatidae > Dendrobates > Dendrobates tinctorius. The sequence continues at coordinate 24,863,109 of NW_027361921.1, forward strand.
GAACTGGGTCCATGGCTCAGCAGAGAAAAAAAGTTATTGGTTGGTGATAATGTCACGATGACCCGTCCTGTGTGACGTGACCCGCAGGCCAGTAACTAAAACAACAAGACACGGGGGAAAGGGGAAACAGTTACAATGGTGGGCCCTGCGATAGGGAAAGGGGACGTGGAGACCTCCTGCACTCCCCTGAGTCAGGGTCCCTAACGCTCTTAACGTTCCCTATGCCGGTTCCGCACCGGGCGCTGATCAGGAACCTGTCGCCCTAGTCCACCCTACACCTATCCCTTGCTAGGGAGCTGTGTGGCGCAGGCACTGGCCCCACCGCTGTACTAATACACACCAAGGAAAAACACAAACAGGGAAACACCACTTAGCTTTACTCTGTTGCACTTGCTCCTGGCAACAGAGTCCACCACCAGAATGCAGCTCTCCTCCTGAATCGCTGCCACCAAGCTCTGTCAGAGCTACAAGGAAATCCCCTTTGACTCCTTCCACACCAGGGCTAAGACAGTGCTGCAAGGAACGCTCTCCAGCTCCTTCCTCCCCAAGGATGGTTGAAATGAACACTATCACCAACCCTGATTGTAACACCTGTGACTCTTTTATAGCCGAGTCAGAGCAATCACACTTGCATTATAATCATGTGCATTTAACGAAAGAAACCAGAATGCAATGACGCTCACCACCACCGGGGGAAAACTTAGAACAAACGACACCACAGTGCAATAATCCAAATGGCCATCGGGGGCAAAAACCAAACTTAAGCACAGCTTAAGAAAAAAAAAGGTTATCTGTGCTTTTTATCAGTCCTGATCCAGCATGGATCATGACAGATATGTTACCAAGGGAAATATACTTTTGATCTATGCATAGATACTATGTTTTTGTTGACCTAATTATAGGCAGCAAATCTACATTTGGAGGGTTACATATTGGCTGCCCATTATTTATGTGGTATTGGTAGGTATATAGGTGTTTTTGCCTCACATATCGAAGTACAATCACTATGGTGGCTATTATATTATATAATACATATAAGTGATAGATATACACTGATTGCGGTGGTCTATCGGTCAGTACTAGAGATGAGAGACTTTGCCTTTTTTAGGGTCAAGTCGGGTTTCATGAAACCCGACTTTCTCAAAAGTCGAGTAGAACGAAATCGGCCGACTATAGGGAAAAGTCGTGAAACACGAAACCCAATGCATGTCAATGGGGAGAAAAGTCAGCAGTGAGTGGAGGACTGTAAACACACCTGGCATGAAATTTAACCCTAGAGGCGGCAAAATCTCTCTTCTCTCTCTCCTTCTCCCTCTCTCTCTCTCTCTCCCACTCCCGCTCCGCTTCTCTCATTGGCTGAAAAAAGTCACGTGCAAGCATTGGGCGAAAACCGACTTTGGCGCTTGGGTTGCCGACCACATGGCCGACTTCACACTGTGGTCGGGCTTCGTTTCATGAAACCCGACTTTGGCGAAAGTTGGCGAGTTTTGAATCTGACCGACCTGTTTCGCTCAACTCTAGTCAGTACATCTCTTTGCACTGTTGCACCTTTTGCTTGTTTTGCACATGTTCTCCATGAACCCTGTTCTTTGTCCAAATTTTTTAATAAATAACTTTTTCTTGACTTTTTGGATCTCTGGTCGTATATGTGGTTTCCACACCCCCGTTGTCTTTCATTTTTTGAGCGACTTATCCACATGAATGTCCATGATTGATAGCTAGCATGATTTGAGTAACTGTGTTTTGCTGACTCTTTAGATACATGTGATGTTGCTGATTACGATTCTTATTGCTCTATATGGAGGATTAGGGGGAGTATATTATACTATATGGAGGACTATTGGGGTGCATTGTACGATATGGAAGACTAGGGGGAGTGAAAAATGCAGGATATTCATCAAGTGATTGGATTGGTTATGCCAGAACAAAAATCATTGTTCTCATCAGCACATCGCTCGGTGAAAACTGCAGATATGCTGATAAGATGATACTGTATGTGGACAGATTGATCTACTTGTGATCATTCTGTCCCCATCATTATTCCTCAGCTGGTGTAAAGAGGCTGGGAAACAAATGGCAAATTACTTCAATATTATCGATCACACTCGTTTAGTGGCCTGAAATCAGCGCAAGTAAATTCAACCGAAATGTTTCTGTGTGATGGTGCAATTTGTTAGCATTTGGGGCCCCATTTTAAACTTTTGCCTAGGGCCCCACTTTGCCTAAAATCGGCCCTGTTGAGATCAGTGAGGAGATCAGATTGCCTATCATTACACTCTATTTTTTAATGTGACTGCTTTTAGGCTACATAGTCCCCATTCAAACTACCAACCAACTTTACGTTGTCCAGGTTCAATTAATTTTTGGTAACTCGGCCCCACCTTTAACTAATTATTGCATTGTTATCATAGCTACAAATGTTGTGTTAGTATATTTTTCTCCTGTAATTCTACTTATTCCTTGTCTTCCTCCTGAACAGTGCTAAAGATTTTAAGCTCTCAAGAGAACAATGTACACATTTGATATGGGATAGCCGGCCGACAGCAATCTAATGTGTATGGCAGACATTAGTGTTCAGAGAGATTGAAGTATTACTTCAGGTCCCTACAGCATAACACATTTAGGCTACATTTCCACAATGAGCTTTTGGTGCATTTTTGACTCTGCTTATTTTTGCTGTGTCGAAAATTCAACATCTTGTTGTTCAAGCAAAGTGGATGGATTTTGTAGAAATCTCATGCTCACTGCGCTGCTTTTTTTACTCAGCGAAAACTGACCTGCGTTCCATGTTTCAAATTCACAGAATGTCAATTTCTTTTGTGGGTACGCTGAGTTTTCTGTGTGGATTTTCTACATAGACTTGCACATGCGTTTTTAGTGCGTTTCTGCAGTGGAAACGCATCAAAGACTCATGCATTCTGCACCTAAGCATATCAAAAAAGTTTTGTCAAAGCCAAATACCAAGAAGTATTAAAAACAAAACAGCTTTATTTAAAGCATTACACACCAAAAGTGTACATAAACTGCAGCATCAAAAATGCAATAAAATACATGTGTTAGAGATAGGGTTAGTTTGGTGAAAAATCTGAGAGTGGACCCTCTGGGTCGTGGCTCCAGAGCCCCCAAGGGCGAGCAGACTAGGTGAGGGCCACCCCCTATACAGGGAGTGTTAGGAACAGGCCCAAGGGAGGTAGAACCACAACAGCCGGAGCCAAAGGGCGACTCAGGGCAGGGCTGAGTGAGAACGGGAAAGAAAGACCGGAGGCAGTACGCTGGAACGGTAGGCACAGGGGGTCAACGGTACCAGAGAGACCAGGACAGGCGGGGGCTTTGAACTGAAAGGGAAAAAGAGGGACAAAATAAGGAGGAAGCTATAGGACGGTGCTGGAAATGTGGACCCACCACAAGAGATACAGGAGTGTGTATGAACACGGCTGAGACACAAGGCAGGCAGGACAGGGACACCGGACAGACAGGCACGGGCAGGCACGGCTGAGACACAGAGCCGAGAGGCATGGCTGAGACACAGGGCTGACAGGCACAGCTGAGACACAGGGTTGACAGGCACGGCTGAGACACAGAGCTGACAGGCACGGCTGAGGCACGGAGCAGACAGGCAGAAGGTTAGGGACCTGAGTTGCGGGTAGGCGCCAGGCGCAAAGACGCTAGCGCTAATCCGCTAAGATAATCAGGCGTCTTACCTTAGCAGATGCCATGAAGAAATACCCGGAGGGCGCCGCCATGTTGGGGACGGGGGCGCCGCCATGTTGGGGATGGAGCCACCGGGTCAGAGCTGCAAGGTACCCTTGGGGAGGAGAGAGTGCAAGCGTGCATGCGCCGAGCACCGACGCACTGAGACCCGAAGAGAGCAGCAGCTGCAGGGACGCGCCGAGAAGCGGGGATGTGCCGGTGAGTACCTGCGGTGTCCGTGACAACATCTTAAAACCGCACACAAAAACACAATGAAAAATCATAAGTAACATAATTTAAATAATAGGTGCCAAAATGGTGATGTAATTTAGCAGCATCAAAAAGGCGTCAAAAGCTCATTGTTGGAAAGTAGCCTTAAGAAACTAATTTCCTAGCAAAAAATTCAGCACAAATGTAGCACATTCGGATTCCTTGTTCGCTTTCACGAGCAAGTTGGCAAAATTTAGTCACAATTTGGTAAATCATCGCGTTTCCACTATTGCTTTTGTTATTACTTTGGCTATGATAGTGGTGCTGAATGATGTGTGGCGGGTACAGGGGGGTTTGTGTTTGATGAGGGGACGGGGTGTGGAGAGGTTAGAAGAGCATGTGAAGAGATTACAGGAGTAGCGCAAGCTTTTTTTTTCCCCTTTACTTTATGTGTGTTGATTCCGGCATCCAATCAGGGCGCAGAAACCATCCACAACGTCAGGAAACAAGGTCTTCTGTGATTATCTGCTGAAGTCACATGTCCCTGGTCATATAAAAAGCTTACATCTTGTTTTACTGGCACAACTGTCTTGGTGTCACAGTGCAGAGAGGTCACTCATGCACTAGTACTGGTGAGGAAAGTTAACTTGTCAATTTAAATAGATAGGATCCTGTCCTGCGTGAAATCGATCTTCCGCGTCAAACTAGATTGTGCAAAAACTGTGTGGCAGTCTCCTGAAGCTCAATTTGCTACTCCAAATCATTTGTGCTAAAACTGTGTTTAAGTGGCAAATCAGAAGGCCAGATTTCCACTTGAAAATCGTTAGGCTTAATATAGTTATGCAGCCTGGAGGCCAATTAGCAACTCCAAATCGTTTGTGACAAAACTGTGTTGCAATGACAAATTAGAAGTCCGCATTTTAAAATATAATTTTTTTGTGCTAATATCGTTGTCCTTTAACAATGCCACATTTTGGCAGAATAATATGCTGTGCTGGTAATATTTTGACCTAGGCAGGAGTCCACATTTCAAAATATAAATTCTTTGTGTTAAAGCTGTGGTCTAGAAGTAAGGCTACATTTCTCCAGAAAAATATTTTGTGCTGGTAATATATTTTGCCATGCATAAGTCCACATTTGAAAATACAAATTGTTTGTGCTAATAGTATGTTCCTGAAACAAGGCCACATTTAGCTATATAAATATTTAGTGCTACTAGTTTTTCTCCAGCCAGGAGTCCACATTTCTGAATCTAAATTGTTTAGACTAATAGCGTGCTACAGAAAGCAGGCTACATTTAAGTAAGCAAATTCTTTGTGCTAAATGTGTGGTCCAGCCAGAAGGCCACATTTCAGTATTGTACATGGCCTGGGACAGAGCTTGGACCAGCATTTCTAGCTTAATCGTTGATTAGTAAAAGGTGGATGAGTGACAGGTATACGCATGGTGGTCTGAGAGCCATGCCAGATTCAAGCAAGACACATGAAGCAGACCCAACTTGGAGTCCAAATGTTTAAAAAAATTAGGGGCAGACACCAATAAAGTGGCATCAATTTATTTTATTTATTTTTCTCAGTTATATAGCATCATTAATTCCACAGCACTTTACAGACATTATCAATTTCCCCAGAGTAGAAATAGTATAATGGGGGCTCTGACACCCAATTTGCTAAATGCAGCCCACCAGATTGAGACCCAACTTGAAGTCTCCAAATTTCATTAAATTGTTTGTAACATCAGCAGCAATAGCAACTACAGGTACATAAGCCACAACAAAAGTGTCACAGACTACAATAACATGAGATGAATGCAGCACACTAAAAAAGACACAATCGCCTAGTTTGACAAGTCTGCAACTGGGGTTCCAAAGTAACTGGAGATCCATGACTCATTCATCATGATGAAGGTTAAGTGGTCTACACTTTCAGGGGACAAGCGGATGCGCTTATCCGTCACCACCAGCAGTGCCGAAGACACGTTCTGAGCGAACGCTGTCTGCCGGGCATGACAAAACCTCCAAGGCATGACAGGCAAGCTCAGGCCACTATTCAATTTTTAAAGACAAAAATGCAAAGGGTCCAAACCCTCTCCTGAAGGCATTGATACGGAGCTCAAAATACTCCTGCACTATCTTCTCCAGTCGTTCATTACGTGTCAGACTTGTATTTTATTCTGTTGGCGCACTGGCTGGTCTAAATAATGTGTGAAATGACTCACAGAAATTGTTTTAAATTTTTTTAGTTTTTTTTCTCACTTATATAGCACCATTAATAACACGGCGCTTCACAGACATTTTCAGCATTGTCCCAATTTTGACTCACAATCTAAATTTACTATATTGTAGTGTGGGAGAACTTCAGAGTAACCAAAGGAAACCCAGGCAAACATGGAGAGAACAAATAAACTCTTTTCAGATATTGTTGTTTGGGGGATTTTAACCCAGGACTCGAGTGCTGCAACACTGCAGTGCTAAACACGAAGCCATCGTGCTGCCTTTGCCATTTACACTACTGCTGCTAATGTTTTTGCATTGACAACTCAACGTTACCTTGGTTGGAACTATATAACTGCGATGCACACTGTGTGCCTCACTGCTGTCTTGTGAAAAATCACTCTTATGATTGTCTACTAGCATGTTTTCATACTCCAGCATGCGCGTGTCCCTTTCGAGTGTTGAAGGATCTTGCAAAATTTACTCTTGCATCTCATATCTAACAAAGTGGCAACCCAGTAATCAGCACTAATTCTAATCCTAACAATGCGGCCAAATATCATGTTGCAGATAGTGCAGCAAGAGGGTGCTCATGTGTTGACCGCTTCCATGAGGTACAAGTACATGGTGTGTTGGTGGTAGGGAAAGACTTAGGGTCCCGTCACACATAGCGACGCACCAGCGATCCCGACAACGATATGACCTTGTCAGGATCGCTGGTGTGTCGCTACATGATCGCTGGTGAGCTGCCAAACAGGCAGCTTCACCAGCGATCAGCACCAGCGACAGGAGGGTAACAAGCGATGCACGTTGCTTAGTTACCCACTGTGTACCTTAGTTACTAGCGCGCTGGTGCAGGCAGCTGGTAACCAAGGTACACATCGGATTTCTAAGCAGCGCGCGGCACTTAGAAACCCGATGTGTACCTTGGTTACCAGCTCCCTGCACCAGCGCGCTGGTAACTAAGGTACACATCGGGTTTCTAAGTGCTGCGCGCCGCGTAGAAACCCGACTTTTACCTTAGTTACCAAATACTGCTCGCTGGTCTCCCGCCTGTCACACGCAGCGATGCGTGCTGGCCAGCGGGAGACCAACGATCAAAGAAATGTCCAGGCTACTTGAGCATGATCAGCGATACCCGGCAGGGGGGCTGGTAAGTGTCACACACAGCGATCTCGCTGGTAAAATCGCTGTTGCGTCACAAAACTTTTGACTCAGCAGCGATCTCGCCAGCGAGATCGCTATCTGTGACGGGGGCTTTAAGCTTGCTCCATCCTCTCCCGCCAGCCATGGACAACAGAGAGTTTATCATTATACTCTTCAACTCCTGACTGTGGCATGCCCATCACTTCTTTCTCCTCATCCTCCTCCATTTATTTCTTGTCTCCCGCACCTTTACTAACAGTTTGTCTGGCACCTTGAGCACCCCATTGATAGCTATAATCCACCTGTTACATCCGTCTGCAAGTCTGGGCTGCAGAAAGACAGCGCCCCGAGTAGCACCGACACCCTTTACCCCTATACAGGGATCTGGATTTACTGCAGAGCCCAGGAAGCGCTGTCTGAACAGGAGCAGAGTACCAGAGCAGAACAGTCGCAATAGAAAAGCAGTGAGGAAGCCAAAAATGAAGTCGGAAACCAGGCGAGCAGTGGAGGTACAGAAACGGCAGGCAGAGGCAGAGTCGAGAGTCCAGGCATAGGTCACAAACCGGGATTGTAGCGGAGGTACAAAATCGTCAGGCAGTAGATGAGGGTCAGGAATCCAGGCCAAGGTCAGCGTCAGTAATCGGGAGAAATGCAAGGTACAAAAACGGCAGGCAATAGAGTAGTCAGAAATTCAGGCTGGGGTCAGAGTTAACGATAGGCAATCACAAAGTAACACGTAGGGGAACCAAGAATATATCCGGCGGCTTGCAAGACCAGTCCCAAAGTATTTGAGGGATCAGGTCATCCCTCACAGGCTCCCGGACTGCTGATGTCATCAGAACCGCCCCAGGACCAGACCCGATGATGATGCACAAACCCCTTCATGACAGACAGCGGAGCGGAGTCTGCGTCTTCTAGACGCCTGCGCAGGAACCCTTTCACTGTTGCTGCCATCCCTCGGGCGCGAACCACGGCGCCTCCCAATGGCCGAGGCGGGAACAGCAGGCCCTGAGCTCGACGGCGATGTGTCAGTCCGACGCCTCCTGGTGGTCGAGGCCCGGACCGCAGCCCCCGAGCCCACGGGCAGCGTGACCGTCCGTCGCCTCCTCGTGGCTGAGGGTGGAACAGCAGGCCCCGAGTCTGATGGCGACGTGACAGTACCCCCTTCTCCAAGAGGGGCCTCCGGACCCTCAAAACCCGGTTTATCAGGATGAAGGAGATGAAATTTCCTAATTAATGCCTTGGCATGGACGTTCCTCGCAGGAACCCAGGATCTCTCCTCCGGGCCATAGCCCCTCCAGTGTACCAGATACTGTACTGAGCCCCTCACAAGGCAGGAGTCAAGGATACCCTGGACTTCATACTCCAAGGTACCCCCGACCGAAACAGGAGGAGGAGGGGACTGAACAGGGTGAACTGGTGAGCGATACAGTTTGAGAAGGGATTTGTGGAACACGTTAGGTAATTTAAATGACTGCGGAAGTTTCAAACGGAAGGCTACCGGGTTAACCACTTCTATAATTTCGTATGGGCCGATAAATCTGGGACCCAGTTTGGCAGATGGTACTTTAAGTTTGATGTTTTTAGTAGAAAGCCAAACCTTGTCCCCAACCCCCAAGTGTGACCCCTTGGATCGTCGTTTGTTTGCAGCTGAAGCCTGTCTAACCTGAGCCCCTTTCAAATTCGCATTTACTTCAGACCATATTGTTTTCAAGCGATGTATGTTTTTCTCCACCCCAGGGAGCTCTGACATCCTAGCCGAGAATGACCCAAATCGCAGATGCAATCCAAGGTTACAAAAAAAGGGGTAGTTTTAATGGAGTCCTGGTAGCGATTATTTAAGGCAAACTCAGCAGATGTTCCACCCAATCAGACTGGTGTCCTGACACGTAACAACGGAGGTATTGCTCCAGAGCTTGATTAGTACGTTCGGTTTGCCCATTGGTTTCGGGGTGGTAGGCCGAGGAGAAGGATAACTCAACACCGATGCGTTTACAGAACGCCCTCCAGAATTTCGAGACGAACTGGGTACCTCTGTCAGACACAATATTTGATGGAACACCATGAAGACGTATAATGTGCACAAGGAACAATTTGCTCAAGGTTTCGGAGTTAGGTAACCCAGACAGGGGAATAAAATGGCACTGTTTGCTGAACCTGTCTACCACCACCCAGATACATGTTTTCCCATCTGAGGGCAGCAGGTCTGTAATGAAGTCCATGGAGATGTGGGTCCATGGACTCTCAGGGGTGGGCAAGGACTGAAGCCAGCCAGCAGGGCGATTATGGGGGGGATTTGGCGCGGGTACAGACTTCACATGCTGAAACATAGTTCTTACAGTCCTTGACCACCGTCGGCCACCAAAAGTTCCTAGTTACCAACCTGGTGGTATTATTGAGCCCAGGATGGCCTGCCAGAACAGAGTCATGTGACTCCATAAGAACTTGAAGGCGAAAGGAATTCGGAACGAACAATTTTTGGGGGGGGTGTAGTGTCCGGAGCTCGTTCTGGAGACCTACGGATCTCCTCCAGAAGGTCTAAGGAAACTGCTGACACGATGATCCCATTGGCTAATATCGGAACGGGTTCACAGTCTTCGGTTTGTGTGGGGCAAAAGCTGCGAGAGAGGGCATCGGCCCTCACATTTTTCGTACCAGGGCGAAAGGTGATTAAAAAATCAAACCTTGAAAAGAACAAGGCCCACCTGGCCTGCCTGGAATTCAGTCTTTTAGCTGACTCCAGGTAGGTCAGGTTTTTGTGGTCAGTAATGACGGTGACCTTGTGTTTGGCGCCTTCGAGAAAGTGATGCCATTCCTCGAAGGCCCATTTTATTGCTAGTAATTCCCGATTACCAATATCGTAGTTCTTCTCTGTGGCAGAGAACTTTCAGGAAAAAAAAAGCACATGGGCGCAGCTGAGTGAGGGCTGCAGTGCCTTGCGATAGCACTGCTCCCACTCTGACTTCGGAGGCATCCACCTCAACGATAAATGGGCGGTCTAAGTCAGGTTGTACTAAAACTGGGTTGGCCACAAAGCACTCCTTTAACGTAGAAAATGCTTGAATTGTCTCAGGATTCCAAATGGCCACGTCTGCCCCTTTCCGGGTTAGATCTGTGAGTGGCTTGGCGATCTCTGAGAAACCCCTGATAAACTTACGGCAGTAATTGGCAAATCCCAAAAATCGCTGCAGTGCTTTCAGCGATTTGGGTTGCACCCAAGCCTTAATAGGTTGGATCTTGGCAGGATCCATGCGGAACCCTCTGCCTGAGACCATGTACCCCAAAAATTGTACCTCCTCAGCAAAAAAGACACATTTCTCCAATTTAGCAAACAAGGAGTTCTCTCGCAGTCTCTGCAGTACCGAACGGACGTGTTGAGCATGTGTCACAGGGTCAGTAGAGTAAATTAAAATGTCATCCAAGTACACAACAACATACACACCACAGATGTCCCTGAAAATATTGTTGACAAAGTGCTGAAACACTGCAGGAGCATTACTGAGTCCGAACGGCATTACCAGGTACTCAAAGTGACCAAGAGGTGTATTAAACGCTGTCTTCCACTCATCACCGTCTCTTATGCGGATTAGATTGTATGCCCCCGGAGGTCAAGTTTAGTAAACCAAAGGGCTCCCATTAGCTGATTAAAAAGATCAGGGATGAGTGGAAGCGGGTACTGGTTCTTTATAGTGATTGCATTTAATTCTCGGTAGTCAATGCAGGGTCTGAGACCACCATCTTTCTTCTCTACAAAGAAGAACCCAGCTCCAACTGGTGAAATAGATGGTCTAATGAACCCCTTTTTTAAGCTATCCGCTATGTACTCATTCATGGCCTGACGCTCTGGACCAGAGAGATTAAATATTCTCCCTTTTGGAAGACGGGCATCTGGAATTAGGTCTATAGGACAATCATACTCTGTGGGGTGGTAGCTTCTCAGATTCTATAACGGAAAAGACATCTCCATAATCCCTGAGAGCAAACGGAATGAAGGGGTTTTTTTTTTAGCTTGGCTTGATTTACTGCTACAGATATGCAATTGCGAGCTCCAGCGCACCACATCACCCAGGTGCCAGTCAATGACAGGGTTGTGTTTACGTAGCCACGGCATCCCCAAAATGACTGCAGAAAATAGATTGTCCAACACAAAAAAGGAAATAAGCTCAGTATGTAGTGCTTCTACTGACATAGCAATCTTAGCAGTAACAAATCTAACCCCCTCCTGAATAATGGACGTGCCATTAATAGCCGTGGTTTTAATTGGAATGTTAAGTTTCAGTAGTGGGACACCAAGTTTTTTAGCAGCAAAAGAGTCCATAAAATTCCCTTCAGACCCTCTATCGACATAGGCTTTTAAACACAGAGAATCCTGACCAAAATACAAAGAAATAGGTAGTAAAACTTTGGCCGCATCTGCGGGCGGTACCTGAGCCTCTGCGCAACCATAGCCAGAGCTGCTCAGAGGCTGATGTTCCCGGGGTACGGATCTCTGACGTTCAGCTTTGTCCCTGGAGTCTCCTAACTTCAGCATGCTCGAGCAGGAAGGTGAGACTGATCCTCCAGGCTGTATACTGGGGCTTAGTAACAGGTGTTTTAGGCCAACAATCAGCTCTGGCAAGAGAGGAAAGAAAAAAAAATTCAGAGAAACTGTCTTTATATATATATATAATATATACACATACACACAAGAGACAGTTTTATTTTTTATGGCCGGATATAATGTTACATCCATCTGCAAGTCTGGGCTGCAGAAAGACCGCCCAGAGTAGCACCGACACCCTTTACCCCTATACAGGGATCTGGATTTACTGCAGAGCCCAGGAAGCGCTGTCTGAACAGGAGCAGAGTGCCAGAGCAGAACAGTCGCAATAGAAAAGCAGTGAGGGAGCCAAAAATGAAGTCGGAAACCAGGCGAGCAGTGGAGGTACAGAAACGGCAGGCAGAGGCAGAGTCGAGAGTCCAGGCATAGGTCACAAACCGGGAGAGTAGCGGAGGTACAAAATCGTCAGGCAGTAGAGGAGGGTCAGGAATCCAGGCCAAGGTCAGCGTCAGTAATCGGGAGAAATGCAAGGTACAAAAACGGCAGGCAATAGAGTAGTCAGAAATTCAGGCTGGGGTCAAAGTTAACGATAGGCAATCACAAAGTAACACGTAGGGGAACCAAGAATATATCCGGCGGCTTGCAAGACCAGTCCCAAAGTATTTGAGGGATCAGGTCATCCCTCACAGGCTCCCGGACTGCTGATGTCATCAGAACCGCCCCCAGGACCAGACCCGATGATGATGCACAAACCCCTTCATGACAGACAGCGGAGCGGAGTCTGCGTCCACTAGACGCCTGCGCAGGAACCCTTTCACTGTTGCTGCCATCCCTCGGGCGCGAACCACGGCGCCTCCCAATGGCCGAGGCGGGAACAGCAGGCCCTGAGCTCGACGGCGATGTGTCAGTCCGGCGCCTCCTGGTGGTCGAGGCCCAGACCGCAGCCCCCGAGCCCACGGGCAGCGTGACCGTCTGTCGCCTCCTCGTGGCTGAGGGCGGAACAGCAGGCCCCGAGTCTGATGGCGACGTGACACCATCCTCCCATGGCACCCACCTGTGCGCTGACAGTCCAAAAGTTAGAGATATTATTATCAATTCCGCATCCTCCTCTGCTTCCTCTTCTTCATCTGTGACCACCACCTTCTCCTGCAGACTATTCAATGTATGCTTCAGCATGTAGGTGACCATCTTAGTAGCCATTTCAGAACTGTGCTATAGGATGCAGAAGTCCTTCATCTGTGCCTACTCAGCAAGCGTGATTTGTTATGCGTTCGTACTGCGTTGGACCAGACTATGCAAAATGTCATACTTTACCAGGTGTCATCACTGCTGCCACAGTAGCTCCAACATGTGCAGAGTGTAATTCCATGGTATCGGCACAGTATATATAAACCGGTTAACCGGTAGCTCGAAAGACCTCTGTAGCAATGTAAGTCAATGACCACGAGTGGTGTAGACGACAGGAATAAGCACACAATAGCTTTGCTTTCTGCAAAAGCGCACCCAGGCTGGGATAGTCTAGTAGAAATTGCTGCACCACCAGGTTGAGGATGTGAGCCATGCAAGGCACATGTGTGATGATATCAATCCCATATGTTACACCAGATTCTCAACTGCATGAGAGGGGTGAACAGAAAAAGCACACAATAGAAATGTTTTCAAAATGAAATAATGTTTTTATCCTCTCATTTTTATTGTTTTGATTATGTTGTATATTTAATAAAAATTGCAATTTATTTCATTTTGAAAACATTTCTATTGGTTGCTTTTTCTGTTCATCCCTCTCATGCAGTTGAGAATCTGGTGTAACAGATGGGATTGATAAATTCAATGTCTAACACATGGCACTTTGTGGATCACAATTTTGATATAAAATACCTGTGTGATGTTGCCTGGCGTAGGTCCGCCACCAGGTTTGCACTGTTATTGCACACAGCCTTTACTGACTCCAGATTCAGTTTAGACAGCCATTGCTCAAACTCGGCCTAGATAGCTGTCCACAACGCTTGAGCTGTGTGACTCTGTATGTGTATATAACTGTATGTGTGTATGTATGCATGTACGGTATATGTATGTGTATCTGTGTGTATTTACATGTATGTATGTGTATTTGTGTGTATCTATGGTATATTGGTGTGTTTGCATATACGGTATATGTATGTGTATCTATGTGTCTGTACAGTGTATGTTTGTATGGTATGTGTATGTATGACGGTATATGTATGGGTATCTGTGTGTATGTATAGTATATGTGTGTGCATATACGTTATATGTATGTGTATCTGTGTGTATGTATGGTATATGTGTGTGCTTGCATATACTGTATATGTATGTGTATTTGTGTGTATGTAGGATATATGTATGTACGGTATTTGTTTGTATGTACGGTATATGCCTGTTTGTATGTACGGTATGTGTATGTATGATGGTAAATGTATGTGTATCTATGTGGATGTATGGTATATGTGTGTTTGCATATGTAGTATATGCATGTGCATCTGTGTATATGTATGGTGTATGTATGTACGGTATATGTATGATGGTATATGTACGTGTATCTGTGTGTGTATGGTATATGGGTGTGTTTGCATATACGGTATATGTATGTGCATCTATGTGTAAGTATGGTGTATGTATGTACGGTATGTGTGCATGTATGTACGGTATATGTATGTGTATCTGTCTGTGTATGTACAGTATATATATATATGTACGGTATATGTGTGTATGTATGGTATATAGAGAGCAGATACCAGATGATACAGCTACCTGACATATAATGTAATAAAATACATACATGGTCGGGCTCTGCCGGTTCCAGCAGATAACCACGAGGAGGCACTCTGCACATTTGCTGTCATGTGCCAACTAGAGTGTCAGCCATATCTGTAGTGTTCTATTCACTGACATAGCGGACACTAGTTGTCACTTGACTGCAAGTTTGACTGCTCTGGAGCCAGCAGAACCGAATGCTAATGGATAGGTCTAATATATAAGGCTCAAAGTGTGTATGTATGTATATATGTGTGTGTGTATGTGTGTATGTCCGGGATAGACAGTCGCAGCTACAGCCACAAAATTTGGCACAGTCACACGTCTGGACCCCGAGAGCGTCCTAAGCTATGTTGTGAGGCGAAATTTTAACCCCGCGCATTCCAATTCACCAAACAATTTTGCCCCTATCTACATACTGGGGGAAAAAGTGTGTGCGCGTTAAGCCCCGCCCCTCATTATGATGTCATAATGCCCCTATTTGTATAATGGGGAAACAGTGTGTGCGAATCAAGCCCCACCCCTCATTATGATGTCACAATGGTTGCCATGGCAACGCTGATTCATCATAGGTTGCAAGCCCCGCCGCTCATTATGATGTCATAATGGTTGACTATGGAATGGAGGATGTGTGATGGGTATATGGACACGGGACTATGGGATGGAGGATGTGTGATGGGTATATGGGCACAGGACTATGGGATGGAGGATATGTATGACGGGTATATGGGCACGGGACTATGGGACGGCGGATATGCATGATGGGTATATGGGCACGGGACTACGGGATGGCGGATATGTACGATGGGCACATGGGCATGGGACTATGGGATGGAGGATATGCATGATGGGTATATGGGCACGGGACTACGGGATGGCGGATATGTACGATGGGCACATGGGCACGGGACTATGGGATGGAGGATATGCATGATGGGTATACAGGCACGGGACTATGGGATGGAGGATACTGTATGTATGATGGGTATATGGGCATGGGACTATGAGATGAAGGATGTATGATGGGTATATGGGCACGGGACTATGGGATGGAGGATGTGCATGATGGGTATACAGGCACGGGACTATGGGATGGAGGATATGTATGATGGGTATATGGGTATGGGACTATGAGATGAAGGATGTATGATGAGTATATGGACACTCGACTATGGGATGGAGGATGTGTGATGGGTATATGGGCACAGGACTATGGGATGGAGGATATGTATGACGGGTATATGGACACGGGACTATGGGACGGCGGATATACATGATGGGTATATGGGCACGGGACTATGGGATGGAGGATATGCATGATGGGTATATCGGCACGGGACTACGGGATGGCGGATATGTACGATGGGCACATGGGCACGGGACTATGGGATGGAGGATATGCATGATGGGTATACAGGCACGGGACTATGGGATGGAGGATATGTATGATGGGTATATGGGCATGGGACTATGAGATGAAGGATGTATGATGGGTATATGGGCACGGGACTATGGGATGGTGGGTATATGGGCACGGGACTATGGGATGGAGGATAATTATAATTTGTTATAGCTAACCACAGTTAGTTACTATGCCCGGGCAGCGCCAGGCTCTTCAGCTAGTATATATATATATATACTAGCTATGAACTCGTTCTATGCCCGGGTGGCGAGCATTTTTATTGGTACATGGTCTCCTATCCTGGTATGTGCTGCCCCCCCTCCTATCTTGGTATGCATGGTCCCCTCACCCCCCAATCCTGGTATGTATGGTCCCCTCACCCCCCAATCCTGGTATGTATGGTCCCCTCACCACCCTATTCTGGTATGCATGGTCCTCTCACCCCCATCCTGGTATGCATGGTCCCCTCACCACCCTATCCTGGCATGCATGGTCCCCTCACCCCCCTATCCTGGTATGCATGGTCCCCTCACCCCCCTATCCTGGTATGCATGGTCCTCTCACCACGCCATCCTGGTATGCATGGTTCCCGTACCCCCCTATCTTGGTATGCATGGTCCCCTCACCCCCCTTTCCTGGTATGCATGCTCCTCTCCCCCCCATCCTGGTATGCATGGTCCTCTCACCCCCCCATCCTGGTATGCATGGTCCTCTCACCCCCCCATCCTGCTATGCATGGTCCTCTCGCCCCCTTATCCTGGTATGCATGGTCCTCTCACCCCCCTATCCTGGTATGCATGGTCCCCCCGCCTATCCTAGTGTGCATGGTCCCCTCACCACCCTATCCTGGTATGCATGGTCCCCTCACCCCCTATCCTGGAATGCATGGTCCCCTCACCCCCCTTTCCTGGTATGCATGGTCCACTCACCCCCCCCTATCCTGGTATGCATGGTTCCCGAACCCCCTATCCTGGAATGCATGGTCCCCTCACCCCCCTATCCTGATAGAATCATAGAGTTGGAAGAGACCTCCTGGGCCATCTGGTCCAACCCCCTGCTCAAAGCAGGATTCGCTAACTCATCCCACACAGATGTCTGTCCAGCCTTTGTTTGAAGACTTCTATTGAAGTCTATTTTTAAAATGTGGCACCCACAACTGGACACAGTATTCCAGATGAAGTCTGACCAAAGAGGAGTAGAGGGCAATATTGACTTCACGTGATCTAGACTGTATACTTCTGTTAATTCATCCTAGAATTGCATTTGCCTTTTTTGCTGCTGCATCACACTGTTGACTCATATTCAGTCTGTGATCTATTAGTATACCCAAGTCTTTTTCACATGTGCTGTTGCTTAGCCCTACTCCTCCCATTCTGTATATGCTTTTTTCATTTTTATTTTCCATATGTAGTACTTTGGTTTTTAACAGGGAAAAATGCATTCTGTTAGTTGCTGCCCACTGCTCCAGTTTATTTATACCTTTTAGAATCCTCTCTCTCTTCTATAATATTAGCTATCCCTCCTAGCTTTGTGTCATCAGCAAATTTAATCAGCTTACCCTCAAATCCTTCATCTAAATCATTGATAAAGATGTTGAACAATACAGGGCCCAGGACAGAGCCCTGTGGTACCCCACTTGAGACATTCTTCCAACTGGATGTGCAGCCATTTACGACCACTCTTGGGTCCGATCACTAAGCCAGTTATGAATCCACCTAACAGTTGCCTTGTCCATTTCACACTTATCCATTTTTTCAATAAGGATTGTATGAGATACTTTGTCAAATGCTTTGCTGAAGTCAAGATATACTATAGGATATCTACAGCATTTCCCTGATCCACCCAATCAGTGATTCTGTCATAGAAGGAAATTAAGATAGCCTGACATGACTTATTAGTTACAAACCTATGCTGACTCTGTTTAATCACTTCATTCTTATCCAGGTACTTACATACATGTTGTTTAATAATTTGTTCAAAGATCTTTCCTGGTATAGAAGTCAGACTCACCGTCCTATAGTTGCCTGGGTCCACCTTCTTCCCCTTTTTGAAGATAGGAACAACATTTGCTCTTCTCCAGTCTTCTGGGACTTCTCCGGTTCTCCAAGAATTTTCAAAGATTATGGAGAGGGGTTCAAAAATTTCTCCTGCTATCTCCTTCAGTACTCTGGGGTGTAATTCATCTGGACCTGGTGACTTGAATTCATTTAGGTTAGCTAAGTGTTTCCTCACTATCTTTCTGTTTATAGATATCCTGGATTCTTCTATTCCCTTAATAGGGCAGTGAAGAACAGTTGATGTTACATTTCCTTTCTGAGAGAAAACAGATGCAAAATATTAATTTAAAAGTTCAGCCTTTTCAACATCCTATCTTACCATTTCATCATTTTCATCCTGTAAAAATCCTATAGCATCTTTGACTTTTCTTTTACTTTTGACATATCCCCAAAATCCTATATAATTGCTTTTGACATCTCTTGCAAGCCTCAATTCATTGTCAGCTATAGTAATCTGATTTGTGCCCTGAAAGTTCTGCAGACTGCATTATATTCTTCTTTAGATATGCCTCCCTCTTTCCATTTTATAAACATTTCTTTCTTCCTTTTCAGCATGTGCTTAAGTTCTGTGTTCATCCATCCTGGTTTCCTTAAATGCTTCCTATTCTAACCTCTTTTCGGAATTAACAATTGTGATTTGAGAATTTCATTTTTCAAGATTTCCCATCCTTCCTGGACATTTTTGTCCTAAAGGATATCCAGCCATTTGATCCCTCCAATTCTCTTTCTGAATCCCTTAAAGTCTGCCTTTCTGAAATCTAACCTTGACATCTGAGTCTTCACATGTCTTCCTCCTCTAGTTATCCAAAATGCTAAAATAGCATGGTCGCTACCTCCTAGGGTCCCAGCCACTTTTACCTCCTCAACCTCCCTGTTTATAAGGATTAGATCTAAGGTAGCAGATCCCCTTGTTTTCTCTCCTACCTTTTGGAAGATAAAGTTGTCAGCAAGAGAGGATAAGAATATCCTTGACCTGCTAGTTTTGCCTGAGAGAAATTCCCAACAAATGTCAGGAGAGTTGAAATCTCCCATGACAACTATGTCATATTTTTTGGAGAACTTGGCCATTTGATGCATAAAGAGTTCATCCATATCTTCAGCTTGCACAGGCGGCCTGTAGTAAATGCCTACAATCAGGGGTGGATTAAGGGTAGCCAGGGCCCGGGGCAGTTCAGACTCTGTGGGCCCCCCTCGTCACGTGACAGGGGTCACGAATCGTAGAGCCACACTCTACATAGAGAATAATGGGGCCTCCAGCACTGACCTCCACCCGCAGAGCCACACTCTACATAGAGAATAATGGGGCCTTCAGCACCGACCTCCACCCGCAAAGCCGCACTCCACACAGAGAATAATGGAGCCTCTAGCACCGACCTCCACCCGCACTCCACATAGAGAATAATGGAGCCTCCGGCATCTACCTCCACCCGCAGAGCCGCACTCCACATAGAGAATAATGGAGCCTCCAGCACCGACCTCCACCCGCAGAGCCGCACTCCACACAGAGAATAATGGAGCATCCAGCACCGACCTCCACCCGCACTCCACATAGAGAATAATGGAGCCTCCAGCACCGACCTCCACCCAAAGAGCCACACTCCACATAGAGAATAATGGAGCCTCCAGCACCGACCTCCACCCGCACTCCACATAGAGAATAATGGAGCATCCAGCACCAACCTCCACCCGCACTCCACATAGAGAATAATGGAGCCTCCGGCATCTACCTCCACCCGCAGAGCCGCACTCCACATAGAGAATAATGGAGCCTCCAGCACCGACCTCCACCCGCAGAGCCGCACTCCACATAGAGAATAATGGGGCCTCCAGCACCGACCTCCACCCGCAGAGCCGCACTCCACATAGAGAATAATGGAGCCTCCAGCACCGACCTCCACCCGCAGAGCCACACTCCACATAGAGAATAATGGGGCCTCCAGCACCGACCTCCACCCGCACTCCACATAGAGAATAATGGGGCCTCCAGCACCGACCTCCACCCGCAGAGCCGCACTCCACATAGAGAATAATGGAGCCTCCAGCACCGACCTCCACCCGCAGAGCCGCACTCCACATAGAGAATAATGGAGCCTCCAGCACCGACCTCCACCCGCAGAGCCGCACTCCACATAGAGAATAATGGAGCCTCCAGCACCGACCTCCACCCGCAGAGCCGCACTCCACATAGAGAATAATGAAGCCTTCAGCACCTACCTCAACCCGCAGAGCCACACTCCACATAGAGAATAATGGCGCCTCCAGCACCGACTTCCACCCGCAGAGCCGCACTCCACATAGAGAATAATGGAGCCTCCAGCACCGACCTCCACCCGCAGAGCTGCACTCCACATAGAGAATAATGGAGCCTCCAGCACCGACCTCCACCCGCAGAGCCGCACTCCACACAGAGAATAATGGAGCATCCAGCACCGACCTCCACCCGCACTCCACATAGAGAATAATGGAGCCTCCAGCACCGACCTCCACCCGCAGAGCCACACTCCACATAGAGAATAATGGAGCCTCCAGCACCGACCTCCACCCGCACTCCACATAGAGAATAATGGAGCCTCCAGCACCGACCTCCACCCGCAGAGCCGCACTCCACACAGAGAATAATGGAGCATCCAGCACCGACCTCCACCCGCACTCCACATAGAGAATAAAGGAGCCTCCGGCATCTACCTCCACCTGCAGAGCCGCACTCCACATAGAGAATAATGGGGCCTCCAGCACCGACCTCCACCCGCAGAGCCGCACTCCACATAGAGAATAATGGAGCCTCCAGCACCGACCTCCACCCGCAGAGCCGCACTCCACATAGAGAATAATGGAGCCTCCAGCACCGACCTCCACCCGCAGAGCCGCACTCCACATAGAGAATAATGGAGCCTCCAGCACCGACCTCCACCCGCAGAGCCGCACTCCACATAGAGAATAATGGAGCCTCCAGCACCGACCTCCACCCGCAGAGCCACACTCCACATAGAGAATAATGGAGCCTCCAGCACCGACCTCCACCCGCACTCCACATAGAGAATAATGGAGCCTCCAGCACCGACCTCCACCCGCAGAGCCGCACTCCACACAGAGAATAATGGAGCCTCCAGCACCGACCTCCACCCGCACTCCACATAGAGAATAATGGAGCCTCCGGCATCTACCTCCACCCGCAGAGCCGCACTCCACATAGAGAATAATGGAGCCTCCAGCACCGACCTCCACCCGCAGAGCCGCACTCCACATAGAGAATAATGGGGCCTCCAGCACCGACCTCCACCCGCAGAGCCGCACTCCACATAGAGAATAATGGAGCCTCCAGCACCGACCTCCACCCGCAGAGCCACACTCCACATAGAGAATAATGGGGCCTCCAGCACCGACCTCCATCCGCACTCCACATAGAGAATAATGGGGCCTCCAGCACCGACCTCCACCCGCAGAGCCGCACTCCACATAGAGAATAATGGAGCCTCCAGCACCGACCTCCACCCGCAGAGCCGCACTCCACATAGAGAATAATGGAGCCTCCAGCACCGACCTCCACCCGCAGAGCCGCACTCCACATAGAGAATAATGGAGCCTCCAGCACCGACCTCCACCCGCAGAGCCGCACTCCACATAGAGAATAATGGAGCCTCCAGCACCGACCTCCACCCGCAGAGCCGCACTCCACACAGAGAATAATGGAGCATCCAGCACCGACCTCCACCCGCACTCCACATAGAGAATAATGGAGCCTCCAGCACCGACCTCCACCCGCAGAGCCACACTCCACATAGAGAATAATGGAGCCTCCAGCACCGACCTCCACCCGCACTCCACATAGAGAATAATGGAGCATCCAGCACCAACCTCCACCCGCACTCCACATAGAGAATAATGGAGCCTCCGGCATCTACCTCCACCCGCAGAGCCGCACTCCACATAGAGAATAATGGAGCCTCCAGCACCGACCTCCACCCGCAGAGCCGCACTCCACATAGAGAATAATGGGGCCTCCAGCACCGACCTCCACCCGCAGAGCCGCACTCCACATAGAGAATAATGGAGCCTCCAGCACCGACCTCCACCCGCAGAGCCACACTCCACATAGAGAATAATGGGGCCTCCAGCACCGACCTCCACCCGCACTCCACATAGAGAATAATGGGGCCTCCAGCACCGACCTCCACCCGCAGAGCCGCACTCCACATAGAGAATAATGGAGCCTCCAGCACCGACCTCCACCCGCAGAGCCGCACTCCACATAGAGAATAATGGAGCCTCCAGCACCGACCTCCACCCGCAGAGCCACACTCCACATAGAGAATAATGGAGCCTCCAGCACCGACCTCCACCCGCAGAGCCGCACTCCACATAGAGAATAATGAAGCCTTCAGCACCTACCTCAACCCGCAGAGCCACACTCCACATAGAGAATAATGGCGCCTCCAGCACCGACTTCCACCCGCAGAGCCGCACTCCACATAGAGAATAATGGAGCCTCCAGCACCGACCTCCACCCGCAGAGCTGCACTCCACATAGGGAATAATGGAGCCTCCAGCACCGACCTCCACCCGCAGAGCCGCACTCCACACAGAGAATAATGGAGCATCCAGCACCGACCTCCACCCGCACTCCACATAGAGAATAATGGAGCCTCCAGCACCGACCTCCACCCGCAGAGCCACACTCCACATAGAGAATAATGGAGCCTCCAGCACCGACCTCCACCCGCACTCCACATAGAGAATAATGGAGCCTCCAGCACCGACCTCCACCCGCAGAGCCGCACTCCACACAGAGAATAATGGAGCATCCAGCACCGACCTCCACCCGCACTCCACATAGAGAATAAAGGAGCCTCCGGCATCTACCTCCACCTGCAGAGCCGCACTCCACATAGAGAATAATGGTGCCTCCAGCACCGACCTCCACCCGCAGAGCCGCACTCCACATAGAGAATAATGGAGCCTCCAGCACCGACCTCCACCCGCAGAGCCGCACTCCACATAGAGAATAATGGAGCCTCCAGCACCGACCTCCACCCGCAGAGCCGCACTCCACATAGAGAATAATGGAGCCTCCAGCACCGACCTCCACCCGCAGAGCCGCACTCCACACAGAGAATAATGGAGCATCCAGCACCGACCTCCACCCGCACTCCACATAGAGAATAATGGAGCCTCCAGCACCGACCTCCACCCGCAGAGCCACACTCCACATAGAGAATAATGGAGCCTCCAGCACCGACCTCCACCCGCACTCCACATAGAGAATAATGGAGCCTCCAGCACCGACCTCCACCCGCAGAGCCGCACTCCACACAGAGAATAATGGAGCCTCCAGCACCGACCTCCACCCGCACTCCACATAGAGAATAATGGAGCCTCCGGCATCTACCTCCACCCGCAGAGCCGCACTCCACATAGAGAATAATGGAGCCTCCAGCACCGACCTCCACCCGCAGAGCCGCACTCCACATAGAGAATAATGGAGCCTCCAGCACCGACCTCCACCCGCAGAGCCACACTCCACATAGAGAATAATGGGGCCTCCAGCACCGACCTCCATCCGCACTCCACATAGAGAATAATGGGGCCTCCAGCACCGACCTCCACCCGCAGAGCCGCACTCCACATAGAGAATAATGGAGCCTCCAGCACCGACCTCCACCCGCAGAGCCGCACTCCACATAGAGAATAATGGAGCCTCCAGCACCGACCTCCACCCGCAGAGCCGCACTCCACATAGAGAATAATGGAGCCTCCAGCACCGACCTCCACCCGCAGAGCCGCACTCCACATAGAGAATAATGGAGCCTCCAGCACCTACCTCCACCCGCAGAGCCGCACTCCACATAGAGAATAATGAAGCCTCCAGCACCTACCGCAACCCGCAGAGCCACACTCCACAAAGAGAATAATGGCGCCTCCAGCACCGACCTCCACCCGCAGATCCGCAATCCACATAGAGAATAATGGAGCCTCCAGCACCGACCTCCACCCGCAGAGCCGCACTCCACATAGAGAATAATGGAGCCTCCAGCACCGACCTCCACCCGCAGAGCCGCACTCCACATAGAGAATAATGGAGCCTCCAGCACCGACCTCCACCCGCAGAGCCGCACTCCACATAGAGAATAATGAAGCCTCCAGCACCTACCGCAACCCGCAGAGCCACACTCCACAAAGAGAATAATGGCGCCTCCAGCACCGACCTCCACCCGCACTCCACATAGAGAATAATGGAGCCTCCAGCACCGACCTCCACCCGCAGAGCCGCACTCCACACAGAGAATAATGGAGCCTCCAGCACCGACCTCCACCCGCACGCCACATAGAGAATAATGGAGCCTCCGGCATCTACCTCCACCCGCAGAGCCGCACTCCACATAGAGAATAATGGAGCCTCCAGCACCGACCTCCACCCGCAGAGCCGCACTCCACATAGAGAATAATGGGGCCTCCAGCACCGACCTCCACCCGCAGAGCCGCACTCCACATAGAGAATAATGGAGCCTCCAGCACCGACCTCCACCCGCAGAGCCACACTCCACATAGAGAATAATGGGGCCTCCAGCACCGACCTCCATCCGCACTCCACATAGAGAATAATGGGGCCTCCAGCACCGACCTCCACCCGCAGAGCCGCACTCCACATAGAGAATAATGGAGCCTCCAGCACCGACCTCCACCCGCAGAGCCGCACTCCACATAGAGAATAATGGAGCCTCCAGCACCGACCTCCACCCGCAGAGCCGCACTCCACATAGAGAATAATGGAGCCTCCAGCACCGACCTCCACCCGCAGAGCCGCACTCCACATAGAGAATAATGGAGCCTCCAGCACCTACCTCCACCCGCAGAGCCGCACTCCACATAGAGAATAATGAAGCCTCCAGCACCTACCGCAACCCGCAGAGCCACACTCCACAAAGAGAATAATGGCGCCTCCAGCACCGACCTCCACCCGCAGATCCGCAATCCACATAGAGAATAATGGAGCCTCCAGCACCGACCTCCACCCGCAGAGCCGCACTCCACATAGAGAATAATGGAGCCTCCAGCACCGACCTCCACCCGCAGAGCCGCACTCCACATAGAGAATAATGGAGCCTCCAGCACCGACCTCCACCCGCAGAGCCGCACTCCACATAGAGAATAATGGGGCCTCCAGCACCGACCTCCACCCGCAGAGCCCCACTCCACATAGAGAATAATGGGGCCTCCAGCACCGACTTCCACCCGCACTCCACAAAGAGAATAATGGAGCCTCCAGCACCGACCTCCACCCGCAGAGCCGCACTCCACATAGAGAATAATGGGGCCTCCAGCACCGACCTCCACCCGCAGAGCCGCACTCCACATAGAGAATAATGGAGCCTCCAGCACCGACCTCCACCCGCAGAGCCGCACTCCACATAGAGAATAATGGAGCCTCCAGCACCGACCTCCACCCGCAGAGCCGCACTCCACATAGAGAATAATGGGGCCTCCAGCACCGACCTCCACCCGCAGAGCCCCACTCCACATAGAGAATAATGGGGCCTCCAGCACCGACCTCCACATAGAGAATAATGGAGCCTCCAGCACCGACCTCCACCCGCAGAGCCGCACTCCACATAGAGAATAATGGGGCCTCCAGCACCGACCTCCACCCGCAGAGCCGCACTCCACAAAGAGAATAATGGAGCCTCCAGCACCGACCTCCACCCGCAGAGCCGCACTCCACATACATGGCTGCTCTCAGTGCTCTGTGCTGTGCGCACAGGACCTGTGATGAGGTCACAGGAGGGGAGGAGACAGGGGTCACATGATCGGGGGCCCTGACACCTTACCTCCTGTGATCTCATCACAAGCCTTTGCACGCTACCAGCAGCATCAGCGTTCACGCTACTTGTAGATGCTGCTGGTAGCAGAGCACATAATGCCGCCCCCACGGTCACTCACTTTTAGGTGGGGAGAAGATGGAGTGCCATTGCAGTAGCCAGCAGGAATGTGGTGGTGGCCCCCTTAGAAGCTCTTGTGGTGGGGGCCCCGGGGCTGAAGCCCCGCCTGCCCTGCCTATAATCCGGCCCTGCGCGGTGGCGGATTATAATGGGGCAATTTACTGGCCTGGGCTGTGGGCCCCTTAACCCCACTGGGCCCGGGGCAACTGCCCAAATTGACCACATTATAATCCACCACTGCCTACAATGGTGTCCTTTCCATTGTTCTGTCCTTGTATTCTTACCCAAACAGTTTCCACAGAACTCCCAGTCTCTGAAGCTTCAATCTCTGTGCAGATATATGCGTTTCTAACATACAATGCGACACCTCCTCCTCGTTTATCAAGTCTGTTTCTAGCAAATAAGTTGTATCCTTCTAGCCTTGTATTCCAATTATGTGTATTGTCCCACTAAGTTTCAGTGATTCCAATAGGAAAAAACACCGTGTGCACAACTGCTGGAACACAGCATCCAGGAGGGCCAGGCTTGCACTTTCCCTGCCAGACAGATAAGACTTAACTGCGCTACAGCGGCACACTGACATTTGGCTTTACAGGGACATACAAAAAGCGCCCTCCAATCTAAGTACAGACAATCTTTGAGCACGTAACTGATAAAGGTCTGCACTTACCGAAACATTTTGTTTGGTACTACAAATAAACTGTTCCATTTAAGCATTTAAGTTGAGTGCCAGGTTTTCATGATACTCAGTGATTCCAATGACATCATATTCCTTTTCCTGCATTAGTAGCTCCAATTCTCCTTGTTTGTTGCCCATGCTTTGTGCATTAGTATAGAAACATTTTAGTTTGTGATTGCTTTCTCTTTCTCAAATATTTTTATTATTTAGATTCTTTTGTCTTTGTTCTTCCTTTCCACTTCTAATAGCAGAGTTCTCAATAGCATTTTTCAGGTGTGTGGCTTTTTCTCGCCTTTTGCTTCCCTTCCCACATTGTTCTAGTTTAAAGCTCTCCTGATGAGTGTAGCAAGGCAACTTCCAGATACATGTTTTCCAGTCTTCGTAAGGTGCACCCCATCTCTAGCATGTAGTCCATTGTATAGGTAATTCACTCCATGATCCAGAAATCCAAATCCTTGCTGACGGCACCATCATCGTAGCCAGTTGTTCACCTGCAGAATTTTATTCCACCTCCTTGTTCCATGGCCATCCACTGGGAGGATGGAAGAGAAGAGCACTTGCGCTCCCAGTTCTTTCACTTTCTTACCTGTTTTCAAAGTCACTGCAGATCCAGGTCGTTTCTTGCTGTGTCATTTGTTCCCACATGTATTAGCAGGAATGGGTAGTTATCTGTAGGTCTGAAGAGTCCTGACATCCTGTCAGACACATCTTTAATTTTTGCACCTGGAAGACAGCACATTTCTCTTGAGGTTATATCCGGTCTGCAGATAGCGGCCTCTGTTCCTCTCAACAGGGAATCCCCCATGACCACCACTCTCCGTTTCTTCTTCACAACAATTTTCTTTCTCCATCCAGGAGGATTCTGAAGGCGTACAAGGTTGCAGTTTGTGGGCAAAGTCTGATCCTGATGTATTTCTTTATCGTTCTCCTGTGTAAGAGCCTGGTACTGGTTCTTTAGCAGTATGGGTGCTGACTGCTTCCTGATCCTCCTGCTTCTCTGGGTCACATGTTTCCATTCCTCTGTTTCTTCAGGTGCACTTTGAATTTCTTCTCTTTCTGTAACATGAAGAGATTATTTTCACTAAAGGGTTGAAACAAAAGCGCAATAGGGTCTTATCCGGGTAAAATGTACAAATACTGAAAGTATTAAACTCACCTTCTCAAAGAGAAAATAAAGCCTGTATAGTAAGTCAGCCTGCTGCACGTCCAACGGTCCACAGCGGAACCGTACCACAGTTCAATAAGGAATAAATTCTTGGACTTTGAGTGCGCTGCCAGACAGATTCAATAACCACACAAGGTTAAAAAAGTTAACCCTTTAATCCCTACGCGTTTCGAAGCATAACGCTTCTTCTTCAGGGATTGATACATCAATGATGTATCAACCCCTGAAGAAGAAGCGTTATACTTCGAAACGCGTAGGGATTAAAGGGTTAACTTTTTTAACCTTGTGTGGTTATTGAATCTGTCTGGCAGCGCACTCAAAGTCCAAGAATTTATTCCTTATTGAACTGTAACATGAAGAGATAATTCTGCTCTGTCTAAGAACTCTTCACCTTCCTTAATGATCTTCAATGTAGCTAACCTCTCTTTGAGATATTGCAACTTTTCCTCCAACAGGGACACAAGCTTGCATTTGTGGCATGTGAAGTTTGGCTTTTCCACTGGTACTTCTATGAACATGTAGCAAGAAATGCAGCTCAACAAATGGCTTGTGGCCTCTTCCATATTGTTATTGTTAAAGAAAATTCTAAAGCGATGAAAAATGAGCCAAAATTCGGCGTGCGGTTTACCGATTTCCTCTTTTCAGCTGCAATGGCCAAAATCCAGTGATCGTTGAGTTCGCGAAGACTTTTCACTTATCCCAGAAGGCACTGGGAATATGCAAATTCTCTCCTCAGGACTCTTCCCCTGGAGATATGCATGGTCTTCTCACCTCCCTGTCCTGGTATGCATGGCTCCCGAACCCCCCTATCCTTGTATGTATGGTCCCCTCACCCCCTATCCTGGTATGCATGGTCTCCTCACCCCCCTATCCTGGAATGCATGGTCCCCTCACCCCCTATCCTGGTATGCATGGTTCTCTCACGCCGCCATCCTGGTATGCATGTTCCCCATACCCCCCTATCCTGGTATGCATGGTCCCCTCACCCCCCTTTCCTGACATGCATGGTCCTTTCCCCCCCATCCTGGTATGCATGGTCCTCTCGCCCCCCATCCTGGTATGCATGGTCCTCTAGCCCCCCTATCTTGGTATGCATGGTCCCCTAACCCCCTATCCTGGAATGCATGGTCCCCTCACCCCCCTATCCTGGTATGCATGGTACTCTCACCCCCCTATCCTGGTATGCATGGCTTCCGAACCCCCCTATCCTGGTATGCATGGTCCCCTCACCCCCTATCCTGGTATGCATGGTCTCCTCACCCCCCTATCCTGGAATGCATGGTCCCATCACCCCCAATCCTGGTATGCATGGTCCCCTCGCCCCCCAATCCTGGTATGCATGGTCCCCTCACCCCCTATCCTGGTATGCATGGTACCCTTGCCCCTCTTTCCTGGTATGCATGGCTCCCTCACTCCCAATCCTGGAATGCATGGTTCCCTCACACCCTATCTTAGTATGCATGGTCCTCTCACCCCCCCTTTCCTGGTATGCATGGTCCTCTCATCCCCCTTTCCTGGTATGCATGGTCCTCTCACCCCCATTTTCCTGGTATGCATGGTCCCCTCACCCCCCTTTCCTGGTATGCATGGTCCTCTCACCCCCCCTTTCCTGGTATGCATGGTCCCCTCGCCCCCCTTTCCAGGTATGCATGGTCCCCCTCGCCCCTATTAAAGAGCACACATACAAAAAAAATTATTCTCACCTTTCTTCCCTGTGTTACAGTGCTGTCACACTCTGCTGGAGGCCAGGGTAGGAGTGCGGCACCGGAGTACGCGCATGCCCATACAGCGCGATCAGGCGCCATACTGCTGAAGACACACTGCAAATATGTCTTCAGTAAAATGGCGCCGGATAGCGCTATGCGCATGTGCAATACTCACGTGCACTCCGACCCCGTTCTGCGGCCGAAGAGAAGCGCCGCGGCAACGCTCCTCCCGGTCAGGTAAGTATGCAAGTATGGCGCCGGAAATCAAGGTATGCAGGGCGTACGGTACCACCATCTCCGGCGCCATACACACGCCTCACTGCTGGATGCCTCATTATGTCTGGAGCCAGACTGCGCAGGCGCGTCACGCTTCTGCAGTCTATAAAGGCTTCAGACACAGTGACGCTCCCACGGTTAAATTATAGATTTATTGCACACAGTATATATATATCCATCTCAGTGAAAAAATATAAATATATATATTTTGAGAGGTGTGGGGGCCCAAATAGAACTTTTGCTATGGGGCTCTGTGACTGCTATGTACGTCCCTGCTTGCAGGGCAGTAATAATGAGGGCAATCTGCCTTGTTCCTTGGATCCTGAGGCTCCAGGGTCCCATTTCCAGATTGCCTTCATCATAAGCAGCGCACCGAGCAGGGAGGGGAGCCCAGAAACATTTTTGGAACAGAGGCCTCAATCTTATTATTGTCTGCCCCTGCCCTCAGCCAGTGGTGTGTGACTACATAAATAAACAATAATAATAATAATAATAGCTGCACACCATGCAGCTTCTATGGGGCTCACCTGGTGCCGGCAGAGCAGCGGGTGACAGGAGGCAGGAGCCGGCTGCTGAGGCTAAAGCCTTTGCCCGCTGCTAAAGAGAATTTCAAATTCACTGCTACCCATGCTCATAGTCGCTCCCACTGCTATACACTGAAGCCGGTGCCGAGAGATTAGAGGGACTATAGGAGTGGAGAGTGGTGAATATTCATTTCACTTTAATAGTGGGCACAGTAGCCACAGCTGCAGGCGTTCCTGCTGCTAGGCGATCACATGTGTCCGCTATTAAAGGGAATGAAATTCACTGCTCTCCACGCCCATAAATACGGTTTATATCGGTGAGCGAGTGAGTACGTGGTGGCCATAATACTGTATGACTGCATTATATTCTATGGGGGACTGCATTATATTCAATGGGGGGCTGCATTATATTCTATGTGGAGATTGCATTATACTCTATGATGTTAGAATTATATTCTATAGGGGGACTGCATTATACTCCATGGAGGACTATGGGGAGTGTACTATACTCCAAGGGAGACTATGAGAAGTCTATTATACTATATAGAGGACTATGGGGAGTGTATTATACTATATGGAGGACTAGGGGGAGTACATTATCATATATGGAGGACTGTTGTGAATTCCCTGACTCGGATTTATGAGCCGAAGCTCCCTCTGCTCCCTCTGGTGGTTACTTGGAGTAGTGGAGCTGGCCATGTTGATGGAAGTTTCCCACCTGTTGATGATAATTGGGAACCTGGGATTACTGGCTGGGATCATATAACTGAGCTGGCTGCTCTTGGTAGTTGCTGGTGATTTCCTCCTTGTGCATTTGGAGTTCTTTTGTCTCCTGCCTGATCTGCATGGTTCAGTTAAGTCATTCTTTTGCTAATCCTTTGCATCTAATCTGGCTGTGCCTTTTTTTGCTTTCTGCTTTGTTGCTAGGGTTCAGCGTACTCCCTGCTGGGGCAACGCTGGATCCCGCTCCATATGTTACAGATTGTTCAGTCCCCTGTTTTAGTATCTTTTGCTTTGCTTCCAGTCCATACCAGAGTGCTGATCTAGCGGGGGTGAGGTCGTGTGGCCTCAGGTTTTTTGTATATCAGATGTGTTGGATTTTTTTAGGGTTTTGGCAATGATTGCAGAGAGTATCTTTTCTATCCTGTCCTGTCTAGACAGCTTGGGCCCCACCATTTGCTCAGCCTTTTTTCTGCCTGTGTTTGTGTCTCGTCTTGTCTCACCAACAATATATGTTTGGGGGCTGCTTATTCCTTTGGGGATCTGCTCCAGGGCAGTTTAGATTTCACCTTTCTCACTTTAGTCTCAGTTAGTTCTCCGGCTGTGCCGAAGCGTATAGTGCATCGTAGGCAAGCTCCACGGCTACTGCTGGTTGCGTTGATAGGAACAGGGGTCTGCAATCCACGTAGTTACCAATCTCTCTGGTTTTCTGTTGGCTTAGCCTGTTCCTGCAATCCTCCTTGATGACCCATTCATAGCAGAGGACTACGGGGAGTCTATTATACTATATAAATGACCATGGGGAGTGTATTATACTATATGGAGGACTAGGGGGAGTACATTATCCTACATGGAGGACTATGGGGAGTCTATTGTACTATATGGAGGACTATGGGAAGTGTACTATACTACTGTATATGGAAGACTAGACCTAACGGTAAGCTGATAATTTGCCTATATATGGGTTAAGGGGATACCATTATCTAATGGACATGTTTAGGTATTGTCACGATGACCCGTCCTGTGTGACGCTACCCACAGGCCGGTAACTAAAACAACAAGACACGGGGAAAGGGGAAAAAGTTACAACGGTGGGCCCTATGATAGGGAAAGGGGATGTGGAGACCTCCTGCACTCCCCTGAGTAAGTGTCCCTAACGCTCTTAACATTCCCTATGCTGGTTCCGCATCGGGCGCCGATCAGGAACCTGTCGCCCTAGCACACCCTACACCTATCCCTTGCTAGGGAGCTGGGTGGCGCAGGCACTGGCCCCACCACTGTACTAATACACAATAAGGCAAAACACAAACATGGAAACACCACTTAGCTTTACTCCACCACCAGAATGCAGCTCTCCTCCTGAATTGCTGCCACCAAGCTCTGCCAGAGCTACAAGGAAATCCCCTATGACTCCTTTCACACCAGGGCTAAGACAGTGCTGCAAGGAACGCTCTCCAGCTCCTTCCTCCACCAAGGATGGTTGAAATGAACACTATCACCAACCCTGATTGCAACACCTGTGACTCTTTTATAGCCGAGCCAGAGCAATCACACCTGCATTATAATCATGTACATTTAACTAAAGAAATCAGAGTGCAATGACGCTCACCACCACCGAGGGCAAACTTAGAACAAACGACACCACAGTGCAATAATCCTAATGGCCACCAGGGGCAAAAACCAAACTTAAGCACAGCTTAAGAAAAAAAAAGGTTACCTGTGCTTTTTATCAGTCCTGATCTAGCATGGATCATGACAGTACCCTCCCCTTAATGAGGGGCCTCTGGACCCTCAAAACCGCTCCTCATCAGGGAACCACCTACAGACCCAGAGTTCACCCCAGCAACTACCTGCACATCAGGTTGATGACAAACGAGCCCGCTGGTATTGGCAACGTTTCTGGAGGCACCCCACATCTCCGAAGTGCTGACCTGGGGAATGAGTTGTGTATGTGTATGTTTCGTATGAGCTGGTAACACTCCACAATACACTTCCACTGGATGTTTTTTGGTGGCCACCCATACTCGCTAGTTCACACACAGGTCCGAACCTGAACATTTATTGCCACTCGTTCGTTTGTCACCATTTGGAGATCTTTTTCTGGGATTGACAACAGAGGCGTCCCCCTGTGTCACCACACTCACACCCCCGCACTTCACCAAGGGGTACACCACCCTCCAACCCCTTCCACCACGAGGTCTGCACCTCCCAGGGCTGGCCAATGACAAGGGTTGAGCCTTGCCCCTACTCTCCTGCTGCAGCACATCTGCTGCTCTCACCAGAGAGGAAGGGGTCCGTTGAAGAGAGATGGCAGAGACAGTAGTTCCTAGGCAGCAGCCCTCACACGAGTGCCCCCAGCTGACCACTTCCCTTGCCCGCCAATCTATTACCGGGTTGTGTCTTTTCGGCCAAGGGAGGCCTAAAACAATAGGTACTGGCATTCCCTACATGACGTAGCATGACAAGGACTCCTCATGATGTCCCATACGCAGATGGATATTCTCTACGACTTGGGTCAAGCTCCCCTGGCTCAGTGGAACAGAATTTATGGCCTGGAAGCTAGTAGGTTGGGCTAGCGTCCTACACCTCAGACCATGAGTCTGGACAAAGCGAGCATCCACCAGACTGACTCCTGCTCCGCTGTCCACAAGCACCGGTATCACCTCCGGTACCCCGCCAGCCAAGACCTCTGCTGACATGGTACCTTGGGAGGGCAAAATGGAGGAAATGTATACTCCCTGGTCGCCTCCCTCCAAGCGACCAGGGGAATGCGGCTTCTCACA
Organism: Dendrobates tinctorius; assembly: GCF_039654945.1. Lineage (NCBI taxonomy): Eukaryota > Metazoa > Chordata > Amphibia > Anura > Dendrobatidae > Dendrobates > Dendrobates tinctorius. The sequence goes on from NW_027361921.1 coordinate 24,896,925, forward strand.
TGGCACAGATAATTTGGCGTGCAATGGGCAAGCCTTCAGGACATGACCAGGCTGCCCACAGTACAAACATGCCGACACCACTCCCCGAACCGTAGGCAGCTCCGAATACAAAGTAGCTCCTCCTACTTGCATAGGTTCGCCAGGAGACTTGGCATGAACTGGGCAGGCTCTCATAAATTGGCCACGCTTCCCACAGGAAAAGCATACCCCCCACCACAACGAGCCGCAGACACCCCCTTTTTTGTATCAACAACAATGGGCTGTCTGGGATCCTCCGTCCGCACAGGTGGGTCCTCCTCCCTAGCGAGGACATCAGGAGGCACTTTTTGTATATGTCTTTCCCTAAGGCGTCTATCCATCCGGATGGCAAGGGACATGGCGGACTCCAGCGACCTGGGGGCGGCGTACTGCACCAGAGTATCCTGCAACTTTGGAGACAAACCCTGTACAAATTGACTCCTAAGTGCAGGGTCATTCCACTGAGTGTTAGTGGCCCATTTCCTAAACTCTGAGCAGTACTCCTCAGCAACCCGGGCTCCCTGTTTACACCTATAGATTCAGGATTCCGCCAGGGTGACGCCATCAGGATCCCCATACACAAGCGCCAAAGCCGCAAAAAACTCGTCCACGGACACCAATGATGGAGAATCGTCCAGTAGGAAGAAGGCCCAGGATTGGGGATCCCCTTTAAGAAGGGACATAATGATTCCCACCCGTTGCTATTCACTCCCTGATGAACGAGGGCGCAGCCTGAAATATAATTTGCAGGCTTGTTGAAACACCAAGAATTGATCTCTTCCTCCAGAATATCTGTCAGGGAGGGATATCTTGGGTTCTGGCTGAGCCTGTTCCTGAACCAAGCCCCCAGAGCCCACCAACAGCTGCAGCTGTCGCACCAACCCTCCGCGCAGCCCACTAATCTCATTAGTAAGGATCTGCAGCATTTGGGCAAAGGGCTGAACTGGGTCCATGGCTCAGCAGAGAAAAACAGTTATTGGTTGGTGATAATGTCACGATTAGAGTTGAGCGGCTTTTGGTTTTTTAGGGTCGAGTTTCGTTTCGTGAAACCCGACTTTTCCAAAAGTCGGGTCGAGCAAGATCGGCCGATTATAGGGAAAAGTCGGGGTCGTCCCGAAACACGAAACCCAATGTAAGTCAATGGGGAATAAAAGTCGGCAGTGAGAGGAGGACAGGAAACACACCTACAGTGCCCATTTGAATGCCAAAAGCATCAATTCTTCTTAAGCTTGTCAACCTTAATTAACTTCATAATACAAGTTACGCACTGAAAAATGGGGGTTATTTGGCTAAAGTTGTGGGGGGGTAGGGCTGGCTCCAGGTTTTCATGTGCCCTGGGCGAAAGAGCGCCCCTTTAACACATACCACAACTCATCATGCTCCGATATGGCAGAGAAATAGCGGTATAGTACAATGAAAAATACTTCACTTTTTACATCTCATGACGAGGCCCATCTATTTCTCCATACAGAATCATTGGTCCCATATAATGTTTGAAACAGTATATGATGAGCTCCACATAATGCTACAGTATATGTTCGTCCCCATGGATGAAGCTCCACTGTCTTATGGGCCCAAATAATGCTCCAAACATAATGGGCCCCATTTCTAATGCTCTAGTGTATAATGGGCCGTGTAAATGCTGCTCCAGTGTCTGATGTCCACCTTTGGAATGTTCCAGTGTATGGTGGGCCCCATCTATCATTCTCCAGAGTATAGTGCTCCCCAAAAATTGCTGTCCCAACATTGAAAACAATCAAATAAGTCTCCTCGCTAGGGAATCCCTGTACTATCAGTATTTCAACCTTGCAAGTGCTGTGATCCTGAGCAAGCAGGGGGGGCCCACTCGTTGGCGACGGCACTGGCACAGGGCCCCTGATAGTACGGTGGTGTGTCTGATGGCGGGTGGGCCAAATCTGCACTTTCATCTGCAGCTTCCTCTTTGTCACCGTGTAAGATGGAACTGTATATGGGAAGGGTAACCTGAGTTTCATCAGGGTCAGATTCAGGCCGTGTAGCGTGCGAGGGGAATGTAGTGGTCTGGGTCAATGTACCAGCAGATTCATCGAGCAGTGGCTGGGCATCAGTGCACTTGTGTCGCCCCCAGGAGTACGGTCGCCACAGTGGCATTACCTTCTTCCTAGGGAGTGTGATGTCATGCTTGGGAGCAACGAAGGATCTCTCTAGCAGGTTAACTGATTGGGCGGCGTTATTCCCACGAGTCATGACCCTCCAAACAGCGTTCATGAAGGCAAAGTGTTTGTTTTACCTGGGCAGTATGGTTGCAAAGCTGAACCTTAAAGGAATGTCCAGAAGGGCACCACCAGGAGTGGAGCCTACGGTTAAATTCGACTCCACCTGGGAAACCTCAACCATGCCAGCTACAGAAAAGATGCACACATTGCAAGCTTAATTCCGTTAACGAACGAGACTCCGTCATGCCCTGCGGTCCGAGTCCGGCTTACTAGAGGGACACGTGAGGCTCTGGCACATGAGATTGGCCAATAACTGGTGTGTCATGCCCTTACATGTCCGTGGCTGCATGTGCGCTACACTGAAAAGGCCAGCGTTTGTCGCTTACAGGTGCAGATAACCCGCTGAACAACGTTAGTGATGGGGATCACTGATTACAATTATTACCCGCGAACGATGATTTCCCAGTAAGTGCAGGTCAACCGCAGTTCCGGAATTAGGCCTAACCGTCATTCCTGAAAAAATGAAAAACTTGCGTGTGCAAACCACAGGTGCTGTAGCTTGCTTAACAGCTCGCCAGCCGTTCTCATGCCCAGTATGGATTACACGTGATTGCACAAAGGTGAGAAAGGGTACCGTATCCCCGGATAACATGTATGAATAGCGTACACATTCAAAATATATGTCAATACATCAGGAGGCAGGCTCAGACGGTGTTAGGCCCAATATGGCTTGCACGTGATTGCACAAAGGTGAGAAAGGGTACCGTATCCCCGGATAACATGTATGGATAGCGTACACATTCAAAATATATGTCTATACATCAGGAGGCAGGCTCAGACGGTGTTAGGCCCAGTATGGTTTGCACGTGATTGCACAAAGGTGAGAAAGGGTACCGTATCCCCGGATAACATGTATGGATAGCGTACACATTCAAAATATATGTCTATACATCAGGAGGCAGGCTCAGACGGTGTTAGGCCCAGTATGGCTTGCACGTGATTGCACAAAGGTGAGAAAGGGTACCGTATCCCCGGATAACATGTATGGATAGCGTACACATTCAAAATATATGTCTATACATCAGGAGGCAGGCTCAGACGGTGTTAGGCCCAGTATGGATTGCACGTGATTGCACAAAGGTGAGAAAGGGTACCGTATCCCCGGATAACATGTATGGATAGCGTACACATTCAAAATATATGTCTATACATCAGGAGGCAGGCTCAGACGGTGTTAGGCCGAGTATGGATTGCACGTGATTGCACAAAGGTGAGAAAGGGTACCGTATCCCCGGATAACATGTATGGATAGCGAACACATTCAAAATATATGTCTATACATCAGGAGGCAGGCTCAGACGGTGTCAGGCACAGTATGGATTTGACGGCCTAGACTACACAGCGGAGGAGCAGGGAGAGGTAAAGATTGCAAATGCTGGGGCCCTGCCCACGCAAGGGGGGCCCACTCGTGGGTGTCGGTACTGGCACTGGGCCCCTCATAGTACGGCGGTGTGTCTGACGGCGGGTGTGCACCACCACCATCAGAGACACTTGATTGCACTATGAGGGACCCTGTGCCAGTGCCCGCACCCAAGAGTCGGCCTACCCTCCTGTCCAGGGCAACGGCACTCGCACGGTGTCGTGCGCTAGGTGGTGACCCCGGCCATGGGGGGGAGGCAGCACAGTTAGGGAGTTTTAGAAAGTGGCATATGTTGATGTTGGACATTCAGCTGATGCAAAAGGCGAAATAGGTCAAGTCCCAGGAAGAGGTGGACCAAAGCAAGCCATTTTTCTGTCACCCTATGTGTCATCAGGGGAAGGTGGGACAAAATCCTTGGAAACCCATGCATGGTTCATTTTAATGAAGGTTAGATTATCCACATTTTGGGTTGACAGACGGGTCCTTTTTTCTGTCAGGATTGATCCAGCTGCACTGAAGACTCTTTCCGATAGCACACTTGCAGCTGGGCAAGCGAGCTCCTGTAAGGCATATTGTGCCAATTCAGGCCAGGTGTCCAGTTTAGCGGCCCAATAGTCAAAGGGGAATGACCTGTGTGGGAGAACATCGATATGGGAGGAAAAGTAGTTTGTAACCAAAGTTGACAACTGCTGTCTCCTGTCACTTTCCATCGATGCAGTATTACCAGTTGTGTGAGCGGTACTTGAAAAATCAGTCCACAACATTGTCATGAAACCCCTGTCTCCAACGCCACTTCTGCTGTGTGCACCATGAACACCTCTGCCAAGCTGCCCCCGGCCCGTATGGCTCGTGTGAGAACCATCACCGCTGCTGTGTGCTGGGAATGCCTCAAGCAACCGATTTACCAGAGTTGCTTGTTTATTAGCCAATATTAGGTCAAGGTTCTTCTGTGGCATGATGTTTTGTAATTTGCCTTTATAGCGTGGATCCAGGATGCTGGCCAACCAGTAGTCGTCATCGTTCATCATTTTGGCAATGCGGGGGTCCCTTTGTAGGATCTGCAAAGCATAATCTGACATGTGGGCCAATGTTCCCAGTGTCAATGATGCACTGCGAGTGCTGGTTGGAGGAGCACTTTCTGGCAAATCCACATCCCTCTAGTCACGCACAAACCCTGTACCAGACCTTGCCACGCCAACATTTTCACTTGCCCCACGAGATGCATCCTCCTCCCCTAAGTAATCATCCCCATCATCATCCTCCTCCTCTTCTTCTTCCTCCACCTCGTCCAGGAGAGGTCCCTGAGCAGACAATGGCTGAATGTCATCAAGGATTCCCTCCTCCTCTTCCTGCTCATCACCATTGGCTGCAGACGCCTGCTCCTTAAGGTGCGTCAAAGTTTGCATGAGCAGACGCATAAGTGGGATGCTCATGCTTAGGATGGCATCGTCTGCGCTTACCAGCCGTGTGCATTCCTCAAAACACTGAAGGACTTTACAGAGGTCTTTCAGCTTCAACCACTGCACACCTGTCAACTCCATGTCTGCTCTCAAAGTGCCTGGCCGTGTATCCTCCCACAAATGCATTATGGCCTGCCTCTGCTCGCACAGCCGCTCCACCATGTGCAGGGTGGAGTTCCACCTTGTTGCAATGTCGATAATGAGGCGCTGGTTGGGAAGGTGGAGCAATCGCTGCAGCATCTGCATACGAACGGAGTGTACAGGCGACCGGTGGATGTGCGCGCACAGTCTTCGCACCTTCTGGAGCAGGGCTGTTAACTCCGGATAATTTTTGAGGAAGCACTGCACCACCAGGTTCAAGGTGTGAGCCAAGCAAGGTATGTGGCTGAGTTTTGAAAGGGCTATGGCTGCCACAAAATTACAGCCGTTATCACTAACTACCTTGCCTGCCTCAAGATGTACACTGCCCAGCCATGACTCAGTTTGTCGCTTCAAGTACTCGGCCAGCACCTCGGCGGTGTGTCTGTCGCCCAAACACATCATCTGCAACACAGCCTGCTGACGCTTTCCACTAGCTGCTCGATAGGGGGACACCTTGTGTGCAACAGTGGCAGCTGCAGATGGAGTGCTCGTACGACTGCGCTCTGTGGACGAGCTTTCGCTTCTGGAGGAGGAGGAGGAGGAGGAGGGTCGAACGCCTACAGCCAACTGTTTCCTATACCGTGGGATAGGCAGCACTGTCCCACCACCGCTGTCCCCTGTGGACCCTGCATCCACCACATTAACCCAGTGTGCAGTGATGGACACGTAACGGCCCTGGCAATGCCGACTGGACCATGCATCAGTTGTGAGGTGCACCTTTCCACTCACTGACTGCTTGAGTGCATGGACAATGCGGTCTTTTACATGATGGTGGAGGGCTGGGATGGCTTTGCGAGAGAAGAAGTGGCGACTGGGTAGGTCAAAGCGTGGTACTGCATTGGCCATGAGTTCGCGGAAAGCTGCGCTTTCCACCAACCGATAGGGCATCATCTCAAACGAGATTAGTTTGGCAATGTGGGCGTTCAAACCCAGTGTACGCGGATGAGAGACTGAGTACTTTCTTGACCTACTCATAGTGTCTGGGAGGGTGAGCTGGACTTGAGAGCTGCATATGGTGGAAGTAGCGGTGGACAGGGCGGATTGAGAGAGGGTTGATGATGGTGATGGAGTTGGTGTTCTTTCTGATGGCCTAGATTCAGTATTTCGTTGATATAACAGTGGGATTCCCTGACTGCTGTGGCCTTGCAACGACACCTCAACATTTGCTGCTGTGCTAACCGGTGGGCTTACAGTGGGGGAAACAATGTAGCGTTGCTGACTGCCTTCTTTGTGATCAGTTGCACATGTGGCACTTGAGGTTTGGTGTTGTGTCCACACTTGCAAGTGCATGGTGGTTAAATGTCTAAGCATGCAACTGGTATTCAAATTTTTCAGATTTTTCCCTCGGCTAAAGGTCTTTGCGCACTTCTTACAGATAACCTTGGCCTGATCATGAGGATTTTGTTCAAAAAAGTGCCACACTGCACTCTTCCTACTTTGGCAGACATTTTGCGGCCTAGCACGCTGTGATCTTTTGACCCTCTGGACAAGCTGTCCAGCAACTCTTTTGATTTTTGGAACCTGTCTTTGGAGTGCTCCGGGCCTGCCAGATAACAGCTGTTGCGATGTCGATGTCTGCTGTGGATGCTCCTCATCTGAGCTATTGGAATCAGCACCCTCTTCCCCCAATGGATGCCAATCTGGGTCAACAACTGGGTCATCCATCACCTCCTCTTCAATGTCATGTGCACCTTCCTCTGTGTCACCGTGTATGGTGGTATAGTGTGCGGGAAGGGGCACCTGAGTCTCATCAGGGTCAGAATCTGGCTCTGTACACTGCGAGGACAATGTAGTGCTCTGAGTGAATGTACCAGCAGAATCATCTATCAGTGGCTGTGCATCAGTGCACTCCATGTCAGATTCATCTTGGCCTGGGTAATTCACCATTTCACTTGATAATCCAGGCATAGTATGTGAAAACAGTTCCATGGAGTAATCAGTAGTATGGCCTGCGTCATCCTTCAATCTTGGTTGGCGTGAAGGACACAAGGAAAGGTGTGGTTCATGAACATGAGCCTCCAATGACGACTCAGTGCTTTTACATTTTACAACTTCAGAAGAGGAGGCGATAGAGCTGGAGGCTGAGTCAGCAATGTAAGACAAAACTTTTTCCTGATGCTCTGGCTTTAAAAGCGGTTTGCCAACTCCTAGAAAACTAAGCCTTCGAAGCCTTATGGAGCCAGATGATGATGCAGGCTCAACATCTCCTGCATTCGGTCTTATTTTGCTCTTGCCACTACCATCAGATCCACCACCAACACCATCATTACCAGCTGCCAACCCCCGCCCAATTCCACGGCCTCTTCCACCAGCCTTCCTCATTTTTTGCAGAAATGTAGACAAAATCCAACAAACTATATAGTAATGTAAAACAAGGTACAAGGTGTCTATAGGACAGGGGAGATTTTGAATTTCTGCACACACTTGTGGACACTGGACACTTATGGATTGTGTGAGGCCCACTGAATATCACAGCGCTATGTCACAGGCTCGATGGCACAGGTGTGAAAAAAGTGACTACAGGATAAGGGAGATTTTGAATTTTTGCACACACTAGTGGACACTGGACACTTTTGGATTGTGTGAGGCCCACTGAATATCAGAGCGCTATGTCACAGGCTCGATGGCACAGGTGTGAAAAAAGTGATTACAGGATAAGGGAGATTTTGAATTTCTGCACACACTAGTGGACACTGGACACTTTTGGATTGTGTGAGGCCCACTGAATATCAGAGCGCTATGTCACAGGCTCGATGGCACAGGTGTGAAAAAAGTGACTACAGGATAAGGGAGATTTTGAATTTTTGCACACACTAGTGGACACTGGACACTTTTGGATTGTGTGAGGCCCACTGAATATCAGAGCGCTATGTCACAGGCTCGATGGCACAGGTGTGAAAAAAGTGATTACAGGATAAGGGAGATTTTGAATTTCTGCACACACTAGTGGACACTGGACACTTTTGGATTGTGTGAGGCCCACTGAATATCAGAGCGCTATGTCACAGGCTCGATGGCACAGGTGTGAAAAAAGTGACTACAGGATAAGGGAGATTTTGAATTTCTGCACACACTAGTGGACACTGGACACTTTTGGATTGTGTGAGGCCCACTGAATATCAGAGCGTTATGTCACAGGCTCGATGGCACAGGTGTGAAAAAAGTGACTACAGGATCACAGAGATTTTGAATTTCTGCACACACTAGTGGACACTGGACACTTTTGGATTGTGTGAGGCCCACTGAATATCAGAGCGCTATGTCACAGGCTCGATGGCACAGGTGTGAAAAAAGTGACTACAGGATAAGGGAGATTTTGAATTTCTGCACACACTAGTGGACACTGGACACTTTTGGATTGTGTGAGGCCCACTGAATATCAGAGCGCTATGTCACAGGCTCGATGGCACAGGTGTGAAAAAAGTGACTACAGGATAAGGGAGATTTTGAATTTCTGCACACACTAGTGGACACTGGACACTTTTGGATTGTGTGAGGCCCACTGAATATCAGAGCGCTATGTCACAGGCTCGATGGCACAGGTGTGAAAAAAGTGACTACAGGATAAGGGAGATTTTGAATTTCTGCACACACAAGTGGACACTGGACACTTTTGGATTGTGTGAGGCCCACTGAATATCACAGCGCTATGTCACAGGTTCGATGGCACAGGTGTGAAAAAAGTGACTACAGGATAAGGGAGATTTTGAATTTCTGCACACACTAGTGGACACTGGACACTTTTGGATTGTGTGAGGCCCACTGAATATCAGAGCGCTATGTTACAGGCTCGATGGCACAGGTGTGAAAAAAGTGACTACAGGATAAGGGAGATTTTGAATTTCTGCACACACTAGTGGACACTGGACACTTTTGGATTGTGTGAGGCCCACTGAATATCAGAGCGCTATGTCACAGGCTCGATGGCACAGGTGTGAAAAAAGTGACTACAGGATCACAGAGATTTTGAATTTCTGCACACACTTGTGGACACTGGACACTTATGGATTGTGTGAGGCCCACTGAATATCAGAGCGCTATGTCACAGGCTCGATGGCACAGGTGTGAAAAAAGTGACTACAGGATAAGGGAGATTTTGAATTTCTGCACACACTAGTGGACACTGGACACTTTTGGATTGTGTGAGGCCCACTGAATATCAGAGCGCTATGTCACAGGCTCGATGGCACAGGTGTGAAAAAAGTGACTACAGGATCACAGAGATTTTGAATTTCTGCACACACTAGTGGACACTGGACACTTTTGGATTGTGTGAGGCCCACTGAATATCAGAGTGCTATTTCACAGGTTCGATGGCACAGGTGTGAAAAAAGTGACTACAGGATAAGGGAGATTTTGAATTTCTGCACACACTAGAGGACACTGGACACTTTTGGATTGTGTGAGGCCCACTGAATATCAGAGCGCTATGTCACAGGCTCGATGGCACAAGTGTGAAAAAAGTGACTACAGGATAAGGGAGATTTTGAATTTCTGCACACACTAGTGGACACTGGACACTTTTGGATTGTGTGAGGCCCACTGAATATCAGAGCGCTATGTCACAGGCTCGATGGCACAGGTGTGAAAAAAGTGACTACAGGATCACAGAGATTTTGAATTTCTGCACACACTTGTGGACACTGGACACTTATGGATTGTGTGAGGCCCACTGAATATCAGAGCGCTGTCACAGGCTCGATGGCACAGGTGTGAAAAAAGTGACTACAGGATAAGGGAGATTTTGAATTTCTGCACACACTAGTGGACACTGGACACTTTTGGATTGTGTGAGGCCCACTGAATATCAGAGCACTATGTCACAGGCAGAAAGTGTGAGGCCCACTGAATATCAGAGCGCTGTCACAGGCAGAAATTGGCTAGTGTATCACAAATTACAAGGTGTATGTAGAATTGGGCAGAATAGGAATCTCCCTAGAGTGTAGGTCTGTAAGAACGGAACAAGTCCTCCACTTATCCTTCCACAGTGACACACAGATAGCTTCACTGTGGCCGTGATAACAGCCGTTACACGGTACTGAGAGGAGCGTGCACGTACACGGCTGTCCGGTGTACGTAAAATTGTCAAGCTCCGTGTTTTTTAAGTATACGGACTGACACACGCTGTCTCTCTATAGTTTTGAATGTGATCAAACAGCAAATATATTTAACTGTTTGAAAGCTAGACAAAACTAGTAGGTGCAGGTCTGTAAGAACGGAACATGTCCTCGACTTATTTTCACAGAGTGACACACAGATAGCTTCACTGTGGCTGTGATAACAGCCATTACACGGTACTGTGTGAGGAGCGTACACCGCTGTATGGTGTGAAAAAATGCACGCTCAGTACCTCAGCAGGACAAAAAAAAAAATTGGGATTGCTTTTAAAAAAGCAGTTTGCAGAGCAGTGAGTATACAGCAATGCAGCTGTCATGAAGCATTAGAAGGCAGCCTAACAACCAACACCGCTGATCCACCACAATATAGCCTCCCCTTGCACTGCACACACAGTGACTGGTGTGTTGTACAGGCAAAATCGCTAGCAGCAGAAGCAGTTTTTTTTTCTTCTTCTTCCCTGCCTAACGCTCTCCCTACAGAATCAGCAGCAGTAACCTCTCCCTATGCTAAGATTGGCAGAAGTAAGATGGCGGTCGGCGTGCACGCCCTTTTATAACCCCTGTGATGCCCCCCAAAGCAAGCCAATCACTTGCATGCCCTTCTGAAAGATGGTGGTGACCCCTGCCTATGTCATCACGTTGCCCACAGTGTCCGTGGATCCTGATTGGCTGAAAAAGAGCGTAAAACAAACTTTTGAAACTCGACTTTGGCGCGTAAGTCGCCGACCTCGTGGCCGACCTCATCCTAGGGTTGGGTTTCGTTTCATGAAACCCGACTTTGCCAAAAGTCGGCGACTTTTGAAATTTTTTGACCCGTTTCGCTCAACTCTAGTCACGATGACCCGTCCTGTGTGACGCGACCCGCAGGCCGGTAACTAAAACAACAAGACACGGCACGTGATACTGTCCAGTGTGACACGGCCCACAGGCCGGTAACTAAAACAACAAGACATGGGGGAAAGGGGAAACAGTTACAATGGTGGGCCCTGCGATAGGGAAAGGGAACGTGGAGACCTCCTGCACTCCCCTGAGTCAGGGTCCCTAACGCTCTTAACGTTCCCTATGCCGGTTCCGCACCGGGCGCTGATCAGGAACCTGTCGCCCTAGTCCACCCTACACCTATCCCTTGCTAGGGAGCTGTGTGGCGCAGGCACTGGCCCCACCGCTGTACTAATACACACTAAGGAAAAACACAAACAGGGAAACACCACTTAGCTTTACTCTGTTGCAATTGCTCCTGGCAACAGAGTCTACCACCAGAATGCAGCTCTCCTCCTGAATCGCTGCCACCAAGCTCTGTTAGAGCTACAAGGAAATCCCCTTTGACTCCTTCCACACCAGGGCTAAGACAGTGCTGCAAGGAACGCTCTCCAGCTCCTTCCTCCCCAAGGATGGTTGAAATGAACACTATCACCAACCCTGATTGTAACACATGTGACTCTTTTATAGCCGAGCCAGAGCAATCACACCTGCATTATAATCATGTGCATTTAACGAAAGAAACCAGAATGCAATGACGCTCACCACCACCGGGGGAAAACTTAGAACAAACGACACCACAGTGCAATAATCCAAATGGCCATCGGGGGCAAAAACCAAACTTAAGCACAGCTTAAGAAAAAAAAAGGTTACCTGTGCTTTTTATCAGTCCTGATCCAGCATGGATCATGACAGATATGTTACCAAGGGAAATATACTTTTGATCTATGCATAGATACTATGTTTTTGTTGACCTAATTATAGGCAGCAAATCTACATTTTGGATGGTTACATATTGGCTGCCCATTATTTATGTGGTATTGGTAGGTATATAGGTGTTTTTGCCTCACATATCGAAGTACAATCACTATGGTGGCTATTATATTATATAATACATATAAGTGATAGATATACACTGATTGCGGTGGTCTATCGGTCAGTACTAGAGATGAGAGACTTTGCCTTTTTTAGGGTCAAGTCGGGTTTCATGAAACCCGACTTTCTCAAAAGTCGAGTCGAACGAAATCGGCCGACTATAGGGAAAAGTCGTGAAACACGAAACCCAATGCAAGGCAATGGGGAGAAAAGTCAGCAGTGAGTGGAGGACTGTAAACACACCTGGCATGAAATTTAACCCTAGAGGCAGCAAAATCTCTCTTCTCTCTCTTCTCTCTCTCCTCCCTCTCTCTCTCTCTCTCACTCCCGCTCCCGCTCCGCTTCTCTCATTGGCTGAAAAAAGTCACGTGCAAGCATTCGGCGAAAACCGACTTTGGCGCTTGGGTTGCCGACCACATGGCCGACTTCACACTGTGGTCGGGCTTCGTTTCATGAAACCCGACTTTGGCAAAAGTCGGCGACTTTTGAATCTGACCGACCTGTTTCGCTCAACTCTAGTCAGTACATCTCTTTGCACTGTTGCACCTTTTGCTTGTTTTGCACATGTTCTCCATGAACCCTATTCTTTATCCAAATTTTTTAATAAATAACTTTTTCTTGACTTTTTGGATCTCTGGTCGTATATGTGGTTTCCACACCCCCGTTGTATTTCATTTTTTGAGCGACTTATCCACATGAATGTCCATGATTGATAGCTAGCATGATTTGAGTAACTGTGTTTTGCTGACCCTTTAGATACATGTGATGTTGCTGTTTACGATTCTTATTGCTCTATATGGAGGATTAGGGGGAGTATATTATACTATATGGAGGATTATGGGGGTGCATTGTACGATATGGAAGACTAGGGGGAGTGAAAAATGCAGGATATTCATCAAGTGATTGGATTGGTTATGCCAGAACAAATATCATTGTTCTCATCAGCACATCGCTCGGTGAAAACTGCAGATATGCTGATAAGATGATACTGTATGTGGACAGATTGATCTACTTGTGATCATTCTGTCCCCATCATTATTCCTCAGCTGGTGTAAAGAGGCTGGGAAACAAATGGCAAATTACTTCAATATTATCGATCACACTCGTTTAGTGGCCTGAAATCAGCGCATTTAAATTCAAACGAAATGTTTCTGTGTGATGGTGCAATTTGTTAACATTTGGGGCCCCATTTTAAACTTTTGCCTAGGGCCTCACTTTGCCTAAAATCGGCCCTGTTGAGATCAGCGAGGAGATCAGATTGCCTATCATTACACTCTATTTTTTAATGTGACTGCTTTTAGGCTACATAGTCCCCATTCAAACTACCAACCAACTTTATGTTGTCCAGGTTCAATTAATTTTTGGTAACTCGGCTCCACCTTTAACTGATTATTGCATTGTTATCATAGCTACAAATGTTGTGTTAGTATATTTTTCTCCTGTAATTCTGCTTATTCCTTGTCTTCCTCCTGAACAGTGCTAAAGATTTTAAGCTCTCAAGAGAACAATGTACACATTTGATATGGGAGAGCCGGCCGACAGCAATCTAATGTGTATGGCAGACATTAGTGTTCAGAGAGATTGAAGTATTACTTCAGATCCCTACAGCATAACACATTTAGGCTACATTTCCACAATGAGCTTTCGATGCATTTTTGACTCTGCTTATTTTTGCTGTGTCGAAAATTCAACGTCTTGTTGTTTCAGCAAAGTGGATGGATTTTGTAGAAATCTCATGCTCACTGCGCTGCTTTTTTTACTCAGCGAAAACTGACCTGCGGTGCATGTTTCAAATTCACAGAATGTCAATTTATTTTGTGGGTACGCTGAGTTTTCTGTGTGGATTTTCTACATAGACTTGCACATGCATTTTTAGTGCGTTTCTGCAGTGGAAACACATCAAAGACTCATGCATTCTGCACCTAAGCATATCAAAAAAGTTTTGTCAAAGCCAAATACCAAGAAGTATTAAAAACAAAACAGCTTTATTTAAAGCATTACACACCAAAAGTTTACATAAACTGCAGCATCAAAAATGCAATAAAATACATGTGTTAGAGATAGGGTTAGTTTGGTAAAAAATCTGAGAGTGGACCCTCTGGGTCATGGCTCCAGAGCCCCCAAGGGCGAACAGACTAGGTGAGGGCCACCCCCTATACAGGGAGTGTTAGGAACAGGCCCAAGGGAGGTAGAACCACAACAGCCGGAGTCAAAGGGCGACTCAGGGCAGGGCTGAGTGAGAACGGGAAAGAAAGACCGGAGGCAGTACGCTGGAACGGTAGGCACAGGGGGTCAACGGAACCAGAGAGACCAGGACAGGCGGGGGCTTTGAACTGAAAAGGAAAAAGAGGGACAAAATAAGGAGGAAGCTATAGGACGGTGCTGGATATGTGGACCCACCACAAGAGATACAGGAGTGTGTATGAACACGGCTGAGACACAAGGCAGGCAGGACAGGGACACCGGACAGACAGGCACGGGCAGGCACGGCTGAGACACAGAGCCAAGAGGCATGGCTGAGACACAGGGCTGAAAGGCACAGCTGAGACACAGAGCTGACAGGCACGGCAGAGACACAGGGCTGACAGGCACAGCTGAGGCACGGAGCAGACAGGCAGAAGGTTAGGGACCTGAGTTGCGGGTAGGCGCCAGGCGCAAAGACGCTAGCGCTAATCCGCTAAGATAATCAGGCGTCTTACCTTAGCAGATGCCATGAAGAAATACCCGGTGGGCGCCGCCATGTTGGGGACGGGGGCGCCGCCATGTTGGGGATGGAGCCACCGGGTCAGAGCTCCCAGGGACCCTTGCGGAGGAGAGAGTGCAAGCGTGCATGCGCCGAGCACCGACACACTGAGACCCGAAGAGAGCAGCAGCTGCAGGGACGCGCCGAGAAGCGGGGACATGCCGGTGAGTACCGGGGGTGTCCGTGACAACATCTTAAAACCGCACACAAAAACACAATGAAAAATCATAAGTAACATAATTTAAATAATAGGTGCCAAAATGGTGATGTAATTTAGCAGCATCAAAAAGGCATCAAAAACTCATTGTTGGAAAGTAGCCTTAAGAAACTAATTTCCTAGCAAAAAATTCAGCACAAATGTAGCACATTCGGATTCCTTGTTCGCTTTCACGAGCAAGTTGGCATAATTTAGTCACAATTCGGTAAATCATCGCGTTTCCACTATTACTTTTGTTATTACTTTGGCTATGATAGTGGTGCTGAATGATGTGTGGCGGGTACAGGGGGGATGTGTTTGATGAGGGGACGGGATGTGGAGAGGTTAGAAGAGCATGTGAAGAGATTACAGGAGTAGCGCAAGCTTTTTTTTCCCCTTTACTTTATGTGTGTTGATTCCGGCATCCAATCAGGGCGCAGAAACCATCCACAACGTCAGGAAACAAGGTCTTCTGTGATTGTCTGCTGAAGTCACATGTCCCTGGTCATATAAAAAGCTTACATCTTGTTTTACTGGCACAATTGTCTTGGTGTCACAGTGCAGAGAGGTCACTCATGCACTAGTACTGGTGAGGAAAGTTAACTTGTCAATTTAAATAGATAGGATCCTGTCCTGCGTGAAATCGATCTTCCGCGTCAAACTAGATTGTGCAAAAACTGTGTGGCAGTCTCCTGAAGCTCAATTTGCTACTCCAAATCATTTGTGCTAAAACTGTGTTTAAGTGGCAAATCAGAAGGCCAGATTTCCACTTGAAAATCGTTAGGCTTAATATAGTTATGCAGCCTGGAGGCCAATTAGCAACTCCAAATCGTTTGTGACAAAACTGTGTTGCAATGACAAATTAGAAGTCCGCATTTTAAAATATAATTTTTTTGTGCTAATATCGTTGTCCTTTAACAATGCCACATTTTGGCAGAATAATATGCTGTGCTGGTAATATTTTGACCTAGGCAGGAGTCCACATTTCAAAATATAAATTCTTTGTGTTAAAGCTGTGGTCTAGAAGTAAGGCTACATTTCTCCAGAAAAATATTTTGTGCTGGTAATATATTTTGCCATGCATAAGTCCACATTTGAAAATACAAATTGTTTGTGCTAATAGTATGTTCCTGAAACAAGGCCACATTTAGCTATATAAATATTTAGTGCTACTAGTTTTTCTCCAGCCAGGAGTCCACATTTCTGAATCTAAATTGTTTAGACTAATAGCGTGCTACAGAAAGCAGGCTACATTTAAGTAAGCAAATTCTTTGTGCTAATTGTGTGGTCCAGCCAGAAGGCCACATTTCACATTTCAGTATTGTACATGGCCTGGGACAGAGCTTGGACCAGCATTTCTAGCTTAATCGTTGATTAGTAACAGGTGGATGAGTGACAGGTATACGCATGGTGGTCTGAGAGCCATGCCAGATTCAAGCAAGACACATGAAGCAGACCCAACTTGGAGTCCAAACGTTTAAAAAAATTAGGGGCAGACACCAATAAAGTGGCATCAATTTATTTTATTTATTTTTCTCAGTTATATAGCAACATTAATTCCACAGCACTTTACAGACATTATCAATTTCCCCAGAGTAGAAATAGTATAATGGGGCTCTGACACCCAATTTACTACATGCAGCCCACCAGATTGAGACCCAACTTGAAGTCTCCAAATTTTATTAAATTGTTTGTAACATCAGCAGCAATAGCAACTACTTGTACATAAGCCACAACAAAAGTGTCACAGACTACAATAACGTGAGATGAATGCAGCACACTAAAAAAGACACAATCGCCTAGACTGACAAGTCTGCAACTGGGGTTCCAAAGTAACTGGAGATCCATGACTCATTCATCATGATGAAGGTTAAGTGGTCTACACTTTCAGGGGACAAGCGGATGCGCTTATCCGTCACCACCAGCAGTGCTGAAGATACGTTCTGAGCGAACGCTGTCTGCCGGGCATGACAAAACCTCCAAGGCATGACAGGCAAGCTCAGGCCACTATTCAATTTTTAAAGACAAAAATGCAAAGGGTCCAAACCCTCTCCTGAAGGCTTTGATACGGAGCTCAAAATACTCCTGCACTATCTTCTCCAGTCGTTCATTACGTGTCAGACTTGTACTTTATTCTGTTGATGCACTGGCTGGTCTAAATAATGTGTGAAATGACTCATAGAAATTGTTTTTTTTAATTTTTTGGGTTTTTTTCTCACTTATATAGCACCATTAATAACACGGCGCTTCACAGACATTTTCAGCATTGTCCCAATTTTGACTCACAATCTAAATTTCCTATATTGTAGTGTGGGAGAACTCCAGAGTAACCAAAGGAAACCCAGGCAAACACGGAGAGAACAAATAAACTCGTTTCAGATATTGTTGTTTGGGGGATTTTAACCTGCAGCACTGCAGTGCTAAACACGAAGCCATCGTGCTGCCTCTGCCATTTACACTACTGCTGCTAATGTTTTTGCATTGACAACTCAACGTTACCTTGGTTGGAACTATATAACTGCGATGCACACTGTGTGCCTCACTGCTGTCTTGTGAAAAATCACTCTTATGATTGTCTACTAGCATGTTTTCATACTCCAGCATGCGCGTGTCCCTTTCGAGTGTTGAAGGATCTTGCAAAATTTACTCTTGCATCTCATATCTAACAAAGTGGCAACCCAGTAATCAGCACTAATTCTAATCCTAACAATGCGGCCAAATATCATGTTGCAGATAGTGCAGCAAGAGGGTACTCATGTGTTGACAGCTTCCATGAGGTACAAGTACATGGTGTGTTGGTGGTAGGGAAAGACTTAGGGCCCCGTCACACATAGCGACGCACCAGCGATCCCGACAACGATATGACCTTGTCAGGATCGCTGGTGTGTCGCTACATGATCGCTGGTGAGCTGCCAAACAGGCAGCTTCACCAGCGATCAGCACCAGCGACAGGAGGGTAACAAGCGATGCACGTTGCTTAGTTACCCACTGTGTACCTTAGTTACCAGCGCGCTGGTGCAGGCAGCTGGTAACCAAGGTACACATCGGATTTCTAAGCAGCGCGCGGCACTTAGAAACCCGATGTGTACCTTGGTTACCAGCTCCCTGCACCAGCACGCTGGTAACTAAGGTACACATCGGGTTTCTAAGTGCTGCGCGCCGCGTAGAAACCCGACTTTTACCTTAGTTACTAAATACTGCTCGCTGGTCTCCCGCCTGTCACACGCAGCGATGCGTGCTGGCCAGCGGGAGACCAACGATCAAAGAAATGTCCAGGCCACTTGAGCATGATCAGCTATACCTGGCAGGTGGGCTGGTAAGTGTCACACACAGCGATCTCGCTGGTAAAATCGCTGTTGCGTCACAAAACTTGTGACTCAGCAGAGATCTCGCCAGCGAGATCGCTATCTGTGACGGGGGCTTTAAGCTGGCTCCATCCTCTCCCGCCAGCCATGGACAACAGAGAGTTTATCATTATACTCTTCAACTCCTGACTGTGGCATGCCCATCACTTCTTTCTCCTCATCCTCCTCCATTTATTTCTTGTCTCCCGCACCTTTACTAACAGTTTGTCTGGCACCTTGAGCCCCCCATTGATAGCTATAATCCACCCTCCCATGGCACCCACCTGTGCGATGACAGTCCAAAAGTTAGAGATATTATTATCAATTCCGCATCCTCCTCTGCTTCCTCTTCTTCATCTGTGACCACCACCTCCTCCTGCAGACTATTCAATGTATGCTTCAGCATGTAGGTGACCAGAATTGTGATGCTGATGATGGCAACATCAGCATTAACCATCTTAGTAGCCATTTCAGAACTGTGCCATAGGATGCAGAAGTCCTTCATCTGTGCTTACTCAGCAAGCGTGATTTGTTATGCGTTCGTACTGCGTTGGACCAGACTATGCAAAATGTCATACTTTACCAGGTGTCATCACTGCTGCCACAGTAGCTCCAACATGTGCAGAGTGTAATTCCATGGTATCGGCACAGTATATATAAACCGGTTAACCGGTAGCTCGAAAGACCTCTGTAGCAATGTAAGTCAATGACCACGAGTGGTGTAGACGACAGGAATAAGCACACAGTAGCTTTGCTTTCTGCAAAAGCGCACCCAAGCTGGGATAGTGGAGTACAAATTGCTGCACCACCAGGTTGAGGATGTGAGCCATGCAAGGCACATGTGTGATGATATCAATCCCATATGTTACACCAGATTCTCAACTGCATGAGAGGGGTGAACAGAAAAAGCACACAATAGAAATGTTTTCAAAATGAAATAATGTTTTTATCCTCTCATTATTATTGTTTTGATTATGTTGTATATCTAATAAAAATTGCAATTTATTTCATTTTGAAAACAATTCTATTGGTTGCTTTTTCTGTTCATCCCTCTCATGCAGTTGAGAATCTGGTGTAACAGATGGGATTGATAAATTCAATGTCTAGCACATGGCACTTTGTGGATCACAATTTTGATATAAAATACCTGTGTGATGTTGCCTGGCGTAGGTCCGCCACCAGGTTTGCACTGTTATTGCACACAGCCTTTACTGACTCCAGATTCAGTTTAGACAGCCATTGCTCAAACTCGGCCTGGATAGCTGTCCACAACGCTTGAGCTGTGTGACTGCATTCTCCAAGGCATAGTAATTTAAATACTGCCTCATTGCAGTTTTCCCTCGCTGAGCAGTACGGAGGTGGGGGTATATTCTTTGCACTGTTGGAAATGTGTCTCATTAAAGCCCCTGTTACACACTGCGATATCGCTAGCAATATCGCTGTAAAGTCACCAATTTTGTGACGTTGCAGCGATATTGCTAGCGATATCGCTGCATGTGATACTTACCTCCGATCGGCTCCCCCCGCTGATTATCGTTGGTCGCGCAAGAACGTCCTGGATCATTTCTCGTCGGCCACTTCCTGCTGCGCTTCCTGTGGCGCCGACGAGCGAGGCGTGGACGCGGGCGGGAGGACGCCAGGATCGCCGCGTCTGACAGGTAAGTAGCGATCCCGGACCCCCGCTATGTCACTGGTGAGATCTGCCTGTGTGGCAGCTCACTAGCGACCACTTAGCGATGTACCAGCGATCCTGACTGCGTCATATCGTTGTCGGGATCGCTGGTGCATCGCTAAGTGTAACGGTACCCTAAGGGAGATGTTGAGAGCACAGGTGGAAGCCCTACACGAGGTGGAGGAGGCAGAAGTAGTGGAAGAAGGGTTACATACAGTGGTTTGTCCCTCAAGCCTTGGGGATTCCAAGATTTTTTTTCTAGTGACACCTTAGTGTCTATGTTTTGGTTCACTATGCCTTGATGTGTAGTGGTTTAGTTCTCCAAAACTAGGTGCTTAGTAGTTTTTTTTTCCCCAAGCCCTGTTGTCTAGTAGTTTAGTTCTCTTTCTTATTGTATGTAGTGGTTTAGTTCTCCATCCCCAAGTGCCCTGCGAGCCTTGCAGATTCCAAGACTTGTGGAGCAGCCCATTCTCTGCCTGCCCCCAAAGCCACCCAGTGCACAGTCAGTGAACTGTAACACCCCTGTCCATGCTTGCTCGTCCAGATGTCAGTGTTGAAATGCACTCTGTCAGACATAGATATTTTTCAAGGAATGGGTAAGGTTGTCTGTGACATGCTGGTGTAGAACAGGCACATCTTTCTTTGAGAAATCATGGTGACTCCACAACTGGTACTGGGGGAGTGCAACAGCCATCACATTTTGGAAACCATCTGTATCCATAAGGCGGAAAGGCTGCACTTCTGTGGCCAACAGATTGGAATGGCCATGCAATAATCACAGACATCACAAGCCATGAGTCATACAGAAACAAGCGCTGTGATTTTTGTAGAGAATAGCTCTCAGCTGGCCCCTATTGTCTAGACAATGACACGACTGGGCGACGAATCATCTGAGGATAATAGTTCTCAGAAAAGTAATAGTGAGCGTACGGCTTATCCACATCCAGATTAGAACACATGGAGTATGTGTATATCCCGCTGTACGATCACTGCTAACTCCTCCACAATAACCCTACACTCCTCACTGCCAACACAATCCTGTTTTTAACCAAATAAATACAGGCCGATTTGACGCCATTCTTCTCTTGAGGTTTACTCCATCAGGGTGTTCCATCCCATCTCCCTCAGAGTAGCAGTCATATATTGGCCCCCAGGCTCAGCCACCCACTTCTTTGGCCACTTTTATGCATTGCTTCCACTCTTCATGTCCTCAGAATTAACAACCCTTATCCTGGGAGGCTTCAACAGCCCAACGTCCCCAACTGCATCCTAGGTTCTATCGCGACACACCTCTCGTGGCCTCTCACAACTTTCAACCTCTGAGACACATAAAGACGGTAATACCCCTGATCTAGTCTTTGGCTCAGTTTAATTTCCTAGCAAGAAAACTCACCTCTTCCCCTTGCAACCCCATCAAATTAGGACTAACCACAACTTACACATTTTTAGATACTCCCTAAAAACATCTTTTTAGGGTGGCCTATCACATTCCCTAATCAAAGTCATTTTTATATATACCCTATTGTCTACTTCTCTGAACATAATTCGCCATCAAACATAACCACACCCAAAAGCACTGCCACTATTGGCTAGTGACTACCTCATGCAGCCTTTATCTACCCCATATTTCCTCATGATGGCTGAGCCACCATTGTTAATAAGCACCTGTACTTTGTGCCACAAGTCCAGCTTGGATACCCAATAATTAAAAGGCACAGAGGAATCATGAAGGACATTGGTACGGTCAGCAAGGTACTCCCTCAGCATCTTCCAAAACTTTGCACTTGTGAAAGTACCCCGCGCCTGGAAGAAGTGATTGAAAGTTCTTCTTGTAGCGATGGTCTAGAAGTGTCACCAACCAGTAATGACTGTCACCCAAAATTTGGAGAATAAGAGGGTCACGGGAAAGGCAGTGCAACATAAAGAAAGCCAGACTGCTAACAGGCAAAACTTCCATGTCCTCACCAAGAGGACGATTGATCATGCTCTCCTCCTTGTCCTCAGTCCATCTATGCTGAACAGACATTATGACAGTTGTGCCTGTAGTACCGTCTATAGTGCATGAAACTAGTTCCTTTTGTTCCTCCTCCTCTTCCTCATTGTCCACCAATCCACGTTGTTATGACATGAGACTGGGCTGTGTGTAATCACCCTGTATGGTTCCTTGCTCCATCTCATCTCATCGTGCTTCACCTGCAAAGCATTCTCTTTCATTGTGAGCAAGAGAGCTTTTCAGAATACAGAGGATAGTGACACTAATCACCATCGCTGCTCACCATCTTGGATCCAGATCCAGCAGCTCTGGGTAGCTTTTGAGAAACCGCTGAACAACGAGCTTAAGCATATGGGCCAGGCATAGTACATGTATGAGCTCACCTCACCTCAGAGCCACCACCAGGTTCTGGCCATTGTCACACACAACCATGCACTTGTCCACGTGTCCGTGGTTAGGCGGACTTTCCCAGTAACAGCATTGTTGAGGGCATGGGTAATGTGGAACACATGCTTGTGTAATGCCAGGACGGCACACCGGGAGAAATAGTGGTGACTGGGGAACGAGTACCATGGGACTGCTGCCGCCATCAGGTTGTGGAAAGCTTCCATCTCAATGAGCCTAAAAGGCAACATTTCGAGAAATGTGGGAATTAATTACTGTAGTCTGTGGGGCACTGGCTGGGTATTTCTGCTTGCGTTCCAATGACTGGGGTATAGACAACTGAAGGCTGGGCTGGGACAAGGACGTGGATGGTCTTGATGATGGTGCTGGTTGACTGTGGGCAACAACAGGTGCAGGGCCCGAGGCATCTTCACAGGCATGGTAAACTGGGGCTTGGCTTGGATGCAAAACAGTGGAAGAAGCAGTGTTGTCACCTGCAGGCAGTGTTCCTAGAGCCTGGGGTTCAGCCCACAAATTCGGGTGCTTTGCTACCATGTGCCTAATCATGCTGGTGGAGATCAGGCTGGTAGTTTTGCTACCCCTTCTGATGCGGGCATAGCAAGTGCTGCAAATGGCCTGTTTGGGGTTATCGGCAGAGTCTTTAAAAAATAACCAGACTCAGGAAGATAACAGTTGGAATGTCAACTTCCGTCCTGTTGGTGTTATGGGGAATGGATGCACGCCTTCTGTCTGTGGCCACCACACTGATTCTTCCTGCCTGTTTGGGTGATATGCCTCTGTGGTGCCCCTGAGGCTCAGTCACCACAGAAGTACTGCACCTTCTCCTAAGGTGTAGTGCCCCACCATCCGGGTAAGGTGGCAACTCCTTTCCACCCTCCAATGGTCGCACCCCACACAACAGGGTAGTTCTGCATAACCACATTGCGGCTCCTTGCTCAGAGGGTAGCAGAGCACCTTTGGTGGTTCCCTGCTTGGAACACTGGACGTGCTGGGAGGTGGGTGGAGTTAAGATGCATAAAAAAGTGGGAAAGTGTAGGAGGACAGGTCAGTCGGGTAGGAAGTCACTCAGGCAGCAGTGAGGATCCCTGGAAGAAGGGATGGAGGAAGGAGTGCTGCAGCTGCCTCAGTGATCTGAGCCAGCTGGCACGGGAAAGGAAAAGAAGGAGAAAGACGTAGAACTGAAATCTAAGCTTCCATAAGAAAGAAAGACAAGTACGGAACGAAGGAGTAGAGAGAACAGAGAGGACGTGGGTTAGATGAGGAACCCTGCCTATAGGTTCTCAGCGCAAGGCCGGGGTCCAGTCCCCGAGGTTGTATGGACACTTATGGTTCTGCAGCAGACACCGGTGGAGTAGTTGGATGTAAATGCACTACTCCCATCTAAGACTTGGGGCACAACAGCAATTGGATAGAGAGCCGGGACTCAGGAGAAGGGAGTCCCCGAAGCAGGCTACAGCTGTCTGCCGTACAAGTAGAGTTCTTGGGAACATCTGACAGGAGGAACTCCAGTGTAACTCAGTACTAGGAGATCTTCACACTTTAAGGCGCTATAGAGGAGTCGTTCAGAAAGGTACATGTTGGCGGAGTGTTGGAGGGGAGAATCCTAACTTTCCTGGAGGTTGATTGAGTCTCTGACCTGGAGGACACGGCCCAGAGGCAGGCACCTGAGTGTGTGTGCAACGGACTGTGAGTAAAGCTTTGGAACTACAAGCCCCGGTGTCCTCCCTTCATTTGTGCACTAACAGATTCAGCACCGCTATAGCTGGGTACCATTCTCCACACCGCCTGCACCTCTCCTCTTCCATTGCATCCACGCTGCCCTGGGGCTACAGCTTCACCTGTGGGGAGCTACACCATCTAGGCTGCAACACACCACCAGCCCCAGAGGATCTGCTTGCAGCGTCGGCCTAACATCCTACTTGCCGAACACCACAGGTGGTGGCTTCATGAACTATTCCATTAACTACACCCCCCCATTACTTGGGTGCCCAGGGCCACGGACCGGGTCACCGCTGCTGTGACACATTCCCCTGACACCGTACCGGTACCGAGTACCCCACAGCCCTGGGAGGGCGACCCACCTCCTTTCCCATGTGTCACTATGTCATCCACCATCTCGTCTTCCACATCTGCACCCTGCTCCTCTTCCTGACGTTCCGACAATTGTGTCTCATCATAGTTCACCTCTTGTGACCGTGGCTGCTCAAAGATTTGTGCATCGCTACATGGAATGTCATCTTGCCCGCTTCAAGTGGAGCAGGCGAGAGGCACGAATCTCCAAATGGAAAACTGAACAGCTCTTCGGAGTGTCCGAGTGTGGGATCAGTTGTCTTAGGGCACTTGGCATTGTGGGAGGAAGGAGGATCAGAGTGAGTAATATCAGGTCCACACGCACAGCTACTCAGACTTGACCGTGTGGAAGACATAGTGGTGGTGGTGGTGGTTAAGTGACTGGAAGCATTATCCGTTATCCAACTAACAATCATTTCACACTGCTCTGGCTTCAATAGTGGTGTGGTGCGGTCCCCTAGAAACTGGGACAGAAAGGTCGAGCACGAAAATGTTGGTCTTTGCTGTAGCCCACTTTCAGCTTGGCCACCGCCTTGTCCTCTGCATGCACCATCAGCATCACGTTCACTTCCCCGTCCCTTGCCCCTTGCTTTGCCCATTTTAAATGGACTACTGAAATATTTGAAAAGCTCAATGCAAATGGTTTTATTTGGAGAAAAAATTATATGTGATCAGTATGCCTGCAAAGTGAAGATTTTTCCAACACAGATACACCAGGCTACAGCCTGAGATAACAGACTGTATTAATTTTTTTTTAGGTTTTGTGTTAATTTTTGAAAACACAAAATAATGAGTAAAACAAGGCTAGCAGACAGAACTATGCAACGTATGCCTGCGAAGCAAAGATTTTTACACCACAGATACACCAGGCCTCAGCCTGAGATAACAGACTGTATTATTATTATTTTTTTTTTTTATAAAAAAGACTGCTGGATATAATGAAAGAGACAGACTGCCCAAAAAAGTGAAGTTAGGTCTAAAATGCCTCAATTTTTGGCACACAGATGTATGAGGTGTGTCACAGATAGACCCCACTGTAAACTGTAGCCTGTTTTTTAAAATAATGCAACATAGTGCTGTATATAAGCACTGTGACACCTAGGACAAAAAAAGTAAACTGCTGTAAACTGGCCAAACTTGGAGCATGCACAGGCTGCAGTTTGTAAGGGTGGGGGAGGTGGTATCTGGCAGTGTACGGAGCAGTGTGGGAGCCCCTCAGGGTACAGTGCTGTCACCCTTCCTCTTCACATTATATACAACTGACTTTCAGTATAAATCCGATCTCTGTCACCTCCAAAAATTCTCAGATGACTCAGTGATCGTAGGGGAAATTGTGGGGGATCGGGGTGAGGAGGAATGTAGAAGGGTGGTTTCTGACTTTGTAGACTGGTGCCAGACTAACTGTCTAGAACTAAATGTAACGAAAACCAAGGAGATGGTGGTGAGTTATAGAAGGAAAAAGGATGAGTACTTACCGATCATTATTGCTGGCCAGGATGTGGAGGTGGTTGAGTGCTACAAATATTTGGGGGTTCACCTTGACAGCAAACTTGATTGGAGGTGTCATACAGAGAAGGTTCACAAGAAGGGAATGAGCAGACTGTACTTTCTGCGGAAGCTCAGCTCATTCAATGTGTGCAGTAAAATGCTGGAAATGTTCTACCAGTCCGTTGTAGGAAGCACCATCTTGTTTGCTATCATTTGCTGGGGCAGCAGTGAGAGAGTAGCTGACGCTAATAAGCTCAACAAACTTATCAAGAAGGCAAGTGCGGCTGTTGGCCTCCATCTTGACTCTTTTGAGGAGGTAGTGGAGGATAGGATTCAAAAGAAGTGCAGGGCTATAATGAACAATAATACACACACTATACGAGCTGTTCTTGAATCAGAAGAGCACATTCAGCAGCTGTCTAATCCTATTAAGGTGCAAGAAAGAGAAATTCAGGAAATCGTTTGTGCCTACTGCTATGGGGAAGTATAACAATTCACTAAGGGTGAAAGATGGCTACGACCTAGGGCTGGCACACTAAGGGAAATGGTCAGAGATTTGTGTACCTTTGTTTGTTACGTATTGTGGTTAGTCATGTGCAAGATCTGTGTCTAGTAATGCTGTTTGTAATGTAGTAATGCTGTTCATAATGTTTTGCTTGTAATGCTGTTGTAACGCTGCTGTGATACCATAATTTCCCTCCGGATCAATAAAGTGTATCGTATCGTATCGTATATGACCTCCACGGAGATACCACTATGACAAATATGTGCCCTGTTTTTTTTTTTTTGTTTTTTTTTTTAATTTTTGGGCTAACTAGTGCTGTATACAAGTACAGTTTCACCCAAGAAAAAAAAAGAAAACCACCATAAACTGGCAAAATTTTGAGCATGCACAGATATGAGCTGCCAAAGACTGAGGTAGGGGTCCTGCTGCTGGGTTGTTGCCCTCCTACGGCCCCCTCCATGTCTCCTGGTGTACTGGTGTCATGCCCATCTTGTCTGTTGTGCTGCACGATCCCCGGAGCAGTGTGCACGCGCACCTCATGACTGTTATGCTGCATGACCCCTGGAGTAGTGTGCACGTGCACCTCATGACTGCTATGCTGCATGACCCCTGGAGTAGTGTGCACGTGCACTACATGACTGTTATGCTGCATGACTCCTGGAGCAGTGTGCACGTGCACCTCACTGTTATACTTGTCATGTATGTTATGCTGCAAGACCCCTGGAGCAGTGTGCACATGCACCTCATGACTGCTATGCTGCATGACCCCTGGAGCAGTGTGCATGTGCACCTCATGGCTATACGCCATTGCTTGTGCGCACATGTGCTACCTCTCATGGCTGTGCGCCATCGCTAGTGTGCACGCGTACCTCACTATGGATGCATGCCGTTGCTGTGTGCACGCCCATCTCTGCTCTGCCTGCTGTGGTCCTCTCTATGGTCCTGGAGGACCGAATCCAGCAATCCTCTCTATGGTCCTGGAGGACTCTACCATGTTGTCCTCTCTAGGGTCCTGGAGGACCCGACCATGTGATCCTCTCTCGACCTGGAAGTCCTTCCCTGGTCCTGACCCGGAAGTTCAGGTACTAGTGCCCTATATCAGATTGCCCCTTCCTATGGTCGGGGCCTGAGTATCATGTTGCTTCCCTGCTAGGCTGTTTGGTTCTGCTTGGTCGCTCTCTGTATTCTGTGCCCCTGCACTCTGCCCTGTTGTGCTTCTCTGCACACGATCTGTGCTTGTACTCTGTCTATTGTCCTGTGCCATGTCTTGTGTTGTCTTTTGTGCCATGTCTTGTCTTTGCTATTCTTAGCCTTGTACTACTTTCTATATCATCTGTCTTATTGTGCACCTTTTGCACAAGCTCTGCTTCCTTCCTTTGCTCTGCCCTATTGTGCTCTCTTGCACAAGCCTGTTTCTGTACCGTGCCTCGCCATGCGGTCTGTACGCGCTTTGGCCATGTACTCTGCTTTAAGCCTTATCTTTGTATTCTGCCTTCCCGTGCTCCTTTAGCACAAGTCTTGTCTTATACTCTGTGCTCTGGCATACGCTCCGCTTTTCCCTTGTACCCGGCTCTGTGCCTCAGCATACATTCCGCTACCTGTCTGTAGGGCTCTAGCATATGCTCTGCTTCTCTTTCTTGTACCTGGCTCTGTGCTTCTGCCAATGTTCTGCTCCTTGTTCTGTACTTTGCCTAGCCTTGCCTTTTTTCTCCGCGTGCCCTTTGCATGTGCCTGGCTTTCCCTCGCCCGCCTGTTTGTGCTTCAGCCGTGCCTGCCTGCTTGTGCCTCAGCCATGCTTGTCGGCCAGTGACTTAGCGGTGTCTGCCTGTTGTGCCTCAGCCGTGCTCTCCGTAGTCTTGCCCGCCTGTCTGAGCCTCAGCCCAACCAGCTAGCCAGTGCCCCAGCCGTGCTCTGTGCTTCCTTGCACTCACGCTGTCCATCCACTGTGCATTGCATGCCCTCTTGGCATGCGCAGGCCCTAGCCTGCTTCTTGGCATACCTCCCCGTGTTTCTCTAAAGCACATGCAGGTCCTGCCATGAACCCTGATGTGACTCCAGCATGCACAGGCCCTAGCCTGTACCCTGGCGTGCCCTATAGCACACACAGGCCCTAGCCTGTACCCTGGTGTGCCCTCTAGCACGCACAGGCCCTAGCCTGTACCTTGGTGTGCCCTCTAGCATGCACAGGCCCTAGCCTGAACCCTGGCGTGCCTCCTAGCGCGCTCAGGCCCTTGCCCTAGCCTGAACCCTGGCGTGTCCCTTAGCACGCACCCTGCCTTGAACATGGAACTCTGCCTTGGACCTTGGCGTGTCTCTTAACAAACACCATGTCTTGAACTCTGGAGTGCCTCCTTGCCTGAACCCTGGCTTGCCTACCGGATGCCCGGAGCCTGCCAATCGCTGCCAGAGGTCCGGAGCCTGATGACTGCGGCCTGATGTCCGGAGCTGACCCCCGCAACCTGATGTCCGGACCCTGTTGATTGTTGCCAGATGTCCGGAGTCTGATGCCATCCAGCCCTTGCCGGAACCCTGGCGTGCCACCTGGCACGTACTATGCCTTGGACCTTGGCGTGCCCTCGCACGCACCTTGCTGTGTATCACCTTGTCCTCGTAATTATGTCTTGCACCTGATGTTACCCTGAGACCACGCTTTAATGAAGATACCCTGAGACTACACATTGTCTTATCTTGTTTCCTGCATGCTCCCTGTTGTCAGACACTCACACATTGTGTCTTCCTTGAGCTGGCCGTCTGGTTCCAGCAGTCGTGGTGGCTCACCCCCTTGGTCTTGCCTCTGACACTCCCTGTATAGGAGGTGGTTCCCCACAAGGTCAGCTTGCCCTAGGTGGGTGGGTGCCATGACCTAGATGGTCCACTCTAAAACTCGACTCAGCTGAGGCTGTCTCCATCACAACTGGCCTATCTCCTGGTAGCGCCTCCAGCCTCTGGACACTACGCTGACAGACACAGCAAACCTTCTTGCCACAGCTCGCATTGATGTGCCATCCTGGATGAGCTGCACTACCTGAGCCACTTGTGTGGCTTGTAGAGTCCGTCTCATGCTACCACGAGTGTGAAGGCACAACCAACATTCAAAAGTGACCAAAACATCAGCCATAAAGCATTGGTACTGAGATGTGGACAGTTTGATTTCACAGAAGTTTGATTTATTTACTTGGAGTTATATTCTATTATTTAAGAGTTACCTTTATTTTTTTGAGCAGTATATATATATATATATATATATATATATATATATTCACATATATATACACACATTATATATAATTTGGTTTTTAAACGATGTGTAAGATTTTTTTTACAATGCTATTTTAACATGAGTTTTTACAGAGAGAACTGCTGTATGTAAAAGCTTATGTTAAAATCGCATACGGATTGCATGAGCATGTCATACGCACGTCATGTGGATGTTCCGTGGAAAAATCGCACGGAAATCGCTTTACACTCCCATGACACTCGCATGACACTCGCAAAGTACTCGTCGTTTTTTCGATCCCGAAATCGGACCGTTTTTTTATCTTGCAAATGGGTATGAGTCCTAAAAATAATAATGGTAAATAGTACCTCTTAACTAACTCTCAAGTGAGGTGATGTAACCTAGCATAGTAAACTCCAGAGGCACCTAGAAACCCTGGCTGAGGATGCTGGCCAGTTTCTGCGGAGGAACTTACTGGTTGTTTGAGCAGTAGTAATGAGCGTGCACTAAAATGCTTTGGTGCTCACTACTCAAATCGAGCAGGTCAGACTTTTGGAAGGTATAATGGAAGTCAATGGGAAACTCAAGCATTTTTCTGGAAGACCCTAACAGAAGGGCTAGGGTGAAGGAAAATCGCTGAAATGGATTGAAACAGCGCTCAAATGGAATGCAAACAGCATGGGGAAGACGCCTGGATGCATCTCTGATTCCCAGGAAGCTACTAGGAACAATGTTGTCAGAGTATTACTCCACTTTTATGGACTGATAATAAAACATACAAAACATAACATAACATGGATTTTACAGGAAAAAAATGTTAGCAAACATTCTTTTTGTCATCCATTACATATACTGTATCTAGTGATGATCAAACCCGATATGGAAAGTTCAGGGTTCGTATCGAACATTGCCTGCTCGTGTTCAACCACACCGACCCCAAACAGGCAATGTTCGGAGTCTGCTCATCAGAAAATAAATTTCGCTTCTCTCCACTTTGCTGAGGTCCCGACCTGTGTGGAGAGTCTTCTTGACCAAGGGAATCCCTAGCTATAAATCCTGAAAGGGATTCCCTTGGGTACAATGACATATTCAAACAATGTGGAAGTGCATGGAAAAGGACTGAAGAAGACCCTCCGTGTCTGCTGGTACCTCAGCAAAGGGGTAAGTAGCAATATATATTTTCTTTTTACTATCTAGTCAGTGATGAGGGTGTGGTGGACAGATCCTCCACTTCTCTGAGTCTCCATACCCATTGAGTTCAATGGAGATGATAGTTTGGGGGTGCTGAACCCGAACCTGGATTTTCTTGTGTGTTTGGGACGAAACTGCCCAAACTGAACTTTGGCAGGTTCACTTCTCACTAATCATATTTTGGGTCTAAGATGTATAAATGTGATCAAGTTACGTTTTTTTTTAATTCCAAAACTTTGAGTTTTCTAGATAAGCATCTTTACAAACAGATAGAAAAATATTAACAACTAGCTGAAGAGCCCGGTGCTGCCCGGGCATAGTAACTAACTACAGTTAGTTATAACAAATTATAATGATTATATCTCTATATATAAAGCTGAGTGTATAGCCCCGCCCACTCCACATAGCCACATTCACTATAATATCCCACATAGTCCCGTCAGCCAGAGCCACCGGAATAATATCCCACATCATCCCGTCAAAGCCACCGGACTACTACCCCTAATATCCCACATCATCCCATCAGCCAGAGCCACCAGACAACTACCACTAATATCCCACATCATCCCATCACAGCCGCCGGAATACTACCCCTAATATCCCACATCATCCCGTCAGCCAGAGCCACCGGACAACTACCACTAATATCACACATCATCCCGTCACAGCCGCCGGACTACTACCCCTAATATCCCACATCATCCTGTCAGCCAGAGCAACCGGACTACTACCTCTAATATTCCACATCATCCCATCAGCCTGGGGTCAGAACCAGAGCGCTGAGTGGAACGGTCCTAACTTCCATACCGGTGATCCCTTTAAGAGAGACCTGGGGTCAGTACCAAAACGCAGAGTGGATTTGCCCTGACTTCCATACCGGAGAACCCTTTAAGAGAGCCTGGGATCAGAACCATTGTGCTGAGTGGATTTGCCCTGCCTTGCATACAGGAGATCCCTTTAAGAGAGCCTGGGATCAGTACCAGAGCATTTGAAGGCAATTGCCCTCACTTCCATACCGAGGATCCCTTTAAGAGAGGTCTGGGGTCAGAACCAAAGCGCTGGATGGATTTGCCCTGACTTCCATACTGGAGATCCCTTTAAGAAAGTCCTGGGGTCAGCGCCAAAGCGCAGAGTGGATTTGCCCTAACTTCTATACCAATGATCCCTTTAAGAGACCCTGGGGTCAGAACCACAGAGCTGAGTGGAACGGTTTTAACTTCTAAACCGGGGATCCCTTTAAGAGAGGCCTGGGGTCAAAACCAAAGTGCTCTGTGCTCCTTTCTGTGGGGGGCAGACAATGGCTGGGAGCTTATGTTCCCAGGGATGCCAGATTTCTCCCACTCAGTCAGTGTCTGCTGAGGTGTTGTCAAGTGGGAAAACTTGCTCATGGCAACCAATCACAGCTCAACTTCTTTTAACCAGCTCTGGCGAAATGAGAGATACTTAGTGATTGGTTGCAAAGAAAACTGTCGTTCATTGCAACCAATCACGGCTCAGCTTCTTTTGAACAGCTCTGGTGAAATGAAAGATGCTTCGTGATTGGTTGGTAATACACTCATACATACATTCAGTTTTATATATATATATAACCCACAATGCAGAACAATATATTTAAAGCGTAACTCTAAAAAAAAAACAAAAAAAAAACTTTTGATATGTTATAGTACCTGTGGCACTGATTGACATCTATTGATGTGGGTTTGATGCAACAACCTTGTCCTCTGGCTGTGATTGACAATGGCTGGATACCTGCAAATCATGGTTGGTGGACAAGGTTACCATTCTGCTTAGGAACATGGCAGACCACTGTATCGAAAAGGCACGACTTCTACTTTGCAGTTGAGCAGAGAATCAGGCTGCAACTAAACAAGTGAGGTACAGTGGGGAAAAAAAGTATTTAGTCAGTCAGCAATAGTGCAAGTTCCACCACTTAAAAAGATGAGAGGCGTCTGTAATTTACATCATAGGTAGACCTCAACTATGGGAGACAAACTGAGAAAAAAAAATCCAGAAAATCACATTGTCTGTTTTTTTTTCCTTTTATTTGCATATTATGGTGGAAAATAAGTATTTGGTCAGAAACAAAATTTCATCTCGATACTTTGTGATATATCCTTTGTTGGCAATGACAGAGGTCAAACGTTTTCTGTAAGTCTTCACAAGGTTGCCACACACTGTTGTTGGTATGTTGGCCCATTCCTCCATGCAGATCTCCTCTAGAGCAGTGATGTTTTTGGCTTTTTGCTTGGCAACACGGACTTTCAACTCCCTCCAAAGGTTTTCTATAGGGTTGAGATCTGGAGACTGGCTAGGCCACTCCAGGACCTTGAAATGCTTCTTACGAAGCCACTCCTTCGTTGCCCTGGCGGTGTGCTTTGGATCATTGTCATGTTGAAAGACCCAGCCACATTTCATCTTCAATGCCCTTGCTGATGGAAGGAGGTTTGCACTCAAAATCTCACGATACATGGCCCCATTCATTCTTTCATGTACCCGGATCAGTCGTCCTGGCCCCTTTGCAGAGAAACAGCCCCAAAGCATGATGTTTCCACCACCATGCTTTACAGTAGGTATGGTGTTTGATGGATGCAACTCAGTATTCTTTTTCCTCCAAACACGACAAGTTGTGTTTCTACCAAACACTTCCAGTTTGGTTTCATCAGACCATAGGACATTCTCCCAAAACTCCTCTGGATCATCCAAATGCTCTCTAGCAAACTTCAGACGGGCCCGGACATGTACAGGCTTAAGCAGTGGGACACGTCTGGCACTGCAGGATCTGAGTCCATGGTGGCGTAGTGTGTTACTTATGGTAGGCCTTGTTACATTGGTCCCAGCTTTCTGCAGTTCATTCACTAGGTCCCCCCCGCGTGGTTCTGGGATTTTTGCTCACCGTTCTTGTGATTATTCTGACCCCACGGGGTGGGATTTTGCTTGGAGCACCAGATCGAGGGAGATTATCAGTGGTCTTGTATGTCTTCCATTTTCTAATTATTGCTCCCACAGTTGATTTCTTCACTCCAAGCTGGTTGGCTATTGCAGATTCAGTCTTCCCAGCCTGGTGCAGGGCTACAATTTTGTTTCTGGTGTCCTTTGACAGCTCTTTGGTCTTCACCATAGTGGCGTTTGGAGTCAGACTGTTTGAGGGTGTACACAGGTGTCTTTTTATACTGATAACAAGTTTAAACAGGTGCCATTACTACAGGTAATGAGTGGAGGAAAGAGGAGACTCTTAAAGAAGAAGTTACAGGTCTGTGAGAGCCAGAAATCTTGATTGCTTGTTTCTGACCAAATACTTATTTTCCACCATAATATGCAAATAAAATGAAAAAAAAACAGACAATGTGATTTTCTGG
Source organism: Dendrobates tinctorius (assembly GCF_039654945.1). Lineage (NCBI taxonomy): Eukaryota > Metazoa > Chordata > Amphibia > Anura > Dendrobatidae > Dendrobates > Dendrobates tinctorius. The sequence continues at coordinate 24,931,310 of NW_027361921.1, forward strand.
ATTTTTTTTCCTCAGTTTGTCTCCCATAGTTGAGGTCTACCTATGATGTAAATTACAGACGCCTCTCATCTTTTTAAGTGGTGGAACTTGCACTATTGCTGACTGACTAAATACTTTTTTTCCCCACTGTATAGTTGGAATCAGTAGGCCACATCCTACATCATACTATCCTCAAAGTTTCCCTTTAAGGCCCCCGTCACACATAGTGATGCACCAGCGATCCCGACAATGATATGACCTTGTCAGGATCGCTGGTGTGTCGCTACATGATCGCTGGTGAGATGCCAAACAGGCAGATCTCAGTAGCGATCAGGACAGCGACGACGCGGGTAAAAAGTGCCTGCATCGCTTAGTTACCCCCTGTATATCTTAGATACCAGCGCGCTGTTGCAGGGAGCTGGTATCCAAGGTTAACAGCGGGTTTCTAAGCACCATGCGGTGCTTAGAAGCCTGCTGTTTACCTTAGATACCAACTCCCTGCACCAGCACGCTGGGATCTAAGGTACACAGCGGGTTTCTAAGCGCCGCGCGGTGCTTAGAAACACACGGTTTACCTTGGATACCAGCTCCAGCTTGCTGATCGCTGGTCTCCCGCCTGCCACATGCAGAGATGCATGCTGGCCAGCAGGAGACCAACGCTCAAAAAAATGTCCAGGGCTTTCCGGAACGATCAGCGATATCCTGCAGGGGGGCCGGTCACTGATACCTGTCACACACAGCAAGATCGCTGGTGAGATCGCTGTTGCATCACAAACCTTGTGACTCAGCAGCGATCTCGCTAGCGATCTCGCTGTGTGTGACGGGGGCTTAAGGCAAAAAAATCACATAGTATTCTATATCAGCACTTTGTAATATATAATTTTTCACATTTGTGCAACATAAACTTTGCAATAATTCTGCATAATGGAAATGTTAAATGCTTACCAGAGTCATGCAGAAGGAACTGCTGCTGGATACCATCAATATTGATCTCCTGGAACTCCTGCGGAATAACAAGTTGATCAAGGGTTTGGGGCAACCTTGGAATATTGCCAAGTTGCCTTGATAATCGTATTATTCTGTTCAGTGATGCTTTCCTTGGGAAAAGTGCCACAATATTAGAATGGGCTCCTGAAATGACTTCTGTGAGAATCTGTTGTGGTGTCTCATGTCTTGTCTCTGCCCTGGTGACCGCCTCATTGACAAGTCGGGTTGCTTCAGGTCTTGCTGCTTGTGCTGCGTGGTTGTGGAGATTGGTTACTTTCACCACTTGACTAGATGCTTCATTGGTACAAACACATCCCTTGCAAGTCGACCGTTTTTCACACACCCAGATGGAATGGACATCGTCAGCCGTTCGTTTGGAAAATACGTAAATGTGATTCTCTCCCCACGTTTGAATAGAACTGAATTCATACTTGTAGAAAGTTAATTGCTGTGGAAGCTGGCTGATTTTTTTGTGCTAGTACACCTCTCTCTTTGTAGAGATTTTAGACACAGCTATATTCTGATGTAAAGATGGAATAAAAAGCTAGTCTAATGTAACTTGCAGGACACCTGACATGAAAATTGTTACATCTGCAACAAAACTTGCAGAAAAGTAGGTTAATGCTGGGTCAGGTAAAAGTTCACAAAATGTTTTGATTTTAGAGTGGTATACATTCCCCACCTAAGGCCTCGTTCACACGTACCTTTTTTTCGCGTTTCCGCGGCGGTATTTTCCGCGCGTTTTTACCGTGAAAATGTGAAAAATAAGCATCCCATGCATTCCTATGGGATTCCGCAATTCTGTGCTAATGCTGCGGTTTTTACCGCGGCGGAATCGCTTCGCGGTAAAAAACGCAGCATGCTGATTAATTTTGCGGAATCGCGGCGATCCCGCACCCATAGGAATGCATTGTTCTGCTTACTTTCCGCATGTGGCTGTGCACACCATGCGAAAAGTAAGCAGAACATTTGCAGATGGTACCCACGGTCTGGAGGAGAGGAGACTGTCCTCCGGGCTTTGGGTACCATATCCCTGTAAAAAATAGAATTTAAAATAAAAAATATTGTTATTCTCACCTTCCGACATCCCGTGCTGCCTTCCCGCCTCTCTCCACGCTCCCGATCCCAGTAAGCCTTTGCGAGTGATGACGTCCGTCTCGCGAAGTCTCACGGTCATTCGCGCGACGTCATCGCGAATGACCGCGAGACGTCACGATCCCGCGAGAACTGACGTCATTGAGGTAATTGTCGCAAATGATTACTTGGACCGTGAGCGTGGAGAGAGGCGGGAAGGCTGCGCGGGACGTCAGAAGGTGAGAATAACAATATATTTTTTTTTATTATTATTTTTTACATTCTATCTTTTACTATTGAGGCCGCATAGTAAAAAGTTGGTCACACTCGTCAAACACTATGTTTGACGAGTGTGACCAAACTGTCAATCAGTTCTCCAAGCGATGCTACAGATCGCTTGGAAAACTCTAGCAATTCTGCAAGCTAATTACGCTTGCAAAATGCTAGTTTTTCCATGGGAAAATCGCGGGAATTTAAAATGCAATTTTCCTGCGGAATGGAATTCCGGAATTCTCACGGTAATTTCCGCGAGAGTTCCGCTACGTGTGAACCCAGCCTAAATCAGGCTTCATTCACTCTACATTTTTTGAATCGGTTTATTTTTTTCGTGTTATGTTTTTGTAACACAAAAACGTTTTAGAAACGTTTTGGAAAATGTCTTGTTAAAATTGCGAGCAAAATGCTCTGACACTATAATGCAATCAGTTGTGAGGTTTACAGATGGAAACAGTTGATTTAACATGTCACAAAAGTGCAGCACTCTGTACAGTACTTTCGCAACATGTGGATTGATGACGGACGGGAATTCATGAACCACAAGGTCAAACTGGCGAAACATCCAGACACAAAATTCTGGGGGCAAAACAGGGTACAAACATCCGGGTGCGAACTACCGGGGGCGAACTGCTGGGGACTGCTGGGGGCGATATGTGCGGGGCGAAACATCCTGAGGGTCAAATGCAGGGGACGAAATGTGCGGGGGTGAAATGTACCCAGGGACGAACTGCTGGGGGGAACTGCTGGGGGCGAAACATCCAAATCCCATTTAATTTATGAAGGAGGGACTATAAAAAGTCACACAGCCTATGCAGACAATGCTAGAATTGACAAAAATTAGAAGGAAAAGAAACTCTGATACACCCTGTATTAGAGATAAACAAGGGCCTCATAAGCATTCCATTAAAATAGGTATGTAGTGGGACTCCTAGACTCATAAAGCTATGCCCTAAGAGCAAGAGTTGTCAAAAATTTTAAGGAGGGACTGCAATACACCCTGGAAGACATGCAGAGTAGGGCCTCAGAAAACATATTTTTCCCACTTTTAGGGAGTGAGACACCTAGACTGGTAAAACCTATGCACTAAGTGCAAGGACTGAAAAACATTTACCCCTGGGGGTTTTATATATATATATATATATATATATATATATATATATATATATATTGTAGAGGTAGGTGTCATATATATCTTGTACAAATTATGAAGGGGAACAAAATACACACCGTGGAAAAATTAAGAGCGAAGGTCTTATTATGACCCTGTTATGAGTGAGGGCCACCTGTTCACCCCCTAAAAATTATGAGTGAGGGCCGCCTGATCACTCTCTAAAAATTATGAGCGAGGGCCCTCTGTTTACTCTCTAAAAATTACGAGGGTATTAATTCATTTTTGAAGACCAAAATGTGAATGGGTCCAAACCCTCCCTGATGGTATTGATATTGAGTTCTAGATACTCCTGCACCATACTCTTCATTCGTTCACCTCAGATCAGACTTTGACTCTGTTGCTCTGGTGCATGAACTGGTCTAAAAAACGTGTCAAAGGACTCACAGAAATTGCTTTTGCCACTTACACTACTATTGCTGCAGCTAATGTTTTGGTGTTTATGAATTGTCGTGCCAGATGTTGGAACTCTAGAGCTGCAATCTAAACTGTGTGCCTCACTCCTGTCTTGGGGAAAACCTCTCCTAAGGTTGTGTAAAAGCGTGTTTTGATCCTCCAGCATTCACGGGTCCCTTTCCAGGGTTGGAAGCATCTGGCAAAATTTACTCCTATAATGTGGATCTAACAGAGTGGCAACCTAGAGTTAGCACTATTTTGAATCAACAGAAAAAATGCAGGAAAAAATGGAATGCCTCACCGTGTAAATGTGCTTGGTAGCCTTGAATTTGCCTGCAGCAATCCAAAAAATTCCGTCTGATCATCGGATCACAATGAGAGGAAAAAAAAAAAAGGTTTGTCGGATCACACAGCTGAGTAGTAAAAAACAATTCTTCTTTATTTCACACCATCATAAAAACGTGTAGATATATCCACAAATGGATAAAAACAGAGTCACATTCTTACGCGTTTCTGGCTATCAGCCCTTAGTCATAGGGCTGATAGCCAGAAACGCGTAAGAATGTGACTCTGTTTTTATCTACTTGTGGATATATCTGCACGTTTTTATAATCCGACAACCACTTTTTATTTTTTCTCTCACTATTTTGAATCATAACTGTATGGGGATCAGATGGTGCAGAAAGAAGGCACTCATATGTTACACACCAGTCTGCAATGTCTAGTCTACTCCTGCCTTACCCATTACCTTTCCAATCACTCCCTCCTAGACCCTTCACAGTCCGGCTTCCGCCCCCTACATTCGACTGAAACTGCACTCATCAAAGTTAGCAATAACCTTCTGACAGCAAAATGTAACTGTGTCCACTCTCTGCTTATTCTTCTCGACCTTTCTGCAGCTTTCGACACTGTTGACCACTGTCTCCTACTCTCTAGGCTCCGGTCACTAGGCATTAAGGACACCGCTCTCTCCTGGTTCTCTTTCTATTTTTCTGACTGGTCCTGCAGTGGCTCCACATCATCTCTTTTTCCTCTCGCTGTTGGGGTACCTCAGGGCTCAGTCCTTGGCCCCCTTCTCTTCTCTCTCTACACGGCCCCAATTTGACAGACCATCAGCAGATTTGGCTTTCAATACCATCTTTATGCTGATGACACACAACTATACACGTCATCACCCGACCTTACCCCCCGCGGTACTAGAGAACGCCAGTGACTGTCTGTCTGCAGTCTCCAACATCATGTCCACTCTCTATCTGAAACTTAACCTTTCAAAAACTGAACTTCTTCTGCTCCCGCTGTCTACTAACCTCCCTAAATCTGACATTTCCCTCTCCGTGGGTTGCACCATAATAGCACCCCAGCAGCAGGCGCGCTGTCTAGGTATTATGTTTGACACCAACCTCTCCTTCACATCCCATATACAATCTTTTGCCCGCTCTTGCTGCTTATGTAGGGAAGGTGACCTGACGGATGGACTGACTGGTCAGATTTAAAAAGGGAAAACAGCTAGGTAAGTGTAGGTGACGTGCAGTACCTTGAACTGACATTAGAGGGCAGGGAGGAGTGTGAGCATAGGACTTGACATCAGCTTAGGGCTAAGAAACCGTTGGTCATGGGGGGCAGAATTATAGGGACCCGGGAAAGTTATAAATTTGACAGGAGGGTTCTAGAAAGTTCCAGTCCCCAGGGGGAGCTCAAGTGACGAAGAGACTGTGACAGTTGCTGCACTGTGAGGAAAACCGAACCAGGGGGACTGAGGAGAAAGGAAATCAGGGGGGTGGTCCTAACATAGAGTACCGCAGCATAGACGAGGCTCCGGGTGTAGGGCACCGTATTTGGAACGACGGTTGACCAGTAAAATTACTGTTGGTGCACAGACCTACGGCGGCCACAGTGACGGAGCTGTCAGAAGTGTCACAGAGTGTAATAGGGGGAAGGTACGTACATATACGTCCCTGGAGAAAGTACGGTGTCGTAAGGTGTTCTGTAACCGGAGAGCTGTAAAGAGAAGTGCGGTGTGCTGTGAGGCCGTCTGGCGGACGGCAAGAGAGAGAATAAACTTAGACCTGATGCACCCGAAACTTCCCTTCAGCTTGTGTCTGTATGTCACTGCGCGGTATACAGAGGGACCACCCCCCAGCCTGACCCAGCAACCCTACACTTACACCTAAAGAACATCTCCAGAATCCGGCCTTTTCTCACCATGGAAACAACAAAAACCCTCACTGTCGCATTAATCCACTCCCGCCTGCACTACTGCAATGCTCTATTAATTGGCCTCCCCATTACTCAACTTTCCCCTCTACAGTCCATACTTAATGCAACAGCCAGGGTCATCCATCTGGCTAATCGGTACTCGGACGCGTCCGCTCTTCGCCAATCATTACACTGGCTGCCCATTCATTATAGGATCCAATTCAAAGTACTTGTTCTCACCCATATAGCTCTCCACATTGCGGCACCCCCCTGCATCTCCTCCCTCATTTCTGTCTATCAGCCTAACTGACCGCTACGCTCTGCAAACGATTTTCGACTAACCTCTGCACTAATCCGCACCTCCCACTCCCGACTCCAAGACTTCTCCCACGCTGTGCCAATCCTCTGGAATGCTCTACTCCAAGAAATTAAGACTATCCACAATTTGCACAGTTTTAGGCGCTCCCTCGAAACGCATCTGTTCAGAGCGGCTTATCATGTTCACTAATCAAAGTCATTTTATGTGTAAGTGTGCGTGTGTAGCCCATTCACTATCTCCATCTATCCCTCACTCCTTCAAGATGGCTGGACCATCATTGTAAATACATTATTGTAAATACACACCTGTACTTTGTATCTCCCCCACCTCATTGTAGCTTGTAAGCTCTCACGAGCATGGTCATCTTAGTTTGCTTTCATTATTGTATTGTTAACGTTGTTACTTATGACTTGTGTTTTGAAACTGTTAAACTGTAAAGCGCTGCGGAATATGTTGGCGCTATATAAATAATGATTATTATTATTATTATTATTATTATTATTATTATTATTATTATTATTATGTTGGGCTCTCCCATAAGGTCCAAGCCCATGCTGTGTTGGTGGCTGGGTTACACTGATGATTGTTTCCTCTGTCCTTTCCCGCCAACCATGAACAACAGATATGTGACACTAGTCATGTCTCACTGCCAAGCCGTGAGTAAGAATGGTCAAGGAGTTCAAAGTCAGAACCCAGGAGGGTATGTCATAAACAGAAGGTGGAAACAAAAGCGTAGTCTGGTAACGTTCTAAGGTCAGAGTACCGGGAGGATAACGGATCAGAGCTGAAGGGGCTAAAGAGGCAGATTGTCTGAACAACATCCAAGGTCAGGTAACAGATCAAGCATAAAGAACTCAAAGCAAAGGAGAGCACAAAGCACAAACCTCACATGAATGTGTCATGATCTCAGTGCGGGATTGACTCGCACACGTGGGGTTAATGTCTGGAACCAGTGCTGATGACTGGCATTTCTGGGGTTAAAGGTTGTGATCCCAGTGCAGGCTTACCTGCACACCTGGGGCTATGATTGTGGCCTCTCCCTGGTTCTGGGAGAGGCTTCTTATAGCCTCAGGATGCTCCCATCCCCGTCAGTTATACTTTCGCCCTTGGCATTGTGTGGTGACCCCTGAGTGTGCTTGTGCTGTATTCTGGTTGCTTGATTCTCTGTGTACGACTCAGTCTGTTCTCTGGATATTGCTTTGGATTCTGCTTGGTACCTTCTATGTCTGTTTGGTTTTGACTTCTGCTTGGCCCTGACTATCCGTTCTGTCTCATCCCTGGTACTTTACTGATATCTCTGTGTATGACCTCCGTTTTGCCTGACTCTGAGTATTTCTGTATAGTGTCCTGCCATCTCTGAAAGCAGGACGCTAAGCCCCGCCCCCTTACAGAGTGTCTGTCAGGGGAAACACTCGGCTGAGTGGTTTTGCACAGAATTCTGCCACTGGGCCGCAGAGGTCTCTTGGGATGCCGCTGCACTCCGAGGACTCTTTCGCAGAGGCTTGTCCGAGCGGTTACAGGATGTCTTGGCATTACATCCCCCACCTAACTCACTCGAGGACGCCATTACCCAGTCCGTCCGGATGGACTGCAGTCTGCGGGCCAGGGGAGTGATGCAGGCGGAGACTCCATTGTTCCCTAGTGGAAAAGAGACTGTTTCTGTGCCCATGGACGTAGGGGCTCTCTCCCTGAAGGAAAAGGAGAGACAACGCCGGAGAGAAAAGCAGTTATGCTTCTACTGTGGTAAAACGGGACATTGGAAAAGGGAGTGTCCTGATTGTCCATCCTCAACCCGGTCGACGGGAAATTACTAGGTCTGGGTAGTCAGTGGGGAGACTACTTAGACCCTCAGGTACCCTTTTCCTCGTTTTCTAAGGTGTTGCTTCATGTGGAACTGTTAGTGGACGATTGTTGTTTTCCCTCTACAGCTTTCGTGGACTGCGGATCATCCATCAATCTCATTGACTCCCAATTGGTCGCACGCTGTAAGATAGGGACAGTTAGTCTTAAGGTTCCGATCAAAGTGGTGGCCATTGACTCCTCCCCCCGCACTAAAGAGGGAATTCTCTGTATGTTTGACTTGTTTTCGCTCAAAGTGGGCGCTACCCATGTGGAAAAATTAAGTTGTTTGGTTCTGGACAATCTACCAGCAGGATTGGTGTTGGGCATGCCCTGGTTACAACGCCATAACCCAGTCATTAACTGGAAAGTGGGGGATATTGTTCAGTGGGGGTTTAATGATTCGATGTTATGTGATAAGTCTGCACTATTGGTTGAACCTGTTAAATCTGTATCTGTGTCATCTGTCGAGCTGGAAGGTATTCTGGAGTACCTGAAAGAATTCGAAGATGTGTTCTCTGAAAGCGAGGCCGAGACGTTGCCGCCACATAGACCCTATGACAGCGCTATCGAGTTAGTCCTGGGGGCTAAATTGCCTAAAGCCCGTCTGTTTAATTTACCTGGCCCTGAGCGCTTGGCCATGAAAGATTACATTTCTGAGAGTCTTCGCAAAGGACACATATGTCCCTCAGTCTCACCTGTTGCGGCAGGGTTTTTTTTGTAAAGAAAAAAGATGGTGGTTTACGTCCCTGCCTCGATTTTCGTGAGTTCAACAAGATTACTGTACGAAATACGTAACCCCTTCCATTGATTCCCGATTTGTGTAACTAACTTTCAGGGGCAAAATGGTTCTCCAAACTGGATCTTCGGGGGGCATATAATTTGATAAGGGTCCAGGAGGGGGATGAATGGAAAACCACGTTCCTCACGACCGAGGGACTGTTTGAAAATTTAGTCTTGCCGTTTGGTCTTACCAATGCCCCAGCCATATTTCAGAATTTCATCAACGTGGTATTCTCGGATCTCATTGGTCGTTTTGTTGTCATTTACTTAGACGATATTCTGATATACTCTCCCGACTGTCAATCTCATCTGAATCATGTACGAACCGTTCTCCAAAGACGGAGGGAAAATCATCTGTATGCCAAATTGGAGAAATGTGTGTTTTTTGTTCAAGAATTGTCTTTTTTGAGATTAATTGTGTCCTGTGAGGGTTTTCTCATGGACCCCAAGAAGGTGCAGGCCATTGCGGATTGGGTGCAACCCAGAGGCCTTAAGGGTCTTCAGTGCTTCTTGGGATTCGCCAATTATTACCGCAAATTTATTTGAGGGTTTTCACAGGTGGTCAAACCACTCACAGATGTTACTTGTAAAGGTGCGGATGTGAGAAACTGGTCCTCGCTCGCAAAAGAGGTCTTTGCAACCCTGAAAAGAAGCTTTATGTCTGTTCCCGTGTTAGTACAGCCAGATCCGTCCAAACCATTTGTCGTGGAAGTGGATGCCTCTGAGGTGGGGGTGGGGGCGGTGTTGTCCCAAGGGCCTGCCACTCTAACCAACCTCAGGCTATGTGCTTTCTTTTCCAAGAAGTTCTCTGCTGTGGAAAGAAATTACAACGTAGGCAATAGAGAGCTTCTTGCGGTCAAATTGGCGTTTGAAGAATGGAGGCACTTTTTGGAGGGGGTCAGTCACCCGGGTACGGTGATCACGGATCACAAAAACTTGTCATACATTGAGTCTGCTAGAAGACTAACGCCCAGACAGGCCAGTTGGTCACTTTTTTTCCCGTTTTCAGTTTACGATTACATTTCGTCCAGGGTCTAAGAATGTCAAGGCTGATGCCTTATCGCACAGTTTTCAGCCGGTGTCGCCCACTGAGCCACCATCCTCCATTCTTCACCGTGGGGTTGTGATAGCTGAGGTCTCGTCTGAATTGGAACGGGAGATTCAGGGGGCCCAGTCGCGGGCCCCGGCGACCAAGCCAGAGGGGAAGTTATTTGTCCCAGAGAGAAACTTCGCCTGAAACTCTTGCAGGAGTTCCATGAATCCAAGCTGAGTGCTCACCCTGGTATTTCAGCCACGCGTCTGGCGGTGGCTAGGATCTTTTGGTGGCCTACCCTTGGTTCGGACATAAAAAAATTCATTGCTGGTTGTGGGGTCTGCGCTCGTTCTAAAAGCTCTCATAGCCGGCCGGCAGGGGAGCTGATGCCCTTGGCAGTGCCTGAAAGACCATGGACTCACTTATCCATGGATTTTGTTACCAATCTCCCTCCATCTAAGGGTAATACAGTGGTATGGGTAGTGGTGGACAGGTTTTCTAAGCAGGCTCATTTTGTACCCCTGTCCGCACTACCGTCATCTGAGACGTTGTCCAGGTTGTTTGCAGCATGTGATCCGGTTGCATGGGGTACCCCTGAATGTGGTGTCTGATTGTGGTGTGCAGTTTGTGGCTAAGTTTTGGCGTGCTTTCTGCAAAAAATTAGGGATGTCTCTGTCCTTTTCGTCTGCATACCATCCTGAGAGCAATGGTCAGGCGGAGCGCACTAACCAGTCCCTGGAACAGATCCTCAGGTGTCTAACCTCTGCTAGACAGAATGACTGGTGCGATGCACTGCCGTTGGCTGAATTTGCCTTCAATAGTCGGGTTAGTCAATCCACGTGTATGACTCCTTTTTTGATCAATTATGAGTTCAGTCCTCATTTTGGTGAGTTTTCTCGTCTGGACTCGGGGTGTCCTGGGGCTGAGGGCTCTGTTCAGCGATTACAGAATACGTGGGCAGAAGTTCAGCAGAGTATATCTAGGTCTCAGGGCAGGTATAAGTTTTTCGCGGACAGGAAACGAATACCAGGGCCCACATTTTAGGTTAGAGACAAGGTTTGGCTCTCTACACGAAACATTAAGTTGAAGGTTACTTCAGCCAAGTTGGGGCCCAAATTCATTGACCCATACAAGATTGTGGAAAAAAATCAATCCAGTGGCGTATAGGCTGTACCTTCCACCCTCTTTCAAGATCCCTAACGTCTTCCACAAATCTCTACTGAAACCTTTTGAAGCAGTCCGGGGAGACTCCGAGTCCGCTGATCCTCCTGTTTTGGTCGAGGGGCAGGTGGAGTACGAGGTTGGTCATATCGTAGATTCCAGGTTGGTACGGCAGTCGGTACAGTACCTGGTTCATTGGAAGGGGTATGGACCAGAAGACAGGCCCTGGGTACCGGCTCGGTTGATGCATGCTGATTGCCTGGTGCGGGCTTTCCATGCTAAGTACCCAGGCAAGCCTGGGGGTCCAGAGGCCCCCCGTTGAGAGGGGGGTACTGTCATGATCTCAGTGTTGGTTTGACTCGCACACCTGGGTTTAATGTCTGGAACCAGTGCTGATGACTGGCATTTCTGGGGTTAAAGGTTGTGATCCCAGTGCAGGCTTACCTGCACATCTGGGGCTATGATTGTGGCCTCTCCCTGGTTCTGGGAGAGGCTTCTTATAGCTTCAGGACGCTCCCATACCCGTCAGTTATACTTTCGCCCTTGGCATTGTGTGGTAACCCCTGAGTGTGTTTGTGCTGTATTCTGGTTGCTTGATTCTCTGTGTACGACTCGGTCTGTTCTCTGGATATTGCTTTGGAGTCTGCTTGGTACCTTCTATGTCTGTTTGGTTTTGACTTCTGCTTGGCCCTGACTATCCGTTCTGTCTCATCCCTGGTACTTTACTGATATCTCTGTGTATGACCTCCATTTTGCCTGACTCTGAGTATTTCTGTATAGTGTCCTGCCATCTCTGAAAGCAGGACGCTATGCCCCGCCCCCTTGCAGTCACAGGACCGTAGGTCCTGTGACTGCTTGCTAAACTTCAGTATCCACAGGTTCTGTGTATCTGTACTCTCTGGCTGTACCTGACCCCGGGCCCCTCTATAGTGCAGGTGAGTCCCTGCTCAGCGGAGGCTGCACGCCGGCGCTGACAGGATCCTGACAGAATTTACGTCTGGCAAATGTCTGGGAGAACCTGCTCAGTTAAGTAGGCATGGCATTTACCCTTGATAGTGAACACCTAGAGACTGCCAACATCTCCCAGTCCCAGATTGACAGATCGACTAGCCAATCAACACACTGACAGCTCAACACACCCCTGAACCAGATTGGATGTCCATGCTGTCAATCAAAGCACCAGATTGGATGGCCGAGCTGTCAGTAACTACATCCCAAACACCCTGAGGGGTGGAACCGTGACAGGATGATTATCCTCTTCATCTCCTGACAGTTGCTTGCCCATCACCTCTTCCTCCATTTGTTCCTCAGTTTTTGCACCTTCACTAACAGTTTGCCTGATATCACCAGCCTCCATCGATCGCAGTAATCCACCCTCCTTTGGCTCCAGTCTGTGTGACAACAGTCTGGAACTTTGAGACAATGTTATCCCTTCCGTATCCTCCTCTGCTTACTCCTCTTACTCTGTTGCCACCACCTCATCCCGTTGGCTATTCAAAGTCTGCTCCAGCATGCACAAGATGCATTGTCAGCGCTAACCATCTTAGCAGCCATTTCTAAACTGTAGAGAAGGGTGCAGAGGTCCTTAATCTGTGCCATCTCCGTAAACGTGATATGCCCTAAGTCCCATTGGCCCAGGCTGTACGAGATGACATAGGGATAGTTGCTGCTGCCACAGTCGCTGCAACATATGCACAGTAGTATTCCACCATGTTGGCACATTGCATTTCAACCTGTTAACTATATATAAAGTGCTCTCAGTGAGAGAAACAAAATAGGAATCTTGTGGGTATGATACCTTTTAATGGCTAACAAATAATAGTGAATGTTGTTACAAAGCAAGCTTTCGGGACTGCTTATGTCCCTTCATCAGGCTGATAAAGGGACATAAGCAGTCCCGAAAGCTTGCTTTGTAACAACATTCACTATTATTTGTTAGCCATTAAAAGGTATCATACCCACAAGATTCCTATTTTGTTTCTCTCACTGAGAGCACTTTATATATTTTTTTCTACAGGCTAACACGGTACCAAACCACTTTTTTTGTTTTACTAACCTGTTAACTGGCATGGACAAAGACCTCTGCATCAATGCAAGTCGATGACCTGAGGGGTGCGAATGCAGAAGTAAGCACACAGTGACAGCGTTTCCTGCAGCAGCTCACCAGGATAGTGGTGGAGAAAATACTGTACAACCAGGTTGAGGACGTAAGCCATGCAAGGCTCATGTGAAAGCTTGCCTCGGTGTAGGGCCACCACCAGGTTCACACCATTATCGGACACGGCCTTCCCTGGATCCAAGCTCAGCAGAGACAGCCATTATTCAAACTTGGCATAGAGAGCTCTCCACAACTCTTCATCTGTATGACTGCAAGGCATCTCTATATATAAAAATGAATGTGTGTGTGTGTATCACCAACCAATCACAAATATAGCATCCCTGGGAACATAAGCTCCCAGCCATTGTCTGCCCCCCTGAAAGGAGCAGAGAGCACATGACAGAAATGAATCCCCCCTCCCGTGCCCATATACCCATCACACATCCTCCATCCCGTAGGCACATCTTCCCTCCTAAAGGGATCATTGGTATGGAAGTCAGAGCAAATCCATCCAGCGTTTTGGTTTTGACCCCAGGCCTCTCTTAAAGGGATCCCCGGTATGGAAGTTAGGACAGTTCCACTCAGCTCTGTGGTTCTGACCCCAGGGTCTCTTAAAGGGATCATTGGTATGGAATTTAGGGCAAATCCACTCTGCGCTTTGGTACTGACCCCAGGCCTCTCTTAAAGGGATCCCCGGTATGGAAGTCAGGGCAATTGCCTTCAAATGCTCTGGTACTGACCCCAGGCTCTCTTAAAGGGATCTCCTGTATGCAAGTCAGGGCAAATCCACTCAGCGCTCTGGTTCTGATCCCAGGCTCTCTTAAAGGGATCCCCAGTATGGACATTAAGGCAAATCCACTCAGCACTCTGGTTCTGTCCCAAGTCCCCTCTTAAAGGGTTCCTCAGTACGGAAGTGAGGAAAAATCCACTCTGCACTTTGGTACTGACCCCAAGCCTCTCTTAAAGGGATCTCCGGTATGGAAGTTAGGGTAAATCCCTCAGCGCTCTGATTCTCACCCCAGGCTTCTATTAAAGGGATCATTGGTATGGAAGTCAGGGCAAATCCACTCAGCGCTCTGGTCCTGACGCCAGGCCTCTCTTAAATGAATCCCCAGTATGGAAGTTAGGACCATTCCACTCAGCGCTCTGGTTCTGACTCCAGGCTGACGGGATGATGTGGGATATTAGTGGTAGTAGTCCGGTGGCTCTGACTGATGGGATGATGTGAGATATTATGGGTAGTAGTTTGGTAGCTCTGGCTAACGGGATGATGTGGGATATTAGTGGTAGTTTTCCGGTGGCTCTGGCTGATGGGATGATGTGGGATATTAGGGGTAGTAGTCCAGGGGCTCTGGCTGATGGGATGATGTGGGATATTAGGGGTAGTAGTCCGGCGGCTGTGACAGGATGATGTGGGATATTAGTGGTAGTTGTCCAGTGGCTCTGGCTGATGGGATGATGTGGGATATTAGGGTAGTAGTCCGGCAGCTGTGACAGGATGATGTGGGATATTAGTGGTAGCAGTACAGTGGCTCTGGCTGATGGGATGATGTGGGATATTAGGGGTAGTAGTCTGGTAGCTCTGGCTGACGGGATGATGTGGGATATTATAGTGAATGTGGCTATGCAGAGTGGGTGGGGCTCTACACTGAGCTTTATATATATATATATATATATATATAGAAATAATCATTATAATTTGTTATAACTAACCGTAGTTAGTTATTATGCTCGTGCAGTGCCTGGCTCTTCTGCTAGTGTCAATATAAATATCAATATGATATGCCTATGGTATATTTTATAATTAATATGACTGCTAGTCATATCAATATCTCCAAAGCATATCAATTTTAACACTGCCTGATTGCGGTGAGACCTGCCTGCGCAGTACTGAAGAGGTGGGGAGTCGCTCTGCACTGTTGGAATACGTGTCTCATTAAGGTAGAGGTTGAGGACAAAGGTGGAGGCCGTAAAGAAGATAGAGGAGAAGGCAGAAGCAGTGGAGCAAGTGTGAAATACAGAGGTTTGTCTTGCCCCTTCCCCACCTGCCCCCCACGGCCACCAAAGTCACCAAGTGCCCAGTCAGTGAGATGTAACGCCTTTGGCCATGCTTACTCGTGCAAGTGTCTTTAGTGAAATGCACACTGGCAGACAAGTCAAGGAACAGATGATGTTCTCTGCAACATGCTGGTATAGCGCAGACAGCTTTCTTAGAGAATTAATGGTGGCTGAGCAACTGGTACTAGGGGACTGCGACGGCCATCAGCTTTGGGAAAACGTCTGTATCCCAAAAAGGCACTATTTTTGTGGCCATCAGATTGCAGATGGTAGAGTTCAACCTCCCAACTTTGTCATATGTAGGAGGAAACAATCTTTTACGTGTTCCAAAGAAAGAAAAGTCCAGCTCCAAGAGGTAAAATTTGAAAAATGTATTTAATACCATTAAAAAATGAATACATTGCCGCTTGTGATAAAAAAAATCAGTATACCCAAGGGGATTACCTCATGGGGATAGTCCAGAGAGGCTCTGTACGCTTTTTGAGCATGATCTGCTCTTAGACTCAGAGTAAAGAAAGTACTTAATAATCCTGCTAGATATTCCACCAGAAGAGCACCTAGTCTGGGAAATCTCAACAAACAGATAGATATGAATAAAACTTGGCTACACATGGTGAGTTCATATACAGTAAGTGTGGACATAGAATATATACATGCTGCAATCATGGAAAATACTAAGAAATTTTATTCTACAGTTACAAATAAATGATACAAAATTAATACATTTATAAATTGTAACACTAAGTACGTTATATACTGTATGTAATAATTTGTACATCTTGTAATTTACAATATGTTGGTTGTGCAACAAATCAACTTAAAGTGAGAATAAGACAGCACTTATCAGATGCCACAAACCAAATAGTTTTTAAATGTTCAGCGGCTTCTAAGCACTTTTCAGCATTCTACTGTACAATGGGGATACTACAAATTGCAGGGTTATAGGTATAGAAAAAGTTTTAAAACTACTAAGAGGAGGGTTCACCATAGAAAACTCCTCAATAGGGAATCTTGTTGGATATATATTCTACAGAGAGGGTGTGGTTTGCAGGGGACAGGAGCAGACCTGTTTTGCTGAGCTCCTGTAAGTCCCCTAAAAAAGCTACAATGGCATACTAAATAAGTGGACTTTTTGGAGTTAACTGCGGGAGAAGTCCTTCAAGAACATGCCTCGAATGAAAAATTAGAAAGATACCATGGATTCAGCAAGAAAGAAGCCTTCTGTGAGGCAGACTAATGGGCCTGTGAAGATTGCTGAGTCATCCCCTTCATCTGCCGGTAAGAAGATGGCAACTGCTGAGAGGCCCGGGACAAAAGACCCCTTTACATTTAGGGATGCACCAGCGATCCGACTCGGTCAGGATCGCTGGTGCATCGCTAAATGATCGCTAGTGAGCTGTCACACAGGCAGACCTCACAGCGATGCAGCAGCGACGCAGCGCACGATACTCACCTTTCACACACAGCGATCCTGACGTCCTCCCGCCTGTCTCCACGCGTTGCTCATCGTCACAGCAGGAAGCCCAGCAGGAAGCTGACGACGAGAAATGGAGCCGGACATTCTCGCGCAATCAGCGATGGACAGCGGGGGAGCCGGTTGGAGGTAAGTATCACACATAGCGATATCGCTAGCGATATCGCTAGCAAAATCGCTATAACGTCACAAAATCGTTGACGTTATAGTGATATCGCTAGCGATATCGCTATGTGTAAAACCCCCTTAAGAAGAGGAGTGATTGCACAATGGCGGGGAAGCTTGTCGGGACCTCCTTGACCAATCATAACGTGGTGTCATGACCAAGGAAGGATGCGGTAGTACCTGCACAGACAGCCGGCTGGGGGAGGAAAATCCACGAAGATACAGCGGCGGTGAAGCGGAGGAGCGTGGCGAGGGAGCCTGTAGGGGCTTCCGAGAGTGGACAGAGTGAGCGGGGAGAGCTGAAGAAGATCATGTCTGCGTGTCAAGATGAGGACTGTAGCGGCTCTCAGGCAAAGAGTGGCTGCCGGGGTCTAGGGATGGCGTGCCAGGCTCCTGTTGGGAAAGTTCCTGCTCCTGCCGTGGCCCCGGCAAGAAGCAGTTGTCAAGAAGCGCCGGGTGACCATGGGGATCTCTGGTGCCGGGATGTCGCAGAGAAGAGTGGATGAAGAGCCTGGCTTGGATATGGGTCGCCCTTGCTCGCCCAGGGCAGCGGAGTACTCGGTACCGGGCCGGTGCCAGGGGGGAAAGTCTCACGGCAGCTGTGACCCGGTCCGTGGCCCTGGGCGCCCAATATCAATGGCGGTGAGGTTAATGGTGTTAAAGTCTATATGGATAGTTCGTGATGCCACCCGTGATGTTTGGCAAGGGAGATGGTAAGCCAACGCTGCATACAGATCCGCTGGGACTGATGGTGTGGTGCAGCAGAGATAGTATAGCTCCCCACAGGTGGAGCTGTAGTCCCAGGGTAGTGTAGGTGCAATGGATAAGGAGAGGCGCAGAATGGTATGGATGCTGGTACCCAGGTGTAGTGGTGCGGGAATAACTGGAAGACACCAGAGTATGCGGTTCCAAAGCTTTACTCACTGTTTGCAGTTCACACAACTGCCTGCCTCTGTACTGTGTTCTCCAGGTCAGGGCTCCAGCCAACCTCCAGGCAGGACAGGATTCTCCCTTCCACACTCCGCCAACATGTACCTTACTGAACAACTCCTCCAATGCGCCTTTAGGTGCGAAGCACTCCAGTACTTAGTTACCCTGGAATGCCTCTCTCTAGGTGTTCCTAGTCTTTACTTGTATGACAGACAGCTGTAGTCTGCTTCGGGGACTCCTCTCTGCGTCCCGGCTCTCTCTTCAGTTGCTGTTGTGTCCCAAGTCTATGAGGGGAGCAAGGCGTTAGTGGCTCACTACTCCTCCGGTGTCTGTTGCCGGACATAAAGATCCAATCAACCTCGGGGACCGGGCCCCGGCCTTTGCGCTCTCTGGACTGGAAGGGTTCTCTATCTTTCTTCAACCAGCTTCCCACCGTCCTTCAATTCTCCTTCATTCCGATCTGTTCTATCTCTCTCTTATGGAAGGTTAGGTTATCAATCTTATCAGTCTCTTTCTCTGTCTTTCTCGTGCCAGCAGCCCAGATCACTGGGACCTGCTGCAGCACGTCCTTTAGACATCCATCTCTCGTCTCTCTCCTCTAACCAACTAACTAACTACTCTCACTCTTCCCATGCTTTTGTATCATCTCACTCCACCCGCCTCCCAGCACATCTCGTGCTATGAAGTGGGGTTCCATGAGGGGTGCTCTGCTAACCCCCAGCCTAAAGCTGTTAGGTGGCCCCACTGAACTATCCTGTTTGTGGAATGCAGGTGTGGAGTGTGGTCAGGAGTCCCCACCTTACCTGGATGGTGGGGCACTACACCTTAGGAGAAGGTGCAGTACCTCTGTGGCGACTGAAGCCTCAGGGGCGCCACATACCCCCCGTTAAACACAGCACGTCCGCGGGCTGCAAGACAACAAAAGTACAATATAGGAACACACAAAAATTTTTAAATGCTGTTTAACAATACTTATCTAATCTTCCTAATGTAGGAGGCACATTTCTTAAACGTTACAAACAGGCTAACTTCCTATCTTAATATCAAAAATTTACTTAAGTGCAATTCTCAATTCAAAGTGCTATACTTAATACATTTTCTTTATTACATTTTCTATCAATTATTCTCTTTTTCTTTTTCTCTCTCTACTGGACGCAAGACACTGACCATCTACGCTTGGCCTGTCACCTGTCACTTTCAATTCTTCAGTCTTTAATCAATTCTCACATTCTATCTCAAAATTTTTCTAATCCTCTGTATCAAACATTCTATAAAAGACATTTACTTTTCATAAGACACAACATTAACAAATACGTTATCATAAAACATTCAAAATTCTTGCAAAGTGCTGAACACTGCTCCCAGCCGTGATTTCTTGCAGTGTCCCTTGAGGAAGACGTCATTCTTCGAAAAGTGTCCATTCAAAAACATCATCTTCGCAAAGAGTCTTTACATGTAAAACCAAGAGAGCACCCAAAGGGGTGCAAACTATTTACAAGAAAGTTTTGGATCACACAGCGTTCATGATCTCCACAGTTCCATTTGTAGTAAAAAACACTGCCAATCAAAAGCAGGCAACAAAAGTGCTACCAGAAAAAACATGATAGCAAAACAAGGCACAACTGGTGCAAACAAAACCCTCCTGGGTAACGAGATTTTGTAAATTATTTTAACGGCTACCAGATTCCAAGTAGCCATTAGCAATCCGCAGGTACTCCTCTTCCCACGGTGTCAAGCCAGGGATCTTTGGTTTGGGCTGTCGAACTGGAGGTGATGCAATAGCAGCCTGGTTCTTGGAAACAGGTACCTGAGCAGTCTGTGGATGGAGCATTGACTGGTTTTGATGGCAGATACCTCTCGATGAACTCTGCAGGGATACGTCGTACATTCAGGGCGCACCATCCCCTGAGTCCCTCATGCCGGGTAAAGGTCACATATTCCCCAGACTGCAGGTCTCTTTTAGGGTGTTCTTTGGGCAAGTGGGATTCAACGTCCCTCCGGTTAAAGAATAAGTCACTTATCCTCTTGGGGTCTGCAATAAATCCGAACCCCCATTCTTGATTGACGTTAAGCACCTGTCCCCATCCTACGGCATCCTGGTAACTGTAATGTTAGCACGGGCCCTCTCTTTCCTGCTCAAATCCGGGCCCAGCACAGCCATTCTCCTCTGCTCCCTCTCCCGGTACTCAGCTGTTTAATGGTGGCTCGGCAATAGGCCTCATTCTGCTCCTCCTTCCGGGACCTGCTTTGGCCTACTTGGGCCTGCGGTACTACCGTTGGGGGTTCCGGTATCTCCCCCTGGGGACTGGCTTCCCGGTCCCAGACCAGGTCTAGCACAACCTGGCCGGCCGCTGCAACGGTGGGGCAACCCCGGGTCTTCTCGGGTGAAGGGGCGCCGGACATACCTGAGGTCTCCCGGCGGTGCGGCCTCAGCTCCGGTGCAGATGATGAAGGAGCAGTTGCGGGTTCTGGATCCGCAGGGGTCTCTGTGGGGACTGGCGCAGCCAAGCCTGGTCCAGGCGGGAGCTCTGCTTCTGCTCCCGGGTCCTCCGGTTACTTCTCCGGGCCAGTGGTGCTCAACCGCACTGTCAAAGTAGATGTGTAGGTCAGCGCTGCCCGGGAACAGTCCAATGCGGAAGCGGTGGGTACCGATGGAGAGGGTGGTACCGCTGGTGTAGGCCCCGCCAGAGCGCGCTGCCATCTCAGCCTCTCTAAGGCTTCCTTCCTCAGCTGCAGACTGGCTGTCAATTCAGCGATCTCAGCTTCTAGTCGCTGGCGGTTCATTCCGGAGTTCGGGTTGGAGCCATCAGCCATGGCGTCAGGGAGATCCATTTCCCAGCGCTCCGCAGGCCTCCTTCCCTCACTCTCCAAAATGGCATTCTGGCGTTCTTCTTCTTGGTCCGCCCTTCTGCTCGCTACTGGCTTCCTCTGCCCCTCCTTCCGGGGGCGACGTCTTATTCCAGCACCTCCATACCAAGACAGTATACAAACCCCTCAGGGGGTGGGCCATGCATCGGTCACATAGTAATTCAGGCAGGGACGGCCCAATACTCTTCGCGGTCTTTTCTTAGGACCTCCCATCTCTTCACGCCCTTCTTCTCCGCGCCAGCGGCCATTTCTAATGTCCATTTTACAGTCTATTAAACTTGGTCTTTTGCAGATTTTCAAAAGTTGTAAATCCAAGGCACACAGAACCCGATGGCATCGGGTCTCGTCATCCTGTTCGTGACGCCAAAATTGGGTCGCCCTCGCTCGCCCAGGGCAGTGGGGTACTCGGTACCGGGCCGGTGTCAGGGGGGAAAGTCTCACGGCAGCTGTGACCCGGTCCGTGGCCCTGGGCGCCCAATATCAATGGCGGTGATGTTAATGGTGTTAAAGTCTATATGGATAGTTCGTGACGCCACTCGTGGTGTTTGGCAACGGAGATGGTAAGCCAACGCTGCATACAGATCCGCTGGGACTGATGGTGTGGTGCAGCAGAGATGGTATAGCTCCCCACAGGTGGAGCTGTAGTCCCAGGGTAGTGTAGGTGCAATGGATGAGGAGAGGCGCAGAATGGTATGGATGCTGGTACCCAGGTGTAGTGGTGCGGGAATAACTAGAGGACACCAGAGTATGCGGTTCCAAAGCTTTACTCACTGTTTGCAGTTCACACAACTGCCTGCCTCCGTACTGTGTTCTCCAGGTCAGGGCTCCAGCCAACCTCCAGGCAGGACAGGATTCTCCCTTCCACACTCCGCCAACATGTACCTTACTGAACGACTCCTCCAATGCGCCTTTAGGTGCGAAGCACTCCAGTACTTAGTTACCCTGGAATGCCTCTCTCTAGGTGTTCCTAGTCTTTACTTGTATGACAGACAGCTGTAGTCTGCTTCGGGGACTCCTCTCTGCGTCCAGGCTCTCTCTTCAGTTTCTGTTGTGCCCCAAGTCTATGAGGGGAGCAAGGCGTTAGTGGCTCACTACTCCTCCGGTGTCTGTTGCCGGACATATAGATCCAATCAACCTCGGGGACCAGGCCCCGGCCTTTGCGCTCTCTGGACTGGAAGGGTTCTCTGTCTTTCATCAACCAGTTTCCCTCCGTCCTTCTATTCTCCTTCATTCTGATCTGTTCTATCTCTCTCTTATGGAAGGTTAGGTTATCAATCTTATCAGTCTCTTTCTCTGTCTTTCTCGTGTCAGCAGCCCAGATCACTGGGACCTGCTGCAGCATGTCCTTCAGACATCCATCTTCTCTTGTCTCTCTCCTCTAACCAAGTAACTACTCTCACTCTTCCCACTCTTTTGTATCATCTCACTCCACCCGCCTCCCAGCACATCTCGTGTTACGAAGCGGGTTTCCACGAGGGGTGCTCTGCTAACCCCAAGCCTAAAGCTGTTAGGTGGCCCCACTGAACTATCCTGTTTGTGGAATGCAGGTGTGGAATGTGGTCAGGAGTTCCCACCTTACCTGGATGGTGGGGCACTACAACTTAGGAGAAGGAGCAGTACCTCTGTGGCGACTGAAGCCTCAGGGGCGCCACAGATACACCACGGGGACCTCAGGCTATGATGACAGCATGTCGGCTTCCTGCCAGGGAAATTCCTGCTCCTGCCGTGGCCCCAGCTTCAGATGATGAAGCTGTGAAGAAGCGCCGGGTGACCGTGGGGATCTCTGGCACTGGGATGCTGTGGAGAAGAATGGGTGGGCATCCTGAAGTAGCGCTTACACTGTGGGGACATCAGGCGGCTTCTCCTGTCCGTCAGGTGTGTGCAGGGGGACTCCGGTGGGATGCCCCGGAGTTCTTGCCAGTGGCAGCCTTGGACGGGGGAGGCCACATTTCAGCAGCGGCGGGGAAGCAGGAGGAAGCGGAGATGCAGTGGAGAAGCTCAGTGGGATTCCCCTCTATTCAGCTGGGGGAGAGAGGCACCAGAGCTTGACCGGACTTATATGATGTGCAGCTGGAGTGGAGATATCCACAACATGAAGGGGACATAATAGAAGAAAATCTAGACAGAAGGAATGGCCCTACATATCTGCCATCTGAGGCAGTAAGCAAAATACCAATTAAAAGCGATGAGAAATGAGGACAAAAAGAGGGGATCTCGATATCTAAGGGTAACAATACCCTAAAAATATTAGTCTGACTATGGATGCAATCTTTCCAAGGCTCATACTAATGCATATGGAAATAAGGGAGAGGTGCTCCAGGGAATTAACAGTGATAAAGATTTGCAATCTAGTGGGTCAGCTTCTCTTGCAAGCGAGTCGCTACTGAATAGTTCCACATATCTGAATGAAGGGAAGTATGGGGAGTCATATATGGGAAATATAACTGGGAGAGTCATATATAATAATTCCTCGGATCCTGGTACAGGAATTATAGTTAGTATTCCCAAAGGTTCTAATCCTTCTATATGTAAAGCTAAGGACTATAAATTTGGGAAGATAAAAAAGATGTCATCTATTGCGCCTGGGAGCCTCTTTAGATCCTTCAGCGAATTGGAAGATTTATTGGATCAGTCAGACAACTCTCTTAATTCGGTGGAGGGGTTGGAGAGTATTTATTCTGAGGAATTTTCTGAGGTGACGGATTCACCTAAATATATGGGAAGCGACATTTCCAATAATGATCCTGATGAGACTTCATTCACTCATTCCACTTCTGGAAATGTGATCATACTTGAGAATTCTAAGCTTATAGAGAATCATATACGACAATCGAACGCAGATGAATTGGTTTAGGAAGAAGCCTGTGTGAATTATGCGAGATCCTCTCCTACTTTACTATTGATAGACAAGATCCCTGCATCTGATGATTACCCAATAGAAGGTTTTATGGTAAAAATGTTTAAAGCCCTTTTAACATCTGTGGAAATTCTGGGAAAGGAAGTTAACGGAAAAAATGACAGTGAAATATTGTATGATCATAAAGTTCAAGCGTCTGATTCTAAGCAAGAAGATAAACCTAAAGCCTCTGAGACCTTTATTAAAGAGCATTTTAAATATGCAATAGCAATATTGGCCGATGACATTCGCTCAATCTTGTCTAGACCTTCCATTGTGATCAGTTGGAGAGTTGCAAGGGAAATTGGGGTGCCACCTCTGTGGCCTGTAGTGGGTGTGATGTTAAGGTGGAGGAAGTGGAGGAGAATCCACTTGAAGCTGCGCTTGCCATCCACTCGAGCACATGCTCTTTTTGGGGGTTATAGGACGTTTCGCCCCCAGCAATTTGCTCCAGGTACATTTCGCCCCCGCACATTTCGCCCCTAACATTTCGCCCCGAGGAAGATTCGCCTCCGCACATTTCGCCCCTGGACATTTTGCCCCCTGAATTTCGCCCCTGGATGTTTTGCCTCCAGCAGTTTGCCCCTGGATGTTTCACCCCCAGCAGTTCGCCCACAGATGTTTCGCTCCCGGAAGTTTCTCCCCCGGCAGTTCGCCCCCGGATGTTTGTACCCTGTTTTGTCCCCAGAATTTTGTGTTTGGATGTTTCGCCAGTTTGTCCTAGTGGTTCATGAATTCCCGTCCGTCATCAATCCACATGTCACAAAAGTATTGTACAGAGTGCTGCACTTTTGTGACATGTTAAATCACCTGTTTCCTTCTGTAAACCTCACAACTGATTGCATTGTAGTGTCAGAGCCCACAATTTTAACAAGACATTTTCCAAAACGTTTCTAAAACGTTTTTGTGTTACAAAAACATAACACAAAAAAAATAAACGGATTCAAAAAATGTAGTGTGAATGAGGCCTGATTTAGGTGGGGAATGTAAACCACTCTAAAATCACAACATTTTGTGAACTTTTACCTGATCCTGCACTGACCTGCTTTCTTGCAAGTTTTGTTGCAGATGTAACAATTTTCATGTCAGGTGTCCTGCAAGCTACATTAGACTAGCTTTTATTCCATCTTTACATCAGAATATAGCTGTGTCTAAAATCTCTACAAAGAGAGAGGTGTACTAGCACAAAAAATCATCTCAGCTTCCACAGCAATTCCCTTTCTACAGGTATGAATTCAGTTCTATCCAAACATGGGAAGAAGTTGGTCTACGAGAATCACATTTACGTATTTTCCAAACGAATGGCTGACGATGTCCATTCCATCTGGGAGTGTGAAAAACGGTCGACTTGCAAGGGATGTGTTTGGACCAATGAAGAATCTGGTGAAGTGGTGAAAGTAACCAATCCCCACAACCATGCGGCACAAGCAGCAAGACCTGAAGTAACCCGACTTGTCAATGAGACGGTCACCAGGGCAAGGACAACACAGGAAACACCACAACAGATTCTCACAGAAGTTATTTCAGGAGCCCATTCTAATATTGTAGCACTTCTCCCAAGGAAAGCATCACTGAAGATAACAATACAATTATCAAGGCAACTTGGCAATATTCCAAGGTTGCCCAAAACCCTTGATCAACTTGTTATTCCGCAGGAGTTCCAGGAGATCAATATTGATGGTATCCAGCAGCAGTTCCTTCTGCATGACTCTGGTAAGCATTTAACATTTCCATAAAGCAGAATTATTGCAAAGTATATGTATCTTCTTTGCATATTGGCAGTATACTTTCACATTCAGGGACATAAGTATCCTGGCCCTGGCCCCATAGCAAAGTTTTGAAGGGGCCTGGGCCCTGCTTCCTCTGTGATGCTCTGCCCCTTTAGCCATGCCCCCTGCCAACAGCCTGAAATGAAGTTCCAATGCTGAATTAGTGCTGGGAAGAGGGTACGCCATGCTCCGGTAGGTGCCGGTCACCTACCGGAGCATGGCAGGGTGTTAATATTCACCACCTGCTGCCACACGCTGCATTCCTCTGCTTTGATACAGGACCTGGAATGACGTATGCAATCATGTGATTGCTCACGTCTCAGGATCTGCTTCAAAGCAGAGTGAGGAAAGAAGCGCAGGCAGCAGGCGGTATTAATTTATCCTTGCCATGCTCCAGTAGGTGACAGGCACCTACCAGAGCATGGTAGATCCAGGGAGCCCGCTGTTCATGGGTGCATTACACCCCTTGGCGATAGGCCCCCCTGACGGCCCAGGGGCAGTGGCATCCCCTGCCTACATGGTAGGTACGCCACTGCTGCACTGCATGTCATTTTTTTAACTGTGCATTTCTTCATCAGCATGTGGATGGGATTTAGACATGTACGCTGCATATGACCCTGACCTAATGAACCATTGAGTTAGTATGCTTTTTTTCACAAATACTTCTTACATGTTTGCTTGCTTTTCCTGATGTAAACCTTTTATTATCATGGAATTCTGCATTTTGCTAGTTTCTGCTGCTGTTAATCCTTTCACAACTTTGAAAATGTGACATTTTTCAAGCTTGGAAGCTTTTTTAAACAGGAATATTTAATTTTCCACTGGGACAATACATGTCGTAAAAAAAACTATTGTTTAGCTCCTTCATGCCAGATTTTGCTTCATTTTAACATTTCTGTCATAAAATCAGAAAATCTGAAGCAAAATGTGAGTTTTTAATGTGAGAACTGAAAAACGGATGCTTCTGATTAGGAAAATTTATTGTGAATTCATCCCGAAATTCTCTGTCTGCTACTTGTTACTTTTTCTTTTGTCTCTCATTATTTCCTGTACTAATACTTTCACTTTTAATAGGAAGTGGTCACAGCCATATCTTCATATTTGGAGCAAGAGACAATCTCCATCTACTGGTCTAAAGTAAAGAGTGGTTTGCTGATGGCATGTTTTTCACTACACCATCCCTGTTCAAGCAACTTTATACAATCCATGTGCCAAATAATAAAATTGCTACTTTTTATTGTATACATATAAAAGAATAACACTATAAAACATGTACAAAATAGGGACAACAATGTGCAAAAAAAGCCACATCATTAAGGTAAGCAAAAAGTTATCAAAAAAATCCCATAACAGTACATGGAAAAAGAGTGAAAAAAATCTTATTACATATGGCAGCAATCAAATCTCAGGACAATAGAAAAAAGCACCCATGTTTTGTAGAATCAATATAAGTCCTAAATGGTACTAAGGGGCCAAGTATAAGAAGAAGCTCAAATAATTGTCTAAGTGTCCTTGAAACTCCAGGTAGAGAAAAGTTAATCCATGTGGAAGAAATGACCAGAGTACATATTAGAGATTTGAAATCTAAGGTATAAGGAAGATATATAAAAGAAAAAGTGTTGTTACATTACCTTAAGTAGTGTCGGTACTCCAATGCATGTTTAGCGTTTGCTTTTTCAAGGGGAGTGTGTTTTTGAATATAATCAGGTAAAATTACCTTTGGGTATCTTTAGTACAGGGTGCCGCTACCTCCTGGACTAGCGCGTCCGCCCCGACACACGTTTCTGACTCCTTTCTCAAGGGGCCTGCTACCAACCATGTGTCTCCATTATTTACATCTCCCAGCCGCAGCGTGGTATACCGCGTGACCGGAAGTGACGCTCACCACCCGGATGTAACACGTCAAACCCGGGTGGTGAGCATCACTTCCGGTCGTGCGGACCAGAAGTGACCGTGGTTACCTGATTATATTTGCGGAGTATTATTGTAATTATGGGTATGAGGTTATTGTCAGGCAAGCAGCGTTGTTTTATGGTGGACATTTAGATCATAATCTGTGTTGTGGCCTATACACCTGGCCATAAAATTATGGCTCTATTAATATTTGTAGTAGTTTATGATTAGGGCTTTTTCAGTTCTGCCCCTTGTATCTTTCCAGATCGGGTTTGCTCATCACTAGATACAGTATGATATGTAACGGATGACAAAAAGAAGCCATTAAGTGTAAGGCTGGTTTCACACTAGCGTTTTATCGCGCAGCGCATCTTGCGCTATCAGGCGAATGCGCAATGTTCCCATATCTCTAACATGGCGTGCGCAGTGTTTAGCGATTGCATGCGCTCATCAGCGTTTGTGTGCGCTGCGCATTTTCCAAGTGTGTGCCCAGAAGCACCGTATGCTACATAGAAAAAACACAAAAATTGAGCTTGGTTTGAGATGATACACATGCAGCGTATAAATGCATGTTGACATTGGCCATAAAACATAAAACGCGCAAAAGACAAAGTGAGCAAAAACCCTGCTGTAACTAAATAAGTATGATGAATGAGTTTTTAGTAATACTGTTTTTGATCAAAAGTAGCATGAAAGCCATCCCACCACGACAAGGTAACTCTGTTCGGGATAGTCCTACACTGTCTAATATTAAAAACCTTGCTTTGTGTCAAAGTTGACCTCAATGTGTGAACAAGGGCAGACAAAAGGACTGGGTCCCAAACAGTAGACACCAGTCTGGGGAAGCCTTATATACAATTTCCAGCTCAGGAGAGGGAGGCCACACCCCAGCTTGCACAGAATGCAAAAAATACAAAGAAAAAACACAAAAATTGAGCTTGGTTTGAGATGATACACATGCAGCGTATAAATGCATGTTGACATTGGCCATAAAACATAAAACCCGCAAAAGACAAAGTGAGCAAAAACCCTGCTGTAACTAAATAAGTAAAAGCAAAAGTGCATCTAAATAATACAGAGTTTTTAGTAATACTGTTTTTGATCAAAAGTAGCATAAAAGCCATCCCACCACGACAAGGTAACTGTATGCTACATGTTGCATTTTTTGTTCCGCCCAGCATCGCCAAAAAATAGCATTGCAGTCTATGGGGTTGCTGGCGTGCGCTTGGATGTGCGCACGCCAGCGCTTGTTGCGCGCACGCAATTTCAGTAAACAATGTCTAGACACTTGTTTAAACCTCCCCCTAAACAAGCAACATTGTTTGGGAGGAGTGTAGATAAAACAAGGTGTCTTCAGGGCCACACCACTACAGCCTTGAAGATATGACCAGCTACAGACAGCAAGAGAAGAGCAGCCAGAGAAAGCCTTGAATAGAAGACCAGACAAGAGCCTTGGATTCAAGCATCAGCAGCCAAAATGTGAGTATTCTTCAATATAATGTGTGTGTGTGTCCTGTACAATTTATTATGTACTAATGTTTTATTTTTCTTTACATTTCAGCATGTCTTCCTCTGAATCGGTTTATTCGCCATCCTAGGAAGAACTGGCCCAAGCTGATCGTGAAGTGAGGATATTGCTGCCTTTGGGTAAGTATAGCTGTTGCATCTAGGAATGTGTAATAATTTTTTTTTCTTTACAGACATCGGACACGGCCAGTGAAGGTGAAGAGCGGGAGCAGTCTGAGTGGGAGCAGCCTGAGCGGGAGCAGCCTAGCCAAGTTGCGGCGAGGAGACGTAATGTAAGTATATAGTCTTTCATTGTTCCTTTGTTGTTTTTTTTTTCTGTCTTTATTTTCATCTTCTATCTTGCTTCTTCTCTGTTTCTTTTTCTATCTTTTCAATTCTACCAAATTTCCAAGATTATAATTTTTTTGGTTTGTTCTAGGTTCTACAACGTGATGAAGAAGACGTGTACATTGATAGCGGTGCCCTGATCCGCCTTGCTGAGGAGCGTATTCCGTTGTGGGATAGCCATGACCAGAAGTACAAAGACACAGTGGTGACCCGGCAGCTCTGGAATGTGGTGGCCGCAGCGCTGATGGATGGCTGGGACAGCGCCTCTGCAACTTCCAAAAAGGCGTTCAGTAAGTATAAACCTGCTCTGTGAGGCCGCATTGACTCTTGGTCATGATGGTACAGGTGTGTTTGTTGCAAGATATATTCTTGCATGAAACACACTTGTGCCCTCTTGATCAACAGTGATTGCTTTGTGTATTGGACTGCTGTCTTGATTCTGTTTGCACTCTTGGTCTTGAAGGTGCTGGTGTGTTTGTTGCAAGATATATTCTTGTGTGGCGCCCCTGAGGCTCAGTTGCCACAGAGGTACTGCACCTCCTCCTGAGGTGTGGTGCCCCACAATCCAGGTAAGTTGGAGGCTCCTGACCACGCTCCAACACTCGCACCCCACACAACAGAGTAGTTCAGCAAAGTCACATTGTGGCTCCTTGCTTAGAGAGTAGCAGAGCACCTTTGGTGGCTCCCTGCTTGGAACACGAAACGTGCTGGGAGGCGGGTGGAGTCGAGAATACATAAAAGAGCGGGAAGGTTTAGAATTACAGGTCAGTCTAGGAGAGGAAGCCACTCAGAGAGGAGTGAGGAAAGAAGATCCCTGAGAGAGGGATGGAGGGAGGTGCTGCAGCAGACTTGAGTGACCTGGGTCTGCTGGCACGGGAAAGGAAAGAAGGAGAAAGAAATTGAACCGAAACCTGATCTTCCATAAGAGAGACAGATTAGAATGGAACGAAGGAGTAAAAGGGAACAGAGAGGACGTGGGTTAGAGGAGGAAACCTGCCAAGAAGTTCTAAGCGCAAGGCCGGGGCTCGGTCCCCGAGGTTGCATGGACACTAATGGTTCTGCAGCAGACACCAGTGGAGTAGTCTCTCCTCACCCCCCAAGTATCCTAATCTTCCCGCAAACGTGATTCATAATTATTTATTTATTTTTTTTGCAAAAATAAATGTGCAATTCTGCTTTCAAAAAATATGGTTTGATTAATGTGTCTTTTGCCAACTACACACAATGCGCCGTACACACACTGCGGCGTACACTTAGCGTTTTTGACACCAGATATCTCCATTACTGAGACATGTTTCTTGTGTCAGTCTTGGAGATATGTGGTGTGAAAAAAACAAATCTAGATGACTTGTACTTTCACCACCAGTCTCTTCAGTCTTCTATTGCACAGACAGAATGTAGTTGAGTTCCCAAAGTCAAGTCCTCAAGACCCACCAACAGATCATGTTTTAACCCCTTCCTGACATGAGACGTACTATCCCGTCCATGGGACCCGGGCCACTATGCCCATGGAAGGGATAGTACGTCTACCGCGATCAGCGGCGCCCACGTGGTGAGCGCCGCTGATCGCGGCCGGGTGTCAGATGATTATCACAGCTGACACCCGGCACAATGTGTCAGGGGTGGTCACGGACCGCCCCCGACACGTTAACCCCTTGCACACCGCGATCAAACATGATCGCGGTGTACCGGGGGTTAAAGGGAAGCATCGGCAGGGAGTGGGCTCCCTCCTTGCTTCCCTGAGCCCCCCACGGCAGCGCAATGTGCAGCGCTGCTGCCGGGGGCTCCTTTCCTGCAGGCCCCCGAATCCAAGATGGCGACGGGGGCCTTCGGGGGCCTGCAGGAAGCTGGCTTCCTCAGTGCCTGCAAAGCGCAGGCATGAGGAAGCCTTCTGCAGTGCCTGTGACAGATTGCTGATCTGTCACAGTGATCTGTGATGTGACAGATCAGCGATCTGTCACAGGACAGTGATGTCCCACCTGGGACTATTTAATAAAGTAAAAAAAAATAAAAAAAAGTGTTAAAATAAATTAAAAAAAAATCGCCAAATAAATTAGAAAAAAAAAAAATATTCCCCCAAATAAATCCATTTTTTAGAAATAAAAAAAAAAAAACAATAAAAGTACACATATTAGGTATCGCCGCGTCCGTAACGACCCGCCCTATAAAACTGTCCCATTAGTTAACCCCTTTAGCGAACCCCTTAAAAAATAAAAATAAAAAACGAAGCAAAAAATAATGATTTATTATCATACCGCCAAACAAAAAGTGTAATAACACGCGATCAAAAAGACGCATATAAATATCCATGGTACCGCTGAAAACATCATCTTGTCCCGCAAAAAATGAGCCACCACACAGCATCATCAGCGAAAAAATTAAAAAGTTATAGCTCGCAGAATAAAGCGATGCAAAAATAATTATTTTTTATATAAAATAGTTTTCATTGCATAAAACCGACAAAACATAAAAAAGACCTAAATAAGGTATCTCTTTAAGCGTACTGACCCAAAGAATAATACCGCTTTATCAATTTTATCGCACGCGGAACGGTGTAAACGCACCCCCCCAAAAGAAATTCATGAAACGCTGGTTTTTGTTCATTCTGCGTCCCAAATATCGGAATAAAAAGTGATCAAAAAATGTCATGTGCCCGAAAATGGTACCAATAAAAACGTCAACTCGTCCCGCAAAAAATAAGACCTCACATGACTCGGTGGGTCAAAATACGGAAAAATTAGAGCTCTCAATATGTGGTGATGCAAAAACTATTTTTACAATAAAAAGCGTCTTTTAGCGTGTGACAGCTGCCAAACATAAAAACCGCCATAAATAGTAAATCAAACCCCCGTTATCACCCCCTTAGTTAGGGAAAAATAATAAAATAAAAAAAATGTATTTATTTCCATTTTTCCATTAGGGTTAGGGTTAGGGTTAGGGTTAGGGTTAGGGCTAGGGTTAGGGTTAGGGCTAGGGTTAGGGTTAGGGCTAGGGTTAGGGTTAGGGCTGAGATTAGGGTTAGGGGTGTGTTGGGGTTCGGGTTGGAGTTAGAATTGGGGGTTTCCACTGTTTGGGCACATCAGGGCTCTCCAAATGCAACATGGCGTCTGATCTCAATTCCAGCCAATTCTGAGTTGAAAAAGTCAAATGGTGCGCCTTCCCTTCCAAGCTCTGCCATGCGCCCAAACAGTGTTTTACCCCCACATGTAGGGTATCAGCCTACTCAGGACAAATTGCAAAACAATTTTTGGGGTCCAATTTCTCCTGTTACCCTTAGGAAAATAAAAAATTGGGGGCAAAAATATCATTTTTGTGGAAAAAAAATGATTTTTTTATTTTCACGTCCGAGCGTTATAAACTTCTGTGAAGCACTTGGGGGTTCAAAGTGCTCACCACCATCTAGATAAGTTCCGTGGGGGGCCTAGTGTCCAAAATGGGGACACTTGTGGGGAGTTTCAATAGTTTAGGTACATCAGGGGCTCTCCAAATGCACATGACACCCGCAGACCATTCCATCAAAGTCTGCATTCCAAAATGTCACTGCTTCCCTTCCGAGCCCCGACGTGTGTCCATACAGTAGTTTTCTCCCACATATGGGGTGTCAGCGTACTCATGACAAATTGGACAACAACTTTTGGGGTCGAATTTCTTCTGTTACCCTTGGGAAAATAAAAAAAATTGGGGACTAATTGATCATGTTTGTGGAAAAAATACGATTTTTTTATTTTCATGCCCGGGCATTATAAACTTCTGTGAAGCCCTTGTGGGTTCAAAGTGCTCACCACACATCTAGATAAGTTCCTTAGGGGGTCTTGTTTCCAAAATGGGGTCATTTGTGGGGGGTTTCCACTGTTTAGGTACATCAGGGGTTTTCCAATCGCGACATGATGTCCGATCTCAATTCCAGCCAAAAACGTCAAATGGCGCTGCTTCCCTTCCGAGCTCTGCCATGCGCACAAATAGTGGCTTACCACCACATGTGGGGTATCAGCGTACTCAGGACAAATTGCACAATAACTCTTAGGGTCCTGTTACCCTTGGGAAAATAAAAATTGGGGTGAAAAGATCATTTTTGTGTACCGCTGTACGTTATAAACTTCTGTAAAGCCCTTGTGGGTTCAAAGTTCTCACCACATATCTAGATAAGATCATTGGGGGGTCTAGTTTCCAAAATGGGGTCACTTGTAGGGGGTTTCCACTGTTTAGGTACATCAGGGACTTTCCAAACGTGACATTGTGTCCGATCTGAATTCCAGCCAATTTTGCATTGAAAAAGTCAAACGGCGCTCCTTCCATTCTGAGCTCTGCCATGCGCCGAAACAGTCCTGTGATGCACCTAAAGGGTTAATAAACTTCTTGTATGTGGTTTTGAGCACCTTAAGGAGTGCAGTTTTTAGAATGGTGTCACTTTTGGGTATTTTCTATCATATAGACCCCTCAAAGTGACCTCAAATGTGATGTGGTCCTAAAAATAAAATGGTGTTGTACAAATGAGAAATCGCTGGTCAAATTTAACCTTTATAACTTCCTAACAAAAAAAAAATGTTGGTTCCAAAATTGTGCTGATGTAAAGTAAACATGTGGGAAATGTTAGTTATCAAGTTTTTTGTGTGCTGTATCTCTGTGATTTAAGGGCATAAAAATTCAAAGTTGGAAAATTGCAAAATTTTCACAATTTTCACCAAATTTCTGTTTTTCCCACAAATAAACACAAGTTATTTGAATGAAATTTTACCACTAACATGAAGTACAATATGTCACGAGAAAACAATGTCAGAATCACCGGGATCCATGGAAGCGTTCCAGAGTTATGACCTCATAAAGGTACAGTGGTCAGAATTGTAAAAATTGGCCCGGTCATGAATGTGCAAACCACACTTGGGGGTGAAGGGGTTAAGGATTTACTTTTTTATTGCTCAGGTGAAACAGTTATCAGCGGAGCTATGTAATTCCTTAAAACATGATCTGTTGGTGGGCCTTGAGGACTGGAGTTGGGAAACACTGCTCGATTCAGTCTGTGCAATATTAGAAGAATGTAGAGACCGGTGTGGAAAATACAACTCATGTAGCTGAGTGTTTTTGACACCTGATATCACCATTACTGAGAAATGTTTCTTGTGTCAGTCTTGGAGATATGTGGTGTCAAAACAACAAATCTATATGACTTGTATTTTCACCACCAGTCTCTTCAGTCTTCCATTGCACAGACAGAATGGAGTCGGGTTCCCAAAGTCCTGTCCTCAAGGCAAACCAACAGATCATGTTTAAAGGAATTCCATTGCTCCGGTGATCACTGCTTCACCTGAGCCAAAAAAAAGGAAATCCTTAAACCCTTAAAACATGATCTGTTGGTGGGCCTTGAGAACTAGAGTTTGGGAACCCTGAAATATAATATGGTGTTGAGTGCAAGGCATATCTATTGTTACCTTGACAATTATTTTTTATTACCATCATTATTTTACTATTTTAGAGACAAGGCAAGGTACTCTAGATATACCTTGTAATTATCCACATACTCTATTACATGTGTACTGAATAAACTGATGACATGATAGTGAAAATAAATGTTATATTTACTTCACCAATACCCTGGCCTTGTATCATAACGATTACACCTGGGCAGGTGAATACACATGAGTTTTAACCTGCAGTGTTGCTTCAGTGTCAATATATTTGAAGCAGACTGTAGCAATGCTGCAGTTTAATGTGTATTCTCCTGCCCATGTGTGATAACTTTGTGAATTCGTCCTCACTTCAGCATGACACCAGGCCTGGGTATTGCAGAAGTTGTATAAACTTTATTATGTCATCAGTGTGCTTTCAAAATCAACCCACAGTGGTGATCCTACAAATAATATTTATAGTCAGTCACATGTTTAGGTGTCATAAAAAGTGAAGGATGCCAGTGCATCCACAAATCACTATTTGCAAAATCGGCCCATGTGACACAAATATTTGTTGTATTATCTCCACCGTCGCTGTTAATTGAACACACAGTAGAGATGACAAAGGTCATACAACTTGTGTGTGTATGTATAGTAACCTGGTCAGGAGTACTAGTAAATTCATGATGCACACAACACAGCATCAAAAATTTACTGGTACACCTTGCTACTTGATAATAGTATTGGGAGTGTAAAAACACAGAGTGCACTCAGTACAGGTATCCAAACTGTGTTTTTATTAACATACCAACAAGAAATTTTTTTTACACCATTTGCTCTTGCCATTCCACCCGTCCTACATCTGAGTTGAAGTAGGCCACAAATTGGTCCCTCATTTGGCCAACTTCAACTGATGACCTGAGAAGGTGCTGAGTAAATTCCGGCAATGGGTTAGGAGCAACATCATCAAGATCTAAGTTCGGGTGCTCTCTAGCAATTACAAAATTATGTAGAACGACACAGGCCTTCACCACCTCATCCACTGTTTCCAGTTTCAGATTAATGGCTGTGCCAAGAATGTGTCATCTGGATACAAGTATACCAAAGGCACACTCTACAGTTCTTCTGGCCCTGGTCAGCCTGTAATTAAAAATTCTTTTGGTGTGGTCCAAGTCCCGGCTGGAGTAGGGCTTGAGCAAGTTTTGGCACATCTGGAATGCCTCATCCCCAAACATTACAAAGGGCTGTGGGGGACCTTTGGTGTTGGGAAGAGGCCGTGGCATGGGGAAATTGAAATGGTTGCCATACAACCTCCTGCCCATGTCCGAGTTCTTAAAGGCCTGGGAGTCATTCCCACGCCCAAATGCACCAATGTCCACTGCAATAAACATACAGTCTGCATCCGCAATGGCCATGAGTACAGTAGAAAAGTACTTTTTATAGTTGTAGTACTCAGATCCAGTTCTTTTTGGCTTGATAATCCGGATGTGTTTCCCATCAACCGCTCCCAAACAGTTGGGGAAATTACAGACTGTCCAGAATCTTTCGGCGATTTCCAACCACTTTTCTGCGGTGGGCAGGGGCATGAATTCTGGACAGATAACGTTCCACTAAGCTCGGCAGGTGTCCGCTACAATTCCAGACAACGTGGATATTCCAATACGGTACTGAAAGTGGAGTGAAGAGAGGGTCTCTCCAGTAGCCAGGAATCTGGGAAACCGAGAAAGAACAAAAATTAATATTTGCGTACATGGATTTTTAAAACACCTAAAATTCAATAAAAAAAATAAAATAATCAAAATACATCTGCATCCTTTTGTTCAATACATGCCATAAAAAAGATATCG
Organism: Dendrobates tinctorius; assembly: GCF_039654945.1. NCBI lineage: Eukaryota > Metazoa > Chordata > Amphibia > Anura > Dendrobatidae > Dendrobates > Dendrobates tinctorius. The sequence goes on from NW_027361921.1 coordinate 24,967,757, forward strand.
CAGCCTTTTGTTAACTACATGGCAGAACTATAATTCTGCCAGATTTGGAAGCGTACATGTCACAACAAAGAAAATTATGCAGGCATTGATTTTGCAATACTTCGTACCGTAATGTAATAAGGAGATGTTCCTCAGGAGGAATCGCACGACAGAGCTGCGTGTCCTGTCTCCGGATGGCTTCTTGGACACGACAAAGCAAATCATTAAAGATTTCTTGGGACATCCGGGTATAATCTGTAAATTTCTCTGGGTTTGCCTATAGCTCCCTGTAGAGGGTGTGGTACGCTCCACAGCTCTCCCGGAGTTCAACAATCGGATGTATCCACAAACGTCGCCGCTGCCGTCTTCGCTGCCTCTCTCTCTCCCTCTGTTCATGGCAAGCAACTGCATAAACCTGAGCAATCCTGATTTCCAGATCCAAGTCAAAGTAAAAACTCTTCCAGCGCAGATCCATGTTTGACAAAGGAAAATGCAAGCAAATGTGAAGAATTCTGTTGTAAACAGGGTCTACTGTATATAAAGAATTCCCATAACACACGCCCACTGCTGTCCCATTGGTGGAGTCTGTTGCAAGAATTTTTCAAGGATTTTTCTCCTGTGAAATGTGACACCAAGACTACCATTGCGCATAAAAAATGCAAACACATGAAAAAACGCATACAAACGCATAAAAACGCTGCAATTTTTTTCGTAATGCGTACAATAATGCTAAAACCACAGCGTCTACAAGCGTTTGCACGCGTTTTTGACATGCGTTTCATGTGCGCTCGATACGCTGCACAAAAAGGCGCAAATGTGAAACTAGCCTAACAACACTGGTACATGACAGTAAAATGATGGTCACTTGTCTTAGATCAGGGGTGTCAAACTCACACAGCATTCACCAAGGGCCACACCAATTTAATGGTTGTCCCCAAAGGGCCGTTTGTTACTGAAAGACCGGATGCACTCAACCGAGTCCCGTCCAGAACATGCAATTCTCTGCACAGAGCAGTGCATGCCCCTGTATAAGGCTTGCCACGGTGGATCAGCTCTTTACCAGGCGCTGTCACATCTTCCCTGGATCGCACTGAAATCATGGAGAGCTATGGCTGCAGCTTCCAGTCACTTGTCCTTGTCATTGGTGCTGAAAGCTGCTGATAAACAGCTGGTTTAAAGCAGAATACAATTGGACCCTATTCTTGGCCTAATCTGAGGAATGAGCATCAATAGAAAAAGGGATCCTGAAGTGAGAATATTGTGGCGCCCCCAGGAGTATGGTCGCCACAGTGGCATTACCGCCCTCCTAGGGAGTGTGATGTCATGCTTGGAAGCAATGAAAGGGTCTCTCTGTCAGGTAGTTCCAGCACACAGCACAGTTCCTACTCCAGGCCAGCAGAGGGAGCTCTGAACCTAACTGCTGAGGAGCTGCTCTCTGTGGTCGGGAAGAAGGAAGTTAGTAGTTGGTGTAGAGAGAGGGAAGAGTGTGGATGTGTGGAGACGAGCTGGGGACTGAGCTGGAGTCAAGCTCACCCCTAAGCTAAAGCGCATTGACCGGACCCCGGCATCCGAGGCTGTGGATACTAAAGGTCCCACAGCAGAAACTGGAGGAACAAGAGGCTGTAAATTCTCTGTTCCCACCTAAGATTCGAAGACACAGCAGCAAGGTGTGTGAGCCAGAGAGAGAGGGCTACAGCTGCCTGCCATGCAAGTGGAGTTCTAAGTAACAGCAAGAAAGAGGAACTTGAGTGTAATTCATAACTACAAGTACTTCAGATTAGCGCTAGAAAGGAGACTACACAACCCATGTGTATAGAGAGATTCCCAAGTTGCTTCCAGGCTGACCAACTCCTGTACCATCTGTGAGCTGAACCCTGGACTGTACCTACAAAGCACAGTAAAAGGTAAAAGATCCTTCCTGCAACCCCTTCAGCACTGCTACATCTCTGTCTAAACACTACATCATCTACCTTAACATCTACTACTACTGCCCTGGGACTACAGCTCTGCCTGTGAAGAGCTTTACTAACTCTGCTGCATCATACCATCTGTCCCAGAGGATATGCACTGCAGTGCTGGCCCCTTCTGACCTGATACCACAGGTGGTGTCAAGAACTATCTACCCATAAACTTTATTCAATCCACCTATTTTACATGGACACCCAGGGCCACGGACCGGGTCACTGCCACCGCGACCGATCCCTTTAAGAAACCAGCCCGGTACCGAGTAATTCCACAGCAATAGGGGTGCTCCAATATCACATTTACCTGCTGCTCCATTCTTTGGTATACTTGCAGAGTGTTCTGTGAGGGCTACTCACAAAACCCCCCTTCTGAAGACCTGATAAAGAGGTTCTGTAGAAGCTGGTTAACCACCACTTTAGTTCAGCAAAGCCAATATCTCAGTTCTGCGATGGTTGGTGGGATTAACCCTGTAGTCAGTCAACAGTCCCCCTGCTTCCATACATAGCCTGCATTAAAGGGGCATTCTCATGCCAAACAGCAAAATAAGGCAGCATGCTTTCAGCAATCATGTTGCGGTAAGCATGCTGCCTATCTTTCCGTCCTGGTACTTACCTAGAGGTCTTCTGCTCATCTTTGCCTGGTCTTCTCCTGGCTGTGTGGGCTGGCGATCGCCATGCTGGATCTGGAGGCCATCAGTAGTCCTCTCCTTCTTCCCAGCATCCTCTTCTTCTGCCTGATCTCATCACAGCACTGCGCATGCACTGTAGTGTCTTGGTGACAGGAGAGGCATCCTGCCCCCTGGATTGACTGATGAATGTGGCAGGAGTGACGTCATGTCAGTGAGCGGCCAGGAGACATTCGGCCTCACTGCCACAGCATTCATCATGCTTCATGGATCAGTGATCCAGGCAAGATGAAAAGACAGCCGGAAACAGGAGAAGACGTCACGGGGAACCGCTAGACTGCACTCTGTGACCCAAGGAGCTGCAGCTCCGACAGGTAAGCATGTCAGATTTTTTGTGTTCTAGGGTGATAATACTCTTTTAAAATCAGCCAGAAGAGCTGCTTAAAAGGCAGCAACAAGAATCCCCAGCAATTGGGGTCCTGTATATTTTACCCCCAGGTATGATCACCCCTAGATGTTTTGTTCCATGCATGTTGACCCTAAAAGCTGAGGGTGAAAAATCTGGGGTCAAAATGCTAAGAGCAAAATATCATATGGCGACACATCCAGGAACAAAATGCTGTAGGTGAAAGATCCGGGGGCAAACTGCTGGGGGCAAAACATCCGGGGGCGAAACATCCAGGGGCGAACTGCCGGTGGCGAAAAATCCAGGGGTGAATTGCTGGGGGCGAAACATCCGGGGGTGAAACATCCGGGGGCAAAACATCCAGGGGCGAAAAATCCGGGGGTGAAACATCCAGGGGTGAATTGCTGGGGGCGAAACATCCGGGGGCAAAAAATCCGGGGGTGAAACATCCGGGGGCGAACTGCTGGGGGTGAACTGCTGGGGGCGATATGTGCGGGGGTGAAATATGCGGGGGCGAAACATCCTGGGGGCGAAATGCTGGGGATCAAATGTGCGGGGGCGAAATGTACCCGGGGGCGAACTGCTGGGGGCGAACTGCTGGGGACGGAACATCCAAATCCCCTTTTTGGGTCTCATCAACAAGGTGTACCGCTGTGCATCTGCCAAAGAAAGGTAGTGGAGTAACCCATACAGTAATAGAAGTCAGTTGTGTTTGTATAGGACGTGTCGTTGTTGGTTTACTAGTGATTTCACTAACATTACCACCTACCCCACATACACCTCGAACAACAAGCTTTATCCCCTTTCCACCAAGACCTCGCTTTTTCCCAGTCTTGTTGCTCAGATAGTGTGGTAGGAGCACAATATTAGCAACAAAAAATTAGTTTTTTTACTCTCCACCAGCTCTGCACACTGCTGAATTTCAGTATGGATGTGGCCTGTATGACAAAGAAGAGATGTGCCAAACAATTTCAAACTGAGATCTTCCCTACTGTATCACGTTAGACACTGAAGAAAGAATTGTTTCAGTGTGGATGAGGACTGTATAACAAAGAAGATATGCTCCAAACAATTATAAAAATTGGATCTCCCCTACTGAATCATGTTAGTAACAGAAGAAAGAATTGTTTCAGTGTGGATGAGGCCTGCATGACAAAGAAGATACGCTCCAAACAATTTCCAACTGAGATCTTGCCTACTGTATGACGTTAGTAACAGAAGAAAGTATTTTTTCAGTGTGGATGAGTGCTTTATAACCTAGAAGATATGCCTCAAACAATTTCAAACTCTGATTTAGCCTGCTATATGTTTGTCACAGAATTTTTTTTTTTTTACTGTGCAACAGCTCTGCACACAGATCAGTTTTACCGACACTAAATGACAAGGTGGGATGTGGTGTGCTGTTGTAAGGTGGCCAAGGTGGTAGTCATGTCGAGAGGCTGCTGTTCCAGCACACCCTAGCACTTTGCAAAGAAAATGTAACGTCCCATCTGTTGTGTGGTGTGGGAGTATTGCACAAAATGCACTTTTGTGTTTGAAGATCCTGCTGATTCCATAGTCCTCTCTCCGGACTATATCACAAACTCAGGAACAGACACCATATTCTGCTCTAACACTGCAGCTTTACTTGACAACAAAGAATCCATATCAGTTTCAGCACAGCACAATTTTATATTCTTAGGCTGAGCTTTCCCTCCCTCACAATGCTGGCTCATCTAGCCTCTGAGATGTTCGTCCTGGCTCTGCGGTCTCATTTTCAGCCTGAGCTGAAAATTCGAGCCATAGGCCCCGGATGTTCTAAGTGATACCAATGCACCAAGCGGCGGCCAACCACATTCTCCCTTTCCCAAGCATTCTGTGCATTTCAGTACTGTGTGGCCCTCTGGCCTTTTCTGCCTTCTCTTAACTTACTCTCCAGCACTTTCTTGACGTTACAACTGTAGTACACTACTTTACACTGCACCCATTGACCGAGAATCAGAAAGTCTCCCCTAGAAAAACTCATTCACTCTTACCCCTCCCAACTTGGAAATCCCATACTTTATTCTTATACTGGCACCTTATGTTCCTCATTCTATTATGCCCCACTATACTAAACCCAATCCTATCCTAATTTATAACTACCCTCTTATCTTATCCTTTACATCTTTCCTAAATCTTGCAACTACAACTCTGGCAAAAATTAAGAGGCCACTGCATAGTTTTATAAAAAATCAGCTTCTCTACATGTCTGACAGCCATTCCATTCCAGTGTCATTTGAATTCCAACCAAAGTACACCTCATTCTACTTAAAATGCTTCTGATTAGGTGATCACCTGGATCAAATCTTATTTAACGAAGGAAAGTATAAAAAAAACCTGCTGTGGTGTTCACAATCTTCTTGCAATGGGATAAGCTGGATGGTAAAACAAGTGCTAGTAATATCCCAAAAGTAACAGAAAAGAAAAAATAACTTTTAACCATGCCAAATGAGTTGAAAAGAAAAGTCTTAAGTGAGGAAAAGAAGGGCTCACTTCTGGCTTTTACTAGCAGAGGGATACAATGAGCATCATGCTTCCTCCATCCTTAAAATTTCTAAAGGCCCTGTCACACTAAACGATGCACCAGCGATCCCGACAATGATACGACATTGTCAGGATCGCTGGTGCCTCGCTACATGATCGCTGGTGACCTGTCAAACAGGCAGACTCACCAGCGATTAGGACCAGCGAGGACGCTGATATCCAAGGTAAATATCGGGTAGCTAAGCGAGCGCGTCGCTTAGCTACCTGCTGTGTACTTTAGATACCTGCATGCTGGCGCTGGGAGCTGGTATCTAAGGTACACAGTGGGTAACTAAGCGCGTGCATCACTTAGTTACCCGCTGTGTACCTTGGTTACCAGCTCCCTGCGCGAGCACACAGGTATCTAAGGTACACAGCAGGTAACTAAGTGACGGCACGCTCTTAGTTACCTGATATTTACCTTAGATACCAGCTCCCAGTGTCTGCGTACAGCGCTGGGAGCTCGCTGATCGTTGCTCTCCTGCTGCCACACGCAGTGATGTGTGCTGGTCAGCGGGAGACTAATGATCAAAAAACAGCCCAGGACATTCGTGCATGATCAGCAATACCCGGCGGGGGGGCCGGTTGCTGATGTGTGTCACACACAGCAAGATCGCTGGCGAGATCGCTGATGCATCACAAAATCAGCGATCTCGCTAGCGATCTTGTTGTGTGTGATGGGGCCTTTAGACGGCAGTCCATTACAACAAGGTCCAGCAGCTGACATTGGAGATAACAAAGCTACAGACCGTTTGAGGGCAAAATTGACTCTTCACTGACCGGGATGGCCATCATTTTATTCGAATTTCACTCAGCAACTGCAGGATGACATCAAGTGACCTACAAAAGGAATGGCAAATGGCAGCTGGGGTGAAGTGCACAGCAAGAACAGTTTGTAACAGGCTTCTAGAGGTAGGGCTCAAGTCATGTATGTGACGACCAAGGAAGGCAACGTCCGAGAGTGGACCCTCTGGATCGCGGAACTGGAGCTCCCGAGGGCGAGCGCGCCAAGTGGAGCCGACACCTATACAGGGACCGTTAGGGGCAGACCCTCAGAAGACAGAAACCGCGACAGCTAGAACCAGGAGGGGCAGCTCAAGGGACCAGCCACTGGGGGAACCAGAGCACAAGATGAACCGGAGACACAGGATGGGTCAGGAACATAGGGCAGAGTATGGAGTACAGGACTGAGTGAGGAGTACAGGACAGAGGACGGAGTACAGGACTGAGTACGGCGTACAGGACGGAGTACGGAGTACAGGACTGAGTATGGAGTACAGGACTGAGTATGGAGTACAGGACTGAGTATGGAGTACAGGACGGAGTACGGAGTACAGGACTGAGTGAGGAGTACAGGACTGAGACGAGGCACAGAACGAAGTAAGCCACGGGGTACAGAAGGTAGTTGTAGGGAATCCCCCTACAACTCAGCCAGAAATACCACAAGGAACAGCACACGATAATCAGGCGTCTCCACCATCTTGCAGACACCTGATATATCATACGCTGCTGGAAGATTGGGCGGTCAGGGCCTCTGGGTGGGCACTGCAGGGTTAAGAAACCTGCAGAGCACGCGCCCGCGGCCTAGGGCACCTGCGCGGGACAACCACGTGCAGGGAGGACGGGAGCAAGGAGGAGGAGGTGGGCACAGCGCGGCGAGACATGGGCTGGTGAGTAGAGGCGGCGGCGGACCTCGCCGCTGCTGGAATGGCGACAGTCACCGCCGCTGACGTGACAGTACCCCCCCTTTACATCTCCCCTTCCTGAGATTGGACAAAAACTTCCTTAAAATAAGTGGAGCATTAACATTCTCTCTAGGTTCCCAGGACCTCTCCTCACGACCAAAACCCTTCCAATCGATAAGGAAGAAGGCTTGCCCCCGAACTCTTTTCATGGCTAGAATATCTCTTACTTCAAAGATGTTATCGGCCCCTACTGGCTGAGGGGAAGGAGGTGGTACAGGGCGATACCGATTGAGAACAACAGGTTTAAGGAGCGAGACATGGAAAGCGTTAGGGACCCGGAGTGAAGCCGGCAACCTCAATTTATAAGCCACGTTGTTAATGCGTCCAAGAGCCTCAAACGGACCGATGTACCAGGGACCCAGTTTGTAAGAAGGCATCTTGAGACGGATATGCTTGGTCGAAAGCCAGACTTTGTTGCCAGGTTGGTATGGTGGAAGGTCCCTGTGTCTCTTGTCTGCATGTCTTTTAATCCGGATACTGAATTTTTCAAGTGCCTCTCTGGTCTCCCTCCAGACCAGAGAAAACTCAGAAGAGAGGGCATCCACTGCGGGAACACCAGAAGGCATGGGGAGAGGTAGCGGAACACCAGGGTTCTGGCCAGAAACCACAAAGAACGGCATCTTAGTGGTGGACTCATTGGGATGTTTGTAATGGGCGAACTCTGCCCATGGCAGGAGGGACACCCAGTTGTCTTGATGGGCGTTAGAAAATTGACGCAGGTAGGCTGCCAATACCTGATTGATCCATTCCACTTGCCCATTGGACTGAGGATGATAGGCGGAGGAGAAATCCAGAGATATATCCATGAGTTTGCTGAGTGCTCTCCAGAATCAGGAGGTAAACTGGACCCCTCAATCAGAGACAATTCGTTGAGGGAGTCCATGAAGTCTGAAGATCTGGTGGATGAAGACCTTGGCCAACTCAGGTGCTGTAGGTAATCCGGGCAATGGGATAAAATGGGCCATCTTGGAGAAGTGATCGACCACTATTAGGATAGTAGTACACCCGGAAGAGCGAGGTAAATCAGTAATGAAGTCCATACCGATCTGTCGCCAAGGGGCCTCAGGGGGAGGCAGAGGGTGAAGCAGACCGGGCGGCAGGCTCCTTGGTAGTTTGTTCTGAGCATAAGTCGTGCAGGAGGCTACGAAATCTGTCACATCTTGACGAAGAGAAGGCCACCAATAATAGCGAGAGAGAAGGCTGAGGGTTTTCTTGACTCCGACATGACCCGCAATCTTGGAGGAGTGCCCCAGTCTAGCACTTCGACCTCTTATTCTGTGGGACGAAAGTCTTGCCTGGCGGAATGGGAGAGGGTCACGGGTGCCACGGTGATAACTTTGGCAGGCTCAATGATATATGAAGGAACCTCCTCAGTCTCAGGTGATTTCAAGGACCTGGATAGGGCGTCAGTCTTGGTATTCCTATCCCCAGGCCGAAAACGGAGTTTGAAGTCAAAGCAGGAAAAATACAGCAACCACCTGGTTTGCCTGGAGTTGAGCCTTTGCGCAGACTGAAGATACACCAAATTCTTGTGGTCCGTGAAGATTATGAATGGATGGACTGCCCCTCCAGGAGATACTGCCACTCCTCCAGAGCCATCTTAATGGCCAGTATTTCCCGATCTCCAATTGAATAGTTGCATTCTGCGGGAGAGAATGATTTAGAGAAGAACCCACAAGGCACCAAGTGGCCCGAAGACGTCCGCTGGGAAAGGACCACCCCTGCTCCGGTGAAAGACGCATCCACCTCTAGGATGAAGGGCGTACTAACTATCGGCCGGTGTAAAATCGGGGCTGTAGCAAAGGACCGTTTCAGGGCAAGAAAGGCCTCTTCGACCTCTGAAGGCCAAACATTTGCTTTTGTCCCTTTTCGGGTCAGAGCGGAGATGGGCTTGGTCACTGAAGAGAAGTGAGGGATGAACTGCCTGTAATAATTTGCAAAACCCAGGAACCATTGGATGGCTTTTACTTCGACTGGACGTGGCCATTTGAGTACAGCAGATATTTTCTCGGGGTCCATCTTCACCCCAGAGTCCGTGATAATATGCCATAAGAAGGGCAATGAAGTTTGCTCAAACAGGCATTTCTCTAATTTAGCATAGAGTCGGTTCTCCCGTAGGCGATGCAGGACGAGTCGAACACCCCTCCTATGGGAGGATAAGTCAGGTGAAAAGACGAGGATGTCATCTAGATATACAACAACACATGAGTACAGCAGGTCTCGGAAGACCTCATTAACGAACTCCTGGAACACCGCCGTGGCATTGCAGAGACCAAAAGGCATGACCAAATACTCGTAATAGCCATCCTGAGTATTGAAGGCTGTCTTCCACTCGTCCCCGGCACAGATTCGAATAAAGTTATAGGCTCCCCGCAGATCCAATGTGGTAAGGATCCGGGCCCCTCTCAAACGGTCAAAGAGTTCAGGGATTAGCGGGAGAGGATACCTATTTTTGACTGTGATACTGTTCAAGCCTCAGTAGTCAATACACGGCCGAAGGGATCCATCTTTCTTCCGGACGAAGAAAAACCCTGCTCCAGCAGGAGAAGATGACTTCCGAATAAAACCCCGGGCCAAATTTTCCCGGATGTACTCAGACATGGCCGAGGTCTCCGCTGGAGATAGTGGATAGGTTCTCCCCCTGGGGGGAGTAGCTCCCAGAATCAACTCTATTGGGCAATCGTAGGACCGATGCGGCGGCAGGGTCTCTGCCTCTTTCTGGCTGAAGACATCGGCGTACAAATGATAAGTCGTGGGAAGCCCAGGAAGATTGGCAGGAGCTTGCAGTGATCCAGGACGAGGTACCGACAACAAACAGTGTTCATGGCAGCAGTGTCCCCAGCGTAGGATCTCCCCAGAGCACCAGTCCAGACGGGCTCATGTAAGCGTAGCTATGGTAGGCCGAGGAGCACGGCGTGGGACAATTTAGGCAGAACGTAAAAGGCAATCTTCTCACTGTGAAGTGCTCCAACTTGTAACTCCACCTCGACAGTGACCATAGTGATGGGTTCAGGTAGCAGTTTGCCATCCCCAGAGGCAATTGTGTGTGGATTTTCTAGAGTAACCACAGGAATCCGCAACTGGTCCACTTCCTTGAGCCGGATGAAGTTACCAGCCGCACCCGAGTCCACATACCCCTCCACAGATCTACGCTCCCGACCTAAAACAATTAGAGCCGAAATGGTAAGGGGCAGAGAGGAATCAATATCACCTAGGGAGGCCTCTCTTACCTGGCCTAGGTGGAGGCGTTTCCCGGCCTCTCTGGGCAAGTATGCACAAAATGATTGGCCCCGCTGCAGTAAAGGCATAACCCCTGCATCATTCTCTCCCTGCGTCGTTGCTCGGACAACTTTACTCGATCCACCTTCATGGACTCAGGAGCGGAATTACTAGGAGACGCTGGGGAGCGGGGAATGGGCCCTTGATATAGCCTAAAGGGTCTCCTCTCCCTAACTGACTCTCGGGAGCATTCTTGAAACCGTAAATCTATGCGGGTGGCTAGGGATATGAGATCCTCCAGGGTGGTCGGAGTGTCTCGGCCGGCAAGCTCATCTTTTATTTTGCCCGAGAGTCCCCTCCAAAAGGCCCCAACCAAGGGCTCTTTATTCCACCCTAGCTCAGAGGATAGTGTCCGGAAGCGGATGGCATACTGTCCTACAGTGAGAGATCCCTGACGGAGGTTAAAAAGAGCCTCAGTGGTAGAGGCCACGCATCCAGGCTCGTCAAATACCCTGCGGAAAGTATCCAGGAAGTTCTGTATGCTAGATATCACCGGGTCATCTCTCTCCCACAGGGGATTCACCCAAGCTAAGGCCTCCCCCTCAAGATGGGACACAATAAACGCTACTTTGGCTCAATCAGAGGGGTATTGCTGGGGCAGGAGCTCAAATTATAACCGGCACTGATTTAAAAACCCCCGACATAACTTGGGGTCACTGCTATACCTGGGAGGCTTTCCTAAGCGTGGTGGCGGGTGAGATGCGGGGTCCCGAGGTAGAGCCGAAGCGGCAGCAGAGGACTGAAGAGACAGAAGTCAGTCATCTACGGACGCCATGTAACTCAGAATGTGGGACTGGCCATCACGCTGCTGTGCAAGCTCCTGCTGGAGCCCCGCTAGCAACGGGATGTTCCCTGGGTCAGCAGTTTGTAAGGCAGAAAGCCGGGTGTCCATGGATTTCATGAAGGACATTATTCTAGTCTGGTTCTCCCGCAAAAAGAGCAATTCTTTCTGCGTAGCCGCGGAGGCACTAGCGGGGTCCATGGCCTGATTATGCTGTGATGACCAAGGAAGGCAACATCCGAGAGTGGACCCTCTGGATCGCGGAACTGGAGCTCCCGAGGGTGAGCGCGCCAGGTGGAGCCGACCCCTATACAGGGACCGTTAGGGGCAGACCCTCGGAAGACAGATACCGTGAGAGCTAGAACCAAGAGGGGCGACTCAAGGGACCAGAGAGCAACTGGGGGAACCAGAGCACAAGATGAAACGGAGATACAGGACGGGTCAGGAACATAGGGCAGAGTTCGGAGTACAGGACTGAGTGAGGAGTACAGGACAGAGGACGGAGTACAGGACTGAGTACGGAGTACAGGACTGAGTGAGGAGTAGAGGACGGAGAACGGAGTGCAGGACTCAGTACGGAGTACAGGATGGAGTACGGAGTACAGGACTGAGTACGGAGTACAGGATGGAATACGGAGTACAGGATTGAGTGAGGAGTACAGGACTGAGACGAGGCACAGAACGAAGTGAGGCACAGGGTACAGAAGGAGGTTGTCGGGAAGCCCCCTACAACTCGGCCAGAACTACCGCAAGGAACAGCACACGATAATCAGGCGTCTCCACCATCTTGGAGACGCCTGACATACCATACGCTGCTGGATGATTGGGCGGTCAGTGCCTCTGGGCGGGCGCTGCAGGGTTAAGAAACCTGCAGAGCGCGCGCCCACGGCCTAGGACGGGAGCAAGGAGGAGGAGGCGGGCACAGCGCGGCGAGACATGGGCTGGTGAGTAGAGGCGGCGGCGGACCCCGCCACTGCTGGAATGGCAGCAGTCACCGCCGCCGATGTGACAATGTAAAGGTAGAAAAAAGCTTTTCATCAATGAGAAGCAAAGGAGAGCCAGGCAGAAGTTTGCCAAAAAACATAAGGATTGGACTATAGAGGACTGGAGAAAGGTAATATTCTCTGATGGGGGTCTAGTTTTCAGCATTCCCCAACACCTGGTCGTTTAAAGGTTAGACGGAGACCTGCAGAAGCGTACAAGCCACAGTGTCTTGCATCCACTGTGAAATTTGGTGGAGGATCGGTGATGATCTTGGGATGCTTCAGCAAGGCTGGAATTCGGCAGGTTAATCTTTGTGAAGGACGTATGAATCAAGCCGCATATAAGGTTATCCTGGAAAATCAGTTGATTTCTTCTGCTCAGTCAATATTCCCCAACTCTGAGGACTGGTTTTCCAGCAGGGCAATGCACCATGCCAAACATCTAGGTCAATTAATGTGTGGATGAAGGACCACCACATCAAATCCCTGCCTTGTCCAGCCCAATCTCCAGACCTCAAACCCATTGAAAATCTCTGGAATGTAATTAAGAGGAAGATGGATAGTCACAAGCAATCAAACAAAGAAGAACTTCTTAAATGTTTGTACCAGGAGTGGTATAAGGTCACCCAAAAGCAGTGTGAAAGACTGGTGGAAAGCATGCCAGGACACATGAAAGCTGTGATTAAAAATCATGGTTATTCCACAAAATACTGATTTCTGAACTTTTCCTGAGCTAAAACATTAGTATTGTTATTTCTAAATGATTATGATTATGAACTTGTTTTCTTCGCATAATTTGAGGTCTGCAAGCACTGGATTATTTGTCATTTTGACCATTTCTCATTTTCTGAAAATAAATACAAAATCTAATACTTGGAAATTCTGAGACATGTTGTGTCAGTAGTTTATAGAATAAAAGAGCAATTTAACTGTTACTCAAAAATATACCTATAAAGAGAAAAATCAGACAGACTGAAAATTTTGCATTGGTCTCTTAATTTTTTGCCAAAGCTGTATATCAAAACTCATAAAATTAGATGTAAAACCCTCATACAATATAACAACCACATTATTAGTAAGGTACACATAAGCATCATTTACATTACCACACATAAATTGCATGCACATGAACACTAGGGGGAGCTCTCACTGTGTCACGCTAGCAACTGCAAAAATATTTTTCTTACTGTAAAACAGCTCTGCACAAAGCTGAATTTCACAGCCAATAAATGACAAGGTGAGATATGGTGGGCTGAATCATGCTAGCAACTGCTAACTTTTTTAACTGTGCAACAGCTTTGCACACAGAACAATTTCATCGCCACAAAATGACAAGGTGGGATATGGTGGGCTGTATCACGTTTAGTAATAGAATTTTTATTTTACTGTGCAACTGCTGTGCAGAAAGATGAATTTCACCATCACTAAATGACAAGGTGGGATATGGTGGGCTATATCACGTTTAGTAATAGAATTTTTATTTTACTGTGCAACTGCTGTGCAGAAAGATGAATTTCACCATCACTAAATGACAAGGTGGGATATGGTGGACTGTATCACGTTTAGCTAGTGAAAAAATTAGATTTAGAAAGGTCTACTCATGCAGACCTAGAAGCAATTCACAATACACTTCTATGAAATGTGCCCTGATGTCTTTGTGGACATCAGTAATGGCACAAAAAACTGCTGGAAGGTTGATTTCACAGCCACACAGGACACTAGCTGTCTAAACTATATGACTCAGAAACAATCGCCTAGCTAACTATACTTATATTAACAAAATGACGCTAAAACAAGATGTCTGCTCTTTGTATAAAGAGGGACATGTGATTTCAGCAGCCAATGACACAAGTTGTTGTGTCTGGAAATTGTGGATGTTTCCTGCGCTCTGGTTGGTTTGCCGCCATGTGCACACATAAAGTTAGAAAAAAATTTTTTTTTTACTAGCACGCCGCTCCTCTGAGCTCTCCCTACCTCTTCCTCTCATCAAACATGTGCCCCACGCTCCTCACATACCACCACTATTCTAGCCAAAGTGCTCAAAATAGTTTAGTGGCAACGCAAATATTTTCCCACACTCTTTACCAAATGTTAGTGAATTTTCCCTATTTTATAAAAATTTGCTTGTGTTTCTGATCACGAATCTGAATGTGCCATATTCGTGCCGAATTTATGTTTGGCGATCATTTTTCAAACATATTTGCTCATCTGTATTGCAGAAGCGTGGCCCGGTTAGCGGAGGCCAGGTAGGAATTTAAAAGAGAGTAATCTGTAAAAAATTGTGTATACTGTTGGAAATTCACTTTGTATTGCCATTGATGAAGTGCAGCTTGTGTGACACTTTCCAGCTATCTTTTCTTGTGCCTCCTATTGCTGTTATCACCATAAAATCTGCTAGTTGCATGTTCCATAAAACCCTCTTTTCTTCAATAATGCCCGTGTTTTGTTTCTGTCTTCTTATATACTGTACCATATTTCAACTCTGCCTAGTGGTGTCATTCTGGTACCACTACAAGTGGCGCTGCAAGCAGGGTATGGTCACAAAGATTGAGGCTGCCTAAAGGAACGGTAGTAAAGCTAATGTGAGTACCACGGGCAATGGTGAAACCCCTGTCAAAACCATCCCTATATGCACGTTGCTTATCCTACTGCCCAACTTTGCCAGAATATGGCACTCAGGAGCGGGCTGGGCCGGGTGGCAGAGAGGCAATTGCCTCCTGGGCTGGTCTCCTAGCAGCAGCTGTGGGCCATTCAGACACCCATTACTTCAGAAGCCACACTGTGTCTTCATTTGCTCTTCGCAACAAGCAGCATTATCCTGATTGGTGGAGCAGAGGTCACTCAAGGCTGCAATGTCCTTCCAGCTCTCTGATTGGTGGAGAAGCCGTCCCAAGGGGCTGTATTGTATTCTTCCTGCTCAGTGTGCTGCCATGCCAATCCAAGAGCAGGAAGCAGACAGTGTTGCACCGCTGAGGAGGCTGCAGGCTGCCTCACAACATGTGACAGTGTGAGTAGCTGCAGGCATTCAAGGGGGCTTGTGATAAGGTGTCTTTTTGCTTCTTAGTTGTTTGGGGGGTGCATGGGCGAAACTGAGCTGGAGGGGGACAGTTAGGGTACATGTCTGTCAGCCAGGCAGAAATAGGAGGGGAATTTTCTGTATGTCTCATTCTGTGTGATTAAAAGCAGTTTCAAGTCCTCAGTTCAGTGTATTCCTGTGTATGTTTGTGTGTATGTGTGTGTGATGACATATGTATATGTAATGTACATGCATGTTCTTGGTGAAGTGTGCATCAGTGTATGTGGTGAAATGTGTGAGCATATGTGGTGATATCTGTATATGTGCGTCTGTGTACGTGAACTGTGTATATGTGCAACCGTGTACGTGGTGACCTGCGTGGGTGAATGTGCACCTGGTGATTTGAGTGTGTATTAGTGTGTACATAGTGACATGAGTGGTATGTGGTGATATGGGTTTGAATGTGTACGTAATGTGTGTAAGAGTGTGCACGTGGTGACCTGTGTATATGTAGTGATGTGTGCATCCGTGTACATTGTGACGTATGTGAGTTTGCAAGGACGTATGTATATGTGCGTTCGTTTAAATGGTGATGTGCATATGAATGCATTTGTATGTGTGCATAGTGACATGTGTATGTGTGTGAGTATATACGTGGTGATGTGTGTGAGTTTGTGGTGACCTGTGTATGTGTGGGTCCATGTATATGGTAACGTGCATGTGTCTGTGTATGTGGTGATGTTTGTGCCTTTGTGATGACCGGTGTATGTCTGCATCTCATGTACATGGTAACATGCATGTGTATGTTGTGGTTTGAGCCTCTGTGGTGACGTGTGTGTGCATCCATGTACATGATAACATGCGTGTGTCTGTGTACATGGTGATGTTTGTGCCTCTGTGGTGACGTGTGTATGTGTGCATCCGAGTATATGGTAACATGTGTGTGTCTGTGTACGTGGGGATGTTTGTCCCTCTGTGGTGACGTGTGTGTGTGTGCATCCATGTACATGATAACATGCGTGTGTCAGTGTACGTGGTGATGTTTGTGCCTCTGTGGTGACGTGTGTATGTGTGCATCCATGTACATGATAACATGCGTGTGTCTGTGTACATGGTGATGTTTGTGCCTCTGTGGTGATGTGTGTATGTGTGCATCCATGTACATGATAACATGCGTGTGTCTGTGTACATGGTGATGTTTGTGCCTCTGTGGTGACGTGTGTATGTGTGCATCCGAGTATATGGTAACATGTGTGTGTCTGTGTACGTGGGGATGTTTGTCCCTCTGTGGTGACGTGTGTGTGTGTGCATCCATGTACATGATAACATGCGTGTGTCAGTGTACGTGGTGATGTTTGTGCCTCTGTGGTGACGTGTGTATGTGTGCATCCATGTACATGATAACATGCGTGTGTCTGTGTACATGGTGATGTTTGTGCCTCTGTGGTGATGTGTGTATGTGTGCATCCATGTACATGATAACATGCGTGTGTCTGTGTACATGGTGATGTTTGTGCCTCTGTGGTGACCTGTGTATGTGTGCATTCATGTACATGATAACATGTGTGTGTCTGTGTACATGGTGATGTTTGTGCCTCTGTGGTGACCTGTGTATGTGTGGACTTCGGCTTCCCAGGTTTCCTTGGCTATATCTAAGAGACCACGCGGATGTCGGCCATACAGCAGCTCGAAGGGCAAGAACCCCGTGGAGGTCTGGGGAACTAAACGGATAGAAAACAGTAGATACGATAGGAGACAATCCCAGTCTCTACCGTCTTTCTCTACGGCTTTTCTTAGCATACTATTCAGCGTCTTCTTAAATTTTTTAACAAGGCCATCTGACTGAGGATGATACACTGAAGTCCTCAGCTGGGAGATTTGCAGAACCTTGCACAACTCCCTCATCACCTTGGTCATAAAAGGTGTCCCCTGGTCGGTCAGGATCTCCTTCAGCAAACCCATCCGGGAAAACACATGGACCAACTCGCGGGCTATACGCTTCGCAGAGGAATTTCTCAGGTGAATTGCCTCAGGATAGCGTGTGGCATAGTCCAGGATGACTAATATATACTGATGGCCCTGGGCTGACTTAACTAAGGGACCGACCAAGTCCATGGCAATTCTCTCAAATGGCACCTCAATAATGTGCAATGGCACAAGGGGGCTCTGGAAATGAGGGGTGAGGGCAGTTAACTGACATGTAGGGCAGAACCTGCAATAGTTAACTATTTCCCGGTGACACCCAGGCCAATAGAATTTCTGCAAAACCCGTTCCTGCATTTTTTCTACCCCCAGGTGTCCCCCCAAGATGTGTGAATGGGCCATGTCCTACACTTTCTGTCTATAGGGGCCTGGTACTATTAACTGCTCTACCAACTCCTCCCTTATTTTTGTGACCCGGTATAACAACTCCCCACTTATCATAAAATAGGGGAACCTTGTGTCTGCTCCCGGCTCTTGTGCAACCCCATTAATGACGGTGACATTGTTCAAGGCTTTTCTCAGTGTTGGGTCCCTATATTGGGCAGTCCCAAAATTCCCACTGCCACCTCTAACTCCGGAATGTCAGATACAGGGGACCCTTCCTCCTCATCCCCCACAAGGACACACAAAGGAAACCCGTCTGCCTCTGGTGATGGCGATACCTTATTAGGGTGCATTGGTTCCCTGCTCTTGCTAGCAATCTCAGATCCATTACCACACAGCCCCAAAACAGACAGAAATCCCGGCCTATAATTATAGGATGCAACAAGTCCCGAACGACGCCAACATTCATGCGCCATTTCAATGTTCACCTTGGTCATAGGGTAGTCCTTTGCATCACCATGAATGCACAGAACGCCGACCTTTTTACCCGGGAGTAGGTTGAGAGGAACAGTGGCCCTTACAAGGGTCACTAGGCTCCCGTAGTCCAGAAGCGCCATTGCTGCTCGACCGTTCACCTTCATGGGACACTCTTGTGGCCCCTCGTTAGGTGGCGAATTCACACAGCAGGCTGGATATGCATAGTATGAACTATGGCGTCCCATGCTGCAGTCCATCTGCTCAGTGGTCTGGGGAAAATGGGCAGCTATATGTCCTGGCCCCTGGCAACTTCAACAAATATCACCCATGGGGACCTTGGGCACTGCCTTCCCCGCCCCCTTTTGACCTTGAAGCCCCACCCCTTTTTGGGACTCCGCCCCCTGATGGGACCCCCAATACGGAATGGGCTGCTTCCCCAAGGGGCCTTCCATCCCCTGGTATCTCTCGACCAGCCCGACAAGTTCATCGTCATTTTGGGGATCAAGCTGGGCAACCCAAGTCTGTAGGGGTCTCGGCAGGGAATGCAGAAACCGATCCATCACCACTCGCTCTACCATCTGTGTAGGCATAGAAGACTCTGGCTGCAGCCATTTCTAGACCAGGTGCAACAGGTTGAACATTTGGGAGCACAGTAGTTTGTCCCGGTGATAGGCCCAGCGATGAACTCGCTGTGCCCTGACAGTCATTGTCACCCCCAAATGTGCGAGAATCTCGGCTATTAGTTTGGGACACTCCTTGGCATCTTGCAAAGTCAAATCATAGTATGCCTTCTGGGGCTCCCCCATCAGGTATGGGGCCAGTACCTCTGCCCACTGCTCTGGCTGAAGTTTTTCCCTCTCAGCCACCCTCTCAAACACTGTCAGGAAGGCCTCAACATCATCCTCAGGGGTCATTTTTTGTAATGCACATCTTACCACCTTCCTGACGTGGGTGTCATCAGCTAGACCAGGGGTTGGGGCGCTCATCCTGCCCTGAATGGCGGTTGCCAGAAGCTGCATCTGCTGTCGTTGCTCCTGCTGGCTCTGCTGGATCTGCTGTAACAACAGCCTGTTGGTCTCCTGTTGCTGTGAATGGGACTGGACCAGGTGTTTCAGCAGCTTCTCCTTTATTCCAGGTAGTGCTTGCTGCCTTGCTGCAAGCACTACCCAGGACATGCAGCAACTGTCTCAAGTCTCTGCTGGGAACGCTGCCCGCATGTCTAGCACCAATTGTAGGGATTTCACTCGCTTAGGTGCAACAGGTGGCAATCAGGAGGCACGTTCCATGTAAAGTTCATAGGGTTTATTGCTTCATAAACCAAAACAGCACATCACCAAAAGAAGCAGCCTTCAGCTCAGGAGGAAAATACATAAATGTCCATTCCTTCAGGCTCAGTCCTGGAGCCTCACACAGGAGGCTTTTCCCTCCTCACATACAGCTCTGTGTTTCAGGAGCAGTCTAGTTATAAGGGTATAGCCACACCCACAAAGCCAGCAGCTGACTAGTCACATGATTGTGACCTCACCAAAGGTCCTTGCAGTACATTAGAGGTATAGTAATATCCATTATGCCTTATATTACGGAGACAAGCCATCTCTGAGACACATATCTCCCATCGACTATACAACCCTTAGCCACGCCACAAGGGTGAAACAGCTACTGCAGGGTATCTCCAGGCAAAGTGCTTTTGACCGGCTGCAGCAGAGATGCAAAAGTGTTAATTATACTTATTCTCGTATTTATTTATTCAGGACTTGTTACCAGATCATTACAGGAAAACAAAATAGGTGAAATAGATAATATAGTTACATTGTCCATATCAAAGTTTGAACGCTTCTTTCCATCGATTCTGAATGGTGAAAGGCGTCTGTCTCTGTCAAAAGAATCGTAGAAGCAACATGTGGCTAACTTACATATCAGCTGTCCAGTCAATGTAGTGGCCGAAGAGAGTGAAGAAGAGAGAGCCCCTCCTTCCTGCAGGCCATGTATTATATACGTCCCACAGAGCATCTGTTCTCTCTATATAGGGTTGACATTTACCATGAGCTAAATACAGAAATAACCTGTCAGCTAAAAGCAATGTGCTCGGTATAGAACTGAGAATAAGAATAAACTGAATAACTAATATTTAACAATTCGCCCTTTTTAGGGTGACAGACATCAATTGGAACCCTCAAAGTAGATAAGTTCATCTTTAGGATAATAAGATCTTGTTTCTTCTTTTCTTCTTCTTTGGAAAAATAATTAAATATCAATAATAATAATAATAATAATAATATCAGATTATTGTTATAGATACTCAATAACATAATGATGTGAATTCATGTTATGGTAAGCCGTGACCAATATTCATATAAAATATATATATATATATACTTCCCTAAATCTAAATTGAAGCATCTCAGGTCCAGTCATCATCTGGTCTTCATTTTGATGTCTTCTGTCTTCTTCTTGGTTCTTTTAAAACACAGTCTTTATATAATAATTCCTTTGAAATAGAATGTAGATGTTGTTGAGACTGTGTGTCATGTGTCAATCAAAGTCCATAAATTCAAATGTTGATAAGAAAACAAAGTCCATAGATGAAATGTAGCTTTACCCCTTAGCGACCGCCGATACGCCTTTTAACGGTGGTATTTATCTGTACTAAAACCACAGCGCCGCTAATTCACGGCGCTGTTGGGAAAGTGAATAGCGCCCCCCAGTGTCGGATTTTCTCCGGGGTCTCAGCTGCCGGGGGTATCCGAGACCCCAGAGAACATGAATCGGTCGGTTTTTACAGACCCCGCTTTTGCGATCACTGTTATTAACCCTATAACGGCGACCGCAAAAAAAAAGCCGCGATTTTACATTTAATTTTTCTTTCCTCTGATGTGATCGCACATCAGAGGAGAGAGAAAGAGGGTCCCCGATCCCCCCCGGTACCTATCCGTGGTCCTCTGTCCCCTCCCAGTGGTCCTGCGTCCCGCCGACGTCCTCCGGTGGGCTCCGCCATCTTGGATCCAGGGAAAATGGCGGGCGCATGCGCAGTGTGCCCGCCGGGAATCTGCCGGCTCCGGCTGGCAGATTCCATTGATTCATTTTGATCACGATGATAAACTATCATCGTGATCAAAATAAACAAAATAGTACATAACCCCCCTGTTTATCACCCCCTTAGTTAGGCCAACATAGCGAAATAAAGAAAATATTTTTTTTTCAGTTTTCCATTAGGGTGAGGGTTAGGGCTAGGGCTAGGATTAGGGTTGGGCTAGGGTTAGGGTTAGGGTTGGGCTAGGTTTAGGGCTAGGGTTAAGGTTGAGCTAGGGTTGGGGTTGGGCTAGGGTTAGGGCTCGGGTTAGGGCTAGGGTTAGAATTAGGGTTGGGGCGAACTAGGATTAGGGTTAGAATTAGGATTAGGGATTAGGGTTGGGATTAAGGTTAGGGTTGGGATTGGGGTTAGAGGTATGTTGGGGTTAGGGTTGGAGCAAGAATTGAGGGGTTTCCACTATTTACCAACTTTGGGGGTCTAAAAATTGGGTCTAAAAAAAAAATCACTTTTGTGGAAATATAAAAGACTTTTTATTTTCACGGCTCTGCGTTTATAAACTTCTGTGAAGCGCTTGGGGGTTCAAAGTGCTCACTGCACATCTAGATAAGTTCCCTAATGGGTCTAGTTTCCAAAATGGGGTCACTTGTTGGAGGTTTCCACTGTTTAGGCCCATCAGGGGCTCTGCAAATGCAACATGATGCCCGCAGGCCATTCCATCAAAGTCTGCATTCCAAAATGGCACTCCTTCCCTTCCAAACTCTCCCATGCACCCAAACAGTGGTTTCCCCCCACATAAGGGGTATCAGCATACTCAGGACAAATCACACAATAACTATGGGGGTATGATTTCTCCTCTTACCCTTGTAAAAATAAAAATTTGGAGGCGAAAAGATCATTTTTGTGGAAAAAAATGGATTTCTTATTTTTACGGCTCTACGTTATAAACTTCTGTGAAGCACTTGAAGGTTCAAAGCGCTCACCACACATCTAGATAAGTTCCTTTGGGGGGTCTAGTTTCCAAAATGGGGTCACTTGTTGGAGGTTTCCACTGTTTAGGCACATTAAGGGCTCTTCGAACGCAGCATGGCATCCGATCTCCATTCCAGCCAATTCTGCGTTGAAAAAGTCAAACGGCGCTCCATCCCTTGCGAGCTCTGGTGTGTGCTGAAAAAGTGGTTTACCCCCACATATGGGGTATCGGCGTATTCAGGAGAAATTGTACAACAAATTTTGTGGTTGGTTTTCTCTTTTAACACTTGTGAAAATAAAAAAAATTGGTTCTGAAGTAAATTTTTTGCAAAAAAAAGTTAAATGTTAATTTTTTCCTTCCACATTGCTTTAGTTCCTGTGAAGCACTTAAAGGGTTAATAAACTTCTTGAATGTAGTTTTGAGCACCTTGAGGGGTCTAGTTTTTAGAATGGTGCCACTTTTGGGTATTTTCTGTCATGTACACCCCTCAAAATGACTTTAAATATTATGTGGTCCCTAAAAAAAATGGTTTTTTAAATTTTGTTGTAAAAATGAGAAATCGCTGGTCAAATTTTAACCCTTATAACTTCCTAATAGAAAAAAAATTTGCTTCCAAAATTGTTGTGATGTAAAGTAGACATGTGGGAAATGTTATTTATTATGAAATTTTTGTGACACATCTCTCTGATTTAAGGGTATAAAAATTTAAAGTTTTAAAATTGCAAAATTTTCAAAATTTTCGCCATATTTCTTAAGACTTATCGAAGAAATTTTACCACTAACATGAAGTACAATATGTCTCGAAAAAACAGTCTCAGAATCAGCGGGATCCATTAAAGCGTTCCAGAGTTATAACCTCATAAAGGGACAGTGGTCAGAATTGTAAAAATTGGCCTGGTCATTAAGCTGCAAACTGGCTCTGTTGCTAAGGGGTTAATATCTGTGCAGTGTCACCTTTAAAGACCTGGCTTACATTGGCTCGCCTTGGATATTTCTGGAATTCTCCATGTCATCTGCACTGGTGTTTGAACAGGTGTGATGTCTTTGGTCAGCAAAGCAAGGGTTAAAATTACTCTTCCTTGCTAAACATAGTACCATAACCAGTCCTCAGTCCTAATGCACAGGACACTTGTCAGGGTTGTAGCTTCCTGACAATTACCTTATTATTCACCAGCTTTCATCGAAGCTTTGCAGGTGATAGGAAACCACTGGAACTTGATAACACAGTTCATCTCAGCATCATAGGATCATCGTTCTCTGCAATCGTGGTTGTCAGTGATAGATGCTGCAGGTGTCAGTGATGAAATGAATTGTTATTGACACAGTCCATTATTCTCAGAAATCATATAGTATTTTTACCTTCTGAGACTTCTGGATAGTGGCTTTTTCTTCTTGCAACTTTTAAGAATCAATTGAATTTAGAAATATAAAAAGTCTTTATTAACGTCTCAGTATCTTGCTTGAAGTCTTCATTCCCTATTCTATACCAAATCTGGTTATCTTCCTAACCTATAATGTCACAGCGTACCATAGCAGTCAGTAATATCCATATAATTATCAGAATATTAATATGCAATTCATATTTGGAATAATAAATGATAATACATTATTAACCATATTAACCATATTCTTCATGTGATAGAGCGTTTTTATGTCATGGGTGTAATTACCTTTTGAAACCATAGATGTCAGTGTGTTTTATGTAACAAGTGTTTTCATCTTTATTACTAAAACTTTATTAATAGAATATATTTATTAGACCAATAATAGATAAGAATATATATCCATGAACCAAAATAAGAACATCTGAGTGAATACAATGAATGAAATAATTGATGTACATAACTCAGAATTGAAACATTTTTCCCTTATAATGGAACCATATCATCGCTATATTTAATGAAGCAATATTCTCATACTAGACATTACTTTATTAAATATTGATGTTTTTTCTTTGATTGAGAGAAAAAATAAAAATTTAAGAATTAAAAATAAAAATAAAGTAAGAATAATAAAAATTGAAAATGAAAAATAAAAATAAAAATTAGGACTTTATATGTTGAAGACAAATGCAGAGTAGTTATGTCCTCATTAACATATACCCTTAATATTTCCATGATCTGGATTATTTCATATTTGTCATAAACTTGTGTTACCAAAATATTCAAATTATGCAACTTTGCATGTTATACTCTTCTTAATGTAAAGAAATGAATCTTTATAATATTTAATGTTATTATACCCAGTATTTATACCATTGTGCCTTATTCATATATCTTCTTTATTAAAATGTTTGAAGAGGTATTAATCAAACGTGATGATGTAATCAGGATCAAAAACACATTTCCCCCTTAATACCAAAAAGTATTGTTTTATGAAATAATTCATTTATCAAACCAAAATTATTTGTGTAAATTCTATACTTGCTTTATACCATATATTTGTCTGAAGATGTGCACCCATCTATGTAACCATTAAAAAATAAAATTGAATATCATAAATTTATCCTTTGGAAAAAATTAATTTAAATGTAGATTTTCTTAAACCATTTTGATGTGATTACAATTATCCACAATTAAGTAAATGAAGAAATAATTACTAAAGAAATATAGAAATATATGTTGTGTAGATAATATTTCATTATGTATCTTAATATTCTAATAATTTAACTGATTTGCATTATTTCCCATAAGACATAGTTTTTTGGTTTCTCCTAACATACCATGTCATCATGAGGCCTCTCACACATCACACATACCACGTTATTCTCTCAGCAGCTGCTCATCCTTATCTGTCACTCAGACTGTGACACATATAAGTTCACACCACAGATTCCACATGCAAAAGGTATGAATACATGAATTTTAACCCAAATTATTGTATCCTAATTATCAATGCGCATCATTATAATTTGTTATAACTAACCGTAGTTAGTTACTATGCCCGGGCAGCGCCGGGCTCTTTAGCTAGTATTATATAGAGAGCTCCTATGTATAATGTCACTGGTGATTGCTATATTTCCTGTTGGAGCGCCCCACAGGGCCTTAGGTTACTCGGTACTGGGCCCGTTGACTTCAATGGGGGATGTCACGGTGGCAGTGACCCGGTCCGTGGCCCTGGGAGTCCAGTAATAAAATTAAGGAAAGTTGTGTGATGTTGAAGTGTGACGCCAATGAGTGGCCGATGCTGTGGTTTTGGTCCTCTGGGGCCGATGGTGACGCAGCAAAGAATGGTTCTGCTCCCCACGGGTGGAGCGGGGCCCCAGGGCAAAGATATTTGATTAATGGTTCAGATGGCGGTGAACGTTGGGGTGCATAGAAATAAGAGGACACAGAAAGGTGCAGGTTTCACCTTTTACTTGCAAGTGGTTGCAATCTGGGGTAACACATACAGGTGACGGATTGAGTCCAGCTCACCTGGAGGCATTCAGGGGATCCACCCTGCCAGGTGGGGTTTGGGACCTTCCTTCTGCGCTTTGTTTTCGGGTCCCTGCTGTTTGTAACTAAGCTGCGACCCTCTCTGGTGTGATGGTTTCTAACCTGTCTGGCTGACAGCGTGAGCCTATATCACGGGTATTGTCCTTTTCACAGTCAGACCCTGGCTCTTGATCTGCTGCCGTGCCTTCAGGTGTTCAATGTCGCTAAGGAACTTGCAGTCCCCTGTACTTCCAGATTCGGCGATCAGGGCATAAAGCTCCTGTTGTTAGGCGTCGGGTTCCGGGCACTGCACAGCGGGAATCCCGAGTCTTGCCATCAACCATCTCCCATTCCCCTCTGGCCGCAGTGGAGCCTGCTCAGCAGACTCCACGATCCCGGCGTTCTGCCCACACCAGCATTGTGGGTTCGGTTGCAGCTACCACCTCTGGTCCAGTTATGGCAATGCAGCCTGGCCAGCAGCAAAAGACTCCAGAGTCTAAGTCTTTCCTTCGGTCCACTGAGCATGCTTCATGAGGCGATCTCCCATTGGGATTCTGGAGTCACATGTTCAGATCCTTCTCCAGTTCTGATTGGTCCATCTGGAGGATCAGGAAGGTCCCGGAAGGGCACGGCTATAAAAGGTTTGCATGGCCGCCCCGCCATGCGCTATGATAGACTCTGAGGCTATAGTACTTAGTGTATGCATGATGATGGATGACTGAGCCTGGTGACTGACACATTATAATTCTCCCTCCTTGGATATTACGCATGAGTTAGGGTTAGGAAATAGAGTCAGCTCAATAGCTCGGACACTGCACAGCGCCGCAGTGTTATCCTCATCTACCTTCAGCGCCTAGTGTGTCGGCCAGTAGTGACCTCCTCGACACTGCTACCACAGCATCCGCCACAGTAACGCCGTGCGCCATGTGAGCGCTTTCCAGCACTGTTGTTAGGCTGGATAGTGGCGTCCGTCAGGGCGGACATTGCACCCCTCATAAGCAGTGGTTCACACCACTGTGACGTAAACAGGTTGCTGTTTGCCGGCTGGCACGTGCTACGTGAAGCAACAGAGTTCGTGCCTGCTAGCACCGGGTCAGGGGTTACCTACCGGTGTCTGGCTTTTCTCTTACACTCCTTCCCCTCATTGTTTAGCAGCAGTTGGTCACCTCTGCACGGTGGGCCCGAGCTGTGAACGCACCCCTTATATTATTTCATCTTTATTTATTTGATGCGTTCCGCCAGCCCGTAACACCTGTTCAGCCTAGGACTCTGGCATCCTCTTTTTATATCAGCGCTTCACTCTGGGGTCAGCTATACGCAATTTTAGCTTCCCCAGACCCTCTTGTCTCAGTTCCTCCCCTTCCCCTCTTCACAGATCAACTCCCCGTGTCCAACTGATTGTCGTGTCATGAGCTCAGCTGCTCTCATTTCCATGACAACTCGCTTGTTTGCTCTCTCAGCTGACTACTGGCTGACTCACTATCCCCATCTGCTGGCCAGAATTTATCAGGCAGCTCCCCTTTCTGACCTGCAGCAGGAATTGTCATGTAATCTATGTTACCTGGCATGGGGGCCCCCCTCCTGCCTCCAGGCATGACTTCACCCCTTAGAGGGAGGCAATGTCACTGTGGCAACCAGACTCTGGGGTGTCACACCTGAACACTTACACTATACACTGTATACTATATACAGAGCTCTTGTGTATAATGTCACTGGTGGTAATAACAGTGTTGTTAGTATTGTGGTTTGTATTCATGATCAGTATTGTAGTATTTGGTCATTATGTGGTTGTAATTTGTAGTCTGGTCACGGTGTGGTGGTATTTGTCACAGGTATGTGGTATTATTCGGTCACTATTTGGTGGAATATGTCATCCAGTTATGGTGTGGTGGTATTTCTCCTTGTATGTGGATGTGGTATTACTTGGTCACTCTATGCTGGTAAATTGTGGTATTATTCAGTTACTATGTGGTTTGTTCATGGTGTGGCGTGCTTATTATGGTAAAATCCTGGAGGGTTTTCTAAGAGATACTATACTGGAGTATCTGGAGAAGAATAACCTTATGACCCAATATCAACATGGGTTTACAAGGGACCGTTCCTGTCAGACTAATCTGATAAGCTTTTATGAAGAGGTAAGTTCTGGACTGGACCAAGGGAATGCAGTGGACGTGGTGTACATGGACTTTTCAAAAGCTTTTGATACGGTGCCACAGAAAAGGTTGATACATTAAATGAGAACAATGGGGATAGGGGAAAATATGTGTAGGTGGGTTAAGAGCTGGCTCAGGGATAGGAAACAAAGAGTGGTTATTAATGGAGCACACTTGGACTGGGTCACGGTTAGCAGTGGGGTACCACAGGGGTCAGTTTTGGGCCCGCTTCTTTTTAACATATTTATTAATGACCTTGTAGGGGGCATAGAGAGTAGAATTTCAATATTTGCAGATGACACTAAACTCTGAAGGGTAATCAATACAGAGGAGGACAATTTTATATTACAGGAGGATTTATGTAAACTAGAAGCTTGGGCTGATAAATGGCAAATGAGCTTTAATGGGGATAAATGTAAGGTCATGCACTTGGGTAGAACGAACAAGATGTATAATTATGTGCTTAATTGTAAAACACTGGGCAAAGCAGTCACTGAAAAAGACCTGGGTGTATGGGTGGACGACAAACTCACATTTAGCGGCCAGTGTCAGGCAGCTGCTGCAAAGGCAAATAAAATAATGGGATGCATTAAAAGAGGCATAGATGCTCATGAGGAGAACATGATTTTACCTCTATATAAGTCACTAGTGCGACCACACTTAGAATACTGTGTACAGTTCTGGTCTCCGGTGTATAAGAAAGACATAACTGAACTGGAGCGGGTGCAGAGAAGAGCGACCAAGGTTATTAGGGAACTAGGGGGTCTGCAATACCAAGACAGGTTATTACACTTGGGGTTATTTAGTTTGGAGAATCGAAGGCTTAGGGGTGATCTTATTACAATGTATAAATATATGCGGGGACAATACCAAGACCTTTCTAATGATCTTTTTACTCTTAGACCTGTGACGGGGACAAGGGGGCATCCTCTACGTCTGGAGGAAAGAAGGTTTAAGCATACTCACAGACGCGGATTCTTTACTGTAAGAGCAGTGAGACTATGGAACTCTCTGCCATATGATGTTGTAATGAGTGATTCCCTACTGAAATTTAAGAAGGGACTGGATGCCTTTCTTGAAAAGTATAATATTACAGGGTATATTCACTAGTTTCCTTAATATTGCGTAGATCCAGGGAGCTAGTCTGATTGCCGTATGTGGAGTCGGGAAGGAATTTTTTTCCCCAATGTGAAGCTTACTGTTTGCCACATGGGTTTTTTTTGCCTTCCTCTGGATCAACATGTTAGGGCAAGTTAGGATAGGATATGGGTTGAACTAGATGGACTTAAAGTCTCCCTTCAACCTTAATAACTATGTAACTATGTAACTATGTAACTATGTAACTATTCCTTGTATGTGGTATTATTCGCTTACTATGTGGTTTGATTACGGTGTGGTGGCATTTTTTGACTGTAAGTGGTATTATTGGTCTTGGTATAGTGAATTGTGTTTGTCATTTGTTCTCTCTGATATTAATTAGAAGATTCTTTATTTCCATTAGAGATTAAATACTTGGAACCACAGCAGCAGAGATGCACTTACAGGGCTTCTCATGTGAAAAAAAGTAATCACATCTCCAGAGGATAAATGATAATGCATTGATTGGGGGGTCTGACTGCTTGGACTCAATTGGCAGAATGTGGAACTTTTATCCCCACTAGACTTGAGCAGCATGTTCAACTTGATCACTGATCCATCCATTCACTCTGAAAGCATTTGTTTGTTTTTTTTCAGTGTTTATAATTCTACACTGAATTTGTACACCACAATAACATTAGGTCTTTATCTATCCTTATCCCGTGTTTATCCTTATCCTGTGTTGTAGCACTTTTGCTGGTGCCCCTGCACAGTGTTCCCTTCTCTCTCCGTGGAGGGATGCTGGCTTACTCACTGCCCCAGTCCCTGGAGTGCTCCTGCCTCCTGTCACTTCCTGGTGTGCATATCGCACTGTGTTTTGGCGGTGTGCCTAGTGCTTAAAGGGGCAGTGCGCGCACATGGTAAAAATATCCCCCGCTGTCAGCTAGGAGGTAATAAGTTAATGTGATCATCTGAAAGGTGTCCACCAGCCAATAGATGGGAGGCATCTTGTATAATAGGCACCCTCCCCAATAGGGTGGTGTCTGAGAAACCACAGTAGTTACTGTTAGTTAGCACCTCAGCTGTGCCACAGGCAAATTCAGCATAATCCTAGCCAAACACTGAAATATTCACTCATATCTAGTGGCGACTCCAAGTTGGGTCTACATCTGGTGGGTTAGCTGCAGTGAAAGGGGTGACCATGCCCATTATACTACTTCTACTCTGGGGAAATTGGTGACACTTTAGTGGTGTCTGCCCCTAATTTTTGAAATATTTAGAATCCAAGTTGGGTCTCGTTCATGTGTGTTGCCTTTATTTGGCAGAGCAGCAGGCCTATACCTGTCACTCATCCACCTATTACTGATCAATATTTAAGTAATAAATGCTGTTCCAAGTCCTGTCCCAGACCCTATCCCATACATATATGCTGCACAATTATACTATTTGTACTCTAATTCAATTGATGTCACTTTTTCTGGGGTCTGCCCCTAATTTGAGCTGTTTTGGAAGCTTTTGTCCTCCCCCTAAAGTTGTTGTCATTGCGTTTGGTTTTGACTCTAACTGAATTCAGTGGGTTTCAGATAATTGCTGTGAACTTGTCAGCGAACATCGGGAAGTTCGCCGAACCTAACCGAACCGACCTTAAAAGGCTCGCTTATCTCTAGTCATGAGCATCAAACTTTGAGGCTCTAGCTTTCCAAAATCATGGGCAAAGATTTCTCTCGTAGCCTGAGGAGTCGCCATCACTGATTTCCTTTCAAACATCACTGACAACTTTTGTAAAAGTGAAAATAAAGCAACAAAAGCCAAATGCATGTGCTTCTAATCAAGAAAGAGTGGAGCATACTTAGGGAACATAAATTAACCATTTACAACCCTGGAAATATCACTAAATGATAAAAAGTTTAACTCACCATGATTAACAAAAGACCAGTGCCATAAATGTAGAAATATATGACAACCTAAGAGCCCTTATTGTCATCAATAAAGAATTATATATTTTTGTCAATTGTGTAAAAATATTTTGGGGTGATTAAATTAATGATTTCAGTTCTAGCATTTGTCTAATTAATTATACTTATATATTTCTTTGGTTGGTTTCTGTCGGATTACTCATACAAATGGATAATGCTTCATTATTCATTTACTTTAATTTAAGATAATTTCTAGTTTAAAACGATTGTCCACCATTGGACTGCCCCTAATTAACCAGTTCAGTGCCCCAGTTAAAATAAAAACAGGAGATATATCAAACAGTGGCTCCATTCAGACATGAAATGATATTGTCATTTTTAATGAGCCGCAAATGACTTGCTGCAGCTCCATACTTTGTCAGGGTGGACATCGACTCTTAGGCCAGGGTCACATTTGCGAGTGTGATGCGAGAAACTCTTTCGAGTCTCTCGCATCAATACCCGGCACTCGGGACTGGAGTGTGAGGCTGCATAGAAATATATGAAGCCGCACACTTCGGTCACAAGTGCCGGCGGCAGTGCCGGGTATTGATGTGAGAGACTCGCATGAGTTTCTTGCATCACACTAGCAAGTGTGACCCCGGCCTTAGGAAATAATTAGGTCTGCAGGCACTCAATGGCTGTTCATTGGCTGCAGCCTGCATCTGACACAACAATGTCACGTTACTTTCCATGAACAGGGGTGCAGACATCATTTGAATTGTGGGAGGTGAGTATAGATTTTTATTTTAATTTGGGTCTGACTTGATTAAGCTGAGTTGTTCAACCCTTTTAATGTCTTAAGCTAAGCACGTGATTATAGAAAGCTGCCACTAGGGGGAGAGAAAACACTTTGAAAATGAAGTATGTGGAATGAAAACTAGCATAACTCCAGGTCACCATCAAGATAGATCATTTAGAGAATGGTGAAAGAGAGAGGATTTTCATTTTTCATTGTTTATGGGAAAGCCTGAAGATTATGAAGGTAATCCAGATGATATCTTAATATTATAGCTGAACAGATAGATTTGTTGTAGATCTTCAGGCACAGGCTTTCTCATAATGCCTTGAAGCTATCACATCATATCGTATGGTCTAGCACAACAAAACAAGGGGAACGTTATAGCTTAAATATGAGATATGGACTGTCCAAGCAGCACCATTTTAGAATTTTACTTCAAGATAACATGTGTACGCAATACAACAACCATGTTGGCTGTTGTCGCAACTTACTTTCTACACATGCACCTTATAGCAACATGGTTTTTAGGTTTACATTATACTTGTCAAAGAAGGAGAATTTAAACAAAAAATATATAAAAAATACTAAAAAAGGTTACATTTTTGCAAAACTGGCATGCTAGTCCAGTTTAATAAGTGTACACGTCACAACACTACAGATGTTGGTTGCCACATCTTTAGGTTCTCTGCGTGTACATATGTGGTGACAAAGGTTTTTACAATTTTCGGGAAGGGAAGAATTGCAACTGTTATGGCAAGGCTATCATATATTCTCTTTTATTTACATTAGAATAAATTTGACGAGTGCCAGAAAACCAAGACACCCCTTGTGTCTTCCCCAAAAGCTCTCCTAAGAAAAAGGTCCCCTTGATAGTATATGGTGCCTAAAGCCAAGGATGGTTAATTGAACGCTTTTGGACCGACCATTTAAATTCAACCCAGGAATCACTGAATGAAGACCTTAATAGACTAGGGATTGACAAAATGCCAAAATAGAACACCGGATAAACCAACATTGATATGTATCTGGAGCGCCCCACAGGGCCTTTGGTTACTCGGTACTGGGCCGGTCAGGTTCTTTAAAGGGGATGTCACGGTGGCAGTGACCCGGTCCATGGCCCTGGGTGTCCAGTAATTAAAACAGTAGATAATTATGTGGTGTTTGGTCGTGACGCCACCCGTGGTGTTCGGCAATGGGCGGCCGACGCTGCGGTTTTGGTCCACTGGGGCTGTTGATGACGCAGCAAAGATGGTTCAGCTCCCCACAGGTTGTGCAGGGCCCTAGGGCAAATATATTTTATTGTTCAGATGGTGGTGAACGTTGGGGTGCTGAGGAAAAGTGAAGGACACAGAGAAGTGCAGTTTTATTTACCTTTTACTTGAACGTAAATGCAATCTGGAGTACCACATACAGATGATGGAGGCATTCAGGGGACCCACCCTGCCAGGTGTGGTTGAGGACCTTCCTTCTGCGCTCTGTTTTTGGGTCCCTGCTGCTTGTAGCTAAGCTGCGTCCCTCTCCTGCATGATGATTGCTAACCTGTATGGCTGACAGCGTTAGCCTATATCACGGGCACTGTTTTGTTCACTGTCAGCCCCGGGCTCTTGGTCTGCTGCCGTGCTTTCAGATGTTCAGTATGGCCAAGGAACTTGCAGTCCACTGTATTCCAGATTTGGCTGTCAGGGCGTAAGCTGCTGCCCAGCCAAGGACTCTGGCATCCCTTTTATCAGCGCTTCGCTCTGGGGTCAACTATATGCAATCTTAGTTCCCCAGAGCCCCTTGTCTCTGCTCCTGTCCCTTCCCTCTCCACAGACCAGCTCCAACTGTCCCTAACTGCCTTGTCATGAGCTCCAACTGGTCTCGTTTCCATGACAACTCTCTCAGGTGTCTTCTTACTGACTCACTAACCCCACCTGCTGTCCAGAATTTATAAGGAAGCTCCCCTTTCTGGCCTGTAGCTGGAACTGTCATGTACACTGTGTTCCCTGGCATGGGGACCCCTCTGCCTCCAGGCATGACATCACCCCTTAGAGGGAGGTAATGTCACCATGGCAGCCAGACTCTGGGGTGCCACATTACCTCCAAGTGAAATTCAGTACTCCGGGACTGAGGTAACATAACAAGAACTGTTAGCAACAACAATAAATGAAAATCTACAAAGTCATAAAAATTATCCAAACCTAAAAAAAGAATAACACAGTTACTGCAGCGACCAGTCCTTACGCTGCCGTACAGGAATTGTCTTTGTCCTTGTTCCTGGGGTTTGATTGGTGGGAAACGCCTTTGCCCACTTTGTGTGTCGTCCCTGGGCGTGGCTACAGGGCACTCTGTAGATGTGCCTGGTTTTTCGGCTATGCTGGCGGCTTATTTTCAAGGCCAAGTTGGGGTAACTATTTACAAATAAAGTCCTGACCACACATAGTCCTTTTGCCCAATTGTCCTTCAACTGGTTAATACAAAATGCTTAAAAAATTCATACAGTAAGTCTCTGTAGGCTCTCATGCTTAATGGTTACAACTATACATTCTTATTAACTTATTTACATTATGTATTCTCTATAATGGACAGGGATCTGATCTCTGGTACTACGAGTGGATCTACGCAGTACAGGTATCTCCGATGACCTGACCTGTTCTCTAATGTCTACTGCTGGTGCAGCGAGTGCACTAGTCACTACTCTATAAGTGGACCTGTGTAGTATTGGTATTCTGGACTGCCTTCTCCTGACTCTTAGACTCACCATGAGACTGACAGATTTGCCGCTAGCAGTGGACAGATTTCCGCATTCCACTGCAGATGTGGCATATCATATCATTAAGAGTCTCTGCTTCATCCGATGCAGTAGGCTGGTGAAAGGTTAGGACTGGTACTACGATAGCTTGATTCACTTGCATCCACGTCCGAGGAAATTCTCCAAGGATAATATGCATCTTCTCTTCCACTTCTACTCTGTGCCGTGGGGTGTCTTGGACTTCCTCTTTGTCTTTCAGCTGATCAGGGCACACTTTCAGATGATCTTTTGAGACTGCCTCTGAGGTTTCTCCTCCATCCTTGCTGATGAGGCATACCTTGGTGTTATTAAAGTCTGAAGGTATAGCGGTATATGGCTCTGCCTCCCATTGATCATCTAGTTTGTGAACTAGTCTCTTTCTTTTGAGTACTTGTTCTCCTGGAGTCAAGGGAACTGCAGGGGCTTGTTGATTGTAATTCCTTTCCTGCCTCTGTCTTGCCTGGGCCAAACTTTTCTCCACTCATTCTTGCACTTTGCGGTATTGTTGCTGCCGCTCCGTATCCCAGTCTGCATCTGGTGATGTCGTCTCAGGTGTTAAGACTCCCATGTCCAAGTCAATGGGTAACTTGCCAGGTCTTGCCCTCATCAGTTAGGCCTGAGTGCAATTGGTGGAGTTTATCGGTATATGATTATATAGATCTACCAGATCTGGCAACTTCTCTGGCCACTAGTTTTGTTCTTCCAGAGGTAAGGACTTCAATAAGTCCATTACCACCTGGTTCATCTTCTCACACATGCCATTTGTCTGTGGATGGTACAGCGTTGTCCTGATTTTCTTGCAACCGTACATGTTACAGTGATCCGTGAGCACCTGTTCAGGGTATCCGTGCGGTCGACAAAAGTGTTGTTGAAATGCCTTGGCTGCTGTCTTCGCTGTTTGGTCTTTGACAGGCACGACTACCAAGAACCTTGAGTAATGATCAGCGATAGTCAGAGTGTAGGTGTAGCCATTCCTACTCGGAGTTAACTTCACATGATCCAAGGCTACTACAAGCGGCTGCTTCGTGATGATTGGCTGTAATGCGGCTCACTGGCTGTTACAGTCTGTCCTGCGCAGGTTGCATGGGCCACATTCACGGCACTACTTCTCAATGGCTCTCCTCATGCCAACCCAGTAGAATCTTTCACGAAGTAGAACCTCCAACTTCTACCCAAAGTGTCCTGCTCCATCGTGGTACGCCTCCAAGACCATTGGCGCATCCCGCTTTGGGACTACAACCTGCCAGACCAGTTCGTGCGTGCATGAGTTGATGTTCCTCCGACACAGCTTACCCTCATAGATGAACAGCTTGCTTCTCTCCTTCCATAACTACTGTGCTTACTGTGGGTCATCTGGACCAGGGTGTGAATCAGCTTGTGTCAGCAACTCCTTTACTAGGCGAACGGCTGGGTCACTCTCTTGTGTCTCTGCCCACTCATGATGGGGTAATGGGTTCAATGTTGCCTCTCGTACGATATAGTGCTTATTCCTCACCCCTTGGGAGCGCTGGGCTGCAACTGGAGGGTGGAAGGCTGGTAACTCAATTTCTTCGAGTTCTTATGGATCTTCTCCCCTGTGTGGTGAATTGGGCATCCTGGACAGCGCATCAGCATTAGCGTTCTTATATCCCGCTCGGTACTTGTTGGTAAACTCGTAATTTGATAGTCGGGCCATCCATCGCTGCTCAAGTGCCCCTAGCTTTGCCGTTTCAAGGTGGATTAGCGGATTATTGTCAGCATAGATGGTGAACTTCTCGAAGCCAAGTAGTACTTGAAGCGCTCCGTTACCACTCAGACTATGGCGAGGAACTTCAGTTTAAAGGGACTGTAGTTGTCGTGGTTTCTCTCAGTGGGACGAAGCTTCCTGCTGACGTAGGCAGTCACTCTCTCTCTGCCTTTCTGCACTTGTGACAGCACTGCTCCCAATCCCACGTTGCTGGCGTCAGTGTAAAGTACAAATGGTTGGTCATAGTCAGGGTAGGCCAGGACCTCATCTCCAATTTAACCTGATGAAGGACTCTTCTATTCTTTTTTTTCCACTCGAACGGAAGACTCTTGTTCTTGGCCTTCTTGGATAGGCCCACTAGAAAATCTTGCAGGGGTGCAGATATTTTGGTGAAGTTCTTGCTAAATCTTTGGTAGTAGCCTACTAAGCCAAGAAACTGCCTTACTTCATGAATAGTGCTGGGTCTTTGCCAGTCCCGTATAACGGTGACTTTGTCAGGGTCTGGTGCCACACCTTCCGCACTTACCATATGGCCTAGGTACTGCACCTTGGGCTTCAAAAGGTGACATTTGGACGGCTTTACTTTCAAGCCAAAGTTGGACAGGGCTTCGAATACCTCGGCTAGGTGCTTCAAATGGTCTTCGTAGGTTTTGGAGAAGACGATGATGTCATCCAGGTACAGTGGAACGGTTTCAAAGTTTTTTTTATGTCCAAGGCAGCATTCCATTAACCGCTGAAATGTTCGTGGGGCATTGCTGAGCCCGAACGGCATGTAGATTAACTCTCAGAGGCCCACTGGTGTTGTAAACGCTGTCTTTTATTTGTATGCCTCTGCCACGGGAACCTACCAATACCCACTGGTGAAATCTAAGGTAGAGAAATAGTTAGCGGTTCTCAGTGCAGCTAGTGATTCCTCAATTCTAGGTAATGGGTAAGCGTCCTGATGTGTAATGCTATTAATCCGCCTGTAATCTACACACACATTCTCATAGTACCATCTTTCTTTTTAACAAAGGCTAATGGAGCTGCCCCATTGCTACAACTATCTCTGATTACCCCAGCCTCCTTCATCTCCCGTAACATACCCTTGGCACATTGATAGTGTGTTGAGGCACAGGTCGGTCCCTCTCTTTAATGGGTGGATGATCTCTGGTGGGGATATGATGATGGACCCCTTTTGCCTGCCCAAAGTCTAGAGGATGTTTGCTGAAGACCCGTTCAAATTCTCGAGCCACCAGGTAAGCCCCATGCTTTTGGTGCGAAGGGGTGGAATCAGTGGCTACATGTAGCTGCTGACACCAATCCTCCTGCTGCCCTTCAGAGCCATTGTCTTCAACCTTGTCGGATGAAAGCAAGTGTTCTGCTGCCTCTATTGCATTGCTACTAACAGTGAACAGCTTAGCAAGGGTGGCATACCGGGGTAAATGGACCTCTCTCTCACCACAATTTAAGATGCATATTGGTACTCTCCCCTTATAGACATCAACTACCCCTCTGGCTATCAGGATAGTGGGCCTACTATTAGAGTACACTGGTTCTACCCAGGCTTGGTAATCTTGACCCCTGAGGCCTATCGCTGTCTGACACCAAATTAACATTTCACTTTTGGGAGGTACTGCAATGGGGAAAGGATCACTTACTCTGGCACTGCCAACTTCTCCACCAGGCAGCTCTACCTGTTGTCTCTGCATCAGGGCTCTGATCTCTTTTTGCAGGACCATTGCTGACTGGAGCTGGCGGTCTCGGCTACCTGTTGTAACAAAACAATAATTTCTCCAAGACTATTTTCAATTACATTAGTGCCTAAAGTGATGATAGGATGGCATTCTCATTTGTCAATATTAACTATAATCAAACATTGCAACTGCAATTCTACTTGGCCAATCTTGATGGTCACCTCTTTATATCCCATCTGAGGCAAGAGCTGACCATTGCTGGCAAGGATGGCAAGGTCTTTATCTGGGCTGTGAGTAATGTCTGAATCAGCCCAGGACTGCTTAAAGAGGGCATATGGCATCGTTGTCACCTGGGAGCCGGTGTCCAGTAAAGCATTCATCGGGAAGCCATCAATCACGACAGGCAGGACTCGCTGTCCTCCTACGTACTTGTCTTGCCAACTTAGTGAGCCTGGTCGTCTTAAGGCCCCGTCACACACAGCGACCTCACTAGCGAGCTCGCTGGTTTTGTGACGCCACAGCGATCTCGCCAGCGAGATCGCTGTGTGTGACGGGGGTCAGCGACCGCCCCCCCCCTGCCGGATATCGCTGATCGTGCACTATTGTCCTAGGTCATTTTTTGATCATTGCTCTCCCGCTGGCCAGCGTGCATCACTGCGTGTGGCAGCGGGAGCTAACGATCAGCGAGGCTCCCAGCGCTCTAAGCAGGAGCTGGGAGCTGGTATCTAAGGTAAATATCGGGTTACTAAGCCGCGCGCGTCACTTAGTTATCCAATGTGTACTTTAGAAACCTGCGTGCTCACAGCTCCCGGCGCGAGCACGCAGGTTTCTAAGGTACACATCGGGTAACTAAGTGACGCGTGCCGCTTAGTAACATGATGTTTACCTTAGATACCAGCGTCTTCCCTGGTGCTGATCGCTGGTGATGCTGCCTTTTTGGGAGTTCACCAGCGATCATGTAGCAATGCACCAGCGATCCTGACAAGGTCGTATCGTTGTCGGGATCACTGGTGCATCTTTACGTATAACGGTACACTTACTCCTGAGGGTTGGCACGGGGTTGCTTGTTTAAATAACAGAATCTTGCTATGTGTCCCGCCTTGTTGCAACGGCGACAGATGGGCTGTTGGTCCTTGTCGTAACGATCGCAATCTCTCCTTCTGGTCGGTGGGATTCTCCTCTGCTGTTGCCATGGGACATCATCTGAACTGGAGGCCAGCTGGATCTTCTTCTTTGGAGCCATTTGTATGGACTGCACAGTTTTTGTGAGTGTAGCCACACTTTTGGTTAGTTCCTTGACCTGGAGACGTAGGTCGGCAGCAGAGTCATCATCTTGGGCAGGCATGTCGGTCTCAATAGGGGTCTGGGGAAAGGATGCTGCCTCCTGCTAGTAGGTAATTGCTGGATGCCTAGAGGGCTCTGTGCTGCTAGGATTTGGTTCACGCAGCACCCAGATGGCTCTATCCTTAAATTGTGCAAAGTCCAATCCAGGATTTTGTAGGGCCATTATGCGCAGGTGTATCCTTTGATTGTTAGACTGAAGTCCCTCTATAAACTGCTCCATTAGTAATCCAGCTTCATCTTGCACGCTCTCAGGGTCAACCTGCTTTATGGCCCGTAGCGCCTCCAGAAGAGCATAGTCCCGTATACTGTCCTGCACCCTTTGTTTGCACCCAAAGAATCTCATTTTTATCTGTGCTGCAGTGTGGGTGTCGAAAGTGTCCTTCAGTCTGGCCAAGATTTATTTGACAGTTCCTTTATCAGTGTCCAGCCAGGACTTTACTTCCCTCTTGGCCGCACCAGTTAACTGGCCAATGAGGATACTGACTTTTTGACTCTCAGACAGGGGGTACACTTTGAACAAACTACATAGGCTTTCCTTAAAATCGCTCAGGGTGTGCGACTCCCCTGAGTACTGTGGTAACCAGGCCGCTCCTGGTATATATGGCATTGATAGCGGCATTATGGGGGCTGCAGCTGCGACCACTGCTGAATCTCCACCAGAGTTGGGAATTTTCTTCCTCCCTCAGTGAACCTCAGCCAAGCTCTGTTTACCTTTACCATTGTCAACAGCTGCTCTCTGACAGGCTGGATTGAGCTCCTACTGGTCTCCAAATCGGATCTTCCTGCTTTTCACTAGCCCACAATAGAGCGCAGCTCCAGTTTTACTTCGCCCACTGGCGTCAGAGTGCGGGCAGGGCTTTGTTTTGAGCTCTCTTTCTGGCTCTGCCCATGGCAGTGCTCCCCTCTCTGCTCGCATGCACTGTGTGATGCAGTTATGGTGGTGATTTGAAGATTCAATCGTGTGCACCGTGTGATGCAGTTATGACTGTGATTTGAAAGCTCATTAAAGTCTCTAGCACACAATTTCATAAAGTCTCTGGCACACAGTACCCAGCTTTGCCAGGCTTCTAGTACCCAGCTTTGCTAGGCACGATAATCTTGTTCGTGATGCCAAGATTGGAGTGCCCCACAGGCCCTTAGGTTACTCGGTACCGGGCCGGTCATGTTCTTTAAAGGGAATGTCACGGTGGCAGTGACCCGGTCCATGGCCCTGGGCGTCCAATAATTAAAATAGTGGATAATTATTTACGCGCTGGGGAAGGTGAGCGTCTCCCTGCCCTGGCTGGCAGCCCCGCAGGCAGCCCCCGCCTCCCCACCCTGCTCGTACGCTAGGCCCGAAATCCCCGATATCGATTCCCAGCCTCCCCGCCCAGCCACGCCCTGTCATACTCTACCTGCCCAAGGGGGTACGAGGCCTAAGGCCCGCGCACCTGAGTCTCAGCCTCCCTGCCCGGCCTCCACTCACTCACTGACACGCCCGACGAATCCGCGGCCTATGCTGGGCCGGCTGATGTCCGCACCATCGACCCCCGGTCTCCTCGCCCGGCTTCTCGTCCCACGTCATCGGCGCGGAGCAGGCCTGCGGCCTACACGGGGCCATCCATCTGGATTGCTGATATCATCACCCAGAAAAAGAACAAGGAGCGGAAGATCTGGGCGGCCCTCCATGAGAAGGGGGAAACCGCCATGTCTGTTCCCCGGAGCCACCGTTAATGTTCACGGACTACAGGGA
The DNA here is from genome assembly GCF_039654945.1 of Dendrobates tinctorius. NCBI lineage: Eukaryota > Metazoa > Chordata > Amphibia > Anura > Dendrobatidae > Dendrobates > Dendrobates tinctorius. Next base: position 25,008,456 of record NW_027361921.1, read on the forward strand.
CTGCTGCACGCCGTTGTGCAGCTCAGGGGACTATTCCGCGTACCCTCAGGGTAAGAAGCCCTGTTCCTGATGCAGCCGGGATGTGGTGGGGGGTACTTTCCGCAAAGGAAGAGGGCGCTCTTGTGTTGACAAATATTTTCATAATGGTTAATGATGTTTACATAAATATTTGGAGGTATTATTATGTCAAGGGATATTAGCGGATATGCTGAATAGTTAAAAAGGAAAAAGTTAATTAGTAATAATGGTAAAATAAATATTTAAAGGTAGAGGTAATGAGCGTATTTAACGGAAATAATTTAGATATTGCCAGAAAAGTTGATAAAATTGTTATATTGGGAAAAAGTTCAAGAAGGACGTCCAAAATGTGAAGAAGTGGAAAATGCTTGCCATGACTAATTATAAAAGAAGGGGTAAGAAAGTTTGTGATTTGGAACAGACAGCGGTCCACAGGTCAGGTCCCAGGTGGAAAATACCCGGAGTGGAAGAACAGGGAGGGGTTGACCCGGTAGGCCAGAGCCTCGGTCATTCCGCCCCTATAGTGGAGCGCAGTTCTGGAAAGTGAGAACAGTGGGGAGAACACCCGTTAAGGAGTCTGGGTGATCCTACTCCAATGAACAAAAATTGCGCTGGCGAGTAGCCGTCAGCTACTCAGAGTTTAACTACTCCCGGCTCTGCCCAGCACTCTGTATTGAGCTAGACAGCTCTGGGTGCTGCTTAGGCAAAGCACACATGGGCAAAATAAAGTGGGAAAGAAAAAACGAAGGATGCGAGATTGTCGGGGATGGCAATGGTCAAAGGAAGGAGTATGTAGGGGGTGGACTGACCTATGGACCTGTCTGATAAAGAGGGAAATGTAAACAGATGATGTATACAGTGCTTTATTCTGACTTGTATGTATATGTGTGGGACAACAGCTAGAATTAGTGAAAGATGGTGTAGTACCGGGTTTTGGTCACAAGATGGGGACATAGAGTAATGAGAAAAGGATTCAACAGCAAGCCTTAGGCTAGGGAAACTGCATAGTCGTAGTGGGCAGAGTTACGGGACTGGGAAGGGGATTTCCAGAAGGAGGAGATATAAGGAAGGCGAGTCCCAGTGGTAGTGCAGACACCCAGGAGGAGGAGAGAAGCGGGAAGAGTTCAGGAGAGGATAGAGGAAGGAGAAGCACAGGAAAGGCAGAAGAGAAAGAGACGGTTACTCAGAGAGGGGGGTGGCCCTGAGAGAACAGCTGCAGGATGGGATGGCAGTGACCAACGGAGGCCTGGAGTACAGGACGGCTGGACATATTCGGACTGTGTTCCGGATCTTGAGGGAGAATTCCCTGTATGTCAAAGGATCAAAATGCCTTTTTGGAGTACAGAGGATTTCATTTTTGGGATTTATTTTGTCTCCGTCAACTATTGAAATGGACCCGGCCAAGGTACAGGCCATTTATGATTGGGTTCAGCCCACTTCTTTGAAGGCCCTCCAGAAGTTTTTTGGGTTTTGCTAATTTTTATCGGAAATTTATAGCAAAATTTTCTAGTATTGCCAAGCCATTGACTGATCTGACTAAGAAGGGTGCTGATGTGTTGAATTGGTCTCCGGAGGCTGTTGCTTCCTTTCAGGAGCTGAAGCGAAGATTTACCTCTGCCCCGGTTTTGCGGCAACCTGATGTCTCTCTCCCATTCCAGGTAGAGGTGGATGCTTCTGAGATTGGTGCAGGAGCTGTTTTGTCCCAAAAGGATCATGTAACATCTAAAATGAATCCCTGTGCTTTCTTTTCCCGAAAGTTCTCTCCATCTGAACGTAACTATGATGTGGGGAATCGGGAACTGTTGGCCATGAAATGGGCATTTGAGGAGTGGAGACATTGGTTGGAGGGAGCTAAACATCAAGTTGTGGTCCTCACTGACCACAAGAATTTGATTTACCTAGAGTCGGCTAAACGCTTGAACCCTAGACAGGCTAGGTGGGCCTTGTTTTTTACACGTTTTGATTTTGTGGTCTCTTTTCTTCCTGGAACTAAGAATGTCAAGGCAGACGCCCTCTCTAGGAGTTTCTTTGCTGATTCTCCTGTGGTGACCAAGCCTGCTACCATCTTAGGCGAAGGGGTAGTTCTTTCTGCCATCTCGCCCGATTTGAGACTTGCTCTGCAAGCTTTCCAGGAGGACAAACCTGAGCGTTGTCCCAGTGGAAAGTTGTATGTTCCTGACCAGTGGAAGAAGAGAGTGATGTCTGAAGTTCATTGCTCTGCATTGGCTGGTCATCCAGGTATTTTTGGTACTAGAGATCTGGTGAGTCGCTCTTTTTGGTGGCCCACCTTGTCTCATGATGTCAGGAATTTTGTGCAGTCCTGTGGGACTTGCTCCCGGTCTAAATCTTGTTCTCGCTCTAGTGGGTTGTTGATGCCTTTGCCGGTCCCCAGGAGGCCATGGACCCATATTTCAATGGATTTCATCTCTGATATGCCGGTCTCTCAAAGAATGACTGTTATTTGGGTGATCTGTGATAGGTTCTCTAAGATGGTTCATCTTGTACCACTCCCTAAGTTGCCATCTTCCTCTGAGTTGGTGCCCCTGTTTTTGCAACAGGTGGTTCGCTTGCACGGGATTCCTGAGAACATTGTATCTGACAGAGGAGTTCAGTTTGTGTCTAGATTTTGGAGGATTTTCTGTTCCAAGCTGGGAATTCAGTTGTCCTTCTCCTCTGCTTTTCACCCTCAGACCAATGGGCAGACAGAGAGAACAAACCAGACCTTGGAGTCGTATTTGAGATGTTTTATTTCCGCTGATCAGGATGATTGGGTTTCATTTTTGCCCTTGGCCGAATTTGCTTTAAATAATAGAGCTAGTTCTGCCACTTTGATGTCACCTTTTTTTTGTAACTTTGGGTTTCATCCTCGATTTTCTTCAGGGCAGGTGGAGCCTTCTGCCTGCCCAGGTGTTGACACTGTGGTGGAGAGAATGCACCAGATCTGGGACGAAGTGGTGGATAAGTTATCTCTCTCCCAGGAAAAGGCCCAGCGGTTTTCCAATCAACATAGGACCATTGGTCCCCAGTTTAAGATTGGTGATATGGTGTGGTTATCATCAAAAAATATTGCTATGAAGGTGGCTTCTCCTAAGTTTAAGCCTAAATTTATTGGACCTTGCAAGATTTTGGAGATTATTAATCCGGTCTCTTTTCGTTTGGCTCTTCCTGTCACATTTAAAATCCATAATGTGTTCCATAAGTCCTTGTTGAAGAGGTTTGTTGAACCAGTTGTTCCTGGGGTGGCACCTCCAGACCCTGTATTGGTTGAAGGTAACATGGAATATGAGGTAGAGAAAATACTGGATTCCCGTCTGGCTAGACGGAGACTCCAGTATTTGGTTAAGTGGAAGGGTTATGGTCAGGAGGATATTTCCTGGGTCTCTGCCTCTGATATTCATGCCAAAAGATTGGTGCGTGCATTTCATCGGGCTCACCCTGATCGCCCTGGTGGCGTGGTTGAGGGTTCGGTGACCCCTCCTCAAGGGGGAGGTACTGTTGTGAGTTCATTTTCCCCTTCGTCACTGAGGTCTGGTGAACTCCCTATTCTGGTGAAGGAAGGTAATGAGCCTGATTATCAGGCACCTGAGTCTAATGAGGATGACTGGCTGAGTGGAGTCACTGACTGGATATAAGGCTGCCGACGCCCTTCTGCCCTGCGGGTGATTTCTCTGTGGACTTCTAGGACACCAGTCTGATTCCTGCTTCCCTAAAGCTAAGTTTTCTGCTTTGCCTGTTTGCATTTATGTTTTGTTTTTGTTTTCCTTGCTTTTCTGGATTCTGCCATTCCCTGCTGGGATGAGCTGAATCTCCTTCTGCCGGTTGCTCTGTGTTCAGAATATTCCTGAGTACTGACATGGCTTTTTTGAAGCCTAGCATCTTCAGGGCCTTTTTCACTGTCAGTCTGTTGGCTCTTATTTTCTTAGGGTTTTTCACGGATTGCAGACAGCAGCCTTCCTGTCCTTTCCTATCTAGGTAGTTTTGGCCCCGTCTTTGCTCAGTCTATCTTTCTGTCTGTGTTAGTGTTTTCATCTTGCTTCACCGTCATTATATGTTGGGGGCTGCCTATTGCTTTGGGGTCTGCTCTGGGGCAGTTTAGATTTCCCCTTTCTTTCTTTAGGCCTATTTAATTCTCTGGCTGTGATCGAGGGGTCTAGGGCATCGTAGGAACCCCCCACGGCTACTGTTAGTTGTTGTGATAGGATCAGGGGTCTGCAATCCGATAGCTGCCAACCTCTCTGGTTTTCTGGACTTAGCTAGCATTTCTGTTTTTGCCTCCTACGGTGACTCAATCATAACAGAAAGGCATGTGAGATCACACTGACGTTTCTTTTGACAATCTATTCCCCACATGACATCCATGCCATACTCGTACAAGTTCAACCAAAACATCTGTCTATGGCCAGACAGCTCCGACTTGAGTGTGCTCTACTAATTCCTGAGTATGTCACCCTCAAAAGATGTAACGTTCTGAATCCAGCCACCCTCCTGTTACTAATGCAGAGTTTGAGTTTCTTTTTTGTAGATGGCTCCAGATACCACCAGGATGGACGATTCTACACTGGATATGCAGTAGTATCCTCACATGAGGTAATCCGAGCGGAACCACTCTCTCCTCACATGTCGGCGCAGGAGGCAGAGTTGAAGGCACTCACTGAGGCGTGTAGAGCCGCTGCAGGTAAAGTCGCTAATATTTTCACAGATTCGAAGCCCATTAAAAATGCAGAGCTGGTGAAACAATTGATGGAGGCATTGATGTTACCAGTCCAGGTTGGCATTGTCAAGGTAAAAGCACACACAAAGGTGACTCCGTGGAGGTAGAGGGCAAAAGAAGGGTGAACGAGGCTGCTAAAGTAGCACAAGGCGGCCTAGAGAGAGCAGTGGATGGTGGCGGGGAGTCAGCGTATTCCAGCCACATTGAGCCTAGATGTCCTGAAATCCCTCCAGCAAAAAGCTGCCCAAACAGAGAAGGTACACCGGGGGAGACTGGGAGCTGAGCTGAACTCAAATGGAGTATGGGAGAATAAGGATAAATTGTGCCCACCAAAGTCCCTGTTCCCAATCATGGTGCAAGCAGCACATGGCCCCACTCACACCTCAAAAAGTCACATGTGTGCCATGGTAGATGCCTTCTGGATCGCTCCTGGTTTCAGCTACGCAGCCGCGAAACTTGTACAATCATGCCTCATTTGTGCACAGCACAATCCAGGTAAAACAGTAAAAGTCCCTAAGAAAGCGACATCTAGACCTCTCTACCCGTTTCAGAGACTGCAGATTGACGACATACAGCTACCAAGGTAGGAGTGTATGCAAATATCCTAGTATGTGTAGATCTCTTCTCTGGTTGGCCGGAAGCCTATCCGGTAAAATGTGCAAATGCTAAAATGACTACAGACAAACTGATGAAAGAACTGATCTGCAGGTATGGTGTCCCAAAAGCCACAGAAACAGATAGGGGTACACACTTCAAGGGAGAAATAATGAGGGAAGTCATGCAGGCCCCGGGTGTACAGCAAACGTTTCATACACCATATAGGCCACAAAGTAGTGGGAAAGTGGAAAGACTAAATGGGACACAAACTGAAAATTCAAAAGGCCATGGCAGACACAGGAAAGAGCTGGGTAGAGTGCTTGCCTCTTGCACTCTTTTCAGTCAGACACACTCCAAATAGAAACACAGGCTTGTCTCCTTCTGAAGTCCTGTTGGTAGTGCACCAAAGACTGGTCTGTACTTCCCACAGGTGCTACAAATGCAACACGGTGCTATGACAGCCTACGTCCAGGCCTTGCAGGAAAGACTTAATGTGGTGCATAAACATGTGTTCTCATACATTCCAGATCCTAATGCCAGTGCAGATGTGCATCAGCTGAATCCGGTGATTGGGTGGTTATACGCAGACACGTGAGAAGGAGCCTGGACCCACGATTTGACGGCCCCTTCCAAGTCCAGCTGACCACATCCACTTCAGTAAAACTTGAGGGAAAGCTCACCTGGATCCACGCCAGCCACTGCAAGAAGGTCCAGTCAACAGCAGAATGACTGTTCTCCTCATCACCTTGCTGGCAGTGACAGGGTTACTGCACTCTACAGAGACACAGGACAACCTCTTAAATGCTGATTGGGGCAACAAACTTATTCGGCATCATGCTCTTCTTATAAAGGACATGGAAGGACAGAAACCGAAGGACTGTTGGATCTGTACACACAGCCCTGTATCTGCGAGGACTATGCCGTACTTAGCCTTACCTCTGGAGCCATGGGAGGTATTAACCCCACACTGCATACACAATGAGACTTGGACTGAATCTAGGTGTGCCCCATGATATATCTGCCTCATTGGCTATAGTCGAATGGGCCGCTAATCCCTGGTTTCAGTTTAATATAATGTGGCCTAAAGGTACAAATGTGGTGGCGGGAATATGACTCAGATGTCGGAAATATGGTCGCCAGGAGGAGGACTGAAATCCCTCACTCAGACCCTATTCCCAATGATGGACTGTAGTTCAGTCTTCAACACACTGGAGCAGACACCTGTGGTGAGGACAATAATTGCTTCCGCATATACACTCGCGATCAAACACAGGTTAATGATACGGTGTACCAAGATGGTGTTGAAGGCTGTAAATCATCTACGGGTAAAATAATAAGGAAAGAAAGGGGTAAATGTACATCTGGTGTAAGTGGAAAACAAATGAATAATACTTGGTGTGCCCATAAGCCTATGTCAGGACTTTTGAGTTTATACCAATGTATACAGACCCCTGGTCACGTTTCTGTTCTCCCCAAAGGAGTATTCTTGGTTTGCGGACATTGTGCCTACAGGTGGGTGAGCCCGGACATAAGAGGGGTCTGCACTCTTGCTAAACTGACACCAGCCACTTTCATAGTTCCTCATAGTAAAATAGACACTGCAGCAGTTCCAATTCACACCTCGTATAGAAGGGCTGCAGACAATAAGCCAAATGGTAGGCCGCATCTAGTAGAAATGGGGATAAAAAATAAAATATTCAGTAGTATGCTAATATACCCCTTCATAACCCAAATGTGGGATAAATTAGTGGAAGCTACCGACTACCTGGATGATCAGATTTTCCAGATTCTTGAAGTTCTTAATGACACTAATACAATACAGAGACAATTAATCGTAGTTACTAACCAGCATACTATAGTACTAGATTACCTGACAGCAAAAGAAGGAGGAATGTGTCAAATAATTGGTCCCACCTGTTGTAATTATATCGACCCTGCTGGCAATCACCAGATCAGGGCCAGTATAGACAAAATAGTTGAACTTAGAGACCAATGGTTAAAGCAGCACAGTGCAAACAGAGACTCCTGGTGGGGTAACACATTCTCTTTCCTAAATCCAGCAAATTGGTTTAATAGCTTAGCAGGATGGATTGTTTTTGGCATTGTACAGACTTGTATGCAAATTTTGTTGTTTTGCTTATTATTTTATGTAGCCGTAAAAGCGCTAATATATGTATTACTTAAGCTACTGAATAATGTATGTGTGAAAAAAAGAATCTAAGGCTGAACCTTCTGTAGTGTATCATAGACCTCAGGTGGCCATTGCTGATGGGGAAAGTGAGTGTCCACACTGAGGGTGGATGGGCGAAGCAGGTAGGAAGCCCCCTTATGGGTACTAGACCCATGAGACAGTAGCTCCTTTGTGGACATCAGCTGACCCTGTGGCAAAGGTTATACCATTTACAAAAGGGGGAAATTGATATAGAAGAGTTAATGGTTTGCTTTTATATCCCTTTAAATGCCTTTAAGACTTCAATTGCCTTTTGCCTTATTATTGCTAGAATTATTCTTATGTAGACTAGTAGTCTCTGTCTTCAAGGAAACTATACTTGTTATCATATTTGTTCTCAACGTGTTCTGGGTATATTGTAAACAAGGTACGACCCTGAGGTGATGGTGGGGGCCAAATGAGCTCCATAGAGTCACATATTGTTGTAAATGGTATAAAAACATATCTTGTATTTCATTACGTCAGATAAAGTGATTTGACCACGGCTTGTGTGTTGAAGTCTCTTTGTCTCCAAGCGCTTGCAACAGAAAGGGCGAAAAACCTCACAATTCGGACTCACTGGTGATCTGGACAGCTGACGCTTGGTCAGAACAAAAGCAGCTACGACAGTATAAACCAAGTCCTCCACTTTGCCGATAGTCTTCTCCCAAACAAAAACTCCCTACGTGTGTCTAGTTTTGAGCAAGAATGCATTAGTGATCCAATGGGAAAAGGAACTATATCTTTAATATACTCAATTGTTAATCCACCTCATGATGAAAAAAAATTGAAATTTATGATACACTGGGAGGAGGAGATGGAATTTGATTTGTCACTAGAGGATTGGAGATCTTGTTGTGATGTTTTCCAAGGAAAGCCACCAATCATCCCTTGTGGAGACTTCACTGAAGGTTCTCCACAGGACATATCTCGTTCCAACTAAACTTCACAGTATATACCCAAATATCTCTGCTCTGTGTTATCGGGGCTGTGGTCTACCGGGGGATATGAAACACATCTGGTGGACTTATTCGGCGGTCTCTGACCTATGGCATAGAGTGAAACTCAAAGTGGATCAATTGACAGGCAGGAAAATTCCTCTAGAACCTCCGGTTTTTCTCTTTGGGGAAAAGCACCCGTCTCTTCCTAGAGGTTTCCATAGATTGGTAAACTCCCCTTTCATGGCTACCAAAATTCATATAGCAGCAAAATGGAAATCCCCAACATTGTCATAGTTACTTGTTAAAGAAAGGATGAACAATATTATGCTCTATGAACGCTTTGAAGCTACTAGAAACGACATGTGGGATCAGTTCTTTAAGATTTGGGGGCCATGGATGGATGGATTTGGAACCAAATACACAAATGGACCAGATCTTGCGCATATCACCGTAATACCTCTGGACTGTGGAGATGGGGAGTTGGATCTAGACTTCGAACTACAGTATATAATCATTATATGCTTGTCCTTGGTTCATGGTGTAAATGAAATCGGAATGAAACAACCATTAAAACTAGGCTATCAAAAAATACTAAAGTTACTATAATGTACACTGTGGATTTAATGTTCCCTTTCCCTACTGTTTTATCCTCTTGTTGTAATTGCCTTGTCTTTCCCTCTATAGGTTATATGTTTGACATGATAAGTTAAAAATTCCCCTGCGAGGGAATATGTTTCTAAGTATACTGTTTTCTAAAGTTATAAATTTCAATAAAACAATTTTGAAATTAAACATTTTTTATTGCAAATTTACTGTAATTTAATTTTATAAACAGTACCAAATTAGATTATTTTTTACACATTAGACTATTGAATAAGCTTAAATAATTTTTGATATAATTAATGCTTTAGTGCAGAGTACATGCTTGTGGCCACTGCCAAGAATGTATTGATCCACACTGATGCGATAACCACAGCACTGTTTTCAAGGTAGTTCTCATGGACGTATTCTACCATTGACATTATGGCCGTTGTTGTCTCCTCACAAGTGGGCTTTATCTGATCCTCTGGAAGTACAAATCCATAAGTACCATTGTCTCTTAACTCAAAGGTATATGAAAACTTTATTCCAATGTCAGTTGCCCAGTCACCGGATGAGCCAGAATCGAAATAATCTACAATGTAAAGGGCGACAGAATGTTAATTGCAATGTGATCACAAAATATAGTCTGCATATTGTCACCTGCAATATATTTTTAATAAACTAAATAAGAAACTTATCTTTACATATCTAATATATAATTGCCAGTCGGCTCTGTCACAGCTTCCGGCGATTGTGTTGCTATCCCACAATCCACCGCGGTTGGAAGCTGTGACAAAAACGGCACCGCCATATTGGAACACCCATGTTATGGGTATTCCGATATGGCTGCCGGGATTCATATTGCTCGCCACGCCGTGCGGCACTGCTCATTGATTTGAACGAGTATGGTGCCGGAGATGGCGGTACGCGTAGACACTGCATACCGTGATCTCCGGCACCATGCTTACATACTTACCTCATCAGGAGGAGCATTGCCGTGGCGCTTCTCTTCTTCCGGAGACCAGGGCAGGAGTGCGCGTGAGAATCGCGCATGCACATAGCGCTATCATGCGCTATTTTACTGAAGACACATTTGCAGTGTGTCTTCAGCAATATGGCGCCGGACAGCGCGGTATGGGCATGTGCGTACTCCGGCGCCACACTCCTCCCCCTGCCTCCGACAGAACGGGACACAGGAAAGAAGGGTGAGTATAAATGGTTTTTTTGTATGTGTGCAGTTTAATAGGGATGAAGGGGACCATGCATACCAGGATAGGGGGGGTGAGAGGTAGCATGCATACCAGGAAAGGGGGGTGAGGGAACCATGCATACCAGTAAAGGGGGTTGAGGGGGACCATGTATACCAGGATTGGGGGGTGAGAGGACCATGCATACCATGATAGGGGGGTGAGGGGACCATGCACACCAGGGAAGGGGGGTGAGAGGACCATGCATATCAAGATAGGGGAGTGAGGGCCATGCATACCAGGATTGATGGGTGAGAGGACCATGCATACCAGGACTGGTGGGTGAGGGGTAGCATGCATACCAGGATTGGGGGGGTGAGAGAACCATGCATACCAGGATTGGGGGGGTAAGAGGACCATGCATACCAGAATTGGGGGATGAGAGGACCATGCTTACCAGAATTGTGGGGTGAGGGGACGATGCATACCAGGATTGGGGGGTGAGGGGACCATGCATACCAGGATTGGGGGGTGAAAGGACCATGCATACCAGGATAGTGGGTGAGGGGACCATGCATACTAGGAAAGGGAGGTGAGGAGGACCATGCATACCAGGATTGGGGGGTGAGAAGACCATGCATACCAGGAAAGGGGGTGACATGACTATGTATACCAGGAAAGGGGGGTGAGAGGAACATACATACCAGGATTGGGGGGTGAGGGGGGCCATGCATACCAGGATAGGGGGGTGAGAGGATCATGTATACCAGGATTGGGGGGTGAGAGGACCATGCAAACCAGGATTGGGGGGTGGGGGGACCATACATGCCAGGAAAGGGTGGTGAGAGGACCATGCATACCAGGATAGGGGGGTGAGGGGACCATACATACAAGGATAGGAGGGTGATGGTCCCATGTATACCAGGATGGGGGGTGAGGGGACCATGTATACTAGGATAGGGGGTGAGTGGACCATGCATACCAGGATAGGGGGGTGAGAGGACCATGCATACCAGGATTGGGGGGTGAGAGGACCATGCATACCAGGATTGGGGGGTGAGGGGTATCATGCATACCAGGAAAGGGGGGTGAGGGGGACTATGTATACCAGGATTGGGGGGAGAGAGGACCATGCATACCAGGATTGGGGGGTGAAAGGACCATGCATACCAGGATTGTGCATACCAGGAAAGGGGGGTGAGGGGACTATGTATACCAGGATTGGGGGGTGAGAGGACCATGCATACCAGGAATGCTCAGCCAATGAGCGGTGCCGCTCGGCTTTGGCGGGGGATTGAAATCCCGCGCCGCTAATAGCCGCGCAGCACCGCTTATTGGCTGAGCTACCGCCGGCTGAGCCAATGAGCAGCGCGGGATTCAAATCCCCTGCCCCGTCGGCTAAGCCAATGAGCAGTTCCGCACAGGATTTGAATCCCCCGCCACTAAGGATACACAGATGTTCATTTCACCGCACTCCCGATGCAATAGAATCGGGCCTATTTCTAGTTCTTCTATAATTCTGAATTATGTTCCATATTATTTTCCTTTGAAAGTTGGTTTAAAAAAATCTGTTGTTCCAGAGAACTTGTCCAGTCCTATATTAGATCAGGTTCAGATGGCTATATTTCATGGTACTTATGTAGACTTTAATGGATAGACCTTTGGTATTATGTCTGAAACTTACAGCTTCATACATGCCTATTAGGCTGTAAATTCAGGTTGGAAGATCAAAAACAATCTGTGCATTGATGCACAAATTATAATTATATCTATATATATATATATATATATAAATAAAGATGAATGTAGAGTCCCGCTCACTCCGCATAGACACATTCACTATAAAATCCCACATCATCCCATCAGCCAGAGCAACCGGACTACTACCACTAATATCCCACATCGTCTCATCAGCCAGAGCCACTGGACTGCTACTACTAATATCCCACATCATCCTGTCACAGCCGCCGGACAACTATCCCTAAAAAATCCTTTATTGTCAAATCTTTAAAAAAATGAGAAAAAATCTCAAAAAGGCACAAAAAACTGATCAATATTTAAATAAATCCAGCTTAAGTCCATGATATGATACCACGTCAGGCAGGGGTATATACCCTAATTTGACCCTATAGGGCCCTATAATTCTTCCCTGCCTGACAGCCGAGGTTAGCACCCTCTTGGAACACAAATGGCGCCCCTGCTCCACGGCGGCTGTCCCTACTCACCCTATTAAGTTCTGTATCTAGAATATACCAGATTGCGGAACAGACAAATGGCTGAGTTCAATAAACTATACTCAGAAAACTCATGCCAAAAACCACCAATAGGATGCCAGAAAAGGGGTGAAATACAGTAGCTGGAATAATCATTATTTTATAGGAACATAGTGCGTAGGGAGACAAATTACACTATACTATCGGTCCCTAATTGAGCGCTCCCATGTCATAGCGCGCCTACCCGGATTCTCAATCCATGGACGAGCGCCCCATATCTTATTACCAGGATAGCCACCCTGGTCCTCCTTCGTCCTCCGGGCACTCGCAGCCGTCCGGACACACGCGTATTATGCAGCCCCATCCCTATGTAGAGTATTAACCCTGTTAAAGTGAATATAATAAGTCCGCTGACTCGGTACGCATTATTAACATGTGATGTTGTTAACCCACTGCAGCAGTCAAAGACCTTACTGGAATATACTCCACCTGAAGGGGCACATAGAAGTACTGAAATACACTCCACATAGAGGTGGGCATAGATGTAAGGATAAATAAATTGAGGTAACCAAACCCTTCAGATTAACCCATACCACACCTTTCAGTGTAGAACCATGTATGAAATAATTTGATCTACCCCTAAATAACCCTATGAGTCTTAGTAGATACATATAAAAGTCTCATTACTCCCCAAGGTATGATATAAAATAACAGCGGGTTCCCACACTCATGATTCCCCTTAGTCTTATGATAACCTGATATAACAAAACTCATCATAGGGGTCAATAATGTCAATATGACCACCACATTTCCACAAATCATCTCCTAGATTTATGGTTTCCAAGGTTTTCGTGTATTATTAACAATGAGGACAATTGATATCTCATATCTCTCATATTGGGTTCTCTTCAAATAAAGCAACCATACGTGAGTCAATCAATAAGGCCCCTCGGAGCCACGGATTCCATTTTGAAGATCCATTGTGCCTCTTTTTGCAAAATCAATCTATCCCAGTCACCCTGCCTATTACTTGGTTTCACCACTTCCAAAGCACAAAAGGAGAGGACATCTCCATTGCCCCCATGTTCTTCCCATATATGGCGTGCCACAGGGGTATCTCTCTTGTTTCTTGTATCTCCCAGGTGTTCGCTTATCCTCCTCCTAAATTCTCTTTTGGTTTTACCGATGTAATTTTTTGGACAAGAGCAGGTCGCCATATATACCACTCCAACACTTTTACAGTTCGCAAAATCCCTGGCAAAAAACCTTTTGCCATTTGATGCACTTGTAAAGTTTTTTCCTGATGTCACATACCCACAGAACGAACAATTCCCTGCAGAGGAGGAAGGTACCACACTTAGAGATCCCGAGGCTTGTTCCTCCATATTGGGGCCTGCTTGGTTGTAGCCTCGTCCTCTGCCCCCATATTGACCTCTTGCATTCCCTCTCTGATTCCGCCATCTGCTTCTATAGAATTGACCTATCCCTCTGCCCCTTTGTGAAAGAAGTTGGCCTTTCTTGATGTAAAAATTGCAAAAGATTCCCAGGGTGCCTTGGTGACAAGTGTCTATCGGAAGCCTACTGCTACGAATTCTCTCTTGAGATGGGACAGCTGTCATCCTGTCCCGCTCAAGAGGGGTATCTCTCGAGGTCAGTATCTTAGAACCAGAAGGAACTGCTCGAATTCAGAGGCCTTTAGAGTACAGGCCTATGAAATGAGAGATAGGTTTAGGGAACGGGGATACCCTGATCATGTTTTGGAGCCCGCCTTTAGAAATGCTTTGGGTAGGGAGAGACACACATTATTGCAACCCAACACTGTAGTTGAGAATAACAATACGGTGAGAGTGATAGGGACCTATGATAACCAAATGGACCACGTATTTAGAATTCTCAACAAACATTGGAGCATTCTGCAGGCGGACACTGACCAGAGGTCACTTTTTGTAAGGGCTGCTCTATCAGAGATAGTCTCGTACACAGCCACTATAAGAGAGCTAGACAGGAGGGTACGTGGCTGGACAGAAAGGTCTGTGGTACATTTAGATGCGGGAATTGTTCGCTCTGTGGGTATGGTTTTTTGATTTTGCAAAAAGAGGCACGATGGATCTTCAAAATGGAATCCGTGGCTCCGAGGGGCCTTAATGATCGACTCACGTATGGTTGCTTTATTTGAAGAGAACCCAATATGAGAGATATGAGATATCAATTGTCCTCATTGTTAATAATTCAGGAAAACCTTGGAAACCATAGATCTAGGAGATGATTTGTGGAAATGTGGTGGTCATATTGACATTATTGATCCCTATGATGAGTTTTGTTATATCAGGTTATCATAAGACTAAGGGGAATCATGAGTGTGGGAACCCATTGTTATTTTATATCATACCTTGGGGAGTAATTAGACTTTTATATGTATCTACTAAGAGTCATAGGGTTATTTAGGGGGTAGATCAAATTATTTCATACATGGTTCTACACTGAAAGGTGTGGTATGGGTTAATCTGAAGGGTTTGGTTACCTCAATTTATTTATCCTTACATCTATGCGCACCTCTATGTGGAGTGTATTTCTGTACATCTATGTGCCCCTTCAGGTGGAGTATATTTCAGTTAGGTCTTTGACTGCTGCAGTGGGTTAACAACATCACGTGTTAATAATGCATACCGAGACAGCGGACTTATGATATTCACTTTAACAGGGTTAATACTCTACATAGGGATGGGGCTGCATAATACGCGTGTGTCCGGACGGCTGCGAGTGCCCGGAGGACGAAGGAGGACCAGGGTTGCTATCCTGGTAATAAGATATGGTGCGCTCGTCCATGGATTGAGAATCTGAGCGGGCGCGCTATAACATGGGAGCGCGCACCCAGGATTGCTATCGAGAGAGTGAGGTAGCTCCCCCGGCCGAATCCGGGTACGCGCCGCACTCTGGAGGAGTGTCCATAGGACGCCAGGGGGATCGACGCGATAGGCCGATCATCTAGTTTGGTCTGGACATGCGCATCTCCTGACTGAGAAACTGGGCATGCGTGATATGTCAGATGGGAGGATACCGGACGCTCATGATGGATGGACTCCATGGGGATGTATTGGGAGAGTCTGGACAAGCGCAGTGGTAGATGGGGGACGCGCTGGATTGAGGAGCGCAGGCGCAATAGAGCTCTGGGGGTTTGCCTGACGGGAAGTGAAACATGAATAAGATACCTCTAGGATTTAAGCTATCCAGCGCAGGCATACTACTGAAAGGGGAGACATGTAGGAGGTGATAATATTATGACCTTATACTCTATCATTTGTAGTAAGCGGCGAGGTAACTATAAATTGGTAATAGTCACTACACTCTGATTGACACCTGCAACCAGGCGCAACATCGGATCCTCTGTGGGAGCATTTATTGGCATCATGGGCCTCCTGATGAACTCCGTGCTTAGGAGTGAAACGCGTTGAGGCGACACTTTATCAGTGATGAGCTACGTTACATCAATATGACTTTTTGTTGGTTTTTGTTTTTGGGCATAGTGCAATTCTATTGAACATGAATGGTATGGGTTATATTGCTAATGGTTTCCTTTTCATGGGAGAATAATGTTGTTGCTAGTTGAAACCAGTATCTAAAAGGTTAAGGTTGATCTCCCATAGATATCATTGGTCGCTATTGGCATATGTTATTAACCCACCCCTCATTAAGGGGATTCTGTTTGACGTATTTTTGATTTATTTGGGGGGATTTTTGTGACAGCAATTTTCAATATTGCTTTTTTGGCCCTATATGTACCCATATAGAATTCTTCAATATTATGGAAGGTCAGTAAGGGATAGTCCACATGGAGCGGGGGCACCAGAACAACTTAGGGTGAAATATCTCCGCTGCTAGGTAGGGCTATCCACAGTTAGGGACTGATAGTATAGTGTAATTTGTCTCCCTACGCACTATGTTCCCATAAAATAATGATTATTCCAGCTACTGTATTTCACCCCTTTTTTTGCTTTTTTGGCTTCCTATTGGTGGTTTTTGGCATGAGTTTTCTGAGTATGGTTTATTGAACTCAGCCATTTGTCTGTTACGCAATCTGGTATATTATAGATACAGAACTTAATAGGGTGAGTAGGGACAGCCGCCGTGGAGCGGGGGCGCCATTTGCGTTCCAAGAGGGTGCCAACCTCTGCTGTCAGGCAGGGAAGAATTATAGGGCCCTATAGGGTCAAATTAGGGCATATACACCTGCCTGACGTGGTATCATATCATGGATTTAAGCTGGATTTTTTAAAATATTGATCAGTTTTTTGTGCCTTTTTGAGATTTTTTCTCATTTTTTTAAAGATTTGACAATAAAGGATTTTTTAAGAATTAGTTTTTCTTTAGAAGCCACTGGATAACTAATTTGAGGAATATTGATTTTTTGCTTGCTAACCCTAATATCCCACATCATCCCATCAGCCAGAGCCAATGGACAACTACCACTAATATCCCACATCATCCCGTCACAGCCGCCGGACTACTACCCCTAATATCCCACATCATCCCATCAGTCAGAGCCACGGGACTACTCCCCCTAATATCCCACATCATCCCGTCAGCCAGAGCCACCGGACTACTCCCCCTAATATCCCACATCATCCCGTCAGCCAGAGCCACTGGACTACTCCCCCTAATATCCCATATAATCCTGTCAGCCTGGGGTCAGAACCAGGGCACTAAGTGGAACGGTCCTAACGTCCATACCGGGGATCCTTTTAAGAGAGGCCTGGCATCAGAACCAGAGCGCTGAGTGGATTTGCCCTGACTTCCATACAAATGATTCCTTTAATAGAAGCCTGGGGTGAGAATCAGAGCGCTGAGGGATTTACCCTAACTTCCATACCGGGGATCCCTTTAAGAGAGCCTGGGATCAGAACCAGAGCGCTGAGTGGATTTGCCCTGACTTGCATACCAATGATCCCTTTAATAGAAGCCTGGAGTGAGAATCAAAGCGCTGAGGGATTTACCCTAACTTCAATACTGGAGATCCCTTTAAGAGAGGCCTGGGGTCAGTACCAAAGTGCAGAGTGGGTTTGTCCTCACTTCCAAACCGGGGATCTCTTTAAGAGGGGCCTTGGGTCAGAACAAGAGTGCTGAGTGCATTTGCCCTAACTTCCATACCGGGGATCCCTTTAAGAGAGCCTGGGATCAGAACCAGAGCACTGAGTGGATTTGCCCTGACTTGCATACCAATGATGCCTTTAATAGAATCCTGGGGTCAGAATCAGAGTGCTGAGGGATTTGCCCTAACTTCCATACAGGAGATCTCTTTAAGAGAGCCTGGGGTCAGTACCAGAGCATTTGAAGGCAATTGCAATGACTTCCATACCGGGGATCCCTTTAAGAGAGGCCTGGGGTCGGAACCAAAGTGCTGGATGAATTTGCCCTGACTTCCATACCGGAGATCCCTTTAAGAAAGGCCTGGGGTCAGTACCAAAGCTCAGAGTGGATTTGCCCTAACTTCCATACCAATGATCCCTTTAAGAGACCCTGGGGTCAGAACCACAGAGCTGAGTGGAAAGGTCCTAACTTCCATACCGGGGATCCCTTTAAGAGAGGCCTGGGGTCAAAACAAAAGCACTGGATGGATTTACTCTGACTTCCATATCAATGATCCCTTTAAGAGGGAAGATGTGACTATGAGATGGAGGATGTGTGATGGGGATATGGACAGGGAGGGGGGATTCATTTCTGTCATGTACTCACTGCTCCTTTCTGGGGGGCAGACAATGGCTGGGAGCTTATGTTCCCAGGGATGCTAGATTTCTCCCACCATGTCAGTGTCTGCTGAGGTGTTGTCAAGTGGGAAAACTTGCTCATAGCAACCAATCACAGCTTAGCTTCTTTTAACCAGCTCTGGTTAAATGAGAGATGCTTAGTGATTGGTTGCAAGGAAAACTGTTGCTCATAGCAACCAATAACAGCTCAGCTTCTTTTGAACAGCTCTGGTGAAATGAAAGATGCTTCGTGATTGGTTGGTGATACACACACATACATACATACATTCAGTTTTATATATAGAGATGGCCCAGTTTGCGTACATTTTCCCCCCACCTCTTTTGGAACTGCTGGGCATGTCTCTCCCCATTAATGCATGCTGTTGCAAAGAGCTGGTACCTCTGCTATCAGCGGTGTCTTGAGTGTGATGTTGTCATCAAATGATCGACAACGGCCCTCTTGAAGGATCTAAATATGAAACCCCTTGGTGACTGCAGCAGTAGCAAAGGAAATTTGTCCTTGTATGGTGCTTCTAGAAAGGTGGCCAACCCAATAGGTTGCTGATGAAAATGTGGATCACGTGAGGTCTTGGGATGTACAGTTAGAAATGAACTGTGCCATGTGTGTCAAGCTGCAAAAAGGTAAATTTTCTGTGGCCCCAGAAGGAGGAACAATACCCATCCTCTCCTCAAACTGACTCTTCTCCTCCAC
The DNA here is from genome assembly GCF_039654945.1 of Dendrobates tinctorius. NCBI lineage: Eukaryota > Metazoa > Chordata > Amphibia > Anura > Dendrobatidae > Dendrobates > Dendrobates tinctorius. Next base: position 25,027,367 of record NW_027361921.1, read on the forward strand.
CTCCTCCTCTCCAGCCCACCCATGCTGGACAGACATGAAGCTGGGGTTGGGAGTCCTGTTGTGAGTTCATTTTCCCCTTCGTCACTGAGGTCTGGTGAACTCCCTATTCTGGTAAAGGAAGGTAATGAGCCTGATTATCAGGCACCTGAGCCTAATGAGGATGACTGGCTGAGTGGAGTCACGGACTGGATATAAGGCTGCCGACGCCCTTCTGCCCTGCGGGTGATTTCTCTGTGGACTTCTAGGACACCAGTCTGATTCCTGCTCCTCTAAAGCTAAGTTTTCTGCTTTGCCTGTTAGCATTTGTTTTTTGTTTTTTGTTTTCCTTGCTTTTCTGGATTCTGCCATTCTCTGCTGGGGTGAGCTGAATCTCCTTTTGCCTGTTTATCTGTCTTCAGAATATTCCTGAGTACTGACATAGCTTTTTTGAAGCCTAGTGTCTTCAGGGCCTTTTTCACTGTCAGTCTGTTGGCTCTTATTTTTATAGGGTTTTTCACGGATTGCAGACAGCAGCCTTCCTGTCCTTTCCTATCTAGTTAGCTTGGGCCCCATCTTTGCTCAGTCTATCTTTCTGTCTGTGTTAGTGTTTTCATCTTGCTTCACCGTCATTATATGTTAGGGGCTGCCTATTGCTTTGGGGTCTGCTCTGGGGCAGTTTAGATTTCCCCTTTCTTTCTTTAGGCCTATTTAATTCTCCGGCTGTGATCGAGGGGTCTAGGGCATCGTAGGAACCCCCCACGGCTACTGTTAGTTGTTGTGGATAGGATCAGGGGTCTGCAATCCGATAGCTGCCAACCTCTCTGGTTTTCTGGACCTAGCTAGCATTTCTGTTTTTGCCTCCTACGGTGACTCAATCATAACAGAATCACCCGCCATACCGCAGATCCTAGGGTACTTAATAGCAGGAAAGAATTGTGTTTAAAAAAAAAAAAAGAAAAAAAAAAGGTGTGTGTATATTCTTTCCTCTATATATCTGAGGCCGTAGGGGGAATTTTTTTTTCTCTCAATGGAGATAAAGCAATTGTCTGATTGTGTGGAGCAGCTCGCTGCGGAAGTGCGGGGAAATCCAACTACCTTGCTCGTTCGCATGTTGTTGAACCAAAGATCCCTACACCTGATGTATTTTTTGGGGATCGATCTAAATTTTTGAGTTTCAAAAATAATTGTAAATTATTTTTTGCCTTGAAGCCTAACTCGTCAGGGAGCTCCGCGCAGCAGGTTAAAATTGTCATCTCTTTGCTGCGTGGCGATCCCCAGGATTGGGCGTTTTCTTTGAAACCAGATGATCCTATTCTGACTAATGTGAACGCATTCTTTCAAGCTTTGGGGTTGTTGTATGATGAACCTAATGCTATTGATCAGGCTGAAAAGACCCTGTTGGCATTGAACCAGGGTCGAGATTCTGCAGAGTTATACTGTCAAAAGTTCCGAAAGTGGGCGGTCCTTACTACCTGGAATGATAATGCCTTGGCTGCTCTCTTTCGGAAGGGTTTGTCAGAAGCCGTAAAAGATACTATGGTGGGATTTCCTGTTCCCTCTGGTCTGGACGATTCTATGTCATTAGCCATTCAGGTTGACCGGCGTTTACGTGAACGCAGGATTGCACGAGAGGTGTCGCCACCGGTTGAACAGACGTCTGAACCTATGCAATGTGATAGAGTTTTGTCTAAGGCGCAACGTCAGGAGTTCAGAAGGCGTAATAAGCTGTGTTTTTTCTGTGGAGATGCCTCGCATATTATTTCTGTTTGTCCTAAACGAGAGAAACGCTTTGCACACACGTTTTCTGTTGGTCGTGTTCAACCTAAGTTTCTTCTGGCAATTACTCTGATCTGCTCCCTGTCCACATTTTCCGCCAAGGCTTTTGTGGATTCGGGAGCAGCGCTAAACCTAATGGACTTGGATTGTGCTAAACGTTGTGGATTTCCGATGACACCTCTGCAGACGCCTATCCCTTTGAGGGGGATTGATGCTACTCCTTTGGCTAAAAATAAACCTCAGTTTTGGACCCAGGTGGTCATGCGGGTCACCCCAGACCATCAAGAAAATTGCAGATTTTTGGTGTTGCATGGTCTGCATGATGCCGTTGTTCTGGGGTTTCCCTGGTTGCAAAATCATAATCCAGTTTTGGATTGGAAATCTGTGTCTGTGGTGAGTTGGGGTTGTCGGTGTGCCTTTAGTGAGGCTCTGGTTTTTTCCACCTCTCCTCAGTCGCATGATGTTCCTGACTATTTGGCGGACTTTTATGACGTATTTAGTGAGAATGAGTCTGCGTCCTTGCCTCCTCATAGGAGTTATGACTGTGCAATTCAACTAAGCCCGGGGTGTAAATTTCCCAAGGGTCGGCTCTTCAATTTATCTGTACCCGAGCACGAGGCTATGCGGTCCTATATTAAAGAGGCGTTGGAGAAGGGTCATATTAGGCCATCCTCTTCACCCTTAGGTGCCGGGTTTTTTTTTGTGGCCAAAAAGGATGGTTCTTTAAGGCCTTGTATTGATTATCGTGCCCTCAATAAGATTACTATTAAATATCAGTATCCGTTACCCCTGATTTCGGATCTATTTTCTAGAGTTAGATGTGCTTGCTGGTTTACCAAGCTTGACCTCAGGGGGGCGTATAATCTTATCCGCATTAAGCAGGGGGATGAATGGAAGACGGCGTTTAATACTCCGGAGGGACATTTTGAGTACCTGGTGATGCCTTTTGGGCTCACTAATGCCCCTTCCGTCTTCCAGTGCTTCATGAACGACATTTTCCGAGACTTTGTCGATAAATTTTTGATTATCTATCTGGATGATATTTTGATCTTCTCCAAGGATTGGGATTCTCATGTGGAACATATTCAGACTGAGTTCCGGATCTTGAGGGAGAATTCCCTGTATGTCAAAGGATCGAAATGCCTTTTTGGAGTACAGAGGATTTCATTTTTGGGATTTATTTTGTCTCCGTCAACTATTGAAATGGAGCCAGCCAAGGTACAAGCCATTTATGATTGGGTTCAGCCCACTTCTTTGAAGGCCCTCCAGAAGTTTTTGGGTTTTGCTAATTTTTATCGGAAATTTATAGCAAAATTTTCTAGTATTGCCAAGCTATTGACTGATCTGACTAAGAAGGGTGCTGATGTGTTGAATTGGTGTCCGGAGGCTGTTGCTTCCTTTCAGGAGCTGAAGCGAAGATTTACCTCCGCCCCGGTTTTGCGGCAACCTGATGTCTCACTCCCGTTCCAGGTAGAGGTGGATGCTTCTGAGATTGGTGCAGGAGCTGTTTTGTCCCAAAAGGATCTTGTAACATCTAAAATGAATCCCTGTGCTTTCTTTTCCCGAAAGTTCTCTCCATCTGAACGTAACTATGATGTGGGGAATCGGGAACTGTTGGCCATGAAATGGGCATTTGAGGAGTGGAGACATTGGTTGGAGGGAGCTAAACATCAAGTTGTGGTCCTTACTGACCACAAGAATTTGATTTACCTAGAGTCGGCTAAACGCTTGAACCCTAGACAGGCTAGGTGGGCCTTGTTTTTTACACGTTTTGATTTTATGGTCTCTTTTCTTCCTGGAACTAAGAATGTCAAGGCAGACGCCCTCTCTAGGAGTTTCTTTGCTGATTCTCCTGTGGTGACCAAGCCTGCTACCATCTTAGGCGAAGGGGTAGTTCTTTCTGCCATCTCGCCCGATTTGAGACTTGCTCTGCAAGAGTTCCAGGAGGACAAACCTGAGCGTTGTCCCAGTGGAAAGTTGTATGTTCCTGATCAGTGGAAGAAGAGAGTGATGTCTGAAGTTCATTGCTCTGCATTGGCTGGTCATCCAGGTATTTTTGGTACTAGAGATCTGGTGAGTCGCTCTTTTTGGTGGCCCACCTTGTCTCATGATGTCAGGAATTTTGTGCAGTCCTGTGGGACTTGCTCCCGGTCTAAATCTTGTTCTCGCTCCAGTGGGTTGTTGATGCCTTTGCTGGTCCCCAGGAGGCCATGGACCCATATTTCAAAGGATTTCATCTCTGATATGCCGGTCTCTCAAAGAATGACTGTTATTTGGGTGATTTGTGATAGGTTCTCTAAGATGGTTCATCTTGTACCACTCCCTAAGTTGCCATCTTCCTCTGAGTTGGTGCCCCTGTTTTTGCAACAGGTGGTTCGCTTACACGGGATTCCTGAGAACATTGTATCTGACAGAGGAGTTCAGTTTGTGTCTAGATTTTGGAGGACTTTCTGTTCCAAGCTGGGAATTCAATTGTCCTTCTCCTCTGCTTTTCACCCTCAGACCAATGGGCAGACAGAGAGAACAAACCAGACCTTGAAGTCGTATTTGAGATGTTTTATTTCCACTGATCAGGATGATTGGGTTTCTTTTTTGCCCTTGGCCGAATTTGCTTTAAATAATAGAGCTAGTTCTGACACTTTGATGTCACCTTTTTTTTTGTAACTTTGGGTTTCATCCTCGATTTTCTTCAGGGCAGGTGGAGCCTTCTGCCTGCCCAGGTGTTGACACTGTGGTGGAGAGAATGCACCAGATCAGGGACAAAGTGTAGGATAAGTTATCTCTCTCCCAGGAAAAGGCCCAGCGGTTTTCCAATCGACATAGGACCATTGGTCCCCAGTTTAAGATTGGTGATATGGTGTGGTTATCATCAAAAAATATTGCTATGAAGGTGGCTTCTCCTAAGTTTAAGCCTATATTTATTGGACCTTACAAGATTTTGGAGATTATTAATCCGGTCTCTTTTCGTTTGGCTCTTCCTGTCACATTTAAAATCCATAATGTGTTCCATAAGTCCTTGTTGAAGAGGTTTGTTGAACCAGTTGTTCCTGGGGTGGCACCTCCGGACCCTGTATTGGTTGAAGGTAACATGGAATATGAGGTAGAGAAAATACTGGATTCCCGTCTGGCTAGACGGAGACTCCAGTATTTGGTTAAGTGGAAGGGTTATGGTCAGGAGGATAATTCCTGGGTCTCTGCCTCTGATATTCATGCCAAAAGATTGGTGCGTGCCTTTCATCGGGCTCACCCTGATCGCCCTAGTGGCGTGGTTGAGGGTTCGGTGACCCCTCCTCAAGGGGGACGTACTGTTGTGAGTTCATTTTCCCCTTCGTCACTGAGGTCTGGTGAACTCCCTATTCTGGTAAAGGAAGGTAATGAGCCTGATTATCAGGCACCTGAGCCTAATGAGGATGACTGGCTGAGTGGGGTCACGGACTGGATATAAGGCTGCCGACGCCCTTCTGCCCTGCGGGTGATTTCTCTGTGGACTTCTAGGACACCAGTCTGATTCCTGCTCCTCTAAAGCTAAGTTTTCTGCTTTGCCTGTTAGCATTTGTTTTTTGTTTTTTGTTTTCCTTGCTTTTCTGGATTCTGCCATTCTCTGCTGGGGTGAGCTGAATCTCCTTTTGCCTGTTTATCTGTCTTCAGAATATTCCTGAGTACTGACATAGCTTTTTTGAAGCCTAGTGTCTTCAGGGCCTTTTTCACTGTCAGTCTGTTGGCTCTTATTTTTATAGGGTTTTTCACGGATTGCAGACAGCAGCCTTCCTGTCCTTTCCTACCTAGTTAGCTTGGGCCCCGTCTTTGCTCAGTCTATCTTTCTGTCTGTGTTAGTGTTTTCATCTTGCTTCACCGTCATTATATGTTGGGGGCTGCCTATTGCTTTGGGGTCTGCTCTGGGGCAGTTTAGATTTCCCCTTTCTTTCTTTAGGCCTATTTAATTCTCCGGCTGTGATCGAGGGGTCTAGGGCATCGTAGGAACCCCCCACGGCTACTGTTAGTTGTTGTGGATAGGATCAGGGGTCTGCAATCCGATAGCTGCCAACCGCTCTGGTTTTCTGGACCTAGCTAGCATTTCTGTTTTTGCCTCCTACGGTGACTCAATCATAACAGAGTCCCTTCTGTAGCATCAGTGGTCCAACAGAAAAAGAAGTCCTCTCCCTCCTTGTCTTCCTCCTCATCTTCATCACCCAATCTTGCCTCATGATATTGGCTGGGCTGGGTAGGATCACCCAGTGTGAAATCTTGGACCATACCCAGCTGATAGGCACTCAAAGATTCCATGTTTAGATTATGCGGTGATTCTTTCAACGTACATAGCATCAGTATGGTAACGCTGATAATAGCCTGATCACCGCTCACGAGGTTGGTGCAGTACTCAAAGCTATCAAGCACCTCACAAATGTCAGGGATCCACACTCACTCGACTGTTGTTATGTGTCTTGGCTGAGTCGCAGTCTGTCGGGCATGTTTAATCTGGTATTCAGCAAGTGCCCTCTGCTGCTCACTAATCCTTGCCAACATATATGTTGAGTTCCACCGTGTTGGCAGGTCGCAAATGAGTCAGTGAATTGGCAAATTAAATTACTTTTGAAGCGCTACAAGTTCGGCAACAGGGGTAGAGGAATGGCGGAAATGGGTGCAAATACAGCGCACCTTCTCAAGTAGGTACGGCAAGTCATGGTATGTCTTGATAAATTTCTGAGCTACTAGGTTCAGCACGTGAGCCATGCAAGGCACGTGTACCAGCTTCCCGAGCTTTAAAGCTGCCATGAGGTTACGCCCATTATCGCAGACAACCAGATCGGGTTCGAGTTGCAGTGGGAAGAGCCACTGATCGGTCTGTTGTTTTATCCCTTGCCACAGCTCTGCTGCAGTGTGTGGTGTTTGACCTAAACAGATCAGCTTCAGCAGAGCATGTTGCCGCTTTGCCGATGTGCTGCTGCATAGCTCCCAATTTGGGAGTGATGTGGAGGGTAATTCAGCATAGAATGAGGAGGTGGAGGACAAGAAGGAGGAGAGACAGGACGTATATGATGAGGCAAAAACCATGATTGAGATTGGGCACACTATCCGTGGCATGTGTAGGATATGTGATGTTCCAGTTGGTGACTTTGTCCCACCCTCCACCAGGTTCAGCAGTGTGCCATGACAGAAATGTATTGTCCCTGTCCACAACCACTTGTCCACATGTCTGTTGTTAGGTGGACCTTCCAGGTTACGGTGTTGATGAGAGCACACTTTAGATTGTTTAACACGTGCTGGTGTAACGTCGTGATGGCACACCGGGAAAAATAGTGCCGGCTGGGAACAGAGTATGGGGCAACCACAGCCAAGAGATCACAGAAAGCCTGTGTCCCCACAAGCCTAAACGGCATAATCTCCATGGATAGCAACTTGGCAATGTGTGCGTTTAGTATTTGTGCTTGTGGGTGCGTGGGTTGGTATTGCTTCCTTTCACAGATCTGGGTCATGGACAACTGGACACTTGGCTGGGACAAACAAGTGAATGGGATTGTTGTGTCCTGTGTCTCTGCAACTGCAGCTTGTGATCAGGAGGTATGAGTACCTGCTTCCTGGCCAGCAGATTGGGAAGGAAAGATCACAGGCGACATGGCAGTTGTTTGACCCGCAGACACTGATTTGATACTGTTCCACCCACCAACTAGGGTGCTTGGCTGTCATGTGTTTCCGCATACTGGTGCTCTGGCTGCCTTTGCCCTGGCCTCTGCTCAGCTTCGTATGGCAGATGCCATGTTTGGTTCAGGAAGGACTATCCGAAAAAAAATTACAGAAGATGAACGCCCCCTTGCCTTGACTTGGGGCACAGAGGGATTGCTCTTGGCAACAGTTGACACACTTTGAACTCTGCTCAAACCAATATCCCTTGATTCCTTTGTTGGTGCTACATATCCACCTTCTTCCTCTGTGCTGTGGTGCTGGCTATGCGTACTAACAGTCCAGGTCGGATCAGTGGAATCATCATCGACCACCTTGTCATCCATGTCATCCTCCTTCCGTATTGATATTGTTGGCTGGCCAGATGGCAACTGTATTTCATAATCATCAGCCTTCACCTGTTGAGCCGGTATATCGCGTGGCTGAAAGTGGCTTTCTTCTGGCCTTGGGTTTTCAAATATTTGGCCATGAACTAATGATACTGTCATGTCGGACGCTGTTCACACCACAGCATCCGGCAGGCAGAGGTAGTTCCACCTCCAGCCACTATAGCCTCAGTGGCGCCGGCCTGATCTTCAGGCTCTCGGGGGTTAATCCTGCTGGAGACCAGGTTGGATGGTTAGTCACGCCCACGGTCTTTAAATAGTCATGCTGGCCTATGGGCGTCGCCGATTATAGCTTGTGTTTCATACCAAGTGGTTCCGGTCTGGAGTGGAGGTGTTCAAGAGAGAGAGATTCATATCTGGTGTCGTATGATCCGTCGTTATCCTTTCTCCTTCCCATATTTGTGTTTAGCTGTGCCCTGTTCACATTACTGTTTATTCCTGTGTGTGTGCGGCGCAGTGCAGTTTAAGTTCTCCCTGTCTGTCATTATTTGTGTGGGAGCTTTGGTGGTGACTTCTCACTGGGTGGAGGGTGGAGGGTTAAGTGCAGGGCTGAGCAGGAGATAAGGAAAGGTCGGAGGCTCAGGCATTTGCACCTTCAGCAAAAACCCTGGGTTGAGGGTCAGACAGGGTTTCCCCTAGTAAAGGGACACCACAGGGGCCCCGGGTATTTCAGCCTTAGTTGAACTAAGCCCCCGTGACATTATAATCGGCCCACATTTTTTCAGGAGTCCATGGATCCATTAGATTCCATAACCCGCCAGTTGGCGGCGCTGTCCATACAGGTCTCCGAGTTGAATGGGGCAGTTCAGCAGCAGGGCCTGGTAGTAGCAAAGGTGCAAACGGCATCTGCAGGTATCGGTGCAGAGCCGAAGTTTCCGCTGCCAGAACGATTTTCAGGCGATCGCAGCAAATTTGTCGTATTTCAGGAGGCCTGCAAATTATACTTCCGCATGCGGCCAATATCCTCAGGTAATGAGGCCCAGCGAGTAGGGCTGGTGTTGTCATTACTGAGTGGTGACCCCCAAGCATGGGCATTTTCCTTACCACCTGACTCTGCTACATTTCATTCGGTCGATAATGTTTTTTCTGCCCTCGGGCTCATTTACGATGACCCTGACCGACTGGCTCTAGCGGAATCTAAAATCCGCGCCCTCCGCCAGGGGGAGCGCTTGGCAGAAGACTATTGTTCGGAATTTCGCCGCTGGGCTGTAGACACACAGTGGAATGACCCAGCACTGCGGAGCCAGTTTATTCATGGGGTATCAGGGAGGGTGAAACAAGCCCTCCTGATGTATGAGACTCCGGCATCATTGGAGTCTGCCATGAGTTTGGTGATACGTATTGATCGCCGTTTTCGTCAGGGGGCACAGGAGACGCTACCTCTGGGGGAAAACAGAGGTGCAGGTGTGGTTGAAGTAGATGAGTCCCCTGAACCTATGCAGATTGCTGGCGTGGCACAGGTTCAGCCTCGCGCTCCGGGAGTCCGGAAGTCCGGAGCATGTTTCTACTGTGGTAAAGGAGGTCATTATGTTAACGTTTGCCCGGTACTACCTAAGAGGGTCACACCGGCGGAAAACTGTTAAGCTCAGAGGGTATGGAGGAGACCCAACTGAGCGTATGCATATCCTCCATGATGGTATCTCAATGTATGCTCCCTGCCAAGGTTATTGTCGCCGGCAGAGAGCTACCTATATCAGTGTTTGTGGATAGCGGTTCCGCCACCAATCTCATAGATGAGGAGTTTGCACACACCGCCGGGTTTAAGATTGAAAAACTTCCTCACCCCATACAGGTGGTGACCATTAATGCTGTTCCCCTCCCTCAAGGGGAGATTACTGAGTTTGTGGCAGAGGTGAAACTCCACATTGGGGTCCTACATTCTGAGTCGGTTACATGTAGGGTCCTCCGTAATCTCCCAGCTCAAATGGTCCTGGGTTTTCCATGGCTGTCCAGGCACAACCCGGTAATTGATTGGAAAACTCAGGACATAGTACAATGGAGTGGTTTCTGCCAAGACAATTGCTTGGCCACATGTGTGTCCGCCGTGACGCCCAGCCTGCCGGAGGCTTTGCAGGATTTCGCGGATGTTTTCTCTGAGAAGGGTTGCTCAGAACTGCCTCCACATAGAGCCTATGACTGTGCTATTAGGTTAAAACCCGGGGCCAAATTACCTAAGGCCAGGATGTTTAATATTTCTGGTCCTGAGAGACAAGCTCTGAAAGACTACATCGCGGAGAGTCTGAGCAAAGGTCACATCCGGCATTCATCCTCGCCTGTAGCCGCGGGGTTTTTCTTCATTAAGAAGAAAGATGGGGGGTTACGCCCGTGTCTGGATTTCCGAGAGTTAAACCAGATTACTATCCGTGATCCCTACCCAATGCCGTTGATCCCGGATTTGTTCAACCAGGTAGCGGGGGCAAAATGGTTTTCCAAGCTGGACCTCAGGGGGGCGTATAACCTCATAAGGGTCCGTCAGGGGGATGAGTGGAAGACGGCGTTTAACACTCCTGAGGGTCATTTTGAGAGTCTGGTTATGCCGTTTGGGTTGACGACCGCGCCTGCCGTTTTCCAACATTTTATTAATGATGTCTTCGCTCATGTCCTGGGGAGATTTGTGATTGTATACCTGGATGATATCCTCATTTATTCTAGCGATCGGGACACTCATTTGCAGCATGTTAGGCAGGTGTTACAGTTGCTCCGGGAGAACCAGCTCTATGCTAAGCTGGAAAAATGTTTATTTTTTGTCCAGGAGTTGTCCTTTTTGGGATATATTGTGTCCGCAGCTGGTTTTAAAATGGACACCGCTAAGGTGCAAGCGGTGTTGCAATGGGAGAGGCCGGAGAGTCTGAAAGCACTCCAGCGGTTCCTTGGGTTTGCGAATTATTATAGGAAATTTATAAAACACTTTTCGACTGTCGCCAAACCGCTCACGGACATGACAAAAAAGGGTGCCGATCTGGCGAACTGGCCTGAGGTGGCTATACGTGCATTTGAGCGTCTGAAGAATAGTTTTGCTTCAGCCCCCATTCTCGTGCAACCAGACGTGTCTAAACCTTTTGTGGTAGAGGTTGATGCGTCGGAGGTGGGAGTGGGGGCAGTACTGTCTCAAGGCTCGTCCTTGAGCGAGATGCATCCATGCGCCTACTTCTCCAAGAAGTTGTCGCCGGCCGAACGGAATTATGATATCGGCAACAGGGAGTTGTTGGCCATCAAACTGGCTTTTGAGGAATGGCGACACTTCTTGGAGGGGGCGGCTCACCAGGTCACAGTTATCACCGACCATAAGAATCTGCTCTACCTGGAGTCGGCCAAGCGTCTGTCTCCTAGGCAGGCTCGCTGGGCATTGTTTTTTACTCGTTTCAATTTTCTTGTGACGTACCGTCCCGGGGCTAAAAACACCAAGGCGGATGCTTTGTCTAGGTGTTTTCCGGGGGGAGAACCTTGGGAAGAGCCGGTACCCATCCTCCAGAAAGGGGTAGTGGTCTCGGCTCTCACGACTGAGGTAGAGGCGGAGATTGCCGAGGCCCAAGAGGAGGTACCACCAGGACTTCCCGCCAACAAATCATTTGTACCCCTGCATCTTCGGCCTAAGGTGTTGAAGGAACACCACGATTCGGTACTGGCTGGTCACCCAGGGGTGAAGGGCACCTTAGAGCTGGTATCGCGTCGTTTCTGGTGGCCCAAAATCCGGCAGGACGTGGTCTCGTACGTGGCAGCTTGCATCACGTGCGCTAGGGCTAAGTCACCCCGAACCCGTCCTGCTGGCACGCTACAGCCTCTGGGGGTACCCAATAGGCCATGGACAGAAATCTCCATGGATTTTATCACTGACTTGCCAGCCTCGGCAGGGAACACGGTCATCCTGGTGGTGGTTGACCGTTTTTCAAAGTTGGCGCATTTTGTGGCGTTGTCCTCTTTGCCCAATGCTAAGACGTTGGCTCAGGTATTTGTGAAGGAGGTGGTCAGACTCCACGGAGTACCGTCTGACATAGTATCTGATAGGGGTACGCAATTTGTGGCGAGGTTTTGGAAAGCTTTTTGCTCAAGGTTGGGGATCAAGTTGTCACATTCATCGGCGTTTCATCCACAGTCTAATGGACAAACTGAGCGCATGAACCAAAATCTAGAACAGTATTTACGATGCTTTGTGTCCGACAACCAGGAGGAGTGGTCTACTTTCCTTCCTCTGGCCGAATTCGCATTAAATAATCACCGCCAAGAGTCATCAGGAGAGTCTCCATTCTTTTGTGTGTACGGTCAACATCCTCAGTTTTGTACCTTACGTCAGGGTGACTCCGGGGGTGTCCCGGAGGAGGATCAGCTAGGAGCCCAATTGTCATCAGTCTGGAGGCGGGTGAAACAGCGTTTGTTGAGCATGAGTGCCAGGTACAAATGGGTGGCTGACAGTAGACGCGTGCCAGGTCCGGACCTGTGTGTGGGTGAATGGGTGTGGTTAGCTACGAAGAACATAAAACTCAAAATCCCTTCTTTAAAACTGGGTCCAAGGTTTATTGGGCCTTTTAGGATTTCTGCCATCATTAACCCAGTAGCTTATCGGTTGGAACTTCCCGCGGTGTACAAGATACACAACGTGTTTCACAGGACTTTATTGAAAAAGGTGGTAGGCTTGGTGGACACGACGCCGATGCCACCTCCAGTCATGGTGGATGGCGAGTTGGAGTTCGAGGTCGCCAAGGTAGTGGACTCTCGAGTAGTACGCCGTACTCTTCAGTATTTGGTGCACTGGCGGGGGTATGGTCCAGAGGAGAGGTCTTGGGTTCCAGCCTCAGACATACATGCGGATCGGCTGGTCAGTTCTTTTCACCGTCGTCATCCGGACAAGCCGGGTCCTATGAGTCTTGAGGGCCCTGGGGTCCCTCGTAGAAGACGGGGTACTGTCATGTCGGACGCTGTTCACACCACAGCATCCGGCAGGCAGAGGTAGTTCCACCTCCAGCCACTATAGCCTCAGTGGCGCCGGCCTGATCTTCAGGCTCTCGGGGGTTAATCCTGCTGGAGACCAGGTTGGATGGTTAGTCACGCCCACGGTCTTTAAATAGTCATGCTGGCCTATGGGCGTCGCCGATTATAGCTTGTGTTTCATACCAAGTGGTTCCGGTCTGGAGTGGAGGTGTTCAAGAGAGAGAGATTCATATCTGGTGTCGTATGATCCGTCGTTATCCTTTCTCCTTCCCATATTTGTGTTTAGCTGTGCCCTGTTCACATTACTGTTTATTCCTGTGTGTGTGCGGCGCAGTGCAGTTTAAGCTCTCCCTGTCTGTCATTATTTGTGTGGGAGCTTTGGTGGTGACTTCTCACTGGGTGGAGGGTGGAGGGTTAAGTGCAGGGCTGAGCAGGAGATAAGGAAAGGTCGGAGGCTCAGGCATTTGCACCTTCAGCAAAAACCCTGGGTTGAGGGTCAGACAGGGTTTCCCCTAGTAAAGGGACACCACAGGGGCCCCGGGTATTTCAGCCTTAGTTGAACTAAGCCCCCGTGACAGATACCTCCTCACGTTCTTCAATGTTGTGCGTTGAGAGACCAGAGGCAACCAAAGGATCATATGTACCAAACAGATCATCAGAGTGGCCAAGCTTGGCTTGGGGTTAAATGTTTCCTGCTGAGGGGGGAAGAAGTGGGAGCAGGTTGAGGATTGGTTGACCCAGCATTCTTTGTATCGACAGTAGACTGTGTGGTCGTGGAAGATTGAGTGCTGCTAGAAAATTTCGCTGAGCCCTTATCTGCCATCCAAAACAGTATTTGCTCTTGCTCTTCTGGCTTCCAGACACGTTTACGTTGAAGACCAGGAATTTTCACCAGGAACATAGATTCATGAACCTTCTTCTGTCTCCCAGACTCAGTGCCTTGTCAGGCACCACTGACAACCCCATGCTCACGTCCACGTCCATGTCACTGTCCCTTCACAACAGGCTTTTTGGGAATTTGGAGTTTTTGTGACATATTTGCAGATATTCAGATGCAGATATTTGGGAACAAGGAGCAGTTCATGCTTTGTGGAAGGTAGCACTACAGCCTAGTAATGCTTTGTGTTTTACAAACAGCACTGCAAGGGCAAAAACATTGGTCTCAGGTTAAAGCCAAAGATTTAGCTCGACAGTCACCACAGAAGACAGCGAGGCTGGTTGCGTCTCAGTTGTGCAGTACCATGCGTGCTATTTGGTGTGCAAACAGCATCGCAAGTGCAAATAAATTGGCCTGCAGGGGTAAATGTGACCCCAAAAATAGCTGGGAAAACTGTCACTACTCCCTGACCTTATACAGTACTTTCAGCTCTCAGAAGAGCTGAGATATTGAGGTACTATGTATGTACTGTAATGCACCTGCCTGTCTCCCTGCACTACAGTCACCTACTACTAAAATACTCACAAGAGCTTTTGTGTTTTTGAGATGATTTATGGACGATTTGCAAAAGCACAACTCTCACTAGCAGCTGCTCACACTCTCCCTACGCTAGTACTAGCTGTGTCCTGGATGCAATGTGCATAAAATGGGGGTGGCAGGGCTTATATAGAGCCTATGAGTCATAGGCTAGGACTGACCTATGACACTGCGCGTTCAGCCAATCATAGTAATGCCACAACCAAGAAGGCTGCGGCATTACTGTGATTGGCTAACATGCTGAGCGGGAGATCCGAATATTGCGAGGTGAGTAGTGAAATACTCGCTATGTTCCGAGTACCTCGAGTACCGATTATTCGCTCATCCCTAAGGCCTGTTTCACACTTCCGTTTTTCTTATCAGTTGTAATCGGCTAAAATGGCGGAAAACGGATCTGTCTCCGTTTTCACAGCAACGTGTGCCACCGGACCGTTGTTTTGACGGATTCGGCGAAGGCTGAATTTTAAAGGAACACGTGCCAGGAAAAAAGGAGAGAGAGGAGAAAGAGAGAGAAAGAGAGACCGGAACGGCACTGCTGGGTTAAAAATGATCCCGGAGCAAAGCTTCCGGGCATGTGCACATGAAAATAGCGGACCGCCAAGAAGAAAAAACGTTGCAATGTCCGTCTCATCTGCCCGGGAGCCAGAAAAATTTTGGCGGATCTGTCAAAAAACGGGGGTGACGGACGACCGTCAGTCAAGATCTGCCAATAATGTAAGTCTATGGGGGAAAAACGGATCCACCCCTTTTTTGGCGGATCCGTTTTTTTAAAAAATTGGCGGATTATGACTGATGTGAAAAAACTGAAGTGTGAAAGAGGCCTAAGTATGCAGCACTATATTGGGTATATTATTCTGTATGGAGCATTATATGGGGTACAATATTCTGTATGGAGAATTATAAGGCGCTCATTTTTGTTTATGGAGCAATATATGAGGCCCATTTTTCTGTGTGGAGCATTATATGGGGCCCCTTATTCTGTATGGAGCACTATATGGAGCTTATTCTGTATGGATCATTATTTGGGTCCTATTATTCTGTATGGAGCATTATATGAGGCCCATTATTCTGTATGGTGCAATATATGGGGTCCATTATTCTATATGGAGCATTATATGGTGCCCATTTTTCTGTGTGGAGTATTATATGAGGCCAATTATTCTGTATGGAGCAATATATGGAGCTTATTCTGTATGGATCATTATTTGGGTCCTATTATTCTATATGGAGCATTATATGGTGCCCATTTTTCTGTGTGGAGTATTATATGAGGCCAATTATTCTGTATGGAGCACTATATGGAGCTTATTCTGTATGGATCATTATTTGGGTCCTATTATTCTGTATGGAGCATTATATGAGGCCCATTATTCTGTATGGTGCAATATATGGGGTCCATTATTCTATATGGAGCATTATATGGTGC
Organism: Dendrobates tinctorius; assembly: GCF_039654945.1. Classification (NCBI taxonomy): domain Eukaryota; kingdom Metazoa; phylum Chordata; class Amphibia; order Anura; family Dendrobatidae; genus Dendrobates; species Dendrobates tinctorius. The sequence goes on from NW_027361921.1 coordinate 25,043,013, forward strand.
CCATTTTTCTGTGTGGAGTATTATATGAGGCCAATTATTCTGTATGGAGCAATATATGGAGCCCATTCTGTATGGAGCATTATATGAGGCCCATTATTCTGCATTTATTTTATTTATTTTACTCATTTATATAGTGCCATTAATTCCACAACGCTTTACATACATTATAGGCACTGTCCCCAGTGGGGCTCGCAATCTAGAATCCCTGTCAGCATGTCTTTGGAATGTGGGAGGAAACTGGAGAACAAGGGGAGAGCATACAAAATCCTTGCAGATGTTGTCCTTGGTGGGATATGAACCAAGGACCCCAGCGCTGCAAGGCTGCAGTGCTAACCACTGAGCCACCGTGCCCATGAAGCACTATATGGGGCCCATTATTCTGTATCAAGCAATTTAAGGGGTCCATTTTTCTATATGGAGCCCATTTTTCTGCATGGAGCACTATATGGGGCCAAAATGTATGGAGCACTATATTAGTCCCATTTTGTATGGAGCATTATATGATGCCCAATATTCTGTATTTATTTTACTCATTTATAGAGTGCAATAAATTCCATAGCGTTTTACATACATTATTGGTACTGTCGCCAATGGGGCTCACAATCTAGAGTGCCTATCAGTATGTCTTTGGAATGTGGGAGGAAACCAGAGAACACCGACGCAAACACAGGGAGAACATACGAACTCCTTGCAGATTTTGTCCTTGGTGGGATTTGAACCCAGGACCCCAGCAATGCAAGGCTACAGTGCTAACCACTGAGCCACCATGCTGCTTGTTGAGCACTATATGGAGCCCTTTCTATATGGAGCATTATATGGGGCCCATTATTCTGTGTGGAGTATAATATGAGGCCCATCATTCTATATGGAGCATTACATAGTGCCCATTATTCTGTATAAAGCACTATATGGAGCCCATTATTCCTTATGGAGCAATATATGGGTCTCATTATACTGTATTCAGTACTATGTGGTGCCCATAATACTGTATGGATCACTATGTGGTGATGTATGAGTATGTACAGTTGTAGCCAAAAGTATTGACACCCCTGCAATTCTGTCAGCTAATACTCAGTTTCTTCCTGAAAATGATTGCAAACACAAATTCTTTGGTATTATTATCTTCATTTAATTTGTCTTAAATGAAAAACCACAAAAGAAAATGAAGCAAAAAGCAAAACATTGATCATTTCACACAAAACTCCAAAAATGGGCCAGACAAAGGTATTGGCACCATCAGCCTAATACTTGGTTGCACAACTTTAAGCCAAAATAACTGCGACCAACTGCTTTCGGTAACCATCAATGAGTTTCTTACAATGCTCTGCTGGAATTTTAGACCATTCTTCTTTGGCAAACTGCTCCAGGTCCCTGATATTTGAAGGGTGCCTTCTCCAAACTGCCATTTTTAGATCTCTCCACAGGTGTTCTATGGGATTCAGGTCTGGACTCATTGCTGGCCACCTTAGAAGTCTCCAGTGCTTTCTCTCAAACCATTTTCTAGTGCTTTTTGAAGTGTGTTTTGAGTCATTGTCCTGCTGGAAGACCCATGACCGCTGAGGGAGACCCAGCTTTCTCACATTTGGGCCTACATTATGCTGCAAAATTTGTTGGTAGTCTTCAGACTTCATAATGCCATGCACACGGTCAAGCAGTCCAGTGCCAGAGGCAGCAAAGCAACCCCAAAACATCAGGGAACCTCCGCCATGTTTGACTGTAGGGACCGTGTTCTTTTCTTTGAATGCCTCTTTTTTTCTCCTGTAAACTCTATGTTGATGCCTTTGCCCAAAAAGCTCTACTTTTCTCTCATCTGACCAGAGAACATTCTTCCAAAACGTTTTAGGCTTTTTCAGGTAAGTTTTGGCAAACTCCAGCCTGGCTTTTTTATGTCTTGGGGTAAGAAGTGGGGTCTTCCTGGGTCTCCTACCATACAGTCCCTTTTCATTCAGACGCTGACGGATAGTACGGGCTGACACTGTTGTACCCTCGGACTGCAGGGCAGCTTGAACTTGTTTGGATGTTAGTCAAGGTTCTTTATCCAACATCCGCACAATCTTGTGCTGAAATCTCTTGTCAATTTTTCTTTTCCGTCCACATCTAGGGAGGTTAGCCACAGTGCCATGGGCTTTAAACTTCTTGATGACACTGCGCACGGTAGACACAGGATCATTCAGGTCTTTGGAGATGGACTTGTAGCCTTGAGATTGCTCATGCTTCCTCACAATTTGGTTGCTCAAGTCCTCAGACAGTTCTTTGGTCTTCTTTCTTTTCTCCATGCTCAATGTGGTACACACAAGGACACAGGACAGAGGTTGAGTCAACTTTAATCCATGTCAACTGGCTGCAAGTGTGATTTAGTTATTGCCAACACCTGTTAGGTGCCACAGGTGAGTTACAGGTGCTGTTAATTACACAAATTAGAGAAGCATCACATGATTTTTCGAACAGTGCCAATACTTTTGTCCACCCTTTTTTTTGTTTGGTGTGGAATTATATCCAATTTGGCTTTAGGACAATTCTTTTTGTGTTTTTTCATTTAAGACAAATTAAATGAAGATAATAATAGCAAAGAATTTGTGTTTGCAATAATTTTCAGGAAGAAACTGAGTAATGTCTGACAGAATTGCAGGGGTGTCAATACTTTTGGCCACAACTGTATGAATGAATGAGTATGTATGAATGACTATACAGCCTAGTCTAAAATAAAAATGTTTAAATAACCCCAGGACATGTACTCTGCGCTGGGAGGATTCACCAGTTTCTGAGCTACAGTGGGGAAAAAAGAATTTAGTCAGCCACCAATTGTGCAAGTTCTCCCACTTAAAAAGATGAGAGGCCTGTAATTGACATCATAGGTAGTGTCAGGAACACCGCACTGAACTTGATCACTGAGCCAGTGCGCGTGTCCTGAGTAAAGCGAACTGTGCTCAATGATACCTGTGGAGCGGGCAGCAGCTGGGTAGCTGCGTACTTCAGAGCCGCAGGACCTGAAGCACGTGACTGCTGGGGGCGTGGCCTAAACTCCAGAGAGCTAGGAGCTGCAAGAGAACTCCTAGCAGGGTAACTGCAAGACAAAGTTACCAAGGGGCATAGACAGGGAGGATAGCCAGGACGTAGCCAATGAGTCAAACACAGAGATAGCTGCAAGGTACCAAAGGGGCGAGCAGAGAGTAGTCAGGTCACAGGCAATGAGTCATACACAGAGATAATAACGCAGTACAGAATCAGCAGGCAAACCGGGGGAAGAGTCTTGAGGAGATCATTTGCATAGTCCCAGTGCCTTCTGGGATAAGTGAAGAGTCTCCGCGAGCTCAACACTCACTGGCTTTTGGCCGTTGCAGCTTAAAAGAGAAAATCGGAAAACCGTGCGCCGATAGGCGCCCAAACTTTGGCTCATCTTTCATCGTTTTTAAGAAATCTCAATATGGAAGAGGACAGGAGCCATTTGGTGAGCTGCATTTCTTGCTACATGTTCTCAGACTTACCAGTGGAAAAACCAAACTTCACATGCCACAAATGCAAGCTTGTGTCCCTGTTGGAGGAAAAGTTGCAAAATCTCGAAGAGAGGTTAGCTACGTTGAAGATCATTAAGGAAGGTGAAGAGTTCTTAGACAGAGCAGAATTATCTCTTCATGTTACAGAAAGAGAAGAAATTCGAAGTGCACCTGAAGAAACAGAGGAATGGAGACATGTGACCCAGAGAAGCAGGAGGATCAGGATGCAGACAGCACCCACACTTCTCAGGAACCAGTACCAGGCTCTCACGCAGGAAAACGATGAAGAAATACATCAGGATAAGACTTTGCCCACAAACAGCAACCTTGTACGCCTTCAGAGTCCTCCTGGATGGAGAAAGAAAAATGTTGTGAAGAAGAAACGAAGAGTGGTGGTCATGGGGGATTCCCTGTTGAGAGGAACAGAGGCTGCTATCTGCAGACCGGATATAACTTCAAGAGAAATGTGCTGTCTTCCCGGTGCAAAAATTAAAGATGTGTCTGACAGGATATCAGGACTCTTCAGACCTACAGATGACTACCCATTCCTGCTACTACATGTGGGGACAAATGACACCGCAAGAAACGACCTGGAAACCATATGCAGAGACTTTGAAGACTTAGGCAAGAAAGTGAAAGAACTGGGAGCGCAGGTGGTCTTCTCTTCCATCCTCCCAGTGGATGGCCATGGAACAAGGAGGTGGAATAAGATTCTGCAGGTGAACAACTGGCTACGTCAATGGTGCCGTCAGCAATGATTTGGATTTTGGATCACAGAGTGAATTACCTTTACGATGGACTACTTGCTAGAGATTGGGTGCACCTTACGAAGACTGGAAAACATGTATTTGGAAGTCGCCTTGCTACACTTATAAGGAGAGCTTTAAACTAGAACAACATGAGAAGGGAAGAAAAAGACCAGAAAAAGCCATACACCTGACAAATGCTATTGAGAACTCTGCTATTAGAAGTGGAAAGGAAAAACAAAGACTAAAGAATCTAATTAATAAAAATATTGGAGAAAGAGAAACCAATCACAAACTAAAATGTTTCTATACTAATGCACAAAGCATGGGCAACAAACAAGGAGAATTGGAACTACTAACACAGGAAAAGAAATATGATGTCATTGGAATCACTGAAACTTGGTGGGACAATACACAAGATTGGAATACAAGACTAGAAGGATACAACTTATTTGCAAGAAACAGACTTGTTAAACGAGTAGGAGGTGTCGCATTGTATGTTAGAAACGCGTATATCTGCACAGAGATTGAAGCTTTAGAGACTGTCAGTTCTGTGGAAACTGTTTGGGTAAGAATACAAGGACAGAACAATGGAAAGGACACCATTGTAGGCATTTACTACAGGCCGCCTGTGCAAGCTGAAGATATGGATGAACTCTTTATGAATCAAATGGCCAAGTTCTCCAAAAAATATGACATAGTTGTCATGGGAGATTTCAACTATCCAGACATTTGTTGGGAATCTCTCTCAGGCAAAACTAACAGGTCAAGGAAATTCTTATCCTCTCTTGCTGACAACTTTATCTTCCAAAAGGTAGGGGAGAAAACAAGGGGAACTGCTACCTTGGATCTAATCCTTATAAACAGGGAGGAAATGGTTGAGGAGGTAAAAGTGGCTGGGACCCTAGGAGGTAGCGACCATGCTATTTTAGAATTTTGGATAACTAGAGGAGGAAGACCTGTGAAGACTCAGACGTCAAGGTTAGATTTCAGAAAGGCAGATTTTAAGGGATTCAGAAAGAGAATTGTAGGGATCCAATGGCTGGATATCCTTAAAGACAAAAATGTCCAGGAAGGATGGGAAATCTTGAAAAATGAAATTCTCAAAGCACAATTGTTAACAATTCCGAAAAGAGGGAAGAATAGGAAGCATTTAAGGAAGCCAGGATGGATGAACACAGAACTTAAGCACATGCTAAAAAGGAAGAAAAAAATGTTTATAAAATGGAAAGAGGGAGGCATATCTAAAGAAGAATATAATGCTGTCTGCAGAACCTGCAGGGCACAAATCAGATTATCTAAAGCTGACAATGAATTGAGGCTTGCAAGAGATGTCAAAAGCAATAATAAAGGATTTTGGGGATATGTCAAAAGTAAAAGAAAAGTCAAAGATGCAATAGGATTTTTACAGGATGAAAAAGATGTAATGGTAAGACAGGATGTTGAGAAGGCCGAACTTTTAAATTCCTATTTTGTATCTGTTTTCTCTCAGAAAGAAAATGTAACATCAACTGTTCTTCACTGTCCTATTAAGGGAATAGAAGAATCCAGGATATCTATAAACAGAAAGATAGTGAGGAAACACTTAGCTAACCTAAATGAATTCAAGTCTCCAGGTCCAGATGAATTACACCCCAGAGTCCTGAAGGAGATAGCAGAATAAATTTTTGAACCCCTCTCCATAATCTTTGAAAATTCTTGGAGAACAGGAGAAGTCCCAGAAGACTGGAGAAGAGCAAATGTTGTTCCTATCTTCAAAAAGGGGAAGAAGATGGACCCAGGCAACTATAGGCCGGTGAGTCTGACTTCTATACCAGGAAAGATCTTTGAACAAATTATTAAACAACATGTATGTCAGTACCTGAATAAGAATGAAGTGATTAAACAGAGTCAGCATGGGTTTGTAACTAATAAGTCATGTCAGACTAACTTAATTTCCTTCTATGACGGAATCACTGATTGGGTGGATCAAGGAAATGCTGTAGATATAGTATATCTTGACTTCAGCAAAGCATATGACAAAGTATCTCATACAATCCTTATTGAAAAAATGACTAAGTATGGAATGGACAAGGCAACTGTTAGGTGGATTCATAACTGGCTTAGTGATCGGACCCAAAGAGTGGTTGTAAATGGCTGCACATCCTGTTGGAAGAATGTCTCAAGTGGGGTACCGCAGGGCTCTGTCCTGGGCCCTGTATTGTTCAACATCTTTATCAATGATTTAGATGAAGGAATTGAGGGTAAACTGATTAAATTTGCTGATGACACAAAGCTAGGAGGGATAGCTAATACTAGAGAAGAGAGAGAGAGGATTCAAAAAGATATAAATAAACTGGAGAAGTGGTCAGCAGCTTGCAGAATGGTTTTTAACAGGGAAAAATGCAAAGTTCTACATCTGGGCAATAAAAATGAAAAAAGCATATACAGAATGGGAGGAATAGGCCTAAGCAACAGCACATGTGAAAAAGACTTGGGTATACTAATAGATCACAGACTGAATATGAGTCAACAGTGTGATGCAGCAGCAAAAAAGGCAAATGCAATTCTAGGATGTATTAACAGAAGCATACAGTCTAGATCACGTGAAGTCATTATTTCCCTCTGCTCCTCTTTGGTCAGACCTCATCTGGAATATTGTGTCCAGTTTTGGGCACCACATTTTAAAAAAGACATCAACAAACTGGAGCAAGTTCAGAAAAGAGCGACCAGAATGGTGACCGGTCTGCAAACCCTGTCTTATGAGGAAAGGTTGCAGGATTTGGGATTGTTTAGTTTGCAAAAGAGAAGACTGAGAGGAGACTTAATAGCTGTCTAAAAATATCTAAAGGGCTGTCACATTGTAGATGGATCAACTTTATTCTCATTTGCACAAGGAAAGACTAGAAGCAATGGGATGAAACTGAATGGGAGGAGACACAGATTAGATATTAGAAAAAACTTTTTGACAGTTAGAGTGATCAATGAGTGGAACAAACTGCCACGAGAAGTGGTGAGTTCTCCTTCAATGGAAGTCTTCAAACAGAAGCTGGACAGACATCTGACTGGGATGATTTAGCGAATCCTGCTTTGAGCAGGGGGTTGGACCAGATGGCCCAGGAGGTCCCTTCCAACTCTACGATTCTATGATTCTATGATTCTAAGATGTGTAGTAGAGGGGTTACAAGGACACTAAACTTCAGGAAGGCAAATTTCCAACGGATGAGAGATGATCTTGGTGCAATTAACTGGGACGATATCCTGAGACATAAAAATGCACAAAGAAAATGGGAGACATTTATTAGCATCCTGAATAGGACCTGTGCACAATATATACCGTATGGGAATAAACATGCTAGAAATAGGAGGAAACCACTATGGCTAAATAGAGCTGTAAGGGGTGCAATAAGAGATAAAAATAAAGCATTTAGAGAAATAAAGCAAGTGGGTAGTGATGAGGCATTAAATAAATACAGAAAATTAAATAAATTCTGTAAAAAGCAAATCAAAACAGCAAAGATTGAGACAGAGAGACTCATTACCAGAGAAAGTAAAAATAATCCCAAACTAATCTTTAACTACATACTGCAGGAATTAAGCACAGTCATAGATAGACCATTATTTTTAATCTTTAAAGATTCCATAATAACAGGGTCTGTACCACAGGACTGGCGTATAGCAAATGTGGTGCCAATATTCAAAAAGGGGACAAAAACTGAACTTGGAAATTATAGGCCAGTAAGTTTAACCTCAACTGTGGGTAACATCTTGAAGGGTTTTCTAAGAGATACTATACTGGAGTATCTAGCGAAGAATAACCTTATGACCCAATATCAACATGGGTTTACAAGGGACCGTTCCTGTCAGACTAAAGCTGATAAGCTTTTATGAAGAGGTAAGTTCCGGACTGGACCAAGGGAATGCAGTGGACGTGGTGTACATGGACTTTTCAAAAGCTTTTGATACGGTGCCACACAAAAGGTTCATACAAAAAATGAGAACAATGGGGATAGGGGAAAATATGTGTAGGTGGGTTAAGAGCTGGCTCAGGGATAGGAAACAAAGGGTGGTTATTAATGGAGCACACTCGGACTGGGTCACGGTTAGCAGTGGGGTACCACAGAGGTCAGTTTTGGGCCCGCTTCTTTTTAACATAATTAATAATGACCTTTTAGGGGGCATAGAGAGTAGAATTTAAATATTTGCAGATGACACTAAACTCTGCAGGGTAATCAATACAGACGAGGACAATTTTATATTACAGGAGGATTTATGTAAACCAGAAGCTTGGGCTGATAAATGGCAAATGAGCTTAAATGGGGATAAATGTAAGGTCATGCACTTGGGTAGAACGAAGAAGAAGTATAATTATGTGCTTAATTGTAAAACACTGGGCAAAACAGTCACTGAAAAAGACCTGGGTGTATGGGTGGACGACAAACTCACATTTAGCGGCCAGTGTCAGGCAGCTGCTGCAAAGGCAAATAAAATAATGGAATGCATTAAAAGAGGCATAGATGCTCATGAGGAGAACATAATTTTACCTCTATATAAGTCACTAGTGCAACCACACTTAGAATACTGTGTACAGTTCTGTTCTCCGGTGTATAAGAAAGACATAGCTGAACTGGAGCGGGTGCAGAGAAGTGCGACCAAGGTTATTAGGGAACTAGGGGGTCTGCAATACCAAGACAGGTTATTACACTTGGGGTTATTTAGTTTGGAGAATCGAATGCTTAGGGGTGATCTTATTACAATGTATAAATATATGCTGGTACAATACCAAGACCTTTCTAATGATCTTTTTAATATTAGACCTGTGACGGGGACAAGGGGGCATCCTCTACGTCTGGAGGAAAGAAGGTTTAAGCATACTCACAGACGTGGATTCTTTACTGTAAGAGCAGTGAGACTATGGAACTCTCTGCCATATGATGTTGTAATGAGTGATTCCCTACTAAAATTTAAGAAGGGACTGGATGCTTTTTTGAAAAGTATAATATTACAGGGTAAACACACTAGTTTCCTTAATATTTCGTTGATCCAGGGAGCTAGTCTGATTGCCGTATGTGGAGTTGGAAAGGAATTTTTTTCCCCAATGTGAAGCTTACTATTTGCCACATGGGTATTTTTGCCTTCCTCTGGATCAGCATGATAGGGCAAGTTAGGATAGGATATGGGTTAAACTAGATGGACTTAAAGTCTCCCTTCAACCTTAATAACTATGTTACTATGTTACTACTTCCATGCTCTTCACCTTTTTTTTACTTATCCCACACTTTCTCCTTCATGATCCTCAGCAGCAGCATCTTTATCATCAACTTCTTCTTCACCTTATTCATCTTCTTCTTCACCTTCTTCCTATTATTCTTTTTTTTTTACATTCTTCATATTCTTCTTATTCAACTAATATTCTTCTTCATATTCTACTTCTTCATCTTCTTCCTATTCTTCTTATTCATCATGTTCTTATTTGTGACAGTCATTCCTGTAGTTGTTATCTATAAAAGTTTGAAGATTACACCTTCCGTTCTGCCTGTCACAAAAGATGTACAACAGGATTTGTCCGCTTTCAGTTTGGCCTGCAGCAGCAGACATTTTCCAGGGGCACCACGAGGAGGAACGGACTCACCCCCATACACTGCTTAGTCTTCTTCTGGTTATAATTTAGATAATATCATTTGCTCTGATTTTTAGTCTTAAGTTTAATGTTCTTCTGCTTTTGTTTTTTCTGCTTCTTGGTCTTCTGTCTCTTGTTGATCTGCATCTTGGTGGTTGTCTTCATGTTCTTTATCCTCTTGGTCATCTTCTTCAGGGTCATCTTTTTGGTCTTCTTCGGTGTGGTCTTCAGGGTCGTCGTCTTCAGGGTCATTGTCAGGGAGATCCAGAGTGAGATCCAAAAACCATTTCCACATGCTCGAACTTGGAAAAGTAGCAGAAGGTGCAAGAAGGCTGAGGAACTGCTGAAAACCAGCTGACGGTACTGGAACCCGGATGGTTAGCAGAAGGACCAAGAGCATATGGAACTAGCGAGGACCAGCTGACGGTGCTGGAACCCGGAGGGGCAGCATAAGGAACAAGAGCCAATGGCACAACTGTGGACCAGCTGACAGTGCTGGAACATGGTTACTAAGCAGGAGGTACCTGTGCTCCAAAGCACAACCAAGGACCAGCAGACGTTGCTGGAACTCGGATACCGAGAAGGAGGCACCTAGGCCAAAGGCACTGCCGAGAACCAGCTGACGGTGCTGGAACCCGGATGGGTAGCAGAAGGTACCCATGAAAAAAACAAAGTTGCAAGGCCGCAAGCCGGCCGCAGTTACCGAAACCCACAGTCCTACAGGGGGTGCTTGTCCTATTGGCACTATGGAACCAGCCTTTATTACCAGAACCCGCAGCCCACATAGGAAGCACCTTAACAGCAGGCACCATAGGCTTGGCTAATCCGACCGCAACACGACAGGACAACGTATTGGTGGCAAAGAGACGTTGACACTACCCGGAAACAGCAGGCGTGCTGGACCCAGGCTGGGCAGGAGGGAGTACCCGTGCCAAAGATACTGCCAAGAACCAGCTGACGGTGCTGGAACCCAGATGGGTAGCAGAAGCTACAAGAGTCAATGGGACTACCGAGAACCAGCTGACGGTGCTGGAACCCAGAGTGGCAGCTGAAGGAACAAGAGCCAATGGCACAACTGTGGACGAGCTGACGATGCTGGAACACGGTTACTAAGCAGGAGGTACCTGTGCTAGAAAGAACGACCAAGGACCAGCAGACGTTGCTGGAACTCGGATACCGAGAAGGAGGCACCTAGGCCAAAGGCACTGCCGAGAACCAGCTGACGGTGCTGGAACCCGGATGGGTAGCAGAAGGTACCCATGAAAAAAACAAAGTTGCAAGGCCGTGAGCCGGCCGCAGTTACCGAAACCCACAGTCCTACAGGGGGTGCTTGTCCTATTGGCACTACGGAACCAGCCTTTATTACCAGAACCCGCAGCCCACATAGGAAGCACCTTAACAGCAGGCACCATAGGCTTGGCTAATCCGACCGCAACACGACAGGACAACGTATTGGTGGCAAAGAGACGTTGACACTACCCGGAAACAGCAGGCGTGCTGGACCCAGGCTGGGCAGGAGGGAGTACCCGTGCCAAAGACACTGCCGAGAACCAGCTGACGGTGCTGGAACCTGGATGGGTAGCAGAAGCTACAAGAGTCAATGGGACTACCGAGAACCAGCTGACGGTGCTGGAACCCAGAGTGGCAGCTGAAGGAACAAGAGCCAATGGCACAACTGTGGACCAGCTGACGGTGCTGGAACACGGTTACTAAGCAGGAGGTACCTGTGCTAGAAAGCACGACCAAGGACCAGCAGACGTTGCTGGAACTCGGATACCGAGAAGGAAGCACCTAGGCCAAAGGCACTGCCGAGAACCAGCTGACGGTGCTGGAACCCGGATGGGTAGCAGAAGGTACCCGTGAAAAACAAAGTTACAAGGCCGCGAGCCAGCCACAGTTACTGAAACCCACAGTCATACAGGTGGTGCTTGTCCTATTGACACTACGGAACCAGCCTTTATTACCAGAACCCGCAGCCCACATAGGAAGCACCTCAACAGCAGGCACCATAGGCTTGGCTAACCCGACCGCAACACGACAGGACAACGTATTGGTGGCAAAGAGACGTTGACACTACCCGGAAACAGCAGGCGTGCTGGACCCAGGCTGGGCAGGAGGGAGTACCCGTGCCAAAGACACTGCCGAGAACCAACTGACAGTGCTGGAACCCAGATGGGTAGCAGAAGCTACAAGAGTCAATGGAACTACCGAGAACCAGTTGACGGTGCTGGAACCCAGAGTGGCGGCAGAAGGAACAAGAGCCAATGGCACAACCGTGGACCAGCTGACGGTGCTTGAACACGGTTATTAAGCAGGAGGTACCTGTGCTAGAAAGCACTACCAAGGACCAGCAGACGTTGCTGGAACTCGGATACCGAGAAGGAGGCACCTAGGCCAAAGGCACTGCCGAGAACCAGCTGATGGTGCTGGAACCCGGATGGGTAGCAGAAGGTACCCATGAAAAACAAAGTTGCAAGGCCGCGAACCAGCCACAGTTGCCAAAACCCACAGTCCTACAGGGGGTGCTTGTCCTATTGGCACTACGGAACCAGCCTTTATTACCAGAACCCGCAGCCCACATAGGAAGCACCAAATCTGCAGGCACCATAGACTCGGCTAACCCAACCTCAACACGACAGGACAACGTATTGGTGGCAAAGTGATGTTGACACTACCTGGAAACAGCAGGCGTGCTGGAACCAGGCTGGGCAGGAGGAAGTTCCCGTGCCACAGACACTGCCGAGAACCAGCTGACGGTGCTGGAACCGGGAGGGGTAGCAGAAGCTACAAGAGTCAATGGAACTAGCGAGAACCAGCTGATGCTGCTGGAACCCAGAGTGGCAGCTGAAGGAACAAGAGCCAATGGCACAACCGTGAACCAGCTGACGCTGCTGGAACATGGTTAATAAGCAGGAGGTACCTGTGCTACAAAGCACTACCAAGGACCAGCAGACGTTGCTGGAACTCGGATATTGAGAAGGAGGCACCTAGGCCAAAGGCACTTTATTACCAGAACCCGCAGCCCACATAGGAAGCACCAAAACTGCATGCACTATAGACTCGGCTAACCCGACCGCAACACGACAGGACAACGTATTCGTGGCAAAGTGACGTTGACACTACCCGGAAACAGCAGGTCTGCTGGAACCAGGCTGGGCAGGAGGGAGTACTCGTGCCAAAGACACTTCTGAGCAGCAACTGGCGATGTTGGAGCCCAGGGTCTATCTGGGTGTAGGCTGAGGCCTAATTTCATCAAGTTTAATATCTGTTGTAGACTACTACTGATTTTAAACGTGCTCCAACTAGGCCTCTGGCTCCACTCTGTCTCTAGTATTTACCCTGGCCTCCCACGCCGCAAGTTGCTGCTCAGAAGTGGCGTCTGCACAATCAACACTTGATCCTGTGTTACTGGGGTTCAGTAACGTCTGCTGATCCCCTGATGTGTGTCCGGCAATGTCTCCTGCTCTGTCCACATTCCCACTAATAGTAATGGGAATGTGGACAGAGCAGGAGACATTGCCGGACACACATCAGGGTTCAGCTGACGTTACTGAACCCCAGTAACACAGGAACAAGTGTTGATTGTGCAGACGCGACATCTGAGCAGCAACTGGTGGGGTTGGAGGCCAGGGGAAATACTAGAGACAGAGTGGAGCCAGAGGCCTAATTGGAGCAAGTTTGAAATCAGTAGTAGTGTGAATGTGGAGGCAGCAGGAGACTTTGCCGTCCACACAGCAGGGGAGCAGCAGGCATTACTGAACCCCACTAACACTGGAGCATGTGTTTTTCTCTGTGCAGACGGCACTTCCAAGCGACAACTGGCTGTGTTGAAGCCCAGGATCAATCATGCAGCAGGCTGGGGCCTAATTGCAGCAAGTTTTATATAGGTTGTAGACTACTACTGATTGTAACCGTGCTCCACTTAGGCCTCTGGCTCCACTGTTTCTAGTACTTCCCCTGGCCTCCAACCCCGCCAGTTGCTGCTCAGGAGTGGCGTCTGCACAATCCACACTTGTTCCTGTGTTACTGGGGCTCAGTCACGTCAGTTGATCCCCAGATGTGTGTCCGGCAATGTCTCCTGCTCTATCCACATTCCCACAACTAGTAAAGGGAAAGTGGACAGAGCAGGAGACATTGCCGTACACACATCAAGGGATCAACTGTCGTGACTGAGCCCCAGTAACACATGAACAAGTGTGGATTTTGCAGACGCCACTTCTGAGCAGCAACTGGCTGGGCTGGAGGCCAGGGGAAATACTAGAGACAGTGGAGCCAGAGGCCTAAGTGGAGCACTGTTAAAAATCAGTTGTAGTTTGAATGTGGAGGCAGCAAGAGACTTTGCCATCCACACAGCAGGGGAGCAGCTGGCGTTACTGAACCCCACTAACACAGGAGCTAGTGTTTTTCTCTGTGCATACGGCACTTCTGAGCAACAACTGGCTGTGTTGAAGCCCAGGGATTACAGTTCAGGTTGTAGAAACATGAACACAACAGGAGACCTGGATACTGTTGCCAACCAATTATTTATTCTGGAAGAGGACTGGCAAATTCTGGCGAGATCTAGGCCTTGTTCATTTTCAGAAAAGTAAGCCAGTCAACGTTATCAGAGGATAGTCGCGTGCGACGGTCTGTTAGTACACCACCTGCGGCACTAAAGACGTGTTCCGATAATACACTGGCAGCAGGGCAAGCCAGCACCTCCAATGCATACTGGCTAAGCTCGGGCCATGTAGCCAGCTTAGAGACCCAAAACTTCAAGGGGGAAGAGCCGTCTGGGAGTACACTGACAGGGCAAGACATGTAGTCTGTCACCATCTGATGGAAACGTTGCCTCCTGCTGACTGGAGCCGTCTGTGATGGTGTAGACATTTGTGGCGGGCACACAAAACTTTGCCACATTTGGGCCATACTGGTCTTGCCTTGTGCTGAGGCGCTGCCTCTGCTCCTTCTTTGTGCAGAGCTTCCTCCACTGCCTCGACGCACAGAGCTGCTTTGTAAAGCACTAGCAGCACTGCTCTCGGGTGGAATGGAGAACATGATGGACTGCACCAGTGTCTTTTGGTACTCCCGCATTTTACGCTCCCGATTCAACGGTGTTATGAGGCTTTGTAAGTTGTCTCGGTAGCGAGGATCTAGGAGGGTGTACACCCAATAATCAGCCGTGTTGAGAATGTGGGCGATGCGGCAGTCGTTTCTCAGGCACTGCAACATGAAATCAACCATGTGCTGCAGACTCCTAACTGCCCAAGAAACGCTGTCCCCTGCTTGAGGTGTCATTTCTGCCTGCTCTGCATCACCCCACCCTCGCTGTACATACTGACTAGAGCATTGTGTACCTCCCTTCTCTGGAGAGATGTCTTCCTCCTCCATTGACTCCTCCTCATCCTCCTCACAAAGTGTCCCCTGCCTAGGCCTTTGTGAGGAACCACGTAGCGCAGACTGTCCAGAAGCAGATTACATTTGTGACTCCTCATCCTCCACCTCTTCCAAAACCTCCTCCCTTAGTGCTGGCAGTGTTTTTTGAAGCAGGCAGATAAGGGGGACAGTCATGCTGACTAGTGCATCATCTGCACTCGCCATCCGCGTGGAATCATCGAAGGTGCGCAAAAGGAGGCAGATGTCCTTCATAGAGGCCCACTTAGTGGTGCTGAAGTGTGACCGGCGCACAGTGCGACTTGTTTGCGCGTGGTGCAGCTGGTACTCCATTACTGCTGCCTGCTGCTCACACAACCGCTCCAACATATGTAACGTTGAATTCCACCTGGTGGGTAGGTCACATATGATGCGATGTTCCGGAAGGCGTAATCGGCGCTGCAGAGCTGCAATACGAGATCTTGCCGTGCTGGAATGCCGCAAGTGAGCGCACTCTATGCGGACCTTGTGCAGCAGTGCATCAAGATCCGGATAGTCCCTCAGAAAGCTCTGCACGACCAAGTTCAGCACATGTGCCAGACATGGGATGTGAGTGAGGTTGCCTAGGCCCAGAGCTGCCACCAGATTTTGGCCATGGTCACACACTACCAAGCCTGGCTGGAGATTCGCTGGCAGAAACCACACGTCACTCTCCTGCTTGATGGCATTCCAGAGCTCCTGCGCTGTGTGGCTTCGATTCTCCAAAGAAATTAATTTCAGTACGGCCTGTTGACGTTTGGCCACGGCTGTGCTCATATCGGTCATAACAGGCTCCTGCAGCGCTGATTCTGAGGAACTGGAGTATGAGGAGGAGTCAATGTGTACAGACTGGATTCCTGCAATCCTTGGAGTTGGCAGAACACGTACAGCGCCACTCTCAAGATCTGTACCCGGCTCCACAACATTGACCCAATGGGCAGTGAGGGAAAGGTATCGTCCCTGTCCATGGTTACTGGTCCACGCATCGGTGGTCAGGTGGACCTTGCTACTGATGGCGTTTAGTAGCGCATGTTTAATTTTTCCCTCCACATGCTTTTGCAGGGCAGGTACGGCTTGCCTGCTGAAATAAAAGCGGCTGGACACGTTGTATTGTGGGACTGCCAATGCCAAGAAGTTCCGGAAGGTGTCAGTCTCCACCAGCCTGAATGAGAGCATTTCAAGGGCCAGTAATTTGGCAATGCCATCATTCAGAGCCTGTGGTCGGGGATGGTTTGCCGAGTATGGCCGCCTTTTCTCCCATGCCTGTGCTACCAATAGCTGTAGAGTGGCCTGGGAGTGTGAGGATGAACGGGAACGTGGTGCTGTGGGTGGAGTGTCACTGGGTCTCTGGACAACAGTGCCAGAGGTTCTTCCATGGCAATCCTGTGAGGAAGCCGAACCAGCTGTGTGTGAGCTGGAGGAAGAAGCTACAACACGAGCTGAAGAGGTGCTAGGAGGTGCTGTAGGTTCACCTACGTCTTCAGTGTGTCTCTGTAACTCCACCATGTGCTTGGTCCGCACATGTTTCCACATATTTGTGGTATTGAGGTTGCTGACATTTTCCCCTCTTTTGACTTTCTGATGACACAGCTTGCATTTGACAAAGCAAATGTCATCTGCAACTGTGTCAAAAAGGGACCACGCACTGCAAGTCTTGGGAGGGCCCGTTTTGGCTTTTGGAAGAGGAATGCTCCTAATGGGTGCTGAAGTGGAGGCTACAGGCAACCAAGTCTGCCCCCTCCATCTCCCTCCTGTTTTGGCCGCTCGGGGAATCTCTTCCTCAGAGCTGCTCCCACCACCTTCCTGTTCCTCACGCCATGATGGGTCAAGGACCTCATCATCTACACTCCCCTCTTCAAACACCTGCTTCTCCTGGGTAGTCTCGCCAGCACCGTACACACCAGAAAGTGGCACCTGAGTCTCGTCATCATCTGATGCGTACTGAGGTGTGCTGACCATAGGCACTGGCCCACTCGCCTTTTCAGATTCAGAGGGACAAAGCAGTTGCGCATCACTGCATACTCCCTCTTCTTCACATTCTTGAATGCTGCTTGGCTGGCCCCCTCTTTCCAAGCCAACAGATTCAGAGAACAGAAGTAGAGACTGTGATGGCTCCTGTCCAGGGCTCTCTGACTGCCTGGGCACTTTGGCAGGTGGTGAAGAGACAGATGGATGCTCTTCAGCGCTCTGGCCCTGAAAGGACATGGAAGTCATTGAAGTCGATGCGTTAGCTGCCATCCATCCGACAACGGCTTCAATTTGTTTGTCCCGCAGCAGTGGGGTACGGCGAGGTCCTACAAAGCTGCGCATAGAGGACTGTTGCCTGCTAAAATTGGGGGATGCTGACTGACTGGTGCCCGCAGCAGGCACAGAATCCCCACATCCTCTCCCTGCAGAATCCCCACATCCTCTCCCTGCTGAAACTCCACGCCCACGTGCCTTACTCCCTGCCTTCTTCATCTTGGTAGACTGATAAAGATAGGCAGAAAAGTACAAAGGGGGGGTTTACTGTGCTTATTCCTGAACAGCTGCTAACAGGTATAAGAAACACTAATTTTATAAAGTGTGTGTGTGGACTACACTTTAATATGAGCTAATGTGGCCTACACAACTGTCAAATGGAGTGTTTGGTGAAATTTATTTTGTTTTTTGTTTTTTCAAAAAAACAAAAAGGATGTGACCAAAGATTTGAAAGCGATAGTATCACAAACTTTTTGGAGCTATTACAATGCAGGAAGGTAACCTACAATGCAAGAGATGAGGCTCCAAAAAATACGGTAATACTAATCTGGCTGCGGCTGAAGGGCACAAGCCAGAAAAAAGGCTCCTCTATCTACTCCTATATAGTGTTTGCAACTAACCAATGTAGATGGATACGGATGGATGCACACTAATAGGAGAATGAAAAATGAGCTGCAATAAAAGAAAAATATATATGAGGCAGTGACGCACGCTGAGCGGCCTACAACCAGATGTAGCTGTAGGACACACTACAGCATGAGCTGCACACACACACAGAGACCTCTCAGACAGCCGTGAACAGTGCAGATAAGTGGGCACTAGCGCTGAAAGGCTGCAGAAAGGCTCCCCTGTCTACTCCTATAGTGTTTGCAACCAACGTATATGGATACGGATGGATGCACACTAATAGGAGTATGAAAAATGAGCTGCAATAAAAGAAAAATATGTGTGAGGCAGTGACGCACGCTGAGCGGCCTACAACCAGACGTAGCTGCAGGACACACAACCGCGTGAGCTGAACTCACACACAGAGACCTCTCAGACAGCCGTGAACAGTGCAGAAAACTGGGCACTAGCACTGAAAGGCTGCAGAGAGGCTCCGCTATCTACTCCTATAGTATTTGCAACCAACCAATGTAGATGGATACAGATGGATGCACACTAATAGGAGAATGAAAAATGAGCAGCAAAAAAAGAAAAATATGTATGAGGCAGTGACACACGCTGAGCGGCCTATAACCAGACGTGGCTGCAGGACACACTACACAGCGTGAGCTACACTCACACAGACCTTGCAGACAGCTGTGAACACTGCTGCAAGGCAAAAGAAAGCTACAGTGATTGATTATGTAGCCTGGGTAAAGCACAATATGATTTGGAAAATCGCTATCTCTAACTGTCCCTCACAGTCTTGAACAGCAGTCTGTCCCTAACTGAATTCACAGCAGAGTGAACCCAAAATGGCGGCGGCGGCGGCTTTTATAGTGCATCATGACATCATTTCAGCAGCCAATCACAGCCATGCCATTAGTTAACATGCCTACATGCCTAACAGGATGTGCCCACACTTCTGAGGATTGTCATTGGCTGAATCAAATCAAACTGGCTCCTAGCATTATGGGAACTTCCGATTTCAGTATTCGATATGCTAAAAGTATCGAAACTCAGGATCGGAATTCCGATACCGTGAATATCGGTCGATACCCGATACTTGCGGTATCGGAATGCTCAACACTAGTCAGGATGCAAAATGCAAGTAGGAACAGCGTATATTGAACGCCACAACCAAGTAGCAGGAATTGTATACAGGAACATCTGCACAGCATATGGGCTAAGTCCTCCTAAGTCCAGGTGGGAGACCCCAGAAAAAGTGGTGGAGAATGAGAGGGATAAAATCCTGTGTGAGTTCAAGATCCAGACAGATAAGCAGGTGTTGGCTAACCAACCAGACATTGTCATAGTAGACAAGGATCAGAAGACAGCAATGATAATAGATGTGGGAGTGCCAAGTGACATCAACATCAGAAAGAAGGAATATGAGAATCTGGAGAAATACCAGGGCCTCAAAGGAGAACTGGAGAAGATGTGGAAGGTGAAGGCAACAGTGATTCCAGTGGTGATAGGAGCACTAGGAGCAGTAACCCCTAAGTTGGAAGATCCCAACAGCAACATCTGAGCTCTCTGTCCAGAAAAGCACAATACCGAGAACCCTCAAACTCACAAGCCTCTGGTAGAGGACCCAAGAATGAGTAAGGACAACAAAGACCACCCCCGGTGAGGATGAGAAGGAAGGTTTTTTTATATGTATATACTGTCTGGTGGTGTTTCTTTGCTGGGCTTTGGCAGTCGATCTCTGGTATTGATGGTATTTAACTTATCTAAGATCTTCTGTTTCAGACCAGCTGCAGTGCTCTCTAATTGCAGGATTGGATCAGGATCTTCAAGGGGTTGCACAAGTTGTTCTTTCAGGTTTTCATGTGGGGTGGATCTGCATGTGTGCAGTTGATCCATATCAAGTTGTGATAATAGCTTTATGATATTGAAACATTGGGTGACTAGTTGTTTCTCAGTCAGTGAAAATGCAGGTCTGATATCCATCCAGAGTTTCTTCATACGCTTCATATATCCAATCTCCTTTCGTCTGCTGTCATAGTAGCATTTCATCAGATTGAGGTTTTCTTGCCTTGTCCATGACTGGTTTGTTCCAGTAGCCCATTTATCATCAGATTGTCTTGGTTCCTCGACATTTGACACGGACCTTGTTAATCCTGGCGACTTCCGAGCCTGCATGACTTTCTTTGTTCATGACACTCTCATGTTTATTGAGGTAGGCAGTATAGTGTTAGTAGTCTTGCCCAAGGACCACTACTGGTATATTACGTAGCGCAGAGTCAGGATATGAACCCCACAGACTCCCACGTTGGTGTTTGTGCATTTTTAACACCTATAACAGCCAGCTAAGGTAGTATTATAGTGTCAGGAGCCTTAGAATATAATTTAGGAGCCTTAGTATATAGTTTATTTTTAATTTTATTTTCACAGGTCAGAGTCGGGAATTGAACGGTAACCACGATGAGGAGGTAATGAAATCAGCAACATCCAAATATCATCAAAGGGTAAGACAGGTTCTGAAGAGCCAGCTCTATGGAAAGAATAAAATCCGCACCATCAATACATATGCCCTGCCAGTTATCAGATACCCTGCTGGCATAGTGTGCTGGCCAAAAGAAGAGATGGAAGCTGCAGATGTGAAGACATGAAAGCTATGGAGGTCTGCACCCTAAGTCTAGCACCCAAAGATTGTATACCAACAGAAAGGAGGGTGGTCAAGGCTTGATAAGCATCCAAGCCACCTTCACGGATGAAACAAGGAGTATCCAGGAATACATCAGAAGAATTGCACCAAAAGAAGAGATGCTGAGAGAAAGCTTAAGGCAGCTCAACAACGGATCTGGAAGGAAGAACAGGAAAACAAGCGCCATGGCAAGACTAGCTGCTGCATTGGATGTACCATCGACAGACAGTAGAGGTGGCTGACATGGAGAAATCCTACCAATGGCTGCAGAAAGCTGGAATCCGAGACAGCACAGAGGCACTAATCATAGCAGCACAAGAGCAAGCACTAAGTACCAGATCCATAGAGGCAGGAATATACCACACAAGACATGACCCAAGGTGCAGAGTATGCAAAGAAACCTCAGAAACCATCCAACACAAAGTGTCAGGATCCAAAATGCAAGCAGGAACAGCGTATACTGAATGCCACAACCAAGTAGTGGGAATTGTATACAGGAACATCTGCACAGCATATGGGCTAAGTCCTCCTAAGTCCAGGTGGGAGACCCCAGAAAAAGTGGTGGAGAATGAAAGGGATAAAATCCTGTGGGACTTCAAGATCCAGACAGATAAGCAGGTATTGGCTAACCAACCAGACATTGTCATAGTAGACAAGGATTAGAAGACAGCAATGATAATAGATGTGGCAGTGCCAAGTGACAGCAACATCAGAAAGAAGGAATATGAGAATCTGGAGAAATACCAGGGCCTCAAAGGAGAACTGAAGAAGATGTGGAAGGTGAAGACAACGGTGATTTCAGTGGTGATAGGAGCAATTGGAGCAGTGACCCCTAAGTTGGAAGAATGGCTACAACATATCCCAGGAGCAATATCTGAGCTCTTTGTCCAGAAATGCGCACTACTGGGAACAACTAAGATCCTGCGCAGAACCCTCAAACTCCCAGGCCTCTGGTAGAGGACCCGAGAATGAGAAATGAAAACAAAGACCACCACCAATGGGGGATGAGAGGGAAGTTTTATATATACTGTAATATATATGATAAAAAAAATTTTTGGCACAGCCAGCTCACCGCTTTGCAGAAAACCAGGAATAAGTCCAGCCTGTGGTGGCAGTTCGCACGGAAAACGGATTGGAATAAATCCTTTCATGTAAAAGAAATAGTATGGTTTCTCCAGCGATCAGTCCAATGGTGGAGTAAAATATAATTTTTATTTTTCCATTAATAAGGTTCCATGCTTCTTCAGTAACATTTTTGCAAATAATCAATCCCTTGTGGATGACATGTTTCAACACTGGACCTGGAGGAAGACACATTTAGTGTCGAAACATGTCGTCCACAAGGGATTGACTATTTGCAAAAATGTTACTGAAGAAACATGGAACCTTTTTAATGGAAAAATTAAAGTTATATTTTACCCCACCATTGGTCTGATCGCTGGAGAAACCATACTATTTCTTTTATTATATATATATATATACATATATATATATATACATAAATCAGGAAAGAAAAGCGGTTGCAAGGAACCAACACAATCAATATGCACACAACATGAGAATGTACAGTTAGCTGGCCTCAAGGACACCGTTCTCTCCTGGTTCTCCTCCTATCTCTCTGACCGCTCTTTTACTGTATCTTTTGCCAGTTCCTCCTCCTCTCACCTCCCCCTTACTGTTGGAGTTCCTCAAGGATCGGTTCTAGGCCCCCTCCTCTTCTCCTTATACACTGCCCCTATTGGTCAAACAATCAGTAGATTTGGTTTCCAGTACCATCTCTATGCTGATAACACCCAATTATACGCTTCTTCTCCTGACATCATGCCAGCCTTTCTAGAAAACACCGGCGATTGTCTAAATGCTGTGTCTAACATCATGTCCTCACTATATTTGAAACTGAACCCGTCAAAGACTGAACTCCTTGTGTTTCCTCCCTCTACTAATGTACCTATACCCGACATTGCCATTTCTGTGTGTGGCTCCACTATTACTCCCCAGCAACAAGCCCGCTTTCTTGGGGTCATACTTGATTCCAAGCTTTCCTTTGACCCCACATTTGATCACTGGCTCGCTCTTGTCATCTGCACCTCAAAAATATTTCTAGAATTCAACCTTTTCTTACTTTTGAGTCTGCAAAAACTCTTACTGTTTCTCTTATTCATTCTCGTCTCGACTATTGTAACTCTCTTCTAATTGGTCTCCCTCTTACCAAACTCTTCCCTCTCCAATCTGTCTTGAATGCTGCAGCCAGGATCATATTCCTCACCAATCGTTACACCGATGCCTCTACCTTGTGCCAGTCATTACACTGGCTACCCATCCACTCCAGAATTCAGTATAAACTTGTGCTCTGAAAACGCATGCATGAAAAAGTGTGCCCTGAAAACGCATTTATTCAGACTTACAACATATTTGGGACCTCTTCGTTATCCTGTGTAGTGGTATATGGGATTAGTGTTATGTTCTGAGGTGAAGTGCCCTTTATTATACAGGACTTTGGTTGATGATTTATTCAGACTGGCCTACCGCCTCAACACATTAACCTAATCTATCCCTGGGTGGCACAGTCAAAAGTTTTACCATAACCAGGTTCCCCACATCATGTTCCCACATGCTTTATGCATCCATTAGCCCTCTGTGTCTGTACTGTTACACACTTTACATTATGGCTGGTCCATACAATCAGGGCAACTGTTACCATCCACCTTTCATTTCTACCTCTTTCCTCATAGACTGTAAGTTTGCGAGCAGGGCCCTCATTCCTCTTGGTATTTGTTATAATCTATGTGATTATTGTTATGCTGCAATGTCTATTGTCTGTACAAATCCCCTCCGAAATGTAAAGTGCTGCGGAATATGTCGGCGCTATAGAAATAAAATTTATTATTATTAATACAGTTAGGTCCATATATATTTGGACAGAGACAACATTTTTCTAATTTTGGTTCTGGACATTACCACAATGAATTTTAAACAAAACAATTCAGATGCAGTTGAAGTTCAGACTTTCAGCTTTCATTTGAGGGTATCCACATTAAAATTGGATGAAGGGTTTAGGAGTTTCAGCTCCTTAACATGTGCCACCCTGTTTTTAAAGGGACCAAAAGTAATTGGACAATTGACTCCAAGGCTATTTCATGGACAGGTGTGGCCAATCCCTTCGTTATGTCATTCTCAATTAAGCAGATAAAAGGCCTGGAGTTAATTTGAGGTGTGGTGCTTGCATTTGGAAGGTTTTGCTGTGAAGGAAACATGCGATCACAGGAGCTCTCCATGCAGGTGAAACAAGCCATCCTTAAGCTTCAAAAACAGAAAAAACCCATCCGAGAAACTGCTACAACATTAGGAGTGGCACAATCTGCAGTTTGGTACATCCTGGAAAGAAAGAAAGCACTGGTGAACTCATCAATGCAAGAAGACCTGGGTGCCCACGGAAGACAACAGTGGTGGATGATCGCAGAATAATCTCCATGGTGAAGAGAAACCCCTTCGCAATAGCCAACCAAGTGAACAACACTTTCCAGGAGGTAGGCATATCAATATCCAAATCTACCATAAAGAGAAGACTGCATGAACGTAAATACAGATGGTTCACTGCACGGTGCGAGCCACTCATAAGCATCAAGAATCAAAAGGCTAGGCTGGACTTTGCTAAAAAGCATCTAAAAAAGCCAGCACAGTTCTGGAAGAACATTCTTTGGACAGATGAAACCAAGATCAACCTCTACCAGAATGATGGAAAGAGAAAAGTATAGCGAAGGCGTGGTACAGCTCATGATCCAAAGCATACCACATCATCTGTAAAACTCGGCGGAGGCAGTGTGATGGCTTGGGCATGCATGGCTGCCAGTGGCACTGGGTCCCTAGTGTTTATTGATGATGTGACACAGGACAGAAGCAGCCAAATGAATTCTGAGGTATTCAGAGCCATACCGTTTGCTCAGATCCAGCAAAATGCAGCCAAACTGATTGGTCATTGTTTCATACTACAATGACCCAAAACATAAAGCCAAAGCAACCCAGGAATTTATTAAAGCAAAGAAGTGGAATATTCTTGAATGGCCAAGTCAGTCACCTGATCTCAAGCCAATTGAGCATGCATTTCACTTGTTAAAGACTAAACTTCAGACAGTAAGGCCCATAAACAAACAGCAACTGAAAACCACCGCAGTGAAGGCCTGGCAGAGCCTCAAAAAGGAGGAAACACAGCATCTGGTGATGTCCATGAGTTCAAGACTTCAGGCAGTCATTGCCAGCAAAGGGTTTTCAACCAAGTACTAGAAATGAACATTTTATTTTCAATTATTTAATCTGTCCAATTACTTTTGGTCCCTTTAAAAACAGGGTGGCACATGTTAAGGAGCTGAAACTCCTAAACCCTTCATCCAATTTTAATGTGGATACCCTCAAATGAAAGCTGAAAGTCTGACCTTCAACTGCATCTGAATTGTTTTGTTTAAAATTCATTGTGGTAATGTCTAGAACCAAAACTAGA
This sequence comes from Dendrobates tinctorius, assembly GCF_039654945.1. Taxonomy (NCBI): domain Eukaryota; kingdom Metazoa; phylum Chordata; class Amphibia; order Anura; family Dendrobatidae; genus Dendrobates; species Dendrobates tinctorius. The sequence goes on from NW_027361921.1 coordinate 25,068,274, forward strand.
AAAATGTTGCCTCTGTCCAAATATATGGACCTAATTGTAGGTTTAGAGCGAGACAATCCTTTAGAAATGTGCATATGTCTGAATTGTGATAGCCAGCAGAATAACCAATACCAATATTCCAACATACTAATATTCCACTTTGCAGTCGGTACACTGATTAATGTCTGATTGACCGAAACGTTTGTATGTATATCTTTTACTACAACACATGCATTACTTTAAATTTCCACCTAAGCAATTTCTTGTGTGCCAAGTATATTCTACAAGTATAGCATGGTTTGGGAACCTACTTGAGCACCATTCGGTAGTTGTGCTTATGTTTAACATATTTATTTGCATGTAGACCATAATGCAGGATGACATATGTACACATTTATCAGGCTGAATGTTCTGTATCCGACATTTAATTCATAATGTTTGATTGTCTGATAATATTTACTGTGATTACTAGTGAATATGCAGAATGCTCAGTTCTTTCCATAGGTTCTATTGTTTTCATTGTTTCTGGCTCCATCTAGTGACCAGAGTCATAACTGCAGTGTTATTGTGATATTTTACTTTCACTTCCTGAATCTCTTTTTCACTCCATTCACAATGCATTCTGGTAAGGTTGCAAGGCACCCTGGTAAGCTTTGCAAAGGATTATGGTTAGTCCAGGCCCCATTTTCCTTCCAGTCCACCATTTTCTCACTGCTTGCATCCTGGAAGCATCTAATTTCTCTTCTCCCCTTGTGACAGCATCACTGGTATGTAATCATGCTTCCTGTATCTAATTTCTGTCCCATATTAGCCTGTCTAGTTAGTTTTCCCCTCCTCAGTTAGTAGTGCAGATGTTGATTTATAATGTATATAGGTATTCCAATGTACTCTGTATTGACTGAGTGTATTTATATGTTTGTATTATAGTTTCACGGCGCCAATATACCATCACTTTCAATAAAGCACAGATTCAACCTACAGTCTCCTTATTGGACCCTGGTATAGAGGTTTAGCTGCCTATATAGCTACCTGCAGTCTGCTTCATTTAGTGAGGACAGAACAGTGAAACAGTGGCTATCCAGCTAGTGGAAATCAGGGAAAAGACAGCCTTCCATCCAACTTACAGGAACAAGTGAAACTGCACTCACCCACCTAGTGAGATTCAAGTCACTGACAACACAGAGACTAATACAGCTACAGCAATCCCTGCACAGCCAAGCATTCCCCCCCAAGACACCATGTCCCACAAATCACACAGGACAAAATCTGTTACATCTGTGTTCTCAAAGACTGTATCCATTAGCAGCGCGGTCGCCATTGCACGCGCAAATGCTGAAGCCGTCAAAATGCGAGCAAGCTATGCTGAAGAGATGCAACTTAAATTAGAGAAAGCACGCCTAGATGACCAAGAGAGAAGGTTACTCTTAGAAAAAGAGGAGCAAGAGAGAAAGACGCAGTTAGAGAAGGCACGTGTGGATGCTGCCTTAGAGAGCCTAGCAGTAAAGAGAGAAGCTGCCGCAGCACTAGCCGGAGCAGAATCACTAGAAGCCGCATACAAGTCTGAGCTGCAGTGCGTCAAGTCTGAAGTTTCCACTGCAAGATGCACCACAATGCACATCTCTCAGTATGTTAATAACCTTCCTGATCCAAACTATAACCAAGAACACGACACACCATTCAGACCCTTCTCTGTTTTTGTAGACTTTATACACGAACAGGCGACAATCAGAAATGATCCCAGCTTTGATTTTGAAATGTCATATGCCACACCGTCACCAGCTGCAAACCCACGCAGAACATCTGTGGCAGTGCACAAGACTTATGTTTCTTCTCCAAGTTCCAATTACAGGTCTGCTGTCCGCTCTCAGAGACAAAGGTACAAGACCCTGGCAAGCAGTGCCCGTTCCGTCAGAAGTCTCATCCTCTCCTGAAATGCAGAGCATTCAGAGGAAAATTTATGCCAGATCGCAGAAGCTTCCTGAAAGAGAACGGTATCTTCTACAAGTGCTGCTCATCCACAACTCATCTCGCCAAGGATTGCAAGGTCAGTGTAAAATGCACAGAATGTGGCACCACAGATCATAACACTGATTTGCACCCTGGCCCAGCTCCATGGAGTGCACAAAACACGCCAGCTGACAGTGAGCATGGCAGGGAGGAAAGGAGCACTGATGCAGCTATGCCAGAGATCACTTCACAATGTACTGAAGTCTGTAAAGGGACAATAGACAGTATGTCCTGTTCAAAAATATGCCTCGTCAGAGTGTACTCAAAGGGCCATAGAGACAAAGCTGCGAGACTGTATGCTATCTTGCATGATCAAAGAAATCGATCCTCGGCTAGATGAACATTCTTTGACCTATTCAACATCAAAGGGCCAAGCACTCCCTACTCATTAAAGACATGTGCAGGTACTGTGACAACAGCAGGTAGGAAAGCTACCGACTACCAAATTGAGTCCCCAGATGGACAATTCTGCCTACCACTACCTACAATCATCGAGTGTAACCAGACCCCAGACAACAGATCTGAAATACCTACGCCAGATGTGGCAATCCATCACGCTCACTTGAAACGCATAGCACACCTTATACCGGAACTCAACCATCAGGCTCAGATAATACTGCTGTTGGGAAGAGATATCCTACAGGTCCATAAAGTGAGATGTCATATCAATGGACTCCACAATACTCCCTATGCCAAAAGGCTAGACATAGGATGCGTCGTAATAGGAAACGTATGCTTGGGGCACATGCATGCGCCATCTTCTGTGACAAGCATGCTAACAAATACATTGGAGAAAGGATGCCCATCTCTTTTTCAACCTTGCAACAACGAGTTCCATGTCAAGGAACTACCACACAGCATCCAACTGCCCATTCATTTAATAAACTTTACTCATGACAGCAGTATGGTGTCAGGAGGCTATGAGGGTCAGTTGGGGTGCACAGTCTTCCAGAGAAATAAGCAAGACTACCAAGTATCAATGTCGGTAGAGGACAAGTTGTTCTTAGAGGTAATAGTCAAGGGACTTGTAAAAGATGAGACCAACAGCTGGGTCGCACCTCTTCCCTTCGGAACCCACAGACCACATCTACCGAACAACAGAAATCAAGCATTAAAACGTTTCTCTTCTCTCAAACATAATCTGCAAAGGAAACCAGAGATGAAAGATCACTTTTTCGCCTTGATGTCAAAGATTTTTGAAAACTGCCATGCAGAACTAGCTCCCACTCTCAAAGACTCTGAAGAATTCTGGTTCCTACCCATGTTTGGAGTATACCACCCTAAGAAACCGGGCCAGATCAGAGTGGTGTTTGACTCCAGTGCTAAGTTTGATGATGTCTCCCTGAATGATATTCTACTGACAGGACCAGACCTCAATAACAAACTGCTGAGAGTACTTATGCGCCTCTGCAAGGATTCCATTGCCTTCATCGCTGACATCCAGCAAATGTTCCATTGTTTCCTTGTGAGAGAGAGAGAGAGAGGAACTTACTAAGATTCTTCTGGTACAGAAACAATGATCCTACTAAAGAGGTCACAGAGTATCGCATGAGAGTGCACATCTTTGGCAATAGTCCTTCTCCTGCAGTCGCCATTTATGGACTCAAAAGGTCGTCTCAAGAAGGAGAAACAGAATATGGATCAGATGTCAGACAATTCATAGAAAAGGACTTTTATTTTATGACTGTCTGAAAGCCATGCCTTCAAATGATACTGCCATCAGTCTTCTCAGGAGAGCCCAAGAGATGCTTGCTTGCTCTAACCTCAGGCTTCACAAAATAGCCTCAAACAGCCAAGAGCTCATGAAAGCATTCCCTTCACAAGACTTGTGTAATGGACTCAGAGACCTGGACAAGGGGTCAGACGCCACACCAATGCAACGCAGCCTCGGACTTCCCTGGAATCTACAGTCAGACACTTTCACCTTTCAGGCCAGCCAGGAAGATAAGCCTTTCACACGCAGAGGTGTCTTGTCTACCATCAACAGCCTGTATGATCCCTTGGGTTTCGCTGCTCCTGTTACTATACAAGGCAAAGCCATACTAAGAGACTTAACTAAGGAGACATCTGACTGGGATGCACCTCTGCCACCTGATAAGAAAATCCAGTGTGAAGTATGGAAGAACTTTTTAGCAGCCCTCTCCAACCTGAATGTTCCACGACCATACACCCCTCTGCCGTCTACAGAGATACAAAGCCAAAGACTGTACGTATTTGCAGATGCTTCTGTCAAAGCAAATGCTGCTGTTGCCTATCTCAAAACTGTGGACCCCAAATGTCAGAGCCACATTGGATTTGTTATGGGGAAGACCAAACTTACTCCACAGCCAGAGCACACTATACCCAGGTTAGAGCTTTGTGCTGCAGTCCTAACCGTCGAGTTAGCAGAGTTCATGGCATCCGAGATGGATATTGACCTGTCACAGGCCAATTTCTACTCATAGAGCAAAGTAGTCCTTGGATACATCCACAATGAAACTAGACAATTCTATGTTTATGTCAACAACAGAGTGCTACGAATTAGGAGATCAGTTCATCCAAAACAGTGGCATTACATTCCCACGGACCAAAATCCTGCAGACCACGCAACTAGAGCAGTTGACGCAAGTCGACTAGGAAGCACAACATGGCTCTCAGGACCAAAACTATTGTACACTGAGGAACGTTGTCCAGACACCTTTGAGTAGGAGAGGACTCAGATGCTGAAATCCGCCCTCAAGTGTCTAAACTTCATATAATGACTTATGCTCTCCAGCTTGGATCCCACAGATTTGACAAATTTTCAAGTTGGATGTCACTTACTAGAGCCATTATCTGCCTAACACATATAGCTCGATCATTCAAGATCACCAGAGCTTGAGATACAGAAAGATGTAAAGGTTGGCATCTCTGCAAAAACACCTATCTTCCAGAAACCACATCATCTCCACTGTTCAGAGAGAAACCTACTCTGTGGAAATCCAATGTCTCATTAACAAAGCTCCAATACCAGCAAGCAGCGCATTGAGAAAACTCAACCCATTCATCGACAACAACGGCCTGCTGAGAGAAGGAGGCTGACTCAAAGAAGCTAAAATGGAGTTTGAGGAGAAATTCCCTCTTATCATTCCTGGAAAATGTCATGTTGCCTACTTAATTGTACAACACTACCACAATCTGGTCAAACACCAAGGAAGACTGTTTACTAAAGGAGCCATCAGAACTGCTGGCCTGTGGATTGTCGGTGCAAAGAAACTCATCAATAGTGTCATCTACAAATGCATTACCTGCCGTAAGCTTCATGGTTCAACTCAGACACAAAAGATGGCTGACCTACCAGCAAATAGACTCAGCCCAGAACCTCCTTTTACCAGCGTTGGTCTTGATGTGTTTGGGCCTTGGTCAGTTTTTACTCGTCACACGAGAGGTGGACAAGCTAATAGTAAACGTTGGGCTGTCATGTTTACCTGTCTGTCAATCAGAGCTGTCCACATAGAGCTCATTGAGTCACTTGACACCTCAAGTTTCATCAATGCTTTGAGACGTTTCATTGCCATCCATGGTCCTATCAAACATATACATTGAGACAGAGGTACCAACTTCAGTGCAGCAAAGGAATTGGGAATACCTTCAAATCTAGACCATAAGACTCTTGAGAGGTTCCTCAGTGACCAAAGTTGCACATGGTCATTCAACCCACCTCACTCATGGGTGGATCTTGGGAACTAATGATTGGTCTAGTACAGAGAATTCTTGACTCCAGTCTTCTTCAGGAAGGAGCAGCAAGACTTACCCATGAAAGCCTAACCACCTTCATGGCAGAAACCGCAGCTATAATCAACGCAAGGCCCTTGGTTCTAGTCCTTAATGACCCCGAGGAGCCCTTATTATTGACTCCAGCTACTCTCCTCACCCAGAAAAGAGGACTATCAAGTGCCCCTCCAGGAGGATTCAACGCTAAGGATCTCTACAAATGCCAATGGAGGCAGGTACAAAGTCTTGCAAACACATTTTGGGACAGGTGGCGCAAACAGTACTTGTTTACCCTGCAGCCACAGATGAAGTGGCAATCTACCAGGCCTAATCAGAGGATTGATGATGTCATCCTTGTGAAAGACTGTCAAGCCCACCGAAACCAGTGGCCACTTGGTCTAGTGACCGCTACATTCCCGAGTAAGGATGGCAACATCCGAAAAGTTGAATTGAGGATGGCCAAAGGTAATGAACTTAAGACATTCTCCAGACCAGTAACTGAGCTGGTCCTATTGTTGTCTTCGGAGAAAAAGAATAGTGACATCCGTTTGATGCCAGACAGGGAGTGTTCTGTCTCCGACATTTAATTCATAATCTTTGATTGTCTGTCTGATAATATTCACGGTGATTACTAGGAATATGCAGAATGTTGAGTTCTTTCCATAGATTCTATTGTTTTCATTGTTTCTGGCTCCATCTAGTGACCAGAGTCATAACCACAGTGTTATTGTGATATTTTACTTTCACTTCCTGAATCTCTTTTTCCCTCCATTCGCAATGCATTCTGGTAAGGTTGCAAGTCACCCTGGTAAGCTTTGCAAAGGATTATGGTTAGTCCAGCCCCCATTTTCTCTCCAGTCCACCATTTTCTCTCAGCCTGCATCCTGGAAGCATCTCATTTTTCTACTCCCCTTGTGACAGCATCGCTGTTATGTAATCATGATTCCTGTATCTAATTTCTGTCCCATATTAGTCTGCCTAGTTAGTTTTTCCCTCCTCAGCTAGTAGTGCAGATGTTGATTTATAATGTGTATGTGTATTCCAATGTACTCTGTATTGACTAAGTGTATTTATATGTTTGTATTATAGTTTCACTGCCCCAATATACCATCACGTTCAATAAAGCACAGATTCAACCTACAGTCTCCTTATTGGACCCTGGTATAGCAGTTTAGCTGCCTGTATAGCTACCTGAAGTCTGCTTCATTTAGTGAGGACAGAATGGTAGTACAAATACACACTATAATTATAGCCAGCTGTGCAAGTGAATTATAGGTCAAATAGGTACAGGTAAGTGTTAAATGATGTATATTAGAGCAAGTATATAATTTTAAATATAAATAAAAACACACTACAACACAGCCAGCAAAATAGTATCAGTGACAATGGTTAACACATAACAGAATAGCAGCAGAATTTCCTAAGTGATGAACCCACCCTGACGCGTGTTTTAGGTGCATCATTTAGGAGGTTTTGCTGTTATCCTGGCATGTGTTAGCCATTGCTGCTGATACTATTTTGCTGGCTGTGTTATAGTGTGTAGCTATATATATGAAAAAACACAAATATATATATATATACATACAGTATATTCTTCTGTATCCCTGTATAACTGCCTATTTATCCCTGTCAGCATAGCAGCAATATATGTCCATCATCACTTTGACCGGTATGCGTTTATTATTTTATTTCATATTATTGCTAGTACACTGATTCTCAATAGAGACTTAACCTGTTGGTGCCACTTTGCTCTTATGAGGTTGCGGACCACTACTTATTCCTGCTGTACAGATGTGTGGTATCATGTAAACTCATGTCTGGCATAATTTATTTTCGCCTACTAGTGCATGCATGGATATATGCTTGGCAGTGAGCTTCATTCTCACTGTTCTTCCCTGGCATAGTGCATGCACAGATATGCGCCTGATATCAGCTCTGCCTGCATTCTTCTCATATACATAATTCAGTGACCAACGCATGCGTGTAGTTGCGCGCTTGGCAACAGCCTTGCGCTTATAAATATTCACTGCACTTAATGAGATGTTTGCTGTATTTCTCCCACGTGCACTACGCATTGTGATACTAGCCCTGCTCATATGGATATACATCATGCTCAATGATGGGGGTTAATTATTTACTTATTTTCTTATTCACGCATGCGTCGTTCATGTACGGGCAAGTAGCTTGCCTTTTAGTGTTGTGACCACTACGCCTGCACCACCTTAGAAACCGGATATCCTCTCCACATGAATTCTCTTGTACAACTCTGCTGCCACCGATAAAACATTTGGTTAATGAGACTATCGCCTGTGTATATAGTGCCTTATTTGTTTTTTTCATCCCCTGATGAATCTGCGCGCATGCAGCAAAACGCTTGTGGCTTGTCTTCTTGATTCATGGGCCATGCATGTTGCCATGTCTTTCATAAACCCTATCCTTGACCCCTGTTGGCTCATTTTTTCCTGAGTTCTTGTGGATATTTGCCATTTGATTCCTATAATTGGTTGCTTCTAATTATTATGTTTGTTATTTTGATTGTGGTATTTTCCTCCTCTTCAGTCACCACTCTTACCACAGGACCTAACACAGGGATTTAGGGTGGACTTTGAATTTTGATTAGGCAGCATATTATGTCTTGTACAGGCCCTTTATAGCAATTAACTGTTTAATATACTCTATGATATAGTGTAATCTAGTGTGTGTTTATATGTTTTTAATATTTTTATGGCTTTGTCTGTATTGTGTTTGGTGTATAATACAATTTTTAATTTTATGGGTGTGCTCTTCACTCTTGTATTGCTTTTTGATTTGATAAGGATAAGATTATCAGATCACACTCATCCATGCAAGTTAATGATTATGATCAGATTATGCAGTTCAATTTTCAGAGACTGACACAATGGAGAAGATGAACAATTTTTTTTTCCATAGTCTCGTCTTCCAAGAGAATCGTATCACACTATGTTGATCAGCCCGAGTCACTCGGATGACAGAATACACACTGGTGTGACCTTAGCCTTACTAGGAATTATTATGTCAATGACATTCTGGCACTTGGATTGTTAGTATAATTGTATGAAACATGAAGTAATAATCATTGTATAACACTGCTTACTTATTTACGCTTTTATTTGGAAAGTTTCAAAGATTTGAAGTTATTGCACATATTGCTTCCTTTCAACCTTGAAATTCTTGTATAATATTGTCTGCGCTAACTTCTACTGGTATTTTAAAATGCTTTGCTCTGTGGCACAAGATAAAAGGATGTTTCATGGCTTTTGTATTGTCATGCCTATAAAGCTTTTTCATTTGTCTGAAAATTGTGTTGGTTACTTGTTTGTGAATATTGGCTTCACCTCTGCGACACTGAACTGTGGAAAAGTCTTGCCATATCTGGTACAAGAAGTTAGTAAGAAGTATGTCTTCAGACCGCAATCGCTAAACTGCATATGAGGTTTGAATTCTTTTTATCCTGAGGTCCTCAGTTGGGGATTTTTTTTATAATACTGTACACATGAGTTTTAATTAAATCCATTACAGTCTATTATCCATTTACTCACCTATGACAATGGATGAAGACCCTACTTGGTATTCATTATTATGTTTTTCCTTCATTTTTGCATTAGCTTTGTTCGCAACCTCCATCTGAGAAAGAAAAAATCAAATATAAGTATATTCTAAGCAAGAACGGCCTTCTTTACCAATGCACTAAGTGGCCATTTCAATAAGACTGGTGTTAAGCAAGCAAGTCTTAATGAATGGGCTCACTGGAGTACAAAGCCCTAATTCTTTAAGAGGTGCATGCCACGTAATGACTTAAGTACATGTATTAATGCACTGATCATACCCTTTTTTTTCAGCACTGGAATGCTGCTACTAATGTAAGTTTCCTGCCCTTTACATTATACTCACCAGTCATTGTCCTTTCCCGACACCTCCCCAGTCCTGCTCTATCATCTTGTGACTGCAACTTCTGACTGACCGGAAGTCAGAGGTAACTGTCACAAGCTCTCAATGTAAGGCTATGAGGGCCTCATTTTGGCTGTCTTAGAATTACATGGAGTTGTGACTTACAGAACACCCAGAAACACTGATAATGACAGACTGGACTAACGCCAGGAACAGCTGGAGAGAATGGCTGATAAGTAGAAGACTAGTGGCAGGGAACTTAGATTAGTGATACTGTAGGGTTCTAGCAGGGTCTCAGGATGCAGTGACGAGACACGAGACAGGGTATGACTTGTATAATGAACTTTTATAAATTGAAGCCACTAGGGTTATACTGAACAGACAAAACGGGGAACAAGCAATCTGTCCTCGCAGGGACTCAATGAACTAAACGGTACTTTTTGTGTAACTGCGAGTAACCCAGCTAGTACGGGTGACGGAAGCCAGACTATGGCCAAACTTTAACACGTATTTTCAAGAGTCCACATATCCTTCCATGCGTCGCTCAGGATTGCAGATGCGGCCACTTAGAGGTCGTTGATGCGGCTACCTTGACGCCTCGATCTTCGAGGAAGGTTTAGGCTCGTCGGGCCCTGAAGAAACTATACCGGTGGGGCATAACAGGCCCTGAAGAAACAATGCCGGTGGGGCACAACAGGCCCTGAGGAAACGGAGCTGACGGGGCGCAACAGGCCCTGAAGAAACAATGCCGGTGGAGCGCAACAGGCCCTGAAGGAATGGTGCCGGTGGGGCGCAACAGGCCCTGAAGAAACGGTGTCAGTGGGGCGCAACAGGCCCTGAAGAAGTGATGCCGGTGGGGCGCCACAGGCCCTGAAGAAACAGTGCTGATGGGGCGCAGTAATGATGCAGTGTCTAAGTATAACCGTTCACCAAACTCTGCTCAGGGTCCCTTAGCTAACCGGACGGGGGCCTCTACTACCGCCTGTAGCGAGGTGGCGCCCCCTGGGGCCGGTGATGACAGGCCCGCAGCTATGGGAGAAGGCAGGGGGGCAGTGTCCTGACCGCTGTAAAGGAATGGTCTGTCGTCGCAGCGGTCGCCTGAGGTAGTCGCCTTGTCACAACAGGGTGGGAAGCAGCGAGAGTGGCTGTATGGGACCGTATGCGGGGAGCGGCCACCGGTGCAAGTCTCTCACGTGTCACTAGTCAGTGAGTCCGCAGCTCTCCTTTCACAGGCCCCTGTTGGTCTCTCAACAACACACCATCTGCTCCCTTGGTCCTCTCTGTCTCACACAGCTTCCTGTCTGTTGTCCTGCTCTCTGTCAACTGCCACTTCAGCGTGCCCCCTGCTCCTTTTAAGCTTGCCCCACCCCCTGTTTCCCTGACAACTTCAGTCAAGTCTGTCCTTTTACTGTCCTCCCAGTATCGTTCCCTCAGGAACCCTGATGGCGATCCCCTGGGTACCTGTCCTTTCACTGTCTGGGAGTCCTCCTCCCCACACTACCACTTCAGCAACTGCAATAAAAAAAAAGCTGGAATGGTGCTTTAACTGACGTGTGCCTCCGACAGAGATAAGCACTAGTCACGGTCTTGAGTACATTTCTAAAGTATGTTACGCCACAAAAGAGGTGTAACTATTTGTGAATTTCACAGGAAGGCAAAGCCAACCTCTGTTCCAGCAAGCACTGCCTATATTGACACAACTGGCTGGGACTGGCATTAAAATGCCAAAAGTCTAATATATTTACGTCACTAAAAGCATTGTTACTTAACATAATTTTGACCCCCAAGTATGTAGATTTATACCACCATTCATCCACTCTATCAGTTAGATTATTACACTTGTCACAGCTTTATACCTCTGATCACAGCTGAGCGCTCCCGCTGTCTTTTGACAGCAAGGGAACCGCGGCTCTCTGACTGGCGGGGATGACTTCCCTGCCAATCAGAAGCGGTGTTTGCCGTGCTGTCATGCACACCACAGTGCAGCAAACACTGGATGTTCGAGCCCCCCATTCAATTTGTAACTGTTTGGCCGAACCTGCCAGACCTGAACATCCAGATGTCCACCCATCTCTACTTGGAGTTACTTAAAAATAGAATTTTGATTAAGGTTTCAGTCTAAAATACAATTAAAAATAAGCAAGGCATCACAAAGCTAAGCAGAGGCTCATATCAGGTTATATATTTGTAAATTTATCAGAGGCCGAAAATGTAGAAATGCTTAATTCAGTGCTCAGAATCCGGAAAACAGCATAGTTGGTGTGCAGCTTCAGGGCCCGTGGATACCCCTATCTTTGATTGATTTTTGGCTGTAAGTAGATATCATATACATTTAATCCCTGTATTGGATGGACATGAACACTAAATGCCACTAGAAGGAATGAACAAATGGCACAAGGAATGCAGAGTACATAATATAAACAATTTTATTCATATTGAATTCATATATCATACAATCACATATAGATGCCTCAAATTACCAAAAAAGCCGCTGGATACATGGACAGAATAAATCACTATATTATTAAAAATAAACCAATAGTGGTGCTACACTATGGCATATAGTACCCGTATAACTATAAGTGAGACCGCTATAGATCAGATTATAATAAGTGCCCCAACTGACACATTACTCCTACATTTAGTACCTGGACCTGCCGGGGGCAGAAGAAGAAGAGGCGAAACGCGCGTTGGGGTGGATCGCGGTGATAGCGTGGACATAACATACAGGTATCACGAATTCTACATTTGGTAGCAGTTGTTATGGCTTGCCCTGAATTGCTAGGAATGTGATCCGCTTCTGTTAGGTCCAGGTACTAAATGTAGGAGTAATGTGTCAGTTGGGGCACTTATTATAATCTGGTCTATAGCGGTCTCATTTATAGTTATACGGGTACTATATGCCATAGTGTAGCACCACTATTGGTTTATTTTTAATAATGTAGTGATTTATTCTGTCCATGTATCCAGCAGCTTTTTTGGTAATTTGAGGCATCTATATGTGATTGTATGATATATGAATTCAATATGAATAAAATTGTTTATATTTTGTACTCTACATTCCTTGTGCCATTTGTTTATTCCTTCTAGTGGCATTTAGTATTCATTTATCCTTGCGGAATGTACCCATAGTTGGTGTTGGGTTTTAAGGACTAATATGTATATGATTGGATGGACATGGTAGTAATCTTCCTCCTTACATGCGTAGGACAAGGCTACTAGATATGTCCTTTTTGTATTAATGCACATGCACTTGATTTACCTGCTTCTATGCACTTGCACCTTAACTCTCTATATGCTCAGGTTAAAGTTACTATATACATATGATCTTTTATTAATGCATTTGATCTTGGTCACTACATTTTCATTAATGCACTTGCACTTTAGCTGTATCCCAATTATGGAACTGAATAATTTCATATACACAGAGTGACAATTACCATTATAGGGCTTCTCACATACACTTGGTTTAGGACTACTACTTAGGACTCTTAATATAAATGTCTGTATTTGCGCTTGCATGGAATTTAATCTTATTATATGCACATGTTGCTAATTACCTTTATAGGCTTACTTCATATGCTCAGAACAAGGTTTTTCTGTATTAATGTTTGCACTTGTATTTTTTGCCGGATTCTGAGCATTGAATTAAGCATCTCTACACGTTCAGCCTTTGATAAATTTACAGATATACTATATATCACCACTTGAGCCTCTGCTTAGCTTCATGATTCCTTGCTTATGTTTAATTATATTTTAGATTGAATCCTTAAAAATACAATTTTTATTAAGTAACTCCAAGCATATGTATCTTCATAACCTGCGGGGTTGTGAACACTTTTGACCTGGCTTCTGAGTTTGGGCTCCCTTTGGTGGTTGCTGCTGGTAATGGAGTTGGTCTGGCTCACAGAAGTCAATCACCTGAAGAGGATGATTGGAAGTCAGGTGTTACAGACTGGAAAGATTTAAGTGAGCAACCTTCCCTCAGTTGTTGCTGGTGATTTGGTCTTCTTCCTGTGCACTTTGGAAGTCTGTTTGCCTTCTGCTTGGTCCTGCATCTTTCAGATAAGTCATTTGTCTGTTTTTGCCTTTCTCTGATCTCTGTTTTGCTGTTGTGAGTTCAGCCTTGTCCCCTGCTGGGACCTGTGCTGGACCCCGTTCCATATGCTACAGCTCATATCAGTTTGTTCAGTATTTTTAATCCCCTGGTATATCAGTATATTTTGCTTTGCTTCCAGTTCACACCAGAATTCTGATCTAATGGGGGAGAGGTCGTGTGGCCTCAGTATTTTTGCATATCAGACGTGTTGGATTTTTCTTAGGGTTTTTTTGCGTGATTGCAGACAGTATTCTTTCCTGTCCTGTTCTATCTAGACAGTTCCATCATTTGCTTATTCTATTTTCTGCTTCATCTTGTCTCACCAGCAATATATGTTTGGGGGCTATCTATTCATTTAGGGGTTCTACTCCAGGGCAGTTTAGCTTTCCTCTTTCTTCCTTTAGGCTTAGGTAATTCTTTGGCTGTGCCGAGGCGTCTAGGGCATCGTAGGTACGTCCCACGGCTAATTCTAGTTGTGTTGTCAGTTTAGAGGTCTGCAATCTGCTTAGTTGCCAACCATTCTGGGTATCTGGTTGCCTAGCGTATTCCCCGGCTATCTTCCTCGGTTACCAAATCATAACACTGTGGTTACTTTTCATTGGGGAGTTTAGTGGTATTTAATTATATATAAATTTTTTTAGAGAACACTTTTAATTGCTTAACCCCTTAGTGATCACCAATACGTCTTTTTACTGACCTCACAAATCAGTCAATGACATCCCCTGACAAGTCACAATCCAGCACCTATCAGCTGTACACTATAGCTGACACCTTGCTGCATTAGCCTTGATTGGCGTTGGCATGAACCATGGTTTTTTTAACTCCTTTGATGCTGCATTCAAAAGTGACAACTCCATCTAGATGGTTAATATAGTGTGGGGGCTCCCTCTTTAACTCCATCGGCACCTTGATTGTGTGGGCCTAGTATTTGCCTTGGCAATAAAAGGCCAAATAGTGGCCTTATAGTCTGTCGGTTATAGTGGCAGGTTCAAAAGTTAGCAATATTTAGGTGATAAAAATAAAATGTTTCCTTCTTGTCAAGTCACTTTGTATTAATTCATGAAAAGCACCCAAATCGTTAATAAACTACCTGATAGCAGTTTGAATATGTTCAGGGGTGCTGTTTTTAAAATGGTCTCACATTGGGGGATTTTATGACATGTAGGTACACTAAAGTCACTTCAAACCTTAATAGGTTCCTAAAAAAAGTTTTGTAAATTTCCTTGAAAAAAATGAACAACTACTGCTACAATTTTAACCCCTTTACCCCCAAGGGTGGTTTGCATGTTAATGACCAGGCCAATTTTTACAATTCTGACCACTGTCCCTTTATAACTCTGGAACGTTTCCATGGATCCTGGTGATTCTGACAAATTTTTCTCTTGACATATTGTACTTCATGATAGTGGTAACATTTCTTTGTCACCCAAAAGTGACATTATTCTAAAAACTGCACCCCCCAAGGTGCTCAAAGCCACATTCAAGAAGTTTATTAACCCTTCAGGTGCTTCACAGGAATTTTTGGAATGTTTAAAAGAATGAACATTTAACTTTTTTTCCACAAAAAAATTACTTCGTATCCAATTTGTTTTATTTTACCTAGGGTAACAGGAGAAATTGGACCCCAAAAGTTGTTGCACAATTTGTCCTGAATACGCTAATACCCCATATATGCAGGTGGAGAGCCCCCGATGTGCCTAATCAGTGAAAACCCCCCATAAGTGACACCATTTTGGAAAGTAGTCCTCCTAAGGAACTTATCTAGATGTGTGGTGAGCACTTTGAACCCCCAAGTACTTCACAGAAGTTTATAATGTAAAGCTGTAAAAATAAAAAATATTTTTTTCACAAAAATGATCTTTTCGCCCCCAATTTTTTGTATACACAAGGGTAACAGGAGAAATTGGAACCTAAAAGTTGTGCAATTTGTCATGAGTATGCTGATAACCCATACGTGGGGGTAAACCACTGTTTGGGTGCATGGCAGAGCTTGGAAGGGAAGGAGCGCATTTGACTTATCAATGCAAAATTGGCTGGAATTGAAATCAGATGCCAAGTCACGTTTGGAGAGCCCCTGATGTGCCTAAAAAGTGGAAACCCCCCCAATTCTAACTCCAACCATAACCCCAACACACCCCTAACCCTAATCCCAACCCTAACCCTAATCCCAACCATAACCCTAACCTTAACTTTAGCCCTAACTCTAGCCCTAACTCTAGCCCTAACCCTAATGGGAAAATGGAAATAAATACATTTTTTTTATTCTATTATATTATAGATTTTCAGTGATGCTGCATTGTTTTAATGACAACTTATAAAATGTTTGGAAGCTTGTGACATGGTTCTCATGCTGTTACTATGCTTAATATCATACAGTTGTTCCGGAAACTCGATTTTCAGTTGTCTTGTAGTGCAACCCACGTACTATAATTGACATGTCACACGTTCAATAATGTGAACTACATGAGTGGGATTATAGTTAATGAATGATTTGATCAAAAAAACATTATTTTTCAGAGGAATCATTGGAGGTTTTACATGGTTTTGCAGGAATAAGAATGACATTTGTAAAATCTTTTTGGCAATAACCAATTAGATTCTGCAGTTTTGACACATTGAAAAAACTTGGTGATAAAATGTTTCCAAGGGAAGAAGCCTTTCCAGATAGCAGCCAACTTTTATTACCCATAATTTTATCTAAGCTTTCAATTTCTTCTAGTAAACTTAGATTTCTATAAATGTTTTTGAGTTTTTCAAGCTGATTAGTATCCTGTAGTAGCAGTGTTAAAGGAGCTGCAGTGTAATTCTCTTCTCTTTCTTATTTGATGATATTTTATGTGGGGCTTGATTTTTGTTTTTGTTACTTGCAATTTTTATTGCTTGATTGTGTCCATTTTTTAATCATTGCAAAAGAATCTCTTTTCTATTTATTGGACTTCATTCATATAGGTTGGTTCAGTGTCACATTTGCATCTAGCACAAGTAAATTCTCCTACAGGTATAGCCTTTATTGTGAGTTTTGGAAGGAGGCTATTTGATGAAGTATAGTGTTCCCTGTAATAATTTTTCTATAGGTGGCAGTACTTATGGGTGCATTAGTTATGTCAGTAAGGCCTCTTTCACAAGTCCTGATATATCAGCCATTGGAAAAACCAGTCCCGGAGATATCAGTGTCCGTGTGTACATGTGTGGCATATGTGTGGCAACCATGTGCCGCCTGTGTGCTGCATCAGAACTACACATACCAGTGCCTGGGAAGCAGCGGTAGAGTTAGCACTGTTCCCTGGAACCGGATGCTGAAGACCACCTGCATCATTCTCCCGTGTTCATGCTGCAATCAGCATGAGCAAGGGACAGTGTTGAGAGTTATATTCAACTGATAATAGCAAGGCTACTATTACCATCAACCTACACTTGCTGCCGCTAATAAGGCCGGGGTCACATTTGCAAGTGTGATGCGAGAAACTCGCGCATCAATATCCGGCACTGCCGCTGGCACTTGGACCGAAGTGTGCGGCTGCATGTATTTTTATGCAGCCGCACACTCCAGTCCCGAGTGCCGGCGGCAGTGCGGGGTATTGATGTGAGACACACGCACGAGTTTCTCACAAAACACTCGCAAGTCTGGCCCCGGTCTCACAGTGAGAGCAAGTGGCGGCTGATGGAAGTTATTCCTGCTATAAATGAATAAATAAATTTGAAAAATGGTGTGGTTCCCCCTGTATTTTTGATAACCAGCCAAGCAAAACTGATAGTTGCAAGCTGCAACCATCAGCTGTCTGCTTCAGCCAGGCTTGTTGTCAAGAATAAAGGGGTCCGCATGCTGCTTTTTAAAATTATTTAAATAAATAATTTTAAAATATGGTGCAGGGTCCCCTCATTTTTGACAACCAGCCATGCTGAAACAGAAAGCTTGGAGCTGGTATTCCCAGGCTGGTAAGGTTGCCATGGATAATGGCTCCCCAGCCTAAAAATAGCATCCCGCATCTATTAAATGCGCCAATTCTGGTGCTTTGCCTGGCTCTTCCCACTTGCCCTTTGGCGTGGCAAGTGGGGTTCTTATCTGTGGGGTTGATGGTGTGGGGAGGAGGACTCCCAGACAGTGACCGGGCAGGTACCCAGGGGACCGCCATCAGGGTTCCTGAGGGAACGATACTGGGAGGACATTAAAGGGAGAGACTTGACTGAAGTTGTCAGGGAAACAGGGGGCGGGACAAGGATAAAAGGAGCAGGGGGTGCGCTGAAGTGGCAGTTGGGAGAGAGTGTGACAGGAGGCAGGAAGCCGGGTGTGTTATGATGAGTCACCGAAGGAGGAAAAAACAAAATACCAGCTAAGTCCAGAAAAACCAGAGAGGTTGGCAGCTATCGGATTGCAGACCCCTGAACCTATGCACAACAACTAGCAGTAGCCGTGGGGGGTTCCTACGGTGCCCTAGACCCCTCGATCACAGCCGGAGAGCTACATAGCCTAAAGACAGAAAGGGGAAAAACTAAACTGCCCCAGAGCAGACCCCAAAGCAATAGGCAGCCCCCAACATATAATGACGGTGAAACAAGATGAAAACACTAACACAGATAGAAAGATTGGCTGAGCAAATGATGGGGCCCAAGCTAACTACATAGGACAGGATAGGAAAGCTGCTGTCTGCCATCCGCAAAAACCCTATCAAAATGAGCCAACCGACTGATAGGAAAAACAGGCCCTGAAGTCGCTAGGCTTCAAAAGACTATATCAGCACTCAGGTATATTCTGAAGACAGACAAAAGATCAACATATCAGAGACAAAAATAGAATTCAGCTCACCCCCGGCCGGGGATGGCAGAACTCCCAAAAAACAAGGCAAAACAAAAACAAAACTGAAGAGTACAAAGCAGAGCAGAAAAACTTTGAGACGCAGGAATCAGACTGGTCTCCAAGAATCCAGCAGGAAAATCACCAGCCAGGAAGAAGGGCGTCGGCAGCCTTATATCCGTACCTCAATTCCAGCCACCCAGTTATCATCTAGCTGCCCAGGTGTTTGGTAATCAGTCTCACTACCTTCCTTCACCAGAGGAGGGAGTTCATCAGACTTCAATGGTGAAGGGAAAAATGAACTCAAAACACGGGTGACTTAAAGGGACACCGACAGGAGCCTGTGAAGAGGATACTGCGCACTCACCGACAAGGGAGACGTGAGAGACTTTTACCGGAGGCTGCATGCTGGCGCTGACAGGATCCTGACATTATAACTGACCGTTAAGTTTTTGGGTTTTTTTTTCTTTCTCTGCTGAGAAATATGGATCCCATACAATCTCTTGCTGAGCAAATGAAAAATCTGAGTCAGATGTTTCAGGGTTTATCTCTGGAGCAGCAAGCTCTGGCTCGTTCTCAGCAGCAGGTTTCTGAGACAGTGCGGGGGGATTTAGCTGCTGGGTCTCTGGGGGCTGGGGCGAGTGATGTTGTTTTGGTGTCCCCAGAACCACCTGTTAAACTGCCTGATTTCTTTTCTGAAATTGTATGCACTAAAAGGTTGAAACAAGAGCGCAATAGGGTCTTATCCGGGTAAAATGTATAAATAGTAAAGGTATTATACTCACCTTCTCAAAGAGAAAGTAAAGCCTGTATAGTATGTCAGCCTGCTGCACGTCCAACGGTCCACAGCGGAACCGCACCGCAGTTACTAAGGAATAAATTCTTGGACTTTAAGTGCGCTGCCAGACAAATTCCATAACCACACAAGGTTAAAAAAGTTAACCCTTTAATCCCTACGCATTTCGAAGCATAACGCTTCTTCTTCAGGGGTTGACACATGAATACAGAGAGCTGTCATTGCATTTATACATACATGATTCAAATTTGGCGCCATCAAAGACACGAGGTGCGCCGCAAAGGTCAAAGATCAAAGTAATTCAAGCGTCTTGAAGAGTTCATAGAGGTTAAAAGTTCCATAATTAAAAAAACAATTATATGTTTATTATATTTTGCAGATAAAAGAAAAAAAGAGAGAAAGAAAAAGTAAAAAATGGGGAAAAAAAGTCCGACAGACACACCACTACACCAAGGAGAGTGCTCGGATTTAAAGAACAGATTATAATCCAACAATCGGAATGAATCTCCTAAATAAATATGTAATAATTAAATGATGCATATGTGTATATGAATACGTTAAAAAAGGAATTTTGTATATGAATAATAAATGAAAAATTATAAAATTATAAAATGTGTCACCATTATTTTATTTTAAATTCCATGAGAGATCAGTGGCGCAGGTCAATGGGCGAAAACGCACCCACAGAAAAAAGTACCTGCAGAAGAAACCAAGATCGCTCACAGCCCAAGGCAGAAAATAACAAGAAAAAACACAAACTTGGCACCAATACTTTGAATGATTAAAGATATTCATTATATAAATATATTAAAAACGCATTGAAAAAAAGGGGGAAAAGGAAAACTTATAGCGAGGTCCACTTTAACCATGGACTAGTTAATATGGAAAAAAGAAACTGAAAAGAAGTATATCTGTATGCATGCAACAATTAAGAGCAGAAAAACGCATTGGTTATTTTATTTCAGAAGTCTACTAAGGATCCGAAATTTTAAGAGCAAGAACCAGACTAATAGAAAAAAATTATACGAAACGAAAAAATGAAAAATAATAATCATAATACCAAGAGAATGTATAGAGAAAATTAACCCATTAGTTTCTATAAAAATGACACATTGCGTTATATATAACAGAAAAAATATATACAGTCATATGTAAAAGTTTGGGCACCCCTATTAATGTTAACCTTTTTTCTTTATAACAATTTTGTTTTTTGCAACAGGTATTTCAGTTTCATATATCTAATAACTGATGGACTCAGTTATATTTCTGGATTCAAATGAGGTTTATTGTACTAACAGAAAATGTGCAATCTGCATTTAAACAAAATTTGACCGGTGCAAAAGTATGGGCACCCTTATCATTTTCTTGATTTGAACACTCCTAACTACTTTTTACTGACTTCCTGAAGCACTAAATTGGTTTTGTAACCTCATTGAGCTTTGAACTTCATAGCCAGGTGTATCAAATCATGAGAAAAGGTATTTAAAGTGGCCACTTGCAAGTAGTTCTCCTATTTGATTCTCCTATGAAGAGTGGCATCATGGGCTCCTCAAAACAACTCTTAAATGATCTGAAAACAAAGATTATTCAACATAGCTTTTCAGGGGAAGGATACAAAAAGTTGTCTCAGAGATTTAACCAGTCAGTTTCCACTGTGTGGAACATAGTAAGGAAATGGAAGAACACAGGTACAGTTCTTGTTAAGCCCAGAAGTGGCAGGCCAAGAAAAATATCAGAAAGGCAGAAGAAGAATGGTGAGAACAGTCAAGGACCATCCACAGACCACCTCCAAAGACCTGCAGCATCATCTTGCTGCAGATGGTGTCACTGTGCATCGGTCAACAATACAGCGCACTTTGCACAAGGAGAAGCTGTATGGGAGAGTGATGCGAAAGAAGCCATTTCTGCAAGCACGCCACAAACAGAGTCGCCTGAGGTATGCAAAAGCACATTTGGACAAGCCAGTTACATTTTGGAAGAAGGTCCTGTGAACTGATGAAACAAAGATTGAGTTGTTTGGTCATACAAAAAGGCGTTATGCATGCGCTGTATTGTTGACCGATGCACAGTGACACCATCTGCAGCAAGATGATGCTGCAGGTCTTTGGAGGTGGTCTGTGGATTGTCCTTGACTGTTCTCACCATTCTTCTTCTCTGCCTTTCTGATATTTTTCTTGGCCTGCCACTTCTGGGCTTAACAAGAACTGTACCTGTGTTCTTCCATTTCCTTACTATGTTCCTCACAGTGGAAACTGACTGGTTAAATCTCTGAGACAACTTTTTGTATCCTTCCCCTGAAAAGCTATGTTGAATAATCTTTGTTTTCAGATCATTTGAGAGTTGTTTTGAGGAGCCCATGATGCCACTATTCATAGGAGAATCAAATAGGAGAACTACTTGCAAGTGGCCACTTTAAATACCTTTTCTCATGATTTGATACACCTGGCTATGAAGTTCAAAGCTCAATGAGGTTACAAAACCAATTTAGTGCTTCAGGAAGTCAGTAAAAAGTAGTTAGGAGTGTTCAAATCAAGAAAATGATAAGGGTGCCCATACTTTTGCACCGGTCAAATTTTGTTTAAATGCAGATTGCACATTTTCTGTTAGTACAATAAACCTCATTTGAATCCAGAAATATAACTGAGTCCATCAGTTATTAGATATATGAAACTGAAATACCTGTTGCAAAAAACAAAATTGTTATAAAGAAAAAAGGTTAACATTAATAGGGGTGCCCAAACTTTTACATATGACTGTATATAAAAAATATATATGAATATGCGTCAATGTGCATACATGATTATATAAAATTTTTTATAAAAAAATATTATAAAAATAAAAGCGCATTAGTGAATTTATTCCCAAGAAGCGGAATTTAAAGAGCATAGACCCGAATAACAGGAATAAATTAATGAAAAATTATGGTACCGAAAAAATGTGTGTAAATGAAATTGTGTTGGTGTAAAAAATGAACCATTGTGTTAGGAAAAAAAAAAAAATATATATATATTGGTGAAAGAACAAGGGGGATGGGACTAAATGTGAAAAAACGCTGGAGAGGATTATACTATTATGCATTTGTGAAAAATAGGAATGAGAAATATAAACATATAAAAAGTGAGAATTATATATAAAAAATTATACATAAAAATTATATATAAAAAATATATATGAAAGATATATATATTGTGATCAAGGATTGGGGAGAATAGACCCGACTAACATGAATAAATCGCACGAAGCGAAAATGTGAGGGAGATTAACCCATTGTGTTAAATATTAATGAAAAAAAGGGGAAGGGGCCACGTGTGTGAAACGTGAAGGAAGGAAAAAGCACCTAAAACCACAGTGCATAGAAGGACATTAATAAAAGATTGTATAATAAAATTGTACAATAAAGGATTGAATAATAAAATTGTATAATAAAACACATATGTAGATAAAATTAAAGATGGATTATAAAACTCATATATATATATATAATTATACAAGACAATAAAATGAATGGATTAAACAATTAGTGGAGGTTTACAGATAACAGAAAAAAAAGGAGAATATTATAGAAACACTTCAGAAATTTCATTTAATGAAATTTCTGGTGTTTCTTTAATATTCTCCTTTTTTTTCTGTTATCTGTAATCTCCACTAATTGTTTAATCCATTCATTTTATTGTTTTGTATAATTATATATATATATGAGTTTTATAATCCATCTTTAATTTTATCTACATATGTGTTTTATTATACAATTTTATTATTCAATCCTTTATTGTACAATTTTATTATACAATCTTTTATTAATGTCCTTCCATGCACTGTGGTTTTAGGTGCTTTTTCCTTCCTTCACGTTTCACACACGTGGCCCCTTCCCCTTTTTTTCATTAATATTTAACACAATGGGTTAATCTCCCTCACATTTTCGCTTCGTGCGATTTATTCATGTTAGTCGGGTCTATTCTCCCCAATCCTTGATCACAATATATATATCTTTCATATATATATTTTTTATATATAATTTTTATATATAATTTTTTATATATAATTCTCACTTTTTATATGTTTATATTTCTCATTCCTATTTTTCACAAATGCATAATAGTATAATCCTCTCCAGCGTTTTTTCACATTTAGTCCCATCCCCCTTGTTCTTTCACCAATATATATATATATTTTTTTTTCCTAACACAATGGTTCATTTTTTACACCAACACAATTTCATTTACACACATTTTTTCGGTACCATAATTTTTCATTAATTTATTCCTGTTATTCGGGTCTATGCTCTTTAAATTCCGCTTCTTGGGAATAAATTCACTAATGCGCTTTTATTTTTATAATATTTTTTTATAAAAAAATTTTTATAATCATGTATGCACATTGACGCATATTCATATATATTTTTTATATATATATTTTTTCTGTTATATATAACGCAATGTGTCATTTTTATAGAAACTAATGGGTTAATTTTCTCTATACATTCTCTTGGTATTATGATTATTATTTTTCATTTCGTATAATTTTTTTCTATTAGTCTGGTTCTTGCTCTTAAAATTTCGGATCCTTAGTAGACTTCTGAAATAAAATAACCAATGCGTTTTTCTGCTCTTAATTGTTGCATGCATACAGATATACTTCTTTTCAGTTTCTTTTTTCCATATTAACTAGTCCATGGTTAAAGTGGACCTAGCTATAAGTTTTCCTTTCCCGCTTTTTTTCAATGCGTTTTTAATACATTTATATAATGAATATCTTTAATCATTCAAAGTATTGGTGCCAAGTTTGTGTTTTTTCTTGTTATTTTCTGCCTTGGGCTGTGAGCGATCTTGGTTTCTTCTGCAGGTACTTTTTTCTGTGGGTGCGTTTTCACCCATTGACCTGCGCCACTGATCTCTCATGGAATTTAAAATAAAATAATGGTGACACATTTTATAATTTTATAATTTTTCATTTATTTATTATTCATATACAAAATTCCTTTTTTAACGTATTCATATACACATATGCATCATTTAATTATTACATATTTATTTCGGAGATTCATTCCGATTGTTGGATTATAATCTGTTCTTTAAATCCGAGCACTCTCCTTGGTGTAGTGGTGTGTCTGTCGGACTTTGATCCTTTTTCTTGTCCTCACGTCGTGGGTTCATTTTCTTTCTCCCCCCTTTTATTATTATTTTTTTCCCCATTTTTTATTTTTTCTTTCTCTCTTTTTTTCTTTTATCTGCAAAATATAATAAAGATATAATTGTTTTTTTAATTATGGAACGTTTAACCTCTATGAACTCTTCAAGACGCTTGAATTACTTTGATCTTTGACCTTTGCGGCGCACCTCGTGTCTTTGATGGCGCCAAATTTGAATCATGTATGTATAAATGCAATGACAGCTCTCTGTATTCATGTGTCAACCCCTGAAGAAGAAGCGTTATGCTTCAAAACGCGTAGGGATTAAAGGGTTAACTTTTTTAACCTTGTGTGGTTATGGAATTTGTCTGGCAGCGCACTTAAAGTCCAAGAATTTATTCCTTAGTAACTGATTTCTTTTCTGGGAACAAAAAGGAGTTCAGGGTCTTCATGGAGGGGTGCAAACTCTTCTTTAGTTTGAGGCCACGTTCCTCTGGGGACGAAAGTCAGAAGGTTGGGGTCATTATGTCTCTGTTAAGAGAGTCCCCACAAGCTTGGGCTTTCTCCCTTCCTCCCACTGCCCCTGAGAGAGTGTCTGTGAATGCAATTTTTGAGGGCCTCGGGACCAAGTGCGATTGGCAGAGGACATGGTGATGAGTGTCTGCCAGGGGAAACACTCGGCTGAGTGGTTCTGTACAGAATTCCAGAGGTCTCTTGGGACGCCGCCGCACTCCGAGGACTCTTTCACAGAGGCTTGTCCGAGCGGTTACAAGATGCCTTGGCATTACATCCCCCACCTAACTCACTCGAGGATGCCATGTCCCAGGCCGTCCGGATGGACCACAGGCTGCAGGCCAGGGGGGTGATGCAGGCGGAGACTCCATTGTTCCCTAGTGGAAAAGAGACTGTTTCTGTGCCCATGGACGTAGGGGCTCTCCTTGAAGGAAAAGGAGAGACAACGCCGAAGAGAAAAGCAGTTATGCTTCTACTGTGGTAAAACGGGACATTGGAAAAGGGAGTATCCTGATTGTTCATCCTCTACCCGGTCGACGGGAAATGACTAGGTCTGGGTAGTCAGCGGGGAGACTACTCAGACCCTCAGATACCCTTTTCCTCGTTTTCTAAGGTGTTGCTTCATTTGGAACTGTTAGTGGACAATTGTTGTTTTCCCTCTACAGCTTTCGTGGACTGCGGATCATCCATCAATCTCATTGACTCCCAATTGGTCACACGCTGTAAGATAGGGACAGTTAGTCTTAAGGTTCCGATCAAAGTGGTGGCCATTGACTCCTCCCCCGCACTAAAGAGGGAATTCCCTTTATGTCTGACTTGTTTTCGCTACCCATGTGGAAAAATTAAGTTGTTTAGTTCTGGACAATCTACCAGCAGGATTGGTGTTGGGCATGCCCTGGTTACAACGTCATAACCCAGTCATTAACTGGAAAACGGGGGAGATTGTTCAGTGGGGGTTTAATGATTCGATGTTATGTGATAAGTCTGCACTATTGGTTGAACCTGTTAAATCTGTATCTGTGTCATCTGTCGAGCTGGAAAGTATTCCGGAGTACCTGAAAGAATTCGAAGATGTGTTCTCTGAAAGCGAGGCCGAGATGTTGCCGCCACATAGACCCTTTGACTGCGCTATCGAGTTAGTCCCGGGGGCTAAATTGCCTAAAGCCCGTCTGTTTAATTTATCTGGCCCTGAGCGCTTGGCCATGAAAGATTACATTGCTGAGAGCCTTCACAAAGGACACATACGTCCCTCAGTCTCACCTGTGGCGGCAGGGTTTTTTTTGTAAAGAAAAAAGATGGTGGTTTACGTCCCTGCCTCGATTTTCGTGAGCTCAACAAGATTACTGTACGAAATACGTACCCCCTTCCGTTGATTCCCGATTTGTGTAAAATGGTTCTCCAAACTGGATCTTCGGGGGGCATATAATTTGATAAGGGTCCGGGAGGGGGATGAATGGAAAACCGCTTTGCTCACGACTGAGGGACTGTTTGAAAATTTAGTCCTGCCGTTTGGTCTTACCAATGCCCCAGCCATATTTCAGAATTTCATCAACGTGGTATTCTTGGATCTCATTGGTCGTTTTGTTGTCTTTTACTTAGACGATATTTTGATATACTCTCCCGACAGTCAATCTCATTTGAATTATGTACGAACTGTTCTCCAAAGACTGAGGAAAAATCATCTGTTTGAAAATTGGAGAAATGTGTGTTTTTTGTTCAAGAATTGTCTTTTTTGGGATTAATTGTGTCCTGTGAGGGTTTTCGCATGGACCCCAAGAAGGTGCAGGCCATTGCAGATTGGGTGCAACCCCGAGACCTTTAGGGTCTTCAGCGCTTCTTGGGGTTCGCCAATTATTACCGCAAATTTATTCGGGGGTTTTCACAGGTGGTCAAACCACTCACAGATCTTATTTGTAAAGGTGCGGATGTGAGAAACTGGTCCTCGCTCGCAAAAGAGGCCTTTGCGACCCTGAAAAGAAGCTTTATGCCTGCTCCCGTGTTAGTACAGCCAGATCCATCCAAACCATTCGTCGTGGAAGTGGACGCCTCTGAGGTGGGGGTGGGGGCGGTGTTGCCCCAAGGGCCTGCCACTCTTACCAACTTCAGGCTATGTGCTTTCTTTTCCAAGAAGTTCTCTGCTGCGGAAAGAAATTACGACGTAGGCAATAGAGAGCTTCTTGCGGTCAAATTGGCGTTTGTAGAATGGAGGCACTTTTTGGAGGGTGCCAGTCACCCAGTTACGGTGATCACGGATCACAAAAATTTGTCATACATTGAGTCTGCTAAAAGACTAACGCCCAGACAGGCCCGTTGGTCACTTTTTTTTTCCCGTTTTCAGTTTACGATTACATTTCATCCAGGGTCTTAGAATGTCAAGGCTGACGCCTTATCGCGCAGTTTTCAGCCGGTGTCGCCCCCTGAGCCACCATCCTCCATTCTTCACCCTGGGGTTGTGATAGCAGAGGTCTCATCTGAATTGGAACGGGAGATTCAGGGGGCCCAGTCGTGGGCCCCGGCGGCCAAGCCGGAGGGGAAGTTGTTTGTCCCAGAGCAACTTCGCCTGAAACTCTTGCAGGAGTTCCATGAATCCAAGCTGAGTGCTCACCCTGGTATTTCAGCCACGCGTCTGGCGGTGGCTAGGATCTTTTGGTGGCCTACCCTTGTCTCGGACATAAAAAATTCATTGCTGGTTGTGGGGTCTGTTCTCGTTATAAAAGCTCTCATAGTCGGCCGGCAGGGGAGCTGATGCCATTGGCAGTGCCCGAAAGACCATGGACTCACTTCTACATGGATTTTGTTACCAATCACTCTCAATCTAAGGGTAATACAGTGGTATGGGTAGTGGTGGACAGATTTTCTAAGCAGGCTCATTTTGTACCCCTGTCCGCACTACCGTCAGCTGAGACGTTGTCCAGGTTGTTTGTGCAGCATGTGATCCGGTTGCATGGGGTACCCCTGAATGTGGTGTCTGATCGTGGTGTGCAGTTTGTGGCTAAGTTTTGGCGTGCTTTCTGCAAAAAATTAGGGATGTCTCTGTCCTTTTCGTCTGCATACCATCCTGAGAGCAATGGTCAGACGGAGTGCACTAACCAGTCCCTGGAACAGATCCTCCGGTGTCTAACCTCTGCTAGACAGGATGACTGGTGCGATGCACTGCCATTGGCTGAATTTGCCTTCAATAGTCGGATGAGTCAATCCACGGGTATGACTCCTTTTTTGATCAATTATGGGTTCAGTCCTCATTTTGGTGAGTTTTCTCGTCTGGACTCCGGGTGTCCCGGGGCTGAGGGCTCTGTTCAGCGATTACAGAATACGTGGGCAGAAGTTCAGCAGAGTATATCTAGGTCTCAGGGCAGGTATAAGTTTTTCGCGGACAGGAAACGAACACCAGGGCCCACGTTTTAGGTTGGAGACAAGGTTTGGCTCTCCATGCGAAACATTAAGTTGAAGGTTCCTTCAGCCAAGTTGGGGCCCAAATTCATTGGCCCATACACGATTGTGGAAAAAATCAATCCAGTGGCGAATAGGCTGTGCCTTCCACCCTCTTTCAAGATCCCTAACGTCTTCCACAAATCTCTACTGAAACCTTTTGAAGCAGTCCAGGGAGACTCCGAGTCCGCTACTCCTCCTGTTTTGGTCGAGGGGCAGGTGGAATACGAGGTTGGTCATATTGTAGTTTCCAAGTTACAGCGGCCGGTACAGTACCTGGTTCATTGGAAGGGGTATGGACCGGAAGACAGGTCCTGGGTACCGGCCCGTTTGATGCATGCTGATCGCCTGGTGTGGGCTTTCCATGCTAAGTACCCGGGCAAGCCTGGGGGTCCAGAGGCCCCCCATTGAGAGGGGGGTACTGTCATGATCTTAGTGCGGTTTGACTCACACACGAGGGGTTAATGTCTGGAACCAGTGCTGATGACTGGCATTTCTGGGGTTAAAGGTTGTGATCCCAGTGCAGGCTTACCTGCACACCTGGTACTGTGATTGTGGCCTCTCCCTGGTTCTGGGAGAGGCTTCTTATAGCCTCAGGATGCTCCATCCCCGTCAGTTATACTTTTGCCCTTGGCATTGTGTGGTGACCCCTGAGTGTGTTTGTGCTGTGTTCTGGTTGCTTGATTCTCTTTGTACGACTCGGTCTGTTCTCTGGATATTGCTTTAGATTCTGCTTGGTACCTTCTATGTCTGCTTGGTTTTGACTTCTGCTTGGCCCTGACTATCCGTTCTGTCTCATCCCTGGTACTTTACTGATATCTCTGTGTATGACCTCCGTTTTGCCTGACTCTGAGTGTTTCTTTATAGTGTCCTGCCATCTCTGAAAGCAGGATGCTAAGCCACGCCCCCGTGCAGTCACAGGACCATAGGTCCTGTGACTGCTTGCTGAACTTCAGCGTCCACAGGTCCTGTGTATCTGTACTTTCTGGCTGTACCTGACCCCGGGCCCCCCTACAGTGTGGGTGAGTCCCTGCTCAGCGGAGGCTGCACGCCGGCGCTGACAGGATCCTGACACTTTATTTGTGGGATAAGACCCTATATTGCGCTTGTGTCTCCCTCTTTCCTCACAATACTATGCACTGTGAGCTGTGAGGTTTTATATAGACAGGTGTGTGCCTTTACAAATCAAGCCCTATCAGTTTAAATAAACACAGCTGGACTCCAATGAAGGAGTAGGACCATCTCAAGGAGGATCACAAGGAAATGGACAGCATGTTATTTAAATATGAGTAGCTGAGCAAAGGGTCTGAATACTGTTTCTTTTTCAGTCAAGATGGGGTGCAGAATGCCCATTAATGAGAAAAAATGAACTTTTTTTAATTTACCTAATGGCTGCAATGAAACAAAGAGTGAAAAATTTAAAGGGGTTTTAATACTTTCTGTACCCACTGTATATTAAGTTTCGAGAAGTAGTAGTTTAAACATGACCACATAACCATAACAATAAACAGTATTGCCAAAACATTTGAAAACTAAATGAAAGAATAAATGTGGAGCGCCCCGCGCAGGGCCTTGGGGTACTCGGTACCGGGCCCGTCGACTTCAATGGAGGACATCACGGTGGCGGTGACCCGGTCCATGGCCCTGAGGCATTCAGTAATAAAATGGAGGAAAGTTGTGTGATGTTGAAGTGTGGAAAAAAATGAAGATATAGATGAATACGTGATGCCACCTGTGGTATTCTGGTCAGAGGCGACCAGCGCTGCGGTGTTGTTCCCCTGAGACTGTTGGTGTGTCGCAGGTGAGGTGACAATTAGAGTTGAGCGATACCGTCCGATACTTCAAAGTATCGTATCAGATGGTATCGGCCGATCTTTAAAAAAAGTATCGGTATCGCCGATTCCGATACCGGAAGTCCCATTCAAGTCTATGGGACTTCCGGTATCGGAATAAGAAAAACCCTTTCCTGCCCTTGTACAGCCTCTCTGGGGTCTGTACGGGCCTTTCGGGGGGCTGTGCCGGCCTGCCAGGGGGTCTGTGCAGGCTCCGGTGGTCTGTGCCGGCCTGCCGGTGGTCTGTGCAGGCTCCGGGGGGCTGTGCCGGCCTGCCGGGGGGCTGTGCCGGCCTGCCGGGGGGCTGTGCAGGCTCCGGGGGGCTGTGCCGGCCTGCCGGGGGGCTGTGCCGGCCTGCCGGTGGTCTGTGCAGGCTCCGGGGGTCTGTGCAGGCATCGTCCGATGGGACTACAAGTCCCATCGGGCGATGCCTGCTACCATGACAGTGATTGACACATTAGCCAATGATGGGACAGTAGTAGTCCCATCATCCGGCTAATGTGTTAAATGTAAAAAAAAAAAAAAAAAAAAATTACATGCTACATACATACAACATGCATACTACATACATGCTACATTCATACTACATAAATACTACATGCAACATACATACTACATATATACTACATGCATGCTACATACATACTGCATGCTACATACATACCACATATATACTACATACATACTACATGCATGCTACATGCATGCTACATGCTACATACATAACACATATATACTACATGCATGCTACATACATACTACATGCTACATACTACATATATACTACATGCATGCTACATACTACATGCTACATACATACTACATATATACTACATGCATGCTACATACATACTGCATGCTACATGCATGCTACATACATACTACATACATACTACATGCTACATACATACTACATATATACTACATGCATGCTACATGCATGCTACATACATACCACATACATAACACATATATACTACATGCATGCTACATACATACTACATGCTACATACATACCATATACATACTACATGCATGCTACATACATACTACATGCATGCTACATACATACTACATGCTACATACATACTACATATATACTACATGCATGCTACATACATACTACATGCTACATACATACTACATACACTCACTGGCCACTTTATTAGGTACACCTGTCCAACTGTGTGTTAAGACTTAATTTCTAATCAGCCAATCACATGGCGGCAACTCAGTGCATTTAGGCATGTAGACATGGTCAAGACAATCTCCTGCAGTTCAAACCGAGCATCAGTATGGGGAAGAAAGGTGATTTGAGTGCCTTTGAACGTGGCATGATTGTTGGTGCCAGAAGGGCTGGTCTGAGAATTTCAGAAACTGCTGATCTACTGGGATTTTCACGCACAACCATCTCTAGGGTTTACAGAGAATGGTCCGAAAAAGAAAAAAAATCCAGTGAGCGGCAGTTCTGTGGCCGGAAATGCCATGTTGATGCCAGAGGTCAGAGGAGAATGGGCAGACTGGTTCGAGCTGATAGAAAGGCAACAGTGACTCAAATTGCCACCCGTTACAACCAAGGTAGGCAGAAGAGCATCTCTGAACGCACAGTGCGTCGAACTTTGAGGCAGATGGGCTACAGCAGCAGAAGACCACACTGGGTACCACTCCTCTCAGCTAAGAACAGGAAACTGAGGCTACAATTTGCACAAGCTCATCGAAATTGGACAGTAGAAGATTGGAAAAACGTTGCCTGGTCTGATGAGTCTCGATTTCTGCTGCGACATTCGGATGGTAGGGTCAGAATTTGGCGTAAACAACATGAAAGCATGGATCCATCCTGCCTTGTATCAACGGTTCAGGCTGGTGGTGGTGGTGTCATGGTGTGGGGAATTTTTTCTGGGCACTCTTTGGGCCCCTTGGTACCAATTGAGCATCGTTGCAACGCCACAGCCTACCTGAGTATTGTTGCTGACCATGTCCATCCCTTTATGACCACAATGTACCCAACATCTGATGGCTACTTTCAGCAGGATAATGCGCCATGTCATAAAGCTCGAATCATCTCAGATTGGTTTCTTGAACATGACAATGAGTTTACTGTACTCAAATGGCCTCCTCAGTCACCAGATCTCAATCCAATAGAGCATCTTTGGGATGTGGTGGAACGGGAGATTCGCATCAGGGATGTGCAGCCGACAAATCTGCGCCAACTGTGTGATGCCATCATGTCAATATGGTCCAAAATCTCTGAGGAATGCTTCCAGCACCTTGTTGAATCTCTGCCACGAAGAATTGAGGCAGTTCTGAAGGCAAAAGGGGGTCCAACCCCTTACTAGCATGGTGTACCTAATAAAGTGGCCAGTGAGTGTATATACTACATGCATGCTACATACTACATGCTACATACATACTACATATATACTACATGCATGCTACATACATACTACATGCTACATAAATACCACATACATACTACATATATACTACATGCATGCTACATACATACTACATATATACTACATGCATGCTACATACATACTACATGCATGCTACATACATACTACATGCTACATACATACCACATACATGCTACATATATACTACATGCATGCTACATACATACTACATATATACTACATGCATGCTACATACATACTGCATGCTACATGCATGCTACATACATACTACATACATACTACATGCTACATACATACCACATATATACTACATACATACAATACATTCATACAATACATACATAGACATACAGTACATATAACATAGAGTAACATACTTACCAATACTTGTCACATTGTTCCCCGAAGCCATTGTCGTCTACGGAATAAATATTAACATAACAAACCACAAAAATACTCACCCACGATCCGAAGCAGTCCACGAGTGTGTCCCACGATGATCTTGGGTAGAGAACTGCAGCATCAGCTGTTGCTGCCGTTCTCTACGGGCTGCAGGAATCCAATGACGGAAGGTAGGTATCCTTCCGCACTGTATTCCTCCGCCACTTAAAAAAAAAAAGTCCCTAGTCTCACTTTATGCCATTGCTGTGTGGGAATTTCCCACGCAGCAATGGCATAAAGTGAGACTAGGGACTTTTTTTTTTTTAAGTGGCGGAGGAATACAGTGCGGAAGGATACCTACCTTCCGTCATTGGATTCCTGCAGCCCGTAGAGAACGGCAGCATCATCTGATGCTGCAGTTCTCTACCCAAGATCGTCGTGGGACACACTCGTGGACTGCTTCGGATCGTGGGTGAGTATTTTTGTGGTTTGTTATGTTAATATTTATTCCGTAGACGACAATGGCTTCGGGGAACAATGTGACAAGTATTGGTAAGTATGTTACTCTATGTTATATGTACTGTATGTCTATGTATGTATTGTATGAATGTATTGTATGTATGTAGTATATATGTGGTATGTATGTAGCATGTAGTATGTATGTAGTATGTATGTAGCATGCATGTAGCATGTAGTATGTATGTAGCATGCATGTAGTATATATGTAGTATGTATGTAGCATGCATGTAGTATATATGTAGTATGTATGTAGCATGTAGTATGTATGTAGTATGTATGTAGTATGTATGTGGTATGTATGTAGCATGTAGTATGTATGTAGCATGCATGTAGTATATATGTAGTATGTATGTAGCATGTAGTATGTATGTAGTATGTATGTAGTATGTATTGTATGTATGTAGTATATATGTGGTATGTATGTAGCATGTAGCATGTATGTAGCATGCATGTAGTATATATGTAGTATGTAGTATGTATGTAGCATGTAGTATGTATGTGGTATGTATGTAGCATGTAGTATGTATGTAGTATGTATGTAGTATGTATGTAGTATGTATGTAGTATGTATGTAGTATGTAGCATGCATGTAGTATATATGTAGTATGTATGTAGCATGCATGTAGTATGTATGTAGTATGTATGTAGTATGTATGTAGCATGCAGTATGTATGTAGCATGTATGTAGTATATATGTAGTATGTATGTAGCATGTATGTAGTATGTATGTAGTATATATGTAGTATGTATGTAGCATGTAGTATGTATGTAGCATGCATGTAGTATGTATGTAGTATTTTTTTTTTTTTTTTTTTTTTTTTTTTTTAACATTTAACACATTAGCCGGATGATGGGACTACTACTGTCCCATCATTGGCTAATGTGTCAATCACTGTCATGGTAGCAGGCATCGCCAGATGGGACTTGTAGTCCCATCGGACGATGCTTGCACAGACCCCCGGACATCAGCACAGCCCCCCGGCAGGCCGGCACAGCCCCCCGGCAGGCCGGTACAGACCCCCACAGGGTGCACAGACCACCGGCAGGCCGGCACAGCCCCCCGGCAGGCCGGTACAGACCCCGGGCAGTCCACACAGCCCCCCGGCAGGCCGGCACAGCCCCCCGGCAGGCCGGCAGAGACCCCCGGAAGGCCCGAAATGACGGCGCATCATGATGCGCACACACCGCGCATCATGATGACGTCAGGCCGTCAATCAACTGAACTTCCGATTCCGATGCCGAATTCCGATATTGAAAAAATATCGGAAGTCGGTATCGGAATTCCGATACAGCAAGTATCGGCCGATACCCGATACTTGCGGTATCGGAATGCTCAACACTAGTGACAATAGCTCTCCACAGGTAGAGCAATAGTCCCAGGGCAAAGATATTTGATTAATAGTTAAGATAGTGGTGAACATTGGGGTGCAGAGAAATGAGAGAAGGACACAAAGAGGTGCAGTTTCTTTACCTTTTATTGGCAAGTGGTTGCAATCTTGAGTACCACATACAGGTGACGGATTGAGTCCGGCTCGCCTGGAGGCATTTAGGGGATCCACACTACCAGGTGGGGGTTTGGGACCTTCCTTCTACGCTTTGTGTGAGGGTCTCTGCTGGACTGGCAGGACATACAGCTCCTGTCCACCCAGGACTCTGGTATCCCTTTCTCTCTATCAGCGCTTCGCTCTGGGGTCTGCTGTACGCAGTTTTTAGTGCCCCCCAAAGCTTCTTGTCTCCACTATTGTCCTTTCCCTCTTCACAGATCAACTCCCCCTCACCAACTCCTCACAGATCAGCTCCCCATCTTCAACTGACTGGATCTTACAGAAAGATCTTTTTACCTCTGGTTCAACTGTCTTGTCATTTCCTCACAGCTGCTCTCGTTTCCATGACAACTCCCTCAACTGACTTCTAGCTGACTCACCAACCCCCAGTGCTGGCCAGAATTTTTAAGGCAGCTCCCTTTTCTGACCTGCAGCAGGAATTGTGATTTAATCTATGTTACCTGGCATGGGGGACCCCCTTCTGCCGCCAAGCATGACTTTACCCCTTACAGGGAGGCAATGTCAATGTGACAACCGGACTCTGGGGTGTCACATTCCCCATTAGAGAAAAAAAACAATAATGTAGGAATCACTAGTCAAAACAAGTGAACATATAATCCCTATAAAAAGCTAATTTATTTTATAATATTAAAAAACACCATTTTCCCAGTGAAAAATAGTGGCAAATGCCACAATATAGTACCAAGACCTAAGTGGCCACATATCATGCATGGTGTCACCCCAACGCGTTTCCCCACACCAGCGGTTCATCAGGAGGCATAGATGATAGGTATGATGTCCGTCATATTATGATACAAAGTGATGGCCATCACTTTGTATCATGGTATCTGACATGACGGACATCATACCTATCATCTATGCCTCCTGATGAACCGCTGGTGTGGGGAAACGCGTTGGGTAACACCATACATGATAAGTGGCCACTTCTCTAATCTTTATTCTTTATTTATGCTCCATTGTTAGGGCATGTCTAATATAATGTGGATACATGGTGGACCTTTGACTATCATTGATGTGGTAATCTGTTTTTATTGGCATTTATTGATTTTAATGCCACAATATAGTACAAGGACCTACACTGAGATGCTGCACAGCCCTAGAGTAGGCCTATCTGATATCTTCCTATCCGTGGAGGTTGGCACCCTAAAGATCACGATTTTTTGGCGCCCCCACTCAACGAGGACGGTCCCTCGCTCCCCTATCGGTCCCTAATATCATAGGAGTGAAAACAATATCCGATAGTGCAGAAATGAATCGTAAAAATGCCCTGGGTATAATGCAAGCAGTCTCAGAGAAAATATACACGCCAATAAAAATAGATTACCACATCATGAGAGTCAAAGGTCCACCATGTATCCACATTATATTAGACATGCCCTGACAATGGAGCATAAATAAAGAATAAAGATTAGAGAAGTGGCCACTTATCATGTATGGTGTTACCCCAACGCGTTTCCCCGCACCAGCGGTTCATCAGGAGGCATAAATGATAGGTATGATGTCCGTCATGTGATGATACAAAGTGATGGCCATCACTTTGTATCATGGTATCTGATACAATAGTACAGTTACTGCAGCGACCAGTCCTTACGCTGCTATCCAGGAATTGTCTTTGTCCTTGTACCTGGAGTTTGGTTAGTGGGAACCGCCTTTTCCCACTTTGTGTGTCGTCCCTGGGCATGGCTACAGGGCACTCTGTAGATGGGCCTGTTTTTCGGCCACGCCGGCGGCTTATTTTCTAGGCGAAGCTGGAGTAACTATTTACAATTAAAAGTTCTGACCACACATAGTCCTGTGGCCCACTTGTCCTTTAACTGGTTATTGCGAATACTTTAAAAAGTTCATACAATAAGTCTCTGTAGGCTCTCATGCATAACGGTTACAACTATACATTCTTATTACTTTATTTACATTATGTAATCTCTATAACGGACAGGAATCTGACCTCTAGTACTACGAGTGGATCTACGCAGTATAGGTATTTCGATCTGACCTGTTCTCTGATGTCTACTGTTGGTGCACTAGTCACTACGCTATAAGTAGACTTGTGTAATATAGGTATTCTGGATTGCCTTCTCTTGACTCCTAGAGTCACCATGAGGTTGACAGATTCGCTGTTAGCAGGGGACAGATTTCCGCATTCCACTGCAGATGCGGTATCTGTTACTGGAGCCATTTCATTTAGAGTCTCTATTTCATCTGGTGCAGTAGGCTGATGAAAGGTTAGGACTTGTACTACTATAGCCTGATTTACTTGTTTCCACGTCTGAGGAAATTCTCCAAGTATAGTATGAATCTTTTCTTCCACCTCTACTGTGGGCCGTGGAGTGTCTTGGACTTCTTTCTTGTCCATCAGTTGATCAGGGCACACCTTTAGATGATCTCTTGAGACTGCTTCTAAGGTTTCTCCTCCATCCTTGCTGATGAGGCACATGTTATGAGCTCATTTTCTCATTCACCTTTGATGTCCAATGAACTCATTCTGCTGGTGAAAGGAGGTGGTGAAACTGATTTGGATGGGAGAAACCTGTCACTGGTACAGGTGGATTGCGATTGGACATCCGGAATCTCTGAGTGGATATAAGGCAGCCGACGCCCTGTAGGGTTGCTGGTGATTTCTCTGCTCTGAGCTCTGGCCTCCAGTTCAGTTCCTATCTTCTAAAGCTAAGTTTTTGTTCTGTTATTGTTCCATGAGATTTTGTCTGATTTGCTTAGTTTTGTGTTCAGCCAGCCCCGGCTGGGGCTTTGCTGAATTTCCATTTTTGTCCCTGATTGGTTAATTCTCTTTGCTCTGTCTTCAGAATATATCAGAGTGCTGATATAGGGATTTTGAAGTCTAGTGACTTCAGGGCCGTTTTTCCTATCAGACGTGTTGGGACATTTTTGGTAGGGTTTTTGCGGATTGCAGCCAGCATCTTTTCTGTCCTTTCCTCTTTCCTATCTAGTTAGTTGGGCCCCATCGTTTTCTCTGCCTGTCTTTCTGTCTGTTTGTGTTTTCATCTGTTTTCACCATAAATACATGTTGGGGACTGTCTATTGCTTTGGGGGTCTGCTCTGGGGCAGTTTAGATTTCCCCTTTCTTTCTTTAGGCTTATTTAGTTCTCCGGCTGTGACGAGGTGTCTAGGACCACCGTAGGAACACTCCACGGCTACTGTTAGTTGTGAATAGG
Source organism: Dendrobates tinctorius (assembly GCF_039654945.1). NCBI lineage: Eukaryota > Metazoa > Chordata > Amphibia > Anura > Dendrobatidae > Dendrobates > Dendrobates tinctorius. Next base: position 25,106,542 of record NW_027361921.1, read on the forward strand.
ATCAGGGGTCTGCAATCCGCTAGCTACCAACCTCTCCGGTTTTCTGGACTTAGCTTGTATTTTTGTTTTTGCCTCCTCCAGTGACTCTTTCATAACAGGCATACCTTGGTGTTATTAAAGTCTGAAGGTGTAACAGTGTATGGCTCTGCCTTCCACTGGTCATCTAGTTTGTGAACACGTCTCTTTCTTTTGAGTACTTGTTCTCCTGGTGTCAAGGGAACTGCAGGGGCATGTTGATTGTAATTCCTTTCCTGCCTCTCTCTTGCTTGGGACAAACTTTTCTCCACACATTCTTGCACTTTGCAATATTGTTGCTGCCGCCCTGTATCCCAGTCTGCATCTGGTGATGTTGTCTCAGGTGTTAAGACTCCCATGTCTAAGTCAATGGGTAACTTGCCAGGTCTTGATCTCATCAAGTAGGCCGGAGTGCAATTGGTGGCGTTTACCGGTATATACAGTTGTGGCCAAAAGTATTGACACCCCTGCAATTCTGTCAGATAATACTCAGTTTCTTCCTGAAAATGATTGCAAACACAAATTCTTTGCTATTATTATCTTCATTTAATTTGTCTTAAATGAAAAAACACAAAAAGAATTGTCCTAAAGCCAAATTGGATATAATTCCACACCAAACATAAAAAAGAGGGTGGACAAAAGTAATGGCACTGTTCGAAAAATCATGTGATGCTTCTCTAATTTGTGTAATTAACAGCACCTGTAACTTACCTGTGGCACCTAACAGGTGTTGGCAATAACTAAATCACACTTGCAGCCAGTTGACATGGATTAAAGTTGACTCAACCTCTGTCCTGTGTCCTTGTGTGTACCACATTGAGCATGGAGAAAAGAAAGAAGACCAAAGAACTGTCTGAGGACTTGAGAAACCAAATTGTGAGGAAGCATGAGCAATCTCAAGGCTACAAGTCCATCTCCAAAGACCTGAATGTTCCTGTGTCTACCGTGCGCAGTGTCATCAAGAAGTTTAAAGCCCATGGCACTGTGGCTAACCTCCCTAGATGTGAATGGAAAAGAAAAATTGACAAGAGATTTCAACGCAAGATTGTGCGGATGTTGGATAAAGAACCTCGACTAACATCCAAACAAGTTCAAGCTGCCCTGCAGTCCGAGGGTACAACAGTGTCAACCCGTACTATCCGTTGGCGTCTGAATGAAAAGGGACTGTATGGTAGGAGACCCAGGAAGACCCCACTTCTTACCCCGAGACATAAAAAAGCCAGGCTGGAGTTTGCCAAAACTTACCTGAAAAAGTCTAAAACGTTTTGGAAGAATGTTCTCTGGTTAGATGAGACAAAAGTAGAGCTTTTTGGGCAAAGGCATCAACATAAAGTTTACAGGAGTAAAAAAGAGGCATTCAAAGAAAAGAACAAGGTCCCTACAGTCAAACACGGCGGAGGTTCCCTGATGTTTTGGGGTTGCTTTGCTGCCTCTGGCACTGGACTGCTTGACCGTGTGCATGGCATTATGAAGTCTGAAGACTGCCAACAAATTTTGCAGTATAATGTAGGGCCCAGTGTGAGATAGCTGGGTCTCCCTCAGCGGTCATGGGTCTTCCAGCAGGACAATTACCCAAAACACACTTCAAAAAGCACTAGAAAATGGTTTGAGAGAAAGCACTGGAGACTTCTAAGGTGGCCAGCAATGAGTCCAGACCTGAATCACATAGAACACCTGTGGAGAGATCTAAAAATGGCAGTTTGGAGAAGGCACCCTTCAAATATCAGGGACCTGGAGCAGTTTGCCAAAGAAGAATGGTCTAAAATTCCAGCAGAGCATTGTAAGAAACTCATTGATGGTTACCGGAAGCGGTTGGTCGCAGTTATTTTGGCTAAAGGTTGTGCAACCAAGTATTAGGCTGAGGGTGCCAATACTTTTGTCTGGTCCATTTTTGGAGTTTTGTGTGAAATGATCAATGTTTTGCTTTTTGCTTCATTCTCTTTTGTGTTTTTTCATTTAAGACAAATTAAATGAAGATAATAATACCAAAGAATTTGTGTTTGCAATCATTTTCAGGAAGAAACTGAGTATTATCTGACAGAATTGCAGGGGTGTCAATACTTTTGGCCACATCTGTAATTACAGTGGGGAAAAAAAGTATTTAGTCAGTCAGCAATAGTGCAAGTTCCACCACTTAAAAAGATGAGAGGCGTCTGTAATTTACATCATAGGTAGACCTCAACTATGGGAGACAAACTGAGAAAAAAAAATCCAGAAAATCACATTGTCTGTTTTTTTTTCATTTTATTTGCATATTATGGTGGAAAATAAGTATTTGGTCAGAAACAAGCAATCAAGATTTCTGGCTCTCACAGACCTGTAACTTCTTCTTTAAGAGTCTCCTCTTTCCTCCACTCATTACCTGTAGTAATGGCACCTGTTTAAACTTGTTATCAGTATAAAAAGACACCTGTGCACACCCTCAAACAGTCTGACTCCAAACTCCACTATGGTGAAGACCAAAGAGCTGTCAAAGGACACCAGAAACAAAATTGTAGCCCTGCACCAGGCTGGGAAGACTGAATCTGCAATAGCCAACCAGCTTGGAGTGAAGAAATCAACTGTGGGAGCAATAATTAGAAAATGGAAGACATACAAGACCACTGATAATCTCCCTCGATCTGGTGCTCCACGCAAAATCCCACCCCGTGGGGTCAGAATGATCACAAGAAGGGTGAGCAAAAATCCCAGAACCATGCGGGGGGACCTAGTGAATGAACTGCAGAGAGCTGGGACCAATGTAACAAGGCCTACCATAAGTAACACACTACGCCACCATGGACTCAGATCCTGCAGTGCCAGACGTGTCCCACTGCTTAAGCCTGTACATGTCCGGGCCCGTCTGAAGTTTGCTAGAGAGCATTTGGATGATCCAGAGGAGTTTTGGGAGAATGTCCTATGGTCTGATGAAACCAAACTGGAACTTTTGGTAGAAACACAACTTGTCATGTTTGGAGGAAAAAGAATACTGAGTTGCATCCATCAAACACCATACCTACTGTAAAGCATGGTGGTGGAAACATCATGCTTTGGGGCTGTTTCTCTGCAAAGGGGCCAGGACGACTGATCCGGGTACATGAAAGAATGAATGGGGCCATGTATCTTGAGATTTTGAGTGCAAACCTCCTTCCATCAGCAAGGGCATTGAAGATGAAACGTGGCTGGGTCTTTCAACATGACAATGATCCAAAGCACACCACCAGGGCAACGAAGGAGTGGCTTCGTAAGAAGCATTTCAAGGTCCTGGAGTGGCCTAGCCAGTCTCCAGATCTCAACCCTATAGAAAACCTTTGGAGGGAGTTGAAAGTCCGTGTTGCCAAGCAAAAAGCCAAAAACATCACTGTTCTAGAGGAGATCTGCATGGAGGAATGGGCCAACATACCAACAACAGTGTGTGGCAACCTTGTGAAGACTTACAGAAAACGTTTGACCTCTGTCATTGCCTACAAAGGATATATCACAAAGTATTGAGATGAAATTTTGTTTCTGACCAAATACTTATTTTCCACCATAATATGCAAATAAAATGAAAAAAAAAACAGACAATGTGATTTTCTGGATTTTTTTTTCTCAGTTTGTCTCCCATAGTTGAGGTCTACCTATGATGTAAATTACAGACGCCTCTCATCTTTTTAAGTGGTGGAACTTGCACTATTGCTGACTGACTAAATACTTTTTTTCCCCACTGTATATAGATCTACCAGATCTGGCAACTTCTCTGGCCACTGGTTTCGTTCTTCCAGAGGTAAGGTCTTCAATAAGTCAATGACCACCTGGTTCATCTTCTCACACATGCCATTTGTCTGTGAATGGTATGGTGTCGTTCTGATTTTCTTACAACCGTACATGTTACAGAACTCCTGGAATACTTCTGCCTCAAATGCTGGACTTTGGTTAGTGAGCACTTGTTCAGGGTATCCGTGCGGTCAACAAAAGTGTTGCTGAAATGCCTTGGCTGCTGTCTTCGCTGTTTGGTCTTTAACAGGTACCACTACCAAGAACCTTGAGTAATGGTCCACAGTGGTCAAAGCATAGGTGTAGCCATTCCTACTCGGAGTTAACTTCATGTAATCCGAGGCTACCAGTTCAAGCGTCTGTTTTGTGATGATCGGCTGTAATGGGGCTCGCTGGCTATTACGGTCTTTTCTGCGCAGGTTGCATGGGCCACATTCTCGGCACCACTTCTCAATGGAACTCCTCATGCCAACCCAGTAGAATCTTTCACAAAGTAGGACCTCCAACTTCTTCCAACAGAAGTGTCCTGCTCCATTGTGCTATGCCTCCAAGACCATTGGCGCATCCCTCTTCGGGACTGCCACCTGCCAGACCAGTTCGTGTGTCCGCGAGTTGATGTTTCTCTGACACAGTTTACCCTCGTAGATGAACAGCTTGTCTCTTTCCTTCCATAACTGCTGTGCTTCCTGTGGGTCATCTGGACCAGGGTGTGCATCTGCTTGTGCCAGCCACTCCTTTACTAGGCAAACAGCTGGGTCATTATCTTGTGTCTCTGCCCACTCATGATGGGGTAATGGATTCAACGTTACCTCTCGTACGACATAGCGCTTATTCCTCACCCCTTGGGAGCGCTGGGCTGCAATTGGACAGTGGAAGGCTGGTAACTCAATTTCTTCGAAATCTTCTGGATCTTCTCCCCTGTCAGGTGAATTGGGCATCCTGGACAGCGCATCCGCATTAGCGTTCTTATGTCCTGCTCGGTACTTGATGGTAAACTCGTAGTTGGCCATCCATCGCTGCTCAAGTGCCCCTAGCTTTGCAGTTTCAAGGTGAGTTAGCGGATTATTGTCCGTGTAGATGGTGAACTTTGCTGAAGCCAAGTAGTGCTTGAAGTGCTCTGTTACCGCCCAGACTATGGCGAGGAACTCCAGTTTAAAGGAACTGTAGTTGTCAGGGTTCCTCTCAGTGGGACGAAGCTTCCTGCTGGCGTAGGCAATCACTCTCTCTCTGCCTTTCTGCACTTGTGACAGCACTGCTCCCAATCCCACATTGCTGGCGTCAGTGTACAGTACAAATAGTTGGTCATAGTCAGGGTAGGCCAGGACCTTATCTCCCATGAGGGCCAATTTCAACTTGATGAAGAACTCTTCTATCCTTTTGTTCCACTCGAATGGAAGACTCTTGTTCTTGGCCTTCTTGGATTGGCCCACTAGAAGATCTTGTAGGGGTGCAGCTATTTTGGTGAACTCCTTGATAAATCTTCGGTAGTAGCCTACTAACCCAAGAAACCGCCTTACTTGATGAATAGTGTCAAACAATAAATTGCCAGGTATATAAAGAAATAAGCTCACAGCTTGCAAAACTTGTCAACCATATGGTAGCTAGATTAAAGTCCCAGAGTATATGAGCATTACATCAATAGTAATAAAAATATCAAATTTTATTCATTACCATTAAAAATTACAAAAATACATGACACAGTACAGGAACAAACAAAATGGGTGACAGACCCACTCCACAATAGTATGTATTGCTGCATGGTAAATGCCATGATGCTCACATAACAGATCATGTGTCATAAAGGTATTATCCTGCATACATATTGAACCCCAGGGCGCATTCCTATGTAAACATACTAGCCAAATGAAGCCACGTGGAGATTCGGCAGCAGGAAACCCAGCACATAAAACCCTCTGCACACTGCCTCAAATCATCAAATGATTATCCCCAAGAGATACAAGTAATGAAAAAGTTAACCACGGACAATGCGCCCTGCGAACTTTGTGTGAACAGAAGAAAGTAAGGGAAAGTTGACAGTCATCATGCATAAATTACCTGGATCCCAGCAGCGTAAAAGGACTGATTTGGATCCCTGTCACCCGGCCCCGACACGCACGTTTCGCCCTGCTTAATGAATTTGCGATAATAGTTAGTAAAGCCTAAAAATCGCTGCAGCGCTTTGAGAGATTTGGGTTGTACCCATTCCTTAATGGGTTGGATCTTGGCAGGATCCATGTGAAACCCTTTAGCTGAGACAATGTACCCCAGAAACTGTACCTCCTCAGCCATGAAAACACATTTCTCAAGTTTGGCGAATAGAGAATGCTCTCTAAGTCTCTGGAGAACAGAACGAACATGTTGGACGTGCGTCATAAGGTCAGCAGAGTAGATCAGGATGTCATCCAAATAAACAACTACATATACCCCACAAATGTCTCTGAAGATATCGTTCACAAAATTCTGAAACACTGCAGGTGCGTTACTGAGCCCGAACGGCATTACGAGGTACTCAAAGTGGCCCAGGGGTGTGTTAAACGCGGTCTTCCACTCATCTCCCTTTCTTATGCGGACAAGCTTATACGCTCCTCGAAGGTCAAGCTTAGTAAACCAACTAGCCCCCAACAGCTGATTAAAAAGATCAGGGATGAGTGGAAGCGGATACTGGTTTCTCACAGTGATTGCATTTAACTCACGGTAATCAATGCAAGGTCTGAGACCACCATCCTTCTTTTCCACAAAAAAGAACCCAGCTCCAACAGGTGAGGTGGATGGTCTGATAAACCCTTTACGTAAACTGTCTGTTATGTAGTCTTTCACGGCCTGATGCTCTGGACCAGAGAGATTAAATATTCTCCCCTTTGGGAGACGAGAATCTGGTATCAAGTCTATGGGGCAATCATTTCCTCTGTGAGGGGGTAATTTCTCTGATTCCACTATGGAAAAAACATCCTCATAATCTCTAAATGCATAAGGTACACGGGGGAGGTTTGATTTTAACTTGGTTCACCGATAGTGATATACAGTTGTCTTGGCACTGTGGGCTCCAGTGCACAACATCACCAAAGTGCCAGTCTATGACTGGATTATGTTTACGCAACCATGGCATACCCAAAATAACTGCGGCTGATAAATCATCAATCACAAAAAATGACACGCTCCGTATGTAGTGTCCCCACTGACATTGCAATTTCTGCAGTAACAAACTCTACTCCACCCTGGAGAATAGATGTGCCATTAATTGCAGTGGTTTTAATAGGGACATTAAGCCTTAGCAGTGGTATACCAAGATTTCTTGCAACCAAAAAATCCATGAAGTTTCCCTCAGAACCACTATCTACATACGCCTTCAAACACAGAGCGTTCTTAAGGTATGACAGAGAGATGGGTAGAAAAACTTTAGCGGCATCTGCCGGCAGTACCTGGGCCCCTGGGCAGGCATGACCAGACCTGCCCATGGGCTGACGTCCCGGGAGTGAACAAATATATCGTGGCACTACTGCGTTGGTGCACAAAAGAAGGTTCCCACACCAGTATAGATAATGAAAAAATTTTTTGGCACTCAACTTGTTGCAAAGTGAAGATTTTATTTGCAGTCTCAAATCTAGACATTTCGGCTTATACAAACAAGCCTTCATCAGTATGCTGCAAGTCTGATACAAATATAAAGTACAAGTCAGATGCTACATATTGTACAGTCAATTTATATCTCGATAAAACATCCAGTGGATACCAAAACAAACTTACAAGAGTGCAATAGTGATGGGAAGGACGGGTTGAGGTATGAGGGAATGAGGAGAGAAAAAAATGAAAATAAAAGATAAAGAAAAAGGGTTGTAACCTACCCAGACTGCTCTGATGGAAAGGTTTGCAATATATCTGAAGTGGAAAAAATATATATACATGTAGTAAACCTGCCGATAAGGGCGGAGCAATTGTTGTAATGGATAAACAGGATTACATGCGTGAAGTGTTGCGCCAATTAAATGATAGCTCCGTTTATACAGTCCTATCACACGATCCAATGAGGAATGTTAGAGACTGTATAAACTCTGTGGTCACAGACTATACCACAGGAGGCATAATAGACATCAAAACACGTGACTTTTTTATCAAAACAGATCACATCACCCCAGTATTCTACATTCTCCCTAAGATCCATAAGAGATTGGAGTGTCCCCCTGGCCGACCCATAGTGGCGTCAACAGATTCTATTTTGTCACCATTATCCATACTCTTGGAAAAAATTCTAACCCCCCTCAGAAGACAAGCATCTTCCTTTCTATTAGATACACGGGATTTCCTCAAAATCCTACAGAACTTAGGTTCTGTCCCTGGGGATTCTTTTCTAGTGTCCTTTGATGTAAAAGACTTGTACACATCAATTCCACATGAACTGGGAATCGATTGTGTAAAAAGATGTTTATTAAGATCTGAGATGGATAACAGTATGATTGATTTCTGCATTGAACTATTGACCCTTGTACTCACTAAAAACTATTTCCTTTTTGGAGCTACATTCTATTTACAGACCAAAGGGACCGCGATGGGGTCGAACGTCGCGTCCCCTTATGCAAACACATTTATGGCAACATTTGAAGATGACATTGTCTATCCTGATGCCTTTTTAAAACTCACTGTATATTGTGGAAAAGATTTATCGATGATATTTTTTGCATTTGGACAGGGCCGGCTGATACATTAGACACATTCCACAATAAGTTGAATATGGCCTGGCCGGGTCTATCTTTTACCATTACCAGAGATAGACATGTAGTGAGTTTTCTGGATACAAAGGTCATCAAGAATATAGAGGGGCAACTTAGTACTGATTTATATGTTAAAACTACAGACCGAAACAGTCTGTTACACTACAAGAGTTTACACCCCCCCTCCACCAAGAGATCCATACCCTTGTCACAGTTTAAGAGGGTCGAACGGATTGTCTCGGATACGATAATCAGTAACATCAGATTGAACGAGATGCATAAGAAGTTTCGCACAAGAGGCTACCCTTCAGATCTATTAGACCAAGCACGACAACCTCCGGCACTGAACCGCAGTGGGGTATCAGGACGTATACTCTTTGTCCACACATATCACCCTTGTTTGTATAAGCCGAAACGTCTAGATTTGAGACTGCAAATAAAATCTTCACTTTGCAACAAGTTGAGTGCCAAAAATTTTTTTCATTATCTATACTGGTGTGGGAACCTTCTTTTGTGCACCAACGCAGTAGTGCCACGATACATTTGTTGACTTATTCACTCTTACGTGTGCACGCTGGCTACTATGTCCTCCTTAACCTTCTCATATAACCAAGAAGAAACTAATGCGATTTTGTCCAAGCTTAGTTTTTCTAGTGATTTCCTCAAAGTCCCACCCAAGGAGACAAGAGGGAAAGACCTGGAGCGTGAATTAAGACACCAGACGAATCTTGAGCTACATTGTGCAACATTATCGGAATATCTCCGAGTCCAACGCATTCCAAGAGGACTACGGGTCCCGTTACGACCGACACTTTTTAGTGACTCCACAGACTTCTGCCAGAAATTTGAGCAGATATTAAATAAATGCTCTTTTGATCTAATGACTCTTACTGTCGAGCACCTGCAGACATCTATTAATAAGAGCCGTGATATTATAAAAAATATTGAGTCACAATTGGCTTCTTCCAGTACATCTGAAGAACTCAACGCCCTAAAGGATAAACTTAAGGGGGTCATTGACCAACATAAACGGGACACTGAACAGAGAAAGAGGATTAAGTTCCAAAGGGACGAAGAGGATTATAACAACAATAGGGTGTATCATTGGCGCTATAACACTACCTCTCGTTCCAACTCCTCTAGGTTTGAGCCGCAATCTTCGAACGACCCATCCACATCGGGTTCTGAAACCGATAGAAGAGAATACCGTTCCTCGTATTTTTTAGACCAGCGAAGAAGACGTCCACGTAGAAGAGGATTCGCCGCAGCCAACGGAGGAAGAGATCCAGATACGAACAGGATAACGAGATCTCAGGTATGGAATCCCTAGTGGTCAACATTTCCTCTAGGTCCCTTAGTATAGCAGAGAACAATCTTCTTCAGGCTTGTCATATTGCCCTTCTTTCAAATTCAGTACGTTTCAAATGGACATGGATTTGCAGCGATTTTACCGCCGTATCAGACTATTGGTTCATTTTGCGAAAAAGGACAAGGAGATACCCGGACCTCAATCCATTACTTCATGCCCTATTTCGATTGATTGCTTGGGACTCCATAACAAGAGCACCTATCGGCCACCATCGGGCTTGCATGCGGTCGAATCATTCATAGAATTTATCGATAAGTCATTTCTTAAATTATGCCAAGATATTGAGAGAGGTGATTTGCATGTCTCCCCTAATCTTGACACAGTAGACTTCCAGGCTTTGGAAGCACTTCGTCAAGACCCCAATATCATCATTAAACCTGCCGATAAGGGCGGAGCAATTGTTGTAATGGATAAACAGGATTACATGTGTGAAGTGTTGCGCCAATTAAATGATAGCTCCGTTTATACAGTCCTATCACACGATCCAATGAGGAATGTTAGAGACTGTATAAACTCTGTGTTCACAGACTATACTACAGGAGGCATAATAGGCATCAAAACATGTGACTTTTTGATCAAAACAGATCCCATCACCCCAGTATTCTACATTCTTCCTAAGATCCATAAGAGATTGGAGTGTCCCCCTGGCCGACCCACAGTGGCGTCAACAGATTCTATTTTGTCACCATTATCCATACTCTTGGAAAAAATTCTAACCCCCCTCACAAGACAAGCATCTTCCTTTCTATTAGATACAGGGGATTTCCTCAAAATCCTACGGAACTTAGGTTCAGTCCCTGGGGATTCTTTTCTAGTGTCCTTTGATGTAAAAGACTTGTACACATCAATTCCACATGAACTGGGAATCGATTGTGTAAAAAGACGTTTATTAAGATCTGAGATGGATAGCAGTATGATTGATTTCTGCATTGAACTACTGACCCTTGTACTCACTAAAAACTATTTCCTTTTTGGAGCTACATTCTATCTACAGACCAAAGGGACCACGATGGGGTCGAACGTCAAGCCCCCTTATGCAAACACATTTATGGCAACATTTGAAGACGACATTGTCTATCCTGATCCCCTTTTTAAAACTCACTGTATATTGTGGAAAAGATTTATCGATGATATTTTTTGCATCTGGACAGGGCCGGCTGATACATTAGACACATTCCACAATAAGTTGAATATGGCCTGGCCGGGTCTATCTTTTACCATTACCAGAGATAGACATGTAGTGAGTTTTCTGGATGCAAAGGTCATCAAGAATATAGAGGGGCAACTGAGTACTGATTTATATGTTAAAACTACAGACCGAAACAGTCTGTTACACTACAAGAGTTTACACCCCCCCTCCACCAAGAGATCCATACCCTTGTCACAGTTTAAGAGGGTCGAACGGATTGTCTCGGATCCGATAGTCAGTAACATCAGATTGAACGAGATGCATAAGAATTTTCGCACAAGAGGCTACCCTTCAGATCTATTAGACCAAGCACGACAACCTCCGGCCCCGAACCGCAGTGGGGTATCAGGACGTATTCCCTTTGTCCACACATATCACCCGTATGTTCAGATTTTACATCGCTCAATACGGAGACATTGGGGCATTCTAAGGAAGGCTCATCCAGAGGTCACGGAATTCCAGCAGAATTTTCTACCATGCTATAAACGCCCCAAAAACATTAGGGACACCCTGATCAAAGCAGACATAGGCCCAGGAGGGAGATTAATGACACAAAGATTTCTTTCCACACCCAAAACAGGCACCTACCCGTGCTTACACTGCAATCAGTGTAGCAATGTATTGAAGGGTGACCTTTTTTATCACCCACACTCTGGGAAACGTTACAAAACCAAGGATTTCACCACTTGCAATACATCGCATGTGGTATACCTGATCAAATGCCCTTGCGGTCTTTTATACATTGGGGAAACTACCCAGCTTATCAAAGATCGCATAAGCAAGCATAAATCTACAATTAGGTGTGGAAATACATTATTACCCTTACCGCATCATTTTATTACGGTCGGACATACCATCCCTCAGTTAAGATTTTCTGTTATCGAACATGTTCCCTCTCCTCGGAGGGGCGGTAATCGTATCCAACTCTTGAAACGAAGAGAGGCCTTTTGGATACATGAATTACAAACTTTAGCACCAAAAGGTCTCAATAGAGAGTATGATTTATTGTCTTTCATATGATGGGTCCGTGTCGGTATATCTTCACATTTTTGTGACCGTTATAAAGCTTTAGATGGAAAAAAGTTTTGTCAGTAAGCTATGTTATTATTGCAGGATTACTAACGTATTGTCTTAATTTTGCTGAGTCGTCAATTCTGAACTACACGCAATTGTCACCGCTTGTTCTTATTCCTCCCTCGGACTTCCCCTCCCTGCCTCCTTCAAGCTCATCTATATATACATATCACAATATTTAATCTATTTTTCTGCATTTAGTTGTGTCTCCCTTTATCTATAACACTAATAGGTATATTCCACATTACTTTATTTTAGGAATTTACAATGCAATATCCTTCAGTATTAGATCAATTACTGAATGACATATTGATAACATTTCATTCCGTTCTTAATGATTACTTTACAGCAATCATATATCTAGGTTCATTTTTTTCATATATAGCCCTTACTCAGTGTAAGCGCTATACAATTGTCCCTTTATTTTCCGGTCAACACTCTTTGTTCACGCTCCCTCCCTGTGTAACAATCTGGATAGCATGGGCGATACCTTGCACACTGTGAGATGACGTGCACTCCAGCGCCACCTCCCATAACACGCCCCTTCATTCCTCTATCACTGACCGCTTATGCATATGGACGACAACGTCACTTCCGGTGACGCGGTCCAGTCAATCCAGGATAGTCCCGCCCACCGCCTATTAATAAACCACGTCACAAGCCATGGACACCCGGGCTATAAGCGGTGGATACCGCGTTCTCCAGGGCACAACACGCTGCCACCCACCAATGGTAAGCCCACTTCACTACAGTACATCTAGACATGGGAGTACCTTGTAGCGATTTTAACATTTTAACTCTTCATGCACCATATATCTTTTGAAACAGCTACATCACACAGCGTGGCAAACTTGATCCAACGCACAATTCACTCTTAAATGAGTCCAGGCCTGGCATTAAGTGAGTAAATTCATTGGGGGCATGTTGGACTATCCATTTTCGATTATATTGAGTAAATATTTTGTTTCCATTATCACCAGACCTTTCATATAGAATTTCTCACGGGATTACAACCTGTCAGTCCAGCTACAAATCATAACAGGTTGGTAGTTACAATACTTCACCTGAACTCATGATAGTATCAGGGTGTATTCACATTGAAGTCTTCTATTGTTGTCATACCCTCTTTTTTTCATTTTTCTTTATTTTTTTTAAAGATAAATGCAAATTAAATAATTAAAACTGATCATACTACCTACACCATTACCCCAGGGGTGGCTCGATATTGAGTGAGTAGTGCTCGACCAATTATTAATTTATTTCATCCACACAATTGGGCACAATTACTACATGTATATATATTTTTTCCACTTCAGATATATTGCAAACCTTTCCATCAGAGCAGTCTGGGTAGGTTACAACCCTTTTTCTTTATCTTTTATTTTCATTCTTTTCTCTCCTCATTCCCTCATACCTCAACCCGTCCTTCCCATCACTATTGCACTCTTGTAAGTTTGTTTTGGTATCCACTGGATGTTTTATCGAGATATGAATTGACTGTACAATATGTAGCATCTGACTTGTACTTTATATTTGTATCAGACTTGCAGCATACTGATGAAGGCTTGTTTGTATAAGCCGAAACGTCTAGATTTGAGACTGCAAATAAAATCTTCACTTTGCAACAAGTTGAGTGCCAAAAATTTTTTTCATTGTCCCGGGAGTGAAGACTTCTGACGTCCAGCGATTTCCCTGAAGTCTTCAGACTGCAGCATGCTTGTGTAGGAAAATGGGAGTGTTCCTCCAGGCTGTGCAATGAAGCAGGTGCTTTTAGACAAAGAATCAGCTCAGGCAGTGAAGCAGGAGAGGAAAAAAAAAAGTTTAGGGATTGTTCTTTTATATATACTCTGGATATATACAAACGATTTTATGGCCAGATATAATGGTACGTCCGTCTGTGAGTCTGGGCTGCAGTAAGACAGCACCCCGAGCAACCCCAATACCCTTTACCCCTATACAGGGATCTGGATTTACAGCAGAGCCCAGGAGGTGCTGTATGATTAAGAGCAGAGGACCAGAGCAGGACAGTCTCCAGAAAGGGGTTAAAAAACGGGACCAAAAGTGTAGTCAGGAATCCAAGTCTAAACCAGGCGGGCAGCAGAGGTACAAAAAAGGCAGACAGTAGCAGAGTCAAATGCAGGCCAAGGTCAGAGTCAAAGACCGGGAGGGAGGCAGAGGTACAAAATTGTCAGGCAGTCGCAGCATCAAAAACCAGGCCAAGGTCAGAGTCATAAACCAGAAGGGCAGCAGAGGTACAAAATCATCAGGCAGGAGCAGAGTCAGAAATCCAGGTTAAGGTCAGAGTCAAGATAGCATATAACACAATAGCACACTGGGTAAACCAAGACTATATCTGGCGGCCTGCAAGACAGGCCCCAAGGTATTTGAAGGATCAGACTATCCCTCACAGTCTGATGACGTCATTTGGACTGTCCCCAGGACCAGGCCAGATGGTGACGCACCAACCCTTTCATGACTGACAGAGGAGCGGAGCCTGTGCCCACCAGATGCCTGCGCAGGAGCCCCTTCCCTGTCACCACCACCCACGGGTGAACCACGGCGCCTACTCGTGGCCGAGGAAGGAACAGCCATCCCCGAATCTGACGGCGACGTGACAGTTCGGCGCCTCCCAGTGGCCGAGACTGAAACAGCAGTCCTCGAGTCTGACGGCAATGTGACAGTCCGCCGCCTCCCAGTGGCCGAGACCGGAACAGCAGTCCCTGTATCTGATGGCGACGTGACAGTCCGGTGCCCCCCAGTGGCCGAGGCCGGAACAGCAGTCCCTGTGTCTGATGGCAACGTGACACTTGGGTTTCAAAAGGTTTCATTTGGACAGCTTTACTTTCAATCCAAATTTGGACAGGACTTCAAATACCTCAGCTAGGTGCTGCAAATGGTCTTCGTAGGTTTTGGAGAAGATGATGATGTCATCCAGGTACAGCAGAACGGTTTCAAAGTTTTTATGTCCAAGGCAGCATTCCATTAATCGCTGAAATGTTCCTGGTGCATTGCTGAGCCCGAACGGCATATAGTTAAACTCATAGAGGCCCATTGGTGTTGTGAATGCTGTCTTCTCTTTGTCAGCCTCTGCCACAGGAACCTGCCAATACCCACTGGTGAGATCTAAGGTAGAGAAATAGTTAGCGGTTCTCAGTGCAGCTAGTGATTCCTCAATTCTAGGCAATGGGTAAGCGTCTTTATGTGTAATGATGCTAATCCGCCTGTAGTCTACACACATTCTCATAGTACCATCTTTCTTCTTAACGAGGACTAATGGAGTTGCCCAGGGGCTACAACTATCTCTGATTACCCCAGCCTCCTTCATCTCCCGTAACATACTCTTGGCACATTGAAAGTGTGCTGGGGGTACAGGCCAGTGCCTCTCTTTAATGGGTGGATGGTCTCCGGTGGGGATATGATGTTAGACCCCTTTTGCCTGCCCAAAGTCTAGAGGATGTTTGCTGAAGACCCGTTCAAATTCTCGAGCCACCCGGTAAGCCCCATGATTTTGGTGCGAAGGGGTGGAATCAGTACCTACATGTAGCTGCTGACACCAATCCTCCTGCTGCCCTTCAGAGCCATTCTCCTCCATCTTGTTAGATGGAAGCAAGGGTTCTATTGCCTCTATTGCATTGTTACTGACAGTAAACAGCTTAGCAAGGGTGGAATACCGGGGTAACTGGACCTCACTCTCACCACAATTTAAGATGCGTATTGGTACTCTCCCCTTGCGGACATCAACTATCCCTCTGGATGTCAGGATAGTGGGCCTGCTATCAGAGTACATGGGTTCTACCATGGCTTGGTAATCGTGACCCTTGAGGCCTATTGCTGCCCGACACCAAATTAACATTTCACTTCTGGAAGGTACTGCAATGGGGAAATGATCACTTACTCTGACACTGCCGATTTCTCCACCTCTACCTGTTGTCTCTGCATCATGGCTCTGATCTCCTTTTGCAGGACTCGCTGTTGACTGGAGCTGGCGGTCTCGGCTACCTGTTGTAACAAAACAATAATTTCTCCAAGACAATTTTCAATTACATTAGTGCCTAAAGTGATCATAGGATGGTATTCTCGTTTGGCAAAGTTTTTATCTTAGCTGTGAGTAATGTCTGAATCAGCCCAGTACTGCTTAAAAAGAACATATGGCATCGTTGTCACCTGGGAGCCGGTGTCCAGTAAAGCGTTCATCGGAAAACCATCAATCACGACAGGCAGGACTGGCCGTCCTCCTACGTACTTGTCTCGCCAATTTTGTGGGCCTGGTCATCTTACTCCTGAGGGTTGGTCCTTTGCCCCAGGGGTTGCTTTTTAAATGACAGAATCTTGCTAGGTGTCCTGGCTTGTTGCAGCGGCGACAGATGGGCCATCCGTCCTTGTCGTAACGATCGCTATCTCTCCCTCTGGTCGGTGGGATTCTCCTGTGCTGTCGCCATGTGACATCATCTGGACTGGAAGCCAGCTGGATCTTTTTCTTTGGAGCCACTTGTAGGGACTGCACTGTTTTTGTAAGTGCAGCCACACTTTTAGTTAGTTCCTTGACTTGGAGATGTAAGTCTGCTGCAGAGTCATCATTTTGGGCCAGCGTGTCAGTCTCAATAGGGGTCTTTGGAAAGGATGCTGTCTCCTGCTGGTATGTAATTGCTGGATGCTTAGAGGGCTCTGTGCTGCTAGGGTTTGGTTCACGTAGCACCTGTATGGCTCTATCCTTAAAGTGTGCAAAGTCCAATTCAGGATTTTGTAGGGCCAGTATGCGCAGCTGTGTCCTTTCATTGCTAGAATGGAGTCCCTCTATAAACTGCTCCGTTAGTAATCTATCTTCATCTTGCACGCTCTCAGGGTCAACCTGTTTTACGGCCTGTAGTGCCTCCTGAAGTTTAAGAGCATAGTCCCCTATACTGTCCTGCACTCTCTGTTTGCACCTGAAGAATCTCATTTTTATCTCTGTTGCAGTGCGGGTGCCAAAAGTGTCTTTCAGTCTGGCTAAGATTTGTTTGACAGTTCTTTTACCAGTGTCCGGCCAGGACTTTACTTCCCTCTGAGCGGCACCAGTTAACTGACCAATGAGGATACTGACTTTTTGGCTCTCTGACAGGGGGTACACTTTGAACAAACTACATAGTCTTTCCTTAAAATCGCTCAGGGTGTGCGACTGCCCTGAGTACTGTGGTAACCAGGCTGCTCCTGGTATACATGGCATTGATAGTGGCATTATGGAGGCTGCGCCTGCGACCGCCGCTGAATCTCCACCCGACTTGGGCATTTTTCTTTCTGCTTTTTTACCTGCTCACAATAGAGCGCAGCTCCAGCTTTGCTGGCGCTCCCCTCTCTGCTCACACGCACTGTGTGACGCAGTTATGGCGGTTATTTGAAAGCGCATTAAAGTCTCCAGCACTCATTTTAATAAAGTCTATGGCACACAGTACCCAGCTTTGCCAGGCTCCTTTACCCAGCTTTGCTAGGCTCGCTGAATCCTGTTCGTGACACCAGTTGGAGCGCCCCGCGCAGGGCCTTGGGGTACTTGGTACCGGGCCCGTCGACTTCAATGGGGGACGTCACGGCGGCGGTGACCCTGCTGTGTCCAGTAATGAAATGGAGGAAAGTTGTGTGATGTTGAAGTGTGGAAAAAAATGAAGATAAAGTTTATAGATAAATACGTGACACCACCTGTGGTATTCTGGTCAGAGGCGACCAGCGCTGCGGTGTTGTTCCCCTGAGACTGTTGGTGTGTCGCAGCTGAAGTGAAAATAGCTCTCCACAGGTAGAGCAATAGCGCCAGGGCAAAGATATTTGATTAATAGTTAAGATAGTGGTGAACGTTGGGGTGCAGAGAAATGAGAAGGACACAGAGAGGTGCAGTTTCTTTACCTTTTACTGGCAAGTGGTTGCAATCTGGAGTACCACATACAGGTGATGGATTGAGTCCGGCTCGCCTGGAGGCATTCAGGGGATCCACCCTGCCAGGTGGGGGTTTGCGACCTTCCTTCTGCGCTTTGTGGGCAGGTCTCTGCTGTTTATAACTAAGCTGTGACCCTCAATTGCATGATGATTTCTCTAACCTGTACGGCTGTCATTGTGAGCCTATTGTCACGGCCACGTGTGTCTGGACGCAGATGATACCGCAAGGCGGACCCATAACACACGTGACCCTGGATACAGCGCCTCCAGTGGGGCGAATTTAAATAATAAAACGTGCAGATGGATACACCGCCTCCACCTGGCAAATTTAGGTATTACACGTTATACATACATTCTGGAAACCCCGCCTCCAGTAAGGCGAATTTAAATAATAAGGGGAACCTGGGAAACATTAACAATGGCAGGCCCTGCGATAGGGAAAAGGGAAGTGGAGACCTCCTGAGCTCCCCTGAGCCAGTGTCCCTGCACTCCTAACGTTCCCTATGCCGGTTCCGCACCGGGCGCCGCACGCGTACCTCAAAGCCCTTGCTCGCCCTGACCCTAAACCCTCACTAGGGAATTGGTCGGTGCGGAGACTAATTTCACCACTGCACTAACAACACACATGAGGGAAAGACAATACAGGGGGACACCACTTAGCTTTATGCTCTGTGCTTATGCTCCTGCAACAGAGCCCTCCACCTTCGTGCGTCTTCTCCTCCACCTGGATCCATCACCATAACAGGATCCTTCACCATAGTGCAGCCTTGGAGCAGAGTCCACCACCAGTTGCTGCTGCTTAGTAACAGAGTCCCAAAGATGAGTTCAGCTTCTGCCACGAAGGCAAGCATGCTTGAGTCCAGCTCAGCAGCCAAGTCCCACATGGTGAGTGCCACTCTCCATAGTCGCCACTCCACCAGTCCATGCAGACACTTCCTGTCGACACCATCACTGCGACCCCACCACGCCATGCCAGCCCTTCGTCCAGACACCATAGCTGACACACGTCCCCCCTGGCTAAGCTGCGCAGGACTCCTCCTCAGCTCCATCCTTCCACCAGGCTCTCACCCAGGCTTCCTTGTCAAATGAATGAATCAATATCACCACCCGTGATTACACACCCTGAGACTCATTTATAGAGCCCCACACCTGATTCCTAATTATGTACACATTAAACCTAAAGTGCGATACCACTAACCACCACCGGGGACAGTCAAGTAACTTTGGCAACTTGCCAAAAGGAAAAAAGTTCACTCGGTGCTTTTAAAACTGTCAGATCACTTCAGATCATGACAGTACCCCCTCCTTAATGAGGGGCCTCTGGACCCTCAAGACCACTCCTCATTAGGGAAACACCTACAGCGGGGATGCCCAAATCCTGAGTTCACCCCACCACTACCTGACACTTCAGGTTTATGACAAACACACCACTGGCATTGGCAATATATGTTCATTTTGGAGGCACCACTCGTCTCCACAGCGCCGACCTGGGGAACGAGTTTATGTATGTGTATGTTTGTTTGTTATGAGCTGATCAGGCTCCACAACACACTTCCACAAGATGTTTTTTGGTGGCACCCATACACGCTCGTTCACACATAGGTCCGGACCTGAACATTTATTGCACACATTCGTTTGTCATAAAATTGGTGAACTCATTCTGGACCTGATAACAGAGGCGTCCCCCTGTGACCACACTCACACCCCCGCTATTCACCAAGGGACACCACCCTCCAACCCTTTCACCATGAGATCTGCACCTCCCAGGGTTGGTTAATGGCGAGGGGTGAGATTTGTCCCTACTTCCCCGCAGCACACCTGCTGCTCACACCAGGAGGTGAAGGGACGAGGAATATGGAGGAAATACACACTCGCTGGTCACCTTCCTCCAAACGACCAGGAGGGGGGGCTTCTTCGGTGGTATTGAAGATTTGGCATCAGCCCCGCGGACTATCACCAGTCTGCTCACTACAGGGACATACTCCTTCACCTCGGGGAACCCCAGACAGCACCATGGGGATCACCAACTCCACCCACCTGTCTGGTTACGTCCACCTGTATGAACAAGTCCCGCTCCCCAGCGGCGACTTTAGGGGGCTTTTACCAGACCCGCAATTTGCCAAAGCCGCCATTTTGATTTCCTGGTTGCCTGAGCAGAGGCCCCAGACCCTGATAACTGCTGCTGCAGCGGCTCTAACACCACGCCGCTCCTCACTCACCTCAGTGAGGCCCGGCAGCAAATACTCACAGGTCTCCACATAGCCAAAGCTCACCAGAAATAAAAATGTATGGCTGGTGATAATGTCACGGCCACGTGTGTCTGGACGCAGATGATACCGCAAGGCGGACCCATAACACACGTGACCCTGGATACAGCGCCTCCAGTGGGGCGAATTTAAATAATAAAACGTGCAGATGGATACACCGCCTCCACCTGGCGGATATAGGTATTACACGTTATACATACATTCTGGAAACCCCGCCTCCAGTAAGGCGAATTTAAATAATAAGGGGAACCTGGGAAACATTAACAATGGTGGGCCCTGCGATAGGGAAAAGGGAAGTGGAGACCTCCTGAGCTCCCCTGAGCCAGTGTCCCTGCACTCCTAACGTTCCCTATGCCGGTTCCGCACCGGGCGCCGCACGCGTACCTCAAAGCCCTTGCTCGCCCTGACCCTAAACCCTCACTAGGGAATTGGTCGGTGCGGAGACTAATCCCACCACTGCACTAACAACACACATGAGGGAAAGAGACAATACAGGGGGACACCACTTAGCTTTATGCTCTGTGCTTATGCTCCTGCAACAGAGCCCTCCACCTGCGTGCGTCTTCTCCTCCACCTGGATCCATCACCATAACAGGATCCTTCACCATAGTGCAGCCTTGGAGCAGAGTCCACCACCAGTTGCTGCTGCTTAGTAACAGAGTCCCAAAGATGAGTTCAGCTTCTGCCACGAAGGCAAGCATGCTTGAGTCCAGCTCAGCAACCAAGTCCCACATGGTGAGTGCCACTCTCCATAGTCGCCACTCCACCAGTCCATGCAGACACTTCCTGCCGACACCATCACTGCGACCCCACCACGCCATGCCAGCCCTTCGTCCAGACACCATAGCTGACACACATCCCCCCTGGCTAAGCTGCGCAGGACTCCTCCTCAGCTCCATCCTTCCACCAGGCTCTCACCCAGGCTTCCTTGTCAAATGAATGAATCAATATCACCACCCGTGATTACACACCCTGAGACTCATTTATAGAGCCCCACACCTGATTCCTAATTATGTGCACATTAAACCTAAAGTGCGATACCACTAACCACCACCGGGGACAGTCAAGTAACTTTGGCAACTTGCCAAAAGGAAAAAAGTTCACTCTGTGCTTTTAAAACTGTCAGATCAAATTCAGATCATGACACCTATTCCACGGGTACTGTCCTTTTCACCGTCAGCCCTGGGCTCCTTATCTGCTGCCGTGCCCTCAGGTGTTCAATGTTGCTCAGGAACTTACAGTCCACTGTACTTCCAGATTCGGCGGCAGGACATACAGCTGCTGTCCACCCAGGACTCTGGTATCCCTTTCTATCAGCGCTTCGCTCTGGGGTCTGCTATACGCAGTTTTTAGTGCCCCTCAAAGCTTCCTGTCTCCACTATTGTCCTTTCCCTCTTCACAGATTAGCTCCCCCTCACCAACTCCTCACAGATCAGCTCCCCATCTTCAACTGACTGGATCTTCCAGAAAGATCTTTTTACCTCCGGTTCAACTGTCTTGTCATTTCCTCACAGCTTACAGCTGCTCTCGTTTCCATAACAACTCCCTCAGCTGACTTCTAGCTGACTCACCAACCCCTGGTACTGGCCAGAATTTATAAGGCAGCTCCATTTTCTGACCTGCAGTAGGAATTGTGATTTAAGGTAGAGTCGCATGTAGTACATTAGTTGACCATGTTTTAGGATATGCCGGCATGGTGACTCAGACGTAAACATTAAGTCATTACATATTCATGTGAATTATCAAAGAGGGGTAATAAAAGAAAAAACGAGAAGAAGTTAAACCAAAAACACAAATACACTCTAAGACAAAGGGAAGTGGAGGAAGGGATGTATGGGTAAGAGGATAGGAGTAATGTCAGAGAGGCTCCTGAAGTATAAACTTAGTTCTCCCCTATAAGGTCAAGGTAATCGGTAGAAGGTTTAAACTCTAGCCAATGGAACCATAATTATTAAATTTATTATGGGAGTTATTGATTGTGGAGGTTAGCTCCACCATTAAAATAATCTAATTTATTTTGGAGAACCAAAATGAGATTGTCGGGATAGTGCTACTTTTCAATAGTAAGGGAACACATGCTCTATCAGACGTGATCAAGCATCTCAGAATCACCTTTGCATTCTCTGGTGACATCAAGCCTACTTAGTAAAGGAGAGTCATCTATAAGACACCTATCCTTTAGTAATCCTATAGTTATATTGTAAATAAACACACAGCCAGAACAAAGTCTTTTATTTGAAACTAGCTGAAGAGCCTGGCGTTGCCTGGGCATAGTAACCAACTGAGGATAGTTATAACAAATTATGATGATTATATTGCACATAAAAACATTTCACATCATGTATTCAACACCACAGATTTGCAACACAAATTAACTAAACGATTACCCAAGTATTGATAGTATTTTATTTTCAACTCATTCAAGAGCCTTTTGAAAAACAACATTTTTGGTTTTTCCTTTCGGTGCAAAGATGAACAGATTTTCGGCAGTTCCAACTCTTGAACAGATCACGTAAAGCTGACCATGAGAAAAGCATGGAGATTGCAAATCGATCCCTACTACTTTCATGGACTGTCCCTGAGCATTGTTAACGGACATTGCAAATAGCAGTTGAACTGGAAACTGGAGGCGTTTAAAATCAAAAAACAAATCAGATGGAATGAGTGGAATTCTTGGAATGAAAATGTCCTCTCCTTTGGCGTATCCTGTTTCTGAGCTGTGTATCTAACCCTATCCTGTGTGATAATGTCTGCTGAGCTGTGTACCTAATCCTATCCTGTGTGATACTTTCTGCTGAGCTGTGTATCTCATCCTATCATGTTTTACTGACTGCTCAGCCATGTATCTAATCCTATCCTGTGTGATACTGATTGCTGAGCAGTGTATCTAATCCTATCCTGTGTGATACCGTCTGCTGAGACGTGTATCTAACCCTATCCTGTGTGATACTGACTGCTGAGCCGTGTACCTAATTCTATCATGTGTGTTACTGACTGCTCAGCCGTGTATCTAATCCTATCCTGTGTGATACTGACTGCTGAGCCGTGTATCTAATCCTATCCTGTGTGATACTGGCTGCAGTGCCATGTATCTAATCCTATTCTGTGTGATACTGTCTGCTGAGCCTTGTATCTAATACTATTCTCTGTGATACTGTGTGCTGAGCTGTGTATCTAATCCTATCCTGTATGATACTGTCTGCTGAGCCATGTATCTATTCCTATCCTGTGTGATACTGACTGCTGAGCTGTGTATCTAATCCTATCCTGTGTGATACTGACTGCTGAGCCATGTGTCTAATCCTCTCCTGTGTGATACTGACTGCTGAGCTGTGTATCTAATCCTATCCTGTGTGGTACTGACTGCTGAGCTGTGTATCTAATCCTATCCTGTGTGATACTGGTCTCCCCCTGCACAATACTTGGGAGATGTTCCAGCAACTTCGACCAAAGGATGGTTAAAATCAAAAGACTTTATTCCAAAAAAATGATTAAAAACAGAATAGATGCATAAAAAACATATGGTTCACCAATGTGACAGACGCTTACGCGTTTCGGACTAGAGGGTCCTTACTCATAGCTTAACATCTTACAAATAAGCATATACCTATATACACTTGCTGGCTGAAGTAAAGTGGGAGGGAAACAAAATGGGCGGAGGTCCACAATAGCAGGAAGGGAGGATTTTCTCCACAAAAAAAAAAGGCATAGTATCTGAACATGGAGGAAATCACCACATCATCTTAATCATATATATATAAAAGATCAGATTTTAAATTCATGCCTGCGGGATATCGTGTTTTTAACTTAAAAATCCACATTGCTTCTTTGCGCTGCAATTCCTTTTTTCTATCACCTCCCCTCTTGGGGTTTGGGACAGTTTCTATTATATTAACCCTACAAGTACTGACATCTCCTCCATGTACAGAAATAAAATGCTGAGAGGCTCCCGAGGGACTCCTTGTAGTTTTATTACATGAATCATAAAGATGTTCAGAAATCCTTTTGCGAAGAGGACGTGTGGTGTTGCCCACATATTGAATGCAGCATGTTTCACATGTTATTAAATAAATAACATATGTGGAACTACAGTTGGCAAACATATTTATGACATATTCATTTTTTGTAACTGTGGATTTAAATGTAGACGTATTATACATGTATTTACATAAACCGCATGATCTTATTCCACAACGATAGCTACCAGAGACAGATAACCAGCTTGAATTATTTTCTGATGAAAAACGCAAAGTGTGATCACTGGGGGACAAAATATTCGCAATTGTAGTTCCTTTTTTAGGAATAAAATTGCAGCCTTTATCCAATATAGTTCTCAAAGTTGGATCCACCCGTAAAATAGGTAGATTTGATTTAATAATTTCCGTTATTTGATTAAATTGATCACTATATTTAGTAATAAAAACTGGTTTCTCCTCAAAATTACTAAATTTTGATTTTATTTCCAAATAATCATCTCTTGTTTTTCTTTCTGCTACAATTTTACCCCTATTAATTTGATGCTTGCGATAACCTCTAGTCTTTAATCGTTCATCAATTACTTCACATTCCTGTCTGTAAAATGAATCAGTTGTGCAGCACCTCTTGGCACGCACAAATTCACCTACTGGGAGATTATTAATGACATGTTTGGGATGGTTGCTGCTAGCATGCAGCAAAGAATTACCTGATTGCGGTTTTCTATATAAACATACTTCAACCCTAAAATCTGCTTCATTTCCAATCAACATCATGTCAAGAAAAGCAATTTGTTCTTTATTCATATATGTAAATTTTAGATTATGATTATTAGTATTAAGGAATTTTATGAATTCTTTTATATTATCTGGATCACCCTTCCATATTATTATCAGATCATCAATGAATCTTCCAAAAAATTCTATATGATCCATAAAAATATTTTCCTGACCATAAATTTTTTCTTCCTCCCACCAAGTAACAAATATATTTGCAAGCGATGGGGAAAATTTCGCCCCCATCGCACATCCTTGTAATTGAAGGAACAAATTGCTTTTCCTTTTAAACATAAAGTAGTTGTTTTTTAACAAAAATTCAGTTACAGATAAAATAAATTGCTGCAATTCCACACTGTATTTAGTATATTTAAGCAACTGATCCTGAAGTGCACGAATAGCTAGATGATGAGGTATAGATGAATACAGTATAGCAATATCTGCAGTAACCCATGTATAATTACTATTCCACTTAATGTTCTTCATTACACGTAACACATGTTTACTATCCTTAATATAGCTAGGTGATCTCAATACTAGAGGTTGAAGTCGTGCATCCAACCAATCCCCCAAATTCTCCAATAATGACCCTATTCCAGATACAATAGGCCGCATAGGTGGGGGAAATACCCCCTTATGAACCTTGGGCAAGGCATGAAAAAGAGGAATTTTGGGGAAAGGTGGAT
This sequence comes from Dendrobates tinctorius, assembly GCF_039654945.1. NCBI lineage: Eukaryota > Metazoa > Chordata > Amphibia > Anura > Dendrobatidae > Dendrobates > Dendrobates tinctorius. The sequence goes on from NW_027361921.1 coordinate 25,132,235, forward strand.
TCATAAATTCCAATTGCTGACTAGTAAGAAAACCCATCAAATGTCCTTCTTCCAAAATTTTCATTAAAAGAACTCTTATCTCCTCTGTAGGATCCTTCAATAACGGCTTGTACACAACACTGTCTTGAAGCAACTTATGCACTTCTTGTTCATAAAGACCAGTGTCCAGTATAGTAGTAGATCCACCTTTATCTGAATTTTTTATAACAGTGTTAGAATTTTTCTTCAATTCCTCCAATGCATTTTTTTGTTACATTTTTTTTATTGTTCTGATTTTTATTTTCCAATGCCAATTTAGTAAGTTCACTTTCCACCACTATTTGAAATTCCTCCATCACTGTGCTACGTGACTGCACTGGGTAATAAGTAGGATTGGGAACCCTGTTTCCAAACAGACGGTCATTTATGTCCCAAAAATTTTTTTCTTCTTCTGACAGTTCATACAAATTTTTTAAAATAATCTGGTCTGAAAAAGATTTTTCTGAATATTCATTCACAGGTGGAATCTCATCTTGGACAGTATGAATAGAGTCTTGTTCATCAAAAAAATGTTTCTTTATTGTTAAACCTCTGATAAATTTATTCATGTCCAGAATTGTGTCAAAAAGATTAAACTGTTTATTTGGGACAAAACCCAGTCCTTTCTCCAGAACTTCCACCTGTGCATCTGACAAAATTGTAGCTGACAGGTTTAGAACTGTTTGTTCCTCTTTTGGTAGTGCCTGGTGTAGTAATTTCGTCTTACGATATTTTCGCCCTGCCCGCCTCCGTTTTTTCTTGATGACAATACTTTGTTCTGTGAATCCAAGTTTTTTGTCAGGATAGAACTAGTAGTCGCTGCCTGTTCTTCTATGTCTACATCAGACTGATCAGTACACCCATCTGTATTATCAGTAGACGAAAAACTCACATGTCTTTGCGATTTATACCGCTTTCGAAAACTACTGTTCGGGGTGTTATTTCTATTGAATGTTTTCCAACTGTAGACCACATTTTCATCATAATCTCTAATGTCTCTTTTAAATTTTTCTTGTTTCCTTTTTACAATGTCCCCTTCCAGCATATTCAGATTATCAAAGATCTTCTTTTTAGATTTGATATAATAATCCGTTTTCTCAAATTGTATTAATTCGGTTTCAATATCTTTGATTTTTTTATCCAAAACGGAAACTTTTTCTTCCTCATACTGGATAATAAGGGACATTAATTTTATGGAACAATCTGACAGAATGTTATTCCACTTGTCAGAAAATGAGACATCAAATAGAACTGTGGAGCGTTTATTCAATCTTAAACCTCTAGGAATCATTTCATGACCTATATAATTTTGCAAAGTGGTCAGATCCCACCACGTTTTTAATCTGATGATCATTTGTTTTTCCAATTCTGATATAGATTTTTCAATATTATCATGATCCTTCAAATCCACTCTATTTGTTCTAGAAAACACAGCAGCGGCCTTGTTAAGTCTATCCACATTTTTTATAGAAAAAAATTCCGAGTCCTTAAAGGACACTTCACCTTCAGCCATATTATATAAATAGTCTTTATCTTTAGAAAATGAACTATTCACTCCAGAGAAAATTATTATTATAGATCAAATTCAGCTACTGGTTTATAAGGACCCTCTAGTCCGAAACGCGTAAGCGTCTGTCACATTGGTGAACCATATGTTTTTTATGCATCTATTCTGTTTTTAATCATTTTTTTGGAATAAAGTCTTTTGATTTTAACCATCCTTTGGTCGAAGTTGCTGGAACATCTCCCAAGTATTGTGCCTACAAGATTTTCTGGAATCCAAGTTCCCTGCACCGCCCAGGATTGATTGCATTCCTCCAGACTTCGCATTTGCTACGGTTTGGTGAGCTGACAAAAAACTTTTTCCTCTGTGTACTTGCCGGTTTATGTCTTGCTCCTATAAACCAGTAGCTGAATTTGATCTATAATAATAATTTTCTCTGGAGTGAATAGTTCATTTTCTAAAGATAAAGACTATTTATATAATATGGCTGAAGGTGAAGTGTCCTTTAAGGACTCGGAATTTTTTTCTATAAAAAATGTGGATAGACTTAACAAGGCCGCTGCTGTGTTTTCTAGAACAAATAGAGTGGATTTGAAGGATCATGATAATATTGAAAAATCTATATCAGAATTGGAAAAACAAATGATCATCAGATTAAAAACGTGGTGGGATCTGACCACTTTGCAAAATTATATAGGTCATGAAATGATTCCTAGAGGTTTAAGATTGAATAAACGCTCCACAGTTCTATTTGATGTCTCATTTTCTGACAAGTGGAATAACATTCTGTCAGATTGTTCCATAAAATTAATGTCCCTTATTATCCAGTATGAGGAAGAAAAAGTTTCCGTTTTGGATAAAAAAATCAAAGATATTGAAACCGAATTAATACAATTTGAGAAAACGGATTATTATATCAAATCTAAAAAGAAGATCTTTGATAATCTGAATATGCTGGAAGGGGACATTGTAAAAAGGAAACAAGAAAAATTTAAAAGAGACATTAGAGATTATGATGAAAATGTGGTCTACAGTTGGAAAACATTCAATAGAAATAACACCCCGAACAGTAGTTTTCGAAAGCGGTATAAATCGCAAAGACATGTGAGTTTTTCGTCTACTGATAATACAGATGGGTGTACTGATCAGTCTGATGTAGACATAGAAGAACAGGCAGCGACTACTAGTTCTATCCTGACAAAAAACTTGGATTCACAGAACAAAGTATTGTCATCAAGAAAAAACGGAGGCGGGCAGGGCGAAAATATCGTAAGACGAAATTACTACACCAGGCACTACCAAAAGAGGAACAAACAGTTCTAAACCTGTCAGCTACAATTTTGTCAGATGCACAGGTGGAAGTTCTGGAGAAAGGACTGGGTTTTGTCCCAAATAAACAGTTTAATCTTTTTGACACAATTCTGGACATGAATAAATTTATCAGAGGTTTAACAATAAAGAAACATTTTTTTGATGAACAAGACTCTATTCATACTGTCCAAGATGAGATTCCACCTGTGAATGAATATTCAGAAAAATCTTTTTCAGACCAGATTATTTTAAAAAATTTGTATGAAATGTCAGAAGAAGAAAAAAATTTTTTGGACATAAATGACCGTCTGTTTGGAAACAGGGTTCCCAATCCTACTTATTACCCAGTGCAGTCACGTAGCACAGTGATGGAGGAATTTCAAATAGTGGTGGAAAGTGAACTTACTAAATTGGCATTGGAAAATAAAAATCAGAACAATAAAAAAAATTTAACAAAAAAACAAAAAAATGCATTGGAGGAATTGAAGAAAAATTCTAACATTGTTATAAAAAATTCAGATAAAGGTGGATCTACTACTATACTGGACACTGGTCTTTATGAACAAGAAGTGCATAAGTTGCTTCAAGACAGTGTTGTGTACAAGCCGTTATTGAAGGATCCTACAGAGGAGATAAGAGTTCTTTTAATGAAAATTTTGGAAGAAGGACATTTGATGGGTTTTCTTACTAGTCAGCAATTGGAATTTATGAATCCACCTTTCCCCAAAATTCCTCTTTTTCATGCCTTGCCCAAGGTTCATAAGGGGGTATTTCCCCCACCTATGCGGCCTATTGTATCTGGAATAGGGTCATTATTGGAGAATTTGGGGGATTGGTTGGATGCACGACTTCAACCTCTAGTATTGAGATCACCTAGCTATATTAAGGATAGTAAACATGTGTTACGTGTAATGAAGAACATTAAGTGGAATAGTAATTATACATGGGTTACTGCAGATATTGCTATACTGTATTCATCTATACCTCATCATCTAGCTATTCGTGCACTTCAGGATCAGTTGCTTAAATATACTAAATACAGTGTGGAATTGCAGCAATTTATTTTATCTGTAACTGAATTTTTGTTAAAAAACAACTACTTTATGTTTAAAAGGAAAAGCAATTTGTTCCTTCAATTACAAGGATGTGCGATGGGGGCGAAATTTTCCCCATCGCTTGCAAATATATTTGTTACTTGGTGGGAGGAAGAAAAAATTTATGGTCAGGAAAATATTTTTATGGATCATATAGAATTTTTTGGAAGATTCATTGATGATCTGATAATAATATGGAAGGGTGATCCAGATAATATAAAAGAATTCATAAAATTCCTTAATACTAATAATCATAATCTAAAATTTACATATCATATGAATAAAGAACGAATTGCTTTTCTTGACATGATGTTGATTGGAAATGAAGCAGATTTTAGGGTTGAAGTATGTTTATATAGAAAACCGCAATCAGGTAATTCTTTGCTGCATGCTAGCAGCAACCATCCCAAACATGTCATTAATAATCTCCCAGTAGGTGAATTTGTGCGTGCCAAGAGGTGCTGCACAACTGATTCATTTTACAGACAGGAATGTGAAGTAATTGATGAACGATTAAAGACTAGAGGTTATCGCAAGCATCAAATTAATAGGGGTAAAATTGTAGCAGAAAGAAAAACAAGAGATGATTATTTGGAAATAAAATCAAAATTTAGTAATTTTGAGGAGAAACCAGTTTTTATTACTAAATATAGTGATCAATTTAATCAAATAACGGAAATTATTAAATCAAATCTACCTATTTTACGGGTGGATCCAACTTTGAGAACTATATTGGATAAAGGCTGCAATTTTATTCCTAAAAAAGGAACTACAATTGCGAATATTTTGTCCCCCAGTGATCACACTTTGCGTTTTTCATCAGAAAATAATTCAAGCTGGTTATCTGTCTCTGGTAGCTATCGTTGTGGAATAAGATCATGCGGTTTATGTAAATACATGTATAATACGTCTACATTTAAATCCACAGTTACAAAAAATGAATATGTCATAAATATGTTTGCCAACTGTAGTTCCACATATGTTATTTATTTAATAACATGTGAAACATGCTGCATTCAATATGTGGGCAACACCACACGTCCTCTTCGCAAAAGGATTTCTGAACATCTTTATGATTCATGTAATAAAACTACAAGGAGTCCCTCGGGAGCCTCTCAGCATTTTATTTCTGTACATGGAGGAGATGTCAGTACTTGTAGGGTTAATATAATAGAAACTGTCCCAAACCCCAAGAGGGGAGGTGATAGAAAAAAGGAATTGCAGCGCAAAGAAGCAATGTGGATTTTTAAGTTAAAAACACGATATCCCGCAGGCATGAATTTAAAATCTGATCTTTTATATATATATGATTAAGATGATGTGGTGATTTCCTCCATGTTCAGATACTATGCCTTTTTTTTTTTTTTTGTGGAGAAAATCCTCCCTTCCTGCTATTGTGGACCTCCGCCCATTTTGTTTCCCTCCCACTTTACTTCAGCCAGCAAGTGTATATAGGTATATGCTTATTTGTAAGATGTTAAGCTATGAGTAAGGACCCTCTAGTCCGAAACGCGTAAGCGTCTGTCACATTGGTGAACCATATGTTTTTTATGCATCTATTCTGTTTTTAATCATTTTTTTGGAATAAAGTCTTTTGATTTTAACCATCCTTTGGTCGAAGTTGCTGGAACATCTCCCAAGTATTGTGCCTACAAGATTTTCCGGAATCCAAGTTCCCTGCACCGCCCAGGATTGATTGCATTCCTCCAGACTTCGCATTTGCTACGGTTTGGTGAGCTGACAAAAAACTTTTTCCTTTGTGGTCTCCCCCTGCAGTCTGTGTCAGAGGGTGGTCTGTGTTGGCACGGTAATAAATTGTGTTATTTCCAACTTTATAGAAGGACGATAACACCATAGAAATGATAAGAATAATAGGCCTCAGTTACCACAACTGTCTACAAAGAAAACTGTTGCTGATAGAAACCAATCACAGCTCATTTTTCATCTTTTAAACAGCTCTGGGACAGCGTGGCGAGTTTTGAGTGGCGACTTTTGTGTTTCGACTTTTATGTGGCGAGGTTGGTGTATGTGTGGTGAAATGTGTGCCGAGGGTGGTATGTGCTGAAGCATGTGGTAGCGTGTGGCACATTTTGTGTGTTCATATCCCCGTGTGTGATGAGTATCCCATGTCAGGGCCCCACCTTAGCAACTGTACGGTATATACTCTTTGGCACCATCGCTCTCATTCTTTAAGTCCCCCTTGTTCACATCTGGCAGCTGTCAATTTGCCTCCAACACTTTTCCTTTCACTTTTTCCCCATTATGTAGATAGGGGCAAAATTGATTGGTGAATTGGAACGTGTGGGGTTAAAATTTCCCCTAACATAGCCTATGATGCTCTCGGGGTCCAGTCATGTGACTGTGCAAAATTTTGTGGATGTAGCTACGACGGTGCAGATGCCAATCCCGGACATACACACATACATACACTTTTTCCCCATTATGTACCTAGGGACAAAATTGTTTGGTGAATTGGAATGTGCGGGGTTAAAATTTCGCCTCACAACATAGCCTATGATGCTCTCGGGGTCCAGACGTGTGACTGTGCAAAATTTTGTGGCTGTAGCTGCGACGGTGCAGATGCCAATCCCAGACATACACACATACATACAAACATACACACACACATTGAGCTTTATATATTAGATAACAGCATCCTGTATCATTGTTACTGTTATGATAATACCTTGTATTGCTATATATTACCTACCGGTACTGATATGCTGCATTATATATGTCTCTTATAGTTTTCACCTGAATCATCCACATTGTGTTCAACAATCTCTGATATCATCTACAACTTTGTACAACTCCTGATCTCATCAACTACGGTGTTCTACTATACCATCTGCTATCATCTCCCATTGTTGTTCATATCATCCCAATAAATAATAGACTTAAGCACCCATACAGTCTTGTTTCTGGGAGTGAATGAAAGGTTAAGCTGTATGCTGGAATCCACACAGCATCATACGTGGAAGAAGGCAGAACAGTGACCTCTTTTGACCTTAAGAAAGGCTGGGGCTTCATCCGTGAACGCTGGATGGATAAAGACCTATTTGTGTCCGGACATGATGTGGAGTCACATCTCCTGGAGGGGCACCCATACCGGGACCTACTGCCAGGACCTACTGCTAGTCAGGTGTCGTATACCAGGCACAAGGGCGAGAGAGGGTGGTATGCCCTTTTCGTCCATAAATGCAGAAACACCAAGGCTTTGAACAAGGAAGCTGGATCAGCCCTTGTACCGGACACTGCACAGTCCAGCAGGACTCTAGGTACCCAAACACCAGGGGTGGGTCTAGCCTTATATGAGTCACCAGGAGCGACACCCACCCAGGGGCTTCCTCGGTCAGGAGGTCATGGACCCCAGGATCAACCTTAGTTTGTAAAGGTTATAATAGTTTGTAAATAGTTATAATATCTGTTTGAGTGCTTTGTTATAGTACATGGTTAAGTATGTTGCGTTAAAAATAAAAAAGGAAAAGTTGGTTAAGTATGTTGGAACTGTGAGGTCATGGACAATGAATGATCTGAACTTTTAATTGTACATAGTTAGCACTTCTTAATGTGCTCCCTATTGGTTTTATTTCATACCTTTTAAAGTGCCTTAATAGACCACCGAACCAAAACCCGTTTGGCGTAGTTGAAGAAGTGGTCCAACGTAAGTACCAACCATGCCTTGTAGCCCACCCAAGGCCTATGTTAGGGGTTTGAGATGGGTCCCCCATATTGCAAAAAAGAGGAAAATACCCCAGTTTGGGGTGTACTGAACTTTGCTGCATTTTATGGAAAATGTTTTATTAACAGTGTAGTTACCGTATTACAAATGATTTATCGGTTCATATTGTACTGCAAATGATTATATGTTATTATTGTAATGCAAAAGATTTATATGTTTACAGAGAATAGCAAATGAATTACATGTATATTTATGTTTGTATTAATATTTGATATTTAATATTGATATTTATATTTAGTAATTAGCATTTAGTATTTTGCTAATTTACATTTATAAAATATATATTTATAGGACAGTAGTTATTTGTGACGTTAAGGCTATGTGCCCACGTAGCGTTTTTCATGCAGAATATTCCTGAGCAGAAACGCACACCCTCTTCCTGGGAAAACGCATGCGTTTTATGAAGCGCTTTTGTAAGCGTTTTTGACGTTTTTGTTAAGCGTTTTAGCATGCGTTTCTGCAATACAATTGAATGTATGCGGAAACGCGTGCGTTTCCGCAAAATTAATGAACATGCTGCGTTTTTTTCCGCTTAGCGTTACCGCAGCGGAAAAAAACACACCATTAGCACAACATGTGCGTTTTCCATTATATTACATTGGATGCTTTTCTTAAGCGTTTCCGCAGCGGAAACGCTTGTCTAAAAGCGCTTTGGAAACGCTTAAAAAACTACGTGGGCATACAGCCTAAAGAAAAATTGCCTCCCGTAAAGGGAAGTTGTGGTACTGTTGTGATGCATCAAAGAAAAATTTTGTATGTTTCTTGTAACACCTGTTTATGCTCTGTTCCAGCCCGTGGTCGTGCTGTAATTAATGGGGGGGAATGTGGTGCTCCTGAGGGTCCAGTTGCCACAGAGATACTGCACCTCATCCAGAGGTGTGGTTTCCCACCCTCAGATAAGGAGGGAGCACCACCCAGGACTCCAACACCTGCACCCAACACACACACTATAGTAGCAGGGCACCCTGGATGTATCCTATGGGAGGATGTTCTCGTCCCTGGCTGGGTAGTAAAGGGTGCTGGGAGGTGGGTGGTTGTTAGGTGAGTGGGGAAAGGTAGAGAATGGGTGGAGGTTGGTGAGTGGTGTGAGGTGACAACCAATGAGTGACAGTTAGTGGGATGAGTCAGTGCTTAGGTGAGAAGATTGTTCTAGAAAGAGTCGGTCGGTGACCGGACAGCGGAGGATCAGGACAGATGTAGGAAGAGCAAGGGTCAGAGAGGCATGAGGAACATCTGAAGGAAGCTACTAAACAGTGAGAAGGGGTCCTTGGGGCACGGGAAGTGCGGAAGCCACCCGTGGTGCCTGTACCCAGAAGTGGAAGGACCAGGTCGCAGTGGAGGAGCCGGCCCCTGAGACTAGTGGAGAACAACAAGGCTCAGATAGCAAGATTGCACTTACCTCAGCCACATCCACAACTATACCTTTAAAAGGTAGCCATATAGGATCCCGCGACCTGACCAACGTCGCCCGACAAGGTCTGCGGCTGCTGGCTTAGGGACACTGGTTGAGAAGGCGCGAAGTAGAAGAAGTGACAATCAGCGCAGTGAGATGGCCAAAGGAAATGCAAACATTAAAGGGAGTATTGGTGGAGTGTTTCCCGATCTGCCTGGGAGTTGACTGAACCCCTCACCCGAAGGACATGGCACCAAGCAGGCACCTGTGCACACAAGTCAACTGTGAGTAAAACTCTGAAACTGCACCCAGCCATGTCCCTCGTGTCATTTGCGTCTCAACTGCCCTACACTGCACGCGCCACCAAAGTCACCATCTTAACTGATAACACCTTAACTGCCCTGGGACAAAGCTCTACCTGTGGAGAGCTATAACAACTCGGCTGCGTTACCATCGGTTCCAGAGGATCTGCTCTGCAGCGCTGGTCAACTCTGACCAGAAACCACAGGTGGCATCATGACAAATATCCCTTACAAACTACCCCTTCATTATTATCATCTTTCATCTACCCCATCATCATCATCCTTTAATGGATGCCCAGGGCCATGGACCGGGTCACTGCTACCGTGATATCCCCTTTAAGAAAATGACCGGCCTGGTACAGAGTAACCTAAGGCCTTGTGGGGTGCTCCAATTGCACATGTTAAAATAGATATTAATTATTAATTAGATTAGCGTGGACACTGTGTGAATTTCTATATTACACCTCTATTTTACACATTGAGCCCTGTCACTTATGGGTGACATACCTCTTCAGCCACTGCCATTAACAATATAAAGTATATTACCATTTGTTTTTTGTGAAAAATAGCTTATCATTACATATGTTAAGCTATATACTGCCTTATATTTTTTACAGGTTTAACTCATCTGTTTTGGGCAGATTTAACCCGTTCATGACCTTCTAAATATAAAGGTATAATTTTTTATACTCGTGGCTCATCACACATTGATTTGTCAGTGAACAGATTAACCCTCTGTTACACATACTGAGAAATATACTATATTTTATTACTTACAGGCTTTACCTGCATCTCTTTTGGGCCTATACAACCCATTTGTGTCCTCCTTAATATACAGGTATAATACCTATATTTTCCTTAATCACTCTCATCCTTAACTATTTATATATATTTTTAAGTTGCTTACAACTAGCACATTCGCATTACCTTATAGGCAAGTATAGCCTTACATCACTTCTTTATCCAAGCAGTCGGGTAGGTACCTGAACCCATCCCTTCTACCCTCTTTCCATCCCATGCACTTTTTCAAGGTTGTTCCTTGTTGTTATGTGATTTCTCATTTTACTCTTCTTGATCTGAGCTTGATGACTATGTTTTTGTTTTTTTATTTATTTTATTTTCTTTCACATCTTGTCACTTTACTGCAGACTGACGAAGGTCCAAGTGGGACCGAAACGTCTCCTGTTGTTTTGACTGACTGCCATAAAATACCAACTTGATTTCTGCATTAAGTTGAGTGCCAAGTCTTATGTTACTTTAACCAGGTACGATGTATGGCCATTTTTCAGTACAAGGGTGGAGGGTATATATTTAAAGAAAGCATTTTGTTTTCATTATTTGGAGTCTCCTTTGGAAATTGAGGCCATGATAATCTGGCCAGTTTGCCATTTACTACAATCAACTCAGCTGACTGCATACCATCCCTGGTAGATTAACCCCTTCCTGACATGAGACGTACTATCCCGTCCATGGGACCCGGGCCCCTATGCCCATGGACGGGATAGTACGTCTACCGCGATCAGCAGCGCCCACGTGTTGAGCGCCGCTGATCGCGGCCGGGTGTCAGCTGATTATCACAGCTGACACCCGGCACAATGTGTCAGGGGTGGTCACGGACCGCCCCCGACATGTTAACCCCTTGCACACCGCGATCAAACATGATCGCGGTGTACCGGGGGTTAAAGGGAAGCATCGGCAGGGAGGGGGCTCCCTCCGTGCTTCCCTGAGCCCCCCACGGCAGCGCAATGTGCAGCGCTGCTGCCGGGGGCTCCTTTCCTGCAGGCCCCCGAATCCAAGATGGCGACGGGGGCCTTCGGGGGCCTGCAGGAAGCTGGCTTCCTCAGTGCCTGCAAAGCGCAGGCATGAGGAAGCCTTCTGCAGTGCCTGTGACAGATTGCTGATCTGTCACAGTGATCTGTGATGTGACAGATCAGCGATCTGTCACAGGACAGTGATGGCCCACCTGGGACTATTTAATAAAGTAAAAAAAAAAAATAAAAAAAGTGTTAAAATAAATTAAAAAAAATCGCCAAATAAATTAGAAAAAAAAAAAATATTCCCCCAAATAAATCCATTTTTTAGAAATAATAATAAAAAAAAAACAATAAAAGTACACATATTAGGTATCGCCACGTCCGTAACGACCCACCCTATAAAACTGTCCCATTAGTTAACCCCTTTAGCGAACCCCTTGCGAAGACGCATATGTACCATGGTAACGCTGAAAAGGTAATCTTCTCTCGCAAAAAACGAGCTGCCACACAGCATCATCCGCAAAAAAATAAAAAAGTTATAGCTCGCAGAATAAAGCGATGCAAAAATAATTATTTTTTATATAAAATAGTTTTCATTGCATAAAACCGACAAAACATAAAAAAACGACCTAAATAAGGTATCTCTGTAAGCGTACTGACCCGAAGAATAAAACCACTTTATCAATTTTATCGCACACGGAACGGTGTAAACGCACCCCCCCAAAAGAAATTCATGAAACGCTGGTTTTTGTTCATTCTGTGTCCCAAAAATCGGAATAAAAAGCGATCAAAAAATGTCACGTGCCCGAAAATGGTACCAATAAAAACATCAACTCGTCCCGCAAAAAATAAGACCTCACATGACTCGGTGGGTCAAAATACGGAAAAATTAGAGCTCTCAATATGTGGTGATGCAAAAACTATTTTTACAATAAAAAGCGTCTTTTAGCGTGTGACAGTCGCCAAACATAAAAACCGCCATAAATAGTAAATCAAACCCCCGTTATCACCCCCTCAGTTAGGGAAAAATAATAAAATGAAAAAAATGTATTTATTTCCATTTTTCCATTAGGGTTAGGGTTAGGGCTAGGGTTAGGGTTAGGGTAGGGTTAAGGCTAGGGTTAAGGTTAGGGCTAGGGTTAGGGTTAGGGCTAGAGTTAGGGCTGAGATTAGGGTTAGGGGTGTGTTGGGGTTCGGGTTGGAGTTAGAATTGGGGGTTTCCACTGTTTGGGCACATCAGGGGCTCTCCAAATGCAACATGGCGTCTGATCTCAATTCCAGCCAATTCTGAGTTGAAAAAGTGAAATGGTGCTCCTTCCCTTCCAAGCTCTGCCATGCGCCCAAAACAGTGTTTTACCCCCACATGTAGGGTATCAGCCTACTCAGGTCAAATTGCAAAACAATTTTTGGGGTCCAATTTCTCCTGTTACCCTTAGGAAAATAAAAAATTGGGGGCAAAAATATCATTTTTGTGGAAAAAAATGATTTTTTTATTTTGACGCCCGAGCGTTATAAACTTCTGTGAAGCACTTGGGGGTTCAAAGTGCTCACCACACATCTAGATAAGTTCCGTGGGGGGCCTAGTGTCAAAAATGGGGTCACTTGTGGGGAATTTCAATAGTTTAGGTACATCAGGGGCTCTCCAAACGCACATGACACCCGCAGACCATTCCATCAAAGTCTGCATTCCAAAACATCACTACTTCCCTTCCGAGCCCTGACGTGTGTCCATACAGTAGTTTTCTCCCACATATGGGGTGTCAGCGTACTCAAGACAAATTGGACAACAACTTTTGGGGTCCAATTTCTCCTGTTACCCTTGGGAAAATGAAAAGATTGGGGACTAATTGATCATGTTTGTGGAAAAAATACGATTTTTTTATTTTCATGCCCGTGCATTATAAACTTCTGTGAAGCTCTTGGGGGTTCAAAGTGCTCACCACACATCTAGATAAGTTCTTTAGGGGGTCTCGTTTCCAAAATGGGGTCATTTGTGGGGGGTTTCCACTGTTTAGGTACATTAGGGGCTCTCCAAAGGCAACATGACACCCGCAGAACATTCCCTCAAAGTCTGCATTCCAAAACGTCACTGCTTCCCTTCCGAGCCCCGACGTGTGTCCATGCAGTATTTTTCTCCCACTTATGGGGCGTCAGCGTACTCAGGACAAATTGGACAACAACTTTTGGGGTTCAATTTCTCCTGTTACCCTTGTGAAAATAAAAAAATGGTGACCAAAAGATCATGTTTGTGGAAAAAATACAAATTTTTTATTTTCACGCCCGGGCGTTATAAACTTCTGTGAAGCACTGGGGGGTTCAAAGTGCTCACCACACATCTAGATATGTTCCTTGGGGGGTCTAGTTTACAAAATGGTGTCATTTGTGGGGGGTTTCCACTGTTTAGGTACATCAGGGGTTTTCCAATCGCGACATGGTGTCCGATCTCAATTCCAGCCAAAAACGTCAAATGGCGCTGCTTCCCTTCCGAGCTCTGCCATGCGCCCAAATAGTGGTTTACCCCCACATGTGGGGTATCAGCGTACTCAGGACAAATTGCACAATAACTTTTAGGGTCCTGTTACCCTTGGGAAAATAAAAATTGGGGTGAAAAGATCATTTTTGTGGAAAAAATATGATTTTTTAATTGTACCGCTGTACGTTATAAACTTCTGTAAAGCCCTTGTGGGTTCAATGTTCTCACCACATATCTAGATAAGTTTCTTTTGGTTTCCAAAATGGGGTCACTTGTAGGGGGTTTCCACTGTTTAGGTACATCAGGGACTCTCCAAACGTGACATGGCGTCCGATCTGAATTCCAGCCAATTTTGCATTGAAAAAGTCAAACGGCGCTCCTTCCATTCTGAGCTCTGCCATGCGCTGAAACAGTCGTTCCCCCCCACATATCAGGTATCAGCGTACTCAGGACAAATTGCACAATAACTTTTGCAGTCCAATTTCTCATGTTACCCTTGGTAAAATAAAAAAAATTGAACGTGAAGTATTTTTTTTGTGAAAAAAAGTTAGATGTTCATTTTTTTTAAATATTCAAAAAAATTCCTGTGACTCATCTAAAGGGTTAATAAACTTCTTGAATGTGGTTTTGAGCACCTTAAGGGGTGCAGTTTTTAGAATGGTGTCACTTTTGGGTATTTTCTATCATATAGACCCCTCAAAGTGACCTCAAATGTGATGTGGTCCTAAAAATAAAATGGTGTTGTAAAAATTAGAAATCGCTGGTCAACTTTTAACCCTTATAACTTCCTAACAAAAAAAAATGTTGGTTCCAAAATTGTGCTGATGTAATGTAAACATGTGGGAAATGTTAGTTATCAAGTTTTTTGTGTGCTGTATCTCTGTGATTTAAGGGCATAAAAATTCAAAGTTGGAAAATTGCGAAATTTTCAAAATTTTCGCCAAATTTCCGTTTTTCTCACAAATAAACGCAAGTTATTTGAATGAAATTTTACCACTAGCATGAAGTACAGTATGTCACGAGAAAACAATGTCAGAATCACCGGGATCCATGGAAGCGTTCCAGAGTTATGACCTCATAAAGGTACAGTGGTCAGAATTGTAAAAATTGGCCCAGTCATGAACGTGCAAACCACCCTTGGGGGTGAAGGGGTTAATCTTGCATCTATCTATGTGTTTAACATACAATGTAGTTTAGTAAAATATAATCTGTTGTGAATGACTGCTAGTTACAATGTTCTGGATTAGAAAAAAACATTCTGGCTGTGATTCATCAAAGAGTTTTGGGCTACTCACAACTGTGCAAAAATTTTGCGACTTTTGCCATTTTTATGCAAGTTCAGGCTAGCCCGCCCATCAAATTTTTCAAACTTTTGCACTTCAAAAGTGACATAGCGTGGCATAAAATTAGGCAGAAATGTACACCACAGGCAGGTGTAACGGTTTTGGTGGATGCACACACATTTGTAAGAGCCAAATTCAGTAAGAGATGCGTGCCTTTTGAAGAATTTGGTGCGTCTAAGGGTACTGTCACACTTAGCGATGTACCAGCGATCCCGACCAGCGATATGACGCTGTCAGGATAGCTGGTACATCGCTAAGTGGTCGCTAGTGAGCTGCCACACAGGCAGGTCTCACCAGCGACATCGCAGGGGTCATGGGGCCGTTACTTACCTGTCAGACGAGGCGATCCTGACATCCTCCCATCCGCGTCCACGCGTCGCTCGTCGTCACAGCAGGAAGCCCAGCAGGAAGCTGACGAGGAGAAACAGTCCAGGACGTTCTCGCGCGATCAGCGATAACCAGCGGGGGAGCAGTCGGAGGTAAGTATCACACATAGCGATATCACTAGCAATATCACTATAACATCACAAAAACCAGTGACGTTATAGCGATATTGCTAGCGATATCGCTTAGGCCCTTTACTGTAATGGACCTTTCATTGAGATTGTCGAGCAGGCCTTAGGGGCAGTTCTACAGATTTACTGTGCATTATTTGAAGCCAAGGCAAGGAATTAGTCCTATACAGATGGAAATTATACAGAAGAGATGGAGGTGTTTTCTTTTCTTGAATACATTCATGGTCTTTGGCTTAAAAAATTTCATTAAAATACCTGAACGTGTAAACATGCCAAAAATCAAAACAATTGAATTCCTTTGTTTAGTTATTATTTTCCATAAAATGTATTTTAATACTGAACTTCCAATTGTAAGTCTACAGCTACATTCTTTTTTCTTATTTTCTTTCCTAGCATGTGTGAATATTATCCTAAATATTTATCTTATTTATTTTACTCACTTATATAGCGCCATTAATTCCACAGCACTTTACAAACATTATTGGCACTGTCCCCATTGGGGCTCACAATCGAGAATCCCTATCAGTATGTCTTTGGAGTGTGGAAGGAATCAGGAGGAAACCCATGCAAACACAGGGAGAGCATACAAACTCCTTGCAGATGTTATTCTTGGTGAGATTTCCATCCTGGACTCCAGCACTGCAAACCACTGAGCCACGGTGCTGCCCTAATCCATGTCATTGTTGTCATGGTACTAAAATACTTTAACACTTACCATTATTTCATGGTCTATAGAAGGTTCATATGTGTATCCATATGGAAGGAGAATCATCTTTCCATAAGAATGAATGGTGAGGTAAAAAATAACATCTTGTTTAATTGCTTCTATAAGACCTGACAGGGCTTTGGTTTCCGGTTCAGAAACAGCTGATGACCCACAGAAAATATTGCTGGTACAGTTGTTAGAAGCGCCAACAGCTGTAAAACAGTGCGATAAAGACAGTAAAATATGACAATGATGTGATTTCATCAGGATTTTAGCTGTCGTTCACATTCACTCGTTCACTCCCTGAACTGCAGATCATGATACCTTGAATGTAACACTTGTCTTCGTTTTTTTACAACACACGTCCATATTACTGAATGCATTACTTTATGATTATTGACCTGAGATTATTACTTTATTGTTGATAGTGCTGCTCTTTATACTTTGCTATTACTGAGAAAAACATTCTGAATCAGCTCCAAATGATCATCAAACTAAAAATGTTCTTAACAAAATGTCAATGTTTAAACAGTTCAACTCAATAAAATGAAAACTTTTATTACATTACCACCTTTATTTACCATTTATAATCATTGCTCAAAATTGTGTGTGGATTAGGGTTATGGGATAATATTTAAAGGGAACCTGACAGCTGATACATGCTGTCCGATCCATGAGCAACATGAATCAGGCACTGGCTGTATGATCTCAGCTAGGTATGTTTGTCTTTGAAAACTTGCAATATTAGGTCACGTTCACACTATCAGTATTGGGTCATTATGTCAGTATTTGCAAGCCAAAATCAGGAGTGGAGCAATCGAGACAAAAAGTACAATAGAAACACGTCACCACTTCTGTATTTATTGCCCACTCCTGGTTTTGGCTTACAGATAGAGATGTAAAATACTGACCAAATACTGATCATGTGAATGTGGCTTTACAGAGAAAAACATACCTAACAAGCTGCCAGGCACTGAGCTGCACAAGAGACTAGTCACAAAAGTGGGTCCTGAATGACTTCTCTCTGCCAGCACCCCTAGAGAGACATGTCTCGCCCAATACATACACAATGGGAGAGACCAAGTAATGATCTCTTCACACAAAATAAATGCAAATATTACCACATACTGCTCAATGTCCATTCAATGCAGAATCACAAAAGATTAAATTTCACCTTAACCTGAAGTAGATATTGAGTCTAGATTGCAATGGTGCTGGGGCGTGTTATTCTAATATTCCATCTACAGTATTTGTTTTCCAGTAGGAAAAAGTGCTGACATTCTAAACCGCTTTACTAGTAGAATTACACAGTCTAACATATGGGAAGTGAGTAAATTACATATTTCTGAGAAGTGACAGAACTAATTCAAATTCCTTTTGAAGCCCAGAATCTTTGGTGTTCAGCACAGAACACATGTGATTGGGCCCCCAACCTGATAGCACATGGTTACAACATTGGTGGTACACCTTGATAACAAAACCATAAAAGAGAGCAGTTATCTGGTTCTGGCTGTTAGTAAAGTGTTACTAACATTTACATTTTTATTTCATAAATCAATAGAACACAAGAAAATAAGAGATTTTGTAATATACCTTATCAGAGAAATCTGTTCTTTCTCTATCAGGATTGTTCATCTATTCTCACAATTCTCCATTCATGGGGAAAATATGTACTCAGTGACGGCAAATTGTTGTGTTTCTGAGACAAGAGATGATTTGGTACTGATCATTTTCTATGTATAAACAAGGAGAGAAGAAGAGGGAGAAGTTGGAGATTGAAATTCCTCCATCCTCTACAGTCTGCATAGAATCTTATCAGTAATATCTGCCATCTCCTACCTCAGTAATGGGAAAGCGTCTTCAATGAACACAGATTTTGCGCCAACATTGAGAATTTTGTCCTGGTGAAGAAAGAAGCAGATTTCTCTGAAAAAGATATAATACAAAGTTGCTTATTTTCATATATAATAATGATTTATTAAATAAAAATAAAACTGCTGGTTACACTTTAGCATTGTAGATAATACCTTATTATTTACATTTAGTGAATTCCGTGTTATGACACCTAGAATGTAACACTGGTCATAGGTTTTTTACAACATGTGTTCTATATTTCACAATGCTTTATTGTTATTGGTCTGCAGTTACTTTATTGCTGCTCATTATACTGATAAAATGAAATATCTTGACTCAGGTGTACAAATGATAATGATTATAGTATGTATAGGAGAACATTATACTAAATAGAAACATCAAGACCAATATTACCACAATACAGAGACCCTATAGTGGTAGATACCACTTCTGCAGACCATATAATAGATTACAGTACATCTATGTACAGTGATTCACAAGTGATGGCAACAAGAGCCCCATAAGCATGATGTGGTGAAATGGAGATGGGGGAGAGCAACCCACTCTAACACCAAACGCACAAGCTCAAAAATGAACTAAGAAAAGCAGGAGAACAAACATGAGCATGCGATACATTGCATGTAAAAAAGATCAAATTTTATTATTAAATAACAACAGGTAAAAAATCTTAAGGCTGTGTTCACACACAGCGTTATTTTAGTGGTTTTTACAGCGGTTTTCACTATAAAACCGCTAAAAATAAGCTTCCCAGTCATTTCTATGCATTTTGCACTTTGTGCACATTGATGCGTTTTTTTACCGCGAAAAAAACGCATTGCGGTAAAAAACGCAGCATGCTCATTAATTTTGCAGATTTTTCCGCGGTTTTGGCTTCTACCATGAAGTTTGAAACCGCTGCGGAAAAAAACGCATCAAAAACGCCCAAAAAATGCTCAAAAACCGCCGCGGAAAAATAGGTGCGGTTTCTGGGAAGGGATTCAGGTTTTTGAGCAGAAATTTTCTGCAACGTGTGCACTTAGCCTAATAGTAACAGAGTGTCAGTGTAAACAATGCAGACGGTATTGCCCAAAATATCACCAACTCCTCCCACCAAGATGGAAGATAATCCCGGTATGCCTATCTGAAGTGGCCATGTCCCAATTACCCATGTAAATATTCAATAGTAGTGCCCACAGGCTGTGTACTGGGGTCAGGGACCGATATAAATGGACAGATTAGCATATAGTGAAAATCCATGGTGCATGACCAATCATGGTCCAAAATGCCACCAAAGGTGCTTGCCAGGGACGGGAGGAGTAGAACCCGGCAGCGTCACCCCCGACGCGCGTTTCGCAGCACCCCAGGCCGCTTTGTCGAGAAGAAGTTGATGGAAAGTGTCCAGGCAGGACCTTGAAATAGCCCCCGACCCCGGTCACATGACCAGGATCCACCAATGATAATGGCACCTTTGGCGCATGCGCCCTCGCGTCTGAAGGTCCTGCGCTGCAGCACAGGCATCATGCATAATGCGCACGCGCCGGGTGTTAGCCCCGGCATGAGCGCATTGCATATAGATGCCGGCTGCAGAATGGAGCCCCAGACACAGGAGCGATGCGCACGGCCATAGCAATGTATACAAGGATGGAAAATTACAACCAAGTGTGAAGGGTAGCCAAACACTGGACAAACATGTTCAAACAATCTATAGGCCACAAAGATAAAGATAAATGCATTGCCGCTGTAGACAAAATAGCAAAAAAGGTTCACACATCAATATATAGATATAATCGACAGCATACATCTATGACCAATTGCTCATACATATGTATAAGAATAGAGCGTTAGCGGTACTATTATTATCAAAGTATATAGTAATGGCCATAAAGTGCCATATGAGTATAATAGATGGCATTATAAAATCCAAAATAATAATTTACGCTATGTGCAAAAATAGCAAGGGTAAGAGATCACATAACGATGTATAAATAACATCGGCAGCTAACATATATGACCAAAATGCTCATACACATATACGAAAGTAAGTCACTGGCAATATTATTGTTATCAAAATACACGATGGTGGTCATGAAGTACTGCATGCACTTGATTGTAGTAGATCTCTCTCTCTCCGTACATCCGATCACTCAGTCGCTCTTGTCACCTGCATCTTAAAAACATCTCCAGAATCCGACCTTTTCTCACCTTTGAAACTGCTAAGACTCTTACTGTCGCTCTTATTCATTCTCGTCTGGACTACTGCAACTCTCTTCTGATCGGTCTCCCTCTTACCAAACTTTCTCCTCTCCAATCCATCTTGAATGCGGCAGCCAGGGTCATATTTCTGTCCAGCCGCTTCACCGATGCCTCCATCTTGTGCCAGTCATTACACTGGCTACCTATTCGCTACAGGGTCCAGTATAAACTCATCTCTCTCACCCACAAAGCTCTCCACTGTTCTGCACCGCCTTATATCTCCTCTCTCATCTCTGTCTATCGCCCTACACGTGCCCTCCGTTCTACAAATGACCTAAGACTAACATCCCCCGTAATCCGAACCTCGCACCTCCGTCTCCAAGACTTCTCTTGTGCTGCTCCAGCTCTCTGGAATGCACTTCCCCAGACGATCAGACTGATACCTAGCCCTGACCTATTCAAGCGCGCTTTGAAAACCCATCTCTTCAAACAAGCCTACCACATCAACTACTCAGCAAGCTAACTTTGCCCTGTTCCCTCCTTCTAAATATTATTCTGAATCTGCACCCTACTATTCATCTGTCTCCACACCCTTCATGCACATGATAACTGCATTTGATACTTGTCTATTGCACTTAAACACACGGGCTGATGACCGGATCATGCAGCTTTATATGAAAATCCCTATTATAATTGCCAGACCTGAATTAACAAGCATTTCTCACCTACTGTGTCCCCCCATTTCCTTGTAGATGTAAGCTTGCGAGCAGGGACCTCACTCCTAATGTCACTGTTTGAATTGTCTTAACTTGTATTGAATTTATTGTCTGTACATGTCCCCGCTTAATTGTAAAGTGCTGCGGAATATGTTGGCGCTATATAAATAAAAATTATTATTATTATTTATTAGATGGCATATAAAATCCAGGATACAGGGCTGTTTCAAGGACCAAAAAAGGACTAATAAGGATAACTATAAGTGAAAAAAGAATAAAAAGTGAGATAAGTGAAAAGATAAAAACAACGTTAAAAACAAGCAGAATAGCTGCCAGGGAAAAATGGGAAATACAGGAGATGCAGACACAATGACAAGGAAATAGGCCAGGAATGAATATACAATATAAAATAATGTAAACTATAAACTGTATATATCATATAAAGTAAGGAGTATATACTAAGTTATGTGGATATAGATACGAAGAAGCATATACGCGAGTATCTATGGGCACAGGGACATTAGAGCTATAAAAAGAGAGAGATCTTTTTGGCGACGGGGGCCCACAGGACGTGTCCCATGTGCTGTGCTGGTACCGCTTCACTGATGATATTTTATTTTTGTGGGATGGTACTGTTGACCAGCTCAGGGACTTCATGAGAAATTTGAATGAAAACAGTTGTAACATCCGTCTGACGTATACATTTGATCACAAAAGTGTGGACTTTCTGGACGTCTGTCTGGAGGTCGATGCTGACCGGCGTATCCAGACGGACATATTCTGAAAGCCCACATCTGTCAATTCGTTGTTACATGTTACGTCAGCCCATGATTCTGCCACTGTGAGGGCCATCCCGGTCGGACAATTCCTCCGCATGCGACGCATCTGCACCACCGATGATCGATTTAAGAAGCAGGCCCAGGACCTCAAAGATCGGTTCCTGAATAGAGGCTATAGTCACAGGTGTGTTAAGGCAGGCTACAACAGAGCGAGATGTACACCTTGCAGTAGCCTCCTGCACCCTGCACGAAAGAGTGGAACATTGGGTGGAGATGGACCCATACGGTTCATCTCCACATACAACCATGAATGAAATAACATGCGTGCTATTCTACCTTAGCACTGGTCTATTCTGGGGATGGATCGATCTTTGAGGGCCGTTCTGGGTGGCTCCCCTTCTATGACACCATGCCGGTCCAAGAATTTAAATGACTTATTGGTGCGGAGTCATTATGTTCCACAGAGGCGTATCTAGGCTTTCTGGCACCAGGGGCAAGAGTTTGGTTCGGCGCCCCCCCCCCCCCAAGTACATATGCGACTTGCACACTTAGCCATGTACCCACGAGCTGCTCTCCCTAATGCTCTCAATGTTCAGTAAAAAACTGAAAGCAGGAAGAGAACCTCGTTGTCACAGGACCATAACTATGAAAATCGCATATGAGTGAAGTGTCCGTGTGATGACTACTGGAACCTGCAGAGCTGAATCCTGACATTGCAGCTTCTGAATTCTCACAACGAATGCCCTGCACACTTTTAGGATTCTCCCTTGCCGATGTACAGTCATGTCAGCACAAGTATGTGATTTATATACTTCTGGCCACATTCTGACTAGACGTGCCCAGACTCGCTCCGTTCATTTTCATTGAGTGAGGCCACACACGTCTAGTCAGCATGTGACCGCATGTATGTAAATTACCGGCACAAGAGAATCCTGACAGCGTTCAGTGAGCACTGTGAGAATTCAGAAGTCTGCAGTCACATAGAATGTCTGCAGACTCAGCGCAAACCTGAAGAACCCCTGTAATGCTCCTAACAAATAAAAACATGAGACTTAGTCAGTGTCACAAATAACATTTACATCCAGGTACCTTATAGATGACGTCGTCTCTGCAGTCGTTCTCCTTTTCTTCATCTTGTCCAGACCCCATGATGAGTTTTCTCATCCACAGCCGTCTCTGTAGACTTCCATCTTCTCCGGTCTTCTGCAGCAAATCTCCACACGATCCCCTTAAAGATAGAAGTGTCATTATAATGCTCCTGAATACAAATATCTGCAATATAGTGTCTCCTCGCACTATTCCCCTCCCTCCTCATACTGTCTCCTCATATATTTACCCCCTCACTCTCTATACTGTCTGCTCACACATATCCCCGACTCCCCATACTGTGTCCACATACATTCGCACCCCTTACTGTCTGCACCCAACCCCCATACTGTTTCCTCATACTCTTCATTTTGTGTCCTCAAATCTCCCCACACACATTAAATACCATCCCCACTCCAAATCCCCCATCACTAATCCCCCACACACATTAAATAACCCCTCATCCCTACTCCCAAATCCCCCCACACATTATGTACCCCCACTCCAAATCTCCCCACACATTATGTACCCCCACTCCAAATCCCCCCACACATTAACCCCCACTCCAAATCCCCCCACACATTAACCCCCATCCCCACTCATTAATCCCCCCACTCATTAACCCCCATCTCCACTCATTAACCCCCACAGTCATTAACCCCATCTCCACTCATTAACCCCCCAATCATTAACTCCCATCCCCACATTAACCCCATCTCCACTCATTAACCCCCCACATTAACCCACATCACCACATTAATCCCATCTCCACTCATTAACCCCCATCTCCACTCATTAACCCCCACACATTAACCCCCATCTCCACTCATTAACCCCCACACATTAACCCCCATCTCCACTCATTATCCCCCCACTCATTAACCCCATCTCCACTCATTAACCCCCATCCCCACATTAACCCCCTTCCCCACATTAACCCCCATCTCCACTCATTAACCCCCATCCCCACATTAAGCCCCATATCCACTCATTAACCCCCATCTCCACTCATGAACACCCCCATCTCCACCCATTAACCCCCATCCCCACATTAAGCCCCATATCCACTCATTAACCCCCATCTCCACTCATGAACACCCCCATCTCCACTCATTAACCCCCATCCCCACATTAACCCCCTTCCCCACATTAACCCCCATCCCCACATTAAGCCCCATATCCACTCATTAACCCCCATCTCCACTCATGAACACCCCCATCTCCACCCATTAACCCCCATCTCCCATCTTCGGTGGTTCTTCAGCTCCACAGTGGAGCACACTTACCACCAGCGTTTGCTCTGGGCGCCGGGGAGTGACGTCAGCAGCGTGATCACATGACCTGATCACGCTGCTGACGTCGCTCTGGCACGGCGGTCAGAGCTTCAATTGTACTGGCGTCTGTATAGACGCCAGTACAATTGCTGCCTGGGAGTCGGCGCGGCCTCCTTCTCTGCGTCGGCTGTCAGCTTGACAGCTGACACAGAGAACCGCCGACACACAGGACGGGGGGCGGCAGAACGCAGCCGCCGGGGGAGAGACACTGCCGACCGCTGCATTAGGCAGCTGGGCGGCCCGACTGCGCCCCCCTGCTGCCTGCGCCCGGGGCAACTGCCCCGGCTGCCCCCCCTGGATACGCCACTGATGTTCCAACCCCTAGAAATTTCTTTGGCTCTAGTGGTCCAGTATGTGGGTCTTTTCCGTGCGAGCACTGTCTTGCCTGTGCCAATGTCCTGCGCTGCTCCACCTTCAGCTCCTCAGATGGCACGAGGGAATTTAAGATCAAACATCGGATTTCGTGTAGTACCTCGAATGTGATTTACTATGCCACATGTCCGTGCCCTAAAATATATGTGGGTCTCACCACAATGGAACTGAGGATATGAACACGTGAGCATGTGCGGACATTGGCGCAGCCAGGACGGTGTCTGACATGGTTGAGTTGAAAACTATTCCCTGACATTTCCGGTCACACCATAATTGTGACGCAGGTTTGTTAAAAACCAGGGGAATTGATGTACTCCATATGAGCATCAGGGGTGGCGATTATAAAAAAGTCCTCGCACAAATGGAGGCACGGTGGATTGTCCAATTGGACACCATGACACCAAGAGGACTTAATGAATCATTAAGCTTCGCCCCTTTTTTATAGATCTAATGCCCCTGTGCCCATAGATACTCGCGTATATGCTTCTTCGTATCTATATCCACATAACTTAGTATATACTCCTTACTTTATATGATATATACAGTTTATAGTTTATATTATTTTATATTGTATATTCATTCCTGGCCTATTTCCTTGTCATTGTGTCTGCATCTCCTGTATTTCCCATTTTTCCCTGGCAGCTATTCTGCTTGTTTTTAACGTTGTTTTTATCTTTTCACTTATCTCACTTTTTATTCTTTTTTCACTTATAGTTATCCTTAGTATTCCTTTTTTGGTCCTTGAAACAGCCCTGTATCCTGGATTTTATATGCCATCTACTACAATCAAGTGCATGCAGTAATTCATGACCACCATCATGTATTTTGATAACAATAATATTGCCAGTGACTTACTTCCGTA
The DNA here is from genome assembly GCF_039654945.1 of Dendrobates tinctorius. NCBI lineage: Eukaryota > Metazoa > Chordata > Amphibia > Anura > Dendrobatidae > Dendrobates > Dendrobates tinctorius. Next base: position 25,157,586 of record NW_027361921.1, read on the forward strand.
TATGTGTATGAGCATTTTGGTCATATATGTTAGCTGCCGATGTTATTTATACATCGTTATGTGATCTCTTACCCTTGCTATTTTTGCACATAGCGTAAATTATTATTTTGGATTTTATAATGATTTCTATTATACTCATGCGGCACTTTATGGCCATTACTATATACTTTGATAATAATAGTACCGCCAATGCTCTATTCTTATACATATGTATAAGGCTGGTTTCACATTAGCGCTTTTTAAGCGCACGCACGGCCGGGGGTAGCTACGCCCCCGAGCCGGCTCTCTGCCCGGCGTGCCCGCCCCTTGCTTGTAGCGCCGCCTCCTAGCGCACAGCGGCGCCTGCGATCGGCGCACCCTATCTTTAGCATAGGGTGCGCAGATCGTGCGCAGGCCGTGCGCTAGTTGCGCTTTGACCTGCGCTGGGCACTTTTGACGGTGCGCCGTGCGCGCCAAAATCAAACTTTTTGGATTTTGGCGCGCACAGCGCACCGTCAAAAGTGCGCAGCGCAGGTCAAAGCGCAACTAGCGCATGGCCTGCGCACGATCTGCGCACCCTATGCTAAAGATAGGGTGCGCCGATCGCAGGCGCCGCTGTGCGCTAGGAGGCGGCGCTACAAGCAAGGGGCGGGCACGCCGGGCAGAGAGCCGGCTCGGGGGCGGAGCTACCCCCGGCCGTGCGTGCGCTTAAAAAGCGCTAATGTAAAACCAGCCTTAAAGGCAAACATAATATTGCCATATGAACATTTTGGCAATGGGCAAAATGGCCCTTTTTGCCTTCTTAAACTTTTTTGAAAAGTAACATTATATAACATAACCCAAAAAAACATTAGGCAATAACAAGATTGCTGCATGAGAATATTTAACTAGAAAGGAAAAAAATAGGTGAGCTCCATCAACAAAATTAATGCTAAAAGATAACACTCACATTTCTTCAGAATGTTTTCCAATCATAGAAATATTCCACCATGACAGGCAAGGCTACCTCACGGCTTTCAGACAGATATTACCTGTCTGTAGAACAGAGAATATTTAACCATGCTATACTGGAAAGGATGAAAAAACAAAACTCACTTGTTAAGACATAGAGAGAGCGTGATATTCTGAAGGCTGGTCGCCTTGATTTGTTACTATAGATTGCTAGCAAAAAAGGTGACTACTTCACTAAGGCCAGCATGCCTTTCCTAGGCATTAGCAAGTGAGTAGTGTATGTTCATCCTTTGACTTTACAGTATAGCACGTTTAAATATTCTCTTTTGTACACACATGTAATATCTGTCTGAAAGGAGTGAGGTAGCCTTGCCTGTCATGATGGATTCTTTAATATGATTGGAAAACATTGTTAAAAAATTAGAATGTTAAATTTGGTAACAAAGTTTGGTGATGGAGAACACCTGTTTTTTTCTTTGTATTTGGAGCACCAGTTAAACCGGACTGGACATCTACGGCCATCAGACTTATAAATCCTCATTTGGTTGAGGAAGGGGAACGTGGAAGAGCAGCCTGTGGGTGCTGCTGGACACTGTGGCCAACATCGCCCTGTGTGGGGCCATACTGTTGCTCATGATGTTGGAATTGTCCTGCCTCCTGGGACTGTTGGGGATACTGGCCAGAGTAATGATGATGGGGAGGGGCATCTTGTTGGCTGTGGTAGGCACGTGGCTCATACCCACCAAGATAGCCAGATCGTCCCCAACCAGGTTGGGACCAGCCTCCAACACTGGGTGGGTACAAGTGGCCATATTGGTGGGGTTGGCTAGAGGCTGACATTTGTGGCTGCTGAATAGAAGGTTGGGTAGTGGGAGGAAGGGGTTGAGGTGTAGGCCCACGTATTAGAGGATGTTCGGACCCTGCTTGAGCAAGCATCTGTGTGGATTGTCTCATGCGCATTAGATTTCGGGGGAGAGCTGCCACCTCTCCAGATATTCGAAAAGCTCATATGGGGTATTGGGGGGGTGCTTGCATCAAGCAGGATCTGAAAACATCCCCTAATACGGAGCCTGACCTCACGGGTAAGGGCACGGAGATAAAGGGTGAGGCTACGTGAGTAGGCCTCCTCCCCATCATCTGTAGTTACTCTTGATAAATAATTTAGCACCCCTGTGTCCACATCGGTCCTGCTCTCTTGAACAGTGACCTGGCGCCTTCTTCGTGTTCGCCGGGATGTAACAGCAGCCTGTGGGGATCCCCTGATCTGGCCTGTTGGGCTGCTGCTCAAGTTGCCCGGCTCTTCCAGGATGGGTGATAGGGCAGCAGCAGACCGTCCTGGTGGTGTTGTGTGTTGGGCAGCCAATGGGTTGTCCTGTGATGCCTCATCTTCTGCCATCCTTCTTGTAGGGGGAGAAGATGGGCCAGCCACCTCATCCCCTACAGGATCTATTATGGGCTCTGTATCTGAGGCTGTTCTTCGCTCCGTAAGGTTGGATTTAGTTCTGTTATGAAATAGAACAGAGTCAAAAATACATCACTTTTTATGGCCCTGTAAAGTATTTGTGTAATGTGGTGTGAGGTATCTACTTACGGTCTCAGATCCAGAATTGGGGAGAGGAAGGAGAGCCGGTCATAATAGATGTATTTCCTTTTTACGTATCCAGCATCCCCACTCCTGAACCGCTGCTGGCGTTCCTGGCGGTACTGGTCCCGGATGCTTTGCCAGCGTTTCATCACATCTTCCACTGCAATGTGACAGGAAATATTGTCAAATTCATATATTTGATAGGTCACATTTGCTACCAGTAGTCTAGGCATGGGGCCTTCTGGGGTGTGCTTTCTACCCATGGTGGCATATGTAATTGGGCAGATACACAGGGTCTCTTTAGCTACACTTAATAATTGTTGTGTCTAGGAGGATGAGGAGCTTGTGGCCTAACCCCAAATTATGGCTGTGTGAATCCACGTGTCACATCCAAATCTAACGGCCTCATGAGGCAAAAAGTACATGCACAGGAAGGGGGGGTGCTGATTCTATATTCCTTTTTTGTTGCACGCTAAGGTTACTCATGTTTTGCGTTGTACTTACGAATTTTATGCTGCTCCTCACGTGGTCGGTCACCAAAGTCATGGTACATCTGGCGACAGATGCGCCTCCATGACGCCTCCTTTCTTGCCCGGTTTGCATAATTTGCATCGCGTTGGTCCCAGATTTCGGGACGCTCCAGCACCAGGACAATGAGCATCTCCACATTTATGTAAGTGGACGCCATGCTGCTGCTGTACTCCGTGGAGGCGTACTTCCGGGATGTCTGGAGCGCTTTTTGAGCTCATTTGCATGTCTAGGCTTCCTGATGATGGATTGGCCCATTTCCTGTCACCAGCCAAAAGGCCTGCGTATTGCTCGCAGGTCACACGTCTGGTCTGTGTGTAATCCGTATTTTTTGCGCACCCATAGACTTGCATTGGCGTACTACGGGTGTAGTACGCTGACAATTGCAGCATGCTGCGATTGGCACGGAGCGTAGGATACGGATGAGAAATATACACCTGGTGCGAGTGACCCCATAGAGAATCATTTGTCCGTGTCTAATGCGTGCTTTTAGCGCCTCTCACTCGGCCGTATTCCTCGCCAGTGTGACCCCGGCCTTAGAATTTATATCGGGGGGCGATGGCCATTTAGCTTTTTCACAGCCTTTGTGCTACCAGTAACGTGGAAGCCCCTATATTTCCATTAGCAGATGATGAATGTAAGTTGGGGACTTGCTTTTTTTGTGGATTGAGTTGCAGCTTTTATTGGGAACATTTTACAAAACAATTTGGATCACATTTATCTGGCGTTCAACGCTGAGCACTTACACTGAGATTTCTCTTTAAATCTCCAAGTGACTTCATTCAGATGAAATCCCCGAGCAAGGCACTCACTATAATGAGGCAGCAGAGTTACTTTGGACTCCATTTGGCCTCTTTTAAGCTATGTATTTTTTCCAGAGTTGCAGAAAACTGAAAACTGTGGCCGATAGCACTTTTATCCACTCCACATAAAAAGACAGACACTACTGGATCACAGGTCAAACGGTATCCACAGTGCCTCCATCTGCCTCATTATAGGAAATCTTCTGTCTGAATCCCATATTTCAGAGATTTACATGGAAACCCTGAAGTAAGTGCTTAGCGCAGAGCACAGGATAAATGTGAGCCAAGCCTTTCAGGTATCTTTGGGAGGCAAAATGAAAAAATCAACAAGTGAATAATTTGTTTTATTTATTTTTTTACACCGCTCTTTATGCCGTAAGTGAGTACATGACTTTATTCTTCGTGTCAGTGCGATTACAGTGATCTCAGATTTATATCTGTTTTTTCTGTTTGACTGCTGTCACACAATAAGACGCTTTATTTATTTTCAAAACCTAGATTTTTGCATCATATTTTGAGAGCTATAATTTTATCATATTTCGGCTGACAGAGCTATGTGAGGACTTGTATTTTGCAGGACAAGCTGATATTTTTGTTGGTACCATTTTTGGGCACTTGACATTTTTTGCTTGCTTTCTATTATGATTTTTGGGAGGCAGAAAACAATGCGGCAATTGTTTTTAGGCTTTTTTTCATGCCATTGCATGTGTAGTATAATTGATAAGGCAGCTTTATTCTTTTGGTCAGTACAATTACAGTGATAACCCATTTGCATCTTTTTTATGTTTTGGCGCTATTACGCAAAAACTATTATGACGAAAAAATAATTATTTTTGCATCACTTAATTCTGAGAGCTATAACTTTTATTTTTTTGGCTGATGGAGCTGTATGGCAGCTTGGTTTTTGCGGGACAATATACCATTTTTATTTATATTCGTCTTTTTGATCATGCTTTATTCCACTTTTTGTTCAGTGGTATGATGACAAAGCATCATTTTTTGCCTATTTTTTTTTTACGGTGTTCACTAAAGGGGTTAACTAGTGGGACAGTTTTATAGTTTGGGACACCACAATACTAAATATGTCTACTTTTATTGTCTATTTTTTCAAAATAATATTTGAGTACAATATATTTTTTAATTTTTTTTATATTTTTACAACTTTTTCAATTTTTTTTTACTTTTTTTACTTATTCCCACTATGGAACCTTCACTTTCTGTAGTCTGATTGCAGTTTTAAGCTATAGCAATGCAGGGGCATTGCTATATCTTATAACCTGTCAGGGTTGCAGATGCTTATAAACAATTTTTTTTGGGGGGGAAGGTTTTGAGACCCAACTGTAGTGCGCTAAATGCCATATAAAATTTCACAAGTCCAAAAAAGGCCTGTATTACAATGGCAGACAAATTTGTATACCTCAGACATACGTAACAGACTGCAGTATAAATATAGGGATGTGATTTTTTAATAATTTTTTTGAGGGTTTGAGGCCCAACTGTAGCATGCTAAATGCCGTATAAAATTTCAAAGCTTAAAAAAAATTGCAAAAATTGCAGTAGTACAATGCCAGGCAAATTTGCCCAATTTAGATGGACGTGTGGGACTGCAGTATCAATATAGCAATGCTTTTGAAATCCAACCAAGTGTGTCTGTTTGCTTTTGATGCACATCTGCTGAAGTAAAAATGTATAATATTTCCCTGCTCCAAACAATTTGCAGGGTTAACAGGAGAAAGAATATTATTAGCCCTGAAAAGAGGTTTTTTGTATTAGCTGCGTGCTGCAACATAAAGGACTGGCAATTCACCTTGTCCTGTCCTATACAATCCCTTCAGCACAATATCTTTCTAAATGCTGTGAACAGCAGTATTAATATGTATTGTAATTAACTCTAAGAAGGGCTGTTGTACTTAACAGAAATATAAAAGTGGTTGAATCCCTGATTAATACACAGGTACTGTTCTGTCCCTCTCTCATCAGCACCTATGCTTACTCTGCCGGTGTCCAGGGTACAGTGTGCAAAGCATGGCATCACGGCTCTTACTCAATCATGGTGATGCTATGCGGCCAGCCAATTTCAGTAATACCATATCAAAGATGGCTCTGGCGTTAGTGACTCTCAGGCAATCCTCATATGTTCATTGTCTCAAAAGCGCCAAACATGCGGTGTGGGAACTCGAGCTCCTGCTCGAACATTCAAAAAATACTCCCCAAGTAACAAGCATCCCAAACACACTGGTGCTCTAGCAATTAAGGAGTATTGACAAGCACGCTCGCTCATCACTAAAACACCCCTTTGTTGCAATTAATATTAACCCCTTTCTGACATCAGACATACTATCCCGTCCATGGTACCCGGCCCCTATGACCGGGGACGGGATAGTACATCTCAGCGATCAGCGGCGCTCCTGGTGGGGGGCGCCGCTGATCGCGGTCGGGTGTCAGCTGATTATCACAGCTGACACTTGGCACTATGTGTCAGGGGTGGTCACAGACCGCCCCCAGCACATTAACCCCTGGCACACTGCGATCAAACATGATCGCAGTGTAGCGGGGGATTAGGGAAGCATCGACAGGTAGGGGACTGCCCTGAGCCCCCCGGAGCAGCGTGATGTGCTGCACTGCTCTGGGGGCCTCCTTTCCTGCAGGCCCCCGGAATCCAATATGACCATGGGGGGCCTTCGGGGGCCTGCAGGGAGGTGGCTTCCTGAGTGCCTGCAGAGAGCAGGTAGTGAGGAAACCTCTGCAGCGCCTGTCAGATCAGCGATCTGACAAATTACAGTGATGTCCCCCCCCTGGGAAAATGTAATAAAGTTAAAAAAAGTGTAAAAATAATTCATAAAAAATCGCTAAATAAATAATAATAAAAAAAATATTCCCTATTAAATTCATTTTTTGGAAATAAAAAAACAACAATAAAAGTACACATATTTAGTATCGCCGTGTCCGTAACAATGCGCCCTATAAAACTGTCCCACTAGTTAATCCCTCAAAAGATAAAAATAAAGAACGAAGCAAAAAACAATGCTTTATCATCATACCGCCAAACAAAAAGTGCAATAACGAGTGATTAAAAAGACAGATATAAATAACCATGGTACCGCTGAAAACGTGATCTTGTCCCGCAAAAAACAAGCTGCCAAACAGAATCAGTGAAAAATTAAAAAAGTTATAGCTCACAGAATAAAGCGATGCAAAAGTAATTATTTTTTATATAAAATTGCTTTCATTGCATAAAAGCGCGAAAACATAAAAAAAGACATAAATGAGGTATCGCTGTAATCGTACTGACCCGAAGAATAAAACCGCTTTATCAATTTTACCACATGCAGAACTATGTAAACGCACCCCCCAAAAGAAATTCATGAAATGCTGGTTTTTGTTCATTCTGCGTCGCAAAAATCAGAATAAAAAGTGATCAAAAAAGTCACATGCCCGAAAATGGTACCAATAAAAACGTCAGCTCGTCCCGCAAAAAATAAGACCTGACATGACTCAGTGGGTCAAAATAAGGAAAAATTATAGCTCTCAAAATGTGGTGATGCAAAAACTATTTTTACAATAAAAAGCATCTTTTAGCATGTGACAGCTGCCAAACATAAAAACTCGCTATGAATAGTAAATCAAACCCCCCTTTATCACCCCCTTAGTTAGGGAAAAATAATAAAATTTAAAAAAATGTATTTATTTCCATTTTCCCCTTAGGGTTAGGGCTGAGATTAGGGTTAGGGGTGTGTTGGGGTTAGGTTTGAAGTTAGAATTGGGGCGTTTCCACTGTTTAGGCACATCAGTTGCTCTCCAAATGCAACATGACACCCGCAGACCATTCCATCAAAGTCTGCATTCCAAAACGTCACTACTTCCCTTCCAAGCCCCGACGTGTGCCCATACAGTAGTTTTCTCCTACATATGGGGTATCAGCGTACTCAGGACAAATTGGACACCAACTTTTGGGGTCCAATTTCTCCTTTTACCCTTGGGAAAATAAAAAAATTGGGGCCTAAAAGATCATGTTTGTGGAAAAAATGATTTTTTTTTATTTTCAAGCCTGTGCGTTATAAACTTCTGTGGGTTCAAAGTTCTCACCACACATCTAGATAAGTTCCATGGGGGGGTCTAGTTTCCAAAATGGTGTCATTTGTGGGGGTTTCAACTGTTTTGGCACATCAGGGGCTTTCCAAACGCGACATGGCGTCCAATCTCAATTCCAGCCCAAAAAAGTCAAATGGCGCTGCTTTCCTTCCGAGCTCTGCCATGCGCCCAAATAGTCCTTTTCCCCCACATATGGGGTATCAGCATTACTCAGGACAAATTGCACAATAACTTTTGGGGTCCTGTTACCCTTGGGAAATTAGAAATTGAGGGTGAAAAGATTATTTTTGTGGAAACAATATGATTTTTTAATTGTACGGCTGTACGTTATAAACTTCTGTGAAGCCCTTGGGGGTTCAAAGTTCTCACCACGTATCTAGATAAGTTCCTTGGGGGGTCTAGTTTTCCAAATGGGGTCACTTGTGGGGGGTTTCCACTGTTTAGGCACATCAGTGGCTCTCCAAACGTGACATGGCGTTCAATCTGAATTCCAGCCAATTTTGCAGTGAAAAAGTGAAACGGCGCTCGCTCCCTTCCAAGCTCTGCCATGCGCCGAAACAGTGTTTTCACCCCACATATCATGTATCAGCGTACTCAGGACAAATTGAACAATAACTTTTGCAGTCCAATTTCTCCTGTTACCCTTGGTAAAATAAAAAAAATTGGACCTGAAGTAATTTTTTTGTGAAAAAAACTTAAATGTTCATTTTTTTTAAACATTCAAAAAATTCCTGTGAACCACCTGAAGGGTTAATAAACTTCTTGAATGTGGTTTTGAGCACCTTGAGGGATGCAGTTTTTAGAATGGTGTCGCTTTTGGGCATTTTCTATGATATAGACACCTCAAAGTGACTTCAAATGTGATGTGGTCCCTAAAAATAAAATGGTGTTGTAAAAATGAGAAATCGCTGGTCAACTTCTAACCCTTATAGCTTCCTAACAAAAAAAATTTGGTTCCCAAATTGTGCTGATGTAAACATGTGGGAAATGTTACGTATTGAGTTTTTTGTGTGCCATATCTCTGTGATTCAAGGGCATAAAAATTCAAAGTTGGAAAATTGTGAAATTTTCGACAAATTTCCATTTTTTTCACAAATAAACGCAAGTTATATCAATGAAATTTTACCACTATCATGAAGTACAATAAGTCATGAGAAAACAATTTTTAGGGTCCATGGAAGCGTTCCAGAGTTATTACCTCATAAAGGGACAGTGGTCAGAATTGTAAAAATTGGCCGGGTCAGTAACGTGCAAATCACCCTCGGGGGTAAAGGGGTTAAATGTTTCTCAGCTTGCTCTAGAGGTGGCTGCTACAATTGTATCACTTCAGTATATGAGAATACATGATATTTGCATTAAGAAATAAAGCTACAGTGCTGTCAGTACTAAAGATGAGCAAACATTTCAAGGTTCGGTTCGGATCAGCAAACATCCTGAAATTTTCTGAACATGTTCACTGAAAGGTTCGATGAACATACCCGAACCCCATTGACTTCAATGGGAGGCAAAACCAGATGCATAGACAACACCTTCAGGTGGGCAAAAAAGCTGCTAAAATAGCTAAAATTAGGGGCAGACACCAGGAAAACTGACATCAATTTACCCATGAATTTTGGTATAAATAAATAATTAAAAAAAAAAAAATTATATTTTTCATAACCAGCCAGGAAAAATGACAGCTGTGAACTGTTAGGCCGGGGTTCACACTAGAGAGGAATATGGATGAGTGAGAGGCGTTAAAAGCACGCATTACACACGGACAAATGATTCTCTATGGGGCAGCCCCAAACAGCCGTATAATTCTCGCCCGTATTCTATGGTCCATGCCAATCGCAGCATGCTGCGATTGTCAGCGCACTACGCCCATAGTATGCCAATGCAAGTCTATGGGTGCGCAAAAAATACGGATTACACACGGACCACACTTGCGACTTGTGAGAAATACGCAGGTCTTTTGGCTGGTGACAGGAAATGGGCCAATCCATCATCAGGAATCTTAGACATGCAAATGAACTCAAAAAGCGCTCCAGACATCCAGGAAGTACGCCTCCATGGAGTACATCAGCGTCATGGCGCCATATTTCCTCAATGTGGAGATGCTTATTGTCTTAGTGCAGGAGCGGCCAGAAATCTGGGACCAACGTGATGCCCATTATGCCAACCAGGCAAGAAAGGAGGCATCATGGAGGCGCATATGTCGCCAGATGTTCTACGATTTTGGTGATCGGCCACGTGAGGAGCTGCAGCAACTGAGTAAGTACAACCCAAAAACTGTGTAAAATTACCTCACATCAAAAAATGCATATAGAATCAGCCCCCCCTTCCTGTGCTTCTACTTTTTTACTCATGAGGAGGGTAGATTTTGATGTGACCCATGGTTTTACACTGCCATAATTTGGCCCAGGCCACAAGCTCCTCATCCTCCTAGCCTACCAAGTTAGTAAGTGTAGTTACTTGATACACTGGGTCACAGTAGTTCATGCATCTGGCCTGGATGACCCAATTATATATGCCACCCTGGGTAGAAAGCACACCCCAGGAGGCCACATGCCTAGGCTACTGGTAGCAAATGTGACATATCAAATATGTGAAATTGAGAATATTTCCTGTCACATTGCAGTGGAAGATGTGATGAGACGGTGGCGCAGCATCTGCGACCAATACAGGCGGGAACGTCAGCAGCGGTCCAGGAGTGGTGATGTTGGCCACCTAAAGAGGAAATACTTTTATTATGACCACCTCTCCTTCCTCGCCCCTATTCTGGATCTGTGACCATAAGTAGATACCTCACACCACATTACACAGATACTTTACAGGGCCAAAAACATTGATTTATTTTTGGATCTGTTCTATTTCATAACAGAACTCAGTCCAACCTTACGGAGAGAGGAACTGGCTCAGATACAGAGCCCATCATTGATCCTGTAGGGGATGAGGTGGCTGGCCCATCTTCTCCCCCTACAAGAAGCATGGGTGAAGAATCCTCACAGGAAAACCCAGTGCCTGTGCCACAAACCCCACAACCAGGACCGTCTGCTGCTGCACCATCAGCCATACTGGAGGAGCAGGGCAACATGAGCAGCAGCCCAACTGCCCAGATCCGGGCCTCACCACAGCCTGCTGGACCATCCCGGCGAGGAAGAAGAAGGCGCCAGATCCCTGCCCAGGATACACGTAGAAATGTGGACACTGGGGTCCTCAACTGTTTGGCTAGAGTCAATACTGATGATGGCGAGGAGGCATACTCGCGCATCCTGGCCCTTTACCTTCGTGCCCTTTCCCATGAGGTGAGGCTCCGTATTCGAGGATGTTTTCAGATCCTGCTTGATGCTTGCACACACCCCAATACCCCATATTTTTATTTTGAATATCTGGAGAGGTGGCAGCTTTCACCCAGAAATCTAATGCACCTTAGACACCCCACACACATGCTTGCTCAATCAGGCTCTGAGGATCCTCAAATACGTGGGCCTACACCTCACCCCCTTCCTCCCCCAACCCAACCTTCCCAACAGCAGCCACATATGTCTGGCTCTAGCCAACCTCACCAATATGGCCACTTGTTCCCACCCAGTGTTGGAGGCTGGTCCCAACCTGGTTGGGGGCGACATGGATATATTGGTGGGTATGAGACACGGGCCTACCAGACCCAACAAGATGCCCCTCTTCAGTATCACTCTGGCCAGTACCCACAACAATCCCAGGAGGCAGTACATTACCCACATCATGGGCAACAGTATGCCCCCATACAGGGTGATGTTGGGCAAAGTAGCCAGCAGCAACCACAGGCTGGTCTTCCGCCTTCTCCTTCCCCAACTTTCCACAATTTATAATGTAGCCATTTTGGTATTGCATAATGTTTATTTTTTTTTTGTCTCTGTGTGTGAAAATGTTATTTTGAGCAAATGTTGACATCTGCAAAAAGGCCAATTTGGCCCATTGCCACAGTTCTCATATGGCAATAATATGTTTTGCTTTAAAACCCCCCCAAAAAAAGGCAAAAGTAAACATTTGTCTATTACATTTAACGTCTCTGTAATAGCCAACAAACCCAATACATATAATTAAGGCAAAAACTCGGAATACAAGTCATACACCAAAAGACATGAGTCTAAATTGCCAAATGTACAAATTTTATTAAACACAATGACATAATATACATCACTCAATAAAGAACATGAATAAAATAGGAATACTGCTATCCAAATAGGGAGCCTATATTGCACAATTGCCCAAAACAATATGTACTAATAAGTGCATGAAGACTTCATACATATGTAGAACAGAGGTTACAACCATGAAAAATGCATCTAAGCTAGAAAGAACCTTCCACAGTGGAAACAGGCATAACCAATCAACAGGTTCATATGAATTCTAGGTATACATATTGTACAACTCAGCTATCACTAAGTACTTCAACCATCTAGGATTACAGTATGAACCCTACCAAGGTTAAGTAGATAAAGGTGATTATATCGAGGCACTTACATAATTAAAGTGTGTGGCACTGGCTTCCCTATCGCCTCAACGCGCGTTTCGCTTCTTCGTCAGGAGGCCTGTCTTATGGGCTTATAGAATGGGCATTATATACTGTGGACAGCCAATCATATAAGAACAACCGTCCGCATCACTAAGTCGCGCCGAAGCGCATCCCAAATGCGTGTCACCACTTCCTGCCCTACGGCGCATGTGCCGCTGACGTCACCTTCCTGGAACAAAAGGACTACCGGTTTGCAGACGTGGAATAGGAGCGGCGACGCGTCGCTATAGCGACCGCGCAAGCGCACTCCTCTCCTAATGTCTGCTTGCCGGACAGTCGGAGCTGACGAAGCCGGACATGCGCACTGGGCAATAGTGGTTTATCCAAGGAACTAGATAAATTAGGCTATATGTGAAAAGTGAAGTGACCTAATATATGACTATAATAATTATAATAATTACAACCAAAGCGTGTATAGCCAATAATGTGAAACTAACAAAATAATATTATAATTATAAATATTATTAATAATATTAACAATAACATTTCATGTAAATACATTATAAAGTGAAAAACACTAGAAAAGTGCAGACATTTATACAAATAATGCACGTGAGAGAACATTGACGTCCTACTAAATATACAAATTTTATTCTTGTTTTTCCGTGCACTTCATGAAGTCCCTTGTAATACAATCCATGTTGTTTGTGTCACAGATTCATAAGGGATGACTCAGTGAAAATATCCGTCCATATATATTAGAACCTAGATAGCAAGATGGCAGGACAAGAAAAATTAAAATCAAATGAAATAAAGTAAACAACCCTCTAAAACCCAATAAAAAACCCAAAATATTACATTAAAGAAATGAACTAAACCCAAAACTCTCATTTAACCCAAAGGGGGTAATGGAGTGCAATCTGTATATCCACCTACTTTCCACCTGGGATAAACTTTTAAACAAATCACCCCCCCTAGGACCAAGGGTCACCTGATCAATCGCTTTGACCACAAGCTTACTTGAATCCGAATTATGATGATCTTTAAAATGTTTCGCAAGAGTCTTCAACGTTTCTGTAGGATCCGAGTTCTTTGCCTTTTCAATATCACGTACATGTTCCCGTACACGAATTTTTAGTTCTCGAGTAGTCATACCTACATAAATTAATCCACAAGGACATTGAGCGTGATATATAACCCCTGTGGATGAACAAGTGAGGCGATGCAAAATTTTAAAAATACGGGACCCATCAAAATTAGAGAAATCTTTGCATTTCACCAAATTTCTGCAAGCTTTACAAAGCCCACATGGAAAAAAGCCTTTGATATACTGGCTAGCCGAATTAGTTCTGGAACGTTCATAATGACTTCTCACAAGCAAGTCACGCAGATTTTTAGATCTTTTGGCAGTAATTAAGGGGAACGGGGAAATAAAATTTTTAATAATGGGATCCATCTTGAGAACATCCCAATGTTTCTGAACGATCCCTTTCAGATCATCCCATTGATTGTTGAATGGAGTAATCAATCTAATAGGAGGATTAGCATTTTTGTCCTTACTAGGGGACTTAAATAACAATTCATCCCTTGTTATATCACTTGCTCTCTGGTAACCCCGCCGAATGGTTCTATGGCTATATCCTCGTTCACGAAATCTAGAATATAGATCCCTAGCCTGATGTTCGAATGTTTCTTTGGTAGAGCAAATTCTTTTAATTCTGAGATGCTGGCCGATCGGGATACTGCTGATGGTAGATCGCAGATGTGAAGAGTCCGCATGCAACAGGGCATTAGTAGACGTGGGTTTGCGATACACATCAGTGAACAAAAGACCATCATCCTTACATTGAATGTCCACATCCAAAAAATTGACCCTACGACCATAGGTGTGGGTCAACTTGATATTTAGACAGTTATTGTTGAGTTCAACCATCAAAGCATCCAACTGTTCTACCGAGCCTTCCCAGATGAACCAGATGTCATCGATATAACAAATCCATTTGTGGATTCTCTCCATCTGGCTCACCGGGTTGCTCTGAAATATATCTCGTTCCCAAGCCCCAAGGAACAGGTTGGCATACGAGGGGGCACAACATGCCCCCATGGCAGTACCTTGGAGCTGAAGGAACACCTGGTCATTAAGAGTAAAACATTTGTGCTTTAATATGAATTCAAGAAGAAGAATTATGGTCTCAATCAAAGGTTTCTCAAGATTACTAGAATTTAAATACCATGACACCGCACGCAAACCATCCTCATGTCTTATGGAAGTGTACAGGCTCTCCACATCCGCAGTCACCATCAGCATATTATCCTGTAACATCAACCCATCAAAATGACCAAGGGCAGATGTCGTGTCCTTAATGAAGGAAGGTAACGTGGAAACTAGTGGTTTTAAATAATGGTCAATAAATTGACATACCATCTCACAAAGACCTCCATTACCGGAGACTATGGGTCTCCCTGGTGGGTCAATCGGATTTTTATGCAGTTTTGGAATTAAATAGAACGTTGGAAGTCGTGGTTTAATTCCAATAATTGTGTCCTTCATTTTTTTAGAAATGATATTCCTATCAAATGCCTTGACAACAATTTCACTTAATTTTTCTTGAAAGGACACCAACGGATTGTGCGTCAATTTCTTATAGCAGTTTTTGTCCTAAAGCAACCTCATAGCTTGTTTCTCATAGAGTATTTTCGGCCAAATAACTAAGTTCCCACCTTTATCGGCAGGTTTGAATGTAACATCGGACCAAGATTTCAACTCCCTTATAGCAGTCTCAATGGACAATCTATTCTTATTTTTAAATGGAGTAATTCTTAACTTCTCAATATCAGTGGAAACCAGTTTTACAAAAATGTCAACTGCCGGACAAATGTTAAGACTGGGAAATTTTCTTGATTTGTTAAAGAGATAATGTGGAAAATCACTAACCTCAAAGATATCACTCTCATCCCCCAGGGATTCCAAAATAGCCAGGGCTTCTCTCTCTTCCCTAGTATCAAATCCCATATTCATATTAGATTTTTCGTGAAATCGTTTAAGGATCAATTTTCGGGCGAATAAATGAACATCCTTTATTGCCGTGAATGAGTCTAAAGGAGTACCAGGAGAAAATGTTAGACCCTTCTCAAGTAAATTAATCTGAACATCAGTAAGACAATGTTCCGATAGATTCACTACCTTGGGATGATCATTACGTCGGAAGTCATCATGTTTAGCTTTGTAGTCACGAAATTTCCTTTTTCCACCAAATCTTGTTCTAACCCTTGAATAACTGCCAGATTCTGGTACAGAATTAGAAGATAGACTACTTGCATTTGAGGACAGAGAGATATTAGATGAACTCCTAATCAAAGGCTTATCCAATTTGCTGGTTTTAGACTGCCACCGATACACCTTCTTGGTTTCATAATCGCAAACATCTCTCTGATATTTCTTGGTTTTAATTGAAGTAATATCCTGTTCCCATTTACTCAGATCATGATCAAGGTCCTTGTAGAAAGAACTCAGCTCCTCACTTTGGAATTTCTGACTCATCGAATTCTGGGACTGTTCAATCTGTAAATCAGTCTCAGCAAGTAATTTAACATTCTTTTCGTTAATAATTTGCATGAAAGACAAAGAACAATTAGTTGCGCATTCTTCCCATTTTTTGAGAAGCAATTCATCATCCAATTCAAAAGACGGAAATAACTGAACACGTAAGCCCCTTGGGATTATTTTCAATCTTAAATAATTGTCCAATTAAATTTTAGTCCACCATAATCGTGTCTTTTTGTGAACAAGATTTCTATGGTTCCGGGTCAGTTCCTTAAAATCAGAATGGGTATCGTTAAAATTGGATGCAGTTCCTGGAACAAATATATTGGAAGCTTTTTGTAACCAGGTCAATTCCCTGGCTTTAAGGTCCATCGTGACCAAATTTGGGTAAAAACTGTCAAAAAACAGAAACAACAATAATAGCCAACAAACCCAATACATATAATTAAGGCAAAAACTCGGAATACAAGTCATACACCAAAAGACATGAGTCTAAATTGCCAAATGTACAAATTTTATTAAACACAATGACATAATATACATCACTCAATAAAGAACATGAATAAAATAGGAATACTGCTATCCAAATAGGGAGCCTATATTGCACAATTGCCCAAAACAATATGTACTAATAAGTGCATGGAGACTTCATACATATGTAGAACAGAGGTTACAACCATGAAAAATGCATCTAAGCTAGAAAGAACCTTCCACAGTGGAAACAGGCATAACCAATCAACAGGTTCATATGAATTCTAGGTATACATATTGTACAACTCAGCTATCACTAAGTACTTCAACCATCTAGGATTACAGTATGAACCCTACCAAGGTTAAGTAGATAAAGGTGATTATATCGAGGCACTTACATAATTAAAGTGTGTGGCACTGGCTTCCCTATCGCCCCAACGTGCGTTTCGTTTCTTCGTCAAGAAGCATGGGTGAAGAATCCTCACAGGAAAACCCAGTGCCTGTGCCACAAACCCCACAACCAGGACCGTCTGTTGCTGCACCATCAGCCATACTGGAGGAGCAGGGCAACATGAGCAGCAGCCCAACTGCCCAGATCCAGGCCTCATCACAGCCTGCTGGACCATCCCGGCAAGGAAGAAGAAGGCGCCAGATCCCTGCCCAGGATACACGTAGAAATGTGGACACTGGGGTCCTCAACTGTTTGGCTAGAGTCAATACTGATGATGGCGAGGAGGCATACTCGCGCAGCCTGGCCCTTTACCTTTGTGCCCTTTCCCGTGAGGTGAGGCTCCGTATTCGAGGATGTTTTCAGATCCTGCTTGATGCTTGCACACACCCCAATACCCCATATTTTTATTTTGAATATCTGGAGAGGTGGCAGCTTTCACCCAGAAATCTAATGCGCCTTAGACACCCCACACACATCCTTGCTCAAGCAGGCTCTGAGGATCCTCAAATACGTGGGCCTACACCTCACCTCCTTCCTCCCCCTACCCAACCTTCCCAACAGCAGCCACATATGTCTGGCTCTAGCCAACCTCACCAATATGGCCACTTGTTCCCACCCAGTGTTGGAGGCTGGTCCCAACCTGGTTGGGGGCGACATGGATATATTGGTGGGTATGAGACACGGGCCTACCAGACCCAACAAGATGCCCCTCTTCAGTATCACTCTGGCCAGTACCCACAACAATCCCAGGAGGCAGTACATTACCCACATCATGGGCAACAGTATGCCCCCACACAGGGTGATGTTGGGCAAAGTAGCCAGCAGCAACCACAGGCTGGTCTTCCGCCTTCTCCTTCCCCAACTTTCCACAATTTATAATGTAGCCATTTTGGTATTGCATAATGTTTATTTTTTTTTGTCTCTGTGTGTGAAAATGTTATTTTGAGCAAATGTTGACATCTGCAAAAAGGCCAATTTGGCCCATTGCCACAGTTCTCATATGGCAATAATATGTTTTGCTTTAAAACCCCCCCAAAAAAGGCAAAAGTAAACATTTGTCTATTACATTTAACGTCTCTGTGTCAATTATAAAAAACAGTGTCAGCATACTAACATATGCTTACCAATGCAATAAAACACTCAAAGAATCATAAGTGGTAGAAATATATATATTTAGACACACATAAACCAAAAAATTATAACATAGACACAGCATGCTCTTGCCAAGAAGTTTCACCCTCAGGTGACATAAAGTAATTTGTGAAAATATTACGCACTTTGAGACAAGAGAGAGGTCTACGTTGAGGGTTGATAGGTGGTCTCGCCCTACGCACATTGTCCAACCCACGCACAATACCAGCAGAGGAGGAACAATCATGTATCTTGGTGAAGTTATGAAGAACCACACAGGCTTTAATTACTTCATTAACATTTTGTTCACTCAGCTGAATGGCAGACTGGAGTACCCGCCATTTGGCACAAAGAATGCCAAAGGAACACTCCACCAGTCGCCGAGCACGTGATAGGCGCAAGTTAAAAATTCTGCGCCGGTGGTCAAGGTTGCGCCCGGGATATGGCCTCATGACATTGCGCGTTAACTGAAACGCCTCATCTGCCACAAGGACATAAGGGACAGATTCTTGAGTGGAGCCTGGTAGCTGGCGTGGTGGTGGTGGTAGATCCAACTGGTTGGTGCGTAGCCGCCGAGCCATAATGGAAGTATTGAAGACTCTAGAGTCTCCCGTCCTTCCATAGGCCCCAATGTCAACAATTATAAACTTGTATTGAGGGTCGACCAGAGCCAACAATACAACAGAAAAGTATTGTTTATAATTGAAGAATTGGGAGCCAGAGTTCGGCGGCTTACACACCCGGATATGTTTGCCATCAAGGGCCCCAATACAATTAGGAAACTGGTATTCCTCCTCAAAGTCCCTTGATATCCTCAACCAGTCTTCCATCCTGGGCTCGGGCATGATGAGTTGATGTAGTCTTGACCATATTTCACTACATGTCGACCTGACTATGCCAGAAATGGTAGATCTTCCAATCAGAAACTCAAGGTGGAGGGCGGTATAAGACAGGCCAGTGGACAGGAAGCTGAAGAACAACAGAAAAGGGACATTTTAGAATGCACAAATTAAACAAAAAACAGGTACATACATACCAAACTTGTTAGGATTTCAGATCTACTAACACACACATGTTTGGTCGTACAATGACTAAGTGATATTCAGTACATATTACACAAAACATTCTGGTCTGTAAGTTTCAACATATCTGGAATAAGATGAGGGCATTAAAATTAGTCCATGAAGCAATAAATACATACTTTGGGCAACACATCATGAACATAGAGAATGTGGTTGTGTAGTACATGCCGAAATGTGAGTAGAAGTCGCTCCTCTGCAGATATAGCTTTGCGCATCCTTGTGTCCTGAAAGGTTATCCCAGGGCGCACTGTCTCCAAGAGTTAATCAAATGTTGCAAGGCTCATGCGACAGTATTGGTAGAATTTTGCAGGATGCTCCCGCAGAGAAGAATAGAGGTGGTGAAAATGACCTCTTGTGAGTCGTTGCCTCAAAAGTGGATGTACCCACATGCGTCTCCTCCTCCGCGGATCCACTATCACTGGGTATGGTTGGCCAAAGCGGTGTGACAAAAGCCAGTTGAAGAGAACCTGCTCAGTTGTTTTCAAACTCAGACTGCCATGTTGCACATACAACACCAACACACCTAGTGAAGGCATGGTCACAAATGGACAGAATGAAGGCTGCCACCTGTTCCTGAGCTAATAAATAGGGTGCAGGCTAATGATTTAAATAGCAGGCCTCAAAACCGTTAAATGTCCATTTTGAAAAATCTTGCGAGAAAATCTCGCAATACGGATTCCATACGGATTACATTCGGATGCTGACATGCGCAAAATACGTGACCACACCTTGCTTACGGATGACATACGGAGCACAATTTAGGGGACATTCATCCGTATTACGCATGTAAACTACGGACCGTATTTTGTGTCGGTTAGTGTGACCCCGACCTAAGGCTGTGTGCACACACAGCATTTTTTTAGCGGATTTGCCAATAAATCCGCTATAAAAATGCTAAAAATAAGCTTCCCATTCATTTCTATGCATTTTGCATTTTTTGTGCATATTGATGCGTTTTTTACCACGAAAAAAACGCTTTGCGGTAAAAAAACGCAGCATGCTCATTAATTTCGGATTTTTCCGCATTTCTGGCCATTTCTATGGGTCTGGAACCGCGCGGAATAAAACGCATTAAAAACCGGACTCCCTTCCCAGAAACCGCGCGGTTTTCCGCAGAAAAAAAAGTGCGGTTTCTGGGAAGGGAGTCCGGTTTTTAAGCAGAAATTTTCTGCTACGTGTGGACATAGCCTAACCCTCAGATGTCAAAATTTTGAGTTTCCATGCGGTCGCCACACACTTCATATCGCCGCATGCGGACCCATCCACATACAACGCATGTCACTGCGTACCCAATGTTAAAGATAGGTACTCAAGAAAATGCTGGATGCATGCAGCAGTAAGTGGACCGTGGGCGGAACTTCACGGAGGAAGAAAGGAGGAAGTAAGCTGCCATCTGCAGCCCTCCTGAACGCTAGTGAGAAACCAGCTTAAGCAAAGCTGGTTATCAAGAATAGTGGGGTTCTTATGCTTTTTTTAATTACAGTGTTTAATAACTTAACACCCCCCCCATTTTTGACAACCAGCCAAGCTGAAATTGACAGATGGTGGTTGTTTTTCCCAGGATGGTAAGGGGCCATAAATATTTCCCCCACAGCCTGAAAATATCAGCCCACATCTGCCCTAGAAAAGGCGCATTTATTAGATGCCCCAATTCTGGAGCTTTGCCTGGTTCTTCCCACTTGTCCTGTGGCAGTAGCAAGTGTGATTCATCTTTGAGGTTGATGTCACCTTTGTATTTTCTGGTGTGGCTGTGTCTTTATTTACAATATAACTGTAGAATTATTAATAGATGGACGTCTTGTAGACGCCTCTCCATTACTAACTCGTGAGCTTCATGTCACCGGATTATACAAAGATGACACCAACCCCACAAATATGAACCCCATTTGCCACCATCACATGGCAATTGGGGTGGCTTTGGGCTGCTATGTTTTGCTGAGAGGACAATAATCATGGCCCCTTACGGGCCAGGGAATATGAGCCCTTAGCTGTCTACAGTGCATTAGATTGGCTGGTTGTTAAAAAGGGGGGGCACCTCACCCTGTTTTTTTTATTATTTACATAAATAATTAAAAAATATGGCATGGGGACCCCTCTATTCTTGATAACCAGCCTTGCTGAAGCTTACAGGGGAACCAAACTTTATTTTTTTTCTATTTATAGCACAACTAGTGACTGATGAATACTTCCATCAGTCACCACTTGCTCTTGCCGTTAAAAGTTGAATACAACTCTCAACATTGACTCCTGCTAGCGCTGATCGCAATGCAAGCAGGGTACCATGATGTGAGCTGCCTTCACTCAGCACATGCCACCGGGGAATGGTGTGCACAGTACTGCTGATTCTCAAGCACCGGGAAATGTCACACTGTTGACACAGGGATATCATCCATGTGCAATCGGTGTGCACATTTGTAGGATGTTTTGTGGCCCATGCTGCTACCTGAAACACTGACGTCTGAAAGATCCCTTAGTGAACTCGGTCATTTACCGAACTTTGGCCGACTTTTGCAGATTTTTAGGAAAAATGCTCAGGAATTCGAACACAAATCCAAATGAGATACATTCGTGCTGAATTTGAGATTGGCGAAAGATTATCAAACAAAGTCATATATTTCTAGTAAATACTCAAATTATATATTAAAAGGAAAATCGGCACAGAATTTTGTATCTTAACCCCTTCACCCCCAAGGGTGGTTTGCACGTTCATGACCGGGCCAATTTTTACAATTCTGACCACTGTACATTTATGAGGTCATAACTCTGGAACGTTTCCATGGATCCCGGTAATTCTGACATTGTTTTCTCGTGACATATTGTACTTCATGATAGTGGTAAAATTTCATTCAAATAACTTGCGTTTATTTGTGAGAAAAACGGAAATTTGGCGAAAATTTAGAAAATTTTGCAATTTTCCAACTTTGAATTTTTATGCCCTTAAATCACAGAGATACGGCACACAAAAAACTTGATAAATAACATTTCCCACATGTTTACATTACATCAGCACAATTTTGGAACCAAAATTTTTTTTGGTTAGGAAGTTATAAGGGTTAAAAGTTGACCAGTGATTTCTCATTTTTACAACACCATTTTATTTTTAGGACCACATCACATTTGAAGCCACTTTGAGGGGTCTATATGATAGAAAATACCCAAGAGTGACACCATTCCAAAAACTGCACCCCTTAAGGTGCTCAAAACCACGTTCAAGAAGTTTATTAACCCTTTAGGTGCGTCACAGGAATTTTTTTGAATATTTAAAAAAAAATGAACATCTAACTTTTTTTCACAAAAAAATACTTCAGGTTCAATTTTTTTATTTTACCAAGGGTAACAGGAGAAATTGGACTGCAAAAGTTATTGTGCAATTTGTCCTGAGTACGCTGATACCTGATATGTGGGGGGGGACGACTGTTTCGGCGCATGGCAGAGTTCAGAATGGAAGGAGCGCCGTTTGACTTTTTCAATGCAAAATTGGCTGGAATTCAGATCGGATGCCATGTCACGTTTGGAGAGTCCCTGATGTACCTAAACAGTGGAAACCCCCTACAAGTGACCCCATTTTGGAAACTAGACCCCCCAAGAAACTTATCTAGATATGTGGTGAGAACTTTGAACCCACAAGGGCTTTACAGAAGTTTATAACGTACAGCGGTACAATTAAAAAATCATATTTTTTCCACAAAAATGATCTTTTCACCCCCAACTGTAATTTTTCCAAGGGTAACGGGACCACAAAAGTTATTGTGCAATTTGTCCTGAGTACGCTGATACCCCACATGTGGGGGTAAACCACTATTTGGGCGCATGGCAGAGCTCGGAAGGGAAGCAGCGCCATTTGACGTTTTTGGCTGGAATTGAGATCGGACACCATGTCGCGATTGGAAAACCCCTGATGTACCAAAACAGTGTAAACCCCCCACAAATGACACCATTTTGGAAACTAGACCCCCTAAGGAACTTATCTAGATGTGTGGTGAGAACTTTGAACCCCCAAGGGCTTCACAGAAGTTTATAACATAATGCCGTACAATTAAAAAATCATATTTTTTCCACAAAAATGATCTTTTCACCCTCAATTCTTATTTTTCCAAGGGTAACAGGACCCTAAAAGTTATTGTCAATTTGTCCTGAGTACGCTGATACCTCACATGTGGGGGTAAACCACTATTTGGGCGCATGGCAGAGCTTGGAAGGGAAGCAGCGCCATTTGACGTTTTTGGCTGGAATTGAGATCGGACACCATGTCGCGATTGGAAAACCCCTGATGTACCAAAACAGTGGAAACCCCCACAAATGACACCATTTTGGAAACTAGACCCCCGAAGGAACTTATCTAGATGTGTGGTGAGCACTTTGAACCCCCCAGTGCTTCACAGAAGTTTATAACGCCTGGGCGTGAAAATAAAAAATTCGTATTTTTTCCACAAACATGATCTTTTAGTCACCATTTTTTTATTTTCCCAAGGGTACCAGGAGAAATTGGACACCAAAAGTTGTTGTCCAATTTGTCCTGAGTATGCTGATACCCCATATGTGGGAGAAAACTACTGTATGGGCACACGACGGGGCTCGGAAGGGAAGTAGTGACGTTTTGGAATGCAGACTTTGATGGAATGGTCTGCGGGTGTCATGTTGCCTTTGGAGAGCCCCTAATGTACCTAAACAGTGGAAACCACCCACAAATGGCCCCATTTTGAAAACTAGACCCCCTAAGGAACTTATCTAGATGTGAGGTGAGCACTTTGAACCCCCAAGGGCTTCACAGAAGTTTATAATGCCCGGGCATGAAAATAAAAAAATCGTATTTTTTCCACAAACATGATCAATTAGTCCCCAATTTTTTTATTTTCCCAAGGGTAACAGGAGACATTGAACCCCAAAAGTTGTTGTCCAATTTGTCCTGAGTACGCTGACGCCCCATATGTGGGAAAAAACTACTGTATGGACACACGTCGGGGCTCGGAAGGGAAGTAGTGACGTTTTGGAATGCAGATTTTGAGGGAATGTTCTGCGGGTGTCATGTTGCCTTTGGAGAGCCCCTAATGTACCTAAACAGTGGAAACCCCCCAAAAATCACCCCATTTTGGAAATGAGACCCCCTAAGGAACTTATATAGATGTGTGGTGAGCACTTTGAACCCCCAAGGGCTTCACAGAAGTTTATAATGCCCGGGCATGAAAATAAAAAAATCGTATTTTTTCCACAAACATGATCAATTAGTCCCCAATTTTTTCATTTTCCCAAGGGTAACAGGAGAAATTGGACCCCAAAAGTTGTTGTCCAATTTGTCATGAGTACGCTGACACCCCATATGTGGGAGAAAACTACTGTATGGACACACGTCGGGGCTCGGAAGGGAAGCAGTGATGTTTTGGAATGCAGACTTTGATGGAATGGTCTGCGGGTGTCATGCGCGTTTGGAGAGCCCCTGATGTACCTAAACTATTGAAACTCCCCACAAGTGACTCCATTTTGGACACTAGACCCCCCACGGAACTTATCTAGATGTGTGGTGAGCACTTTGAACCCCCAAGTGCTTCACAGAAGTTTATAACGATCGGACGTGAAAATAAAAAAAATCATTTTTTTCCACAAAAATGATATTTTTGCCCCCAATTTTTTATTTTTCTAAGGGTAACAGGAGAAATTAGACCCCAAAAATTGTTTTGCAATTTGTACTGAGTAGGCTGATACCCTACATGTGGGGGTAAAACACTGTTTTGGCGCATGTCAGAGCTTGGAAGGGAAGGAGCACCATTTGACTTTTTCAACTCAGAATTGGCTGGAATTGAAATCAGACACCATGTTGCATTTGGAGAGCCCCTGATGTGCCCAAACAGTGGAAACCCTCAATTCTAACTCCAACCCAAACCCCAACACACCCCTAACCCTAATCTCAGCCCTAACCCTAACCCTAGCCCTAACCCTAGCCCTAACGCTAGCCCTAAACCTAGCCCTAGCCCTAACCCTACCCTAACCCTAACCCTAGCCCTAACCCTAACCGTAATGGAAAAATGGAAATAAATACTTTTTTTTATTTTATTATTTTTCCCTAACTAAGGGGGTGATAACGGGGGGTTTGATTTCATATTTATGGCGGTTTTTATGTTTGGCAGCTGTCATAGGCTAAAAGACGCTTTTTATTGTAAAAATAGTTTTTGCATCACCACATATTGAGAGCTATAATTTTTCCGTATTTTGACCCACCGAGTCATGCGAGGTCTTATTTTTTGCGGGACGAGTTGACGTTTTTATTGGTACCATTTTCGGGCACGTGACATTTTTTGATCGCTTTTTATTCCGATTTTTGGGACGTGGAAAGAACAAAAACCAGCGTTTCATGAATTTCTTTTGGGGGGTGCGTTTACACCGTTCCGCGTGCGGTAAAATTGATAAAGCAGTTTTATTCTTCGGTTCAGTATGGTTACAGCGATACCTCATTTAGTTCGTTTTTTATGTTTTGTCGGTTTTATGCAATGAAAACTATTTTATATAAAAAATAATTTTTTTTGCATCGCTTTATTCTGCGAGCTATAACTTTTTTATTTTTCGCTGATGATGCTGTGTGGTGGCTCGTTTTTTGCGGGACAAGATGACGTTTTCAGCGGTACCATGGATATTTATATGCGTCTTTTTGATCGCGCGTTATTACACTTTTTGTTTGGCAGTATGATAATAAATCATTATTTTTTGCTTCGTTTTTTATTTTTATTTTTTAAGGGGTTTGCTAAAGGGGTTAACTAATGGGACAGTTTTATAGGACGTGTCGTTACGGACGTGGCGATACCTAATATGTGTACTTTTATTGTTTTTTTTTTTTATTATTTTCAAAAAATGGATTTATTTGGGGGAATATTTTTTTTTTTTTGTAATTTATTTGGCGATTTTTTTAAAATTATTTTAACACTTGTTTTTAATTTTTTTTTTTTACTTTATTAAATAGTCCCAGGCGGGACATCACTGTTCTGTGACAGATCGCTGATCTGTCACATCACAGATCACTGTGACAGATCAGCGATCTGTCACAGGCAGTGCAGAAGGCTTCCTCATGCCTGCGCTTTGCAGGCACTGAGGAAGCCAGCTTCCTGCAGGCCCCCGAAGGCCCCCGTCGCCATCTTGGATTCGGGGGCCTGCAGGAAAGGAGCCCCCTGCAGCAGCGCTGCACATTGCGCTGCCGTGGGGGGCTCAGGGAAGCACGGAGGGAGCCCCCTCCCTGCCGATGCTTCCCTTTAACCACCGGTACACCGCGATCATGTTTGATCGCGGTGTGCAAGGGGTTAAAGTGTCCGGGGCGGTCCGTGACCGCCCCTGACACATTGTGTCGGGTGTCAGCTGTGATAATCAGCTGACACCCGGCCGCAATCAGCGGCGCTCACCACGTGGGCGCCGCTGATCGCGGTAGAAGTACTATCCCCAGGGCCGCCATCAGGGCATGACAGGCCTTACATGTGTATGGGGCCCGGTGATTAGGGGGGCCCGACCACGCTGGAAGCCCGATCCGCGCTGGGGCCCCCCTACATTTTATTCAGGCTTCTGCAGCTTTATTTTAAATTCAGACTCAGCACCTGCCGGGCCCCTCGGGCAGCCCCCCCACACCATGGTCCAGCCAGCGCCGAAATCCCCCCCTGCACAATGGTCCAGCCACAGCTCCGCCCTCACCTGATGTCACACACTGCTCTGCTCCTCCACTTCCTCATTCAGTCAGTGTGCCACGTGGGACTGGGAGAGGGAGGGAGCCTCGCCGCTGGAGCACAGCCAGATAACAAGGTAAGAAGAATTTTTTTTTTTTTTTGAGAGTGGCTATCCAGGAGGTCCGGGGCAGAATGCTGGACGCTGGGGGCAGAATGCTGGGGGCAGAATGCTGGACGCTGGGGGCAGAATGCTGGGGGCAGAATGCTGGACGCTGGGGGCAGAATGCTGGGGGCAGAATGCTGGATGCTGGGGGCAGAATGCTAGGGGCAGAATGCTGGATGCTGGGGGCAGAATGCTGGGGGCAGAATGCTGGACGCTGGGGGCAGAATTCTGGGGGCAGAATGCTGGACGCTGGGGGCAGAATGCTGGGGGCAGAATACTGGTCACTGGGGGCAGAATGCTGGATGATGGGGGCAGAATGCTGGGGGCAGAATGCTGGATGCTGGGGGCCGAATGCTGGGGGCAGAATGCTGGACGCTGAGGGCAGAATGCTGGGGGCAGAATGCTGGATGCTGGGGGCAGAATGCTGGGGGCAGAATGCTGGGGGCAGAATACTGGTCACTGGGGGCAGAATGCTGGATGATGGGGACAGAATGCTGGACACTGGGGGCAGAATGCTGGGGGCAGAATGCTGGATGCTGGGGGCAGAATGCTGGGGGCAGAATGCTGGACGCTGAGGGCAGAATGCTGGGGGCAGAATGCTGGACGCTGGGGGCAGAATGCTGGGGGCAGAATGCTGGGGGCAGAATACTGGTCACTGGGGGCAGAATGCTGGATGATGGGGGCAGAATGCTGGACGCTGGGGGCAGAATGCTGGGGACAGAATGCTGGACACTGGGGGCAGAATGCTGGGCGCTGGGGGCAGAATGCTGGGGGAAGAATGCTGGATGCTGGGGGCAGAATGCTGGGGGCAGAATGCTGGATGCTGGGGGCAGAATGCTGGGGGCAGAATGCTGGGGGCAGAATGCTGGACATGGGGCAGAATGCTGGACGCTGTGGGCAGAATGCTGGATGCTGGGGGCAGAATGCTGGGGGCAGAATGCTGGACATGGGGCAGAATGCTGGGGGCAGAATGCTGGGGGCAGAATGGACATGGGGCAGAATGCTGGACGCTGGGGCAGAATGCTGGACATGGGGCATAATGCTGGACACTGGGGGCAGAATGGACATGGGGCAGAATGCTGGACACTGGGGGCAGAATGCTGGACATGGGGCATAATGCTGGACACTGGGGGCAGAATGGACATGGGGCAGAATGCTGGACACTGGGGCAGAATGCTGGACATGGGGCATAATGCTGGACACTGGGGGCAGAATGGACATGGGGCAGAATGCTGGACGCTGGGGGCAGAATGCTGGATGCTGGGGGCAGAATGCTGGATATGAGGGCAGACTGTGTCAGACGGGGCAGAATGCTGGACATGGGGCAGAAGAATGCTGGACACTGGGGCAGAATTCTGGACATGGGGCAGAATGCTCGAAGCTGGGGCAGAATGCTGGAGACTGAGGCAGAATGCTGGACGCTAGGAGCAGAATGCTGGACATGGGGGCAGGCTGTGAGCTGGGGCAGAATGCTGGACGCTGCGGGCAGAATGCTGGACGCTGGAGGTAGAATGCAAGACACTGGGGCAGAATGCTGGACATGGGGGCAGAATGTGACAGTGAGACACAGGAGGGGCAGAATGTGACAGTGAGACACAGGAGGGGGCAGAATGTGACAGTGAGACACAGGAGGGGGCAGAATGTGAGACACCGGGCATGATTGGAGACAGATGGGGCAGGGTCATGGGGCAGGATGGATACGATTTAGACAGATTGGTCAGGAGGGGAGATCATATGGGGCAGAATCGATACTGATGAGGGTGGGATGGGAGAACATATGGCTGAAGCCAGGAATGAGACACACGGGGGTCAGGATGGGGATATTATTACCATAGGGGCTAATTAAGGGATATTATTACTGCAGTGATGTATTTATTTTATTTTCTTGAGGATACTGTTGTAAATGGGGGGGCGGTCCTGTTACTGTGTACAGTGATACTATGTCGCCTTTTTTTCTTCATGTGGTGTAATGTAGAAGTTGGGAAAAAATAAGTAATGTGTTCTGCAAGTGGAGCTCTAGATAACTGTGTTATTTCCTGCAGAGACAAGTGCTGGCTGGAAGACGTGATGGCGATCTGTGCTGGATGAAAGATGAAAACCAAAGATGAAGGACTTCACCTAGAGACATCACTGGTGAGTTAGTGTGTTACCTGTACACTTACACTATATACAGAGGTCCTGTGTATAATGTCACCGGTGATCACTGTGTTACCTGTACATTATATACAGAGCTCCTGTGTATAATGTCATTGATCACTATATTACCTGTACACAGACACTGCATACTAAGTACAGATCTTGTGTGTATAATGTCTCTTATGGTCATAGTATTATGTTTTTTTTATTAATGTCAGTATTGTAGTATTCAGTCTCCATGTGGTGGTAATATGTGGTCTGGGCGTGGTGCAGTGGTATTTGTCCCTTGCATATTCTATTATTTGGTCACTTTGTGGTGGTAATTTGCGGTCTGTTCATGGTGCAGTGATATTTGTTCCTTGTATGTGATATTATTCGGTCACTATGGTAGTAATATGTGGTCTGGTCATGGTATGGCGGTATTTGTTCCTTGTATGTCTTATTATAGGTCACTATGTGGTGGTAATATGTGGTCTGGACATGGTGTAGCGGTATTTGTTCCTTGTATGTGGTGGTAAGTTGTGGTCTGGACATGGTGCGGTGGTATTTGTTCCTTGTATGTGATATTATTGGTCATTTTAAAAAATTGAAAAATAAATAAAAATATACCTAAATTGTATTGCATATTTTAACAAATATTTAATAGGTTACAGTAGAGTAGGGCCTGGCCAAAAGTGTCTACCCTGTTATGGTGGCGGCTTAAAACAATCTTTTGGCCAAAGCAAAAGCTGCTGGCTATATGTGTGACCTGGTGATGGGAACTGTTAATGTGTGATAGGTGAGAAGTGGAGTTTTTCCAAGAGAGAGCGGTGGGACTGTGGACAGTTCGAGGGGTGGAGGCGGGGCTGGATGGAGCCTGGGCGGAGTCTAAAGGGGGCCCCGAAAATTTTGCCAGTATGGGGCCCCGAAATTCCTAGTGGCAGCCCTGACTATCCCGTCCATGGGCATAGGGGCCCGGGTCCCATGGACGGGATAGTACGTCTGATGTCAGGAAGGGGTTAAGATCAAAACTGTGTGGAAAAGTATACAACCATAATGCTCCATTGTGAATGACACAAAACATTTGGAGTTAACTAGAAATTTATATGCAACTATTATCTAGTGATAAATTGCCAAATGTGGAATAGCTCTTAGGCAAAAAACCCCTCAAAATTCTACTTACTACACCACTTGGCATCAAAATTTCTATTCAGGTCCACTCCATAACAGGTGCCATTATTATATGGTGCTCTATTCTTTCTCCACAGACGTTCCTGTTTTTGAAGAAATACAACTTTTGGTTATTGTCGTTAATTTGATTGCCCCTAATGGGGTTATTCCAATTCAGAAAACTTTTGTCTACCACTTTACTTAATTTAAAAAAGCAAACCAAACTTAACTTAGGCTGCTTTCACATATCAGTTTTTTGACATCAGTCGCAATCTGGCAATTTTTGAAAAAAATGGATCTGGCAAAGGATGCCGCCGGATCCGTTTTTTTTTTTCTCATAGACTTGTATTAGTGACGGATTGCGATGGATGGCCTCATGGTCCGTCGTTCGTTGGATCCGTCAAAAATTTTTTGTCCGGAGGCCTGACACGACGCACGAAGCAACGTTTTTTGTGTCCGTCGAAAAATCGGACAGCGATGGATCCATCGCAGTCCGTCGTTTGCTAGAATGAAAGCCTATGGGCACAGGATCCGTCATCGTCCGTCAAATGACGGATGCCGGTGACGGATCGTTTTTTTATGCTCCTGACAGGTTAAAACACCAAAGAAAGAATAGATACTGTATATACACATAGAATACATATCATATACATACATATATATATATATATATTTACACACACGTCATTGAGACACCCACACACACACACATATACAGTACATACAGTCATGGCCAAAAGTATTGACACCCCTGCAATTCTGTCAGATAATATTCAGTTTCTTCCTGAAAATGATTGCAAACACAAATTCTTTGGTATTATTATCTTCATTTAATTTGTCTTAAATGAAAAAAGCACAAAAGAGAATGAAGCAAAAAGCAAAACATTGATCATTTCACACAAAACTCCAAAAATGGGCCGGACAAAAGTATTGGCACCCTCAGCCTGATACTTGGTTGCACAACCTTTAGCCAAAATAACTGCGACCAACCGCTTCCGGTAACCATCAATGAGTTTCTTACAATGCTCTGCTGGAATTTTAGACCATTCTTCTTTGGCAAACTACTCTAGGCCCCTGATATTTGAAGGGTGCCTTCTCCAAACTGCCATTTTTAGATCTCTCCACAGGTGTTCTATAGGATTCAGGTCTAGACTCATTGCTGGCCACCTTAGAAGTCTCCAGTGCTTTCTCTCAAACCATTTTCTAGTGCTTTTTGAAGGTGTTTTGGGTTATTGTCCTGCTGGAAGACCCATGACCTCTGAGGTAGACCCAGCTTTCTCACACTGGTCCCTAAATTATGCTGCAAAATTTGTTGGTAGTCTTCTGACTTCATAATGCCATGCACACGGTCAAGCAGTCCAGTGCCAGAGGCAGCAAAGCAACCCCAAAACATCAGGGAACCTCCGCCATGTTTGACTGTAGGGACCGTGTACTTTTCTTTGAATGCCTCTTTTTTCTCCTGTAAACTCTATGTTGATGCTTTTGCCCTAAAAGCTCTACTTTTGTCTCATCTGACCAGAGAACATTCTTCCAAAATGTTTTAGGCTTTTTCAGGTAAAGTTTTGGCAAACTCCAGCCTGGCTTTTTTATGTCTCGGGGGAAGAAGTGGAGTCTTCCTGGGTCTCCTACCATACAGTCCCTTTTCATTCAGATGCCGACGTATAGTACGGGTTGACACCATTGTACCCTAGGACTGCAGGGCAGCTTGAACTTGTTTGGATGTTAGTGGAGGTTCTTTATCCAACATCCGCACAATCTTGCGTTGAAATCTCTTGTCAATTTTTCTTTTCTGGCCACATCTAGGGAGGTTAGCCACAGTGCCATGGGCTTTAAACTTCTTGATGACACTGCGCACGGTAGACACAGGAACATTCAGATCTTTGGAGATGGACTTGTAGCCTTGAGATTGCTCATGCTTCCTCACAATTTGGTTTCTCAAGTCCTCAGACAGTTCTTTGGTCTTCTTTCTTTTCTCCGTGCTCAATGTGGTACACACAAGGACACAGGACAGAGGTTGAGTCAACTTTAATCCATGTCAACTGGCTGCATGTGTGATTTAGTTATTGCCAACACCTGTTAGGTGCCACAGGTAAGTTACAGGTGCTGTTAATTACACAAATTAGAGAAGCATCACATGATTTTTCGAACAGTGCCAATACTTTTGTCCACCCTCTTTGTTATGTTTGGTGTGGAATTATATCCAATTTGGCTTTAGGACAATTCTTTTTGTGTTTTTTCATTTAAGACAAATTAAATGAAGATAATAATACCAAAGAATTTGTGTTTGCAATCATTTTCAGGAAGAAACTGAGTATTATCTGACAGAATTGCAGGGGTGTCAATACTTTTGGCCATGACTGTACATACACATATATATATATACACATACATACATACACAGTATGTGTGTGTGTGTATATATATATATATGAATAGAAACTGCGGACGGCACCGCTATTACCATATATCAGCTGATGGTATGTGTCTGGCAGCAGGCTGTCATCCAATGCTCCTGGGTGCTTGACCTCGCAGCGATCAAATCATTGAATCCAAGTATAGGAAAGGTCGCACTCGACAGGATAAAATATAGCTCCTTTATTGACACATATTTACATGTCAGGTCAGAGTGGTGTGGCAAGAGTGTTCACAAGCTGACAGCTTGTGAACACTCTTGCCACACCACTCTGACCTGACATGTAAATATGTGTCAATGAAAGGGGCCTTATCCTCCCTGGGTCCAGTGTTGTGCTATCGGACACAGCGGTGATGTCATGTCGACACTTCTGCAGCTAATCAATGAGCTCAGTGTCTATATCTATATAGATGGCACAAGCCATCAAACCCAGTATTAAGCCACGCTCAGACATACAGTATTTGGTCACTATTTTACATCAACATTTATATGCCAAAATCAGGAGTGGAGCAATCAGAGGAAAAGTAGAATAGAAGCACTTCACCACTTCTGTATTTTTCACCCGCTCCTGGTTTTGCTTTACAAATACTGAAGTAAAATATTGATCAAATGCTGAACATGTGATCGTGGCCTTATCCTCATTTTCACACCTTGTCATTTTTATAAATCAGCTTTTAATCTTAATATAATAACAACAATAATAATAAAGAATCATTTTATTTCTATAATGCCAACATTATCTGTGGCATGCTGCAAATTGCTATTTATACAAATCCTGCATTTTCAATAAAATTAAAAAAAAAAACAGAAATTGGATCAGAACTAGAAACTAAGCGGAGTAGCAAAAGGCCACCGGAGAATAAAGGGTGGTTAACAGCGAGTGATCTACTAGCTAGAAGACTAAATCTACACCAGCAAGCTAGAAAAATACCAGAAATAAAACTAATCTACTTTATTCAAAATTAGATTTAAAAAGGACTTAGTCCATTCATAAAAAATGTACATGTACAAAAAGACAAACACTTACAAGAAAAAACCGCTCTGTCAGATGCGGTAAGACCAAACTTTTAAACACCTTACCGGTATACCCTTAGTGTCGTTATCCAACTATACATAGACACCCCCTCAGAGTATCCGCTTAGTGTAAATTTCTTTTGAGAAATCACACTCTCATGGTGCTAGAAAAATGTCTTTTACAGATCCATTGTTCTTTATGTGCCACTTCTGTGTAACATACATAATCATCACTAACAATGATCCTGGACAAATTTCGTAGTAACAGCCTTATTTCAATGATCACCTAAAAATAAAGAATGGCATAATATACAGTCTGTAATTATGAAACCAGGGTGTGAACCTAGACATTCCTCTTTAGATCATACAGTTCACCACCTTAACAGATTTTTTATGTCATCTAGTATATCATGGAAAGATCTCACCCAAATCTTTACATTCATGGGTTCCTCCATGTGACGCTCCCTTCTCCCTACGCGTTTCACCAACCAGATCATCAGGGGAGTACTGAGTACAGCGTTATGCCTACATGAGAAAAATGCCATCACT
Organism: Dendrobates tinctorius; assembly: GCF_039654945.1. NCBI lineage: Eukaryota > Metazoa > Chordata > Amphibia > Anura > Dendrobatidae > Dendrobates > Dendrobates tinctorius. The sequence continues at coordinate 25,191,744 of NW_027361921.1, forward strand.
GGGCTGTTCATTTACCCGCTTTTTATAGCATGCACTCTTCAGTGTGTTCCCGCCTCATAAAGATGGGCGGGTGTATGCCCGTGACCACTTCCTGTTTCTGTGTCACTATAGTGACAAGCCCGTTACTCATATATTCCTTCACATCACTTACTCACTTCCTCACATAGCATATTAGTAGTATGCGATTACATCGACCTCCATTTAAAACACATGATCGTGCGCACTCTTTTCGGGTTGCATAGTAACGCACTGACGTCATCTTTCTTTAGCGCATGCGCATTCTTCTTTGTCACGTCCAACCCTCTTTCTTACGTCACGGCGCCTATTCACTTCCATCATTATATCAACATCAGGGGAATTACCGCGCCTGCGCACTCCCAACCATAGCCGCTTCTTTGCAGGCTTTAACTTCTTAATGCACGCAAGTCCCTTACCGCACCTGCGCACTCCATAAACAGCCGCTTCTTTGCAAGCTATAATTTATAAATGCACAAAAGTCCCTCCTATCACAGGATTATCTTATGGGAGCACTTATAAATTTATATACCCTTAACATGCACATCTATTAACAGTTCTTTCTCATCTGTCAAATGAATGGGATTAGTATTATTTAACAAAACGAAGATGCATAGGGGCTTTAGTGTTTTTTAGCCGATCAATATCAATCTATACCCACATATAGTTATGATTGATATCTACCGCCATCAGATAATGAATGGCATATAAATACTTCACATTGTAGTCACCAATTATAACTGAAATGCTCACTATCCAATCCTCAAATATACATGTGGGCATAAATCTTACCCTTGTACAGGAATGGGTTTCACAGTCATTTTGGGCATATTTCAATATTTACTATCCAGTTTTGGGACTTTTAGGATACTGAAAATATTAAACTCCATTAAGTAACCCCTAAAAAATCCTCTCAACTATCCCGAGCGATCACTCAAGACAATGTACAGTACTAGACTCAGACTCGATACATCTACCTTCCAGAAGAGACTTCTTATCTTCTCTTTATCCTATTCTATTTTTATTCCTAAGTTTTAACTCCGTGTTTAGACAAACAAAAAAAGGGGGGGAATAACCCATTAGAGAAGTATAACTCCTTTGGATTCCCTCCCGAGTAACCACACTACCCTTTAACCCCTATACAGGGATCTGGTTTTACGTGGGGCACAATGGAGCTTGTCCTCCGGGGCTCACATCTCATTGCATATGGGTCAGTAAATTACAAAAAAGCCGTAAAAGATAGTTGGTCATTCAGGCCTGTTGGTTGGAGTGTTCTCAGCCAGAAAATCCATCTACATTCCCTTTGGAGGATCGCTTTGTCCCAATCTCCCCCTCTATGGGGGTAAGGAACTTTCTCGATCCCAACAAATTGAATTTTGCTATGATCACCCTGATGTATCCTATTGATGTGGTTTGCTATAGCTGTATCTCTTTGGTTCACCACATCACCAACATGTTCGCGTATTCTCTTCCTGAATTCCCTTCTTGTTTTCCCTATATATTCAATCCCACATATGCACGTTGCCTTATAAATCACTCCAGTAGTTCGACAATTTATAAACTGTCTGATGGTATAAACTTTCTTGTTGTTCGTACTCCTAAAGGTTTTCCCTTGTGTTACTGACTGACATGCAATACAGTTACCGCACCTATAGCAACCTTTTACCTCTCCTTCTAGCCAGGTACGTGCTTGAGTCTCTCTAAAGTGACTGTGCATTAGTCTATCTTTTAAAGATTTGTTCTTTTTGTATGTTACTTGTGGTTTAGAACCTAAAATTTTCTCTATATCCATATCCATTTTGAGAATTGGCCAATGTCTTTCTAAAATTTCTTTAAATTTTACTGATCCATTCGAAAACCTAGTAATGAAACGTGTGACCTCTTTATCTTTCCTTTAAATTTATAAGTGCTCCCATAAGATAATCCTGTGATAGGAGGGACTTTTGTGCATTTATAAATTATAGCTTGCAAAGAAGCGGCTGTTTATGGAGTGCGCAGGCGCGGTAAGGGACTTGCGTGCATTAAGAAGTTAAAGCCTGCAAAGAAGCGGCTATGGTTGGGAGTGCGCAGGCGCGGTAATTCCCCTGATGTTGATATAATGATGGAAGTGAATAGGCGCCGTGACGTAAGAAAGAGGGTTGGACGTGACAAAGAAGAATGCGCATGCGCTAAAGAAAGATGACGTCAGTGCGTTACTATGCAACCCGAAAAGAGTGCGCACGATCATGTGTTTTAAATGGAGGTCGATGTAATCGCATACTACTAATATGCTATGTGAGGAAGTGAGTAAGTGATGTGAAGGAATATATGAGTAACGGGCTTGTCACTATAGTGACACAGAAACAGGAAGTGGTCACGGGCATACACCCGCCCATCTTTATGAGGCGGGAACACACTGAAGAGTGCATGCTATAAAAAGCGGGTAAATGAACAGCCCAGTGATGGCATTTTTCTCATGTAGGCATAACGCTGTACTCAGTACTCCCCTGATGATCTGGTTGGTGAAACGCGTAGGGAGAAGGGAGCGTCACATGGAGGAACCCATGAATGTAAAGATTTGGGTGAGATCTTTCCATGATATACTAGATGACATAAAAAATCTGTTAAGGTGGTGAACTGTATGATCTAAAGAGGAATGTCTAGGTTCACACCCTGGTTTCATAATTACAGACTGTATATTATGCCATTCTTTATTTTTAGGTGATCATTGAAATAAGGCTGTTACTACGAAATTTGTCCAGGATCATTGTTAGTGATGATTATGTATGTTACACAGAAGTGGCACATAAAGAACAATGGATCTGTAAAAGACATTTTTCTAGCACCATGAGAGTGTGATTTCTCAAAAGAAATTTACACTAAGCGGATACTCTGAGGGGGTGTCTATGTATAGTTGGATAACGACACTAAGGGTATACCGGTAAGGTGTTTAAAAGTTTGGTCTTACCGCATCTGACAGAGCGGTTTTTTCTTGTAAGTGTTTGTCTTTTTGTACATGTACATTTTTTATGAATGGACTAAGTCCTTTTTAAATCTAATTTTGAATAAAGTAGATTAGTTTTATTTCTGGTATTTTTCTAGCTTGCTGGTGTAGATTTAGTCTTCTAGCTAGTAGATCACTCGCTGTTAACCGTCTTGATACAGGCAATGGCAGGTTTCTTGACTACAGGCATTGATACAAACATATGGATTACAGAGGCCAAAGAGGTATTCTCTGATAAGGTGTTTACACAAAAAAGATATACTCCGACATATAGTGCAGCTTTTAAGGAACTTGATAAAATTTATAGAGATCAGATAGCCTCATGGTGGGAGGTTCAAAGTCTAGAAAATTACATACGATCAGGTATTGTACCTCGTCATCTGAGGATTACCCTCACCCCAGGGTTTAGGTATAGGAGCACGTCCTTACTCACTAAGTGGGAGAAGGAAGCAACAGAGAGTTCGATCAGATTTATGAGACTCCTCTTAGAGGAAGAAAAAAGTAATCTTAATAAACTTACAGAATCCCTGAGAGATCAGATTGAGATCACGAAAAAGTACTCGGGTGAGTCTGATTTTACGGTAAAAGAGGTCAATTTACAGAATACTCTAGAGAAATTTCAGTATCATCTGAAAGAGAAGAAACATAAGCTGTATAATAGGGATCTCCAAGAATTCAGAGATAACAAAGCCTACTCAGTACAAGTGGTCAGAAATAACAGACCAGCAGAAACTGATATATCCTCATCTGAGGCAGAATTTTCTGACACTGAGAGTAGATCTAGGCATTTCAGAGGTAGAGGAAGAGGAGGACAAAGGGGTAAATTTAATAGAGGCTCCCATAAGAGGTCACCGAAGAGGGATTTTTTATTGCATGTCAGTCAGTAACACAAGGGAAAACCTTTAGGAGTACAAACAACAAGAAAGTTTATAGCATCAGACAGTTTATAAATTGTCGAACCACTGGAGTGATTTATAAGGCAACGTGCATATGTGGGATTGAATATATAGGGAAAACAAGAAGGGAATTCAGGAAGAGAATACGCGAACATGTTGGTGATGTGGTGAACCAAAGAGATATAGCTATAGCAAACCACATCAGTAGGATACATCAGGGTGATCATAGCAAAATTCAATTTGTTGGGATCGAGAAAGTTCCTTACCCCCATAGAGGGGGAGATTGGGACAAAGCGATCCTCCAAAGGGAATGTAGATGGATTTTCTGGCTGAGAACACTCCAACCAACAGGCCTGAATGACCAACTATCTTTTACGGCTTTTTTGTAATTTACTGACCCATATGCAATGAGATGTGAGCCCCGGAGGACAAGCTCCATTGTGCCCCACGTAAAACCAGATCCCTGTATAGGGGTTAAAGGGTAGTGTGGTTACTCGGGAGGGAATCCAAAGGAGTTATACTTCTCTAATGGGTTATTCCCCCCCTTTTTTTGTTTGTCTAAACACGGAGTTAAAACTTAGGAATAAAAATAGAATAGGATAAAGAGAAGATAAGAAGTCTCTTCTGGAAGGTAGATGTATCGAGTCTGAGTCTAGTACTGTACATTGTCTTGAGTGATCGCTCGGGATAGTTGAGAGGATTTTTTAGGGGTTACTTAATGGAGTTTAATATTTTCAGTATCCTAAAAGTCCCAAAACTGGATAGTAAATATTGAAATATGCCCAAAATGACTGTGAAACCCATTCCTGTACAAGGGTAAGATTTATGCCCACATGTATATTTGAGGATTGGATAGTGAGCATTTCAGTTATAATTGGTGACTACAATGTGAAGTATTTATATGCCATTCATTATCTGATGGCGGTAGATATCAATCATAACTATATGTGGGTATAGATTGATATTGATCGGCTAAAAAACACTAAAGCCCCTATGCATCTTCGTTTTGTTAAATAATACTAATCCCATTCATTTGACAGATGAGAAAGAACTGTTAATAGATGTGCATGTTAAGGGTATATAAATTTATAAGTGCTCCCATAAGATAATCCTGTGATAGGAGGGACTTTTGTGCATTTATAAATTATAGCTTGCAAAGAAGCGGCTGTTTATGGAGTGCGCAGGCGCGGTAAGGGACTTGCGTGCATTAAGAAGTTAAAGCCTGCAAAGAAGCGGCTATGATTGGGAGTGCGCAGGCGCCGTAATAACCCTGATGTTGATATAATGATGGAAGTGAATAGGCGCCGTGACGTAAGAAAGAGGGTTGGACGTGACAAAGAAGAATGCGCATGCGCTAAAGAAAGATGACGTCAGTGCGTTACTATGCAACCCGAAAAGAGTGCGCACGATCATGTGTTTTAAATGGAGGTCGATGTAATCGCATACTACTAATATGCTATGTGAGGAAGTGAGTAAGTGATGTGAAGGAATATATGAGTAACGGGCTTGTCACTATAGTGACACAGAAACAGGAAGTGGTCACGGGCATACACCCGCCCATCTTTATGAGGCGGGAACACACTGAAGAGTGCATGCTATAAAAAGCGGGTAAATGAACAGCCCAGTGATGGCATTTTTCTCATGTAGGCATAACGCTGTACTCAGTACTCCCCTGATGATCTGGTTGGTGAAACGCGTAGGGAGAAGGGAGCGTCACATGGAGGAACCCATGAATGTAAAGATTTGGGTGAGATCTTTCCATGATATACTAGATGACATAAAAAATCTGTTAAGGTGGTGAACTGTATGATCTAAAGAGGAATGTCTAGGTTCACACCCTGGTTTCATAATTACAGACTGTATATTATGCCATTCTTTATTTTTAGGTGATCATTGAAATAAGGCTGTTACTACGAAATTTGTCCAGGATCATTGTTAGTGATGATTATGTATGTTACACAGAAGTGGCACATAAAGAACAATGGATCTGTAAAAGACATTTTTCTAGCACCATGAGAGTGTGATTTCTCAAAAGAAATTTACACTAAGCGGATACTCTGAGGGGGTGTCTATGTATAGTTGATACAGGAAAGATGTATATCTTTGTACCGTGTTAGCCAGTAGATAGAAAAATATTCAGGATTGAGAGTCCTCAGTAGTTGATACCTTTTAATGGCTAACTGAAAAGATGGTAATACATTGCAAGCTTTCGAGACTACTCAGGTCTCTTCATCAGGCTAGACTAATACAAAATCTGAAGTCACATATTTATGCACAATACAGCCTAGAAAAAATGCAATAGATAAGACAAGTGACGTGAAGCAGAACTATCAATATGGGAGAGGGAGAAACATAAATATAAACATTGGACCAGTTCATAGATAAGGAGTCTGGATGTTTTATGGTCCTCTGATTGGGGTCTAGTACACATAATATGTATTTTAGAAAATCACATATAAAATCAGACTATACATCATACATGTAAACATAATAGACAGAAAAAACAAATAGAGGAGACATGAAGGTAGGTAAGGAATAGGCTAGGGATCAGTATAGAACTTGGGAAAGCTGGGTAAATGAGAATCACAAATGCGTAGCATTTAGGTGACACCAAGAAAGAAACACTGTGGATAGTTGTAAGGTATATGTCAATAGCATTAAGTGCCATTAATTTAAGCGCATGTGTAAAGGGGTGGGTTTAATAATGTTCAGTGCAGTATTTATGTCCTTTCGCTTACTGGTATTGCTACATGTTTTATGTACTTGGAAAAAAATACTCCAAAAAGACATTGTTAACCCATCACCAGTAATATACTTATAGTGGGCCTCAATAGTAATTACAATAGAGACGACTCCTTAGCCGTCACCAAGGCAAAGCAGGAATCACAAGACGCGCGGATGTCACTGGGGGACGGCCGGCGCCTCTTATGTATTGAAACAAAAATATAGTCTCTGACCTACTTATATTTCAGTAGGATTGTCTATTTGGATTTTTTGATTATCATCAGTGCTGACCTGTTCTTCTATTGGCTCTGGGTTACCTAGTTATTAGATTCCTCACTTAAGCACATTTTAAACTTGTCGTGTTCTCTTCTATGTGCCTTCTTTTTGGATAAAATAAAAAACTGACTTTATTTAAATAGCTTTGGACTCCAATGTTTCTCCTGTTTTTCATGTTTTATGCACTACCTAATTTGTTATGGTACTGCTAACCCTTCTGGGTATTACCACTACTGTGTTTTCATGTTCCTGATTGTTTACAGTGTAGTAATGTTTCATGTATAGTATAGGGAAAGCGGAGTACTCTTTAATGGACTCTAGAGGGGGCACTCTAGCATACAGAATACTGTCCACATGGCCTATAGGCCCAGGATGGCTCGGCAGCCACGCAACGTTAAGTAGCTGCAGCCCACATTATCCATGGCCACTGGGCATCATTGCAGTGGGCCAGCACAGGAGTAATATGTGGCGACTCATAGCCTGGGTGAATGCCTTTAGGGCGAGAGTCAGTTGGAGTGAGGAACTGAAGGAAGTTGGAGCTTCTAAGGGAACGGTACAGATGGACTGGATGCATTACCAGAAGCAACCAAACTGGGTGGTTGATGATTTCAAGTCTGGGGTGAAACAGGCAGAAGGGATTGTCATCATGGCGAGGATAGGCTAGGAAGAATCTGGGGAGCAGTCTAAGGTGGTCCGGTCCGGACGTGTGCGGCACAGAAGCGTCAGCGAAGTAGGGAAAGATGAGGAAACAAGTGAAGTTGAATGTGAATTCCATGATGTGCCAACTAGTTGATAAAGTGTGTGTGACTGCTGTGCCCCTGGAAGATGACCAGAAGAAGAAGCAAGTAGTTCCTGTATCTGGAGAAGATTTTGCAGATGAGGTGCAGGTACACTTGAAGTGGAATACAGTTTTCCGTGAGGGAAGGTCGGGACACAGATGCTTCAGTGTCTCTGGCCATGACTACAGTCCTGACCTCCCCTTATGCTTACCCATGGTAGGTCCAGACCACACAGAACTTAGAATAAACTAAAAAGTCACCAAAGTATATTACAAGTTGAACACTCAAAATATAGGAGTCTTTTTGCTGGTTTCTAGGATGGGATGGAATGTGTCATGCTCCAGGACGGGATTTCGCTTTGGTCCGTCCTGGTTAGACCATGGGTTAATTGTGCTGCCTCTCTGACACCTAGGTCCGGTGTCAGTTATACTCCTGCCCTCGGCTGAGTTAAGTGACCTCTTGTATACGTGTGCCTTGTGCCTGATAACTTGTTGCTTGTTTGTTTGTGATCCGATTCTGTCCCTGTTACGAGTTCTGCCTGACCCTCTTGTACTGCACTGTCCTCTCGTGTATGACCCTCTGCTTGTGACTCGACTGCTCGTCCCTTTGGTACTGCACCGCCCTCTTGTGTATGACCTTTGGCTTCGTCTGACCACCCATCTGCTTGTCTCTCCTGTACCTTGTTCGCCTGTATTGTGTATGATCTCTGGTTTGCCTGACTCTGAGTGTTCTTGCATTTCAGTAAGCGGGACGCTAAGCCCCACCCCCTTGTGGTCACGTGACCGTAGGTCTCGTGACTGCTTGCTAATACTTCAGCGTTCAGGTCCTGTGCATCCGTACTTTCCAGCTGTTACTGTTCCCGGGACCCCTACAGCACTGGTGAGTCCCTGCTCAACGGAGGCTGCATGCCGGCGCTGTCAGGAACCTGATATTATAATTGACCCATACCATTTTTTTTTTTCTCTGCTCCCATTCACCTGTGTGTGTGATGGATCCTATGCATGCTCTTTCTGAGCAGGTTAAGCACCTGACGCAGATGTCTCAGAAACTCCTTGGAAAACAACGAGTCCTGGCTCAGTCTCAGCAGCTGATCACCGACACTGCAGGGGGTTTTTTCATCGGGGGCTCGGGATGTTACATTAATTTCCCTGGAGTCTCTGGTTAAATTACCGGATACCTTTTCTGGAGATAAAAATGAATTCAGAGTTTTCAAGGAGGGATGTAAGCTTTTTTTTTTTCCTTAAGACCACACTCTTCTGGGGATGAGAGTGGGGGTCATTATGTCTCTGTTAAGGGGAGCCCCCCCAAGCTTGAACTTTCTCCCTTCCTACCACAACCCCTGAGCGTATGACTGTGAATGCATTTTTTGAGGCCCTGGGGCATATTTATGATGAGCCTGATTGGATGCGTATGGCTGAGGACATGCTGATGAGAGTTTGCCAGGGGAAGCACTCAGCCGAGTGGTTTTGCTCCGAGTTCAGACTCTGGGCTGTTGAGGTCTGCTGGAATGATGCCGCCCTCCGGGGGTTTTTCCGTAGAGGACTGTCTGAGCATCTGAAAGACGCCTTGGCTCTCCACCCCCGCCTGATTCCCTGGAGAAGGCTATGATACAGGCGGTCCGAATGGATCGCAGGTTACGGGCGAGGGGAGTGATTCAAACAGAGACATCATTATTCTCCCAAGGAAGGGGAGCCAGTCCTACATTGAAAATCACGGAGATGGGAACCATCGACCTCAAAGAGAATGAAAGGAGACAACGGCGCGTGGGAAAATGCTGTTTTCACAGTGGCGATTCTGGACATTGGAAAAAGGATTGCCCCTCCCGTCCACTAACCAACAAGTGACTGAGCCCGGGAGATTATCATGGAGGTCACCCAGGCTCTCAGGTACCCTTTTCTGCCTTCTCTAAAATGTTGTTGCAAGTGAAACTTTGTTGTGGGAGTGTCTCCACATCCACTTCTGCCTTCGTGGATTGCGGATCGTCATTGAACTTTATTGACTCTGAATTAGTGTCCAGGTGTAAGTTAGGGACAGTTAGGTTGGAGACTCCTATTCACATTGTTGCCATTGACAAAACACCACTGGTTAAGAATGACATTATGTTTCATACTGAAGAGTTTCTCCTTAAAGTGAGTTCCTTGCACCAGGAACGTATTTCATGTTTTGTAATGAACAACCTGCCTGTTATGATGAGTCACCGAAGGAGGAAAAAACAAAATACTAGCTAAGTCCAGAAAAACCAGAGAGGCTGGCAGCTATCAGATTGCAGACCCCTGAACCTATCCACAACAACTAGCAGTAGCCGTGGGGGGTTCCTACGGTGCCCTAGACCCCTCGATCACAGCCGGAGAACTACATAGCCTAAAAACAGAAAGGGGAAAAACTAAACTGCCCCAGAGCAGACCCCAAAGCAATAGGCAGCCCCCAACATATAATGACGGTGATGCAAGATGAAAACACTAACACAGATAGAAAGATAGGTTGAGCAAATGATGGGGCCCAAGTTAACTAAATAGGACAGGATAGGAAAGCCTTTGTCTGCCATCCGCAAAAACCCTATCCAAAATGTGCCAACCGACTGATAGGAAAAACAGGCCCTGAAGTCGCTAGGCTTCAAAAGACTATATCAGCACTCAGGTATATTCTGATGACAGAGCAAAAGAGCAACAGATCAGAGACAAAAATGGAATTCAGCTCACCCCCAGCCGGGGATGGCAGAACTCCCAAAAAACAAGGCAAAACAAAAACAAAACTGAAGTGTACAAAGCAGAGCAGAAAAACTTAGCTTTGAGATGCAGGAATCAGACTGGTCTCCAAGAATCCAGCAGGATCACCAGCAAGGCAGAAGGGCGTCGGCTGCCTTATATCCAGTCCTCAATTACAGCCACCCAGTCATCATCTAGCTACCCAGGTGTTTGGTAATCAGCCTCTCTTCCTTCTTTCACCAGAGGAGGGAGTTCATCAGACCTCAACGATGAAGGGAAAAATGAACTCACAACACCTGCCTGCGGGACTGGTGTTGGGGTTCCCCTGGTTATATTTGGATAATCCTGTGATTAATTGGGAATCTCAAGACATTGTTAAATGGGGTCCCTATTGCTCTGAGAAATGTCTTGTTTCTGTGTCTGTGTCGTCCGTGGGTCTGGAAGGTATTCCGGAGTGCCTGATAGACTATATGGACGTTTTCTCTGAAAAAGAGGCTGAGGTTTTACCACTACACCGCCCATTTGATTGTGCCATTGACCTAGTTCCTGATGCTAAATTGCCCAAAGCCCACTTGTATAACCTCCCGGGTCCGGAACGGGCTGCGATGAAGGAATATATTTCCGAGAGTCACCGTAAGGGACATATTCATCCTTCTGTTTCTCCTGTGGCAGCGGGGTTCTTTTTTGTAAAGAAAAAAGACGGTAGTTTACGCCCATGCCTCGATTTTCGTGAGTTAAATAAAATAACTGTGAGGAATACGTATCCCCTTCCACTTATTCCTGATTTATACAATCAGTTGTCCGGAGCTAAGTGGTTTTCGAAATTAGATCTACTGGGAGCGTATAACCTTATCCGAGTCCGGGACGGAGATGAGTGGAAAACCGCTTTTCACACTACTGAAGGGTTGTTTGAAAATTTGGTCATGCCTTTTGGCCTGACCAATGCTCCAGCGGTCTCCCAAAATTTCTTAAATCATGTGTTCTCTGATTTGATTGGACGTTTTATGGTGGTGTATTTGGATGACATTTTAATCTACTCTCCTGATAAACAGGCTCACATTGGTCATGTTCGGGCAGTTCTCCAAAGGCTCCGGGAGAACTGTCTTTTTGCTAAACTTGATAAATGCTTATTTTTTGTTCAGGAACTGTCCTTTCTGGGGTTCATTGTGTATGCTGAAGGGTATCGCATGGATCCTAATAAGGTGCAGGCCATTGTTGAGTGGGTTCAACCTTGTGATTTGAAGGCCCTGCAGCGTTTCCTAGGATTTGCCAATTACTATCGTAAATTTATAAGGGGGTTCTCACAGGTGGTTAAACCCCTCACAGACATGATTCAAAAGGGGGCTGATATCAAGAATTGGTCAACCGCAGCGGTAGCGGCATTTCAGTTTTTGAAAAAATGTTTCATGTCTGCCCCGGTTCTTATTCAACCGGACCCGTCTGAACCATTTATTGTTGAGGTAGACGCCTCAGAGGTGGGGGTGGGGGCGGTATTGTCCCAGGGACCCGCCACTTTGACCAATTTAAGACCTTGCACCTTTTTCTCAAAGAAATTCTCCCCTGCGGAGAGAAACTATGATGTGGGGAATCGGGAACTTCTGGCCGTAAAATTGGCCTTTGACGAATGGAGGCATTTTTTGGAGGGGGCTGTCCATCCTATAACTGTAATCACGGACCACAAAAACCTAGCTTACATTGAGTCAGCTAAAAGGTTGACTCCCAGACAGGCTAGATGGTCACTTTTTTTTTTTCCCGATTCAACTTCTCGATCACTTTTCGGCCAGGATCCAAGAATGTCAGAGCGGATGCATTGTCACGCAGTCTAGACCCGGTGTCCCCCCCGGAACCTCCATCCTCCATTCTTCAGCCTGGGGTGGTGGTGGCAGGTGTTTCTAATGTGTTGGAATGGGAGATTCGGGAAGCCCAGTCTCTTGCAGCTCCAGCTAAGCCGGTGGATAAACTTTTTGTGCCAGCTCAGTTTCATCTCAAGGTCCTCCAGGAGTACCATGACTCAATTCTGGGTGGACATCCAGGGATCTCGGCCACCCGGAAGGCCATTGCTAGAATATTCTGGTGGTCTTCTTTAGCCTCTGATGTTGGGGAGTATGTGTCTGCGTGTGAGGTTTGTGCCCGTGCTAAAACTCCCCATAACCGGCTGGCCAGGGAATTGGTACCACTGTCAATTCCTGAGAGACCATGGACTCATCTGTCCATGGATTTCATCACCAACCTTCCCCCCCTCCAAGGGTAATACCGTTGTCTGGGTTGTAGTGGACAGGTTTAGTAAGCAGGCACATTTTGTACCTTTGGCAGCTCTACCTAATGCGGAAACATTGTCCAGATTGTTTGTTGAGCATGTGATGCGGTTGCATGGGGTACCCTTGAATGTGGTGTCTGATAGGGGAGTGCAATTTGTTTCCAGATTTTGGAGAGCTTTTTGTAAGAGGCTGGGTATTGGTCTGTCCTTTTCATCCGCCTACCATCCAGAGACTAATGGGCAGACTGAGCGGACCAATCAGTCTCTGGAGCAAATTCTGCGTTGCTTGACCTCAGCCCGACAGGATGATTGGTGTTCTGTGTTACCGTTGGCTGAGTTTGCATTTAACAACTGCATTAACCAGGCTATGGGTACATCTCCATTTTTCTGCAATTATGGGTTTCATCCTCATTTTGGAGAATCTTCCCGTTTGAATTCTGGGTGTCCTGGGGGATGAGACGATCCAGCGGTTGGGGGAGGTATGGTGGGAGGTCCAGAATAATATTACGAAGGCCCAGGACAAATTTAAATTTTTTGCGGACAAAAAACAATCCGTGGTCCCAGTGTTTCAGATCGGGGATAATGTATGGTTATCCACCAAGAATATAAGGCTCAAGGTCCCCTCTGTGAAGCTTGGACCCAAGTTTATAGGTCCCTATGAAATTACCGAAGCAGTTAACCCGGTGGCTTTTCGGTTGAGTCTCCCGCCATCTCTACGGATCCCTAATGTTTTCCATAAGGCCCTTTTGAAACCTGTGAGGTCCGGTGGGAAGGGATCATCAGCTTCCCCACCACCGCTTTTGGTAGACGGGCAGTCGGAGTACGAGGTGGAACGAATTGTCAACTCCAGGTTGGTCCGTCGTGCCCTTCAATATCAGATACATTGGAAGGGCTACTGTCCTGAAGAACGCTCGTGGGTTCCTGCTCGATCGGTTCTTGCGGATCGGTTGATCCGAGCCTTTCATGCCAAGTCCCCTGAGAGACCTGGGGGTCCAGTGGCCCCCCATTGAGAGAAGGGCCCTGTCACGATCCAGGACGGGATTTCGCTTTGGCCCGTCCTGGTTAGACTATGGGTTAATTGTGCTGCCTCTCTCTGGCAGAAGGAGGCTATTTAATGCTCACTGGACCTAGGTCCGGTGTCAGTTATACTCCTGCCCTCGGCTGAGTTAAGTGACCTCTTGTATACGTGTGCCTTGTGCCTGATGACTTGTTACTTGTTTGGTTGTGATCCGATTCTGTCCCTGTTATGAGTTCTGCCTGACCCTCTTGTACCGCACTGTCCTCTCGTGTATGACCCTCTGCTTGTGACTCGACTGCTCTCTGCTCGTCCCTTTAGTACCGCACCGCCCTCTTGTGTATGACCTTTGGCTTCGTCTGACCGCCCATCTGCTTGTTCCTCCTGTACCTTGTTCGCCTGTATTGTGTATGATCTCTGGTTTGCCCGACTCTGAGTGTTCTTGCATTTCAGTAAGCAGGACGCTAAGCCCCGCCCCCTTGTGGTCACGTGACCGTAGGTCCCGTGCCTGCTTGCTAATACTTCATTGTTCAGGTCCTGTGCGTCCGTACTTTCCAGCTGTTACTGTTCCCGGGACCCCTACAGCACTGGTGAGTCCCTGCTCAGCGGAGGCTGCATGCCGGCGCTGTCAGGAACCTGATAGTATGAATCTGAGGTAGAATGTTGTAAATAAAAGAATAATTGTGACTATAAGTGACATTATATTGATAGATAAATACAACAATACTGATTATCTATAATAAAGTAAAACAGTAAAGTGCAAGTGTAAATGGAGTACTATCTCTTTGTCACAAAGGGTCATCAGTGTCTGAATACATCCCTACATTTTGTATGGCCATCAATAGACCATCACATTTAGGGTAAGAATGTAAAGTAAAACAGAATTATTGCTTACCCATATTTTGAAGAGAATGATTGCCTGCCATAAAAACCCTGACATGCGTTTCACTATTGCTTTGACAAGGAGTAGAGTCACTTGAATGTGATGGTCTATTAATGGCCATATAAAAATGTAGGGATGTATTTAGACATTGGTGACCCTTTGTGACAAAGAGATAGCTCTCCTTTTGCATTGGACTTTATTATTTTCCTTTATTAGAGATACTCAGTATTGCTGTCTTTATCTATCAGTATTATGACGAATTGTATCAAGTCAATTATGGTCACTATCATTCTTTGATATATAAACATTATTCCTCAAATTACATGTGAAAGAGTATGTGTATTTATCATATTTGACTGTTTTCGCTCTTTTTTTTTTTTTTTCACCAATTGTTGGTCACACTATCCTATCCCATAAACCAGCAAAAAGACTGCTTTCATTTGGGTTTTTGCGTAGCCTTTTTCACTTGCATACAATCGGGTGGACCTCAATATTTTAATTTATTATAATCTAATTTCAATAAATATTTTGTTTCAATATATGTTGATGAGTTTTTAGCTTAGGCCGGAGTCACACTAAGGCCGGTTTCACATTAGCGCTTTTTCAGCGCGCGCACGGCCGGGGGTAGCTCCGCCCCCGAGCCGGCTC
The DNA here is from genome assembly GCF_039654945.1 of Dendrobates tinctorius. Classification (NCBI taxonomy): domain Eukaryota; kingdom Metazoa; phylum Chordata; class Amphibia; order Anura; family Dendrobatidae; genus Dendrobates; species Dendrobates tinctorius. The sequence continues at coordinate 25,206,925 of NW_027361921.1, forward strand.
TCTGCCCGGCGTGCCCGCCCCTTGCTTGTAGCGCCGCCTACTAGCGGACAGCGGCGCCTGCGATCGGCGCACCCTATCTTTAGCATAGGGTGCGCAGATCGTGCGCAGGCCGTGCGCTAGTTGCGCTTTGACCTGCGCTGCGCACTTTTGACGGTGCGCCGTGCGCGCCAAAATCCGAAAAGGGTGCGCAGCGCAGGTCAAAGCGCAACTAGCGCACGGCCTGCGCACGATCTGCGCACCCTATGCTAAAGATAGGGTGCGCCGATCGCAGGCGCCGCTGTCCGCTAGTAGGCGGCGCTACAAGCAAGGGGCGGGCACGCCGGGCAGAGAGCCGGCTCGGGGGCGGAGCTACCCCCGGCCGTGCGCGCGCTGAAAAAGCGCTAATGTGAAACCGGCCTTACCTGCGCAAATTACGGTCCGTAGTTTACTTGCGTAATACGGATGAATGACCCCTAAATAGTGCTCCGTAGATCATCCGTAAGCAAGGTGAGGTCGCGTATTTTGCGCATGTCTGCATCCGTATGTAATCCGTGTGGCTTCCGTATGCAATCCGTATGGCGAGATTTTCTCGCAGCCTTGCAAAATGGATATTTAACGGTTTTGAGGCCTGCAAACAATTTAAATCATTAGCCTGCACCCTATTTAGACATTCAGAAACAGGTGGCTGCCTACATTCTGTCCATTTGTCACCTTGCTTTCACGAGGTGTGTTGGTGTTCTTTGTGCAGCATGGCAGAGGGTCTGCGATTCAATACAGCTGAGCAGGTTCTCTTTACCTGGCTTTTGTCACGGCGCTTTGGGCAACCAATATCCTGTAATAGTGGATCCGCGGAGGAGGAGACGCATGTGGGTCCATCCACTTTTGAGGCAACGACTCACAAGAGGTCATTTTCACCGCCTCTATTCTTCTCTGCGGGAGCATCCGGATAAATTTTACCAGTACTGTCGCATGAGCATTTCCACATTTGATCGACTCTTGGAGACAGTGCGCCCTGGGATAACCTTTCAGGACACAAGGATGCGCAAAGCCATATCTGCAGAGGAGCGACTTCTACTCACAATACGGTATGTACTACACAACCACATTCTCTATGTTCATAATGTGTGTGCTAAATTATGTTTTTTGGCCTTCTTGGACAAAGTTTAATGCCCTCATCTTACTCCAAATATGTTTCACCTGACACAGCAGAATGTTACATCTAATATGTCCTGCATATCACTTAGTCATTGTGCCACCAAATATGTGTGTTCTTCTCTCTCATTTCCTACCAAGTTTGGTCGGCATGTAACTGATTTTTTTTTACTTTAGCCATTCTAAACTTTACTATTTCTGTTTTTCTACAGCTTCTTGTCCACTGGCCTGTCTTATGCCGCTCTCCACCATGAGTTTCTCATTGGAAAGTCAACCATTTCAGGCATAGTGAGGTCTACATGTGCAGAAATCTGGACAAGACTCCATCAAGTGGTCATGCCCGAGCCCAGAATGGAAGACTGGTTAAGGATATCAAGGGACTTTGAGGAGGACTGCCAGCTTCCAAATTGTATTGGGGCCCTGGATGGCAAACATATCAGGGTGCGTAAGCCGCCGAACTCAGGCTCCTAATTCTTCAATTATAAACAATACTTTTCTGTTGTATTGCTGGCTCTGGTAGACCCTCAATACAAGTTTATAATTGTTGACATTGGGGCCTATGGAAGGACGGGAGACTCTAGAGTCTTCAATACTTCCATAATGGCTCGGCGGCTACGCAACAACCAGTTGGATCTACCACCACCACGCCAGCTACCAGGCTCCCCCGAACAATCAGTCCCTTATGTCCTTGTGGCAGATGAGGCCTTTCAGTTATCGCGCAATGTCATGAGGCCATATCCCCGGCGCAACCTTGACCACAGGCGCAGAATTTTTAACTTGCGCCTATCACGTGCTAGGCGACTGGTGGAGTGTTCCTTTGGGATTCTTTGTGCCAAATGGTGGGTACTCCAGTCTGCCATTCAGTTGAGTGAGCAAAATGTGAATGAAGTTGTGAAAGCCTGTGTTGTTCTGCATAACTTCACCAGGATACATGAATGTTCCTCCTCTGATGGTGTTGTGGGTATGCCGGACAATGGGCGCAGGGTGAGATCACCTATGAACCCTCAACGTAGACCACTCTCTGGCCTAAAAGTGCGTGATATTTTCACTAATTACTTTATCTCACCTGAGGGGGCAACTTCTTGGCAAGAGCATGCTGTGTCTATGTTATAATTTGTTGCTTTAAGTGTGTCTAAATATATATTACTCAAGCCCTTATGATTCTATGAGTGTTTCATTGCATTGGTTGGTGTCTGTTAGTATGTTGTGAGGGATTGTGAAAAATCACACAGAGACGTTAACTAGAGTAGACAAATTTTTAGTTTTGCCTTTTTTTTTTTGTTTTGCTTAAAGGCAAACATAATATTGCCATAAGAAAAAATTGGCAATGGGCAAAATGACCCTTTGTGCCTTCTTTAACTTGTTGTAAAATTAACATTACATAACAAAACAGCAACAAAGATTAGGCAATTACAACATTGCTGCATGACTAGATTAAACTAGATTTGCCAACAAAAGGTGAGCTCCATCACCAAAATAAAGGCGACAAGATAACACTCACATTTCCTCATAATGTTATCCGATCATAGAAAGATTCCACCATGACAGGCAAGGCTACCTCACAGCTTTCACACAGATATTACCTGTCTGTAGAACAGACAATATTTAAGCATGCTATACTGGAAAGGATGAAAATACAAAACTCACTTGTTAAGACATAGAGAGAGCGTGATATTCTGAATGCTGGTCGCCTTGAATTTTTTTACTAGAGATTGCTAACAAAAAAGGTGACTACTTAACTAAGGCGAGCACGCCTTTCCTAGGCGTTAGCAAGTGAGTAGTGTATTTTCATCCTTTCATTTTACAGTATAGCGCATTTAAATATTCTCTTTTCTACACACATGTAATATCTGTCTGAAAGGCGTGAGGTAGCGTTGCCTGTCATGATGGATTGTTTCATATGTTTGGAAAACATTGTTTAAAAATGTGAATGTTAAATTATGTTCTAAATGTTGGTGATGGAGAACACCTGTTTTTTCATTTCTATTAGGAGCACCAGTTAAAACTCACTGGACATCTCCACCCATCAGAATCATAAATCCTCATAGGTTGGGGAAGGGGAACGTGGAAGAACAGCCTGTGGGTGCTGCTGGACATTGTGGTCAACATCGCCCTGTGTGGGGCCATACTGTTGCCGATGATGCTGGAATTGTCCTGCCTCCTGGGACTGTTGGGGATACTGGCCAGAGTAATGATGATGGTGAGGGGCTTCTTGTTGGCTGTGGTAGGCACGTGGCTCATACCCACCAAGATAGCCAGATCGTCCCCAACCAGGTTGGGACCAGCCTCCAACACTGGGTGGGTACAAGTGGCCATATTGGTGGGGTTGGCTTGAGAAAGACATTTGGGGCTGCGGAATAGAAGGTTGGGTAGGGGGAGGAAGGGGTTGAGGTGTTGGCCCACGTATTAGGGGCTGTTCGGACCCTGCTTGAGCAAGCATCTGTGTTGATGGTCTCATGCGCATTAAATTTCGTGGTGAGAGCTGCCACCTCTCCAGAAATTCAAATACCTCATATGGGGTATTGGGGGGGTGCTTGCATCAAGCAGGATCTGAATACATCCCCTAATACAGAGCCGGACCTCACGGGTAAGGGCACGGAGATAAAGGGTGAGGCTACGTGCATAGGCCTTCTCCCCATCATCTGTAGTTACTCTCGACAAATAATTGAGCACCCCTGTGTCCACATTGGTCCTGCTCTCTTGAATAGTGACCTGGCGCCTTCTTCTCGTTCGCCGTGATGTTAGAGCAGCCTGTGGGGAGGACCTGATCTGGGCAGTTGGGCTGCTGCTCAAGATGCCCGACTCTTCCAGGATGGGTGAGGTGGCAGCAGCAGACCGTCCTGGTGGTGTTGTGTGTAGGCCAGCCATTTTGTGGTCTTGTGATGCCTCATCTTCAGCCATCCTTCTTGTAGGGGGAGAAGATGGGCCAGCCACCTCATCCCCTACAGGATCTATAATGGGCTCTGCCTCTGAGGCCGTTCCTCGATCCGTAAGGTTGGATTGAGTTCTGTTATGAAATAGAACAGAGGCAAAAATACATCAATATTTTTGTCCCTGTAAAGTATTTGTGTAATGTATTTGTGTAATGTGGTGTGAGGTATGTACTTACGGTCTCAGATCCAGAATTGGGGCGAGAAAGTTCAGCCGGTCATAGTATATGTATTTTCTTTTGACATGTCCAGCATCCCCACTCCTGGACCGCTGCTGGCGTTCCCGGCGGAACTGGTCCTGCATGCTTCGCCAGCGTTTCATCACATCTTCCACTGCAATATGACAGGAAATATTGTCAAAATCACATATTTGAGAGGTCACATTTTCTAACAGTAGTCTAAGCATGGGGACTTCTGGGGTGCGCGTTATACCCATGGTGGCATATGTAATTGGGCCGATACACAGGGTCTCATTAGCTACACTTGAACTAATTTTATTGGCTAGGAGGATGAGGAGCTTGTGGCCTAACCCCAAATTATGGCTGTGTGAAGCCACGTATGACATCCAAATGCAACGGCCTCATGAGGCTAATAAAAGTACATGCACAGGAAGGGGGGTGCTGATTCTAGATTCATTTTTTTGCGCGCGCTAAGGTTAATGATGTTTTTATGGTTGCACTTACGAATTTTATGCTGCTCATCACGTGGTCTGTCACCAAAGTCATGGTACATCTGGCGACAGATGCGCCTCCGTGACGCCTCCTTTCTTGTCCGGTTAGCATAATTTGCATAGCGTGGGTCCCATATTTCGGGACGCTCTTGCACCAGCACAATTAGCATCTCAACATTAATGTATGTGGACGCCATGCTGCTGCTGTACTCCGTGGAGGCGTACTTCCTGGATGTCTGGAGCGCTTTTTGAGCTCATTTGCATGTCTAGGCTATCTGATGATGGATTGGCCCATTTCCTGTCACCAGCCAAAAGACCTGCGTATTGCTCGCAGGTCACACGTGTGTTCCGTGTGTAATCCGTATTTTTTGCGCACCCATTGACTTGCATTGGCGTACTACGGGCGTAGTACGCTGACAATCGCAGCATGCTGAGATTGGCATGGAGCGTAGTATACGGATGAGAAATATACGCCTGGTGCGAGTGACCCTATAGAGAATCATTTGTCCGTGTCTAGTGCGTGCTTTTAGCGCCTCTCACTCGCCCGTATTCCTCACCAGTGTGACTCAGGCCTTACTCTAATTTCTGTGTGAGTGTAATACAGGGCGACTGTTAGGGTAGTTGTGTTCAAGATATTTAACCCCTTCCTGACATCCGACGTACTATCCCGTCCATGGGACCCGGGCCCCTATGCCCATGGACGGGATAGTACGTCTACTGCGATCAGCAGCTCCCACGTTGTGAGCGCCGCTAATCGCGGCCGGGTGTCAGTTGATTATCACAGCTGACACCCGGCACAATGTGTCAGGGGCGGTCACGGACCGCCCCGACACGTTAACCCCTTGCACACCGCGATCAAACATGATCGCGGTGTACTGGGGGTTAAAGGGAAGCATCGGCAGGGAGGGGGCTCCCTCCGTGCTTCCCTGAGCCCCCCACGGCAGCGCAATGTGCAGCGCTGCTGCCGGGGGCTCCTTTCCTGCAGGCCCCCGAATCCAAGATGGCGACGGGGGCCTTCGGAGGCCTGCAGGAATCTGGCTTCCTCAGTGCCTGCAAAGCGCAGGCATGAGGAAGCCTTCTGCACTGCCTGTGACAGATCGCTGATCTGTCACAGTGATCTGTGATGTGACAGATCAGCGATCTGTCACAGAACAGTGATGTCCCACCTGGGACTATTTAATAAAGTAAAAAAAAATAAAAATAAAGTGTTAAAATAATTTTAAAAAAATCGCCAAATAAATTACAAAAAAAAAAATATTCCCCCCAAAAAATCCATTTTTTTTAAAAAAAACCCAAAACAATAAAAGTACACATATTAGGTATCGCCGCGTCCGTAATGACCCGCCCTATAAAACTGTCCCATTAGTTAACCCCTTTAGTGAACCCCTTAAAAAATAAAAATAAAAAACGAAGCAAAAAATAATGATTTATTATCATACCGCCAAACAAAAAGTGTAATAACGCACGATCAAAAAGACGCATATAAATATCCCTGGTACCGCTGAAAGCGTCATCTTGTCCCACAAAAAACGAGCCGCAACACAGCATCATCTGCAAAAAAATAAAAAAGTTATAGCTCGCAGAATAAAGCGATGCAAAAATAATTATTTTTTATATAAAATAGTTTTCATTGCATAAAACCGACAAAACATAAAAAAAATCCTAAATGAGGTATCGCTGTAACCATACTGACCCGAAGAATAAAACCGCTTTATCAATTTTACCGCATGCGGAACGGTGTAAACGCACCCCCCCCAAAAGAAATTCATGAAACGCTGGTTTTTGTTCATTCTGTGTCCCAAAAATCGGAATAAAAAGCGATCAAAAAATGTCACATGCCCAAAAATGGTACCAATAAAAACGTCAACTCGTCCCGCAAAAAATAAGACCTCACATGACTCGGTGGATCAAAATACGGAAAAATTATAGCTCTCAATATGTGGTGATGCAAAAACTATTTTTACAATAAAAAGCGTCTTTTAGCGTGCGACAGCCGCCAAACATAAAAACCGCCATAAATATTAAATCAAACCCCCCGTTATCACCCCCTTAGTTAGGGAAAAATAATAAAATAAAAAAAAAATGTATTTATTTCCATTTTTCCATTACGGTTAGGGTTAGGGTTAAGGTTAGGGCTAGGGTTAGGGCTAGGGTTAGGGTTAGGGCTAGGGCTAGGGTTAGGGCTAGGGTTAGGGCTGAGATTAGGGTTAGGGGTGTGTTGGGGTTCGGGTTGGAGTTAGAATTGGGGGTTTCCACTGTTTGGGCACATCAGGGGCTCTCCAAATGCAACATGGCGTCTGATTTCAATTCCAGCCAATTCTGAGTTGAAAAAGTCAAATGGTGCTCCTTCCCTTCCAAGCTCTGACATGATTTTTTTATTTTCACGTCCGAGCGTTATAAAATTCTGTGAAGCACTTGGGGGTTCAAAGTGCTCACCACACATCTAGATAAGTTCCGTGGGGGGTCTATTGTCCAAAATGGGGTCACTTGTGGGGAGTTTCAATAGTTTAGGTGCATCAGGGGCTCTCCAAACACACATGACACCCGCAGACCATTCCATCAAAGTCTGCATTCCAAAACGTCACTACTTCCCTTCCGAGCCCTGACGTGTGTCCATACAGTAGTTTTCCCCCACATATGGGGTGTCAGCGTACTCATGACAAATTGGACAACAACTTTTGGGGTCCAATTTCTCCTGTTACCCTTGGGAAAATAAAAAAATTGGGGACTAATTGATCATGTTTGTGGAAAAAATACGATTTTTTTATTTTCATGCCCGGGCATTATAAACTTCTGTGATGCCGTTGGGGGTTCAAAGTGCTCACCTCACATCTAGATAAGTTCCTTATGGGGTCTAGTTTTTAAAATGGGGTCATTTGTGGGGGGTTTCCACTGTTTTTGGTACATCAGGGGTTTTCCAATCGCGACATGATGTCCGATCTCAATTCCAGCCAAAAATGTCAAATGGCGCTGCTTCCCTTCCGAGCTCTGCCATGCGCCCAAATAGTGGTTTACCCCCACATGTGCGTACTCAGGACAAATTGCACAATAACTTTTAGGGTGCTGTTACCCTTAGGAAAATAAAAATTGGGGTGAAAAGATCATTTTTGTGGAAAAAATATGATTTTTTAATTGTACTGCTTTACGTTATAAACTTCTGTAAAGCCCTTGTGGGTTCAAAGTTCTCACCACATATCTAGATAAGTTCCTTGTGGGGTCTAGTTTCCAAAATGGGGTCACTTGTAGGGGGTTTCCACTGTTTAGGTACATCAGGGACTCTCCAAACGTGACATGGCGTCCGATCTGAATTCCAGCCAATTTTGCATTGAAAAAGTCAAACGGCGCTCCTTCCATTCTGAGCTCTGCCATGCGCCGAAACAGTCGTTCCCCCCCACATATCAGGTATCAGCGTACTCAGGACAAATTGCACAATAACTTTTGCAGTCCAATTTCTCTTGTCACCCTTGGTAAAATAAAAAAAATTGAACCTGAAAAAAAGTTAGATGTTCATTTTTTTTTTTAAATATTCAAAAAAATTCCTGTGACGCATCTAAAGGGTTAATAAACTTATTGAATGTGGTTTTGAGCACCTTAAGGGGTGCAGTTTTTAGAATGGTGTCACTTTTGGGTTTTTTCTATCATATAGACCCCTCAAAGTGGCTTCAAATGTGATGTGGTCCGTAAAAATAAAATGGTGTTGTAAAAATGAGAAAGCGATGGTCAATTTTTAACCCTTATAACTTCCTAACAAAAAAAAATTTGGTTCCAAAATTGTGCTGATGTAAAGTAAACATGTGGGAAATGTTAGTTATAAAGTTTTTTGGGTGCCATATCTCTGTGATTTAAGGGCATAAAAATTCAAAGTTGGAAAATTGGGACATTTTCAAAATTTTCGCCAAATTTCCGTTTTTCTCACAAATAAATGCAAGTTATTTGAATGAAATTTTACCACTAACATGAAGTACAATATGTCACAAGAAAACAATGTCAGAATCACCGGGATCCATGGAAGTGTTCCAGAGTTATGACCTCATAAAGGTACAGTGGTCAGAATTGTAAAAATTGGCCCGGTCATGAACGTGCAAACCACCCTTGGGGGTGAAGGGGTTAAAGAGATAGTTCCCAGACAGAGTCTACTTAGCACACAGTCAGCAAGTGCTTTTCCCCCCTTGTCCATGGTGTCAGGAACACCGCACTGTACTTGCTCACCGAGCCAGTGCGCATGTCCTGAGTGTCAGGATCCTGTCAGCGCCGGTGTGCAGCCTCCGCTGAGCAAGGACTCACCCGCACTGAAGGGGTACCGGGGTCAGGTACAGCCAGAAAGTACCGATGCACAGGACCTGTGGATGCTGAAGTTTAGCAAGTAGACACGGGACCTACAGTCATGTGACTGCAAGGGGGCGGGGCTTAGCGTTCTGCTTAGTGAGATGGAAAGACACTATACAGAATTATTCAGTCAGGCAAAATGGGGTTCATACACAGAGATAGCCGTAACGTACCAAGGATGAGACAGAGCGGATAGTCAGGGCCAAGCAGCAGTCAAAACCAAACAGACATAGAAGGTACCAGGCAGAATCCAAAGCAATATCCAGAGAACAGACCGAGTCATACACAGATTATCAAGCAACCAGAACACAGCAAAAAATACACTCAGGGGTCACAACACTATGCCAAGGGCAAGAGTATAACTGACAGGGATGGGAGCATCCTGAGGCTATAAGAAGCCTCTCCCAGAACCAAGAAGAGGCCACAATCATAGCCCCAGGTGTGCAGGTAAGCCTGCACCGGGATCACAACCTTTAACCCCAGAAATGCCAGTCATCAGCACTGGTTCCAGACATTAACCCCACGTGTGCGAGTCAAACCCGCACTGAGATGATGACAGTACCCCTCTCTCAACGGGGGGCCTCTGGACCCCCAGGCTTGCCCGGGTACTTAGCATGGAAAGCCCGCACCAGGCGATCAGCATGCATCAACAGGGCCGGTACCCAGGACCTGTCTTCCAGTCCATACCCCTTCCAATGAACCAGGTACTGTACCGACCGCTGTACCAACCTGAAATCTACGATATGACCAACCTCGTACTCCACCTGCCCCTTGACCAAAACAGGAGAAGCAGCAGACTCGGAGTCTCCCCAGACTGCTTCAAAAGGTTTCAGTAGAGATTTGTGCAGGGCTGTGGAGTCGGAGTTAGTTTTGGTTGGAGTCGGAGTCAGTAGAAATGTACCGACTCCGACTCCAGCTTTAAAAAAAATGTATTAATATTTCATAATTGAACTTTCATATGAATTTTATAAATGTTACTTAAATATATATGTTCTATCAAACTATGAACAACAGTGATAAGCAGTTCTGCTGGAGATAGAGACATTTCTTACTTCTTGTGTGTCACTGTTCTCCACTGCCCTTTTCTAATCTTATACTTGGTTAACCTCATGCTGCCCCAACCCCCCTACTTACAATGTATGAAACTGAAAGTGAAAATGTGTTGCAAATTCTTAGTAGTAAAGCTCCTCCTCTAGACTAGATCATACTAGGTGTGCGTCTTCCAAGCATCTCACAGCTGCCTGCTACTCAGAAGAGGAAGACTGTAAGAAGTATTATCCTTTCAACAAACTTTGCATCAGTTAACTGTGAGTACATGAGGAATAATAACAGTATTACTGACCACTATATCAGTTGTACGACCTGGCAATAATTTTGTACAATTGTTTTTAGGAAAAACAATTGTCATTTGGATTGTGAATGCAGAATTAAAAACCTGAGAATGTCAAAGAAGCATCACATTAAATCAGCTGTATTTGAACATTTCACCATCACTCAAGATAGAAAACATTATGTCTGTCAGTGTATGACAAATGATCCAGATGAAAACAAATGCTGTGAAGCCAAGATGAGTGCATATTCAGGCAAAGATAAAAATGCTCCTACCAGAGCTTCTAATCTAAAGAGACATTTACAGTGCTTTCATCCAGAAGTACTGAAAGCAGTGGATGAGAAAGACTGCATCCAAACCAATGAACCAGTGCCCAGCTCTTCCAGCCAAACAAAGGAGCAGAGAACTTTGCAGCCGTCAGTTGCAAGATATTTTGTCAGTGACAAAGTTACTGTGACAGTGACAGTAGATACAATTAAAAAACAGATCATAGAGCTTGTTGTAAAGGATAGTGTGCCTATTTCATTATTTTCACGACCAGCTTTTATGTGTTTGAATGGGGAAATGGCCTGCAAGCTTGGTGTTTCTCTGGAGAGAGAGAGTATTAGAAAATTAGTAATCGAAGAAGCTTTTAAACAAAAGGAAGAACTTAAAAAAACTCTCAAGGGACACTTTCTGTTTCTTAAAATGGATGCCTGCACACGTCACAGAGTGAACTATTTTGCCATCAATGTCCTATTTGTTTGTGACAAAAATGAAATAGTTACCAAGACATTGGCAGTAAAAGACACCAAAGCTCATCACACCAGTGAGTTTCTCCAGGTCTTGGTGGAAAAGGTTCTGCAAGACTATGAACTTAAAAAAGAGCAAGTTCTTTCTGTCGTAACTGACAATGCTTCAAATATGATAAGTACTATTAAGCTAATGAATGAGAGTAATGATGGTGACCAGCAGCTAGAAGAACATTCTGGGTCCACAGACACAGAAATGTTTGAAATAGAGGAACACAGTATTGTAACTGAGGAGCAAACTGAAGTTGCTTCAGATGAACAGCAACATGATAGTTTAGATGATCTTGTTGAAACTGTGTCAATATGTTCTTTCATTCATCACATGCGCTGTGTTGTGCATACACTACAGCTGGCTATAAGGGACAGTCTGCAAGAAGGACATGCTGCTGCACTGATTGGCAAGGTGAGAAAATTGGCTACTGTTGCCAGAACCCCTAAAGTTGACTCAATTTTGAAGAGACGTGCTGGAAAAGGGGCAATTATTGATCAAGCCACATGATGGGGCAGTACTTACTTAATGATTCAGCGCTTGGTTGAACTGAAAACCTTTCTTGTAGACATGGCTAACCCTCAACTGACGCTAAATGAAAGTCAGTGGAATCAGGTGACTGAGCTGGAAAAATTGCTAGAGCACCCATTTACAGTGACTAAAAAATTACAAGCAGAGGACTTAACTCCAGGTATTTTCTTAAAGGAGTGGAAGAACCTGATGTTTCGCCTGTCCCAAAGAGGAGGGTTAATTGCAAGTGGCATTGCTGCATCAATGAAACGGAGAGAGGAGCTACTATTACAAAATAACATTCTTTTGGCAGCTGTTTATGTAGACCCAATGCATCAGATTCTTCTAGGTGATCAACAGCTAAGTAAAGGAAAAGAAGCTCTGTTTGAAATAGCAGTAAGGATGAAAGGGTTGCAGAACAGTCAGGAGGAACAAGAAGAATTTGGTCGTCCTGCAACATCTTCACCCTCATCATCAACTGATGAAGAATTTAATTTCGAAAAATATTTGGATCACAAGGACCGTGCAAAGCGTTCCCGCATAGAAGAAGAGTCATCCCCATCAAGGAACACAGCCAGTACATTTCAGTAGAATTTTTCATGTGCACTAAAAGAAATTGAGAAATTTGACCGTTCATCAAAAATAACAGTGCAACAAGCGATTCCTCTGTATCCTGACATTGTCAGAGATGTTGCCCGAGAGGTTACTGCTTTGCCACCAACACAAGTTAGTGTAGAGAGGTTGTTCTCTGCTCTCAAAATAATTAGATCACATTTGAGGGCATCCATGAAGGAGGATCTGACAGAGGCAATACTTTTTCTGAGGACAAATTTATAGATTTCTTCTTATTAACTGCATAAAAGTGTTTATTGCATATTTACTTACAGTTTAGAAAAGTTTATAAAAGTAATTTGCTATATTCTAATTGTATTCTAATAAATGTAGTTTTTGCTCTAAGTGGTCTGATTACTTATATGATGGTGAGAAACTGAATAAGCACGATGTTTAATATTTTACAACAGTAAATTTGTTGTTATGAATTGGCCATTTATGAAGGAGTCAGAGCCGGAGTCGGAGTCGGAGCCTGATAAAATCCAGGAGTCGGAGTCGGAGTCGCAACTGTGGCTTACCGACTCCACAGCCATCATTTGTGGAAGACGTTAGGATCTTGAAAGAGGGTGGAAGGCACAGCCTATACGCCACTGGATTGATTTTTTCCACAATCTTGTATGGGCCAATGAATTTGGGCCCCAACTTTGCTGAAGGAACCTTCAACTTAATGTTTCGAGTGGAGAGCCAAACCTTGTCTCCAACCTGAAACGTGGGCCCTGGTGTTCGTTTCCTGTCCGCGAAAAACTTATACCTGCCCTGAGACCTAGATATACTCCGCTGAACTCCGAGCCTCCCTGTGGTCATGCCCCCGGAAGAAGAGGGGAAACGCCCGTCGGGGTAGACCGCGGTGATAGTGTGGACATTATACACAGGTATTACTATTTTACATTTGGTAGCGGTTGTTATGGTTTATCCTGAATTACCTAGGAATGTGATCCGCTTTTGTTTGGTCCAGGTACTAAATGTAGGAGCAATGTGTCACTTGGGGCACTTAATTTAATCTGGCCTATAGCGGTTTCACTTATAGTTATGCAGGCACTGTATACCATAGCGCAGCACCACTATTGGTTTAGTTTTACTTTTATAATGTAGTGATTTATTCTGTCCATATATCCAGCGGCTTTTTTGGTAATTTGAGGCATCTATATGTGATTGTATGGTATATGAATTCTAATATGAATAAAATTGTTTACATTTTGTATTCCACATTCTCTGTGCCATTTGTTTATTCCTTTTAGTGGCATTTAGTGTTCATTCATCCTTGCGGAATGTACCCATAGTTGGTTTTGGGTGTTAAGGACTAATATGTATATGCTTGTATTTTCTGTTTTCAAACAGAGAGTCCGTGCTTTGAATATGGATTATAAGGCAAGGGAAACTGCCTGGCGGCAAAAAGCAAGTAATATGTTTAATGGTGCCTCTAAGTTATCTAGTGATATTTCTCTATCGGACAAAGAGATTTTCAAACAATATAGAAATGCCATGTTTAAAAAGACAAGGATATGGTGGACTAGAACATCTTTGGAAAATTATGTAAGCCATCAAATTATACCTAGGGGTCTGAGGGTGCAGTTATTCCCTACTTTTGAATTAACTGATGAAAAATTGATTAAGAGATGGTCAGTGGCTGCTTCTTCATGTTCAATTGAATTCTTGAAAATTATTATTGAAAACAATACCCAGTCACTATCTACCATTGAGAATGAGTTGGAGAAACTTGAACAGTTAATGAAGAAGGATATTGAGAAACATCTTCTTGATTCCTGGTCTAAAGACCTTAATGATGATATGGAAAAGTGGGAGAAAGAGATCTGTGATAGAAAAATTAAGAAGTATCAGAGGGATGTGACTGATTATGAAGAAAACCGAATTTTTAAATGGCAGTTTAAGAAAGATGGGCCTAAAGTATCTCGTCAAAGAGAATCATCTTTCAGTTCTACGTCATCAATGTCTGAATGTAATGTCTCCAATAGTGAACGGGACTCTAATCATTTTACCGGACATAGGACACGTAACGGTGGATTTAAAAGACAAGCAGATTTTTTTACTAAACATTCGAAAAAAGGCAGAAATGATAAGTTTAAGGTAATTAATTTATCTAAGTATGATCTGTCTGGTATTCAAATATCAGTTTTGGAGAAGGGTTTAACATTTTCTCCCTCTACAGGCTTAGTCCCTTTTGTGGCTATTAAGGACTTGCACCTTTTTTCAAGAAAAATGATACTTCAGAAAATGCATGCCAAGACTAATGATTTGTCTCTATCTGATACGGAAAAGGAGGCTTTGGAAAACCTTGAAATGCTTGCAGAGGAAAGTGAGCCTATGCCGGTGAGCCAGAGTTTCCCCCTTTCTCTTTTCAATAAATCAAAAAAATTTCCACCATTAAGTGTCTGCCCTGCTGTTGATGTGCTCACCAGACTGGTAACTGAGGAAATTGAACAACTTTGCCATACTGGGTATGGTGTTACTAACTGCAGCAGGTTAGAACGTGAGGCTATTAACAACTTACAAAAACTTACTGAGGTTGTTTTTAAACCATCAGATAAAAGGGGGGAACCTGGTAATTTGGCCTACTGAAATGTATGAAAAGCAGGCATTCAAACTATTGAATAATAGAGATTGTTATGAGAAACTATCAATGAGTCCATTGCAATTGTTTTACAAGGAATTAATTGGAATATTGGAGGAGGCCTTCACTAGGGGTGTGGTTCCGAAAAAAATGTTGGATTATGTAAAGGAGCTGCATCCCCGACTTCCAGCCCTATATTTGATTCCAAAAATACATAAAAATGCGTTGGACCCACCAGGTAGGCCCATAGTGTCGGGCAATGGGGGTCTATGTGAGGTGGTTACTATGGTGGTTGACTATTATCTTAAATCCCTGGTAAAGGACTTACCGTCTTAAATCATGGACACAAATTCTGTGTTACGTAGACTTGATGGTATTTCATTGAATGATGGTGCCATCATGGTGACGGCTGACATTGAGGCCCTATATACCTCGATACGTCATGAGGATGGATTGGAAGCTGCATCATGGTATTTGAATGCAACCAGTTTGGACAAGGATCTCGTATCATTGGTACTACAATTGTTAGATGACATTTGGTTCATCTGGGAGGGATCCATGCTTGAATTATCTAGATTTATGGAATCCCTAAATGATAACAATCTTAACATTAAAATCACTTTCAAGACAGGTAGGACCATTGAATTTTTGGATATTCTAATCAAGGCCGACGAGAGAGGTGTCTTGTC
Source organism: Dendrobates tinctorius (assembly GCF_039654945.1). NCBI lineage: Eukaryota > Metazoa > Chordata > Amphibia > Anura > Dendrobatidae > Dendrobates > Dendrobates tinctorius. Next base: position 25,222,472 of record NW_027361921.1, read on the forward strand.
TAAGGATTTGTTTAGGAAATCTACATCGACCAATTCTTTTCTACATGCAACATTATCGCATCCTCCAGCAACTCTTAGAGGGATCCCCATAGGACAATTTTTACGTGCTAAAAGAATTTGCACAAAGACAGAAGACTTTGTGACCCAAGCAGCTGAACTGACTCGGAGGTTTTATGAAAGAGGCTATAGTAGAAGAAGCATACGTAGAGGTTATCAGAGAGCCCTGGATAAATCAAGGAATGACCTCTTATACACAAAAGATACGTGTGTACGTACCATGGAGAAAACCAATCAGGTTCGTATGACTACTCCATACCACAATAAATGGTACCAATTTAAGGGTATTTTCCAGAGAAATTGGAAAGTCCTCCATACGGATCCTATTTTGAAAAGGATTTTACCAGAAAAACCCCTTATTGTGGCCAAAAGATCAAAAAACCTACGTGACTTGCTAGTGCATAGTTTGTAAAATCCATCAGGGGATAAGACCTCTAGCGACAATATTGATCTTGGTTTCTATCCTTGTGGCCTATGCAAGGCCTGTCTTAATCACATTAAAACTAAAAAGTTTTGTAACTCTGATAACACTAGGAGCTACAACATCAGAAAACATATAACTTGTGCTTCCCGTGGTGTGATTTACCATGCAACCTGCCCCTGTAATATGATCTACATTGGGTTAACGACACGTGAATTAAAAATTCGTACACGTGAGCATTACCATGACATCATTAATGCTAAGACTGCTGAAGAAGAGTCGACGTTAAAGACACTACCCAAACATTTTAGGAGATACCACCAGTGTAACCCCAATGGTTTGAGGATCAAAGGTATTGATTTGGTGACACTGGGGGTTAGAGGTTGTAATATTGGTAAAAAACTGGCACAAATAGAGAGTAGGTGGATTTATCGGTTGGGTACACTCGCACCACAGGGGCTTAATGAAAGCTTTGGGTTTGGGGCCTTTTTGTAATTTAGTTTGTTTTAGTTTCTCTTTGTCCTGAGGGAGTTTTAGGGGGGGGTTTGATTTTATCTGTATTGTTTATATTCTGTATTCATATGTGTATTTTTCCATACAGGATAGTCCCTGTTTCTTATCCGGTGTTCCATCTTTTTTGGAAGTTCCGTAGCGACTTTGAATTTCTGGATGATGATGTCCTATGAAGGGCCACGTTTGGCAATGGTCTTTGAAAATTTGAAGAGTCAAGAATAATTGTGTGATTCTAATTGAAACTGTTCTAGTATGTTTGGACACTGTCTTTTAGGAGTAATAGGTTTTGTGTAATATAGCCTACTGGTCATTTTTTTGAAATGTGATTGCGACCTATTGGTTGCATGGGGTCAGTGGATTTTTAGCTTCGGTTTGGGTTAGCACTTTTGGAAATGGTGCTGTAGGTGTATTTTATTGGATCTTACTACAAATTTCCCCCTGTCATACATATATTGTATTGATTTATTTGATACAACGTCACTATTAGAGTTGAGCGAAACAGGTTGAAAAATTTCAAAAGTCGCCGACTTTTGGGAAAGTTGGGTTTCATGAAACGAAACCTGACCCTAGGATGAGGTCGGCCACGAGGTCGGCGACTTACGCGCCAAAGTCGCGTTTCAAAAGTTTGTTTTGCGCTCTTTTTCAGCCAATCAGGATCCACGGACACTGTGGGCAACGTGATGACATAGGCAGGGGTCACCACCATCTTTCAGAAGGGCATGCAAGTGATTGGCTTGCTTTGGTGGGCATCACAGGGGTTATAAAAGGGCGTGCACGCCGACCGCCATCTTACTTCTGCCGATCTTAGCATAGGGAGAGGTTGCTGCTGCTGATTCTGTAGGGAGAGCGTTAGGCAGGGAAGAAGAAAAAAAAACTGCTTCTGCTGCTAGCGATTTTGCCTGTACAACACACCAGTCACTGTGTGTGCAGTGCAAGGGGAGGCTATATTGTGGTGGATCAGCGGTGTTGGTTGTTAGGCTGCCTTCTAAGGCTTCCTGACAGCTGCATTGCTGTTTACCTACTGCTCTGCAAACTGCTTTTTTAAAAGCAATCCCAATTTTTCTTTTTGTCCTGCTGAGGTACTGAGCGTGCATTTTTTCACACCATACAGCGGTGTACGCTCCTCACACAGTACCGTGTAACGGCTGTTATCACAGCCACAGTGAAGCTATCTGTGTGTCACTCTATGAAAATAAGTCGAGGACATGTTCCGTTCTTACAGACCTGCACCTACTAGTTTTGTCTAGCTTTCAAACAGTTAAATATATTTGCTGTTTGATCACATTCAAAACTATAGAGAGACAGCGTGTGTCAGTCCGTATACTTAAAAAACACGGAGCTTGACAATTTTACGTACACCGGACAGCCGTGTACGTGCACGCTCCTCTCAGTACCGTGTAACGGCTGTTATCATCGCCACAGTGAACCTATCTGTGTGTCACTGTGGAAGGATAAGTGGAGGACTTGTTCCGTTCTTACAGACCTACACTCTAGGGAGATTCCTATTCTGCCCAATTCTACATACACCTTGTAGTTTGTGATACACTAGCCAATTTCTGCCTGTGACATAGCGCTCTGATATTCAGTGGGCCTCACACAATCCAAAAGTGTCCAGTGTCCACTAGTGTGTGCAGAAATTCAAAATCTCCCTTATCCTGTAGTCACTTTTTTCACACCTGTGCCATCGAGCCTGTGACATAGCGCTCTGATATTCAGTGGGCCTCACACAATCCAAAAGTGTCCAGTGTCCACTAGTGTGTGCAGAAATTCAAAATCTCTGTGATCCTGTAGTCATTTTTTTCACACCTGTGCCATCGAGCCTGTGACATAGCGCTCTGATATTCAGTGGGCCTCACACAATCCCAAAGTGTCCAGTGTCCACTAGTGTGTGCAGAAATTCAAAATCTCCCTTATCCTGTAGTCACTTTTTTCACACCTGTGCCATCAAGCCTGTGACATAGCGCTCTGATATTCAGTGGGCCTCACACAATCCATAAGTGTCCAGTGTCCACAAGTGTGTGCAGAAATTCAAAATCTCTGTGATCCTGTAGTCACTTTTTTCACACCTGTGCCATCGAGCCTGTGACATAGCGCTCTGATATTCAGTGGGCCTCACAAAATCCAAAAGTGTCCAGTGTCCACTAGTGTGTGCAGAAATTCAAAATCTCTCTTATCCTGTAGTCACTTTTTTCACACATGTGCCATCGAGCCTGTGACATAGCGCTCTGATATTCAGTGGGCCTCACACAATCCAAAATTGTCCAGTGTCCACTAGTGTGTGCAGAAATTCAAAATCTCCCTTATCCTGTAGTCACTTTTTTCACACCTGTGCCATCGAGCCTGTGACATAGCACTCTGATATTCAGTGGGCCTCACACAATCCAAAAGTGTCCAGTGTCCACTAGTGTCTGCAGAAATTCAAAATCTCCCTTATCCTGTAGTCACTTTTTTCACACCTGTGCCATCGAGCCTGTGACATAGCGCTCTGATATTCAGTGGGCCTCACACAATCCAAAAGTGTCCATTGTCCACAAGTGTGTGCAGAAATTCAAAATCTCCCCTGTCCTATAGACACCTTGTACCTTGTTTTACATTACTATATAGTTTGTTGGATTTTGTCTACATTTCTACAAAAAATGAGGAAGGCTGGTGGAAGAGGCCGTGGAATTGGGCGGGGGTTGGCAGCTGGTAATGATGGTGTTGGTGGTGGATCTGATGGTAGTGGCAAGAGCAAAATAGGACCGAATGCAGGAGGTGTTGAGCCTGCGTCACCGTCTGGCTCCATAAGGCTTCGAAGGCTTAGTTTTCTAGGAGTTGGCAAACCGCTTTTAAAGCCAGAGCATCAGGAAAAAGTTTTGTCTTACATTGCTGACTCAGCCTCCAGCTCTATCGCCTCCTCTTCTGAAGTTGTAAAAAGTAAAAGCACTGAGTCGTCATTGGAGGCTCATGTTCATGAACCACACCTTTCCTTGTGTCCTTCACCCCAACCAAGATTGAAGGATGACGCAGGCCATACTACTGATTACTCCATGGAGCTGTTTTCACATACCATGCCTGGATTATCAAGTGAAATGGTGAATTACCCAGGCCAAGATGAATCTGACATGGAGTGCACTGATGCACAGCCGCTGATAGATGATTCTGCTGGTACATTCACTCAAAGCACTACATTGTCCTCGCAGTGTACAGAGCCAGATTCTGACCCTGATGAGACTCAGGTGCCCCTTCCCGCACACTATACCACCATACACGGTGACACAGAGGAAGGTGCACATGACATTGAAGAGGAGGTGATGGATGACCCAGTTGTTGACCCAGATTGGCATCCATTGGGGGAAGAGGGTGCTGCTTCCAATAGCTCAGATGAGGAGCATCCACAGCAGACATCGACATCGCAACAGCTGTTATCTGGCAGGCCCGGAGCACTCCAAAGACAGGTTCCAAAAATCAAAAGAGTTGCTGGACAGCTTGTCCAGAGGGTCAAAAGATCACAGCGTGCTAGGCCGCAAAATGTCTGCCAAAGTAGGAAGAGTGCAGTGTGGCACTTTTTTGAACAAAATCCTCATGATCAGGCCAAGGTTATCTGTAAGAAGTGCGCAAAGACCTTTAGCCGAGGGAAAAATCTGAAAAATTTGAATACCAGTTGCATGCTTAGACATTTAACCACCATGCACTTGCAAGCATGGACACAACACCAAACCTCAAGTGCCACATGTGCAACTGATCACAAAGAAGGTAGTCAGCAATGCTACATTGTTTCCCCCACTGTAAGCCCACCGGTTAGCACAGCAGCAAATGTTGAGGTGTCGTTGCAATTCCACAGCAGTCAGGGAATCCCACTGTTATATCAACGAAATACTGAATCTAGGCCATCAGAAAGAACACCAACTCCATCACCATCATCAACCCTCAGTCCGCCCTGTCCACCGCTACTTCCACCATATGCAGCTCTCAAGTCCAGCTCACCCTCCCAGACACTATGAGTAGGTCAAGAAAGTACTTAGTCTCTCATCCGCGTACACTGGGTTTGAACGCCCA